>NC_132785.1:132159357-133592777 GCF_048418805.1 Vulpes vulpes | reverse complement strand
AAGAGTTATTATTTTATTTTATTTTATTATTTTATTTATGATAGGCACACAGTGAGAGAGAGAGAGAGGCAGAGACACAGGCAGAGGGAGAAGCAGGCTCCATGCACCGGGAGCCTGACGTGGGATTTGATCCCGGGTCTCCAGGATCGCGCCCTGGGCGAAAGGCAGGCGCCAAACCGCTGCGCCACCCAGGGATCCCTACTCAAAGAGTTAAAAATAGACCTGCCCTACGACCCAGCAACTGCACAGTTGGGGATTTACCCCAAAGATTCAGATGCAATGAAACGCCGGGACACCTGCACCCCGATGTTTCTAGCAGCAATGTCCACAATAGCCAAACTGTGGAAGGAGCCTCGGTGTCCGTCGAAAGATGAATGGATAAAGAAGCTGTGGTTTATGTATACAATGGAAAATTACTCAGCCATTAGAAATGACAAATACCCACCATTTGCTTCGACGTGGTTGGAACTGGAGGGTATTATGCTGAGTGAAGTAAGTAAGTTGGAGAAGGATTAAATGTTCTCTTTCATTTGGGGAATATAAATAACAGTGAAAGGGAATATAAGGGAAGGGACCAGAAATGTGTGGGAAATGTCAGAAAGGGAGACAGAACATACAGACTCCTAACTCTGGGAAATGAACTAGGGGTGGTAGAAGGGGAGGAGGGTGGCGTGTGGGTTTGAATGGGTGACGGGCACTGAGGGGGGCACTTGATGGGATGAGTACGGGGTGTTATTCTATATGTTGGTAAATTGAAAACCAATAAAAAATAAATTTATTATTAAAATAAAAAAAAAAAGAACCCCTTGGTGACCTTGGAGAGAGGGCAGATTCCACTTGAGACTCTGGTAAATATGGGTCCTTTCTATCATCATTTTGTATTGTGTGATGCTTCCATGGATAATTGTTCACATTTTCCAAGGTTTCAGATCTTTTTGTACTTACAATGACCATTTCTCTATTGTCTTCCGTTTTAATACTTGTTTATTGTAATTATTTCTTGCATCACATCCACTGTCTCTTACCTTCTAGATCCTTAATCTCCAGTCCTCTTCTTCTCCTCCTACTACAGACATGGGAAATCAAAAAATTACCCACAGATTCACTGTCCCTTGAAGCAGGGGGATCCAGAATCCTCGCAAGCCCCGACTGGACAAGGACCCCGTCCCCACCATTGAACCCCAGCACACACCCTGAGCCACTGTCCTATCTTGGCTCCATCCAAGCACTTATGACTTTCTGAGTGGCCTAAACTTTTCCCAAAAGACACGATGATGAAGGTGATTAAGGTTTTATACTCTCTCTCTCTCTCTCTCTCTCTCTCTCTCGTGTGTGTGTGTGTGTGTGTGTGTGTGTGTGTCTACATTTGTGTATTTTGCAGACTCCACAACCACAAGATATACTGGTATGGGTTCTTCTGCTTTCCCAGGTAGTCACAAACATTGATACTGAATGGATGGTTCAAGACAGGGACCCCCTCAGAGTTTTTTTTTTCTTCTCTGCTGTTCATTGTTGAATGCTCTGTAGCCTGAGGTCTAGCAAGGAATTTTTGCTCATGCTAAAAATTTTTCCATGGACCTGGGTGGTTGTGTCATGCACAGCATCTGTAGCTTTGACTGTTACAGAGGAGAATTAAATTACCATGGAAGCATTTCTAATTAATTGGTATTTAGGAAAAATAGTAAGCAAATTTAAATTTTATGCATATAAGGATAATTTTTACCAGAAAAGAAAACAATGTTTCTACATCACAGAATAAATAGGGAATAACAGAATCCTGTGCCCAGAGAGGCTCCCTGGGGGAAACCCCTCCATGGAGAGGTAGCCAGGACCCTGACAGGAAATCTGCCCGGAACTCCATCTGCACCTGCTCTTGGGCCTTCAAGACAGAAGTGGTGAGGAGTGTGCACCCCCTGGTGGTCCCGACCCCCTTCTACAGGGAGGTGTGTCTGCTCACACTGAGGTCCCCTCACTGTGTCACACTTTTGTACAAAGTACAAAAGACTATCAACTGGAAAATGACAATCTCTTCAACAAGTGGTGTTGGGAATATTGGACAGCCGCAAGTAAAAGAATGAAAATGGGCCACATTCTTACACTCCACACAAAGATAAAATCAGAGTAGATGAAAGACCTAAATGTGAGGCAGGAAACCATCAAAATCAAGGAGATTTTGTAACCTCGGCCACAACAGGTTCCTGGTACTCGAATCTCCAAAGGGAAGGAAAACAAAAGTAAAAATGAACTCTATGGACTACACCAAGGAAGGAGCTGTCATACAGCTATGGAAACACTAACATAATAAAGAGCAACCTAACGAATCGGAAAGGATAGGGATGCCTGTGTAGCTTGAGCAGTGTCTTTGGCTCAGGGAGTGATCCCAGGGCTCTGGGATTGAGACCAGCATCAGGCTCCCTGTGGGGAGCCCACTTCTCCCTCTGCCCATCTCTGAATCCCTCTCTCTGTCTCTCATGAATAAATAAATAACATCTTCCAAAAGAAAAAAAACAATGGGAGAATATATTTGCAAATCTTTCTTCAGATTAAGGCTGGTTTCCAAAATTGACAAATAAATTACCAAACTAAACATCCACAAAGTGAAAACTACAACCAGAAATGGGCAGAAGACATGAAGAGACACCCTGTTCTGATTTGAGTTGTAGACTCTCCCTTTATATTAGGTAGGTCGTCCACATACAAAATGAAATTTATTGTCTCCTCCAGGTCTGCCTTATATCAACTGCATGATTAGAACAGGCAATGCATCCTGAAGACAAGAGGAAAATACTTTCTGCCCCAGACTGGAGGACCTACCAGAAAACCTGGCAAGAAAGCTACATAAAAATGGAAAATTGGGGGATTCCTGGGTGGTGCAGTGGTTTAGCACCTGCCTTTGGCCCAGGGCGTGATCCTGGAGACCCGGGATCGAATCCCACGTCGGGCTCCCAGTGCATGGAGCCTGCTTCTCCCTCTGCCTGTGTCTCTGCCTCTCTCTCTGTGTGTGTGACTATCATAAGAAAAAAATGGAAAATTGGTAACTTGGAAAGAAAATAATTAGTTTTCCTATGGCAATGTCTTCATAGAGTCAATGAGTAAAAACCTCACTAAAAACTGGAAGAAATAACTCATGAGCTCAGCCAAAAAATCAGGATATAAAAATCAGCAAATAAAGATATGTTCCTACAAAATAACAATAAAGTACCTATAGAAAATTAACAAAATAGGGATCCCTGGGTGGCGCAGCGGTTTGGCGCCTGCCTTTGGCCCAGGGCGCGATCCTGGAGACCCGGGATCGAATCCCACGTCGGGCTCCCGGTGCATGGAGCCTGCTTCTCCCTCTGCCTGTGTCTCTGCCTCTCTCTCTATCTCTCTGTGACTATCATAAATAAATAAAATAAATAAATAAATAAATTAATTAATTAACAAAATAATCCACTTTACACTGGCACCAAAAATAAATATTTAGGATTAAACTTACTAACAAGATGAAATATCTCCAGAAAATGACCTATATTGATGAGTGTCTTTTGGAATGCACCCAGAAATTCAAAAAGAACTGTACTTACACATTAGTACTTCATATAGTCAGAGTTCCATCTACACAAATTGCTATAGAATTGTGGTGCAACACTTGTGTTGGCTTTTAAATACATGAATGTAAGGCTTGAGCTGGTTATATAGTCAGAAGACATGCAAATAGGGCCTTCTCTCCACTGATTAAACCAGCCCAGCACTGACCCTGCAGCTGGGAGAGGAGCCCCAGGCCCAGGATCCCCAGGTGACACCATTCAGTGATCAGGACAGAACACAGACAAACCACCAAGGAGTATGTGTTCAGCTGGGATTTCCTTGTCACTATTTTTTAATAGTAAATTTATTTTTTATTGGTCTTCAATTTACCAACATACAGAATAACACCCAGTGCTCATCCTGCCAAGTGTCCCCCTCAGGGCCCATCACACAGTCAACCCATCCCCCTGCCCACCTCCCCTTCCACTAACCCTTGTTAATTTCCCAGAGTTAGAATTCTCTCCTGTTCTGTCTCCTTCACTGACATTTCCCACTCATTTCCTTCCTTTCTCCATTATTCCCTTTCTCTATTTTTTACATTCCCTGAATGATTGAGACCATGTTTGTCACTCTCCAATTGTCTTGATTCACTCAGTATATAATACCCTCCAGTTCCATCCACGTTATAGCAAAGGGTGGGTATTCCTTGTTTCTAATGTGCAAGGATTTTAAAAACACCATAAAGTACATGACCCTACAATGTCCAAAAATGGTAGTGTCTCTTGCTTTGCTTATTCCTTATTCAGTTTCTGATTTGGAAACTTTGTTTCATTGAACAACTCTTCTTATATGCACAAGGACAGATTTGCTTAAACTTTCTTACTTCTGTCCCTAAATACCAGTTTATTACATATATCACCATGTACTGGAACTTCTCCTTTATAAGAGTCCCAGCTGTACACATGGAACATGACACATCCAACCAGCTCACTGTGAATGGTTTTAGAAATAGCCTAAAGTACATGCTGCTCATGACCCTATAAATGGCTCAAACCTCAAAAGGACAGAAGAGGGAGTACAGGTGTGACCTCAGTCTTGAACCACACTGACAGAATCAATATTAGCATCAACCTTGGAAAACAAGGGACGCTAAGAAGTACATTGTGAGGATGTGTAGTCCCCCCAACACACAGACACGACAGTGTAAACCTTTATCACCTTCATCATGTCTGTTGAGAGCAGGGCAGACCTCTCAGCCAGTCATAAGTGCTTGGATTTGGGAAGGACACTGGCTCAGGGTGTGTGTTGTTGGACAGTGGTGGGGACGAGGTCCTGTTCCAGGAGACACTTGTGTGGAGTCAGTGTCCCACCTGCATCAAAGGAGGAAATTCAATGGTTCCTGTGAGATTTTCCATGGGTGGGGCAGGAGGAGAAGAGGGAGGACTGATGATCACAGGAGTTAGCAGATGACACTCAAAGATATGGTGTGATGATGAATTCAGCTAAACTATTATGAAAACTGAGAGAACAAAATTGGAGGAGGACCTTCCCCCTGCAGGGAATAACTCATGGATCCTTCAGGTGCTGATCAGCTCACTGTGTGTGACCTCTACCACCCTCATGTTGGAACCTAATATCCATGTGATGAGAGGAGGAGTTGGAGCCTTAGGGGAGCACTTAGGTCAGGAGATGCAGCCTCATGATTGGATCAGGAACCCTATACACCAGGAATGGGGAATTTCCCTGCCCCCGGCCCCATGTGAGGTGATGGGGAAAGGACAGGCTAGGACGTGGGTGCTCTCCAGACACCACATCTGCCTGAATCCTGACCTCAGACTTCCCAGACTCCACAGCAGGGATAAGGAGGGTCTATTGCTTAATCCACCCTGTCTGAAATGCGGTGACATCACCCAGACACACTAAAACAAGGTCTCTCTTCTTATTTGTCCTTTAAAGTCTGGTCTCGGGAAAAACACTCAGGTTATGACAAGAGAACAGGAAACCCACACCTGGACTCACTGTCTTCAGCCACCTTCCATGGTCCTGTCCTTAGTAGCTGTGCATCATGTTGGTGCCACACATTATTCCTATGACACTAGGGTTTTGAGATCCATTAGTATCCTGGGATTCTGCCCAATTTATTACCTGAGTAGCTTTAACCCAGGCACATCCCCATGGAAGTAGACATCGAAAAGTTCAGATTTTCCTGTCTGCTACTCAAAATACTATACATAATATTCTGGATCAGCCTCCCTCTTGCCCTTATCGCCACAGCTGTATCTCCCCATGACAACATCCACACCTCCTAGGTTCAAAAGGAGGTTGATTTTCCACCTGTGGACGTGCATTTTTTGTTCTCTTAGGCCTCTGAGTGATTTCATGGGTGATCAGAATGATTCGATAACTACCTGTCATGTTCCAGGAACGAGAGAAGCTCAGGAGAATAGCAAAAACCATGTGGGAAATTGATCTGCTTTATATGCTGAAGATCAAGTGGGGACTGTGGAATTTTATGTCAAAATCCCCTAAATTTATTTCCCTCCCATCTCTTATCTCAGTCCTGTGGATTCATTTTGTGTTTGAATGTATGTTGTACAATTATTATTTTATTTTGCAGTAAGTAATGGTGACATATGTGGTCCATGCACATATTATCCCTAATGAGTGACATAGAGAGGAAAGCACCTCTCAACATGTGACACGGGCTTCAGGCAGGAGACTGGGCATCCTCCGTAATGAGGAGAATTGTGGGAATATTATTATCATAACTCTATGTCTTCATGCCATTGAGGTAGATGAACTTTGGGTGGTTTGGGCAGCTGGCAGTCTCCCTGATGCATGCGATCCCTTCAGGGATGGAAACTGCTGGATCTGGAGCAGAACAGAAGTTCTGTCTCATTTGGCAGGGTCAAAGGGACTGACATGAGAAACACAAATTTGAGGTGGATTAGAGCAGAGAGTGGAATTGAATTCCTTAACCTTGACATTTTCTCTAGGTCTCTATCCTCCTCTGTGTGTACAAATGCCAGTTCTAGCTCCTGATCCAGAATAACAGCTTTATGACGAAGAGTCACATAGAGTGCTGGGTCTGGGTCTTCAGAGAGTGTCTGTGGTGTGTACTGTGTGCACTGTGCTCTCCTGTTTTGGCTGCTATTTCCTTTAAGCCAGGTGTCTATACAGGCCCTCCTTGCCTGCAGTGGGCTGTGTGTGGTCCGTGGCCAGGTTGTGGTGAGTTTTAACTGGCTGTGCTCTGCTCTGCTTGTTAAATGAGCCCTGATACCACTTCCACTAGAACTGAGGCCCTACAGAAATCTCTGGTCTGCATATGTGGTTGGGCAAGTGTGACCTGCTCTGGGAAAACATATGGTGCGACATCAGATAGGAATACTAGACCTACCCTATGATCCAGCAACTGCACTACTCAGCATTTACTCTAAGAATACAAAAGTACTAAGATGCCTGGATGGCTCAGCAGTTGAGCACATGCCTTCAGCTCAGGTCCTATTCCCAACCTGGGATCATGTCTCATATCGGGCTCCTGGAGAACCCTGCTTCTCTATGTCACAGCCTCTTTGCATCTCCCATGAATAAATAAATAAAATAAGTAAAAGGAAAAGAGTTCTGAGATACATGGGTTACTTATTGGTTCAGCGTCACCCTTTGGCTCACTGCATAATCCTAGAGTATGGTGATTGAGTCCTACATCGGTTTTCCTGCATTTAGCCTACTTCTCCCTCTATTTATGTCTCTGCCTCTCTCTGTGTGTGTATGTCTCTCATGAATAAATAAAAGAAATGAAAACTTAAAAAACTAAAAGAATATTCAGAGGAAAACAGGACCTTTGAAATAAAGACTCACTATTAGGATATATAAAAACAAATATAAAAGCACTGAGGGGGGCAGTTGACGGGATGAGCACTGGGTCTTATGGTATATGTTGGCAAATAAAACTCCAATAAAAGAATATACAAAAAAGTACTAATTCAAAGGGGGTACATGTGCATTTATGTTGCAGCAGAATTATGTTCATTCTCCAAACTATGTAAATAATCCATACATGAAATGAAATCTAATCCATTTGCAACTACAGGGATTGAGGTAGCAAGTATAATGCTAAGTGAAGTCACTCAGAGTAAGACAATCACTGTATGATTTCGGTTATATTTTTAATTGAAGAAAGAAAATAAGGAGCAAGAGGAAAAGAAGTTGACACATAGACCAAGTAATAGACCCTTCTTTACAGAGTACAAGCTGATGGTTACCACATTGGAGGTATTTGGGGGATGGTTGACATGTCAGATGGGGAGTAGGGAGTGTATTATTTTGCAGTACATATTGTGACAACCCACATCCTGGGAGTGTCAGAAATCCTGGTGAGAGGAGAGCTGTGGGGGAAGGCTGAGGAGGTGACAGGGACAAGGATTCTCCTGACTTCCGCACACCAATGAGTCAGGGGTTTGGGACAAAGATAATGCTGTCCTGTGCACAACATTCTCTCCAGGATGGTTTGAAACAATAGCTACACTGAAGGAATGTTACAGGTTAAACAATTTGCATCAAGAAAAGAGACATTTATTACTTTTTGTATGGGGGGGGATATTTGCAATCTCGATATGGATAGAAGGAGAGAATGTCCCTTGAGGCATCAACTGGGAAGATATGGGAGGTGTCAGGCTACAGAGTCTGGGACTGTAGATCTGTCATTATCAAGCATTGGATATCTTCCCCCCCCCCCGACTTTTTCTTTTGAATGTGACAATGTGCTTGTGGTAAAGAAAGGATGTGAACCCCATGGATGAATTTCTCTGTCCCAGTCTCCATGTTAGCACCACAACCATCCCATTCTCATAGGATACTCATGAACTCATGGTCACAAGTCCCGGGCTAATAGGTGTGCCAGGTTCAGCCTCAGTCTAATTCAGCACATCATCTGAAGCAGTCTAGTTCAGCACATCATCTGAAGCAGTCCCAACTTCAGTGCTGAGTTCCTGCAGAAGCTCCTCCTCACACAGCCCAGCCCATGTGGTCCTGTCCCTGGGACAGTACTGGTGGTCACTACAAACATGGGCATCATTGTGTGACCTGGAATGTGACACTGAATTCCCAACGTATATTTTTTCCATGACCACAGTGTCCAGGTACCACACAAAGGGCTCATGTCTACACACATTTATTCCCTTACCATCTGGAGGTCTACCTGAAGTCAGTGCCATCAGCTACAGTCCACCCGCAGATTCCCAGGTGTTCAGACCCTTCCTCCTTGTTTCCAGAGCAGCCCCTCCCCCTGCACTTTCATGTCATGATTCTTCTTCCACCTTCAGAGAGAAAAAATAATTGAACACAAGTAGTCACATTACTTCTAGTTTTGGGCCTTACCTCCCTCTATTACTTCTCATAAGAGCACTGACATTACTTGAGGAGCCACCAAGATGCTCCACTAAGATGTCAATAAAAAAATCCATCAATGGGACAGGATTCTGCAATAAGAAGTCACACTATTGATCCACCCACCATCCCAGGGGAACCTCAAGGACATGATTACGATGAAGGTCAGCAGTCTCAGAGATGACAGAGGCTGCGCATCCTGGGGCATTTGTACAGCCAGGCCAGGGTCACAGAGGTTTGGTTGGGCTTTCTCTCCCTCTCTCTTCCCCAAACCAAGATGATGAGCTCCTCTGCATCAGGTTGCGTGATGTCCTCCTGTCCACAATGTTCTCACGTATGGAGCCTCCACAAACTGACCCAAACCAGCTCAGTTCCTCTGATGAGGAGTTCCTGATACTAGAGTCTAACGTGTGTTCTGACAGCAGCTGTCCCCTCCAGCGTCTTAGTCTCAGGCTATCTCCTACAGCAGACCAGGACTATGTTAGGACACATCCACTGAGTCCATCCGTCTCCTGCTACTGCCTCTGCCCAGAACTTGAGGTCTAGACCTTCCTCTCACTCAGCTGGAAATGAGGTCAAGTGTTTGGAAACACGGTCGAAGTCAGAGTTTTAATCAACTGTCCAAATAGAGTCCCACTATTGTTTGTTTTCTATAGAGAAATAGATATAGAAGAACTTGTCCTGATTAAAAAATATATTTTATATATTTATTTAGAGGGAAATAGAGAGGAGAGGAGGAGGAAAGAGAGAAAGAAAATCTCAAGCAGATTCCCCATGACTAGAACCTGACTTGGGGCTCAATTCCAGGATCCTGAGATCATGACATGATGCAAAACTAAGAGTTAGATGCTTAACCACATGAGTTGCCCAGATGCCCCATCCTTGAGCAACTATTTAAAGAGGGATTTGGGTTTGTTATTATTGTGTTTTGTCAGACTCTCTATTGAGATTGAGTCCCTCGTGTATATTGGATACTAACTCCGTCTTAGTATATAGTTGAGCACACTGTTTCCCATTTCATAGGCTACCTTCTTGCTCGGCTAATATTTGTTCTGCACACTTTGGGCATGAGGTAGCCCCACTCATCTGTCTTTGTATTTTTTACTGTGATTTTAATGTTATATCAAATAAATCATGCCAAGCAAATATCATGATGTTTTCCCCTTAGATTACATGTATAAGTTCTAGGGTTGAGACTTCTGCTGAACTCTTTAATCCCTTTTGAGATTTTCTGTGTCCTTGCATTTGTGTGATGTTTGATAAGAACGAAGTGTCATTATCTGCATGAGGCTGTCCAACACCATTTTCTATAGAGACTATCCTTTCCCCACTGTGTATTCTTAGATATCCTGTGGGGGAAGGATTTCTGACCGTATATGCACGTGTTTACTTCTGGGCTCTGTAGTATGCTCCACTGTCTACATGTCTGATGTTAGGCAGTCACACACTGAAATGCTTAATGTGCGACTAAAATATATTTCCATAGAGGGATTTGTGATATCTGACTATTCTTATTTTCTATAATTGTATGGTTGCTATCATGTGATTTTATTTTCTGTATGAATATGGAGTTTTTCTGTTATGTAAGAAAATGATTGATATTTTGATTAACTTGATCAACATTAAAATACTTAGAACAGGGATCCCTGGGTGGCGCAGCGGTTTGGCGCCTGCCTT
Source organism: Vulpes vulpes (assembly GCF_048418805.1). Taxonomy (NCBI): domain Eukaryota; kingdom Metazoa; phylum Chordata; class Mammalia; order Carnivora; family Canidae; genus Vulpes; species Vulpes vulpes. The sequence continues at coordinate 133,582,205 of NC_132785.1, read as the reverse complement.
TGGCCCAGGGCGCGATCCTGGAGACCCGGGATCGAATCCCACATCGGGCTCCCGGTGCATGGAGCCTGCTTCTCCCTCTGCCTGTGTCTCTGCCTCTCTCTCTCACTGTGTGCCTATCATAAATAAATTTAAAAAAAAATTAAAAAAAAATACTTAGAACAAAAAATTTGTTTGTATAGACAAATAAAAATACTCAAGGAGATTTAAATAAGCATATGGAAAATAAAAATGAAATTTAACTCATAGGCACTTTCGGAAAATAGGTAAGACTTAATAAATATAATCAGATTCCAAAGAGAAGAAATTACTGACACCAAAAATAGAAAAAATTCTAAGATTTTAATTGTGCAAATATTGCATAACCAAGGCAAATTGCAAAATTACTAGTATTATCAATAAACTAAAACTGTTTCATGAAGATATTAAAAAATGAACAAACCAAAAAGACATACGAAGACTGAAATCATTATCTAAAAATTCTGCCTGGGGCAGTCCAGGTAGCTCAGGGGTTCAGCGCCACCTTCAGCCTAGAGCCTGATCCTGGAGAACCCGGATTGAATCCCACGTCAGGATCCCTGCATGAAGCCTGCTTCTCCCTCTGCCTGTGTCTCTGCCTCTCTCTGTGTGTCTCTCATGAACAAATAAATAAAATCTATAAATAATATTCTGCCTCAAAAAAGGCAATTAAAATTTTCAAAAGAATAAAGTAATGAAAAGGAAAAAATCAGAAGGCTTTATCTAAGAATGTTCAGAATATTTTAAGAATTAAGGCCAAAACATTTCAATGTCTTCCAAAACCTGAGAATGGAACATAACCAAATTGATTTAAGGAGGCCAGGATGACTGATAACAAACCCATGCCAAGGACACCACGAGAAGGGTCTCATGGACAATGTCTCAGATGCACATAAATGCCAAAATCCTGGCATCCTGAATCCAACAGCACATGTAAAGATTGCACAGGAAGACCTAGAAGGAATCATCCCTGGGATGCAAGGATGCTTCAACATGCCTGGATCATAAATGGGCCCCTGTATTAACAGTTTTAAGGATTGGATGTACATGATTCTTTCCTATGATGCTTAAAACCACTTGACAATGTCTAACACGCTTTTATCTTCAAAAATTTTTAACAATCGAGGCAGAAGAGATTGCCTCTGTAAATTAGTCACATTTTATGAAAAGCCCACAACCAACACTGCATTCAAAAGTGAAAACCTGAAGCCCTTCTGTCAAGTCAGGACCCACACAGGGGGTTATTCCCACAATGAGTATTCAACATGTTATACTCAAAGAAAATAAACTGTGCCACCCCATATGTCAGCTGGTTCCATGGATTATTGTGAATAAAATCACATGAAAATCATCCAGTGGACAGACAGGCTGAACCTCCTCTGTCACCCTGATGAAACAAAATAAATCTCCCGTGGGAAAATTCCCTTTTCCCTACTGGGAGGGGTGAACCATCCTCAGCACCAGAACCATCTGTAGGGCTCAGAAGCCTGTGCAAACATCCCTTGTCAGTTCCTCACTAATTCACTGACCCAAACCCAATATCTTAGCCTTTTATCTCCACAAACCCAACTTTCTGTTGTGTAAGAAGCACAAGGGCTGCCTACTTTCTTCATTGACTGTGTATTGTGTTCCAGGGAGCTCACGCACATACAAACATGAAATACATCTCCACTGAGGTTTGTCATATGTCTACAGAGTAATTAGTCCAAAAGAATAACCAGGAAGAAGAGAAGGAAAATATTACTGGGCCAATGACTGGAATTCCAATCCAGGGAGTTTAGGAAACAAAGAATAAAAGATATTTAAATCAGTAAGTACAGAAAAAACTCTTTGTGTGCATGACATGATCTGTTGCAGGGTCAAACCCGGCAATCTCACAAATCAAATCCTTAGTTAATGAACAGTTTCAGGAAATCTATAGGATACAAAATCAACATCCAAAATAAATCTAGGTTTCCACACACTAACAACAAATAATTTATTTTTTAAAGATTTTGTTGAATTATTCATGAAAGACACACAGATACTGAGAGGCAGAGACACATGCAGAGAGAAGCAGGCTTCATGTAGGGAGCCCAATGTGGGACTCAATCCTGGGTCTCCAGGATCACACCCTGGGCTGGAGGCAGATCTCAACTGCAGAGCCACTCCAGCATCCTAACACTAAAGTATTTAAAAGGCAATTAATAAGACCTTATTACATTGACACCAATGTTAGAAATATAATACATAGGACTAAATATTCTGAAGGAGGTAAAATACTGTACACTAAAAGTACCTACATTGATGGAGACTTTTTAAAGATTTAAGTTATTTATTCACGAGAGACACACACAGAGAGGTAGAGACACAGGCAGAGGGAAAAGCAGGCTCCATGCAGGAAGCCCAACGTGGGACTCGATCCCAGGTCTCCAGGATAACACCCTGATCCAAAGGCGGTGCTAAATTGCTGGGCCACCAGGGCTGCCATGTTCTGTCATTATTTTCCACCATGTTGTCTTCTATGTCCCCAATATGCTGACATTTCATTCATCTTCTTTTTTACCTGCATTTGGGACAGCATTTCTGTAATATCAGTTTTAATTTTGGGCTGACAAGGGTTTATTTATTTTATCTCTACAAGTGATTCTCTAGTGTCTTCAATGTTTATTCAATCCCAGTTGTATCTTTCAAAACATTGTTTTAGATTCCAGCCTGCTTTATCACCTGAGCACCTTTAACCAGGCATATCCTCAAGTGGATGGATTTCTATGATGAACTCAGAGAACGAAGTGAAATATAAACAATTTTCCTCTTTGTTGTTTATCCTAAATGTGGTAGCTTTAGGAAGTAGTTTCCTTACCTGCCCCAGCCCTACAGCTATATCTCCTCCCCAATACAACACTCTACACCTCCTATATCCCAAAACATGTAAATTTTTTACTTGGAGACTAGAATTTTTTGTTCTCTCAATACTTCAATTGGTTTCTTGTTATCTCAAAATTATTTGATAAATAGCCAGCTGTGTTCAGGAATGACACAAGCCCGGGGTACCATACTCTGTCATCGTAACTCCTCCTCCCTTTGTGTTTGTTAGCAAAGAAGATCTGAAATAATACATGGAGGGAATATGTATGACAGTTACAATCCTCATTTTAGTAACCAAACAAGAATAAAACCTGTTAATTAAACTTCCTTCTCCATCTACCGACTAAATACACTCTTTGATTTCAGCAACCCTTCAGCTTGTCATGGCCCATTACCTGAGAGGGCAACCAACACCTTCATCCTGAAGGGTCTCTGCTTGGTCTCTCCTCCTAACAAGATATTGGTACCTAGTTAGCGCTCTAATCCTGCCTTGAGAAAGAAATTCCACTCGTCTCAAAAGCCCATTGAATCAGGGATGTGGAGACAATTTTAGTCTACTGAGTTCCACTCTTAAATGGTGCCTGAATAGATGCAGAACCATCTGTGAATGAGTCTCACGCTTTTGGTTCTCCTTTCAAATGACTTTTTGCTCTCCCATGAGTTCATATGTGCAGGGTGTGAGAGAGAATGCACTGGAGCAGGACTGGGGTCCACAAGGATTTGGATGCTCCTTAATGTAACATGCTGTATCCTCAGGATTGGTCCAGAACCCAACATTCTTCCATTTGCGATGGAGAGGCACTGTGCATGCCCACTTCAGGGATTAGGAATTCAAATATCACTCACTTCAAGATGGAAAGCTTGGTTCCCATGCTAACCTAGTGACACAGGCTTCCAGCTGTAGATTCTAAGATCCAGAAATGGCCTTACAGCTATTTCTCTAATGATGAACCATGATCAGCAGAGATTCTCAGGGCTTTCCCCAACACTTTGAAGCCATTAATCTGAAAAACCCATGGGGGGCTTCTAGGGCTCTTAAGACTTACTGCAGCCCAAATAGGAGAGGTGAATAGGCATGTGGGGATCATCGCCGCCTCTACATCCTCCATGTCCATGATGGTGGCACTATTCTCAGCAGTTCTTCGAGGAACATGTAACAGATTAATGTTCTATTCCCTGGAAAGAGGTAAATGATAAATGTAAATGTAATGATCCTCACAATACACCACTACATCTCCACCAATTGGCTAAATTACAACTAAAAGTCAGCAAGGATGTATAGAAAGTAGAACGCTCTGTAATTCTGAGCTCTAATCTCCTCTGGATAAAATATATATAATTAGATCGATCCTAGGATAACAGACCTTGAGATGACCCATGATCAGTCCTCTGCAACTCAGAGGCACAGAGTTTATGATGAGGTAAATTATTCTGATCTGTTGGCATGAGAAACAGGGAGGGTCATGTGTATTGCTCAATCTAAGAGTAGGAGACCATAACATGAGATGACCAGCATGGGCATTGAGACAGAAATAAATGAGATGACTTCTGCCTTCCATGGCTATTCTTGTATTCATGGTTTCACTGAGTTGGAGGATGCTACCCATAGTTGCAGAGGGAAATACACTTTATAATTCTAGGGATCCAATGGTAATCTCACATGTTGGAGAGGATGTGGATAAAGGGGAACGCTCTTGCACTGTTGGTGTGAATGTGAACTGGTGCAGCCACTCTGGAAAACTGTGTGGAGGTTCCTCAAAGAGGTAAAAACAGATATGCCCTATGACCCAGCAATTGCACTTCTGGGGATTTACCCTAAAGATACAGATGCAGCGAAATGCCAGGACACCTGCACCCCAATGTTTCTAGCAGCAATGTCCACAATAGCCAAACTGTGGAAGGAGCCTCGGTGTCCATTACAAGATGTTCCAATAATGATGATGTATTCTCGATATACAATGCAATATTACTCAGCCATTAGAAATGACAAACACCCACCATTTGCATTGACGTGGATGGAACTGGAGGGTATGATGGTGAGTGAAGTAAGTCAATCGGAGAAGGACAAAGAGTGTATGTTCTCATTCATTTCTGGAATATAAATAATAGTGAAAGGGAATATAAAGGAAGGGAGAAGAATTGTGTGGGAAATATCAGGAAGTGGACAGAACATAAAGACTCCTAACTTTGGGAAACGAACTAGGGGTGGTGGAGGGGGAGGAGGGCGGGGGGTGGGGGGGAATGGGTGACGGGCACTGAGGGGGACACTTGCCGGGGTGAGCACTGGGTGTTATTCTGTATGTTGGTAAAAGGAACACCAATAAAAATTAATTTATTTAAAAAATAATAAATAAGGGATCCCTGGGTGGCGCAGCGGTTTGGCGCCTGCCTTTGGCCCAGGGCGCGATCCTGGAGACCCGGGATCGAATCCCACGTCAGGCTCCCGGTGCATGGAGCCTGCTTCTCCCTCTGCCTGTGTCTCTGCCTCTCTCTCTCTCTCTCTCTCTCTCTGTATGACTATCGTAAATAAATAATAAAATAAGAAAAAAAAATTTAAAAATAAATAAATAAATAAAAATAAAAAATAATAAATAAAATAAATTACTAAAAGTAACTAAAATAAAAAAGCAAAAAAAATTAGTGAAAGGGAATAAACGGAAAGGAGAGAAAATGAGTGAAAATATCAGTGAGGGTGACAAAACAGAGACAGCTAACTCTGGGAAATGAACAAGGGGTAGTGGAAGGGAAAGTGGGTGGGGGTTTGGGGTGACTGGGTGATGGTCACTGAGGGGGGCACCTGATGGAATGAGCACTGGGTGTTTTGCTATATGTTGACAAATTGAACTCCAATAAGAAAAATTTTAAAAATAAAAATAAAAATAAACCCTTCCCTAATTAGGGAGGGAAACGGGCATTCAGATCCAGGAGGTGGAGAGGTCTCCCCAATATTAATAAAAATGGTTCAACATCTCGACTTTTAATAGAGAAACTTGCAAATTCCAAAGATAAAGAGAAGATCCTTAAAGCAGCAAGAGACAAGAGATCCCCTGACATATATGGAGAGAAATATTCGATTAACAGGAGACCTCTCCAGAGACGTGGCAGGCCAGAAAGGGCTGGCAGGATATATTCAGGCACCTAAATGAGAAAAACATGCAGCAAATACTATATCCAGCAAGGTTCTCATTCAGAATAGAAGGAGAGATAAAGAGCTTCCAAGATAGGCTGAAACTGAGAGAATATGTGACCACCAAACTAGCTTTGCTAGAAGTAATGAGTACTTTGTAAAAAAAAATAAATAAATAAAATTAAATTAAATTTAAAAAAAAGAAACAAAGAAAAAGAAAAAAGAAAAGAAAAAAAAAAAAAAAGAGGACACACAAAGAAATAATCCACAAACCCAAGGACTGAATAGGTATTATGATGACACTAAATTTGTATCTTTCAATAGTTACTCTGAATATGAATGGGCTAATTAATCCCATCAAAAGACGGAGGGTGTCAGCCTGAATAAAAAAGCAAGACCCATCTATTTGCTGTCTACAAGAGACTCATTTGAGACCTAAGGACACCTCCAGCCTGAAAATGATATATTTGAGAACCATTTACCATTCAAATGGTCCTAAAAAAAATGGCATAGCAGTCCTCATAGCAGGTAAAATTTATTACAGACTGTAGTAAGAGATGAAGAGGAACACTATATCATACTTAAAGGGACTATCCAACAAGAGGATCTAACAATCATGAATATTTATGCTGCTAATGTGGGAGCTGCCAAGTATATCAATCAGTCAATAACCAAAGTAAAGACATACATAGATCATAATACACTAATATTGGGAGACTTCAACATGGCACTTTCTGGAAATGACAGATTTCCCAAGCACAACATATCCAAAGAAAAAAGAGCTTAAAATGATACACTGGACCAGATGGATTTCACAGATATTTACAGAACTTGACATCCAAATGGAACTGAATACACATTTTTTTTTCAAGTGCACAGGGAACTTTCTCCAGAATAGACCACATACAGGGTCAAAAAACAGGTCTTGGGCAGCCCGGGGGGCTCAGCAGTTTAGCGCCGCCTTTGGCTGGGGGCGTAATCCAAGAGACCCGAGATCGAGTCACGCGTTGGGCGCCCTGCATGGAGCCTGCTTCTCCCTCTGTTTCTGCCCCCCCCCAGTGTTTCTCATGAATAAAGAAATAAAATCTTAATTAAAAAAAAGGTATCAACCTCTACTAAAATATTGGGACTGTTCCCTGCATATTTTCAGACCACAATGCTTTGAAACTTGAACTCAACCACCAGAAGAAATTTAGAAGAAACCCAAACACGTGGAGGTTAAAGAGGATCCTGCTAAATGATGAAAGGGTCAACCAGGAAAATAGAGAAGAATTAAAAAACATTCACAGAAACTACTGAAAATAAAGATAAAACTGTTCAAAATATTTGGGAAAAACAAAATTCTTGGATTTGGGAAATCCCAAATCGTTGGGATACAGAAGATACAACGGTTCAAAAATGTTGGGATTTTTAATTTCGGCCTAATTAGATCTAAATTCTGCACTCATGAAGTCTCTTCATTCCATTATGCTTTATTCCAGAGCCACTGGTACCTTTATAATTGTGTTTCTGAATTGGCTTTCTGACATTGAATTGTAATCCAAATTCTGTAACTGTGGCAGAGTATTGTTTCTGATTCTTTCTTTTCTGGTGAAATTCTTTCTAGTCATTTTGCTCAATGTAGAGTGGCGGTATGAGAGGAAATACAACGCAATAAAAGCATCTCTCAAAAAATTGGAAAAAACTCAAGTGCATAAGCTAACCTTACACCGAAAGGAGCTGGATAAAGAACAGAAAAATAAAACCTACATCAAATAGAAAAAGAGAGTTAATAAAGATCCGAGCAAAACTCAATGAAACAGAGACCAGAGGAACTGTAGAACAGATCAACAAAACCAGATGTTGGTTCTTTGAAAGAATTAATAAGATAGATAAACCATTAGCCAGCCTTATTAAAAACAAAAGAGAAAAGGTGATAATTAAGAAAATCAAAAAGGAAAAAGGAGAGAGATCAAAACCAATAACAATATAAAAAATAGTGAAAGGGAATAAAGGGGAAAGGAGAAAAATGAGTGGGAAATGTCAGAGAGGGAGACAGAACATGGGAGACTCCTAAATCTGGGAAACGAACTAGGGGGGGGGTGGAAGGGGAGGTGGGTGGGGGGTGAGGGTGACTGCATGATGGGCACTGAGGAGGGCACTTGACGGGATGAGCACTGGGTGTTATTCTATATGTTGGCAAATTGAACACCAATAAAAAATAAATTTATAAAAATAAATAAAAATAAATTAAATTAAATTAAACCAATTAGAAAGAAATGCAAATATTTTTTTTAATTAATTTTTATTGGTGTTCAATTTACCAACATACAGAAAAACACCCAGTGCTCATCCCGTCACGTGTCCACCTCAGTGCCCGTCACCCATTCCCCTCCAGCACCCGCCCTCCTCCCCTTCCACCACCCCTAGTTCATTTCCCCGAGTTAGGAGTCTTTATGTTCTGTCTCCCTTCCTGATATTTCCCAACATTTCTTTTCCCTTCCTTTATATTCCCTTTCACTATTATTCATATTCCCCAAATGAATGAGAACATACACTGTTTGTCCTTCTCCGATTGACTTATTTCACTCAGCATAATACCCTCCAGTTCCATTCACGTAGAAGCAAATGGTGGGTATTTGTCGTTTCTAATTGCTGAGTAATATTCCATTGTATACATAAACCACATCTTCTTTATCCATTCATCTTTCGATGGACACCTAGGCTCCTTCCACAGTTTGGCTATTGTGGCCATTGCTGATAGAAACATCGGGGTGCAGGTGTCCCGACATTTCATTGCATCTGAATCTTTGGGGTAAATCCCCAACAGTGCAATTGCTGGGTCGTAGGGCAGGTCTATTTTTAACTCTTTGAGGAACCTCCACACAGTTTTCCAGAGTGGCTGCACCAGTTCACATTCCCACCAACAGTGTAAGAGGGTTCCCTTTTCTCCGCATCCTCTCCAACATTTGTTGTTTCCTGCCTTGTTAATTTTCCCCATTCTCACTGGTGTGAGGTGGTATCTCATTGTGGTTTTGATTTGTATTTCCCTGATGGCAAGTGATGCAGAGCATTTTCTCATGTGCATGTTGGCCATGTCCATGTCTTCCTCTGTGAGATTTCTCTTCATGTCTTTTGCCCATTTCATGATTGGATTGTTTGTTTCTTTGGTGTTGAGTTTAATAAGTTCTTTATAGATTTTGGAAACTAGCCCCTTATCTGATATGTCATTTGCAAATATCTTCTCCCATTCTGTGGATTGTCTTTTAGTTTTGCTGACTGTATCCTTTGCTGTGCAAAAGCTTCTAATCTTGATGAAGTCCCAATAGTTCATTTTTGCTTTTGTTTCTTTTGCCTTTGTGGATGTATCTTGCAAGAAGTTACTGTGGCCAAGTTCAAAAAGGGTGTTGCCTGTGTTCTCCTCTAGGATTTTGATGGAATCTTGTCTCACATTTAGATCTCTCATCCATTTTGAGTTTATCTTTGTGTATGGTGAAAGAGAGTGGTCCAGTTTCATTCTTCTGCATGTGGATGTCCAATTTTCCCAGCACCATTTATTGAAGAGACTGTCTTTCTTCCAATGGATAGTCTTTCCTCCTTTATCGAATATTAGATGACCGTACATTTCAGGGTCCACTTCTGGGTTCTCTATTCTGTTCCATTGATCTATGTGTCTGTTTTTGTGCCAGTACCACACTGTCTTGATGACCACAGCTTTGTAGTACAACCTGAAATCTGGCATTGTGATGCCCCCAGCTATGGTTTTCTTTTTTAAAATTCCCCTGGCTATTCGGGGTCTTTTCTGATTCCACACAAATCTTAAAATAATTTGTTCTAACTCTCTGAAGAAAGTCCATGGTATTTTGATAGGGATTGCATTAAACGTATAAATTGCCCTGGGTAACATTGACATTTTTACAATATTAATTCTGCCAATCCATGAGCATGGAATATTTTTCCATCTCTTTGTGTCTTCCTCAATTTCTTTCAGAAGTGTTCTATAGTTTTTAGGGTATAGATCTTTTACCTCTTTGGTTAGGTTTATTCCTAGGTATCTTATGCTTTTGGGTGCAATTGTAAATGGGATTGACTCCCTAATTTCTCTTTCTTCAGTCTCATTGTTAGTGTATAGAAATGCCATTGATTTCTGGGCATTGATTTTGTATCCTGCCACGCTACCAAATTGCTGTATGAGTTCTAGCAATCTTGGGGTGGAGGCTTTTGGGTTTTCTATGTAGAGTATCATGTCATCGGCGAAGAGGGAGAGTTTGACTTCTTCTTTGCCAATTTGAATGCCTTTAATGTCTTTTTGATGTCTGATTGCTGAGGCGAGGACTTCCAGAACGATGTTGAACAGCAGTGGTGAGAGTGGACATCCCTGTCTTGTTCCTGATCTTAAGGGAAAGGCTCCCAGTGCTTCCCCATTGAGAATGATATTTGCTGTGGGCTTTTCGTAGATGGCTTTTAAGATGTCGAGGAAAGTTCCCTCTATCCCAACACTCTGAAGGGTTTTGATCAGGAATGGATGCTGGATTTTGTCAAATGCTTTCTCTGCATCTAATGAGAGGATCATATGGTTCTTGGTTTTTCTCTTGCTGATATGATGAATCACATTGATGGTTTTACGAGTGTTGAACCAGCCTTGTGCCCCAGGGTTAAATCCTACTTGGTCATGGTGAATAATTTTCTTAATGTGTTGTTGGATCCTATTGGCTAGTATCTTGTTGAGAATTTTTGCATCCATGTTCATCAGGGATATTGGTCTGTAATTCTCCTTTTTGGTGGGGTCTTTGTCTGGTTTCGGAATTCAGGTGATGCTGGCCTCGTAGAACGAATTTGGAAGTACTCCATCTCTTTCTATCTTTCCAAACAGCTTTAGTAGAATAGGTATGATTTCTTCTTTAAACGTTTGATAGAATTCCCCTGGGAAGCCATCTGGCCCTGGACTCTTGTGTCTTGGGAGGTTTTTGATGACTGCTTCAATTTCCTCCCTGGTTATTGGCCTGTTCAGCTTTTCTATTTCTTCCTGCTCCAGTTTTGGTAGTTTGTGGCTTTCCAGGAATGCGTCCATTTCTTCTAGATTGCCTAATTTATTGGCGTACAGCTGTTCATAATATGTTTTTAAAATCGTTTGTATTTCCTTGGTGTTGGTAGTGATCTCTCTTTTCTCATTCATGATTTTATTAATTTGAGTCTTCTCTCTCTTATTTTTAATAAGGTTGGCTAATGGTTTATCTATCTTATTAATTCTTTCAAAGAACCAACTCCTGGTTCTGTTGATCTGTTCCACAGTTCTTTTGGTCTCGATATCATTGAGTTCTGCTCGAATTTTAATTAACTGTCTTCTTCTGCTGGGGGTGGGGTCTATTTGTTGCTTTTTCTCTAGTTCCTTTATGTGTAAGGTGAGCTTTTGAATTTGAGATCTTTCCAGTTTTTGAATGGATGCTTGTATTGCGATGTATTTCCCCCTCAGGACTGCTTTTGCTGCATCCCAAAGATTTTGAACGGTTGTATCTTCATTCTCATTAGTTTCCATGAATCTTCTCAATTCTTCCTTAATTTCCTGGTTGACCTTTTCATCTTTTAGCAGGATGGTCCTTAACCTCCACGTGTTTGTGGTCCTTCCATACTTCTTGTTGTGATTAAGTTCTAATTTCAAGGCATTATGGTCTGAGAATATACAGGGGACTATCCCGATCTTTTGGTATCGGTTCAGACCCGATTTGTGACCCAGTATGTGGTCTATTCTGGAGAAAGTTCCATGTGCACTTGAGAAGAATGTGTATTCAGTTGAGTTTGGATGTAAAGTTCTGTAGATATCTGTGAAATCCATCTGGTCCAGTGTATCATTTAAAGCTCTCGTTTCTTTGGAGATGTTGTGCTTAGAAGACCTATCTAGTATAGAAAGAGCTAGATTGAAGTCACCAAGTATAAGTGTATTATTATCAAAGTATTTCTTCCATTTGGTTATTAATTGGTTTAAATATTTGGCAGCTCCCACATCCGGGGCATATATATTGAGGATTGTTAAGTCCTCTTGTTGGATAGATCCTTTGAGTATGAGATAGTGTCCCTCTTCATCTCTCACTATAGTCTTCGGGGTAAATTTTAATTTATCTGATATGAGGATGGCAACCCCTGCTTTCTTTTGAGGACCATTTGAATGGTAAATGGTTCCCCAAACTTTTATTTTCAGGTTGTAGGTGTCCTTCTGTCTATAATGAGTCTCTTGCAGACAGCAAATAGATGGGTCCTGCTTTTTTATCCAGTCTGAAACCCTGTGCCTTTTGATGGGGTCATTAAGCCCGTTCACGTTCAGAGTTACTATTGACAGATATGAGTTTAGTGTCACCATGATATCTATTCAGTCCTTGTTTTTGTGGATTGTTCCACTGAACTTCTTCTTAAAGGGGAATTTTAAGAGTCCCCCTTAAAATTTCTTGCAGAGCTGGTTTGGAGGTCACATATTCTTTCAGTTGCTGCCTGTCTTGGAAGCTCTTTATCTCTCCTTCCATTTTGAATGAGAGCCTTGCTGGATAAAGGATCGTCCTGCTTTTTTATCCAGTCTGAAACCCTGTGCCTTTTGATGGGGTCATTAAGCCCATTCACGTTCAGAGTTAGTATGGAAAGATAAGAGTTTAGTGTCATCATAATACCTATTCATTCCCTGTTTTTGTGGGTTGTTCTGTTGGACTTCCTCTTTCTATTACAGAGTCCCCCTTAGCAGTTCTTGCAGAGCTGGCTTCAAGGTCACATATTCTTTCTGTTTATGCCTATCTTGGAAACTCTTTATCTCTCCTTATATTCTGAATGAGAGCTTGCTGGATAAAGTATTCTTGGCTGCATGTTCTTCTCATTTAGGACCCTGAATATATCCTGCCAGCCATTTCTGGCCTGCGAGGACTCTGTGGAGAGGTCTGCTGTTAATCTAATATTTCTCCCCATAAAAGTTAGAGATTTCTTCTCTCTTGCTGCTTTAAGAATCTTCTCTTTATCTTTGGAATTTGGATTTCACTATTAAATGTTGAGGTGTTGAGCGGTTTTTTTATTTTAGCGGGGCATCTCTCTATTTTGTGGATCTGAATTCCTGTTTCCCTCCCAAAATTAGGGAAGTTCTCAGCTATGATTTGTTCAAATTTATATTCTGGACCTCTGTCCCTTTCGGCACCCTCGGGAACCCCAATTAAACGCAGGTTTTTCTTCCTCAGTGTGTCATTTATTTCCCTTTTTCTATCTTTATGGTCTTTTGATTGTCTTTTTTTTCCCTTCAGCTTCCATCTTTGCCATCAACTTGTCTTCTATGTCACTCACTCATTCTTCCACCTCGTTAACCCTCGTCATTAGGACTTCTAGTTTGGATTGCATCTCATTTAATTGATTTTTAATTTCTGCCTGATTAGATCTAAATTCTGCAGTCATGAAGTCTCTTGAATCCTTTATGCTTTTTTCTAGAGCCATCAGTAGCTTTATAATAGTGCTTCTGAATTGGCTTTCTGACATCGAATTGTAATCCAGATTTTATAACTCTGTGGGAGGGAGGACTGTTTCTGATTCTTTCTTTTGAGGTGAGGTTTTCCTTCTAGTCATTTTGCTCAGTGCAGAGTGGCCAAAAACAAGTTGTACTGGGAAAAGGAGAGAAAGAGAGAAGAGAAAAAAGAAAAAGTAAGCTAAAAAGGGGGGGGAGGAAGCATACAGAAAACAAAAAACAAGGGGGAGTATCATCTGATTCTATATACTGTAAATCCCTCGACTTCCCCCTGGAACTTTCCAGTGCTGCTTGGTCAATAACTTGCTTTTCCCCTGTCCATCTACCTGGTCTTCTGGGGGGAGGGGCCTGCTTTGCTGATTCTCAGGTGTGAGCACCTGGGGGAGCTGCTCAACCCCCTGCCTGGTGCATGGCTCAGTGGGAGTTGTTTATCCTGTTTATCCTGTGAGGCCACTGTGAGGTTCAGTGGAGGTTGTTTATCCTTTGAGGCCCCAGGAGGAACAACAGCTGTGGCGGCAGCCAGCTCTCCAGCCCTGGAGTCAGCTCCCGCAGTAATGACCGCAGCTCCCCATCTGCAGGGGCTTGGATGCTTCAGGGGCAGCGGCCACCAATCTGCCCAGCTCGGGCCGCCCAGCAGCAGGAGCGTCCTCGTGCCGCCCCCTCCACGTGGATCCTCCATCCGAGCTGCCCCCAAGCTGCGCCCAGCACCCCCCCCCCGGGTGCCCGCTTCAGCCCTTTAGAGAGCTCGGCTGAGGCGTGTGGTGCTCTCCCCGGGGCACTTGTCCTCTGTTAGTGCCCCTGGGAACCTGACGGCATCCCTACCCCTCCTGGGATCCTGCTCCAACTCCCTGCGAGAGCCTTTCTATCCGGGAAGACTGATGAAGCTCCTGCTTCTCCAAGACGCGGCCTTCCTGTCCTGGGGGCACTTGCCACGCGGCCTTAGCCTGGCTCCTCAAGGGGCCCCTCCCCCTTGGGTGCTTTTTATTTCTTTATTGTTTTTCCGTCTTCCTACCTTGATAGATGCGAACTCTTCTCACTCTAGCATTCCAGCTGTTCTCTCTTTAAATCTCAGGCCGAGAAGCGATGATTTTCAGGATGATTTGAAGGTTATCTAGGTAATTTGGTGGGGACAGGTGATTTGGGGACCCTACTCTTCTGCCATCTTGCCCCTCCTCCTCGGAAAATACAGTTTCAATTCAACCACAGTTTGTGGTTAGGTAGGTAATTTGATGGGGACAGGTGACTTGGGGACCCTACTCTTCCGTGATCTTGCCCCCTCCCCTCTATATGTCCTCTTAAAGAACATTGTCCCAGGTCTGCCAGATATTGTCACCTAGCTGACTCTAACAGAATTTCCAAAAGGACATGCCACCTTTTTTTTTTTTTATCAAAACAGCTGCTACAGGACAATGGAGAACATGGAAAAACCTGTGAATTCCAAGAACATGGATGCATTTCTATACATCATTTGCTGTGATGTGTGTTCCCTGGTCAGAAATAATGCTGTTTAAAATATGTTAATGGTGGATAAAGCATTATGTAAGTACACATGCAGAAGTTTCATAGCAAGAGTGCTTGCACAGAGGCACAAGTGTATCCAAGTGTCTATGGAACTAATAAGAAAATACTGTCCCTGCATAAGGATGAAGTCCAGTGTAACAGCGAAGCTACAGACCACTAGCAAGCAGAAACTCCTTCCCAAAGTGCTTGAGTGATCTTGGCGAGGATGTGAGTGAGCCAGTCCAGCTGCAAGACATTTTGGGGGTTACTGGCTAGACCCTCAGACCCAACCCTGTGGACAATTGCATTGGGCATCCACAGTTGCTGTACTTAATGAAGGACACACAGACTATGGTCAACCCGGGTGGCTCAGGGGTTTAGCGCCGCCTTTGGCTCAGGGCCTGATCCTGGAGATCCAGGATGGAGTCCCATGGCAGGCTCCCTGCATGGAGCCTGCTTCTCCCTCTGCCTGTGTCTCTGCCTGTCTCTTGCTCTCTCTGTGTCTGTCATGAATGAATAAATAAAATCTTTTTAAAAAGGACACACAGACTGTGACTTGGTGAAGGATGAACCTTTACTGTCCACATGGAGGTGACAGGTGGCTTCCTTGGCCATTGAGCACCCACTCTGTGGATGTGAGACCCTATGGCATTTCTGCCTGAACATGGAGTTTCAGTTCACCCCTCAATGGAAGTAGGCTCACAGGATTTAATACGCACAGAGTCCAGAAGTGAGGGGGCACAATGACCCGGGAAAGGCTGATCTCCCCCCTGGGACCCCAGAGAACAGAAGAAAGAGCACAGAGTAGCAAGCCGCCAATTACACAAAAGGTGGAAGGGTGTTATACTCTTTGTTGGCAAACCAGACTTCAATAATATATATCATTTCACAGGCTCCACTCTGGGTGGTGATTGTAAAGGCTGCCTGGGATAACCAGAGAAGGAATCACAGGCAGGTCCTTATCACGGGTGATGGGGAGGAAGAGTGGGTGTGATTCCGTGTCTGATGTATTTCTGAGGCAGTAGCTCAGAAATACAAGTTGAATTTTTCACTGCACCTGCTTAGCTATGGTCACTGCTCAGCTCCCTGAAATGCAGGCAAGAGGAAAGGGAGGGAAGAACAAATAAACAAATATTCACAGGGGTCCCTCTGGATGGTAGAGGCAGTGTTGGGCACTTTTACTGTCTTTTATGATTGAGTTGATAGGGTGTAACCATCAGGACCATGGCCCAGGTCTCCCGCATTCAGAAACATGCTTACCAGGGTGGCCCAGCTTGCACTAGATGGTATCAAATCCCAGTCACCCTCCCATACAACCCACAGCCACACCAGTGTAGGACACGCAGTGTGGGTGGGGATAGCCCTCCATCACCATACACCCACTGTGGGACTGAAGCAGGGGAGATTACCTGGAGGGTGAGCAAAACCTCAGTGCTCATGGGCACAGGTTTGAAGGAACATCATGCATTTGCCCTAAAAGAACCTGGGGCAACCTGCCTGAGGTTGCAGCCAGGGACCTCAGCTCAAGGCCAGGCTGCTGACTCAGGTCTTCCCGACAGTCTCGAGCTCAGGTTGGGATTTTACAGGCTTACAAACATGTGGAGAGGCCACCAACGTGTACTTTTCAAGATTTATTTCAGGCGGCTGGTCAGAGACCAATCGCGGACCTGGTACGAGAGCCCCATGATGTGCGTGGGATCCCTTTTGTTTCCTGCAGGCCCCTGGAAACGTGGATTTCAGCATGGCCACCAACTTGCTATAATTTCAATCATGTTTCTGTGGGTTTCCAATAGCTGTTCAGGGGGCTGGAGGCTGATTTATGGATTGCCCTCGTGGACTATCTGCTCCTTAACTACAACCGTCTTAATGGTTCTTACATTGGTGGCAACGCCAAAGAGGAGTGCGGCTATCAAGGCATAGATTCGAGCAAAGACCACTCTCAGATATATCACTGACTCATGACTTTGCCTGACTGCCCGCATTCTTCTTGGAGGGGGTCCACTGTCTGTGCTCCCACCAGCACCTTGATCAATGCACCGTGGAGGATCCCAGCCTATGTGGCAATGACAGTTCCTGTTGTTGTTGCAAATGCCCCTGTAACTGCATTTTTCAGGGATGCAGTCATAATTCAGCCGAGCTATAGTGCCATTGCAGTAGGTATTTTGACAGAACTTTCCAGGAGCACAGGGAGTACCAGATCGCACATGACCAAGATCATTTGTTCCTGTGCCACGATGTGAATCCAGCCCAAAACACCAGACCCCTGATATCTTAGACTGATGGAATCCCACATGTTCTTGCAACCGAGGGAGATGAGTGACATTGCTACACTGCAGTCTTCCACACTTAATGTCTTGTAGACTACAAGCCGTACTGGCCATTAACCTCTCATTTCTTCTGCAGTGTCCATATCTATCACCTCTTCTATTTATGGTATAGCATACATCTGCACCATTCACAGCATTTTTACCAAAGATTTCTTTGCAGTGCACAGAGCGGTCAGTACAGTTTCCATGATAACAGTAGCCCACTTCAGTGCATGGGGTTCCATCTTGCATATAGAAATCATCAGGGCATGTCAAGGACCCTCCTCGGCAGTACTCTGGAAGATCACACACAGTTTGGATTGGTCTGCAGAGTGTCCCAGCAGGGGAATAGGTGCAGTTTGTGCAGCATCTGCCTGTATTACATATGCTTCCAGTAGTGAAGGTACAATCGTTATGACAGCAGAGATTGCTATAACACTGTTTGAAGGAGCCACAGTCACACTGTTCAAGGGGATCCACTCTGTAGTTGCCACAATGCTCCCGAGTCAAGCTTTTATTAAAATACACCATTTCAGAGCTGTAAATACATGTAGCTAAGCCACCACCCAGTATATGCTGTATATGCATGAAGGAACAGTTACTGAAAGAGTCTGTCAGAGCAAAATAGTTGTTCATAATGCACTTGGACCTTCTCTGGCAGGTACAATAAGGATTGTCATAGTATACACCAAAACTTCTTGCGACCTTTTGTGCTCCTACAATAGCCAATATTAAATACTGTCTGTCTAGATATCCTAGCATGATGAGGTTACCACGATTGCAAATTGCATATGCGATAGGTTCAAATTCAGCATCCTGTGGCACATTTTTAATCATAATTATGGATGAATGTGGTGCAAGAAGTGCATACAAGTTGTAGACATAATATCGACCATATGGACTATCTGTCGGGTGATAAGTGTCAAGGACATTTGGATCTTGTTGATTATATATAATAATGAATGCAACGTAATAATTTATATCAAGTCCTAAAAAGAATGTGTCAATCAAATTAAATACCGATATTAGAAATTGGGCACATTTAGACACGTTGTTGAACACACTATACATTGAGTTTGAACTTAAGGCAAGCGATTTCACATATCCATGATGAGATGAATACATCTTACTTGAGAGCCGCGTAACTACACTGGCATTTGCTTGAGAGAATAAGGGGTCTCCATCCTCCTTCAGTCCCAGTTTATAGGTAGGGACTGTTGCAATGCTGTCTGCCACTATCTGAGAAACAATGTGTTCAAATCTTTGGGAACTGCTGAGGGGCCTGATCTCATAGGCAAGGTCATCCAACTTCATGATACCTTCCAGCCCCCCATAGCACGTGTCCAGGGTGACCATGGAAAGAGGAACCTCCTCCAGGTAGCCGAGGTAGTAACAGTCAGGAGGGATGAAGGGGTAGTCCATCTGCAAGGCACCTTGGTCATCCTGAGTCATCACCAGCAGATGCCTGGACCAGAAGAGTTTCTTGCGCCGCATGTGGATAACGTGCCTCTTGCCCCCAAAGTGCAGGCTGTAGGAGAGCCAGCCTGGCATCTGGACGCCTTTGCCGCGGTGCAGCTCCTTCCTGGGAATGACCACCTCAGAGGAGACGTAACGCCATGAGGGACGGCCTTGAGAACCCTGGGTGGGAGCCAGCCCTGCCCAGAGCACAAGCAGTAAGAGGAGCCCTCTCATGGTGTCTCGGCCCTCTGCCAGCCTCATGCCCTTCTCAGGGACATCTGGCAGTGAGGTAGATAAAAGGAGGACTCTCCACACAGCAAGGTCTAGAGGATCTGACAGAACAGAGGACTGCCTCAGGCTGCCAGGTCCCTACACCTGGCAACCAGCTGTGATTAGGTCACAGACACGGGGTGTGGCAGAGGGTGGGTCTGCACATCAGTTCAGCTGGGGTGGATGTGTGAGGGGTGCGGAGGGGGTAGGACCCAGAGGCAGCCCCTTTCCCACACGTTCAGTCTTTCCTCCAGACCCTTGAATATGTGACATACGGTTATACAGCAATTACTTTCTCTACCAGTTCCAACTGCCATGGTTCCCCTGGGTCACGTTCTGTGCACAGCCAATATCACTCTCTGTGGAGACCACTCCTTTCTCCTTCCTCGGCATGTTAAGGGACATGGCAAATTTTACCAAGTAGCTGTGGAACACCATGGATTTGTAAATTTACACATCTTATTCTGCTTTGCCAGCAACCTGCAAGTCTTTGGATCCTTCTGGGTATTTTTGGAAGCCTCCTTTGTGCTCACTGAGTAAAACATTGCCCAGTTTTTGGTGAGGACTGGTAAGGTTCCAGGTTGTATTTTATTGTTTTGTCACTCCAGCTGGTAAGAAAGGAATATACTGCTGACCCCATGGGTGGCCCTGGGGCTTGCTGTCCTCTATCGTGGTTCTTTCCTGGCCTTGGGCTGCATGTGTGGCTGCCCTGAGCAGAAGACACAGGGATGGGGCTGCGCTGAGGCAAGGATGGTTGGTAGCTGGCACCTGGGAGCCTGAGTGTGGGCTATAAATGTTCCAAGCACTGCGCTCCCTTGTGCGACTGGCTTCTCAAAAACCTTTAATGTCTTTAGGGTTAGAAAAACCTCACAGGTGTGCCCCTTTTGCTCATGTGAGTGGCCTCCTGAACCAAGCTCCCTATCTTTCCAGTCAAAACTCGTATCTTGAATATTGGCCTTGCCAATGATGGGCACCTATAATTTGGGTTCAGGAACAAAGAAGCAGAGAGTGGTTTGGCAGTTGCCAGCACTGGTGGGAGGGGCAATGGGGACTTGCATCTCTTGGGTTCTGGTTTTATGTTATGCAACATGATTCTGTTCCAGAGGTGTGCTCCAGAACCCTGCACCTGCAAATAACAATAGTGTGCCTACAGGTACAATTTTGGTAAGAGGGCAGATCTCATGTTGTGGAGAAATTACGACCTACAAACTTAAAGGCAAGCATTCTGCTCCTCTCACGACAGTGTCCTAAGCTCCATGTACATGCTGTCTACTTAAAACGTGAAAGTACTCCTAATAAAGTGCTTGGACAGTTTGTATACTCACCCATCGTCAGATGGGGCAGCTGAAAATAGGTTCTTCCATCCCATCATTTGCCTTTTCCTTTCTTTTTTTCTCTTCTTTTTTTCCTTAAATAAATTAATTTTTTATTGGTGTTCAATTAACCAACATACAGAATAACACCCAGTGCTCATCCCGTCAAGTGTCCACCTCAGTGCCCGTCACCCATTCCCCTCCACCCCCCGGCCCTCCTCCCCTTCCACCACCCCTAGTTCATTTCCCAGAGTTAGGAGTCTTTATGTTCTGTCTCCCTTCCTGATATTTCCCAACATTTCTTCTCCCTTCCCTTATATTCCCTTTCACTATTATTTATATTCCCCAAATGAATGAGAACATACACTGTTTGTCCTTCTCCGATTGACTTACTTCACTCAGCATAATACCCTCCAGTTCCATCCACATTGAAGCAAATGGTGGGTATTTGTCGTTTCTAATGGCTGAGTAATTTTCCATTGTATACATAAACCACATCTTCTTTATCCATTCATCTTTCTTTCTTTTTTTTTTTAATTTTTTTTTATTTTTATTTATTTATGATAGTCACAGAGAGAGAGAGAGAGAGGCAGAGACACAGGCAGAGGGAGAAACAGGCTCCATGCACCGGGAGCCTGACGTGGGATTCGATCCTGGGTCTCCAGGATCGCACCCTGGGTCAAAGGCAGGCGCCAAACCGCTGCGCCACCCAGGGATCCCTCCATTCATCTTTCGATGGACACCGAGGCTCCTTCCACAGTTTGGCTATTGTGGACATTGCTGCTAGACACATCAGGGTGCAGGTGTCCCGGCGTTTCATTGCATCTGAATCTTTGGGGTAAATCCCCAACAGGGCAATTGCTGGGTCGTAGGGCAGGTCTATTTTTAACTCTTTGAGGAACCTCCACACAGTTTTCCAGAGTGGCTGCACCAGTTCACATTCCCACCAACAGTGTAAGAGGGTTCCCTTTTCTCCGCATCCTCTCCAACATTTGTGGCTTCCTGCCTTGTTAATTTTCCCCATTCTCACTGGTGTGAGGTGGTATCTCATTGTGGTTTCTTTTAATAAATTAATTTTTTATTGGTGTTCAATTAACCAACATACAGAATAACACCCAGTGCTCATCCCGTCAAGTGTCCACCTCAGTGCCCGTCACCCATTCACCCAAACCCCCCGCCCTCCTGACCCTCCACCACCCCTAGTTCATTTCCCAGAGTTAGGGGATTTTATGTTCTGTCTCCCTTTCTGATATTTCCCACACCGTTCTTCTCCCTTCCCTTATATCCTCTTTCACTATTATTTACATTCCACAAATGAATGAGAACATACACTGTTTTTCCTTCTCCGATTGACTTACTTCACTCAGCATAATAGCCTCCAGTTCCGTCCTCATTGAAGCAAATGGTGGGTATTTGTCGTTTCTAATGGCTGAGTAATATTCCATTGTATACATAAACCACATCTTCTTTATCCATTCATCTTTCGTTGGATACCGAGGCTCCTTCCACAGTTTGGCTATTGTGGACATTGCTGCTAGACACTTCGGGGTGCAGGTGTCCGGGCGTTTCATTGCATCTGAATCTTTATGGTAAATCCCCAACAGTGCAATTGCTGGGTCGTAGGGCAGGTCTATTTTTAACTCTTTGAGGAACCTCCACACAGTTTTCCAGAGTGGCTGCACCAGTTCACATTCCCACCAACAGTGCAGGAGGGTTCCCTTTTCTCCGCATCCTCTCCAACATTTGTTGTTTCCTGCCTTGTTAATTTTCCCCATTCTCACTGGTTTGATGTGGTATCTCTTTGTGGTTTTGATTTGTATTTCCCTGATGGCAAGTGATGCGGAGCATTTTTTCATGTGCATGTTGGCCATGTCCATGTCTTCCTCTGTGAGATTTCTCTTCATGTCTTTTGCCCATTTCATGATTGGATTGTTCGTTTTTTTGGTGTTTAGCTTAATAAGTTTTTATAGATTTTGGAAACTAGCCCTTTATCTGATATGTCATTTGCAAATATCTTCTCCCATTCTGTAGGTTGTCTTTTAGTTTTGTTGACTGTATCCTTTGCTGTGCAAAAGCTTCTTATCTTGATGAATTCCCAATAGTTCATGCTTGCTTTTGTTTCTTTTGCCTTCGTGGATGTACCTTGCAAGAAGTTACTGTGGACGAGTTCAAAAAGGGTGTTTCCTGTGTTCTCCTCTAGGATTTTGATGGAATCTTGTCTCACATTTAGATCTCTCATCCATTTTTTTTTTTGTTTTTGTTTTTTGTTTTTTTGTTTTTTTTTTTTAATTAATTTTTATTGGTGTTCAATTTACCAACATACAGAAAAACACCCAGTGCTCATCCCGTCAAGTGTCCACCTCAGTGCCCGTCACCCATTCCCCTCCAACACCCGCCCTCCTCCCCCCTTCCACCACCCCTAGTTCGTTTCCCCGAGTTAGGAGTCTTTATGTTCTGTCTCCCTTCCTGATATTTCCCAACATTTCTTCTCCCTTCCTTTATATTCCCTTTCACTATTATTTATATTCCCCAAATGAATGAGAACATACACTGCTTGTCCTTCTCCGATTGACTTATCTCTCATCCATTTTGAGTTTATCTTTGTGGATGGTGAAAGAGAGTGGTCCAGATTCATTCTTCTGCATGTGGATGTCCAATTTTCACAACACCATTTATTGAAGAGACTGTCTTTCTTCCAGTGGATAGTCTTTCGTCCGCTATCGCATATTAGTTGACCATAAAGTTCAGGGTCCACTTCTGGGTTCTCTATTCTCTTCCATTGATCTATGTGCCTGTTTTTGTGCCAGTACCACACCGTATTGATGACCACAGCTTTGTAGTACAACCAGAAATCTGGTTATTGTGATGCCCCCAGCTATGGTTTTCTTTTTTAAAATCCCCCTGGCTATTCGGGGTCTTTTCTGATTCCACACAAATCTTAAAATAATTTGTTCCAACCCCCCCGGAGAAAGTCCATGGTGTTTTGATAGGGATTGCATTAAACGTATAAATCGCCCTGGGTAACATTGACATTTTCACAGTATTAATTCTGCCAATCCGTGAGCATGGAATATTTTTCCATCTCTTTGTGTCTTCCTCAATTTCTTTCAGAAGTGTTCTATAGTTTTTAGAGTATAGGTCCTTTACCTGTTTGGTTAGGTCTATTCCTAGGTATCTTATGCTTTTGGGTGCAATTGTAAATGGGATTGACTGCTTAATTTCTCTTTCTTCAGTCTCACTGTTAGTGTATAGAAATGCCACTGACTTCTGGGCATTGTTTTTGTATCCTGCCACACTGCCAAATTGCTGCATGAGTTCTACAATCTTGGGGGGGTGGCTTTGGGGTTCTCCATGTAGAGTATCATGTCATTGGCGAAGAGGGAGAGTTTGACTTCTTCTTTGCCAATTTGAATGCCTTTAATGTCTTTTTGTTGTCTGATTGCTGAGGCTAGGACTTCTCGTACTGTGTTGAATAGCAGTGGTGAGAGTGGACATCCCTGTCTTGTTCCTGATCTTAGGGGAATGGCTCCCAGTGCTTCCCCATTGAGAATTATATTTGCTGTGGGCTTTTTGTAGATGGCTTTTGAGATGCTGAGGAATGTTCCCCCTATCCCTACACTCTGAAGAGTTTTCACTAAAATGGATGCCGTATTTTGTCTAACGCTTTCTCTGCCTCTATGGAGAGGATCGTATGGCTCTTGATTTTTCTCTTGTTGATATGATCTATCATGTTGATTGTTTTACGAGTGTTGAACCAGCCTTCCATCCCGGGGATAAATCCCACTTGGTCATGGTGAATAATCTTCTTAATATATTGTTGGATCCTCTTGGCCAGTATCTTGTTGAGAATTTTTGCATTGTGTTCATCACAGATATCGGTCTATAATGCTCGTTTGTGGTACGGTTTTTGTCTTGTTTGGTAATTAAGGTGATGCTGGCCTCATAGAACGAGTTTGGAAGTATTCCATCTCTTTCTATCTTTCCGAGCAGCTTTAGTAGAAGATGCATGGCTTCTTTTTTAAACAATTTGACATAATTCCCCTGGGAAGCCATCTGGCCCTGGACTTTTGTGTCTTGGGATGTTTTTGATGATAGCCTCAGTTTCTTCCCTGGTTATTGGCCTGTTTAGGTTCTCTATTTCTTCCTGTTCCAGTTTTGGTAGTTTGTGGTTTTCCAGAAATGCGTCTATTTTTTTTAATTGCCTAATTTCTTGGCGCAAAGGTGTTCATAATATGCTTTAAAAATATTTGCATTTCTGGGGGGGAGGGGCAAGATGGCGGAAGAGTAGGGTCTCCAGGTCACCTGTCCTCAACAAATTACCTAGAAAACCATCCAATCATCCTGAAAATCTACGAATTTGGCCTGAGATTTAAAGAGAGACCAGCTGGAACGCTACAGTGAGAAGAGTTCGCGCTTCTATCAAGGTAGGAAGACGGGAAAAAAGAAATAAAGAAACAAAAGGCCTCCAAGGGGGAGGGGCCCCGCGAGGAGCCGGGCTGAGGCCGGGGCGAGTGTCCCCAGGACAGGAGAGCCCCGTCCCGGAGGAGCAGGAGCTGCACCGACCTTCCCCGCGGAAAGGCCTCCCGGGAATTGGAGCAGGATCCCCAGAAAGGCGGGGATGCCCTCGGGCTCCCTGGGACAGTAACAGAGGAACCGCGCCCCGGAGAGTGCGCCGAGCTCCCTAAGGGCTGCAGCGCTAGGCGGGACCCGGAGCAGCTCGGAGGGGCTCGGGCGGCGGCTCCGCGGAGGGGGCTGCGGGGCTCCGGGAGCAGCTCAGGCGGCGGCTCGGGCGGAGGAAGAAGCTCCGCGCGGAGGGGCGGCGCGGCCCCGGGAACAGCTCGGAGGGGCTCGGGCGGCGGCTCCGCGGAGGGGGCTGCGGGGCTCTGGGAACAGCGCGGCGGCGGCGGCAGCTCGGGCGGAGGAAGAAGCTCCGCGGAGGGGGCGGCGCGGCTCCGGGAACAGCTCAGCGGCGGCGGCTCGGGCAGAGGAAGAAGCTCCGCGCGGAGGGGGCGGCGCGGCCCCAGGAACAGCTCGGAGGGGCTCAGGCGGCGGCTCCGCGGAGGGGGCTGCACCGCCGGGAGCGCGAATCCAACAGCGCAGGCCCCGGAGCACAGGGCGCCGGGACACAGCCCAGGATCCGGCCTCCCCCCGGGACAGGCAGAGGCTGGGAGGGTCCAGGACAGCAAGGACGCTCCTGCCTGGAACTGAGCAGATCAGCGGCCCTGCCCGGGAGCCCCCGGGCCCTGCAGACGGAGAGCCCCGGAGTTACTGCCGGAGCTGACTCCAGGGTCCCAGAGCTGCCCCCGCCACTGTGGCTTCCTCCCGGGGCCTCACGGGGTGAACAACCCCCACTGAGCCCTGCACCAGGCAGGGGCAGAGCAGCTCCCCCAAGTGCTAACACCTGAGAATCAGCACAGCAGGCCCCTCCCCCAGAAGACCAGCGAGACGGACCAGTTCCAAGGGAAGTCAAGGGACTTAAAGTACACAGAATCGGAAGATACTCCCCCGTGGGGTTTTTTTTTTTTGTGTGTGTGTGCTTTTTTTTTTCTTTCTTTCTTCTTGATTTCTGATTGCTTCCCCCACCCCACCCCACCCCTTTTTTTCTTTTCTCCTTTCTTTCTTTTTCTTTCTTTTTCTTCTCTTCCCCCCCCCTTTTTTTTCTTCTTTCTCTTTTTTCTTTTTCTCTTTTCTTTCCTTCTCTCTCTTTTTCTCCTTTTCCCAATACAACTTGTTTTTGGCCACTCTGCACTGAGCAAAATGACTAGAAGGAAAACCTCACCTCAAAAAAAAGAATCAGAAACAGCCCCCTCTCCCACAGAGTTACAAAATCCGGATTACAATTCAATGTCAGAAAGCCAATTCAGAAGCACTATTTTACAGCTACTGGTGGCTCTAGAAAAAACCATTAAGGACTCAAGAGACTTCATGACTGCAGAATTTAGATCCAATCAGGCAGAAATTAAAAATCAATTAAATGAGATGCAATCCAAGCTAGAAGTCCTAACAACGAGGGTTAACGAGGTGGAAGAACGAGTGAGTGACATAGAAGACAAGTTGATGGCAAAGAGGGAAACTGAGGAAAAAAGAGACAAGCAATTAAAAGATCATGAGGATAGATTAAGGGAAATAAATGACAGCCTGAGGAAGAAAAACCTACGTTTAATTGGGGTTCCTGAGGGTGCCGAAAGGGACAGAGGGCCAGAATATGTATTTGAACAAATCCTAGCTGAAAACTTTCCTAATCTGGGAAGGGAAACAGGCATTCAGATCCAGGAAATAGAGAGATCCCCCCCTAAAATCAACAAAACCCGATCAACACCTCGACATTTAATAGTGAAGCTTGCAAATTCCAAAGATAAGGAGAAGATCCTTAAAGCAGCAAGAGAAAAAAAGTCCCTGACTTTTATGGGGAGGAATATTAGGGTAACAGCAGACCTCTCCACAGAGACCTGGCAGGCCAGAAAGGCCTGGCAGGATATATTCAGGGTCCTAAATGAAAAGAACATGCAACCAAGAATACTTTATCCAGCAAGGCTTTCATTCAAAATGGAAGGAGAGATAAAGAGCTTCCAAGACAGGCAGGAACTGAAAGAATATGTAACCTCCAAACCAGCTCTGCAAGAAATTTTAAGGGGGACTCTTAAAATTCCCCTTAAAGAAGAAGTTCAGTGGAACAATCCACAAAAACAAGGACTGAATAGATATGATGACACTAAACTCATATCTCTCAATAGTAACTCTGAACGTGAACGGGCTTAATGACCCCATCAAAAGGCGCAGGGTTTCAGACTGGATAAAAAAGCAGGACCCATCTATTTGCTGTCTACAAGAGACTCATTTTAGACAGAAGGACACCTACAACCTGAAAATAAAAGGTTGGAGAACCATTTACCATTCAAATGGTCCTCAAAAGAAAGCAGGGGTTGCCATCCTTATATCAGATAAATTAAAATTTACCCCAAAGACTATAGTGAGAGATGAAGAGGGACACTATCTCATACTCAAAGGATCTATCCAACAAGAGGACTTAACAATCCTCATTATATATGCCCCAAATGTGGGAGCTGCCAAATATTTAAACCAATTAATAACCAAACTCAAGAAATACCTTGATAATAATACACTTATACTTGGTGATTTCAATCTAGCTCTTTCTACCCTGGATAGGTCTTCTAAGCACAACATCTCCAAAGAAACGAGAGCTTTCAATGATACACTGGACCAGATGGATTTCACAGATATCTACAGAACTTTACATCCAAACTCAACTGAATACACATTCTTCTCAAGTGCACATGGAACTTTCTCCAGAATAGACCACATACTGGGTCACAAATCGGGTCTGAACCGATGCCAAAAGATCGGGATAGTCCCTTGTATATTCTCAGACCATAATGCCTTGAAATTAGAACTTAATCACAACAAGAAGTATGGAAGGACCACAAACACGTGGAGGTTAAGGACCATCCTGCTAAAAGATGAAAAGGTCAACCAGGAAATTAAGGAAGAATTGAGAAGATTCATGGAAACTAATGAGAATGAAGATACAACCGTTCAAAATCTTTGGGATGCAGCAAAAGCAGTCCTGAGGGGGAAATACATCGCAATACAAGCATCCATTCAAAAACTGGAAAGATCTCAAATTCAAAAGCTCACCTTACACATAAAGGAACTAGAGAAAAAGCAACAAATAGACCCCACCCCCAGCAGAAGAAGACAGTTAATTAAAATTCGAGCAGAACTCAATGATATCGAGACCAAAAGAACTGTGGAACAGATCAACAGAACCAGGAGTTGGTTCTTTGAAAGAATTAATAAGATAGATAAACCATTAGCCAACCTTATTAAAAAGAAGAGAGAGAAGACTCAAATTAATAAAATCATGAATGAGAAAGGAGAGATCACTACCAACACCAAGGAAATACAAACGATTTTAAAAACATATTATGAACAGCTGTACGCCAATAAATTAGGCAATCTAGAAGAAATGGACGCATTCCTGGAAAGCCACAAACTACCAAAACTGGAGCAGGAAGAAATAGAAAAGCTGAACAGGCCAATAACCAGGGAGGAAATTGAAGCAGTCATCAAAAACCTCCCAAGATGCAAGAGTCCAGGGCCAGATGGCTTCCCAGGGGAATTCTATCAAACGTTTAAAGAAGAAATCATACCTATTCTACTAAAGCTGTTTGGAAAGATAGAAAGAGATGGAGTACTTCCAAATTCGTTCTTTGAGGCCAGCATCACCTTAATTCCGAAACCAGACAAAGACCCCACCAAAAAGGAGAATTACAGACCAATATCCCTGATGAACATGGATGCAAAAATTCTCAACAAGATACTAGCCAATAGGATCCAACAACACATTAAGAAAATTATTCACCATGACCAAGTAGGATTTATCCCTGGGGCACAAGGCTGGTTCAACACTCGTAAAACCATCAATGTGATTCATCATATCAGCAAGAGAAAAACCAAGAACCATATGATCCTCTCATTAGATGCAGAGAAAGCATTTGACAAAATCCAGCATCCATTCCTGATCAAAACCCTTCAGAGTGTTGGGATAGAGGGAACTTTCCTCGACATCTTAAAAGCCATTTACGAAAAGCCCACAGCCGGCGGCTCCGCAGAGGGGGCTGCGGGGCGGGAGCGCGAATCCAACAGCGCAGGCCCCGGAGCACAGGGCGCCGGGACACAGCCCAGGATCCGGCCTCCCCCGGGACAGGCAGAGGCCGGGAGGGCCCAGGACAGCGAGGACGCTCCTGCCTGGAACTGAGCAGATCAGCGGCCCCGCCCGGGAGCCCCCAGGCCCTGCACACGGAGAGCCCCGGAGCTACTGCGGGAGCTGACCCCAGGGTCCCAGAGCTGCCCCCGCCACTGTGGCTTCCTCCCGGGGCCTCACGGGGTGAACAACCCCCACTGAGCCCTGCACCAGGCAGGGGCTGAGCAGCTCCCCCAAGTGCTCACACCTGAGAATCAGCACAGCAGGCCCCTCCCCCAGAAGACCAGCGAGACGGACCATTTCCAAGGGAAGTCAAGGGACTTAAAGTATACAGAATCGGAAGATACTCCCCGTGGATTTTGCTTTTGGTTTTTTTTGTTTTTGTTTTTGTGGTTTTTTTTGTGTTTTTTTTTTATTTGTTTGTTTTGTTTTGTGCTTTTTTTTTCTTTCTTTCTTCTTGATTTCTGATTGCTTACCCCGCCCCACCCCCCCTTTTTTTCTTTTATCTCCTTTCTTTCTTTTTCTTTCTTTTTCTTCTCTTTTTTCCCCCTTTTTTTTCTTCTTTCTCTTTTTTCTTTTTCTCTTTTCTTTCCTTCTCTCTCTTTTTCTCCTTTTCCCAATACAACTTGTTTTTGGCCACTCTGCACTGAGCAAAATGACTAGAAGGAAAACCTCACCTCAAAAAAAAGAATCAGAAACAGCCCACTCTCCCACAGACTTACAAAATATGGATTACAATTCAATGTCAGAAAGCCAATTCAGAAGCACTATTTTACAGCTACTGGTGGCTCTAGAAAAAACCATAAAGGACTCAAGAGACTTCATGACTGCAGAATTTAGATCCAATCAGACAGAAATTAAAAATCAATTAAATGAGATGCAATCCAAGCTAGAAGTCCTAACGACGAGGGTTAACGAGGTGGAAGAACGAGTGAGTGACATAGAAGACAAGTTGATGGCAAAGAGGGAAACTGAGGAAAAAAGAGACAAGCAATTAAAAGACCATGAGGATAGATTAAGGGAAATAAATGACAGCCTGAGGAAGAAAAACCTACGTTTAATTGGGGTTCCTGAGGGCGCCGAAAGGGACAGAGGGCCAGAATATGTATTTGAACAAATCATAGCTGAAAACTTTCCGAATCTGGGAAGGGAAACAGGCATTCAGATCCAGGAAATAGAGAGATCCCCCCCTAAAATCAACAAAACCCGATCAACACCTCGACATTTAATAGTGAAGCTTGCAAATTCCAAAGATAAGGAGAAAATCCTTAAAGCAGCAAGAGAAAAAAAGTCCCTGACTTTTATGGGGAGGAATATTAGGGTAACAGCAGACCTCTCCACAGAGACCTGGCAGGCCAGAAAGGGCTGGCAGGATATATTCAGGGTCCTAAATGAAAAGAACATGCAACCAAGAATACTTTATCCAGCAAGGCTTTCATTCAAAATGGAAGGAGAGATAAAGAGCTTCCAAGACAGACAGCAACTGAAAGAATATGTAACCTCCAAACCAGCTCTGCAAGAAATTTTAAGGGGGACTCTTAAAATTCCCCTTTAAGAAGAAGGTCAGTGGAACAATCCACAAAAACAAGGACTGAATAGATATGATGACGCTAAACTCATATCTATCAGTAGTAACTCTGAACGTGAACGGGCTTAATGACCCCATCAAAAGGCGCAGGGTTTCAGACTGGATAAAAAAGCAGGACCCATCTATTTGCTGTCTACAAGAGACTCATTTTAGACAGAAGGACACCTACAACCTGAAAATAAGAGGTTGGAGAACCATTTACCATTCAAATGGTCCTCAAAAGAAAGCAGGGGTTGCCATCCTTATATCAGATAAATTAAAATTTACCCCGAAGACTATAGTGAGAGATGAAGAGGGACACTATCTCATACTCAAAGGATCTATCCAACAAGAGGACTTAACAATCCTCAATATATATGCCCCGAATGTGGGAGCTGCCAAATATTTAAACCAATTAATAACCAAACTGAAGAAATACCTTGATAATAATACACTTATACTTGGTGACTTCAATCTAGCTCTTTCTACCCTGGATAGGTCTTCTAAGCACAACATCTCCAAAGAAACGAGAGCTTTAAATGATACACTGGACCAGATGGATTTCACAGATATCTACAGAACTTTACATCCAAACTCAACTGAATACACATTCTTCTCAAGTGCACATGGAACTTTCTCCAGAATAGACCACATACTGGGTCACAAATCGGGTCTGAACCGATACCAAAAGATCGGGATAGTCCCCTGTATATTCTCAGACCATAATGCCTTGAAATTAGAACTTAATCACAACAAGAAGTATGGAAGGACCACAAACACGTGGAGGTTAAGGACCATCCTGCTAAAAGATGAAAAGGTCAACCAGGAAATTAAGGAAGAATTGAGAAGATTCATGGAAACTAATGAGAATGAAGATACAACCGTTCAAAATCTTTGGGATGCAGCAAAAGCAGTCCTGAGGGGGAAATACATCGCAATACAAGCATCCATTCAAAAACTGGAAAGATCTCAAATTCAAAAGCTCACCTTACACATAAAGGAACTAGAGAAAAAGCAACAAATAGACCCCACCCCCAGCAGAAGAAGACAGTTAATTAAAATTCGAGCAGAACTCAATGATATCGAGACCAAAAGAACTGTGGAACAGATCAACAGAACCAGGAGTTGGTTCTTTGAAAGAATTAATAAGATAGATAAACCATTAGCCAACCTTATTAAAAGACGAAAAGCCCACAGCAAATATCATTCTCAATGGGGAAGCCCTGGGAGCCTTTCCCTTAAGATCAGGAACAAGACAGGGATGTCCACTCTCACCACTGCTGTTCAACATAGATCTGGAAGTCCTCGCCTCAGCAATCAGACAACAAAGACATTAAAGGCATTCAAATTGGCAAAGAAGAAGTCAAACTCTCCCTCTTCGCCGATGACATGATACTCTACATAGAAATCCCAAAAGCCTCCACCCCAAGATTGCTAGAACTCATACAGCAATTTGGTAGCGTGGCAGGATACAAAATCAATGCCCATAAATCAATGGCATTTCTATACACTAACAATGAGACTGAAGAAAGAGAAATTAGGGAGTCAATCCCATTTACAATTGCACCCAAAAGCATAAGACCTAGGAATAAACCTAACCAAAAAGGTAAAAGATCTATACCCTAAAAACTATAGAACACTTCTGAAAGAAATTGAGGAAGACACAAAGAGATGGAAAAATATTCCATGCTCATGGATTGGCAGAATTAATATTGTGAAAATGTCACTGTTACCCAGGGCAATTTATGCGTTTAATGCAATCCCTATCAAAATACCATGGACTTTCTTCAGAGAGTTAGAACAAATTATTTTAAGATTTGTGTGGAATCAGAAAAGACCCCGAATAGCCAGGGGAATTTTAAAAAAGAAAACCATAGCTGGGGGCATCACAATGCCAGATTTCAGGTTGTACTACAAAGCTGTGGTCATCAAGACAGTGTGGTACTGGCACAAAAACAGACACATACATCAATGGAACAGAATAGAGAACCCAGAAGTGGACCCTGAAATGTACGGTCATCTAATATTCGATAAAGGAGGAAAGACTATCCATTGGAAGAAAGACAGTCTCTTCAATAAATGGTGCTGGGAAAATTGGACATCCACATGCAGAAGAATGAAACTGGACCACTCTCTTTCACCATACACAAAGATAAACTCAAAATGGATGAGAGATCTAAATGTGAGACAAGATTCCATCAAAATCCTAGAGGAGAACACAGGCAACACCCTTTTTGAACTTGGCCACAGTAACTTCTTGCAAGATACATCCACAAAGGCAAAAGAAACAAAAGCAAAAATGAACTATTGGGACTTCATCAAGATTAGAAGCTTTTGCACAGCAAAGGATACAGTCAACAAAACTAAAAGACAATCCACAGAATGGGAGAAGATATTTGCAAATGACATATCAGATAAGGGGCTAGTTTCCAAAATCTATAAAGAACTTATTAAACTCAACACCAAAGAAACAAACAATCCAATCATGAAATGGGCAAAAGACATGAAGAGAAATCTCACAGAGGAAGACATGGACATGGCCAACATGCACATGAGAAAATGCTCTGCATCACTTGCCATCAGGGAAATACAAATCAAAACCACAATGAGATACCACCTCACACCAGTGAGAATGGGGAAAATTAACAAGGCAGGAAACAACAAATGTTGGAGAGGATGCGGAGAAAAGGGAACCCTCTTACACTGTTGGTGGGAATGTGAACTGGTGCAGCCACTCTGGAAAACTGTGTGGAGGTTCCTCAAAGAGTTAAAAATAGACCTGCCCTACGACCCAGCAATTGCACTGTTGGGGATTTACCCCAAAGATTCAGATGCAATGAAACGTCGGGACACCTGCACCCCGATGTTTCTATCAGCAATGGCCACAATAGCCAAACTGTGGAAGGAGCCTAGGTGTCCATCGAAAGATGAATGGATAAAGAAGATGTGGTTTATGTATACAATGGAATATTACTCAGCAATTAGAAACGACAAATACCCACCATTTGCTTCTACGTGGATGGAACTGGAGGGTATTATGCTGAGTGAAATAAGTCAATCGGAGAAGGACAAACAGTGTATGTTCTCATTCATTTGGGGAATATGAATAATAGTGAAAGGGAATATAAAGGAAGGGAAAAGAAATGTTGGGAAATATCAGGAAGGGAGACAGAACATAAAGACTCCTAACTCGGGGAAATGAACTAGGGGTGGTGGAAGGGGAGGAGGGCGGGTGCTGGAGGGGAATGGGTGACGGGCACTGAGGTGGACACGTGACGGGATGAGCACTGGGTGTTTTTCTGTATGTTGGTAAATTGAACACCAATAAAAATTAATTAAAAAAAATATTTGCATTTCTTTCTAATTGGTTTAATTTAATTTTATTTATTTTTATTTATTTTTATAAATTTATTTTTTATTGGTGTTCAATTTGCCAACATATAGAATAACATCCAGTGCTCATCCCGTCAAGTGCCCTCCTCAGTGCCCATCATGCAGTCACCCTCACCCCCCACCCACCTCCCCTTCCACCCCCCCCTAGTTCGTTTCCCAGATTTAGGAGTCTCCCATGTTCTGTCTCCCTCTCTGACATTTCCCACTCATTTTTCTCCTTTCCCCTTTATTCCCTTTCACTATTTTTTATATTGTTATTGGTTTTGATCTCTCTCCTTTTTCCTTTTTGATTTTCTTAATTATCACCTTTTCTCTTTTGTTTTTAATAAGGCTGGCTAATGGTTTATCTATCTTATTAATTCTTTCAAAGAACCAACATCTGGTTTTGTTGATCTGTTCTACAGTTCCTCTGGTCTCTGTTTCATTGAGTTTTGCTCGGATCTTTATTAACTCTCTTTTTCTATTTGATGTAGGTTTTATTTTTCTGTTCTTTATCCAGCTCCTTTCGGTGTAAGGTTAGCTTATGCACTTGAGTTTTTTCCAATTTTTTGAGAGATGCTTTTATTGCGTTGTATTTCCTCTCATACCGCCACTCTACATTGAGCAAAATGACTAGAAAGAATTTCACCAGAAAA
Organism: Vulpes vulpes; assembly: GCF_048418805.1. NCBI lineage: Eukaryota > Metazoa > Chordata > Mammalia > Carnivora > Canidae > Vulpes > Vulpes vulpes. Next base: position 133,547,584 of record NC_132785.1, on the reverse strand, counting down.
GAAAGAATCAGAAACAATACTCTGCCACAGTTACAGAATTTGGATTACAATTCAATGTCAGAAAGCCAATTCAGAAACACAATTATAAAGGTACCAGTGGCTCTGGAATAAAGCATAATGGAATGAAGAGACTTCATGAGTGCAGAATTTAGATCTAATTAGGCCGAAATTAAAAATCCCAACATTTTTGAACCGTTGTATCTTCTGTATCCCAACGATTTGGGATTTCCCAAATCCAAGAATTTTGTTTTTCCCAAATATTTTGAACAGTTTTATCTTTATTTTCAGTAGTTTCTGTGAATGTTTTTTAATTCTTCTCTATTTTCCTGGTTGACCCTTTCATCATTTAGCAGGATCCTCTTTAACCTCCACGTGTTTGGGTTTCTTCTAAATTTCTTCTGGTGGTTGAGTTCAAGTTTCAAAGCATTGTGGTCTGAAAATATGCAGGGAACAGTCCCAATATTTTAGTAGAGGTTGATACCTTTTTTTTAATTTAAGATTTTATTTCTTTATTCATGAGAAACACTGGGGGGGGGGGCAGAAACAGAGGGAGAAGCAGGCTCCATGCAGGGCGCCCAACGCGTGACTCGATCTCGGGTCTCTTGGATTACGCCCCCAGCCAAAGGCGGCGCTAAACTGCTGAGCCCCCCGGGCTGCCCAAGACCTGTTTTTTGACCCTGTATGTGGTCTATTCTGGAGAAAGTTCCCTGTTCACTTGAAAAAAAAATGTGTATTCAGTTCCATTTGGATGTCAAGTTCTGTAAATATCTGTGAAATCCATCTGGTCCAGTGTATCATTTTAAGCTCTTTTTTCTTTGGATATGTTGTGCTTGGGAAATCTGTCATTTCCAGAAAGTGCCATGTTGAAGTCTCCCAATATTAGTGTATTATGATCTATGTATGTCTTTACTTTGGTTATTGACTGATTGATATACTTGGCAGCTCCCACATTAGCAGCATAAATATTCATGATTGTTAGATCCTCTTGTTGGATAGTCCCTTTAAGTATGATATAGTGTTCCTCTTCATCTCTTACTACAGTCTGTAATAAATTTTACCTGCTATGAGGACTGCTATGCCATTTTTTTTAGGACCATTTGAATGGTAAATGGTTCTCAAATATATCATTTTCAGGCTGGAGGTGTCCTTAGGTCTCAAATGAGTCTCTTGTAGACAGCAAATAGATGGGTCTTGCTTTTTTATTCAGGCTGACACCCTCCGTCTTTTGATGGGATTAATTAGCCCATTCATATTCAGAGTAACTATTGAAAGATACAAATTTAGTGTCATCATAATACCTATTCAGTCCTTGGGTTTGTGGATTATTTCTTTGTGTGTCCTCTTTTTTTTTTTTCTTTTCTTTTTTCTTTTTCTTTGTTTCTTTTTTTTAAATTTAATTTAATTTTATTTATTTATTTTTTTTTACAAAGTACTCATTACTTCTAGCAAAGCTAGTTTGGTGGTCACATATTCTCTCAGTTTCAGCCTATCTTGGAAGCTCTTTATCTCTCCTTCTATTCTGAATGAGAACCTTGCTGGATATAGTATTTGCTGCATGTTTTTCTCATTTAGGTGCCTGAATATATCCTGCCAGCCCTTTCTGGCCTGCCACGTCTCTGGAGAGGTCTCCTGTTAATCGAATATTTCTCTCCATATATGTCAGGGGATCTCTTGTCTCTTGCTGCTTTAAGGATCTTCTCTTTATCTTTGGAATTTGCAAGTTTCTCTATTAAAAGTCGAGATGTTGAACCATTTTTATTAATATTGGGGAGACCTCTCCACCTCCTGGATCTGAATGCCCGTTTCCCTCCCTAATTAGGGAAGGGTTTATTTTTATTTTTATTTTTAAAATTTTTCTTATTGGAGTTCAATTTGCCAACATATAGCAAAACACCCAGTGCTCATTCCATCAGGTGCCCCCCTCAGTGACCATCACCCAGTCACCCCAAACCCCCACCCACTTTCCCTTCCACTACCCCTTGTTCATTTCCCAGAGTTAGCTGTCTCTGTTTTGTCACCCTCACTGATATTTTCACTCATTTTCTCTCCTTTCCGTTTATTCCCTTTCACTAATTTTTTTTGCTTTTTTATTTTAGTTACTTTTAGTAATTTATTTTATTTATTATTTTTTATTTTTATTTACTTATTTATTTTTTAAATTTTTTTTCTTATTTTATTATTTATTTACGATAGTCATACAGAGAGAGAGAGAGAGAGAGAGAGAGAGGCAGAGACACAGGCAGAGGGAGAAGCAGGCTCCATGCACCGGGAGCCTGACGTGGGATTCGATCCCGGGTCTCCAGGATCGCGCCCTGGGCCAAAGGCAGGCGCCAAACCGCTGCGCCACCCAGGGATCCCTTATTTATTATTTTTTAAATAAATTAATTTTTATTGGTGTTCCTTTTACCAACATACAGAATAACACCCAGTGCTCACCCCGGCAAGTGTCCCCCTCAGTGCCCGTCACCCATTCCCCCCCACCCCCCGCCCTCCTCCCCCTCCACCACCCCTAGTTCGTTTCCCAAAGTTAGGAGTCTTTATGTTCTGTCCACTTCCTGATATTTCCCACACAATTCTTCTCCCTTCCTTTATATTCCCTTTCACTATTATTTATATTCCAGAAATGAATGAGAACATACACTCTTTGTCCTTCTCCGATTGACTTACTTCACTCACCATCATACCCTCCAGTTCCATCCACGTCAATGCAAATGGTGGGTGTTTGTCATTTCTAATGGCTGAGTAATATTGCATTGTATATCGAGAATACATCATCATTATTGGAACATCTTGTAATGGACACCGAGGCTCCTTCCACAGTTTGGCTATTGTGGACATTGCTGCTGGAAACATTGGGGTGCAGGTGTCCTGGCATTTCGCTGCATCTGTATCTTTAGGGTAAATCCCCAGAAGTGCAATTGCTGGGTCATAGGGCATATCTGTTTTTACCTCTTTGAGGAACCTCCACACAGTTTTCCAGAGTGGCTGCACCAGTTCACATTCACACCAACAGTGCAAGAGCGTTCCCCTTTATCCACATCCTCTCCAACATGTGAGATTACCATTGGATCCCTAGAATTATAAAGTGTATTTCCCTCTGCAACTATGGGTAGCATCCTCCAACTCAGTGAAACCATGAATACAAGAATAGCCATGGAAGGCAGAAGTCATCTCATTTATTTCTGTCTCAATGCCCATGCTGGTCATCTCATGTTATGGTCTCCTACTCTTAGATTGAGCAATACACATGACCCTCCCTGTTTCTCATGCCAACAGATCAGAATAATTTACCTCATCATAAACTCTGTGCCTCTGAGTTGCAGAGGACTGATCATGGGTCATCTCAAGGTCTGTTATCCTAGGATCGATCTAATTATATATATTTTATCCAGAGGAGATTAGAGCTCAGAATTACAGAGCGTTCTACTTTCTATACATCCTTGCTGACTTTTAGTTGTAATTTAGCCAATTGGTGGAGATGTAGTGGTGTATTGTGAGGATCATTACATTTACATTTATCATTTACCTCTTTCCAGGGAATAGAACATTAATCTGTTACATGTTCCTCGAAGAACTGCTGAGAATAGTGCCACCATCATGGACATGGAGGATGTAGAGGCGGCGATGATCCCCACATGCCTATTCACCTCTCCTATTTGGGCTGCAGTAAGTCTTAAGAGCCCTAGAAGCCCCCCATGGGTTTTTCAGATTAATGGCTTCAAAGTGTTGGGGAAAGCCCTGAGAATCTCTGCTGATCATGGTTCATCATTAGAGAAATAGCTGTAAGGCCATTTCTGGATCTTAGAATCTACAGCTGGAAGCCTGTGTCACTAGGTTAGCATGGGAACCAAGCTTTCCATCTTGAAGTGAGTGATATTTGAATTCCTAATCCCTGAAGTGGGCATGCACAGTGCCTCTCCATCGCAAATGGAAGAATGTTGGGTTCTGGACCAATCCTGAGGATACAGCATGTTACATTAAGGAGCATCCAAATCCTTGTGGACCCCAGTCCTGCTCCAGTGCATTCTCTCTCACACCCTGCACATATGAACTCATGGGAGAGCAAAAAGTCATTTGAAAGGAGAACCAAAAGCGTGAGACTCATTCACAGATGGTTCTGCATCTATTCAGGCACCATTTAAGAGTGGAACTCAGTAGACTAAAATTGTCTCCACATCCCTGATTCAATGGGCTTTTGAGACGAGTGGAATTTCTTTCTCAAGGCAGGATTAGAGCGCTAACTAGGTACCAATATCTTGTTAGGAGGAGAGACCAAGCAGAGACCCTTCAGGATGAAGGTGTTGGTTGCCCTCTCAGGTAATGGGCCATGACAAGCTGAAGGGTTGCTGAAATCAAAGAGTGTATTTAGTCGGTAGATGGAGAAGGAAGTTTAATTAACAGGTTTTATTCTTGTTTGGTTACTAAAATGAGGATTGTAACTGTCATACATATTCCCTCCATGTATTATTTCAGATCTTCTTTGCTAACAAACACAAAGGGAGGAGGAGTTACGATGACAGAGTATGGTACCCCGGGCTTGTGTCATTCCTGAACACAGCTGGCTATTTATCAAATAATTTTGAGATAACAAGAAACCAATTGAAGTATTGAGAGAACAAAAAATTCTAGTCTCCAAGTAAAAAATTTACATGTTTTGGGATATAGGAGGTGTAGAGTGTTGTATTGGGGAGGAGATATAGCTGTAGGGCTGGGGCAGGTAAGGAAACTACTTCCTAAAGCTACCACATTTAGGATAAACAACAAAGAGGAAAATTGTTTATATTTCACTTCGTTCTCTGAGTTCATCATAGAAATCCATCCACTTGAGGATATGCCTGGTTAAAGGTGCTCAGGTGATAAAGCAGGCTGGAATCTAAAACAATGTTTTGAAAGATACAACTGGGATTGAATAAACATTGAAGACACTAGAGAATCACTTGTAGAGATAAAATAAATAAACCCTTGTCAGCCCAAAATTAAAACTGATATTACAGAAATGCTGTCCCAAATGCAGGTAAAAAAGAAGATGAATGAAATGTCAGCATATTGGGGACATAGAAGACAACATGGTGGAAAATAATGACAGAACATGGCAGCCCTGGTGGCCCAGCAATTTAGCACCGCCTTTGGATCAGGGTGTTATCCTGGAGACCTGGGATCGAGTCCCACGTTGGGCTTCCTGCATGGAGCCTGCTTTTCCCTCTGCCTGTGTCTCTACCTCTCTGTGTGTGTCTCTCGTGAATAAATAACTTAAATCTTTAAAAAGTCTCCATCAATGTAGGTACTTTTAGTGTACAGTATTTTACCTCCTTCAGAATATTTAGTCCTATGTATTATATTTCTAACATTGGTGTCAATGTAATAAGGTCTTATTAATTGCCTTTTAAATACTTTAGTGTTAGGATGCTGGAGTGGCTCTGCAGTTGAGATCTGCCTCCAGCCCAGGGTGTGATCCTGGAGACCCAGGATTGAGTCCCACATTGGGCTCCCTACATGAAGCCTGCTTCTCTCTGCATGTGTCTCTGCCTCTCAGTATCTGTGTGTCTTTCATGAATAATTCAACAAAATCTTTAAAAAATAAATTATTTGTTGTTAGTGTGTGGAAACCTAGATTTATTTTGGATGTTGATTTTGTATCCTATAGATTTCCTGAAACTGTTCATTAACTAAGGATTTGATTTGTGAGATTGCCGGGTTTGACCCTGCAACAGATCATGTCATGCACACAAAGAGTTTTTTCTGTACTTACTGATTTAAATATCTTTTATTCTTTGTTTCCTAAACTCCCTGGATTGGAATTCCAGTCATTGGCCCAGTAATATTTTCCTTCTCTTCTTCCTGGTTATTCTTTTGGACTAATTACTCTGTAGACATATGACAAACCTCAGTGGAGATGTATTTCATGTTTGTATGTGCGTGAGCTCCCTGGAACACAATACACAGTCAATGAAGAAAGTAGGCAGCCCTTGTGCTTCTTACACAACAGAAAGTTGGGTTTGTGGAGATAAAAGGCTAAGATATTGGGTTTGGGTCAGTGAATTAGTGAGGAACTGACAAGGGATGTTTGCACAGGCTTCTGAGCCCTACAGATGGTTCTGGTGCTGAGGATGGTTCACCCCTCCCAGTAGGGAAAAGGGAATTTTCCCACGGGAGATTTATTTTGTTTCATCAGGGTGACAGAGGAGGTTCAGCCTGTCTGTCCACTGGATGATTTTCATGTGATTTTATTCACAATAATCCATGGAACCAGCTGACATATGGGGTGGCACAGTTTATTTTCTTTGAGTATAACATGTTGAATACTCATTGTGGGAATAACCCCCTGTGTGGGTCCTGACTTGACAGAAGGGCTTCAGGTTTTCACTTTTGAATGCAGTGTTGGTTGTGGGCTTTTCATAAAATGTGACTAATTTACAGAGGCAATCTCTTCTGCCTCGATTGTTAAAAATTTTTGAAGATAAAAGCGTGTTAGACATTGTCAAGTGGTTTTAAGCATCATAGGAAAGAATCATGTACATCCAATCCTTAAAACTGTTAATACAGGGGCCCATTTATGATCCAGGCATGTTGAAGCATCCTTGCATCCCAGGGATGATTCCTTCTAGGTCTTCCTGTGCAATCTTTACATGTGCTGTTGGATTCAGGATGCCAGGATTTTGGCATTTATGTGCATCTGAGACATTGTCCATGAGACCCTTCTCGTGGTGTCCTTGGCATGGGTTTGTTATCAGTCATCCTGGCCTCCTTAAATCAATTTGGTTATGTTCCATTCTCAGGTTTTGGAAGACATTGAAATGTTTTGGCCTTAATTCTTAAAATATTCTGAACATTCTTAGATAAAGCCTTCTGATTTTTTCCTTTTCATTACTTTATTCTTTTGAAAATTTTAATTGCCTTTTTTGAGGCAGAATATTATTTATAGATTTTATTTATTTGTTCATGAGAGACACACAGAGAGAGGCAGAGACACAGGCAGAGGGAGAAGCAGGCTTCATGCAGGGATCCTGACGTGGGATTCAATCCGGGTTCTCCAGGATCAGGCTCTAGGCTGAAGGTGGCGCTGAACCCCTGAGCTACCTGGACTGCCCCAGGCAGAATTTTTAGATAATGATTTCAGTCTTCGTATGTCTTTTTGGTTTGTTCATTTTTTAATATCTTCATGAAACAGTTTTAGTTTATTGATAATACTAGTAATTTTGCAATTTGCCTTGGTTATGCAATATTTGCACAATTAAAATCTTAGAATTTTTTCTATTTTTGGTGTCAGTAATTTCTTCTCTTTGGAATCTGATTATATTTATTAAGTCTTACCTATTTTCCGAAAGTGCCTATGAGTTAAATTTCATTTTTATTTTCCATATGCTTATTTAAATCTCCTTGAGTATTTTTATTTGTCTATACAAACAAATTTTTTGTTCTAAGTATTTTTTTTTAATTTTTTTTTAAATTTATTTATGATAGGCACACAGTGAGAGAGAGAGGCAGAGACACAGGCAGAGGGAGAAGCAGGCTCCATGCACCGGGAGCCCGATGTGGGATTCGATCCCGGGTCTCCAGGATCGCGCCCTGGGCCAAAGGCAGGCGCCAAACCGCTGCGCCACCCAGGGATCCCTGTTCTAAGTATTTTAATGTTGATCAAGTTAATCAAAATATCAATCATTTTCTTACATAACAGAAAAACTCCATATTCATACAGAAAATAAAATCACATGATAGCAACCATACAATTATAGAAAATAAGAATAGTCAGATATCACAAATCCCTCTATGGAAATATATTTTAGTCGCACATTAAGCATTTCAGTGTGTGACTGCCTAACATCAGACATGTAGACAGTGGAGCATACTACAGAGCCCAGAAGTAAACACGTGCATATACGGTCAGAAATCCTTCCCCCACAGGATATCTAAGAATACACAGTGGGGAAAGGATAGTCTCTATAGAAAATGGTGTTGGACAGCCTCATGCAGATAATGACACTTCGTTCTTATCAAACATCACACAAATGCAAGGACACAGAAAATCTCAAAAGGGATTAAAGAGTTCAGCAGAAGTCTCAACCCTAGAACTTATACATGTAATCTAAGGGGAAAACATCATGATATTTGCTTGGCATGATTTATTTGATATAACATTAAAATCACAGTAAAAAATACAAAGACAGATGAGTGGGGCTACCTCATGCCCAAAGTGTGCAGAACAAATATTAGCCGAGCAAGAAGGTAGCCTATGAAATGGGAAACAGTGTGCTCAACTATATACTAAGACGGAGTTAGTATCCAATATACACGAGGGACTCAATCTCAATAGAGAGTCTGACAAAACACAATAATAACAAACCCAAATCCCTCTTTAAATAGTTGCTCAAGGATGGGGCATCTGGGCAACTCATGTGGTTAAGCATCTAACTCTTAGTTTTGCATCATGTCATGATCTCAGGATCCTGGAATTGAGCCCCAAGTCAGGTTCTAGTCATGGGGAATCTGCTTGAGATTTTCTTTCTCTCTTTCCTCCTCCTCTCCTCTCTATTTCCCTCTAAATAAATATATAAAATATATTTTTTAATCAGGACAAGTTCTTCTATATCTATTTCTCTATAGAAAACAAACAATAGTGGGACTCTATTTGGACAGTTGATTAAAACTCTGACTTCGACCGTGTTTCCAAACACTTGACCTCATTTCCAGCTGAGTGAGAGGAAGGTCTAGACCTCAAGTTCTGGGCAGAGGCAGTAGCAGGAGACGGATGGACTCAGTGGATGTGTCCTAACATAGTCCTGGTCTGCTGTAGGAGATAGCCTGAGACTAAGACGCTGGAGGGGACAGCTGCTGTCAGAACACACGTTAGACTCTAGTATCAGGAACTCCTCATCAGAGGAACTGAGCTGGTTTGGGTCAGTTTGTGGAGGCTCCATACGTGAGAACATTGTGGACAGGAGGACATCACGCAACCTGATGCAGAGGAGCTCATCATCTTGGTTTGGGGAAGAGAGAGGGAGAGAAAGCCCAACCAAACCTCTGTGACCCTGGCCTGGCTGTACAAATGCCCCAGGATGCGCAGCCTCTGTCATCTCTGAGACTGCTGACCTTCATCGTAATCATGTCCTTGAGGTTCCCCTGGGATGGTGGGTGGATCAATAGTGTGACTTCTTATTGCAGAATCCTGTCCCATTGATGGATTTTTTTATTGACATCTTAGTGGAGCATCTTGGTGGCTCCTCAAGTAATGTCAGTGCTCTTATGAGAAGTAATAGAGGGAGGTAAGGCCCAAAACTAGAAGTAATGTGACTACTTGTGTTCAATTATTTTTTCTCTCTGAAGGTGGAAGAAGAATCATGACATGAAAGTGCAGGGGGAGGGGCTGCTCTGGAAACAAGGAGGAAGGGTCTGAACACCTGGGAATCTGCGGGTGGACTGTAGCTGATGGCACTGACTTCAGGTAGACCTCCAGATGGTAAGGGAATAAATGTGTGTAGACATGAGCCCTTTGTGTGGTACCTGGACACTGTGGTCATGGAAAAAATATACGTTGGGAATTCAGTGTCACATTCCAGGTCACACAATGATGCCCATGTTTGTAGTGACCACCAGTACTGTCCCAGGGACAGGACCACATGGGCTGGGCTGTGTGAGGAGGAGCTTCTGCAGGAACTCAGCACTGAAGTTGGGACTGCTTCAGATGATGTGCTGAACTAGACTGCTTCAGATGATGTGCTGAATTAGACTGAGGCTGAACCTGGCACACCTATTAGCCCGGGACTTGTGACCATGAGTTCATGAGTATCCTATGAGAATGGGATGGTTGTGGTGCTAACATGGAGACTGGGACAGAGAAATTCATCCATGGGGTTCACATCCTTTCTTTACCACAAGCACATTGTCACATTCAAAAGAAAAAGTCGGGGGGGGGGGAAGATATCCAATGCTTGATAATGACAGATCTACAGTCCCAGACTCTGTAGCCTGACACCTCCCATATCTTCCCAGTTGATGCCTCAAGGGACATTCTCTCCTTCTATCCATATCGAGATTGCAAATATCCCCCCCCATACAAAAAGTAATAAATGTCTCTTTTCTTGATGCAAATTGTTTAACCTGTAACATTCCTTCAGTGTAGCTATTGTTTCAAACCATCCTGGAGAGAATGTTGTGCACAGGACAGCATTATCTTTGTCCCAAACCCCTGACTCATTGGTGTGCGGAAGTCAGGAGAATCCTTGTCCCTGTCACCTCCTCAGCCTTCCCCCACAGCTCTCCTCTCACCAGGATTTCTGACACTCCCAGGATGTGGGTTGTCACAATATGTACTGCAAAATAATACACTCCCTACTCCCCATCTGACATGTCAACCATCCCCCAAATACCTCCAATGTGGTAACCATCAGCTTGTACTCTGTAAAGAAGGGTCTATTACTTGGTCTATGTGTCAACTTCTTTTCCTCTTGCTCCTTATTTTCTTTCTTCAATTAAAAATATAACCGAAATCATACAGTGATTGTCTTACTCTGAGTGACTTCACTTAGCATTATACTTGCTACCTCAATCCCTGTAGTTGCAAATGGATTAGATTTCATTTCATGTATGGATTATTTACATAGTTTGGAGAATGAACATAATTCTGCTGCAACATAAATGCACATGTACCCCCTTTGAATTAGTACTTTTTTGTATATTCTTTTATTGGAGTTTTATTTGCCAACATATACCATAAGACCCAGTGCTCATCCCGTCAACTGCCCCCCTCAGTGCTTTTATATTTGTTTTTATATATCCTAATAGTGAGTCTTTATTTCAAAGGTCCTGTTTTCCTCTGAATATTCTTTTAGTTTTTTAAGTTTTCATTTCTTTTATTTATTCATGAGAGACATACACACACAGAGAGAGGCAGAGACATAAATAGAGGGAGAAGTAGGCTAAATGCAGGAAAACCGATGTAGGACTCAATCACCATACTCTAGGATTATGCAGTGAGCCAAAGGGTGACGCTGAACCAATAAGTAACCCATGTATCTCAGAACTCTTTTCCTTTTACTTATTTTATTTATTTATTCATGGGAGATGCAAAGAGGCTGTGACATAGAGAAGCAGGGTTCTCCAGGAGCCCGATATGAGACATGATCCCAGGTTGGGAATAGGACCTGAGCTGAAGGCATGTGCTCAACTGCTGAGCCATCCAGGCATCTTAGTACTTTTGTATTCTTAGAGTAAATGCTGAGTAGTGCAGTTGCTGGATCATAGGGTAGGTCTAGTATTCCTATCTGATGTCGCACCATATGTTTTCCCAGAGCAGGTCACACTTGCCCAACCACATATGCAGACCAGAGATTTCTGTAGGGCCTCAGTTCTAGTGGAAGTGGTATCAGGGCTCATTTAACAAGCAGAGCAGAGCACAGCCAGTTAAAACTCACCACAACCTGGCCACGGACCACACACAGCCCACTGCAGGCAAGGAGGGCCTGTATAGACACCTGGCTTAAAGGAAATAGCAGCCAAAACAGGAGAGCACAGTGCACACAGTACACACCACAGACACTCTCTGAAGACCCAGACCCAGCACTCTATGTGACTCTTCGTCATAAAGCTGTTATTCTGGATCAGGAGCTAGAACTGGCATTTGTACACACAGAGGAGGATAGAGACCTAGAGAAAATGTCAAGGTTAAGGAATTCAATTCCACTCTCTGCTCTAATCCACCTCAAATTTGTGTTTCTCATGTCAGTCCCTTTGACCCTGCCAAATGAGACAGAACTTCTGTTCTGCTCCAGATCCAGCAGTTTCCATCCCTGAAGGGATCGCATGCATCAGGGAGACTGCCAGCTGCCCAAACCACCCAAAGTTCATCTACCTCAATGGCATGAAGACATAGAGTTATGATAATAATATTCCCACAATTCTCCTCATTACGGAGGATGCCCAGTCTCCTGCCTGAAGCCCGTGTCACATGTTGAGAGGTGCTTTCCTCTCTATGTCACTCATTAGGGATAATATGTGCATGGACCACATATGTCACCATTACTTACTGCAAAATAAAATAATAATTGTACAACATACATTCAAACACAAAATGAATCCACAGGACTGAGATAAGAGATGGGAGGGAAATAAATTTAGGGGATTTTGACATAAAATTCCACAGTCCCCACTTGATCTTCAGCATATAAAGCAGATCAATTTCCCACATGGTTTTTGCTATTCTCCTGAGCTTCTCTCGTTCCTGGAACATGACAGGTAGTTATCGAATCATTCTGATCACCCATGAAATCACTCAGAGGCCTAAGAGAACAAAAAATGCACGTCCACAGGTGGAAAATCAACCTCCTTTTGAACCTAGGAGGTGTGGATGTTGTCATGGGGAGATACAGCTGTGGCGATAAGGGCAAGAGGGAGGCTGATCCAGAATATTATGTATAGTATTTTGAGTAGCAGACAGGAAAATCTGAACTTTTCGATGTCTACTTCCATGGGGATGTGCCTGGGTTAAAGCTACTCAGGTAATAAATTGGGCAGAATCCCAGGATACTAATGGATCTCAAAACCCTAGTGTCATAGGAATAATGTGTGGCACCAACATGATGCACAGCTACTAAGGACAGGACCATGGAAGGTGGCTGAAGACAGTGAGTCCAGGTGTGGGTTTCCTGTTCTCTTGTCATAACCTGAGTGTTTTTCCCGAGACCAGACTTTAAAGGACAAATAAGAAGAGAGACCTTGTTTTAGTGTGTCTGGGTGATGTCACCGCATTTCAGACAGGGTGGATTAAGCAATAGACCCTCCTTATCCCTGCTGTGGAGTCTGGGAAGTCTGAGGTCAGGATTCAGGCAGATGTGGTGTCTGGAGAGCACCCACGTCCTAGCCTGTCCTTTCCCCATCACCTCACATGGGGCCGGGGGCAGGGAAATTCCCCATTCCTGGTGTATAGGGTTCCTGATCCAATCATGAGGCTGCATCTCCTGACCTAAGTGCTCCCCTAAGGCTCCAACTCCTCCTCTCATCACATGGATATTAGGTTCCAACATGAGGGTGGTAGAGGTCACACACAGTGAGCTGATCAGCACCTGAAGGATCCATGAGTTATTCCCTGCAGGGGGAAGGTCCTCCTCCAATTTTGTTCTCTCAGTTTTCATAATAGTTTAGCTGAATTCATCATCACACCATATCTTTGAGTGTCATCTGCTAACTCCTGTGATCATCAGTCCTCCCTCTTCTCCTCCTGCCCCACCCATGGAAAATCTCACAGGAACCATTGAATTTCCTCCTTTGATGCAGGTGGGACACTGACTCCACACAAGTGTCTCCTGGAACAGGACCTCGTCCCCACCACTGTCCAACAACACACACCCTGAGCCAGTGTCCTTCCCAAATCCAAGCACTTATGACTGGCTGAGAGGTCTGCCCTGCTCTCAACAGACATGATGAAGGTGATAAAGGTTTACACTGTCGTGTCTGTGTGTTGGGGGGACTACACATCCTCACAATGTACTTCTTAGCGTCCCTTGTTTTCCAAGGTTGATGCTAATATTGATTCTGTCAGTGTGGTTCAAGACTGAGGTCACACCTGTACTCCCTCTTCTGTCCTTTTGAGGTTTGAGCCATTTATAGGGTCATGAGCAGCATGTACTTTAGGCTATTTCTAAAACCATTCACAGTGAGCTGGTTGGATGTGTCATGTTCCATGTGTACAGCTGGGACTCTTATAAAGGAGAAGTTCCAGTACATGGTGATATATGTAATAAACTGGTATTTAGGGACAGAAGTAAGAAAGTTTAAGCAAATCTGTCCTTGTGCATATAAGAAGAGTTGTTCAATGAAACAAAGTTTCCAAATCAGAAACTGAATAAGGAATAAGCAAAGCAAGAGACACTACCATTTTTGGACATTGTAGGGTCATGTACTTTATGGTGTTTTTAAAATCCTTGCACATTAGAAACAAGGAATACCCACCCTTTGCTATAACGTGGATGGAACTGGAGGGTATTATATACTGAGTGAATCAAGACAATTGGAGAGTGACAAACATGGTCTCAATCATTCAGGGAATGTAAAAAATAGAGAAAGGGAATAATGGAGAAAGGAAGGAAATGAGTGGGAAATGTCAGTGAAGGAGACAGAACAGGAGAGAATTCTAACTCTGGGAAATTAACAAGGGTTAGTGGAAGGGGAGGTGGGCAGGGGGATGGGTTGACTGTGTGATGGGCCCTGAGGGGGACACTTGGCAGGATGAGCACTGGGTGTTATTCTGTATGTTGGTAAATTGAAGACCAATAAAAAATAAATTTACTATTAAAAAATAGTGACAAGGAAATCCCAGCTGAACACATACTCCTTGGTGGTTTGTCTGTGTTCTGTCCTGATCACTGAATGGTGTCACCTGGGGATCCTGGGCCTGGGGCTCCTCTCCCAGCTGCAGGGTCAGTGCTGGGCTGGTTTAATCAGTGGAGAGAAGGCCCTATTTGCATGTCTTCTGACTATATAACCAGCTCAAGCCTTACATTCATGTATTTAAAAGCCAACACAAGTGTTGCACCACAATTCTATAGCAATTTGTGTAGATGGAACTCTGACTATATGAAGTACTAATGTGTAAGTACAGTTCTTTTTGAATTTCTGGGTGCATTCCAAAAGACACTCATCAATATAGGTCATTTTCTGGAGATATTTCATCTTGTTAGTAAGTTTAATCCTAAATATTTATTTTTGGTGCCAGTGTAAAGTGGATTATTTTGTTAATTAATTAATTAATTTATTTATTTATTTTATTTATTTATGATAGTCACAGAGAGATAGAGAGAGAGGCAGAGACACAGGCAGAGGGAGAAGCAGGCTCCATGCACCGGGAGCCCGACGTGGGATTCGATCCCGGGTCTCCAGGATCGCGCCCTGGGCCAAAGGCAGGCGCCAAACCGCTGCGCCACCCAGGGATCCCTATTTTGTTAATTTTCTATAGGTACTTTATTGTTATTTTGTAGGAACATATCTTTATTTGCTGATTTTTATATCCTGATTTTTTGGCTGAGCTCATGAGTTATTTCTTCCAGTTTTTAGTGAGGTTTTTACTCATTGACTCTATGAAGACATTGCCATAGGAAAACTAATTATTTTCTTTCCAAGTTACCAATTTTCCATTTTTTTCTTATGATAGTCACACACACAGAGAGAGAGGCAGAGACACAGGCAGAGGGAGAAGCAGGCTCCATGCACTGGGAGCCCGACGTGGGATTCGATCCCGGGTCTCCAGGATCACGCCCTGGGCCAAAGGCAGGTGCTAAACCACTGCACCACCCAGGAATCCCCCAATTTTCCATTTTTATGTAGCTTTCTTGCCAGGTTTTCTGGTAGGTCCTCCAGTCTGGGGCAGAAAGTATTTTCCTCTTGTCTTCAGGATGCATTGCCTGTTCTAATCATGCAGTTGATATAAGGCAGACCTGGAGGAGACAATAAATTTCATTTTGTATGTGGACGACCTACCTAATATAAAGGGAGAGTCTACAACTCAAATCAGAACAGGGTGTCTCTTCATGTCTTCTGCCCATTTCTGGTTGTAGTTTTCACTTCGTGGATGTTTAGTTTGGTAATTTATTTGTCAATTTTGGAAACCAGCCTTAATCTGAAGAAAGATTTGCAAATATATTCTCCCATTGTTTTTTTTCTTTTGGAAGATGTTATTTATTTATTCATGAGAGACAGAGAGAGGGATTCAGAGATGGGCAGAGGGAGAAGTGGGCTCCCCACAGGGAGCCTGATGCTGGTCTCAATCCCAGAGCCCTGGGATCACTCCCTGAGCCAAAGACACTGCTCAAGCTACACAGGCATCCCTATCCTTTCCGATTCGTTAGGTTGCTCTTTATTATGTTAGTGTTTCCATAGCTGTATGACAGCTCCTTCCTTGGTGTAGTCCATAGAGTTCATTTTTACTTTTGTTTTCCTTCCCTTTGGAGATTCGAGTACCAGGAACCTGTTGTGGCCGAGGTTACAAAATCTCCTTGATTTTGATGGTTTCCTGCCTCACATTTAGGTCTTTCATCTACTCTGATTTTATCTTTGTGTGGAGTGTAAGAATGTGGCCCATTTTCATTCTTTTACTTGCGGCTGTCCAATATTCCCAACACCACTTGTTGAAGAGATTGTCATTTTCCAGTTGATAGTCTTTTGTACTTTGTACAAAAGTGTGACACAGTGAGGGGACCTCAGTGTGAGCAGACACACCTCCCTGTAGAAGGGGGTCGGGACCACCAGGGGGTGCACACTCCTCACCACTTCTGTCTTGAAGGCCCAAGAGCAGGTGCAGATGGAGTTCCGGGCAGATTTCCTGTCAGGGTCCTGGCTACCTCTCCATGGAGGGGTTTCCCCCAGGGAGCCTCTCTGGGCACAGGATTCTGTTATTCCCTATTTATTCTGTGATGTAGAAACATTGTTTTCTTTTCTGGTAAAAATTATCCTTATATGCATAAAATTTAAATTTGCTTACTATTTTTCCTAAATACCAATTAATTAGAAATGCTTCCATGGTAATTTAATTCTCCTCTGTAACAGTCAAAGCTACAGATGCTGTGCATGACACAACCACCCAGGTCCATGGAAAAATTTTTAGCATGAGCAAAAATTCCTTGCTAGACCTCAGGCTACAGAGCATTCAACAATGAACAGCAGAGAAGAAAAAAAAAACTCTGAGGGGGTCCCTGTCTTGAACCATCCATTCAGTATCAATGTTTGTGACTACCTGGGAAAGCAGAAGAACCCATACCAGTATATCTTGTGGTTGTGGAGTCTGCAAAATACACAAATGTAGACACACACACACACACACACACACACACACGAGAGAGAGAGAGAGAGAGAGAGAGAGAGAGAGTATAAAACCTTAATCACCTTCATCATCGTGTCTTTTGGGAAAAGTTTAGGCCACTCAGAAAGTCATAAGTGCTTGGATGGAGCCAAGATAGGACAGTGGCTCAGGGTGTGTGCTGGGGTTCAATGGTGGGGACGGGGTCCTTGTCCAGTCGGGGCTTGCGAGGATTCTGGATCCCCCTGCTTCAAGGGACAGTGAATCTGTGGGTAATTTTTTGATTTCCCATGTCTGTAGTAGGAGGAGAAGAAGAGGACTGGAGATTAAGGATCTAGAAGGTAAGAGACAGTGGATGTGATGCAAGAAATAATTACAATAAACAAGTATTAAAACGGAAGACAATAGAGAAATGGTCATTGTAAGTACAAAAAGATCTGAAACCTTGGAAAATGTGAACAATTATCCATGGAAGCATCACACAATACAAAATGATGATAGAAAGGACCCATATTTACCAGAGTCTCAAGTGGAATCTGCCCTCTCTCCAAGGTCACCAAGGGGTTCTTTTTTTTTTTATTTTAATAATAAATTTATTTTTTATTGGTTTTCAATTTACCAACATATAGAATAACACCCCGTACTCATCCCATCAAGTGCCCCCCTCAGTGCCCGTCACCCATTCAAACCCACACGCCACCCTCCTCCCCTTCTACCACCCCTAGTTCATTTCCCAGAGTTAGGAGTCTGTATGTTCTGTCTCCCTTTCTGACATTTCCCACACATTTCTGGTCCCTTCCCTTATATTCCCTTTCACTGTTATTTATATTCCCCAAATGAAAGAGAACATTTAATCCTTCTCCAACTTACTTACTTCACTCAGCATAATACCCTCCAGTTCCAACCACGTCGAAGCAAATGGTGGGTATTTGTCATTTCTAATGGCTGAGTAATTTTCCATTGTATACATAAACCACAGCTTCTTTATCCATTCATCTTTCGACGGACACCGAGGCTCCTTCCACAGTTTGGCTATTGTGGACATTGCTGCTAGAAACATCGGGGTGCAGGTGTCCCGGCGTTTCATTGCATCTGAATCTTTGGGGTAAATCCCCAACTGTGCAGTTGCTGGGTCGTAGGGCAGGTCTATTTTTAACTCTTTGAGTAGGGATCCCTGGGTGGCGCAGCGGTTTGGCGCCTGCCTTTCGCCCAGGGCGCGATCCTGGAGACCCGGGATCGAATCCCACGTCAGGCTCCCGGTGCATGGAGCCTGCTTCTCCCTCTGCCTGTGTCTCTGCCTCTCTCTCTCTCTCACTGTGTGCCTATCATAAATAAAATAATAAAATAAAATAAAATAATAACTCTTTGAGGAACCTCCACACAGTTTTCCAGAATGGCTGCACCAGTTCACATTCCCACCAACAGTGTAAGAGGGTTCCCTTTTCTCCGCATCCTCTCCAACATTTGTGGTTTCCTGCCTTGTTAATTTTCCCCATTCTCACTGGTGTGAGGTGGTATCTCATGGTGGTTTTGATTTGTATTTCCCTGATGGCAAGTGATGCAGAGCATTTTCCCATGTGCTTGTTGGCCATGTCCATGTCTTCCTCTGTGAGATTTCTGTTCATGTCTTTTGCAAATTACATGATTGGATTCTTTGTCTCTTTGGTGTTGAGTTTAAGAAGTTCTTTATAGATATTGGAAACTAGCTCTTTATCTGATATGTCATTTGCAAATATCTTCTCCCATTCTGTGGTTTGTCTTTTAGTTTTGTTGACTGTATCCTTTGCTGTGCAAAAGCTTCTTATCTTGATGAAGTCCCAATAGTTCATGCTTGCTTTTGTTTCTTTTGCCTTTGAGGATGTATCTTGCAAGAAGTTACTGTGACAAGTTCATAAAGGGTGTTGCCTCTGTTCTCCTCTAGGATTTTGATGGAATCTTGTCTCACATTTACATCTCTCATCCATTTTGAGTTTATCTTTGTGTATGGTGAAAGAGAGTGGTCCAGTTTCATTCTTCTGCATGTGGATGTCCAATTTTCCCAACACCATTTATTGAAGAGACTGTCTTTCTTCCAATGGATAGTCTTTCCTCCTTTATCGAATATTAGTTGACCATAAAGTTCAGGGTCCACTCCTAGATTCTCTATTCTGTTCCATTGATCTATGTGTCTGTTTTTGTACCAGTACCACACTGTCTTGATGACCACAGCTTTGTAGTACAACCTGAAATCTGGCATTGTGATGCCCCCAGCTATGGTTTTCTTTTTTAAAATTCCCCTGGCTATTTGGGGTCTTTTCTGATCCCACACAAATCGTAAAATAATTTGTTCTAACTCTCTGAAGAAAGTCCATGGTATTTTGATAGGGATTGCATTAAACGTGTAAATTGCCCTGGGTAACATTGACATTTTCACAATATTAATTCTGCCAATCCATGAGCATGGAATATTTTTCCATCTCTTTGTGTCTTCCTCAATTTCTTTCAGGAGTGTTCTATAGTTTTTAGGGTATAGAACCTTTACCTCTTTGGTCAGATTCATTCCTAGGTATCTTATGCTTTTGGGTGAAATTGTAAATGGGATTGACTCCTTAATTTCTCTTTCTTCGGTCTCATTGTTAGTGTTTAGAAATGCCATTGATTTCTGGGCATTGATTTTGTATCCTGCCACGCTACCAAATTGCTGTATGATTTCTAGCAATCTCGGGGTGGAGGCTTTTGGGTTTTCTATGTCGAGTATCATGTCATCGGCAAAGAGGGAGAGTTTGACTCCTTCTTTGCCAATTTGAATGCCTTTAATGTCTTTTTGATGTCTGATTGCTGAGGCGAGGACTTCCAGTACTATGTTGAATAGCAGTGGTGAGAGTGGACATCCCTGTCTTGTTCCTGATCTTAGGGGAAAGGCTCCCAGTGCTTCCCCATTGAGAATGATATTTGCTGTGGGCTTTTCGTAGATGGGTTTTAAGATGTCGAGAAACGTTCCGTCTATCCCAACACTCTGATGTGTTTTGATCAGGAATGGATGCTGTATTTTGTCAAATGCTTTCTCTGCATCTAATGAGAGGATCATATGGTTCTTGGTTTTTCTCTTGCTGATATGATGAATCACATTGATTGTTTTACGAGTGTTGAACCAGCCTTGTGTCCCAGGGATAAATCCTACTTGGTCATGGTGAATAATATTCTTAATGTGTTGTTGAATCCTATTGGCTATTATCTTGTTGAGAATTTTTGCATCCATGTTCATCAGGGATATTGGTCTGTAATTCTCCTTTTTGGTGGGGTCTTTGTCTGGTTTCGGAATTAAGGTGATGCTGGCCTGATAGAACGAATTTGGAAGTACTCCATCTCTTTCTATCTTTCCAAACAGCTTTAGTAGAATAGGTATGATTTCTTCTTTAAACGTTTGATAGAATTCCCCTGGGAAGCCATCTGGCCCTGGACTCTTGTGTCTTGGGAGGTTTTTGATGACTGCTTCAATTTCCTTCCTGGTTATTGGCCTGTTTAGGTTTTCTATTGCTTCCTGCTCCAGTTTTGGTAGTTTGCGGCTTTCCAGGAATGCGTCCATTTCTTCTAGATTGCCTAATTTATTGTCGTATAGCTGTTCATAATATGTTTTTAAAATCGTTTGTATTTCCTTGGTGTTGGTAGTGATCTCTCCTTTCTCATTCATGATTTTATTAATTTGAGTCTTCTCTCTCTTCTTTTTAATAAGATTGGCTAATGGTTTATCTATCTTATTAATTCTTTCAAGGAACCAACTCCTGGTTCTGTTGATCTGTTCCACAGTTCTTTTTGTCTCGATTTCATTTAATTCTGCTCGAATTTTAATTAATTCTCTTCTTCTGCTGGGCGTGGGCTCCATTTGCTGCTTTTTCTCTAGCTCCTTTATGTGTAAGGTGAGCTTTTGTATTTGAGTTCTTCCCAGTTTTTGAATGGATGCTTGTATTGCGATGTATTTCTCCCTTAGGATTGCTTTTGCTGTATCGCAAAGATTTTGAACGGTTGTATCTTCATTCTCATTAGTCCATGAATCTTTTTAATGCTTCCTTCATTAACTGGTTGACTCTTTCATCTTTCAGCAGGATGGTCCTTAATCTCCACGTGTTTGAGGTCCTTCTAAACTTCTTCATGTGATTCGTTCTATTTTCAAGGCAAAATGGTCTGATAATATGCAGGGGATGATCCCAATCTTTTGGTATCAGTTTAGACCCTATTTGTGACCCAGTATATGGTCTATTCTGGAGAAAGTTCCATGTGCACTTGAGAAGAATGTGTATTCAGTTGAGTTTGGATGTAACGTTCTGTAGATATCTGTGAAATACATCTGGTCCAGTGTATCATTTAAAGCTCTCGTTTCTTTGGAGATGTTGTGCTTAGAAGACCTATCGAGGGTAGAAAGAGCTAGATTGAAGTCACCAAGTACAAGTGTATTATTTTTTTAATATTTCTTCACTTTGGTGATTAATTGATTGATATATTTGGCAGCTCCCACATTTGGGACATTTATTTTGAGGATTCTTCAGTCCTATTGTTGGATAGGTCCTTTACGGAATATAGTGTCCCTCTTCATCTCTCACTACAGTCGTCTAGGTAAATTTTAGTTTATCTGATATAAGGATGGCTATCCCTGCTTTCTTTTGAAGACCATTTGAATAGTAAATTGTTCTCTAACCTTTTATTTTCAGGCTGTTGGTGTCCTGTCTAAAATGCATCTCTTGTAGACAGCAAATAGATGGCTCCTGCTTTTTAATCCAATCTGAAACCCTGTGCCTTTTGTTGGGGTCATTAAGCCCGTTCACGTTCAGAGTTACTATTGACAGATATGAGTTTAGTGTCATCATGATATCTATTCAGTCCTTGTTTTTGTGGATTGTTCCACGAACTTCTTCTTAAAAGGGAATTTTAAGAGTCCCCCTTAAAGCTTCTTGCAGAGCTGGTTTGGAGGTCACATATTCTTTCAGTTCCTGCCTGTCTTGGAAGCTCTTTATCTCTCCTTCCATTTTGAATGAGAGCCTTGCTGGATAAAGTATTCTTGGTTGCATGTTCTTCTCATTTAGGACCCTGAATATATCCTGCCAGCCCTTTCTGGCCTGCCAGGTCTCTGTGGAGAGGTCTGCTGTTACCCTAATACTCCTCCCCATAAAAGTCCGTGATTTCTTGTTGCTTGCTGCTTTAAGGATCTTCTCTTTATCTTTGGAATTTGCAAGCTTCACTATTATTGTCAGGGTGTTGAACGTTTTTATTGATTTTGGGGGGGATCTCTCTACTTCCTCGATCTGAATGCCTGTTTCCCTTCCCAGATTCGGAAAGTTTTCAGCTAGGATTTGTTCAAATACATATTCTGGCCCTCTGTCCCTTTTGGCGCCCTCAGGAACCCCAATTAAATGTAGGTTTTTCTTCCTCAGGCTGTCGTTTATTTCCCTTTTTCTATCTTTATGGTCTTTTGATTGTTGGTCTTTTTTTCCTTCAGCTTCCATCTTTGCCATCAACTTGTCTTCTATGTCACTCACTCGTTCTTCCACCTCGTTAACCCTCGTCATTAGGACTTCTAGTTTGGATTGCATCTCATTCAATTGATTTTTAATATCTGCCTGATCAGATCTAAATTTTGCAGTCATGAAGTCTCTTGAGTCCTTTATGCTTTTTTCTAGAGCCACCAGTAGCTGTATAATAGTGCTTCCGAATTGGCTTTCTGACATTGAATTGTAATCCAGATTTTGTAACTCTGTGGGAGAGAGGACTGTTTCTGATTCTTTCTTTTGAGGTGAGTTTTTCCATGTAGTCATTTTGCTCAGTGCAGAGTGGCCAAAAACAAGTTGTATTGGGAGAAGGCGAAAAAGAGAGGAGAGAAAGAAGGAAGGAAAAGAGAAAACGAAAAAAGAAAAACGGAAGAAAAAAAGAAGAAAAAAGAGACGAAAAAGAAAGAAAGGGAAAAAAGGGTGGGGGAAGCAAACAGATATCAAAAGGCAAAAAAAGAAAAAACACTGGGGAGAATCTTCTGCTTCTGTATACCTCAGTCCCTTGACTTCCCCTAGAATTTGTCTGTCTAGGTGGTCTTCTGGAGGAGTGGCCTCTTGTGCTGATTTTCAGGTGTTAGCACTTGGGGGAGCTCTTCTGCCCCCTGCCTGGTGCAGGGCTCAGTAGGGGTTGTTTATCCCGTGAGGCCCCAACCACAGTGGTGGCAGCCAGCTCTGGAGCCCTGGATTCAGCTCCTGCAGTAGCTATAGAGCTCTCCATCTCCAGGGCCTGGATGCTCCGTGGGCATCGCCACTGATCTGCTCTGCTTGGGGCAGGAGCGTCCTTGTGGTCCTGTGCCCTCCCAGCCTCTGCTTGTCCCGGGGGGAGGCTGGATCCTGGGCTGTGTCCTGGTGCCCAGGGCTCCCGGGCCTGCGCTTGTTGGATTCCCGTCGTGCTCCCGGCTGCACAGCCGCCTCTCTACTGAGCCACTGCCCGACCCCTCCGAGCTGCTCCTGGATCCTTGCAGCCCCCTCCGCACGGAGCCTCTTCCTCTGCCGGAGCTGCCTCCCTCTGAGCTGCTCCCGGGACACGCAGCCCCCTCTCCACGGAGCCGCCGCCCGAGCCCCTCCGAGCTCCTCCCGGGTCAATGCGTGTGTGCGCTGCAGCCCTTTAGGGAGCTCGGCACACTCTCCCCAGTGCACAGTTGCTCTGTTAGGGTCCCAGGAAGCTGGAGGGCATTCCCCGCCTCCTGGCATCCTGCTCTAAATCCCTGCAAGCCTCTTTCCGCCCAGGAAGATTGAAGCTCCTGCTTCTCTGGGACGGTGCTTTCCTGTCCTGGGGACACTCGCCCCGGCCTTAGCCAGGTCCTCGCAGGGCCCCTCCCCCTTGGATGCCTTTTGTTTCTTTATTTCTTTTTTCCCTGTCTTCCTACCTTGATAGAAGCACGAACTCTTCTCACTGTAGCATTCCAGCTGTTCTCTTTTTAAATCTCAAGCCGAATTCATAGATTTTCAGGATGATTTGAAGGTTATCTAGGTAATTTGGTGGGGACAGGTGATTTGGGGACCCTACTCTTCCGCCATCTTGCCCCTCCTCCCCTCACCATCTGGTTCTGAAGGTCATGTGTGTGTTGTGTCCTCGCAGCGACCAGAAGAATCTACGGGTCCCATAAGGATCCTCAGGGTGAAGAACTGGATTGCAGACCTTCTACCTGCAGGGAATAACTCATTGACCCTTCAGGTCCTGATATCTTCTCACAGTTTGTGACCGCTACCATCCTCATGTTGAAACCTAATGCCAATGTGATGGCAGGAGGAGGTGGGTCCTTAGGGGAGCAGTTAGATCAGGAGTTGGAGTCTCATGATGGGACCATTGGGAGTTCACGCTTCTTAGATTTTGATGTCTGTGTGCTTCCAGAGATTGGGGAATGTTCAGGTACAATTTGATCAAATAACTTCTGCCTCTTTTTCCTCTCTCTTCATCCACTGGGACTCATACAAACGTTATGACTTTATAAGTCCCTGTGTTCCATATGCCTGCATTTGTTGTCTATACCTTTGTTTCCCTTTTCTTTTCTGTCATTATTTTTTTATAATTATAGCTTACCTATCCCTGACTGACTTCTCTGCTTTGTCACACATCATATAACTCACCTCCATTGAAATGGCATCTTGGTTATAGTATTTTTAATTTTACCTGATTTGATTTTACTTGATTGATCTCAGCAGAAAGGAAAGCTCTCTTGTCTTCTCTATGGTCTTATCTCCTTATCTCAAATCCTGCTAGTATTCTTTCAATCATTGTTTTAAAATCCACATTAGACATCTTACTGATATCTGCATTTAGTATATTCCTTCCCTTGATATTCACATCTTCTTCATTCTCAGTGAATTCATTCATTATTTCATTTTTGCCCTATAAAGAAAAGAATAAAGAGAAGAAAAGACAAAAATCAAAAAATGAAGATCCTGGGTTTGCTTTGTTCTGACTCTCGAAGGAATATATATCAGAAAATAAGTCAAAATAAAAATAAAATACAGTTAATTGAAAAAAGATATAGTAACTCTGAGAAACAAACAAGGAGTAGTGGAAGAGGATTGGGCTGGGTGACGGGGTGACAGGGTATGGGAACTGAGGAGGGCACTTGAAGGGATGAGCGCTGGGTGTAATACTATATCTTGGCAAATCAAACTCCAATAAAAATATACAAAAACAAATAAATAAATAAATAAACAAACAAATAAATAAATAATAGAAATAGTAAGCATATATAATGCATTTATAAAAATAAATAAATTGAAGAATTAAGAAAAAATAATATCAATGAAGGAAGAAGTAATTAAGTGAAATTGAATAATAAATGACTGGGGATTTACCCCAAAGATACAGATGTAGTGAAACGCCACGTCACCTGCACCCTGATGTTTATAGCAGCAATGTCTACAATATCCAAACTGTGGATGGAGCCTCAGTGTCCATCAAGAGATGATGGATAAAGAAGCCATTGTCTATGTGTACAATGGAATATTACTCAGCCATTAGAAATGACAAATACCCACCATTTGCTTCGATGTGGAGGGACCTGGAAGGTATTATACTGAGTGAAATAAGTCAATCAGAGAAGGACAAACATTATACGGTCTCATTCATTTGGGGAATATAAAAAATAGTGAAAAGGAATAAAGGGGAAAGGAGAAAAAATTAGTGGGAAATATCAGAAAGGGAGACAGAACATGAAAGTCTCCTAACTCTGGGAAACGAACTATGGGTGGTGGAAGGGGAGGAGGGCGGGAGGTGGCGGTGACTGGGTGACCTGCACTGAGGTGGGCACTTGATGGGATAAGCACTGGGTGTTATTCTGTATGCTGGCAAATTGAACACCAATAAAAAATAAATTTATTATAAAAAAATAAATTCAATTTGCCAACATATTGTTTAACACCCAGTCCTCATCACATCACGTGCCCTCCTTAATGCTGGTCAATCAGTCTCCCCAGCCCCCCACCCACCTCCCTTCCAGAGGCCCTCACTTTGTTTCCCAGAGTTCAGTGTCTCTCATGGTTTCTCTCCCTCTCTAATTTTCCCAACTTAGTTCCCCTCCTTTCCCTTATACTCCCTTTAACTATTTCTTCTAATCCACATATGAGTGAGACCATATGTTTGCTTTCTTTCTGTCACTGACTATTTCCCTCAGCATAACATCCTCCAATTCCATCCATGACAAAGCAAATGGTGGGTATTGATCCTTTCTGATGGATGAGTGATATTCCATTGTATATATAGACCATGTCTTCTTTATCCATTAATTTGTCGTGGGACATCATGGCTCCTCCCACAGTGTGGCTTGTGGACACTGATGCTGTGAATATTGGGGTGCAGGTGTATTGTCTTTTGACATCATCTGTGTCTTTCGGGTAAACACCTAGTGAAAAAATTATTGGGTAACATGGTAGTCCAATTCTTCAGTTTTCTGAGGAAATTCCATTATGTTTTCCAGAGTGGCTGTAGCAGTTTGCATTCCCAGCAAAATTGGAAAAGGGATCCTGTTTTCAATATCCTTGCTTATAATTATTTTTTTCGGCCTTGTTAACGTACCAACTCTGAGTTGTATAAGCGGGATCTCACTGTGGTTTTCATTTGTATATCCCTGATGATAAGTGATGTGGTGCATTCTTCTCAACTGCCTTTTGTTCAAGTATAGGTCATCTTTGGAGAAATGCCTATTCATGTCTTATGCCCTGACTGGATTGTTTACAATTGTAGGTGCAGAGTTTGATAAGCAAATACCTTCTCCACTCTAGGTTCTCTTCTCTTTCACCTCATTGTTTCCTTTCCTGTACAGGAGATTTTCATCTTTTTTTTTTTTTGAGATTTTCATTTTAAATACCAATAGTTTATTTTTGCTTTTATTTCCCATGGCTTTAGAGATGTATCTTGCAAGCAGTCATTGCAGCTGAGGTAAAAAAGGTTGCTACAATTCTCACCTATGATTTGGATATATTACTTTTTATTTAAGTCCTCATTCATTTGGGTTTATCTTTTTGTCTTGTGTAAGAGAATGGATTTACGTATTTATTTATTTATTATTATTTATTTATTTATTTATTTATTTTAGTTGATCTTTTTATTATAATGAATTTATTTTTTATTGGTGTTCACTTTGCCAACATACAGCATAACACCCAGTGTTCATCCCCTCAAGTGCCCACCTCAGTGCCCATCACCCAGTCACCCCCACCCCCTGCCCTCCTCCCCTTTGACCATCCCTAGTTCATTTGCCAGAGTTAGGAGTCTCTATGTTCCATCTCCCTTTCTGATATTTCCCACACATTTCTTCTCCCTTCCCTTATATTCCCTTTCACTATTATTTATATTCCCCAAATGAATGAGAACATATAATGTTTGTCCTTCCCCGATTGACTTACTTCACTCAGCATAATACCCTCCAGTTCCATCCACGTTGAAGCAAATGGTGGGTATTTGTCGCTTCTAATGGCTGAGTAATATTCCATTGTATACATAGACCGTATCTTCTTTATCCATTCATCTTTCGATGGACACCGAGGCTCCTTCCAAAGTTTGGCTATTGTGGACATTGCTGCTAGATACATCGGGGTGCAGGTGTCCCGGAGTTTCATTGCATCTGAATCTTTGGGGTAAATCCCCAACAGTGCAATTGCTGGGTCGTAGGGCACGTCTATTTTTAACTCTTTGAGGAACCTCCACACAGTTTTCCAGAGTGGCTGCACCAGTTCCCATTCCCACCAACAGTGCCAGAGAGTTCCCCTTTCTCCGTATCCTCTCCAACATTTGTGGTTTCCTGCCTTGTTAATGTTCCCCATTCTGACTGGTGTGAGGTGGGATCTCATTGTGGTTTTGATTTGTATTTCCCTGATGGTAAGTGATGCAAAGCATTTTCTCATGTGCATGTTGGCCATGTCTATGTCTTCCTCTGTGAGATTTCTCTTCATGTAAAGTGGCTTCACCTGGTTATGAGGTTTTCCCTGCCCAATTCACAGAGTGAAACCATTCATAGATGTTGAGTCCTCAGTCCCCCGCCTCTGTAGGCATGAGATGGACAGAAGGTAAATGTGACTCAATCCCCCAATGTCCAGATCGAAACTCCCCATCATGGTGGTAATATCAAGATCTCTGAAATTATCTATGATGACAATCCGTTGGGCCACAAAGTTATCAATCACAGATTCAACAATGACCTAGATAAATACAGTCCATATCCAGACATGCAAACGGTCACCTTATTCTCACATGGCATTCACAGTGACACACATTGGCATCTCCCTAAATGGCAACCCATAACAATAATGACCCAAGGCAAAATTTTACCTAAATATCATAATTTATATCGCCCCAAATCTTATCATCTAACTCAGGTATGGTGATATTTGGGTACCTTTTTTGGTGTAAATCCTTTTCTAGGAGGTGATAGATCTATGAATCTAACACCCCCACACACATAGACACACACATACACAAACTAGAAACACCAAACAAAATGCAAAAGCAAACAAAAAAATAAATTAAAAAATAAAATAAAACACTGATCAACTCCTTATGAACAAAATTCCCCACAAACACAAAAGAACAGGTGCTGGCATTCTTGTTCTGGAGGTGGTAAAATGTAAGTTCAAAAGGCATCACCAACACTAAGCAATGAACATCCATCTGAGCAACATTCCATTAGGATTAAGGCTTGAGAATGTTCTGAATCTCAGACTCCAACTACAGCGCTGTTTTTTTTTTAATCTGGTTAAACCCTTCCTTTTCCTTGAGGTTGGTACATGTTTGAGGCAGAGCACTTTATCTGCCTGTTTCAGTATAATTTTGTGAGTCCAGAAAGCGTCTTTCATTTTCTTCTCACTTTTATCGAAAAAAAAAACCCTGCTTCGGTCTCGTAAATATGCTAAGGAATACTTGATAGAAGATTCCTGGACACCTCTGAATACAGTAAGGGTAGCTGGATATTTGTAGGCCAGGAGTAGAGTGAGGAGGCAAAGATGGGAAATAAGTAAGGGGAGACATTCTCTGAACAGGAGGCTCCATGGTGCTCGTGCTGCAAAGTTCTCTATGTTGATTGTGGATACAGGAGAAGGGAGGAAATCAGGTCCCTGTGTGTCTGCTGGGATCCTGGGATCCAACAGGTGCACTGGACCATCAGAGGACACTCACACTCACCAGAGAACACAAGACCTAGGGATTTTTTAATCCAGGGAAGGAGGTCAGTTGAACAGTTGTCTCCTCTTAGGGTCTTAGCATCATGCTCTGAAAACTTCTTCCATGACATAAACACTGTGAAGAGTTTCTAAAGGTGATAAGGTTCCTCTTACCCTGCTGGTGGGAGTGACACTGGTGTAGACAGTGTGAAAACAGTATAGATATTCCTACTACAGTTAAAAATAGAACTAGTGTATGATCAAATAGTTGTGGTACATTGTATTTACCCAAAAAGTAAAACTCTAATTCAAAGAGAAGTTCACATACTTCTATTTATAGGAGCTGTTTGTGCTATAGCCAAATAAGGGAAGCAGCCCAACTGTCCATTACTGATGAAAGGATGCAGAGATGCGGGACATACACAAAGAAGAATGAATCCTTGCCATTTTCAGCAAAGAGTGTGGAACTAGAGCGGGTAATCTTAACTAAGTCACAGCAAGACAAATACCATATGACTCACTCACATGCAAAATTCAATTAAAAAACACAAATTAACCAAGGGGAAAATTTATTGAGACAAACTGGAAACATACTCTTCAAAATGGAAACATACTGTTGGTTAGTAAAGGGGGAGGTGGGAGTGCCCGAGTGACATAGCATATTGGGATAAGGGAGAACACTGGTCCTAAGGAGCAATGGGGGATGGATGGCAGTGTCAGCACTATATTGTACACTCAATATCACATGGCGTGTTAACTACACTGGGGAGCATGGTATATGGATGGGGATTGCATTGAATGTGTAGACCACTCTGGGTAGCAGAGGCATCTTAAAAATATTTATTCTTCCATTTCATGGGCCTGGAGTATTTTCCCTTTCTTTGTGTCTTCTTCAGTTACTTTGGTGAGGGTTCTACACTATTTATTGATGAGCCTGTGTGTTTTCCATTGTGCATTCACTCTTGATTCTGGATGATTAGTTGATTATAGATTTGATTGTCCTCTTCTGGCTTCTCTACTCTGTTCCATTCATGTATGTGTTGTTTTGTGCAGGTACCAGGTTGTCTTGATGATAATGACTCAGTAATACAGGTTGACAACCAATATTGTGATGCCCTCTCCTGTGGTACTTTGATTTTTTCAACATTTTTCTACTTTTAGGGCATTTTAAGAAGTAAACTGAGGAAGACACAGCGAGATAGAAAACCATTGCATGTTTATGTATTAGAAGAATAACTATTTTTGGGACACCTGTGTTGCTCAGTGATTGAGTGTCTGCCTTTGGCTCTGGTCAAACTCAAAGTCCTTGGATGGATTTCACAATGGGCTCCCTGTAGGGATCCCACTTCTCCCTTTGACTATGTCTCTGCATCCCTCTAGGTGTTTCTCATGAATAAGAAAGTTATGAAATAATTTTACAAACAGGAATGATAGTTTCAAAATATATGCTACCCAGAACATTCTATGCAGTCAATGCAATTCTTATCAAAACGTCATAGGCTTTCTTCACAGATTTGAAACAGACATTCTTAACTTTTGTAGGCACAGGCAAAGATACTAGTGACACATGAATCCAACGCTGATACTCTGGCATTTTCAGACTGCATTTGTTGTATAAAGAAACTTTTAAGCTCCCTCAGCCAGTGAAATAAATATTTGGTGGGATTCACCCTTTCTCTGTTTCAAGAGAGGAAAACCATCCTCCAAATCATGGTAGGGAACAGGGCTCAGAAGTCTCTGCAAACAACCTTTGTCATCTGCTCACTCATTCACTGACCCAAACCCAAATCCTGGCCTTAGATATCCACAAATGCAACATCGTATTGTCTAAGGACAGAAGTGCTGCCTGCTGTGGTCATTGTCTGGGTGTCGTATTTTACATAGCTCATGCACGTGGAAAATTAAGTGCATCTCCCTTTAGTTATGTCTTATGTCTACTGAGCTATTAGATGAGGCAATGAAATCAGAAGAAAAGCAGAGCAATTTTTCTGCTCCAACAAGGTGAAGACCTACCCAGAGAAAGTAGGCAATAAAAATTAATCAGTAGAGAGGAAGAAATATTATTCATTTCCATATGACATGATCTGCTACAGGGGCAATCCCTACAAACTCTACAAATTCTAAGAATCAGTTAAGGATTTCAGGGAAAATTCAGGATATAAAATAAACAAATACAACTATGATTCCACACACTAACAAAAACTATCTATATAAAATTAACAAAAATATCACTTTAACTTGCATCAAAAATAAAAATTTAGAAATAAATTTGAATAAAGATAAGATACCATACTAAAAATGGCCTATTTTGATGAAAGACTTTTTAGAAAGCAAACAGAAATGAAAAGATTACACCACTCACAGATGAGAACTTGATATTTCCTGAGTGACATCAGCACAGAGTGATCTGCAAAGGTAATGCAATCCTTGCTATAAACTCGTTAGAATTGAATTGTAGTCTAAAGCTGAAGATATAGACAGAGGACATGCAAATAGGGCCTGCCCAGAGCTGAGCAGATCAGCGGCCCCGCTCTGGAGCCTCCAGGCCCTGCAGACGGAGAGCCCTGGAGTTCCTGCGGGAGCTGAATCCAGGTTTCCAGAGCTGCCACCCCACTGTGGCTGTTTCTCCTGGGGCCTCACGGGGTAAACAACCCCCACTGAGCCCTGCACCAGGCAGGAGGAAGAACAGCTCCCCCAAGTGCTAACACCTGAAAATCAGCACAGCAGGCCCCTCCCCCAGAAGACCAGCTAGACGGACCAGTTACAGAGGAAGTCAAGGGACTTAAGTATACAGAATCAGAAGATACTCCCCTGTGTTTTTTTTTTGTTTTGTGTTTTTTTTCTTTCTTTTTGATTTCTGATTGCTTCCCCCACCCCCTTTTTTTCACCTTTCTTTCTTTTTCTTCTCTTTTTCTTCTTTTTTCCCTTTTTTCTTCTTTCTCTTTTTTCTTTTTCTCTTTTCTTTCCTTCTCTCTCTCTCCTTTTCTCCTTTTCCCAATACAACTTGTTTTTGGCACTCTGCACTGAGCAAAATAACTAGAAGGAAAACCTCACCTCAAAAGAAAGAATCAGAAACAGTCTTCTCTCCCACAGAGTTACAAAATATGGATTACAATTCAATGTCAGA
Source organism: Vulpes vulpes (assembly GCF_048418805.1). Taxonomy (NCBI): domain Eukaryota; kingdom Metazoa; phylum Chordata; class Mammalia; order Carnivora; family Canidae; genus Vulpes; species Vulpes vulpes. The sequence continues at coordinate 133,515,546 of NC_132785.1, read as the reverse complement.
AAGCCAATTCAGAAGCACTATTATACAGCTACTGGTGGCTCTAGAAAAAAGCATAAAAGGGATCCCTGGGTGGCGCAGCGGTTTGGCACCTGCCTTTGGCCCAGGGCGCGATCCTGGAGACCCGGGATCGAATCCCACGTCGGGCTCCCGGTGCATGGAGCCTGCTTCTCCCTCTGCCTGTGTCTCTGCCTCTCTCTCTATCTCTCTGTGACTATCATAAATAAATAAATAAATAAATAATTTAAAAAAAAAAAGCATAAAGGACTCAAGAGACTTCATGACTGCAAAAATTAGATCCAATCAGGCAGAAATTAAAAATCAATTAAATGAGATGCAATCCAAGCTAGAAGTCCTAACGACGAGGGTTAACGAGGTGGAAGAATGAATGAGTGACATAGAAGACAAGTTCATGGCAAAGAGGGAAACTCAGGAAAAAAGAGACAGACAATTAAGAGACCATGAAGACAGATTAAGGGAAATAAACGACAGACTGAGGAAGAAAAACCTACGTTTAATTGGGGTTCCCGAGGGCGCCGAAAGGGACAGAGGGCCAGAATATGTATTTGAACAAATCCTAACTGAAAACTTTCCGAATCTGGGAAGGGAAACAGGCATTCAGATCCAGGAAATAGAGAGATACCCCCCTAAAATCAACAAAAACCGATCAACACCTCGACGTTTAATAGTGAAGCTTGCAAATTCCAAAGATAAGAAGATCCTTAAAGCAGCAAGAGAAAAAAGGTCCCTGACTTTTATGGGGAGGAATATTAGGGTCACAGCAGACCTCTCCACAGATACCTGGCAGGCCAGAAAGGGCTGGTAGGATGTATTCAGGGTCGTAAATGAGAAGAACATGCAACCAATAATACTTTATCCAGCAAGGCTCTCATTCAAAATGGAAGGAGAGATAAAGAGCTTCCAAGACAGGCAGGAACTGAAAGAATATGTGACCTCCAAACCAGCTCTGCAAGAAATTTTAAGGGGGACTCTTAAAATTCCCCTTTAAGAAGAAGTCCAGTGGAACAATCCACAAAAACAAGGACTGAATAGATATCATGATGACACTAAACTCATATCTGTCAATAGTAACTCTGAACGTGAACGGGCTTAATGACCCCATCAAAAGACACAGGGTTTCATACTGGATAAAAAAGCAGGACCCATCTATTTGCTGTCTACAAGAGACTCATTTTAGACAGAAGGACACCTACAACCTGAAAATAAAAGGTTGGACAACCTTTTACCATTTAAATGGCCCTCAAAAGAAAGCAGGAGTAGCCATCCTCATATCAGATAAATTAAAATTTACCCCGAACACTATAGTGAGAGATGAAGAGGGACACTATCTCATACTCAGAGGATCTATCACACTAGAGGACTTAACAATCCTCAGTATATATGCCCCGAATGTGGGAGCTGCAAAATATTTAAACCAATTAATAACCAAAGTGAAGAAATCCTTTGAAAATAATACACTTATACTTGGTGACTTCAATCTAGCTCTTTCTACCCTCGATAGGTCTTCTAAGCACAACATCTCCAAAGAAACGAGAGCTTTCAATGATACACTGGACCAGATGGATTTCACAGATATCTACAGAACGTTACATCCAAAGTCAACTGAATACACATTCTTCTCCAGTGCACATGGAACTTTCTCCAGAATAGACCACATACTGTGTTACAAATTCGGTCTGAACCGATACTAAAAGATTGGGATAGTCCCCTGTATATTCTCAGACCATAATGCCTTGAAATTAGAACTTAATCACAACAAGAAGTTTGGTAGGACCACAAACACATGGAGGTTAAGGACCATCCTGCTAAAGGATGAAAAGGTCAACCAGGAAATTAAGGAAGAATTAAAAAGATTCATGGAAACTAATGAGAATGAAGGTACAACCGTTCAAAATCTTTGGGATGCAGCAAAAGCAGTCCTGAGGGGATAATACATCGCAATACAAGCATCCATTCAAAAACTGGGAAGAACTCAAATAGAAAAGCTACCCTTACAACTAAAGGAGCTGGAGAAAAAAACAGCAAATTGATCCTGCACCCAGCAGAAGTTAATAAAGATCTGAGCTGAACTCAATGAAATAGAGACCAGAAGAACTCGAATAGATCAACAGAACCAGGAGTTGGTTTTTTGAAAGAATTAATATGATAGATAAACCATTAGCCAACCTTATTAAAAAGAAGAGAGAGAAGACTCAAATTAATAAAATCATGAATGAGAAAGGAGAGATCACTGCCAACACCAAGGAAATACAAAGGATTTTAAAAACATATTATGAACAGCTCTACGCCAATAAATTAGGCAATCTAGAAGAAATGGACGCATTCCTGGAAAGCCACAAACTACCAAAACTGGAGTAGGAAGAAATACAAAACCTAAACAGGCCAATAACCAGGGAGGAAATTGAAGCAGTCATCAAACATCCCAACACAAGAGTCCAGGGCCAGATGGCTTCCCAGGGGAATTCTATCAAACGTTTAAAGAAGAAATCATACCTATTCTACTAAAGCTGTTTGGAAAGATAGAAAGAGATGGGGTACTTCCATATTCGTTCTATGAGGCCAGCATCACCTTCATTCCAAAACCAAAGACCCCACCAAAAAGAATTACAGACCAATATCCTTCATGAACATGGATGCAAAAATTCTCAACAAGATACCAGCCAATAGGATCCAACAACACATTAAGAAAATTATTCACCATGACCAAGTAGGATTTATCTCCGGGACACAAGACTGGTTCAACACTCGTAAAACAATCAATGTGATTCATCATATCAGCAAGAGAAAAATCAAGAACCATATGATCCTCTCATTAGACGCAGAGAAAGCATTTGACAAAATACAGCATCCATTCCTGATCAAAACACTTCAGAGTGTTGGGATAGACGGAACATTTCTCGACATCTTAAAACCCATCTACAAAAAGCCCACAGCAAATATCATTCTCAATGGGGAAGCACTGGGAGCCTTTCCCCTAAGATTAGGAACAAGACAGGGATGTCCACTCTCACCACTGCTGTTCAACGTAGTTCTGGAAGTCCTCACCTCAGCAATCAGACAACAAAAAGACATTAAAGGCATTCAAATTGGCAAAGAAGTAGTCAAACTCTCCCTCTTCGCCGATGACATGATACTCTACATAGAAAACCCAAAAGCCTCCATCCCAAGATTGCTAGAACTCATACAGCAATTTGGTAGCGTGGCAGGATACAAAATCAATGCCCAGAAATCAATGGCATTTCTATACACTAACAATGAGACCGAAGAAAGAGAAATTAAGGAGTCAATCCCATTTACAATTTCACCCAAAAGCATAAGATACCTAGGAATAAACCTAACCAAAGAGGTAAAGGATCTATACCCTAAAAACTATAGAACACTTCTGAAAGAAATTGAGGAAGACACAAAGAGATGGAAATATATTCCATGCTCATGGATTGGCAGAATTAATATTGTGAAAATGTCAATGTTACCCAGGGCAATTTACACGTTTAATGCAATCCCTATCAGAATACCATGGATTTTCTTCAGAGAGTTAGAACAAATTATTTTATGATTTGTGTGGGATCAGAAAAGACCCCGAATAGCCAGGGGAATTTTAAAAAAGAAAACCATAGCTGGGGGCATCACAATGCCAGATTTCAGGTTGTACTACAAAGCTGTGGTCATCAAGACAGTGTGGTACTGGCACAAAAACAGACACATAGATCAATGGAACAGAATAGAGAATCCAGAAGTGGGCCCTGAACTTTATGGTCAACTAATATTCGATAAAGGAGGAGAGACTTTCCATTGGAAGAAAGACAGTCTCCTCAATAAATGGTGTTGGGAAAATTGGACATCCACATGCAGAAGAATGAAACTGGACCACTCTCTTTCACCATCCACAAAGATAAACTCAAAATGGATGGGAGATCTAAATGTGAGACAAGATTCCATCAAAATCCTAGAGGAGAACAGAGGCAACACCCTTTTTGAACTTGAGCACAGTAACTTCTTGCAAGATACATCCTCAAAGGCAGAAGAAACAAAAGCAAGCATGAACTATTGGGACTTCATCAAGATAAGAAGCTTTGCACAGCAATGGATACAGTCAACAAAACTAAAAGACATCCTACAGAATGGGAGAAGATATTTGCAAATGACATATCAGATAAAGGGCTAGTTTCCAAAATCTATAAAGAACTTATTAAACTCAACACCAAAGAAACAAACAATCCAATCATGAAATGGGCAAAAGACATGAAGAGAAATCTCACGGAGGAAGACATGGATATGGCCAACATGCACATGAGAAAATGCTCTGCATCACTTGCCACCCAGGAAATACAAATCAAAACCACCATGAGATACCACCTCACACCAGTGAGAATGGGGAAAATTAACAAGGCCGGAAACAACAAATGTTGGAGAGGATGCGGAGAAAAGGGAACCCTCTTACACTGTTGGTGGGAATATGAAATGGTGCAGCCACTCTGGAAAACTGTGTGGACGTTCCTCAAGGAGTTAAAAATAGACCTACCCTACGACCCAGCAATTGCACTGTTGGGGATTTACCCCAAAGATTCAGGTGCAATGAAATGCCAGGACACCTGCACCCCGATGTTTCTAGCAACAATGTCCACAATAGCCAAACTGTGGAAGGAGCCTCGGTGTCCATTGAAAGATGATGGATAAAGAAGATGTGGTTTATGTATACAATGGAATATTACTCAGCGATTAGAAACGACAAATACCCACCATTTGCTTCAACGTGGATGGAACAGGAGGGTATTATGCTGAGTGAAATGTCAATCGGAGAAGGACAAACAGTGTATGTTCTCATTCATTTGGGGAATATAAATAATAGTGAAAGGGAATATAAAGGAAGGGAGAAGAAATGTTGGGAAATATCAGGAAGGGAGACAGAACATAAAGACTCCTAACTCAGGGAAACGAGCTAGGGGTGGCGGAAGGGGGGAGGAGGGCGGGTGTTGGAGGGGAATGGGTGACGGGCACTGAGGTGGACACTTGACGGGATGAGCACTGGATGTTTTTCTGTATGTTGTTAAATTGAACACCAATAAAAATTAATTAAAAAAAAAGAAAAAGAGAAAATCAAGGAGTTGATGAAATTTATAATTCCACCAGAAATAATCATATAATGAAGAAAAATCCTAACCAAAGAGGGAAGGATGTACAGTATCAACATTCCATAATACTTATGGAAGATAGTAAGGAAGACACAAGTAGATTGAAAATATTTCTTCTCATAGATTAGTGGAATAAATATTGATAAAATATCTGTGCTACCAAGAGCTAGTAAGACATTCAATGTAGGTGTATAAAAATATCACCACCATTATTCACAGAGCTTGAGCAAACAATCTGAAAATTTTTAGGGAACCACAACGACCTCAAATAGCCATGGCAATCCTGAAAAAGCAGGGCAAAGCTGGAGACATCCTGATTCTGGCTGTCAAGGTAGATTACAACATTGTGATCATCATGACAGTATGGCACTGACACAAATACAGACATATAGTGAAATAGAAATGTTTGAGAACCCAGAAATGGGCCCTGAAATATAAGGTCAAAAAATTTTGACAAAACAGGAAGGAATATCCAATTGAAAAAAGAAAATCTCTTCAACAAATGGTTTTGGGAATATTGGAGAACCACATGCAGAATAAAAGGGGGCACTTTTCTGACATCATTCACAACAATGGACTCAAAATTGATTAAAGATCTAAATATGAGTCAGGAAACCAACGGAACTCTGTGTTCTCTCTGTGAAGAGAACACAGGCAGCACTTTTTCTACCTCAGCTGCAACCATTTCCAGACGTGTCTCCAGAGGCAAGGGGAAGAAAAGGAAAATTAACTATGGGGACTTCATCAAGGAAAGAGCATTTTCACAGCAAAGGAATCACTCACAGTAATTAAAAGGCAACCTACAGAATGGGAGAAGATATTTGGAAATGTCTTATCAGATTAAAGGCTTGAATTCAATTCTACAATGAACTTATCTAGCTCAACACACACCAAAGATATTGGATAACTGAGGCAAATTAAAAAATTACTAGTATTTCCAGTAAAATTAAACTGTTTCATGAGGAAATGAAAAATGAACAAAACGGAATAGATAAGGAGACTGAAACCATTATCAAAAACTCTCCCTGTGGCAACCCAGGTGGCTCAGGGGTTTGGCAACCCAGGTGGCTCAGGATCAAGACTGATCCTGGAGACCTAGAATTGATTCCCATGTCAGGCTCCCCCCATGGAGCCTACTTTTCCTCTGCCTGTGTCTCTGCCTCTCTCTCTGTGCTTCTCATAAATATATAAATAAAATCTTTAAAAAATTCTGCCTCAAAGAAAACAATGAAACTTAAGAAAATAAAGTAATGTAAAGGCCAAATAAAATGGCTATATTTACAAATACTCAAAATATTTTAAGAATTAAGGCCAAAACATTTCAACATCTTCCAAAACCTAAGGAGAATGGAACATGACCAAATTGATTTAAGGAGGACAGGATGAGTCTGACAGCAAACCCACACCACAGACCCCACAAGAAGGGTCTCATGGAGAATATCTCAGATGCACATAAATGCAAAAATCCTGGCATCCTGAATCCAATAGCACATGCACAGATCACACAGGATGACCTAGAGGAAATCATCCCTGGGATGCAAGGATGCTTCAACACACCCAGATCATAAATGGGGCCCTTGTATTAACAGAGTGAAGGATTGGATGTACATGATTCCTTCCTATGATGCTTAAAACTGCTTGACAATGTCTAAATCGCTTTTATCTTCAAAATATCTTAACAATCGAGGCATAAGAGATTGTGTCATGAGTTAGTCACATTTTATGGAAAGCCCACAACCAACAGTGCATTCAAAAATGAAAACCTGAAGCCCTTCTGTCAAGTCAGGACCCACACAGGGGGTCATTCCCACCATGAGTATTCAACATGCTATACTGAAGGAGAATAAACTGTGCCACCCCATATGTCAGCTGGGTCTCTGGATTATTGTGAAAAAAATCACATGAGAATCATTCAGTGGACAGAGAGGCTGAAACTCCTCTGTCACCTTCCTGGAAGCAACTAAATCTCCCATGGGAAAATTCCCTTCTCTGAACCAGGAGGGGTGAACCATCGTCTTCACTAGAATGGTCTATGGGGCCCAGAAGGCAGTGCAAACCACTCTTGTCATTTCCTCACTAATTTACTGACCCAAACCCAGAATCCTGGTCTTATATCTCCACAAACCCAACGTTCTGTTGTGTAAGAAGCACAAGGGCTGCCTACTTAAGTCATTGTCAGTGTGCTGTGTTCCAGGGAGCTCATGCACATGCAACATGAAATACATCTCCACTTAGGTCTGTCATATGTCTACAGAATAATTAGTCCAGACAAATAACCAAGAAGAAGAGAAGGAATCCCGTACTGTGGGAATGACTGGAATTCCAATCCAGGAAATTTAAGAAACTAAGAATAATAAATACTTAAATCAATAGATTCAGAAAAAAATTATTTGTATCCATATGACATGATCTGTTGCAAGGTCAAACCCAATAAGCTCCAAAACCAAACCCTAGTTAATGAACAATTTCAGGGAATATATAGGATACAAAATCAACAAACAAAGTAAATCTAGGTTTCCACACAGTAACAACCAATAATTTATATTTAAAGATTTTATTTAATTTTTCATGACAGACACATGCAATGAGAGAAGCAGGCTCCATGCTGGGAGCCCAATGTGGGACTGGATCTCTGGACTCCAGGATCCCCCCCAGAGCAGAAGGCAGACCACAACTGCTGAGCCACCCCAGCACCCCTAACAATAAAGTATTTAAAAGGTAATTTATAAAAACTTGTTACATTGACACCGGTGTGAGAAATATAATATGTAAAATTAAATATTCTGAAGGAAGTAAAATACTGTCCACTAAAAGTACCTAAATTGATGAGAAATTTTTAAGAGTCATAAAGAAATGCAAAGGTAATTTTTTCATAGGTTTGAACACTTCATCATGTCACAAGATATTACACACAGTGGCCTACAGATGTAAAGCAATCCTTGCTAATAACTTGTAAAGATTCAAATATAGGTTGGGTGCTGATTATATATTCAAAGGAAATGCAAATAGGGCCCTCCTTCCACTGATTAAACCATCCCAGCCCTGACCTGCAGCTGGGAGAGGAGGCCAAGCCCCAGGATCCTGAGGTGACCCATTGCAGGAATCAGGACAGAATACAGACCACTCACCATGAAGTCTGTGCTCATTTGGGCTTTCCTTGTCGCTATTTTAAAAGGTAATTCGTGAAACCAGAGACTTTGAGTATGTGTGTGTGTGTGGGGCTGGATGAGAGAAACAGAGGATATGGGACAGTGTCCTGACCATGATTTATTTTGTCTGCAGGTGTCCAGGGTGAGGTGCAGCTGGTGGAGACTGGGGGAGACCTGGTGAAGCCTGGAGGGTCCCTGAGACTCTCCTGTGTGGCCTCTGGATTCACCTTCAATAGCTACTACATGGACTGGGTATGCCAGGCTCCTGGGAAGGGGCTGCAATGGGTTGCATACATTAGCAGCGATGGAAGTAGCACAAGCTACACCGATGCTGTGAAGGGCCAATTCACCATCTCCAGAGACAACGCCAGGAACACGCTGTATCTACAGATGAACAGCCTGAGAGCTGAGGACACAGCCGTGTATTACTGTGCGAGTGACACAGTGAGGGGATCTCAGTGTGAGCCCAGACGCAAACCTCCCTGTAGAAGGGGATCAGGACCACCAGGGGTGCACACTCCTCAACACTTCTGTCATGAAGGCCCAGGAGCAAGTGCAGAGGGATGTTCTGGGCAGGTTTCCTGTCAGGGTCTGCACTTCCTCTTCATGGAGCTGTTTCCCCCCAGGGAGCCTCTCTGGACCAGGAATTTGTTCTTTTTTTTTTAAATTTTTTTATTTATTTATGATAGGCACACAGTGAGAGAGAGAGGCAGAGACACAGGCAGAGGGAGAAGCAGGCTCCATGCACTGGGAGCCCGACGTGGGATTCGATCCCGGGTCTCCAGGATCGCGCCCTGGGCCAAAGGCAGGCGCCAAACTGCTGAGCCACCCAGGGATCCCAGGAATTTGTTCTTAACTATTTGGTTTCTGTTTTGAAAACTTACATTCTTTAGGAAAACAGCTACTTTATATGCACAGAAGACAGAGTTGCTTACACTTATTTACTATTTGCCCAAATATCTCCATGTACCACAAGGACTAGAGGGATCCAGCATCCCTGGGTGGCTCAGTGGTTTGCCTTCAGCCTAGGCCATGATCCTGGAGTCCCAAGTTCGAGTACCACATCAAGCCCCCTGCATGGTGCCTGCTTCTTCCCAGACTGTGGGAATGAGTGTCTGTTGTTTGATCCATGCAGACCAAGTAGGATGTTCCAGCAGGATGCACAGGCTAAGATATTGGTGACACAAGAATCCAAGCCCTGATGATCTGGTGTTTTCTGCTGCATTTGTTGTGATGAGTCCCTGATAGGTTCCATCCATGGGGTCAAGGGTGGATTTCTCACATGTTCCCTCCTACACAGAGGATGAACCTGTGGACACTCCTAGGACTCCGTGAACAAGACCCAGTGGACACATGGAGGGAGAACCTTTACAAAGGTAACAGGGGGCTGGGAGATTGTGGAACTTTAGTGTAAGGTTGATGATTTATCAACCTTTCCAGAATATGGGGATGTGCTTATTCTGTGGAAGCTGAATCTGAGCATCACCGTCCAGATGCTATTAGACTGATGGCTGTGAGGGTCAGGACAGCAGTTCCCTTCCTGCTTTCAGGATTCCTTCTTTGTGTGCATATTTTGTGAGATGCAATATGAAATGCCTTGGAAAAGGTCAAATTTGTTGAATTTCATGAGAGTTCAGGGATGCTTCCTGGATGTTGAGGTCTCTGTCCTTCTGATTAGGAGGCATTTCAGGAGTTATTTCATTGAATAAACCTGCCACCGTTTCTCAGTCTTCATTTTCTGCACCTCCTATCAAAGGAATGTTACTGTTTAATAAGTCACTGAATTCCCTATGTCTACCTTTAGGGACAATTACTTTGTTTCCCTCTACTGTTCTGTCATGATTTTCCACCATGTTATCTTCTATTTTCCCCAACATGATGTTCTTTAATCTGTCCTCCTTTTTCATGCATTTGAGACAACATATCTCTAATAGCATTTTTATTTTTGGCTGACAAGGGATTATTTCTTTTATCTCTGCAAGAAGTGATTTTGGAGTGTCTTCAGTATTTGCTCAATCCCAGTTTATCTTTAAAAACATTGTTTTAGATTCCAGCCTGCTTTAAAATTGACCAGCCATATCCTCAAGTGGGTGGATTTCTATGATGAACTCAGAACGAAATGAAATCTAAACAATTTTCCTCTTTGCTGCTCATCCTAATTGTGGTAGCTTCAGGGAGTAGTTTCCTTCCCTGCCCCCCACCACAGCTATGTCTCCTCCCCAGAACAACACTCCACACCGCCTACATTCCAAAACGTGTTGATTTTCTACTTGCAGACTAGCACTTTTTGTTCTCTCAGTCTTCCAATTGTTTTCTTGTTAGCTCAGAAACATTTGATAAATATCCAGCTGTGTTCAGGGATGACACAAGCCCAGGGTCCCCTACACATCTGCCATCTTAACTCCTCCTCCCATTATGTTTGTTAAGAATGAAGATCTGAAATAATACAAGGAGGGAATATGTATGACAGTTACAATCCTCATTTTAGTAACCAAACGAGAATAGAAACTGTTAATTAAACTTCCTTCTTCATCTACCGACTACATACACTCTGATTTCAGCAACCCTTCAGCTTGTCACATTCCATTACCTGAGAGGGCGACCAACACCTTCATCCTGAAAGGTCTCTCTTGGTCTCCTCTTTACAAACTATTGGTACCCACTCAGCGCTTTAATCCTGTCTTGAGTAGGAAATTCCACTCGTCTCAAAAGCCCACTGCACCAGGGATGTGGAGACAATTTTACTCTATTGAGTTCCACTCTTAAATGTTGCTTGAATATTTTTTATTTTTTTTAATAATTAATTTATTTTTATTGGTGTTCAATTTGCCAACATACAGAATAACACTCAGTGCTCATCCCGTCAAGTGCTCCTCTCAGTGCCCGTCACCCATTCACCCCCACCCCCCGCCCTCCTCCCCTTCCACCACACCTAGTTTGTTTCCCAGAGTTAGGAGTCTTCATGTTCTGTCTCCCTTTCTGTTATTTCCTATCCCTTTCTTCTCCCTTCCCTTCTATTCCCTTTCACTATTATTAATATTCCCCAAATGAATGAGACCATATAATGGTTGTCCTTCTCCAATTGACTTATCTCACTCAGCATAATACCCTCCAGTTCCATCCACATCAAAGCAAATGGTGGGTATTTGTCGTTTCGAATGGCTGAGTAATATTTCATCGTATCCATTCATTTTTCGATGGACACTGAGGCTCCTTCCACAGTTTGAATATATGCAGAAACACCTGTGAATGAGGCTCACGCTTTTTTTCTCCTTTCAAATAATTTTTTTCTCTCTCCAAGAGTTCATATGTGCAGGGTGTGAGAGCAAATGCTGTGCAGCAGGACTGGGGTCCATGAGGAATTGGACACTCCTGTGATATGCTGTGTCCTCAAGATTGCCCCATAACCCAACACTTCTTCCATATGGTGACTGAGAGGCACTGTGCATTCCCCACTTCAGGGATTAGGAATTCAAATACCACTAACTTCAAGATAAACAGCTCAGTTTCCATGCTAAACTAGTGACAGGCTTCTGGCTGTAGATTCAAAGATCCAGAAACAGCCTTACAACTATTTCTCTAATGATGAACCATGATCAGCAGAGATTCACAGGGCTTTCCCCAACACTTTGAAACCATTAATCTGAAATACCCATAGGGACTTCTAGAGCTCTTATACTTGCTACAGCCCAAATAAGAGAGGTGAATAGGCATGTGGGGAGCATCACCACCTTTACATCCTCCATGTCCATGATGATGGCACTATTCTCAGCAATTCTTCGAGGAACATGTAACAGATTAATGTATTCCCTGGAAAGAGGTAAATGATAAATGTAAATGTAATGATCCTCAAAATACACTGCTACATTTCCACCAATTGGCTAAGTTACAAAAGTATTACAATACTAAAATCAGCAAGGATGTACAGAAAGTAGAACTCTCTGTAATTCTGAGCTCTAATATCCTCTGGATAAAATATATATAGTTAGATCCTATTTTAACAGAGCTTGACAAGACACATAATCAGTCCTCTGCAACCCAGAGGCACAGAGTTGATGATGGTGTAAATTATTCTGATCTGTTGGCATGAGAAACAGGGAGGGTCATGTATATTGCTCAGTGTAAGAGTAGGAGATGGTGATATGAGATGACCAGCACAGGCACTGAGACAGAAATAAATGAGATGACTTCTGCCTTCCATGGCTCTTGTATTCATGGATTCAGTGAGTTGGAGGATGCTACCTATGGTTGCAGAAGGAAATATACTTTATAATTCTAGGGATCCAAGGGTAATCTCACATGTTGGAGAGGATGTGGAGAATGGGGAACTCTTTTGCACTGTTGGTGGGTTGCGATCTGGTGCAGCCACTCTGGAGAACTGTGTGGAGGTTCCTCAAAGAGTTAAAAATAGATCTTCCCTATGACCCAGTGAAGAACCCCCACCACCCTCCACCCCCCACCCCCCCACCCCCCACCCCCCGTGAGTGGGCCCAGGCCTAACCCTGAGGCAGCCCATCCAGGCGCCTCCCATGAATTCAAGCAACGAAAACATTCTGTTTTTCCGAGATAAGAGAACTATCCCCCGCCTCGCCCTGACTGGAAAAGTCCCTGAATATGGTCATGTTAACCTTCAAAGAAATCAATCACGTCATAACCCGAATGCTATGCTACTCCCGCGGTTTCTTTGCCTTTAAAAGATGCCTGTAATTGCTAATCGGCGCTCTGCCACCTCTGAGGCGGAGAGCCCGTTTGCGCAAACGTTCAATAAACCCTCTTGCTTGTTGCATCTGCCTGTCTGGGGTCTGAGTCTCTGGGGCGTCCACCGGGACACGTTGGCACCCGTGAGCCAGGGTCCAACATTTGGGGGCTCGTCCGGGATCCGAGACGCCCCCAGGCTCAATCCTAAAACAGGTAGGAGGTAAGACCGAGCTCGCTAAATGTCATATTTGTCTCGTCCGTTTGTCTGACTGGCCGGGTCTGTGCCGGGTCTGTATTGTGCCTGCAGGACTCTGTACTCTGTATTCTGTATTTGGACCAGCGGGGGAGGCAGATGTGCCCTGAGACCCCTGGTCCCCCTCCGGAGTCTGACTCCAGAGTGGTCTGGAAGAGGAACGGAGCCCCGGCACTCCCTCCTCTTCGGGGAGGGTCGTTGTTCGCGACCGCTCCCATCTGAATCTGCCGCGCCAGTCCTGTCATTCGTGTGCGTCTGTTTGTTCTGTGTCTTTCTCTCTGTCCTCTTCCTCACCGCTCACCTCTTTTCTACACCCGTGGGACAGACTGTAACCACCCCTCTAAGCCTCACTCTAGATCACTGGAAAGAAGTCGCCAGCCGGGCACACAATCTTTCGGTCGAAGTCAGAAGACGAAGATGGGTCACCTTATGCTCCTCAGAATGGCCGACTCTCAACGTCGGGTGGCCCAGGAATAGAACTTTTAATATTGGTGTTATCTTGCAGGTGAAAGCCCTGGTCTTTCAGCCAGGACCCAATGGGCACCTTGATCAGGTGCCGTACATCATAGTTTGGGAGGATCTCGCTAAAAACCCACCCCCCTGGATAAAATGCTTCACCCCTTCTCAGGGGGGACCAGGCCGAGACCCCCACCCCCTCCCTGCGTCACTCCCCTTATTCCCCGCCCTACCTCTCCCTCCGCTCCCTCAGCTCCATCCCCCGACTCTACTGGGGTAAAGAGGCGACCCCTCGCTTCACCCCCGCTCGCCAGTTGCCTCCGCTTTCGAGGAGAGCGCGGGGGGGGGGGAGTCGGAAGACGTCCGGACCTCCCGGGCACTTCCCCTCCAATCAGTAGGTGGCCAGATGCAATACTGGCCGTTCTCTGCCTCTGACCTTTAGAATTGGAACACTCATAACCCCACTTTCTCCCAAGACCCCCTGGCACTAACCGGGTTAATTGAGTCAATTCTGTTGACCCACCAGCCGACCTGGGATGTCTGCCAACAGCTCATGCAGACTCTCCTCACCACGGAGGAGACAGCGCGTCTACCTCGAAGCACGGAAAAGCGTCCCGGGGGCGGATGGGAGGCCGACCCAGCTGCCTGATGAAATTGAGGATGTTTTCCCCTTGGTTCGCCCGACCTGGGACTGTGACACTGCTGCCGGTAGGGAGCGGCTCCGTCTCTATTGCCAGGTACTCCTAGCGGGTCTCAGAGGGGCAGGGCGATGCCCCACCAATTTTGCAAAAGTACGTGCTATAGTGCAGGAAAAAGATGAGACGCCGGCAGGTTTTCTGAAAAGATTAATGGAAGGCTATCGTATGTATACTTAGAGAGAGAGAGAGAAAGTGAAAAAGAAAGAGAAAGAGAAAGTGAAAAAGAAAGAGAAAGAGAAAGTGAGAGAGGAAAGAGAAAGAGAGAGAGAGAGAAAGAGAAAGAAAAAGAGAAAGAAAAAAAAGAGAGAGAGAGAGAGACACCCCAGAGGAAAGGGAGGAAAGGATCCGTAAAGAGCAAGAGGAACGAGGGAATAAAAGAGATAAAAAAAACGCAATAAAGAACTGACTGGGATACTGGCCAGCATAGTACAGGGCTCAGGGCAGAGTAAGTCAGGACAGAGTAAGGACCTGGGAGACAAAAGAAAACCACGGGTTGAACGAGACCAGTGTGCCTACTGCAAGGAAAAAGAACATTGGGTTAAAGATTGTCCAAAGAAGGGCCAAACACAGGGACCTAAGAAGAAGCCCATTGCCGTTCTGTCCCTAAAAAATAAAGATTAGGGATGTCAGGGCCAGGAGCCCCCCCAAGCCTTGGATAACCCTTAAAGTGGGGGGCCAGCCAGTGACCTTCTTGGTTGATACGGGAGCTCAACATTCAGTTTTAACTGAGGCAAAAGGACCCTTGAGCTCTAAAACGTCTTGGGTTCAGGGAGCAACTGGAGGCAAGTTATATCGATGGACAACTGAACGGAAGGTCCACCTGAGCACTGGGCAAGTAACACATTCCTTCCTACTGGTCCCAGACTGCCCCTACTCCCTCCTAGGCAGAGACCTTCTTTCAAAAGTAGGGGCTCAGATCTATTTTCATCAGAAAGGGGCCACCATTACTGGCGCAGAAGGGCAGCCCCTCCAGGTATTGACCTTGCGCCTAGAGGATGAACACCGGCTACACGAGGACTCTCCACCGTCCGTGCAGCCCCTAAATTCTGAATGGCTCAGACAGCGTGGCTGCAGGATGGCCCCCATGTCTCCAAATAATAGCAGCTGTGGCAGTCCTGGTAAAAGACTCAGATAAGTTGGCCTTCAGCCAACCCCTCACTGTGGTGGCCCCCCACGCCATAGAGACAGTCATCTGCCAGCCCCCTGATCGATGGCTCTCAAACACTCGGGTCACCCATTATCAGGCCATGTTACTGAATTCCGAGTGGATACAGTTTGGAACGGCTACATCCCCTAAACCCGGCCACCTTGCTTCCAGAAACCGAGTCCCCTTCCCTGATAATGCATGATTGCCACCAGATCCTAGCCGAGGTCCATGGCACCAGAGGGGACTTGACGGACCAGCCTATGCCAGATGCTGAAGCAACCTGGTACACAGATGGGAGTAGCTTTCTACGAAATGGTGAACGTAAAGCCGCGGCTGCCGTCGTAAATAAAAAAACTGTCATCTGGGCCAGTGCCCTAGAGCCTGGAACTTCAGCTCAAAGGGCAGAGCTTATAGCCCTAACTCAGGCCCTAAAAAAAGCTAAGGACAAAAAGGTCAACATTTATACTGACAGCAAAAAATTGAGTATAATTCACTGTCCTGGACATCAGCACGGCAACGACCCAGTAGCAGAGGGGAACAGGATGGCCGATGAAACAGCACGAGCCACTGCACTAGGCCCACAGGAAGATGGACAGAAGCATCCCCCACCAGACGAGAAACTGCCCAGGTGGTTGTCAAGAAAATCCTAGAAAAAATTTTCCCCCGGTTTGGACTGCCCAAGGTAATAGGGTCGGATAACGGCCCTGCCTTCGTCTCCCAGGTAAGTCAGTTGGTGGCCAGATTACTGGGGATAAATTAAAAATTACATTGTGCATACAGACCCCAGAGCTCAGGGCAGGTAAAAAAAATAAATAGAACAATTAAAGAGACCCTAACCAAATTGACATTGGAGACTGGCACTAGAGACTGGGTCCAACTCCTCCCCTTGGTCCTGTTCCGAGTCTGGAACACTCCCGCGCACCATGGGCTAACTCCTTACGAGATTCTCTATGAAGGTTCCCCACCAGTGACGGACTTACTAGATTCTGCTATTGACCCTCTTGCTAAAAAGTTCCCTAAGATTTTAAGATTAAAATCAGTCCAAACAAAGAGGAGGGAATGAAGAACCCCCACCCCCCCCACCCCCCACCCCCCCCCACCCCCCGTGAGTGGGCCCAGGCCTAACCCTGAGGCAGCCCATCCAGGCGCCTCCCATGAATTCAAGCAACGAAAACATTCTGTTTTTCTGAGATAAGAGAACTATCCCCCGCCTCGCCCTGACTGGAAAAGTCCCTGAATATGGTCATGTTAACCTTCAAAGAAATCAATCACGTCATAACCCGAATGCTATGCTACTCCCGCGGTTTCTTTGCCTTTAAAAGATGCCTGTAATTGCTAATCGGCGCTCTGCCACCTCTGAGGCGGAGAGCCCATTTGCGCAAACGTTCAATAAACCCTCTTGCTTGTTGCATCTGCCTGTCTGGGGTCTGAGTCTCTGGGGCGTCCACCGGGACACGTTGGCACCCGTGAGCCAGGGTCCAACACCAGCAATTGAACTTCTGGGGATTTACCCCAAAGATACAGATGCAGTGAAATGCCAGGACACCTGCACTCCAATGTTTATAGCAGCAATGTCCACAATAGCCAAACTGTGGAAAGAGCCTCGGTGTCCATCGGAAGATGAATGGATAAAGAATATGTGGTCTATGTATACAATGGAATATTACTCAGACATTAGAAATGATAAATACCCACCATTTTCTTTGACGTGGATGTTCCTGGAGGGTATTATGCTGAGTGAAATAAGTGATTCAGTGATGAACAAACATTACATGATCTCATTCATTTGGGGTATATAAACATTGGTGAATGGAAATAAAGGGGAAATGAGACAAAATGAGTGAAAATGTCAGTGAGGGAGACAGAGCATGAGAGACACCTAATTCTGGGAAGCTAATAAGGGGTAGTAGAAAGAGAGGTGGGTGAGGGGCTCGGGTGACTGGGTGAAGGGCCGTGAGGGGGGCACTTGGCGGGCTGAGCACTGAGTGGTATGCATTATGTTGGCAAATTGAACTCCAATTTAAAAAATGTAAAAAATGAATAAATAAATAAAATCTTATAAGAAAAGAAAGAAAATGGATGAAAAACCTCTATATAAGACAGGAATCCATCAGAACCCAGGCTGTAACCTCCCTGATATTGTCCAGACCAAAGTCTTACAAGACATTTTTTCCAAAGGCAAATGAAACAATTGCAAATATGTATTATTGGGTGTTCATTAGGATAAACAGGTTTGTGAGGGAAAAATGTCAAGAAACATAAACACAACCAACAGACTGGGAGTAGATATTTACAAATGAGGGATTATTTGAAGGGCTAGTAGCCAAAATCATTAAAGAACTTAGTAAATTCAACACTCAAAGAACAAAAAATCCAGTCAAGACATGAGCTGAAAACACAAATTGATATTTCCCCATAAAAGATATAAAAATGTGTAAGCCACTTATAAAATGATTGTCCTTCTCAAATTGACTTAGTTCACTCAGCATAATACCCTCCAGTTCCACCCACATCAAAGCAAATGGTGGTTATTCATCCTTTCTGATGGCTGAGTAATACTCTTTTGTATACAAAAACCATATGATCTTTATCCATTCATCTGCCGAAGAACATTTTGGCTTCTCGCACAAATTGACTCTTGTTGGCATTACTGCTATAAACAATGGGTGGGGGGCAGGTGCCCCAGATTTACATTGCAACTGTACATTTGTGGTGGTAAATAACCCAACTGCAATTGCTGGGTCAGAGGTTAGCTCTACTTTTCTTTTGCAAAATTTCAGCTTATGTTCCTGATTAAAACTCTTCAAGTGGAGGATAGAGGGAACATTCTTCAATTTCGTAAAATCCATCTATGATTTTCACAGTGAATCTCATTCTCAGTGGGGAAAAACAGAGTTGTCCCTAAGTTCACAAAGACAGCAGAGATTCCCAATCTCAGCACTTGTGTCACTATAGGAGTTGAAATCTTACCATCAGCAATCAGACAACAAAATAAATAAAATCCATTCAAAATGGCAAAGAAGAAATCAAACTCTCCCTTTTTGCAGAGTACATGATATTTGTATCTAAACTCCAAGACACACCACTTAAATTTTCTAGAAATGACATAGCAATGTAGAGACATGGCAGGAGACAAAACCAAGGCATAGAGGGCATCTGCATTCCTATACACTAACAGTGAGACTGATAAGAGAAAAATTAGGGAATTGTACTCATTTACAATGGCACCAACCATAAGATACCTAGGAATAAACCTAATGAATGAGGTAAAGGATCTGTCCTTTAAATCTAGAGAACACTTATGAAAGAAATCAAAGAAGACACGAAGAGATGGAGAAGCATTCCTTGCTCATGGATCAGAAGAATAAACATTGTGAAAACTTCTATGCTACCCAGGCCAATGTAGACACGGAATGCAAGTCCTATAAGAATACCACAATCTTTCTTTCCAGTGATGAAACACATAATCTTCAGATTTATATAAAATCAGAAAAGAGCTCCAATAGCCAGAGTAAGGTTGAGAAAGAAAACCAAACCTGGGGCATCAGAATGCGTGACTTCAAGCTGCACTACAAAGCTATGATCATTAAGACAGTGCGGTCCTAGCACAAAAACAGACACATAGATCAATAGAACAGCATAGAGAACCAGGAAATGAACGCCAAATATATGGCCAAAATCTTCGACAAAATAGGAAAAATATCCCCTGGGAAAATAAAACAGTCTCAAAAATAATTGGCATAAAGAAAATTGAACAGCTCCTGCAGGAGAATTAAACTGGACCATTCTCTTATACCAAACAAAAATATAAAGTCAGCATGATTAAAATGTGAGCCTTCACTTTTCGCTTGCCTCTCACCCAACTTCTGTCATGCATAGAACATAAGCCTGTTTGAAGCTAAGCATACAGGCAATCAGGATGTGGGACACACAGGCCATAAGCTCAACTCTCAGAAATACGTATGCCTTGGAGGCAGATATCAGATAGCCACTCATTTATGGCAGTTAGAACCTACCTGCATTCTAATTGAAGATGTTACTTGGAAATTGGTGTATTAAAACTCACATACACGTGAAAAAAAAAAACCAACAGAATAAAATGTGAGAAAAAATCCATCTAAATCTCTTTCAGGAGAAGAGAGGGAACAGCTTTTTGGAACATAGCCACAGCAATTTCTTGCAAGGCATATCTATAATGGCAAGGCAAACAAAACCAAAAATGAGTTTTGGGAGCTCCATCAAGATAAGAATGTTCTGGAGGCCAAAGGAAACTGTCAACAAAACTAAAACACAACATACAGAAGGGAAGATGATACTAGCAGATGACATATCAGACAAAGGGCTTGTGTCCAACATCTATAAAGAATCTATCAAACTCAACACACAAGAACAGGGATTACAGGCAAGAAATGGCAATAAAACATGAACAGAAATTTTTCCAAATAAAACCTACATATGGCCAAGAAGTCCATAAAAAATTGCTCTAGATCACTTTTTATCAGGGAAAAGCACATACAAACCACCATCAGCTGCCGCTTTCCACCACAGAGAATAGCAAAAATTAATACAAAAGAAATCATCAAACATTAGAGAGAATGTGGAGAAAGGGGAACCTTCATGCACTGTTGGAGAGATTGTGAACTGGTGTAGCCACTCTGGAAAACTGGGTGGAGGATCCCGAAAGAGTTAAAAATAGAGCTACCCTCCGACCCTGAAATTATACTACTCAGGATTTATCCAAAAGATACAGATGTAGTGAAGCGGCAGGACACGTGCACCCCAAGGTTTACAGCAGCAATGGCCCCAAAGGCCCATAGGCAAACTATGGGAAAAGCCATGATGTCCTTTGACAGATGAATTGATAAACATGATATGGTTTATATATACAAAAAAATATTTCTTAGTCATCAGAAATGATCAATTGCTACCATTTCCATCAACGTGTATGGAACAACAGGGGAATTATGCCAATGAAATAAGTCAATTGAAGGACAGTCATCATAATTTTCCTCATACATGGAATATAATAAATAGTGAAAGGGATCATAAGTGAAGGAGGGTAACAGAGTGGGGATAAATTAGGGAGGAAGACAAACCATGGGAGACTTGTATTTCTGGGACTTATACAGAGGAATGCAGAAGGGGAGGTACCTGGGTGACAGGCACTAAGGAGGGCATGTGATCAGATGAGCACTTGGTGTTACTATATGTTGGCAAATTGAACTTAAATAAAATATTGAATAAATAAATGAAAAATAAATTATTGAAGAGAGATAATATTATGAGCAATAACATACCAACATATTCAGAAACCTGGAAGAAATGGATGCCTTCCTATAAATGTAGAAACAATGAAATCTAAAACATGAATGAATGAAAAAGCTGTACAGACCCAAAACCCAGAAATGAAAATCAGATATATTTAAAAGTCCTCTAACAATCAAAAGTTCAGGGACAGATGGCTGCTCATGGGAATACAACAAGCATTTAAAATAACTTGACGGGATGAGCACTGGGTGTTTTTCTGTATGTTGGTAAATTGAACACCAATAAAAGTTAATTAAAAAAAATAAAATAACTTAATACTTATTGAGAAAATGTTTCAAAGATAGAAATTAAAGGAATCTTCCAAACTCATTCTCCAATGGTAGCATTTCCTTGACCTCAAAAGCAGACAAAGATCCAAATGAAAAGGAGAATTACCGACTAATATCCTTGAGGGATATGGATGCAAAATTCTCACCAAGATCCTAACTAACAGGATCCAACAGTACATTAATAGGATAATTCATCATGACCAAATTCGCTTAAATTCTGGTCTGCAAGGGTGGTTCAGCATCTGAAATCAAACAATGGGATTTGACTCATTCATAAAAGAAAAGATAAGGACCATTTTGTCCTTTCATTTGAAGCCCAAAAATATTTGTCAAAAAATACTATACTTTCCTCTTAAAAAAATCATTTGTGGGGGATCCCTGGGTGGCACAGCGGTTTGGCACCTGCCTTTGGCCCAGGGCGCGATCCTGAAGACCCGGGATCGAGTCCCACGTTGGGCTCCTGGTGCATGGAGCCTGCTTCTCCCTCTGCCTGTGTCTCTGCCTCTCTCTCTCTCTCTGTGTGACTATCATAAATAAATTAAAAAAATTAAAAAAAACCATTTGTGGTGTAGACATATGGAGACATTCTCATCATAAAAGCTACCTACAGAAGACACATGGAGAATGTCATCCTCAACAGGAAAATTTGAGAGCTTTTCCCCCAAAATCAGGAACAGGACAGGAATTCCCACCATCACCACTGCTCTGCACCATAGTACTAGAAGTCCTAGCTTCAAAAATCAGACAACAAATAGATGTAAAATTCATCTAAATCATCAAAGAAAAAACTCAAACTTTCACTCTTCACACACGACACAATACTTTAAGTTCAAATCCCAAAGATTCCTTTGAAACAACAGCTAGAACTGATACCGGAATTCAGCAAAATCAGTGCATGGAAAGTCAATACAAGAAAGACAGTGGCTTTTCTATATAAGGCAAATGAAACAGAAAAAAAGAAAATAAAGGACTGGATGTAATTTATAATTGCACCATAAATAATTGGATAATGAGGAAAAATCCTAACCAAAGAGAGTTGGATGGATAGACTAAATATTCCAGAACACTTATGAAAGACAGTATGGAAGACACAAGAGCATAGAAAATATTATTTTCATATATTAGAAGAATGAATATTGATAAAATACTTATGCTTCCAGAGAAAGCTACACATTCAAAGCCATCCATATAAAAATATCACCAGCATTGTTTACAGATCTAGAGCAAAGCATCAGAAAATTTTAGGGAACGAAGAAGACCTCAAATATCGAAAGCAATCCTATTAAACTAAAGCAAACCTGGAAACATCTTGATTCTGGTTGTCAAGGTAAATTACAACGTTGTGATCATCAGGACATTATGGTACTGGCACAAATTCAGAAAAGTTTGAGAACCCAGAAATGGACCCTGAAATCTAAGGTCAAAAAATCTTGACAAAGCAGGGAAGAATATGCAATGGAAAATGAGTCTCTTCAACAAATTGCGTGGGGAATGTTGGGGAGACACATGCAGAAGAATAAAAGTGGACCCTTTTCTTACATCATTCACAACAATGGACTCAAAGTTAATGAAAGACCTAAAAGTGAGACAGGAAACTATCAGAATCCTCAGGAGAACACAAGCAGCACCTTTTCTACCTCGGCTGCAACCACTTCTAGACGTGTCTCCAGAGGCAAGAGAAAGAAAAGGGAAAAGAACCATGGCGATTTTATCAAGGAAAGAGCATTTTCACAGCAAAGGAATCATTCAGTGTAATTAAAAAGCAGCCTAGAGAATGGGAGAAGATATTTTGTAAAGTCTTATCAGATTAAAGGCTCAAATTCAAATCTAAAATGAACTTATTAAGCTCAACAGCCAATCAGAATTGGGCAGAAATTGTGAACAGACTTCCTGTCCTGTCTCCTGTCCTGAGATCCCGCATCACACCATATATTAGGAAGCTCATCCACATGCAAGAGGAAGTTATTTTGCTCTTCTAGATCTGCTATATATCAAATGAAATATTAGAACAAAGAATCTGACAAAAAGAGGGAAAGCTTTTATTCTCCTAAATCAAAGATTTCCATAGAAATGAGGCAATAATAAAATAAAAGATATTAATATCATTCAACAGAAAGAAAAATAATTTCCTTGTATATGACATTGTCGTATAAATGGTAAATGAGGACAAACCTTGCAAAAAAGTCTTGAGAGGAGGGGCAAGATGGCGGAAGAGTAGGGTCCCCAAATCACCTGTCCCCACCAAATTACCTAGATTACCTTCAAATCATCCTGAAAATCTATGAATTTGGCCTGAGATTTAAAGAGAGAACAGCTGAAATGCTACAGTAAGAAGAGTTCGCGCTTCTATCAAGGTAGGAAGATGGGGGTAAAAAAGAATTAAAGAAACAAAAGACATCCAAGGGGGAGGGGCCCCGTGAGGAGCCGGGGCTAAGGCCAGGGCTAGTGCCCCCAGGACAGGAAAGCTCCGTCCCAGACAAGCAGGAGCTGCACCAATCTCCCCGGGTGGAAAGGCACTCACAGGGAGTTAGAGCAGGACCCCAGGAAGGGCGGGGATGCCCTCAGGCACCCTGTGACACTAACAGACACCTGCGCCCCGGGGAGAGTGCCGGGAGCTCCCTAAAGGACTGCAGCACATGGCCAGCTGGACCCGGGAGCAGCTCGGAGGGTCTCGGGCGGCAGCTCCGCGGAGGGGGCTGCATGGCCAGGAGTGCGAATCCAACAGCGCAGGCCCCGGAGCACAGGGCGCCGGGACACAGCCCAGGATCCGGCCTCCCACTGAGACAGGCAGAGGCCAGGAGGGCTCAGGACAGCAAGACGCTCCTGCCCTGAGCTAAGCAGATCTGCGGCCCCGCCCCCGGAGCATCCAGGCCCCTGCAGACAGAGAGCTCCCTAGTTACTGCAGGAGCTGAATCCAGGGCTCCAGAGCTGGCCTGCCACTGAGGTTGGTCCTCCTGGGGCCTCACAGGGTAAACAACCCCGACTGAGCCCTGCACCGGGCAGGCAGCTGAGCAGCTCCCCCAAGTGCTAACACCTGAAAATCAGCACAGCAGGCCCCTCCCCCAGAAGACCAGCTAGAAGGACAAGTTCCAGGGGAAGTCAAGGGACTTAAAGTATACAGAATCAGAAGATACTCCCCCGTGTTTTTTTTTTTTTTGATTTTTATTTCTGTTTGCTTCCCCCACCCTTTTTTTCCTTTCTTTCTTTTTCTTTCTTTTTCTTCTTTTTTCTTTTTTCTTTTTCTCTTTTCTTTCCTTCTTCCTCTCCTCTCTTTTTCTTCTTTTCCCAATACAACTTGTTCTTGGCCACTCTTCACTGAGCAAAATGACTAGATGGAAAACCTCACCTCAAAAGAAAGTATCAGAAACAGTCCTCTCTCCCACAGAGTTACAAAACCTGGATTACAATTCAATGTCAGAAAGCCAATTCAGAAGCACTATTATAAAGCTACTGGTGGCTCTAGAAAAAAGCATAAAGGACTCAAGAGACTTCATGACTGCAGAATTTAGATCTAATCAGGCAGAAATTAAAAATCAATTGAATGAGATGCAATCCAAACTAGAAGTCCTAATGACGAGGGTTAACGAGGTGGAAGAACAAGTGAGTGACATAGAAGACAAGTTGATGACAAAGAGGGAAACTGAGGAAAAAAGAGATAGGCAATTAAAAGACCATGAGGATAGATTAAGGGAAATAAATGACAGCCTGAGGAAGAAAAACATACGTTAAATTGGGGTTCCTGAGGGCGCCGAAAGGGACAGAGGTCCAGAATATGTATTTGAACAAATCCTAGCTGAAAACTTTCTTAATCTGGGAAGGGAAATAGGCATTCAGATCCAGGAAATTGAGAGATCCCCCTAAAATCAAAAACCGCTCCACACCTCAACATTTAATAGTGTCTCTCAGGAATAAATAAATAAAACCTTTCAAAAAATATTCAGGCTGAATCTTGAGATCCTTTGTTTGCTACTTTCATGCCAGGGTCTGGCGCTTCCTCTCCATCAAATATTAAACCCATAGAGACTCTCTGTACACAGGATTCTATGTTGACCATTTCAGTGTTTTCCTACAAATGTATTTGTCATAGGAAGAGAAATACACTAAACTACACATATGAATCATTCACTTGCATTGCTTATTCCTGTCTCTAAATACAAATACATTCCCAATATCCTGATGCTCATCAACTTATGCTTTGCAGGAGACAAACTGCACTAAGTGTGCATCACAGGAGCACCCAGATCAACCAGCAAGCATGCTACAAGGAGCATAAGGTGCATGCTGGACACGAGACTACAGAGGCATTAACAATCTGAGCAACAGAGGAAAGGCCTCCGGTGTGGACACTATACTGGACCATGATCACAGCATCATTGTCAGTGATCTTCGTGTTCGATAGTCACTTTAATTAGGAAGTAGTGCTCTTCTTCATCTCTTATTTCAGTCTTTGGATTAAAACCAGTTCTGATATAAAAATTGATACTTCAGTTTTCTTGGATGTCACTTAGCAATAAAAAAGGCGATCCAGAAACTCAATTTCAATTTAGAGGTATCGGACTTAAAACGACCCTCTTAAATGAAGAGAAAGATGGATCTCATGCACTAAGGTCATGAACATGACGGGAATCTCAACTCTCAAAACAGTTCTTGAATAAAGCACTGGAAATCCTTGTCTCAGCAATCAGACAAAGAGAAGAGATACAAGTTCCCAAATAAATAAGGAATACGTCAAATGTTCACTCTCCACATATGTTATGCTACTCCACATGGAAACCTCAGAAGACTCTAGGAAAACACTTTATATCTGAATCAGAAATTTTGCAAAATAGCAAGATATGCATTCAATGCACCAAAGTCAGGCACATTTTACACTAACAATGATAGATTAGAAAGAGAAACCCAGGAGTCCATGGCATTTACAATTGCAACAGCACAACAAAAATAACTAACAGTGAATCAAATCAGATGTGTACACTGAGAACGCTACAATACTTAGGTTGCAAATTGAGGAAGACACAAAGAAATGAAAAACCTTCTGTGCTTAAGGATTAGAAAAAAATATATATTGCTTCAATCTCTACGCTACCCAAGAAAATCTACATAGTAATGCAATCTCTATCAAAATACCACCAACATTTTTCACTGATAGGAAAAACAATTGTTAACTTTGAATGGAACCATAAAAGACCCTAAAAACCAATGGGATGGTGAAAAAGGAAACCAAAGCTGGTGGCATCACAATGCCTGATATCAGGCTGTATTACAAAGCTGTGATCATTAAGACACTATAGTACTGGCACCAAAACAGACACACAGGTCAATGGAACAGAGTGGAGAACTCAGAAATGGATCCTGAACCCTACGGTTAACACATCTTTGACAAGCAGGCAAGAGTATCCAATGGAGAAAGGGAGTCTCTTCAACAAATGATGTTGGAAAATTTGGCCAGCCATATGCAGAAGAATGAGACTGGTCCAGGTTCTTACACCAGACACACGGATGAACTGAAAATGGATGAAAAACCTATATGTGAGAAAGGAATCCATCAGAACACAGGCAGTAATGTCCCTGATATTGTCCAGACCAAAGTCTTACAAGACATTTTTCCAAAAGCAAGTGAAACAATTGCAAATATGAATTATAAGGTGTTCATGAGGATAAACAGGTCTGTGAGGGGAAAGAAGTCAAGAAACATAAACATAACCAACATAATATGAGTAGCTATTGACAAATGAGGATTTATTTGAAAAATAGTAGCCAAAATCATTAAAGAACTTAGTAAATTCAACACTCAAAGAACAGAAAATCCAGGCAAGACATGAGCTGAAAACACGAATTGATATTTCCTTATAAAAGATATATAAATGTGCAAGCAACTTGAAAAATGCTAGGCCACTAATTGACTTATTTCAGGAATGAATAGAAAAGCAAGACAGATCCAAAACCAGTAGAGAAAAATCGAACATATTTAAAGGTCTTCTAACAATCAAAACTCCAGGGACAGATGGTTGCCCAAGGCAATGCAACAAATATTTAAAAAGAATTAATGCCTATCATGAAAAAATGCCTATCCAAAAAACAAAAATTAAAGGAAACCTCCAAACTCATTTTATGTACTGAAAAGCAGATGAAGATCCTACTTAAAAGGACAATTACAGACTAATATTCCTGATGGATATGGATGCAAAATTCTCACTAATATCCTAACCAACAGGATCCAACAGTACATTAAAAGGATAATTCTTCATGACAAAAATGGGTTTAATTTCTGGTCTGCAAGGGTGGTTCAGCATATGCAAAACAAACAGTGGGATTTGAGTCATTAATAAATGAAAGTATAAGGACCATTTTATCCTCTCACCTGATGCCTAAGAAGCCTGTGGCAAAAGAGATTATACCTTCTTGATAAAAATCCTCTTGCTCTGTAGAGATAGGGAGACATACTCAAAATCATAAAATCCATCTACAGAGACAGATGGAGAATGTTATCCTCAACAGGGAAAAGTTGAGAGCTTTTCCTGTAGATCAGGAACAGGACAGGGATGCCCACCATCACCACTGTTCTTCACTGTTCCTAATTGATTGATATATTTGGCAGCTCCCATACTCGGGAAATATATATATGATTGTTAAGTCCTCTTGTTGGATAGATCCTTTAAGTATGATATAGTGTCCCTCTTCATTTCTTACTACAGTCTTCAGGATAAATTTTAGTTTATCTGATATAAGGATGACTACCCATGCTTTCTTTTGAGGGCAATTTGAATGGTAAATGGTTCTCCAACCTTTAATTTTCAGGCTGTAGGTGTCCTTCTGTCTAAAAAGAGTCTCTTGTAGACAGCAAATGGATGGGTCCTGCTATTTTATCCAGTCTGAAACCCTGTTTCTTTTGATGGGGTCATTAAGCACATTCACGTTCAGAGTTACTATTAAAAGATTTGCGTTTAGTGTCATCATGATACCTATTGAGTCCCTGTTTTTGTGGATTGTTCCATTGGACTTCTTCTTAAAGAGGAATTTTAAGAGTCTCCCTTAAAATTTCTTGCAGAGCTGGTTTGGAGGTCACATATTCTTTCGGTTCCTGCCTATCTTGGAAGCTCTTTATCTCTCCTTCTATTCTGAATGAGAGCCTTCCTGGATAAAGTATTCTTGGCTTCATGTTCTTCTCATTTAGGACCCTGAATATATCCTTCCAGCTCTTTCTCGCCTGCCAGGTCTCTGTGGAGAGGTCTGCTGTTAATCTGATATTTCTCCCCATATGAGTTAGGGATCTCTTGCTTCTTCTCGCTTTAAGGATCTTCACATTATCTTTGGAATTTGCAAGCTTCACTATTAAATATCGAGGTGTTGAAATTTTTTTATCGATTTTAGGGGGGGATCTCTCTATTTCCTGGATCTGAATGCCTGTTTCCCTTCTCAGATTAGGAAAGTATTCAGCTATGATTTGTTCAAATTCATATTCTGGACCTCTGACTCTTTTCGGCGCCTTCGGGAAACCCAATTAAATATAGATTATTCTTTCTCAGGCTGTCACTTATTTCCCTTAATCTATCCTCATGGTCTTTTAACTGTCTCTTTTTTCCTCAGTTTCCCTCTTTGCCATTAACTTGTCTTCTATGTCACTCACTCGTTCTTCCACCTCATTAACCCTCGTCATTAGGACCTCTATTTTGGATTACATCTCATTTAATTGATTTTTAATTCTGCCTGATTAGATCTAAATTCTGCAGTCAAGAATGTGGAAAATTTGGGATCCCTGGGTGGTGCAGCAGTTTAGCGCCTGTCTTTGGCCCAGGGCGCAATCCTGGAGACCTGGGATCGAGTCCCATGTTGGGCTCCCGGTGCATGGAGCCTGCTTCTCCCTCTGCTTGTGTCTCTGCCTCTCTCACTCTCTCTCACTGTGTGCCTATCATAAAAAAAAGAAAAAAAAGAATGTGGAAAATTAACAAGGCAGGAAGCCACAAATGTTGCAGAGGATGTGGAGAAAGGGGAACCATCTTGCACTGTTGGTGAGAATGTGAACTGGTGCAGCCACTATGGAAAACTCTGTGGAGGTTCATCAAAGAGTTAAAAATAGATCTGCCATACAACCCAGCAATTGCACTGTTGGGGATTTACCCCAAAGATTCAGATGCAATGAAATGCGGGACACCTGCACCCCGATTTATAGCAGTAATGTCCACAATAGCCAAACTGTGGAAGTCACCTCGGTGTCCATCAAAAGATGAATGGATATAGAAGATGTGGTCTCTGTATACAATGGAATATTACTCAGCCATTAGAAATGACAAATACCCATCATTTGCTTCGACGTGGATGGAACTAGAGGGTATTATGCTGAGTGAAATAAGTCAATCAGAGAAGGACAAACATTATATGGTCTCATTCATTTGGGGAATATAAATAATAGTGAAAGGGAATAAAGGGGAAAGGAGAAAAAGTAAGTGGGAAATATCAGAAAGGGAGACAGAACATGAAAGACTCCTAACTCTGGGAAATGAACTAGGGGTGGTGGAAGGGGAGGAGGTGGGTGGGGGTGGGGTGACTGGGTGACAGGCCCTGAGGGGACACTTGATGATATGAGCACTGGATGTTATTCTATATGTTGAAAAATTGAACACCAATAAAAAATAAATTTATATAAAAAAGAAAACTTACACTATAAATCACAGAAATAAGTCTTTTTTAAAATGTTGCAAAACTTAAAAAAATAAAAATAAAAAATAAATTGTTGCAACACTTAAAAAAAAGAAAAAGAAAGAAAAGCGAAGCACTGTGTATGGGCAGTGAGTCTTGTGTCCCCGCCTGAGCTTCCTGTGCTCCTCACCCTTTCGGCTGACCATCGTTTTCCTCTGAGTGCTCATGTTCGAGGTTCCCTCAATTAAGGCAAGTCCTTTCCCCATTCTGTGCTGTCCTTCTCCACAGGAGATCTGTCACAAATCCCCCTAGAGGGGTCTTGTTCTGGACTGGGGACACCCAGGAAGACCCTTATGCTCACCAGCTCCTTTGGATTCTCAATGAGCATGTCAGTGTGGGTGTCACATGGGTCCATCAGCCTCCAGGGAAAGGCACTGGAGTCAATGCCATGTCTGGTGGCAGGATGCTAAGTACCACAACCTGCCTCTGAAGAGCAGCAAGATTTTTGAAATTTTAACACCTGGAAAGATAAATGATTATGTTTCACACCAGAAGCACATCTTTTCAATGTGACGAACAACCAGCCTGATGATTTACAGCAGAGCATCTACCATGAAATCACAATTTCACATTTGAGCATGAGAACAGAATTGCTATAGTTTATGAAAACAACACCATGAAAATCAATTGCCAGAATGTACATTCATATAACATATAAACACTACATTACTGGAGACCAATTAGGGAACAGGTCAACACTGAGGAGAGAAGGGGAAAAAAAGACTTTTAAATATATTGTCATTGGGGAAACTCTGAAGAAATCATTAATCATGAAATCAGAATGGTATGGATAAAATGTTAATATGCATAACACCAAATATTAAGAATACACTTTGTGAAAATAATCTATATTTTTACCCACATATTTATCAAAGTAATCCAGTACAAGATATGAGCCAAAGGGAAAATATGCACAAATTTCATAACCAACAAAGAACTTTCACCTGAATATCATAAGAACCCTCAAAAGTCAATAGAAAAGAAAACAACATTCATCTATAAAGCAGGCAGAGCCTTGTGTGGACATGTTACACAAGAGGGTACAGACACATGAAGTAAGCACAGGTGAGGACACTTCCCGCCAGGATCTCTCAGGGAAATTCACATCAACCACAATGAGATGCTCTATACACTCATCACAGGGGCTCAGGCATGAAAGAAGCTATTATGCTGAGTGAAGTCAGTCAGTCAGAGAAGGACAAACTTTATATGGTCTCATTCACTTGGGGAATATAAAAATAGTAAAATGGAATAATGGGGAAGGGAGAGAAAATGAGTGGGAAATATCAGTGAGAGAGACAGAACATGAGAGACACCTAACTCTGGGAAATGAACAAGGGATAGTGGAAATTGAGATGGGTAGGGGGACGGGGTGACTGGGTGACAGGCACTGAGGGGGGCACTTGACGAGATGAACACTGGGTGTTATGCTATATGTTGACATATCGAACTCCAATAAAAAAAAAAAAGCACTGACCAAACCATCCTGGGGAGCATGCAGGACCCCTGGGCCTCAACCCTGCAGGTTGCAATGAAAATGAAAGAGAGGCCTTGGAAAATCTTTTTTTTTTTTTTTGTTCCTCCTGTAATTAAAGATAGATAACCTACCAGGTGACCTAGAAATCCCACTCCTCAGTGGTTGCTCCAGAATAATGAAACCCCATGTTCATGCAAAAATGGCATGTGAGCGTTTATAGTGTCTTCATTTCTGTGAGAAGCTTTGAACACCCCCAAAAGCTTCTGTGATTTAAAGAATAATCCCAAGAAGAAAACATCCATCAGTGGGACAGGATTCTGCGGTAAGTAGTCACACTATTGATGCACCCACCATCCCAGCGGAACCTCAATACATGATGTTCCATGATGGTCAGCCGTCTCAGCCGACTGAGGCTGTGCAGCCTGGGGCATTCATACAGCCAGGCCAGGGTCACAGTGATATGGTTGGGCTTTCTTTCCTTCTATCTTCCCCAAACCCAGATGATGAGCTCCTCTGCATCAGGCTGCATGCTGCCCTTCTGTGCCCAATGTCCTCATGTATGAAGCCTCCACAGACTGACCCAAACCGCTGATGGTCCTCTGATGGGGAGTTCCTGAGACCAGAGTCTGATGTGTGTTCTGACAGCAGCTGTCCCCTCCAGCGTCTTAGTCTCAGGCTCTCTCATGTAGTTGAGCAGGACTAGGTTAAGACACCTCCACTGAATCCAATCATCTCCTGCTACTGCCTATCACCACAACCTGAGGTCTCAACCTTCCTCTCATTCAGCTGGAAATGAGGTCAGGTGTTCAGTAACAGACATGGAGCTCTGTGTAGTGGGTGGTGTGCACCGGGATGGTTGCCATAGTAGCTACACCATGTGGTCCTTCCACCCAGAGTTTACCATGGCCTGTTCTCCACATCCTCACCAGCACAGGGTCCTTCTCATTTAATTTGATGTGGATCATTCATAGCCAGGGAAACAGCTGCAAAGAGATACCTCAGTTATTTGCGGTTGGATTTCTAGGATGATTGGTGTTGTTGGACCTTGATGTATATATGTTTGTTTACTTGTATCTTTTTATTTATTGGAGAGAGAGGCAGTGATTGCACACATAGGGGTAGGAACATTGAGAGAGGCAGACTCTTCTCTCATCTTAGAGGTCACGGTTGGGCTGAATCCCAGGACCCTGGGATCATGACTAAAGCCAAGGTAAGATTCTTTTTTTTTTTTTCAAGGTAAGATTCTTAATCAACTATCTGCACAAAGACCCACTTTTGCTTGTTTTCTACAGAGAAATCAAAATAGAACTTGTCCCAATTTTGGAAAAAATGTATTTAACAGGGATGCCCGGGTAGCTTAGCAGTTTAGCACCAGCCTTCAGCTAATGGTGTGATCCTGTAATCTCAGGATTGAGTCCCACATCGAGCTCCTTCAATGGAGCCTGCTTCTCCCTCTGCCTATATCTCTGCTTTTCTTTGTTTCTGTGTCTCTAATGAATAAATAAATAAAATATTTTAAAAATATTTTATATTTTTATTTGGAGAGAAAGAGAGAGATGGGGAGGACCAGGAGAGAGAGAAAGTCTCAAGCAGATTCCCCATGACCACAGAGCCTGACTTGGGGCTCAAGTCCAGGATCCTGATATCAAGACGTGAGTCAAAACCAAGAGTTAGATGCTTAACCACCTGAATAGCCCAGACGCCCCATCCTTGAGCACCTATTTAATGGGGGATTTAGATATGTTATTATTGTGTTTTGTCAGATTTTCTATTGAGGTTGAGAGTCCCTTTTGTTTTTTGGATACTAAATCTGTCTCAGTATGTGATTTAACACACTGTCTCCCATTCCATAGGCTGCCTTCTTGCTCTGCTAATATTTGTTCTTCACACTTTGTGCATGATGTAGCCCCACTCATTGGCTTTTGCTTTTTTTTGAATGTGATTTTAATGTCATATCAAAAAAAATCACATCCAAGCAAATGTCATGATGTTTTCGGCTTAGTTTTCATGTATGAGTTCTAGAGTTGAGACTTCTGCTTAACTCTTTAATCCATTCTGAGATTTTCTGTATCCTTGTATCTGTGTGATGTATGGTAAGGACCAAGTGTCATTATTTGCATGAGGCTGTCCAACACCATTTGTTATAGAGATTATCCTTTCTCCATTGTGTATGCTTAGATATCCTGTGGAGGCTTTTTGACTGTATATGCACACATTTACTTCTGGGCTCTGTATTATGCTCTACTGTCTACATGTCTGACGTTATGGAGCCACACACTGATATGCTTAATGGGCGACTAAATTTCTGTAGAGGGATGTGTGATGTCTGGCTATTGTTCTTCCCTCTCATAATTTTATGGTCACTCTCTTGTGATTTCCTTTTCTGTATGAATATGGATTTTTTTATTATGTAAGAAAACAATTGGTATTTTGTTTATCAACATTGAAATTCTTAGAAGAAAAATAGAATCTATAGAAATAAAAATATTCCTGGAGATTTAAATAAGTATGACAAATAAAAATGAAATTTAAAAGTCATAGGCATTCTTGGAAAATAGATAGGCCTTAATAAATATAATCAGATTTCAAAGAGAAAAAATGACCAACACCAATGACTCTCGTTGCACATTGAAAGATGAATGGATAAAGAAGATGTGGTCTCTGTATACAAAGGAATATTACTCAGCCATTAGAAACGACAAATACCCACCATTTGCTTCAATGTGGAGGGACCTGGAGGGTATTATGCTGAGTGAAATAAGTCAATCAGAAAAGGACAAACATTATATGGTCTTATTCATTTGGGGAATACAAAAATTAGTGAAAGGGAACAAAGGGAAAGGAGAGAAAATGAGTGAAAATATCAGTGAGGGTGACAAAATATGAAAGACATCTAACTCTGGGAAATGAACAAGGGGTAGTGGAAGGGGAGGCAGGCAGGGTTGGGGTGACTGGGGGATGGGCACTGAGGAGGGCACTTGGTGGGATGGTCACTAGGTGCTATAGTATATGTTGGCAAATTGAACTTCAATAAAAAAATAAAAAAAAAATAAAAAAGACCATAAATAAAATTCAAATATTCTCATAGAGAAAGTATTGGAACATAAGAAATTACTTTACTAGTATTATGAATACTCTAAAATTGTTTCATGAAGAAGTAAAAAATGAACAATACAGATCAAATACAAAGACTAAAATCATTATCTAAAAGCTTCTGCCTACAAAAGGACAATGAAAGATTTAAGAAGAATAAATAAAAAAAAGTCCAAAATCAGATGGCTTTTTCTATGAATTTTACCAAGTACTTTAAGAATTAAGGTAAAACTTTTCAATCTCTTCCAAAACAATATGAGAATGGAAATTGCCCAAATTGATTTAAGGAGGGCAGAACGACTCTGACAGGAAACTCATGCAACAGAAACCACAAGAAGGGACACATGGACAATATCTCAGATGCGCATAAATGCAAAAATGCTGGCATCCTGAATCCAACAGCACATGGAAGGATCGCACAGGGCAACCTAGAGGAAATCATGCCTGGGGTGCAAGTATGCTTGAACATGCCCAGATAATAAATGGGGCCCCTGTATTAACAGAGTGAAGGATTGGATATACACGATTCTTTCCTATGATGCCTAAAACCGCTTGACAATATCTAACACACTTTATCTTCAAAACATCTTAACAGTCGAGGCACAAGAGTTTCCCTCCATGAATTAGTCACATTTTATGAAAAACCCACAACCAACACTGCATTCAAAAGTGAAAACCTGAAGCCTTTCTGTCAATTCAGGAACCACACAGGGGGCCATTCCCACCATGAGTATCAACATATTATTCTGAAGGAGAATAAACTGTGCCACCCCATATGTCAGCTGGTTCCCTGGATTATTGTGAATAAAATCACAGGAGAATCATCCAGTGGACAGAGATGATGAACCTCCTGTGTCACCCTGAGGGAAAGAAATAAATCTCCCGTGGGAAAATTAACTTCTCCCTACTGGGATGGGTGAACCATCCTCTTCACTAGAACCATCTGTGGGACCCAGAAGGCTGCAGAAACAACCCTTGTCAGTTCCTAATTCAATGACCCAAACCCCAAATCCTGGTCTTATATCTCTACAAACCCAACGTCCTGTTGTGTAAGAAGCACAAGGGCTGCCTACTTTGGTCATTGTCTGCGTTTTGTGTTCTCTCTCTCATGGGAGCTCATGAATATGCAACACGAAATACATCTCCAATTAGGTCTGTCATATATCTACACAGTAATTAGTCCAGACAAATAAACATATAGAAGAGAAGGAAACCCTTACTGGGGCAATGACTGGAATTCCAATCCAGGAAATGTAGGAAACAAAGAATAAACGATAATTAAATCAATAGAATCAGAAAAACAACTTTGTATCCATATGATATGATCTGTTGCAGGGTCAAACCAGACAAGCTACAAAATCAAATCCTTAAAGAACAATTTCAGGAAATCTATAGGATACAAAATAAACATAAAAAAATATATGTAGGTTTCCACACACTAACAAAAAATATTTATAGTTTAAAGGTTGTATTTAATTATTAATTAAAGACACATAGAGAGAGGGAGAGACACAGGCAGAGAGAGAAGCAGGCTCCATGCAGGGAGTCCAATGTGAGACTGGATCTCTGGACTCCAGGCTCACTCCCAGCGCAGAAGGCAGACCTCAACTGCTGAGCCACCCCAGCATCCCTAACAATAAAGTATTTAAAAGGTAATCAATAAACCTTATTACATTGACACCGGTGTTAAGAATATAATATGTAGGATTAAGTATTCTGAAAAAGGTAAAATACTGTACACTAAAAGAACCTACATTGATTAGAAACTTTTAAAAACTCAAAAAGAAATGCAAAGGTAATTTTTTCATAGATTTAACACTTCATAATGTCAGAAGACATTACACACAGTGGTCTAGAGATGCAAAGCAATCCTTGTTAATAGTTGTGAAGAGTCAAATCTAGGTCTGGTGCTGATTATATATTCAAAGGACATGCAAATAGGACCCTCCCCTCACTGATTAAACCAGCGCAACCCTGGCCCTGCAGCTGGGAGAGAAGCCCCAGGCCCAGGATTCCCAGGTGACCCCGTTCAGGGATAAGGACAGAACACAGAAGACTAAACATGGAATCTTTGCTCAGCTGGGTTTTCCTTGTGGCTATTTTAAAAGGTAATTCATGGAGAACAAGGGACGTTCAGTCTGTGAGTTGAGGTGAGTGAGAGAAACAAGGGATGTAGGACAATTTTCTGACCAGGATTTCTTGTGTCTGCAGGTGCCCAGGGTGAGGTGCAGCTGGTGGAGTCTGGGGGAGACCTGGTGAAGCCTGAGGGGTCCCTGAGACTCTCCTGTGTGGCCTCTGGTTTCACCATCAGTAGCAACTACATGAACTGGGTCCGCCAGGCTCCAGGGAAGGGGCTGCAGTGGGTCGGATACATTAGCAGTGATGGAAGTAGCACAAGCTACGCAGACGCTGTGAAGGGCCGATTCACCATTTCCAGAGACAACACCAAGAACACTCTGTATCTGCAGATGAACAGCCTGAGAGCCGAGGACACGGCCGTGTATTACTGTGTGAAGGGACACAATGAGGGGACCTCAGTGTGAGCCCAGACACAAACCTCCCTGTAGAAGGGGATGGGGACCACCAGGGGGTGCACACTCCTCACCACTTCTGTCTTGAAGGCCCAGGAGCAGGTGCAGAGGGAGGTTCAGAGAAGGTGCATGTTTCCTGTCAGTGTCTGGGCTTCCTCTCCAAGGAGCACTTTCCCCCAGGGATTCTCTCTGAACACTTGATTTTGTGTTTACCTCTTCAGTCTCTTTCTTAGAGACTTAGAAATTCAAGTATAGCACTTGCAGTTCCTTGTTCTTAACTTTTCCTGACCCGAAATATTAATCAATTACAAATAACTCAATTCACATCATCTGAACATATTCACAAGTCCTATTAGCACTCACTGTGGATCACAGGACCCCAAGCTAACATACTTCTTGCACATCACGGTATAGAGGAATCTCCGATCAGCACAACAATAAAGAGACGTTCTACAAAAATGTTAAAATGTATGGGGAGTGAGAGAGATTCCCAGCATGATATGGTAGGGATGTGGACTCAGAGGTCACTCACACTCACACACACACACACACAAACACACACACACACAGTCATAAAAGTATAAGCTTTTATACTTTCACCTTCATGTTTTTTGGGAGCCAGGCAAGTCTCTCATCACGTCATAAATTCCTGGATTGTGCCAGGGAAGGACACTGGCTCTGGGTGTATGTTGTGGGTCAGTGGTGGGGACGGGGTCCTGCTCCATGGTGGGCTTGTGTGGAGTCAGAGTCCCAACTGTATCAAAAGAGGTAACTCCTGGGTTATTGTTTCATTTCTTATCCTTTGGGTGGAGGAGATGAATGGGGATGGAATGTCAGGGAGCTATCAGGCAATAAAGAATGGACATGGTGTAAGGAATAATTTCACTAAACAAGCCTCAAACTGGGAAGACAAAAGAAAGACATGGTCATTCTAAGTAGAAAAATGCCTGAATCACAGGAAAACAAGATGTATCCATCTTGTATGTATGGAAGGAGCATGAAACATAAAATAATACAAATAGGCCAAGATCCTAAAGGTCTCATATGGAAGCTGTCCTCTCCCCAGGGTCACCAGTGGCCCTGAAGGTCATGTGTACACAATGTGATCAGAGACCAGAAGCTTCTACTGAATCCATGAGGATCCTCAGTGTGAGGAGCTGGATTGGAGGACCTTCGACCTACAGGGAATAACTCGTGAATCCTTTGGGTGCTGATGTCAGCTCACTGTGTGTGACCTCAACCATCCCCATGTTGGAACCTAATACTCATGGGATGCGGGGAGTAGGTGGGGCCTTAGGGCTGCAGTTACGTCAGGAGGTGCATCCTCATTGTCGGATAAGCCCTTATACTCCTGGACTGGGAAAGTTCCTGCACCCTGGCCCCATGTAAGGTGATGGGGAAAGGACGGGGTAGGATGTGGATGCTCTCCAGACACCACAGCTTCCTGCACCTGGACCTCAGATGACCCAGACTCCAGATCTGTGAGAATGAGTGTCTGTTGTTTGATTCACCCAGTCCATGTACAATGTTCCAGCACGGGCCTTGGGCTAAAGTCATTTTTTCTTTATTTAAATTGAATTTATCAATATTCACTATACCCTCAGTGTTCATCACATCATGTAAACTCCTTAACCCCCATCACCCAGTTACCCCATTCCCCACCTCTTCCCTTCCAGTGGCCCTCAGTTTTTTTCCGAGTTAAGTGTCTTTCATCATTTGTCTTCCTCTCTAGTCTTACCCCACTAAGTTTCACTCCTTCCTTTATAGTGTCTTTCAATATGAATGAGACCATATCATTACCTTTCTGTAATTGATTTATTTCTCTCAATATAATGCCTCCAGTTCCCTCCATGTTGAAGGAAACACTTTTTCTTATTATTCATTATGTCTGACAGCTATGTAATATCCCATTGTATATATAAAGCACATCTTTTTTTGTATATTGTTTATTGGAGTGCGATTTGCCAACATATACCATAACACCCAGTCTCATCTCGTCAAGGGCCCCCCTCAGTGCCCGTCACCCAGTCACCCCCACATCCCATCCACCTCCCCATCCACTACCTCTTGTTCATTTCCCAGAGTTGGGAGTATCTCAACTTCTGTCACCCTCTCTGATATTTTCCGCTCATTTTCTTTCCATTCCCCTATAATCCCTTTCACTATTTTTTTTATATTCCCCAAATGAATAAGACCATATAATGTTTGTCCTTCTCCGATTGACTAATTTCACTCAGCATAATACCCTCCAGGTCCATCCACGTAGAAACAATTGGTGGGTAATCTTTGTTTCTGATGACTGAGTAATATGCCATTGTATACATAGACTATAGCTTCTTTATCCATTCATCTTTCGATAGACACTGAGGCTCCTTCCACTGTTTGGCTGTTGTGGACTTTGCTGCTGTGAACATTGAGGTACAAGTGTCCCTTCATTTCAATAAATCTGTGTCTTTGGGGTAAATGCACTGTAGTGCAATGACTGGGTCCTATTATTTTTCAGGAAATTCCATTCTGTTTTCTGGAGTGGCTCAACAAGACTTAATTCCCACCAATAGTTGAAGAGGGTTCCACTTTATTGATATCCTCCCTTACATTTATTGTTTCTGACCTTGTTACTTTATCCATTCTGAGTTGTATAAGTGGGATCTTAGTGTGGTTTTCATTTGTATTTCCCTGATGACAAGTCATGTGGATCAGTTTTCTCATCTGCCTGTTGGCCATGTGTAGGACTTCTTTGGAGAAGTGGCTGTGCATTCTCTCCATTTCTTGACTGGATTGATTGTTTTGTTGGGTGCTGACTTTGTTAAGGAAATATCTCGTCCTATTCTGTGGGTTGCCTTTCATTTTGTCGCCTGTTGCATTGTTGTACAGATTCTATGTTGATGAAGTCCTAATAGTTTATTTTTCCCTTTGTTTCCTGTGCCTTTTGAGAGGTGCCTTGCTAGCAGTCACTGCAGCTGAGGAAAAAAGTTGCTTCCTGAATTTGCCACTAGGATTTGGATGAATAACTTTCTCAGATTTCAGTATTTCATCCATTTTGGCATGTTTGTGTTTGGGATACCCGAATGGTCCACTTTCATTCTTATGCAATGTTTTTCAGATCCATTTATTGATGAGACTTTCTTTCATTAGATATTTTTTTCTTGCTTCTTGAGGAGTAGTTGCCCATAGAGTTGAGAGTCCATTTCTGAGTTCTCTGCTCTGTTCCATTGATCTATGTGTTGTTTTTGGTCACTACGAGGCTATCTTGATGATAAAGACTTTATAATAGAGCTTGTCCACAAACATTGTGATGCCCTCCAGCTGTAGTTTTGTTTCTGTTTTTTTCCCCCAAATTATTTCTACCTGTTTGGCAACTTAGGAAAGAAATTGAAGAAGACACAAAGAGATGAAAAACATTCCATGCTTACAGATTAGAACTATGAATATTGTCAGGATAACTGTGTTGCTCAGAGTTTGAGTGTCTGCAATTGGCTCAGGTTGTGATCCTGGGGTCCTGGGATGGTGTCCTGTATGGAGCTTTTGGGAGGGTGCCTGCTTCTCCC
This sequence comes from Vulpes vulpes, assembly GCF_048418805.1. Taxonomy (NCBI): domain Eukaryota; kingdom Metazoa; phylum Chordata; class Mammalia; order Carnivora; family Canidae; genus Vulpes; species Vulpes vulpes. Next base: position 133,475,052 of record NC_132785.1, on the reverse strand, counting down.
TCTGCCTATGTCTTTGCCTCTGTCTCTGTGACTCTCCTGAATAAATAAATTAATCTTTAAAACAAAAACAAAAATAAATACTGTGAAAATCTCTATGCTGCCCAGAACCTTCTACATATTCAAAGCAATCCTTGTGAAAGCATCCTGGACATTTTTCACAGAGTATGAACATATAATCCTAAGATTTTTATGGCACACACAGAGATATTAGGGACACATTGATGCTCTGGCATGGCCCTGCTCTATTTGTTGTGAGAAGTATCAGGTAACCTCCCTCATCCAGTGAAGGTTGCATTTCTCACTGGAACTAGGACTAATCTGTTACAAACCATAGGTATCTGTCAAAAAGTCACAGTGGACACAGAGAAGGAGAACAATGATACAAGAGAGTCAGAGATACTCAGACGCTTTGGAACGTCAGGTTAAAGGATGTACTTTTATAATGTTTCCTGAAGATGAGGATGTGATGACTCAGAAAGTGTAAAGGATTTTCATAGTATTCCAGTGGGGTTTGTGTCTCACCATCATCTGACAGTGTTGTGTTGTACTGATGGCTGTTAGGTGTGTCCCTTGTCACTGGATGAACATTTGGTGCCCTGTGTCCTCATTTCAAACCCACCTGCATCTGTGAGTCTCCTTCTGGACATGACATCAGTTCCTTTTAAGATTTGCTCATAGAAACCCTCAAGGGACCTACATGACTTATTTAGCCTTTATTATTTTATTTAAATGCAATCATTTTTGTCATGGAATTTGGAACAACCAGGTAACATGACCTAGTTATGTCAATATCTAACAGCTCTACCATCTTATTCCATAGTCTACTTGTGAACTTACATGACAGTGAACTTATTTCAGGGAAGGTAAGTCCACTCAAGGTCAGCAAGCCTGGGGGAGAGCTCTGAATGCCCAGAAGCAGGGCGTTGGTTGGCTTTCAAGGTTTTCTTTTTCTTTTAAATTAATTTTTATTGGTGTTCAATTTACCAACACACAGAAAAACACCCAGTGCTCATCCCGTCAAGTGTCCGCCTCAGTGCCCGTCACCCATTCCCCTCCACCCCCAGCCCTCCTCCCCTTCCACCACCCCTAGTTCGTTTCCCAGAGTTAGGAGTCTTTATGTTCTGTCTCCCTTCCTGATATTTCCCAACATTTCTTTTCCCTTCCTTTATATTCCCTTTCACTATTATTTATATTCCCCAAATGAATGACAACATACACTGTTTGTCCTCCGATTGACTTATTTCACTGAGCATAATACCCTCCAGTTCCATTCACGTTGAAGCAAATAGTGGGTATTTGTCGTTTCTAATGGCTGAGTAATATTCCATTGTATACATAAACCACATCTTCTTTATCCATTCATCTTTTGATGGACACCGAGGCTCCTTCCACAGTTTGGCTATTGTGGCCATTGCTGCTAGAAACATCGGGGTGAGGGTGTCTCGGCGTTTCATTGCATCTGAATCTTTGGGGTAAATCCCCAGCAGTGAAATTGCTGGGTCATAGGGCAGGTCTATTTTTAACTCTTTGAGGAACCTCCACACACTTGTCCAGAGTGGCTGCACCAGTTCACATTCCCACCAACAGTGTAAGAGGGTTCCCTTTTCTCCGCATCCTCTCCAGAATTTGTCATTTCCTGCCTTGTTAATTTTCCCCATTCTCACTGGTGTGAGGTGGTATCTCATTGTGGTTTTGATTTGTATTTCCCTGATGGCAAGTGATGCAGAGCATTTTCTCATGTGCTTGTTGGCCATGTCCATGTCTTCCTCTGTGAGATTTCTCTTCATGTCTTTTGCCCATTTCATGATTGGATTGTTTGTTTCTTTGGTGTTGAGTTTAATAAGTTCTTTATAGATTTTGGAAACTAGCCCTTTATCTGATATGTCATTTGCAAATATCTTCTCCCATTCTGTAGGTTGTCTTTTAGTTTTGTTGACTGTATCCTTTGCTGTGCAAAAGCTTCTTATCTTGATGAAGTCCCAATAGTTCATTTTTGCTTTTGTTTCTTTTGCCTTTGTGGATGTATCTTGCAAGAAGTTACTGTGGCCGAGTTCAAAAAGGGTGTTGCCTGTGTTCTCTTCTAGGATTTTGATGGAATCTTGTCTCACATTTAGATCTCTCATCCATTTTGAGTTTATCTTTGTGGATGGTGAAAGAGAGTGGTCCAGTTTCATTCTTCTGCATGTGGATGTCCAATTTTCCCAACATCATTATTGAAGAGACTGTCTTTCTTCCAATGGATAGTCTTTCCTCATTTATCGAATATTAGTTGACCATAAAGTTCAAGGTCCACTTCTGGGTTCTCTATTCTGTTCCATTGATCTATGTGTCTGTTTTTGTGCCAGTACCACACTGTCTTGATGACCAAAGCTTTGTAGTACAACCTGAAATCTGGCATTGTGATGCCCCCAGCTATGGTTTTCTTTTTTAAAATTCCCCTGGCTATTCGGGGTCTTTTCTGATTCCACAGAAATCGTAAAATAATTTGTTCTAACTCTCTGAAGAAAGTCCATGGTATTTTGATAGGGATTGCATTAAACGTGTAAATTGCCCGGGGTAACATTGACATTTTCACAATATTAATTCTGCCAATCCATGAGCATGGAATATCTTTCCATCTCTTTGTGTCTTCCTCAATTTCTTTCAGAAGTGTTCTATAGTTTTTAGGGTATAGATCCTTTACCTCTTTGGTTAGGTTTATTCCTAGGTATCTTACGCTTTTGGGTGCAATTGTAAATGGGATTGACTCCTTAATTTCTCTTTCTTCAGTCTCATTGTTAGTGTATAGAAATGCCATTGATTTCTGGGCATTGATTTTGTATCCTGCCACGCTACCAAATTGCTGTATTAGTTCTAGCAATCTTGGGGTGGAGGCTTTTGGGTTTTCTATGTAGAGTATCATGTCATCGGTGAAGAGGGAGAGTTTGACTTCTTCTTTGCCAATTTGGATGCCTTTAATGTCTTTTTGTTGCCTGATTGCTGAGGCAAGGACTTCCAGTACTATGTTGAATAACAGTGGTGAGAGTGGACATCCCTGTCTTGTTCCTGATCTTAGGGGAAAGGCTCCCAGTGCTTCCCCATTGAGAATGATATTTGCTGTGGGCTTTTTGTAGATGGCTTTTAAGATGTCGAGGAAAGTTCCCTCTATCCCAACACTCTGAAGGGTTTTGATCAGGAATGGATGCTGTATTTCGTAAAATGCTTTCTCTGCATCTAATGAGAGGATCATATGGTTCTTGGTTTTTCTCTTGCTGATATGATGAATCACATTGATGGTTTTACGAGTGTTGAACCAGCATTGTGTCCCAGGGATAAATCCTACTTGGTCATGGTGAATAATTTTCTTTCTTTTTTTTTTAAATTTTTTATTTATTTATGATGGTCACAGAGAGAGAGAGAGAGAGGCAGAGACACAGGCGGAGGGAGAAGCAGGCTCCATGCACCGGGAGCCTGATGTGGGATTCGATCCCGGGTCTCCAGGATCGCGCCCTGGGCCAAAGGCAGGCGCCAAACCGCTGCGCCACCCAGGGATCCCTTAATGTGTTGTTGGATCCTATTGGCTAGTATCTTGTTGAGAATTTTTGCATCCATGTTCATCAGGGATATTGGTCTGTCGTTCTCCTTTTTGGTGGGGTCTTTGTCTGGTTTCGGAATTAAGGTGATGCTGGCCTCATGGAACGAATTTGGAAGTACTCCATCTCTTTCTATCTTTCCAAACAGCTTTAGTAGAATAGGTATGATGTCTTCTTTAAACGTTTGATAGAATTCCCCTGGGAAGCCATCTGGCCCTGGACTCTTGTGTCTTGGGAGGTTTTTGATGACTGCTTCAATTTCCTCCCTGGTTATTGGCCTGTTCAGGTTTTCTATTTCTTCCTGCTCCAGTTTTGGCAGTTTGTGGCTTTCCAGGAATGCGTCCATTTCTTCTAGATTTCCTAATTTATTGGTGTACAGCTGTTCATAATATGTTTTTAAAATCGTTTGGATTTCCTTGGTGTTGGTAGTGATCTCTCCTTTCTCATTCATGATTTTATTAATTTGAGTCTTCTCTCTCTTCTTTTTAATAAGGTTGGCAAATGGTTTATCTATCTTATTAATTCTTTCAAAGAACCAACTCCTGGTTCTGTTGATCTGTTCCACAGTTCTTTTGGTCTCGATATCATTGAGTTCTGCTCGAATTTTAATTAACTGTCTTCTTCTGCTGGGGGTGGGGTCTACTTGTTGCTTTGTCTCTAGTTCCTTTATGTGTAAGGTGAGCTTTTGAATTTGAGTTCTTTCCAGTTTTTGAATGGATGCTTGTATTGCGATGTATTTCCCCCTCAGGACTGCTTTTGCTGCATCCCAAAGATTTTGAATGGTTGTATCTTCATTCTCATTAGTTTCCATGAATCTTTCTAATTCTTCCTTAATTTCCTGATTGAACTTTTCCTCTTTTCGCAGGATGGTCCTTAACCTCCACGTGATTGAGGTCCTTCCAAACTTCTTGTTGTGGTTAAGTTCTAGTTTCAAGGCATTATGGTCGGAGAATATACAGGGGACTATCCCGATCTTTTGGTATCGGTTCAGACCCGATTTGTGACCCAGTATGTGGTCTATTCTGGAGAAAGTTCCATGTGCACTTGAGAAGAATGTGTATTCAGTTGAGTTTGGATGTAAAGTTCTGTAGATATCTGTGAAATCCATCTGGTCCAGTGTATCATTTAAAGCTCTCGTTTCTTTGGAGATGTTGTGCTTAGAAGACCTATCGAGGGTAGAAAGAGCTAGATTGAAGTCACCAAGTATAAGTGTATTATTATCAAAGTATTTCTTGAGTTTGGTTATTAATTGGTTTAAATATTTGGCAGCTCCCATATTCGGGGCATATATATTGAGGAATGTTAAGTCCTCTTGTTGGTTAGATCCTTTGAGTATGAGATAGTGTCCCTCTGCATCTCTCACTATAGTCTTCGGGGTAAATTTTAATTTATCTGATATAAGGATGGCTACCCCTGCTTTCTTTTGAGGACCATTTGAATGGTAAATTGTTCTCCAACCTTTTATTTTCAGGTTGTAGGTGCCCTTCTGTCTAAAATGAGTCTCTGGTAGACAGCAAATAGATGGGTCCTGCTTTTTTATCCAGTCTGAAACCCTGCGCCTTTTGATGGGGTCATTAAGCCCGTTCACGTTCAGAGTTACTATTGACAGATATGAGTTTAGTGTCACCATGATATTTATTCAGTCCTTGTTTTTGTGGATTGTTCCACTGAACTTCTTCTTAAAGGGGAATTTTAAGATTCCCCCTTAAAATTTCTTGCAGAGCTGGTTTGGAGGTCACATATTCTTTCAGTTCCTGCCTGTCTTGGAAGCTCTTTATCTCTCCTTCCATTTTGAATGAGAGCCTTGCTGGATAAAGTATTCTTCGTTGCATGTTCTTCTCATTTAGGACCCTGAATACATCCTACCAGCCCTTTCTGGCCTGCCAGGTCTCTGTGGAGAGGTCTGCTGTTACCCTAATATTCCTCCCCTTTAAAGTCAGGGACTTTTTTCTCTTGCTGCTTTAAGGATCTTCTTATTTTTGGAATTTGCAAGCTTCACTATTAAATGTCAAGGTGTTGAACTGTTTTTGTTGATTTTAGGGGGGGATCTCTCTATTTCCTGGATCTGAATGCCTGTTTCCCTTCCCAAATTAGGAAAGTTTTCAGCTAGGATTTGTTCAAATACATATTCTGGCCCTCTGTCCCTTTCAGCGCCCTCGGGAACGCCAATTAAACGTAGGTTTTTCTTCCTCAGGCTGTCATTTATCTCCCTTAATCTAGTCTCATGGTCTTTTAATTGCCTGTCTCTTTTTTCCTCAGTTTCTCTCTTTGCCATCAACTTGTCTTCTATGTCACTCACTCGTTCTTCCACCTCGTTAAGCCTCGTCATTAGGACTTCTAGCTTGGATTGCATCTCATTTAATTGATTTTTAATTTCTGCCTGATTGGATCTAAATTCTGAAGTCTCTTGAGTCCTTTATGGTTCTTTCTAGAGCCAGCAGTAGCTGTGTAATATTGCTTCTGAATTGGCTTTCTGAGATTGAATTGTAATCCATATTTTGTAACTCTGTGGGAGAGAGGGCTGTTTCTGATTCTTTTTTTTGAGGTGAGGTTTTCCTTCTAGTCATTTTGCTCAGTGCAGAGTGGCCAAAAACATGTTGTATTGGGTAAAGGAGAAAAAGAGAGAGAAGGAAAGAAAAGACAAAAAGAAAAAAGAGAAAGAAGAAAAAAGGGGGGAAAAAGAAGAAAAAGAGAAAGAAAAAGAGAAAGAAAAAGAAAAAAAGGAGAAAAAAAGGGGGTGTGGAATGGGGGAAGCAATCAGAAATCAAGTAGAAAAAAAAAACACAAAACAAAACGAAAACGAAAACAAAAACAAAACACGGGGGAGTATCTTCTGATTCTGTATAGTTTAAGTCCCTTGACTTCCCGTAGAACTGGTCCGTCTCGCTGGTCTTCTGGGGGAGGGGCCTGCTGTGCTGATTCTCAGGTGTTAGCACTTGGGGGAGCTGCTCTGCCCCTGCCTCGTGCAGGGCTCAGTGGGGTTTGTTCACCCCGTGAGGCCCCGGGAGGAAGCCACAGTGGCGGGGGCAGCTCTGTGAACCTGGATTTGGCCCCCGCAGTAACTCCGGGGCTCTCCGTCTGCAGGGCCTGGGGGCTCCGGGGCGGGGCGCTGATCTGCTCAGCTCTGGGCAGGAGCGTCCTTGCTGTCCTGGGCCCTCCTCGTCTCTGCCTATCCCGGGGGGAGGCTGGATCCTGGGCTGTGTCCCGGCGCCCTGTGCTCCAGGGCCTGTGCTGTTGGATTCGCGCTCCCGGCGGTGCAGCCCCCTCCTCGGAGCCGCTGCCCGAGGCCCTCCGAGCTGCTCCCGGAGCCGCGCAGCCCCCTCCGCGCGGAGCTTCTTCATCCGCCCGAGTCGCCGCCGCTGAGCTGCTCCTGGAGCCGCGCAGCCCCCTCCGCGGAGCCGCCACCGAGCCCCTCAGAGTCCCGCCGTGCGTGCTGCAGCCCTTAGGGAGCTCCGCGCACTCTCCTGCGAGCATCTCAGGTGCCTGTTAGTGTCCCCGGGAGCCCGAGGGCATCCCCGCCCTCCTGAGTCTGGCTCTAACTCCCTGCAGGCGCCTTTCTGCCCGGGAAGGTTGGTGCAGCTCCTGCTTCTCCGGGAGGGGGCTCTCCTGTCCTGGGGACACTCGCTCTGGCCTCAGCCCGGCTCCTCGCGGGGCCCCTCCCCCTCGGATGCCTTTTGTTTCTTTATTTCTTTTTCCCCCCGTCTTCCTACCTTGATAGAAGCGCGAACTCTTCTCACTGTAGCCTTCCAGCTGGTCTGTCTTTATTTATTTATTTATTTATTTTTGGTCTGTCTTTAAATCTCAGGCTGAATTTGTAGATTTTCAGGATGATTTGAAGGTTTTCTAGGTAATTTGTTGGGGACAGGTGATTTGGGGACCCTACTCTTCCGCCATCTTGCCCCTAGATCGGTTTTCAAGGTTTCATCAACATTTATACAAATAGCAGCTGTCCCAAGACAGGAACACTCAGAAAATAGATATGAGAGGATGGATCATGGGATGGAGCACACAGTTCCTCTTGCAGTGTGCAGCCCTCTACCTGAGCTAGGCTTACATGCATGTCTAAATGCACAGTGCAGTTGGAAATGGATTGTTATGATTTGCTGTTGGTGCTGTTTCCTCTGTAGATGCTCACACTCCACCTTGTTGACTGTTTTGGGGTTTTGTGACTCTCTTCCTGGCTGTATTGGAGAGCCGTTATGAACATGGTCTCCTACCTCTAGCCTGAGATTGAATGTTCGCACCCCCGGGTCTTCAGGGAGCCCTCATAAGGGCCATCAGGCCCTTTCTGTCCTCAGTTTACATCTGAATTCCTTGTTCACCATACCTGTCTCTGAGCTGGTTTATCTCAGGCACATGGATGGGTCTCTAAACGTCAATATGAAAGGCTCCTGTAATGTGGACCTGGGCTGGTCCTCTGAGAGGCTGTCATGAGAGAGGGTCTACTTTCTGCCTGCTTGTCTCAGAATAGAGGTCAAAGGACCACACAGCATTCAGTTTATGGAAACAAAGCACAACACCTGCGCTCAGAGCCAATGTTAACACATGTTCGGTTTCCTGTCCTTAACCATCCATCACATTGTGCCACTTTTTCTTATTTATTTATTTATTTATTTATTTATTTATTTATTTATTTATGTATTATAGTCACAGAGAGAGAGAGAGAGGCAGAGACACAGGCAGAGGGAGAAGCAGGCTCCATGCACTGGGAGCCCGATGTGGGATTCAATCCCGGGTCTCCAGGATCGCGCCCTGGGCCAAAGGCAGGCGCCAAACCGCTGCGCCACCCAGGGATCCCCTTTTTTTAAAATTTTTTAAAAATTTTATTCATGATAGTCACACACACAGAGAGAGAGAGAGGTGGAGACACAGGCAGAGGGAGAAGCAGGCTCCATGCACCGGGAGCCCAACGTGGGATTCGATCCCAGATCTCCAGGATCGCACTCTGGGCCAAAGGCAGGCGCCAAACCGCTGCACCACCCAGGGATCCCTGTGCCACTTTTTCTTCTTGGCACTCAGGGGATCCTTAAATCCAGGAAATTTTCCCATTTTTCTCTTTGAGCACCATCATGCCAAGTTTGTCCCCCGCAGGAATAGAATTCTACAAGTTTATATGTTCCTCTCTTGTCCTTGAAATCCTTGACAGTAGTACTGCAAGCAACCTCCCTCCTGCTGTCATCCCCATGGTTGTATCTCCCTAGTGTCAACACCACATAGCTCCAAAACTCAAATACCTGCTCAGTATTCTATTAGGAGTCTTGTTGTTGTTGTTTTTTCAACTCTGATCTATATCATGGATGTTCAAAATGATTCAATAACTATCAAGCTGTTCCAGGGATTTGAAAAGCCATGGGTCCCACTACCCTTCTGACATGTTAACTTCTTCCTCCCATATTTTCTTATACTGAAGACGGTGTGGTGAACTCTTTCTGATTTATATGCTGAAAGTGAACCTTGAACTCTGGTGTTTTGTCTCAGAATATCGTAAACTTATTTTCGCCCCTACTCTGATTCCGGATCCTATGGACTCATTTGTGTTTGTAAAGGCCTATTGAGTATTGTACAAATATTATATTATGTTTCAGTAAGTACTTACAGACAAATGTGGTCTATACACATAAGGTCATCCAACAAGTGACATAGGGAGCAATGCAAATCCTAGCAGTGAGACTGGGGCTTCAAAGAGGGCACAAATGCTCAAAGGACTATAACTGCAGGAATATTTTTGGCAGGACTCCATGTCTCTGTGCAGTGGACACAGGTGCCATTTGAGCGGTGAGCTCTTCTTGCGGTCTTCCTGATGGATATGATCCATTCAAAGATGGAAAGGAGGGTTCCCGGGTAGATCAGTGGTTTAGTGCCGCCTTCAGCCCATGGCCTGAGCCTGGAGATCAGGGATCAAGTCCCACATCAGTTTCCCTGCATGGAGCCTGCTTATCCCTCTGCCTATGTCTCTGAATCTCTCTCTCTCTCTCTCTCTCTCTCTCTCTTTCTCTCTGTGTGTGTCTCTCATGAATAAATAAAATATTAAAAAAAAACAAAGATTGAATTCACTACATTTGGAGGCAGAAGTCCTGTATGCAGCCTGCAGGGTCAGGGGAACTGATCTAAGAGAACCAAAATTATGGTTGATCAGAGGCACAAATTGAAATTGAATTGAAACTGAAATCTCCTGCCACATTTGCTATCAAAAATACCTGATAAATCTTGGATACTAGTCCTTGATCTGATACGTCATTTGCAAATATCTTCTCTCATTCTGTAGGTTGTCTTTTAGTTTGGTTGATTCATTCTTTTGCTTTGCAGAAGCTTCTTATCTTGATGAAGTCCGAATACTTCATTTTTGCTTTTGTTTCTCTTGCCTTCATGGATGTATCTTGCAAGAATTTACTGTGGCCAAGTTCAAAAAGGGTTTTGCCTGTGTTCTCCTCTAGGATTTTGATGGAATCTTGTCTCACATTTAGATCTTTCATCCATTTTGAGTTTATCTTTGTGTATGGTGCAAGAGAATGGTCTTGTTTCGTTCTTCTGCATGTGGATGTCCAATTTTCCCAGCACCATTTATTGAAGAGACTGTCTTTCTTCCAGTGGATAGTCTTTCCTGCTTTGTTGAATATTACTTGACATAAAGTTGAGGGTCCACTTCTGGATTCTCTATTTTGTTCCATTGATCTATGTGTCTGTTTTTGTGCCAGGACCACACTGTCTCGATGACCATAGCTTTGTAGTACTACACCTGAAATCTGGCATGTGATGTGATGCCCCCAGCTATGGATTTCTTTTTTAAAATTCCCCTGGATATTCTGGGTCTTTTCTGATTACACACAAATCTTAAGATAATTTGTTCCAACTCTCTGAAGAATGTACATGGTATTTTGACAGGGATTGCATTAAATGTGAAAATTGCCCTGGGTAACATTGACATTTTCACAGTATTAATTCTTCCATTCCATGAGCATGGACTACTTTTCCATTTCTTTGTGTCTTCCTCAATTTCTTCCAGAACTGTTCTGTAGTTTTGAGTGTATAGATCCTTTACCTCTTTGGTTAAGTTTATTCCTAGGTATCTTATGCGTTTTGTTGCAATCGTAAATGGGATTAACTCCTTAATTTCTCTTTCTTCAGTCTCATTGTTAGTGTATAGAAATGCCACTGACTTGTGGGCATTGATTTTGTATCCTGCCACACTGTCAAATTACTGTCGACATGAATGGAACTGGAGACTATTATGCTGAGTGAAATAAGTCAATTGGAGAAGGACCAACATTACATGGTATTATTCATTTGGGGAATGTAAAAAATAGTGAAAGGGAATAAGGGGAAAGGAGAGAAGTGAATGGGAAATATCACAAAGGGAGACAGAACATGAGAGACTCCTAACTCTGGGAAATTAACAAGGGGTGCTGGAAAGGGAGGTGGGTGGGTGTGGGAGTTACTGGGCACCAAGCACTGATGGGGGCACTTCATGGAATGAGCACTGGGTGTTATGATATATGTTGGCAAATTGAACTCCAATAAATAATTTAAATTTTTTTTAAAAACCCAGATAAATCCAAAGAAGAGGTTCATGGTAGATATTTTTCTTCTCTTAGATGGAATATAGTATTTGAATGTAAAAGGAATTCATGAAAAACTTAGAGTGGAAAGGCAGTACTACACTGTTAGTTTAGGAATGATTAGAAAAATAGAAATATAGGCTATACAATGGAAAATGTTCATTCTGACACCAGTTTATTATATCCCAAACTCTGCTTGAATGAGCTCATTCTGCGTCAGGTAAGCTCATCAAAGCGATTACAGAAGGTCACAGAGTTAACTGCAGTGGAAAGCAGTGACTGTGTTGTTAGAGACTTACAAATAGAACTGCACTACCTGAAACCCTCTAAAATTCAGCTAAATTCTAAATTTTGCAAAATCATGCGATCCCCAATACATGTGGGGTCCACTATTCTAAGGAATCCTGACATTCTGTCATTCAGGTGTTTCAGAGGGCAGTAAGTCCTGTGGAGAGGAGCACAGGCCAAGAATCTGGAGTTAGACTCACCTGAAAATGTGCACAAGGATACCTTAGAAACCCTCTACAATTTAACGGCTAGGTTCACATCACTCTATGGGGAAACATGACACCCACAAACCAAGAGTTATATGCAAATACAATTACAAAGTACCACGTGGACACAATTCTGAAGTCTGAAATATTACCTAATAAAAAAACATAGTTTTTCAAAGAAGTAAATATGAACACACAAAGGCAGTCATATCTTCTCTGGTCACAACAACTTGAGAGAAATGATCCCAAGCTGAGTATATCCTGAGAGGACATGTATATAGGGGCCACCTTCTATTTAATAAAACATCCGAGACCTAACCTTGCATCTGGTAGAGGAGCCCCAGCCCCAGGAACAATAGGTGACCCACTCAGCGATCAGGATAAAACACAACTCACCATTGAGTCTGTGCTCAGCTGCGTTTTCCTTGACACTATTTTAAAATATATTTTTATATATTTTCTATTTGAGTCAATTTGCCAACATAAAGCATATCCCCCAGTGCTCATCACGTCTAAAGAAGAATGGGCATTTTAAAGAACTGACAGAAAATCTACCATAATATATATGTTAAATCTTTTTTAAAATGTCTGTATGATTTTGATATTTTCATCTAATTTTGTTAGAAAGAGAGAAATTATTCCTCAAAAGTTCATAAACTTTGGGATATGGGGTAATGTGATTGAATATGTTTGTTTTAAACTTTTTATCACCAACTGGGAGCAGATATTAATTAACCAAAACCATCATGACTCCACTGTGGTAACATGTGGGTTAAAATTGAGATCACAGCTGCCTTTCCTAATTCAACCATACCAGCACCTCACTTTCAGCCTGTCCAGACACCCATCATCCCATGACATCCCTGTTTGGGGACCTCCTGCACTAATGAAAAAGGCCTGTTAATATAGGGTGCTGCTGGATACTCAGAAAGCATGAACAAGTGTCTACTGGCATTCATCTGAAGCTACTATTCCACTACAGGGAATAGTTCAGAGCTCGACGATTCATGTTTACAATGTGCTGTTCCTCTGACTTTCACCACCTGACATCAAAAATGGATGTCTGTTTCTAATTCAATATTTTTAATGTAATATCTAGTTTTTTATACTATAAATCGCTCAACTTCCCCTGGAACTTTCCTACAACCCAGCAATTGCACTACTGGGATTTACTACAAAGGTACAGATGCAGGGAAAGACCACGACACTTACACTCCAAGGTTTATAGCTGAAATGTCCACAATAGCCCAACTGTGGAAGGAGCCTCAGTGTCCATCAAAAGATGAATGGATAAAGAATGTATGATCTATGTATACAATTGAATATTAGTCAGCCATTAGAAATTAAGAGCACCGACCATTTGCTTCAATGTAGATGGAACTGGAGGGTATTATGCTGAGTGAAGTAAGTCAGTCACAGAAGAACAAACATATGGTATCATTCATTCAAGGAATATAAAAAGTAGTGAAAGGGAGTAAAGGGGAAAGGAGAGAAAATGAGTGGGATATAACAGAGAGGTCGACAGAACATGAGAGACTCCTAACTCTGGGAAATGAACTCTGGGAAAGTAGTCTGGGAAGAGGTAGTGGTAAGGGAGTTCAGCGGGGTTGGGGTGACAAGGTGATGGGCACTGTGGGGTCACTTGACGGGATGAGCACTGGGTGTTATACTTTATGTTGGCAAAGCGATCTCCAATAAAAAGTAATTAAGAAATAAAATGAAAAAAAAAGAAACTTCAGATAATGAGGAATAATCCTAACCAAAGAGGAAAGGACCTATAGTCTAAAAATTCTAAAATACGTATGAAAGATATTAAAGAAGACAGAAATATATGGAAAACAGTCTATTCTCATGGATTGGAAAAAATAAATATTCATATAATGTCTATGCCACCAACAGCAATCTGTGCATTCAATATGAACCCTATCAAAACACCACCAACATTTTTCTAGGGAATGGAACAAGCCTAAAATTTGTAAGTAAACAGAAAATATTCTGACTAGGCCAAAGAATGTTGAAAGAAAAAACAAATCAGGGCAGCCCGGGTGGCTCAGCGTTTCAGCCCTGCCTTTTTGTCCAGGGCATGATCTTGGAGACCTGGGAACGAGTCCCATATCACGCTCCCTGCATGGTGACTGCTGCTCCCTCTGCCTGTGTCTCTGCCATTATCCCGGTCTCTCTGTGTCTCTCATAAGTACATAAATAAAATATTAAAGAAAAACAAAGCAGCTACCAGTAGCTTTATAACAGTGCTTCTGAATTGGCTTTCTGACACTGAATTGTAATCCAAATTTTGTAACTCTGTGGGAGAGAGGACTGTTACTGATTCTTTCTTTTGTTTTGTTTTGTTTTTTTTTCTTTTTTTTTAATTAATTTTTATTGGTGTTCAATTTACCAACATACAGAAAAACACCCAGTGCTCATCCCATCAAGTGTCCACCTCAAATGAGGTTTTCCTTCTAGTCATTTTGCTCAGTGCAGAGTGACCAAAAACAAGTTTTATTGGGAAAAGGAGAAAGACAGAGAAGAGAAAGAAGGAAAGAAAAAGAAAAAAAGAAAAAAGAAAAAAAGGAAAAAAGAGGAGAAAAAAAGAAAAAATGGGGGGGCGGGGAAGCAAACAGAAATAAAAACAAAACAAAACAAAACAAAAAAACAAGGGGGAGTATCCTCTGATGCTGTATACTTTCCCCTGTCCGTCTAGCTGGTCTTCTGGGGGAGGGGCCTGTTGTGCCGATTTTCAGATGTTAGCACTTGGGGAGCAGCTCAACCCCCTGCCTGGTGGAGGGCTCAGTGAGTGATGTTTAAGCTGTTTATCGGGTGAGGCCACTGTGAGGCTCAGTGGGGGTTGTTTACCCTGTGAGGCCCCAGGAGGAACAACCACAGTGGTAGTGGCCAGCTCTGGAGCCCTGGATTCAGCTCCCACATTAACTACATAGCTCTCCGTCTGCAGGGGTTTGGATGCTCCGTGGGCGGGGCCACTGATCTGCACAGCTCTGGGCAGGAGTGTCCTTGCTGTCCTGGGCCCTCCTGTCTTATGCCTGTCCTGGGGGGGAGGCCTGATCTTGGGCTGTGTCCCCGGCACCCTGTGCTCCCTGGCCTGCATTGTTGGATTCATGCTCCAGGCCACGGAGGCCCCTCCGTGCTGAGCATCTTCCTCTGCCTCTGCCGCCTCAGAGCTGCTCCTGGGGCCACGCTGCCCCCTTCGCGGATCCTCTGCCCAAACCCTCCGAGCTGCTCCCGGGCCCCGCCGCGCGCACTGCAGCCCTTTAGGGAGCTTGGCCTCGGGGGTGTGGCGCTCTCCCTGGGGCACAGGGGCTCTGTTAGTGACCCCGGGAGCCTGAGGGCACCCCCGCCCTCCTGGAATCCTGCTCTAACTCCCAGCGAGGGCCTCCGCCCGGGAAGATTGGTGAAGCTCCTGCTTCTCTGGGATGGGGCTTTGCTGTCCTGGGGACACTCACCCTGGCCTTAGCAGGCTCCCTGTGGGGCCCCTCCCCTTTGGATGTCTTTTGTTTCCTTATTTCTTTTTCCCCCCATCTTCCTACCTTGATAGAAGCGTGAACTCTTCTCACTGTATCATTCCAGCTGTTCTCTCTTTAAATCTCAGGCCGAATTCGTAGATTTTCAAGATGATTTGAAGGTTACCTAGGTAATTTGGTAGGGAGAGGTGACTTGGGGACCCTACTCTTCCCCCATCTTGCCCCGCCTCCTCAAACTCTCCTTCTTTGCAGAGGACATGATATTTGTATATAAACTCCAACAGATATCACCTAAAATTTCCAGAAAAGACATAGCAACTTAGGGACATGACAGGAGACAAAACTAAGGCATAGAAGGCAGTTGCATTTGTACACACTAGCAATGATACTGATAACAGAGAAATTAGGGTATTAACTCATTTACAATGGCTCCAACCATAAGATACCTAGGAATAGTTCTAACCAATAGGTAAAGGATCTGTATTTTGAATCTAGAAAACTCTTACTAAAGAAATTAATGAAGATACAAAGAGATGGAGAAAACTTCTATACTCAAGAATCAAAAGAATAAACATTGTGAAAATGTCTATGCTACCCAGGGCATCTAGATATTGAATGCAATTCCTATCAAAATACCAGAAGCTTTCTTCCTAGCGATGGACCAAATAATCCTAAGATATCTATAAAATCAGAAAAGAGCTCCAATAGCCATAGTAATGTTAAGAAAGAAAACCAAAGCTGGGGTATCAGAATTCCTGATTTCAAGGTGTACTGCAAAACTGTGATCACTAAGACGGTGTGGTACTGGCCAAAACACAGACACACAGTTCAATACATCAGAATAGGGAACCCAGAAATGGACCCTCAAACATATGATCTATAATATGGGATAAAATAGGAAAGAATGTCCTCTGGGAAAATAAAGCATTCTCAAAAATAATTGGCATGGGAAGAATTGAAAAGACCCTGTACAAGAATTAAAATAGACCATTATCTTATACTAGACTAAAAGATAAAGTCAAAATGGTTAAAGATCTAACTATGAGATAACAATCCATCAAAATCTCAGGAGAGTGAGAAAACAACGTTTTGGAACTTAGCCACAACAATTTCTTGCAAGGCATATGTATAACAACAAGGGAATCAAAAGCAAAAATGCATTTTGGGAGCTCCATCAAAACAAAAAAGTTCTGCAGAGCAACGGAAACTCAACAAAACTAAAACACAGCATACAGAACGGTAGATGATATTAGTAAATGACAAATCAAAGAGCTTTTAACCAACATCTATAAAGAACTTATCAAACCAAACACCCAAGAAACAAAGAAGCCAGTCAAGAAAGGGGGAGAATATATGAACAGAAATATCTTCCAATAAGACCTACATATGGCAAACAAGTCCATAAAAAAAATGCTCCACATCACTTGCTATCAGGGAAAAGTACACCCAAACACATTCAGTTGCAACTTCACACCACAGAGAATAGCAAAAATTAATAAGAAATAAAACAACAAATGTTGGAGAGGATATGGAAAAGGGGGAGCACTCTTGTACTTTTGGTGGGAATAAGAACTGGTACAGACACTCTGGAAAAATGTGTGGAGGTTCCTCAAAGAGTTAAAAATAGTTCTGCCCTACGACCCAGCAATTGCACTCCTGGGGATTTACCCCAAAGATACAGATGCAGTGAAATGCCGGGACACCTGCACCCCAATGTTTATAGCAGCAATGTTCACAATAGCCAAACTGTGGAAAGAGCTTCGGTGTCCATTGAAAGAAGAATGGATAAAGATGTGGTCTATGTATACAATGGAATATTACTCAGCCATTAGAAATGACAAGTACTCACTATTTGCTTCGACCTGCAGGGACCTGCAGGGTATTGTGCTGAGTGAAATAAGTTAATCAGAAAAAAACAAACTTTACATGGTCTCATTCATTTGGGGAATATAAAAATTAATGAAAGGGAATAAAGGGAAAGGAGAGCAAGTGAATGAAAATATCCGTGGAGACAGAACATGAGAGACACCTAATCATGGAAAATTAACAAGGGTTAGTGGAATGGAAAGTGGGCGGGGGTTGGGGTGACTGGGTGATGGGCACTGAGGGGGCACTTGATGGGATGAGCACTGGGTGTTACTATATGCTGACATATTGAACTTAAATAAAATATTGAATAAATAAATGAAAAGTAAATTATTAAAGAGAGAAAATTACGAGCAATAACATGCCAACAAATTCAGCAATCTGGAAGAAATGGATGCCTTCCTATAAATGTAAGAACAACCAAATCTGAAACAGGAATGAATCGAAAAACTCTACTGACCCAAAACCAAGAAATGAAAATCAAACATATTTAAATTTTTCTAACAATCAAAAGTCCTGGGACCGATAGGAATGCATCAAGCATTTAAAAAGAATGAATACCTATCCTGAAAATGTTCCAAAAATAGAAATTAAAGGAAAATTCTAAGTTCACTTTCTGAGGGTATCATTTCCTTGACCTCAAACGCAGACAAAGATCCAACTTAAAAAGATAAGTACAGATTAATATCCTTGATGGATATAGATGCGAAATTCTCACCAAGATCCTAAGAAACAGGATCCAACAGTACATTAATAGGATAATTCACCATGACAAAATGGGTTTAATTTTTGGTCTGAAAGGATGATTCAACATCTGCACATCAAACAATGGGATTTGAGTCATTAATGAAAGAAAAGGTAAGGACCATTTTGTCCTCTCAACTGATGCCCAAAAACTTTTGGCAAAAGAGATTATACTTTCTTGATTTCAACATGTTGTTGTGTAGAGATAGGGAGACATCCTCTACATAATAAAAGCCATCTACAGAAGACACGTGGAGAAGGTCATCCTCAAAGGGAAAACTCTCAAGTTTTCCCCTAAGATCAGGAACAGGACAGGGATGTCCACCATCACCACTGTTCTTCACCATAGTGCTAGAAGTCCTAGCCTCAACAATCAGAAAACAAAGAGAAGGAAAAGTCCTCCAACTCAGCAAAGAAAAAGTCAAACTTTCACTCTTCACACTCAAGTTACTTTAAGTTCAAATCCCAAAATTGCTTTGAAAAAATTGCTAGAACTGATACCGGAATTCAGTGAAATCTGAATTGTATTGTAAAATCAATACAAGGAAGTCACTGGATTTTCTCTATAGTGCAAATGAAACAGAAAAAGAGAAAATCAAGGAGTTGATGCAATTTATAATTGCACCAGAAATCATCATATAATGAGGAAAAATCTTAACCAAAAAGGGATGGATGTACAGTCTAAACATTGCAGAACACTTATGGAAGACAGTAAGGAAAACACAAATAGATTGAAAATATTTCTTTCCATAGATTAGAAGAATAAAGATTGATAAAATATCTATGCTACCAAGAGCAAGTAACACATTCAAAGCAGGTGTTTAAAAATATCACCAGCATTTTTCACAGAGCTTGAGCAAACATTCTGAAAACTTTCAGGGAACCACAATGACCTCAACTAGCCAAAGCAATCCTGAAAAAGTAGGGCAAAGCTGGAGACATCCTGATAAATTGAAGGTCAAAAATTCTTGAAAAATTAGGAAAGAATATCCAATGGAAAAAAGAAAATCTCTTCAGCAAATGGATTTGAGAACACCAGAGACCCACATGCAGAAGAATGAAAGGGGAACCTTTTCTGACATCATTCACAACAATGGACTCAAAGTTAATGAAAGATCTAAATGTGAGTCAATAAACCATCAGAATCCTCAGGAGAACACAGGCAGCACCTTTTCTACCTCAGCTGCAGCCACTTCTAGACGAGTCCCCAGAGGCAAGGGAAAGAAAAGGAAAATGAACTATGGGGACTTCATCAAGGAAAGAGCATTTTCACAGCAAAGGAATCACTCAGTGTAATTAAAAGGCGATCTACAGAATAGGAGAATATACTTGGGAATGTCTTATTAGATTAAAGGATTGAATTCAAATCTAAATGAACTTATCAATCTCAACACACACCAAAGATATTGGATAACTGAGGCAAATTACAAAATTACTAGTATTTTCAATAAACTGAAACTGTTTCATGAAGAAATAAAAAATGAACAAAACAGAACATATAAGGAGACTGACACCATTATCAAAAATTCTCCCTGCAACCACGCGGGTGGCTCAGGGTTTTAGCGCCACCTTCAGCCCTGGGCCTGATCCTGGAGACCTGGAATCGAGTCCCATATCAGTCTCCCCCCATGGAGCTTGCTTCTCCCTCTGCCTGTGTCTCTGCCTCTCTTTCTCTCTGTATCTCTCATGAATAAATACATAAAATCTTAAAAAAATATTTTGCCTCAAAGGAGACCATGAAACTTAAAAAAACCTGAAAGGCCAAAATCAGATGGCTATATCTATAAATATTTAAAGTATTTTAAGAATTAAAGCCAAAACATTTCAACGTCTTCCAAAACCTAAGGAGAATGGAACATGACCAAATTGATTTAAGGAGGCCAGGAGGACTCTGACAGCAAACTCATGCCATACCCCACAGGAAGGTTCTCATGGAGAATATCTCAGATGCACATAAATGCAAATATCCTGGCATCCTGAATACAAAAGCACATGGACAGGTAGTACAGGATGACTTGAGGGAATCATGCCTGGGATGCAAGGATGTTTCAACATGCCCATATTATAAATAGGGCCCCTGTATTAACAGAGTGAAGGATCGGATGTACATTATTCTTTCCTATGATGCCTAAACCTGCTTGACAATGTCTAACACGCTTTATCTTCAAAACATCTTAAGAGTCGAGGCACAAGAGTTTACCTCCATGAATTAGTCACATTTTATGAAAAACTCACAACCAACACTGCATTCAAAAGTGAAAACCTGAAGCCCTTTGGTCAAGTCAGGATCCACACAGGGGTTAATTCCCACAATGAGTATTCAACATGTTATACTGAAGGAGAATAAACTGTGCCACCCCATATGTCAGCTGGTTCCCTGGATTATTTTCTTTTTCAAGAGTAAAGAAAACAATTTATTGATCACAATAAATATGTTTTATTTCTCCAGCCTACAGTGCAAATATCTAAATTTAAATTTTAATGTTTTTATAATAAATTTATTCTTTATTGGTGTTCAATTTATTTTATTTTTTTAAATTAATTTTTTATTGGTGTTCAATTTACCAACATACAGAATAACACCCAGTGCTCATCCCGTCAAGTGTCCCCCTCAGTGCCTGTCACCCATTCAGCCACAACCCCCGCCCTCCTCCCCTTCCACTACACCTAGTTCATTTCCCAGAGTTAGTAGTCTTTATGTTCTGTCCCCGTTCTGATATTTCCCACACATTTCTTCTCCCTTCCCTTATATTCCCTTTCACTATTATTTGTATTCCCCAAATGAATGAGAACATACAATGTTTGTCCTTCTCCGATTGACTTACTTCACTCAGCATAATACCCTCCAGTTCCATCCACGTTGACGCAAATGGTGGGTATTTGTCGTTTCTAATGGCTGAGTAATATTTCATTGTATACATAAACCACATCTTCTTTTTGTATAAAGTCTTTATTTTTTAAAATTTTTATTTATTTATGATAGGCAAACAGTGAGAGAGAGAGAGAGGGAGAGAGAGGCAGAGACATAGGCAGAGGGAGAAGCAGGCTCCATGCACCGGGAGCCTGACGTGGGAATCGATCCCGGGTCTCCAGGATCGTGCCCCGGGCCAAAGGCAGGCGCTAAACCACTGCACCACCCAGGGATCCCAACCACATCTTCTTTATCCATCATCTTTTGATGGACACCGAGGCTCCTTCCACAGTTTGGCTATTGTGGACATTGCTGCTATAAATATCGGGGTGCAGGTGTCCCGGCGTTTCATTGCATCTGAATCTTTATGGTAAATCCCCAACAGTGCAATTGCTGGGTCATAGGGCAAGTCTATTTTTAACTCTTTGAGGAACCTCCACACAGTTTTCCAGAGTGGCTGCACCATTTCACATTCCCACCAACAGTGTAAGAGGGTTCCCTTTTCTCCGCATCCTCTCCAACATTTGTGGCTTCCTGCCTTGTTAATTTTCCCCATTCTCACTGGTGTGAGGTGGTATCTCATTGTGGTTTTGATTTGTATTTCCCTGATGGCAAGTGATGCAGAGCATTTTCTCATGTGCATGTTGGCCATGTCTATGTCTTCCTTGTGAGATTTCTCTTCATGTCTTTTGCATTCCCTAGATTACTGTGAATAAAATCACGAGAATCATCCAGTGGACAGAGAGGCTGAACCTCCTATGTCACCTTGATAGATGGAAATAAATCTCCCACGGGAATATTCCCTTCTCTGTACTGGGAGGGGTAAACCATCCTCAGCACCAGAACCATCT
This sequence comes from Vulpes vulpes, assembly GCF_048418805.1. NCBI lineage: Eukaryota > Metazoa > Chordata > Mammalia > Carnivora > Canidae > Vulpes > Vulpes vulpes. Next base: position 133,453,582 of record NC_132785.1, on the reverse strand, counting down.
GTAGAGCCTGGAAGGCTGTGAAAACAACCCTTGTCAGTTCCTCAATAATTCACTGACCCAAACCCAGTATCCTGGTATTATATCTCCACAAACCCAAGGTCCTGTTGGGCAAGAAGCAGAAGGGCTGCCTACTTTGTTCATTGTCTGCGTGTTGTGTTCTAGGCAGTTCAGGCACATGCAAAATGAAATATATCTCCACTGAGGTCTGTCATATGTCTACAGAGTAATTAGTCCAAACAACCCAGAAGAAGATAAGGAAACCAGTACTATCACAATGACTGAAATTCCAATCTAGGAAACTTAAAAAACAAAGAATAATAGATACTTAAATCAATAGATTCAGAAAAAATATTTGTATCCATATGACATGATCTGTTGCAGGATCAAACTCCATAAGCCCCCAAACAAAAACCTTAGTTAATGAACAGTTTTTTGAATCTATAGGAAACAAAATCAACATATAATGTAAACCTAGTTTTCCACACAGGAACAACCAATAATTTATATTTTAAAGATTTTATTTAATTATTCATGAAATACACAGGCAGAGAGAGAAACAGGCTCCATGCTGGGACCCCGATGTGGGACTGGATCTCTGGACTCCAGGATCACTCCCAGAGGAGAAGGCAGACCTCAACTGCTGAGCCACCCCAGCATCCTTAACAATTAAGAATTTAAAATGTTTAATTTATTAAAAACTGAATACATTGAAACAGGTGTGAGCAATATAATATGTAAAATTAACTATTCTGAAGGAAGCAAAATACTGTCCACAACAATTACCTAAATTGATGAGAGATTTTTAAAAGTCATAAGAAATGCAAAGGTAATTTTTCATATATTTGAACACTTCATAATGTCAGAAGACATTACACACAGGGGCTGACAGATATAAAGCAATCCTTGTTAATAACTTGTAAAGAATCAAATCCAGATCTGGTGCTGATTATATATTCAAAGGACATGCAAAGAGAACCCTCCCTCCACTGATTAAACCAGCCCAGCCCCGACCCTGCAGCTGCGAGAGGAGCTCCAGCCCCAGAATCCCCAGGTGACCCTATTCAGGGATCAGGACAGAACTCAGACAAATCACCATGGAGTCTGTGCTCATCTGGGTATTCCTTGTCACTATTTTAAAAGGTAATTCATGGTGAACAACAGACCTTGAGAATGTGAGTGGAGATGAGTGAGAGAAACGGGGGGTGTGGGGCAGTTTCCTGAGCAGAATGTCTTGTGTCTGTAGGTGTCCAGGGTAAGGTGCAGCTGGTGGAGTCTGGGGGAGACCTGGTGAAGCCTGGGGGGTCCCTGAGACTCTCCTGTGTGGCCTTCAGTAGCTATGAAATGACCTGGGTCCGCCAGGTTCCAGGGAAGGGGCTGCAGTGGGTCGCAAATATTAACAGTGGTGGAAGTAGCACAAGTTACGCAGACGCTGTGAAGGGCCGATTCACCATCTCCAGAGACAACGCCAAGAACACGCTGTATCTGCAGATGAACAGCCTCAGAGCCGAGGACACGGCTGTGTATTACTGTGCGAGTGACACAGTGAGGGGATCTCAGTGTGAGCCAGACACAAACTTCCCTGTAGAAGGGGATCGGGACTGCCAGGGGGTGCACACTCCTCACCACTTCTGTCTTGAAGGCCCAGGAGCAGATGCAGATGAAGGTTCTGGGCAGGTTTCCTGTCAGGGTCTGGTGCTTCCTCCTCATGGAGCAGGTTCCCTAGGGTGTCTCTCTAGTCCCATGATTCAGGGAGCTCAATGTGAGACTCGAACCTGAGACTTTGGGACGACCTGAGCTAAAGGCAGATGCTCAACCACTGAGCCATCCAGGCGTCCTGAGTGTCTGTTGTTTAAATCCACCCAGTTCTTGTACAATGTTACAGCAGCCAGAACAGGGTGCGACCCTAGTGACACATGAATCCAAGTAATGGTGCTCTGGCATTTCCACAAGTCATGTCTCTGATGACCCTGAGGAATTTGAGTGGTACCATCTCCTTCCAGCGTTGTGTTATACTGACTGCTGGGAGGTGTGTGCCTCACCACTGGGAACAGTGTTGGTCCCCCATGTCCCCAACCTAATACCTACCTGTATCTGTCACTCTCTCTCCATAGATGAGGGGTGTTTCCAATGGTGAGATCATTACTGGAAATACAGTAGGATTCTCAGGAAACCACAAATGTTGGAGAAGATATGGAGAAAGGGGAACCCTCTTGCACTGTTGGTGGGAATGTGAACTGGTGCAGCCACTCTGGAAAACTCTGTGGGGGTTCCTCAAAGAGTTAAAAATAAACCTGCCCTACGACCCAGCAATTGCACTGCTGGGGATTTACCCAAAGATACAGATGCAATCAAATGCTGGGACACCTGCACCCTGATGTTTATAGCAGCAATGTCCACGATAGCCAAACTGTGGAAGGAGCCTTGGTGTCCATTGAAAGATCAATGGATAGAGATGCTGTGGTCTGTGTATACAATGGAATATTACTCAGCCATTAGAAACAGAAATACCCATCATTTGCTTCAATATGGTTGGAACTGGAGGGTATTATGCTGAGTGAATTAAGTCAGTGGGAGAAGGACAAACATTTTATGGTCTCATTTTGTGGAGAAAAATAAAAAATAGTGAAAGGGAATAAAGGGGAAAGGAGAGAAAATGAGTGGGAAATATCAGAGAGAGAGACAAAATATGAGAGACACCGAAGTCTGGGCAATGAAAAAAGGGTAGTGGAAGGGGAGGTGGGCGGGGGTGCGTGTGACTGGGTGATGGACACTTGGTAGGATGAGCACTGAGTGATATGCTATATGTTGGCAAATCGAACTCCAATAAAAATATACAAGAAACAAATAAAGTGAAAGGATGAAAAAAATTTTCACAAATATTTTGTTAATAGGTGTGAGGTGGTATCTCATTGTGGTTTTGATTTGTATTTCCCTGATGGCAAGTGATGCAGAGCATTTTCTCATGTGCATGTTGGCCTTGTCTATGTCTTCCTCTGTGAGATTTATGTTCCTGTCTTTTGCCCATTTCATGATTGGATTGTTTGTTTCTTTGCTGTTGAGTTTAATAAGTTCTTTATAGATCTTGGAAACTAGCCCTTTATCTGATACATCATTTGCAAATATCTTCTCCCATTCTGTAGGTCGTCTTTGAGTTTTGTTGACTGTATCCTTTGCTTTGCAAAAGCTTCTTATCTTATCTCCAAAGAAACGAGAGCTATAAATGATACACTGGAGCAGATGGATTTGACGGATATCTACAGTACTTTACATCCAAAGTCAACTGAATACACATTCTTCTCAAGTGCACTTGGAACTTTCTCCAGAATAGACCACATACTGGGTCACAAATCAGGTCTGAACTGATATCAAAAGATTGGGATCATCCCCTGCATATTCTCTGACCTAATGCCTTGAAATTAGAACTAAATCACAACAAGAAGTTTGGAACGACCTCAAATACGTGGAGGTTAAGGACCATCCTGCTAAAAGATGAAAGGGTCAACCAGGAAATTAAGGAAGAATTAAAAAGTTTCATGGAAACTAATGAGAATGAAGATACAACCGTTCCTATGGCTTTTGAGAGGTGCCTTGCTAGCGGTCTCTAAATCTGAGGACAAAAATTTGCTACCTGAATTCGCCTATAGGATTTGGTTGAATTACTGTCTCAGATTTCAGTATTTCATCCATTTTGAGATTACCTTTGTGATTGCGTTTGCGTTTGCATACCATACCATAGCTGAATGGTCCACTTTCATTCTTATGCAGGTGGTTGTTCAGTTTTTTTCAGAACCATTTATTGATGAGACTTTCTTTCATTAGATATTTTTTTCTTGCTTCTTGAGGAATAGTTGTCCATTGAGCTGAGGGTCCATTTCTGTGTTCTCTGCTCTGTTCCATTGATCTATGTGTTGTTTTTGCCAGTACCAGGCTATCTTGGTGATAAAGACTTTCCTTCTTTTTTTTTTTTTTTTTGTACTTCTTTTTTTTTAAATTAATTTTTATTGGTGTTCAATTTACCAACATACAGAAAAACACCCAGTGCTCATCCCGTCAAGTGTCCACCTCAGGGCCCATCACCCATTCCCCTCCAACACCCGCCCTCCTCCCCCCTTCCACCACCCCTAGTTCGTTTCCCCGAGTTAGGAGTAAGACTTTCTAATAGAGCTTGTCTGCAAACATTGTGATGTCCTTGAGCTGTAGTTTTGTTTCTGTTTGTTTTTTCCCAAAATGTTTCTACCTTTTTGGCAACTTAGGAAAGGAATTAAAGAAGACACAAAGAGATGGAAAACATTCCATGCTTATGTGTTAGAACAATGAATATTGTCAGGACACCTGTGTTGCTCAAGGGTTGAGTGTCTGCAATTGTCTCACGTTGTGATCCTCGGGTCCTGCGATGGTGTCCTTCTTCAGGCTTTTGGAAGGGAGCCTGCTTCTCCCTCTGCCTATGTCTCTGCCTCTGTCTCTGTGACTCTCCTGAATAAATAAATTAATCTTTAAAACAAAAACAAAAATAAATACTGTGAAAATCTCTATGATGCCCAGAACCTTCTACATTTTCAAAGCAATCCTTGTGAAAGCATCCTGAACATTTTTCACAGAGTATTAACATATAATCCTAAGATTTTTATGGCACACACAGAGATATTAGGGACATACTGATGCTCTGGCATGGCCCTGCTGTATTTGTTGTGAGAAGTATCAATTAACTGCCCTCACCCAGTGAAGTGTGCATTTCTCACCTGAAACTAGAACTAACCTGTTGCAATCAATAGTTATCTGTCAAAAAGTCACATTGGTCACAGAGAAGGAGAACAATGATACAAGAGAGTCAGAGATACTCGAACACTTTGGAACTTCAGTTTAAGGATGTGATGTTCTTTTATAACGTTTCCCGAAGATGAGCATGTGATGACCCTGTGGGATTTGTGTCTCACCATCACCTTACAGGGCTGTGTTGTACTGATGGCTGTTAGGTGTGTCCCCTGTCACCTGATGAACATTTGGTGCCCCGTGTCCTCATTTCAAACCCACCTGCATCTGTAACTCTCCTTCTGGACATGAGATCAGTTTCCCTTTAGGATTTCCTCAATGGAGCCCCTCGAGGGACCTACACAAGTTATTTACCTCTTATCATTTTATTTAAATGCAATCATTTTCGTCATGGAATTTGCAGTAACCAGGTAACATGACATGGTTATGCCAATATCTAACAGCTCTACCATCCTATTTCATACTTTACATGTGAACTTACATGACAGTGAAGCTATTTCAGGCAAGGTAAGTGCACTCATAGTCAGCAAGGCAGGGGAGCAGCTCTGAATGCCCAGAAGCAGGGAATTGGTTGGCTTTGATGATTTCATCAATATTTATACAAATAGCAGCTTTCCCAGACATGAACATTCAGAAAATAAGTGTGAGAGTATGTAGCAAGGGATGGAGCACACAGTTCGTCTTGTAGTGTGAAGTCCCTGGACCTGAGCTGGGATTACATGCATGTCTAAATGCACAGTGCAGTTGTCAATAGATTGTTATCATTTGCGTTGGTTTTGTTTCTTCTGTAGATGCTAACTCTCCACCTTGTTGAGGCCTATTTTGGGGTTTTGTGACTCTATTCCTGGCTGTACTGGAGAGCTGTTCTGAACATGGCTTCCTACCTCTAGCCTGGGATTGAATGTTCCACCCCTGAGGCTTCAGGGCGCCCTCATAGGAGCCATCAAGCCCTTTCTCTCCTCAGTCGACATCTGAATCCTGTGTTCACCCTACCTGTCTCTGAGCGGGTTACCTCAGGCAGCATTATACTGTTAGTTTAGGAGGGATAAGAAAAATAGAAACATATGCTATACAATGGAAAATGTTCATTCTGACACCAGTTTATTTTATCCCAAACTCTACCTGAATGAGCTCATTCAGCATCAGGTAAGCTCATCAAAGCGATTACAGAAGATCACAGATTTAACTGCAGTGGAAAGCAGTGACTGAGTTGTTAGAGACTTACAAATAGAACTGCATTACCTGAAAACCTCTGAAATTCAGCTAAATTCTAAATTTAGCAAAATCATGCGATCCCCAATACATGCGGGATCCACTATTCTAAGGAACCCTACCACTCTGTCGTTCAGGTGTTTCAGAGGGGCAGTAAATCCTGTGGAGAGGAGCACAGGCCAAGAATCAGGGGTTAGACTCACCTGAAAATGTGCACAAGGACACATTAGAAACCCTCTACAATTTAAGGGGTAAGTTCACATCACTGTATGGGGAACCATGACACCTAGAAACCAAGAGTTATATGCAAATACAATTACACAGTACCACGTGGACACAAAGTCTGAAGTCTGGAACATTACATTATAAAAAACCATAGTTTTTCAAAGAAGTAAATATGAACATAAAAAGGCAGTCACATCTCTGGTCACAACGGTTTCACAGAAATGATCCCAAGCTGACTATATACTGAGAGGACATGTATACAGGGACCTCTCTCTATTGAATAAAACATCCCAGACATGATCCTGCATCTGGGAGAGGAGTCCCAGCCCCAGAAACAATAGGTGACCAATTCAGTGATCAGGGCAAAACAGAACTCACCATGGAGTCTGTGCTCAGCTGGGTTTTCCTTGACACTCTTTTTATTTTTATTTTATTTTTATTTATTTATTTATTTATTTATTTATTTATTTATTTATTTATTTATTATAGTCACAGAGAGAGAGAGAGAGAGAGAGGCAGAGACACAGGCAGAGGGAGAAGCAGGCTCCATGCACCGGGAGCCCGACGTGGGATTCGATCCCGGGTCTCCAGGATCGCGCCCTGGGCCAAAGGCAGGCGCCAAACCGCTGTGCCACCCAGGGATCCCTTGACACTCTTTTTAAATATAGTTTTATTTATTTTCTATTTGAGTCAATTTGCCAACATAAAGCATATCACCCAGTGCTCATCTCATCAGCAGAAGAATGGGCATTTTCAAGAACTGACAGAAAATCTACCATAATATATATGTTAAATCTTTTTAAAAATGTCTCTATGATTTTGATATTTTCATCTAACTTTGTTAGAAAGAGAGAAATTATACCTCAAAAGTTCATAAACATTGGGATATATAACATCCCATATATAACATCAATGAGATTGAATATGTTTGATTTACACATTATATCCCCAACTGGGAGCACATATTAATTAACCAAAACCATCATGACTCCACTGTGATAACATGTGGGTTGAAATTGAAACCACACCTGCCTTTCCTAATTCATCCATGCCCGCACCTCACTTTCAGCCTGTCCAGACACCCATCATCCCATGACATCCTGTTTGGGCACTTCCTGCACTAATGGGAAAGGCTTGTTAATACGGGGTGCTGCTGGATACTCAGAAAGCATGAAGAAGTATCTACTGGCATTCACCTGAAGCTACTATTCCTCTACAGGGAATAGGTCAGAGCTCGACAATTCATGTTTACCCTGTGCTGTTCCCCTGACTTTCACCACCTGACACCAAAAAATGGATGTCTGTTTCTAATTCAATATTTTTAATGTAATATCCAGTTCTATATACTATGAATCTCTCAACTTCCCCTGGAGCTTTCCTACGACCCAGCAATTGCACTACTGGGATTTACTACAATGATACAAATACAGTGAAAGACCACAATACCTACACCCCAATGTTTATAGCAGCAATGTCCAGAGTAGCCAAACTGTGGAAGGATCCTCGGTGTCCATTGAAAGATGAATGGATAAAGAAGATGTGGTTTATGTATACAATGGAATATTAGCCATTAGAAACAACAAATACACACATTTGCTTCAATGTGGATGGAACTGGAGGGTATTATGCTGAGTGAAGTAAGTCAGTAGCATAAAAACAAACATATGGTCTCATTCATTCAGGGAATATAAAAAGTAGTGAAAGGGAGTAAAGGGGAAAGGAGAGAAAATGAGTGGGAAATATCAGAGAGGTCGACAGAATATGAGAGACTCCTAACTCTGGGAAAGGAACTCTGGGAAGGTGTAGTTGTAAGTGAGGTCGGCGGAGGTAGGGGTGACTGGGTGATGGGGACTGAGGGGTCACTTGACGGGATGAGCACTGGGTGTTATACTATATGTTGGCAAAGTGAACTCCAATAAAAAATAATTAAGAAATAAAATCAAAAAACAAATGAAACTTCAGATGATGAGTCATAATCCTAACCAAAGAGGAAAGGACCTATAGTCTAAAAATTCTAAAACACATATCAAAGACATTAAAGAAGACAGAAATATATGGAAAACAGTCTATTCTCGTGGATTGGAAAAATAAATATTCATATAATGTCTATGCCATCAACAGCAATCTATGCATTCAATATGAACCCTATCAAAACACCACCAACATTTTTCTAGGGAATGGAACAAGCCTAAAATTTGTAAGTAAACAGAAAATATTCTGACTAGGCCAAAGAATGTTGAAAGAAAAAACAAATCAGGGCATCCCAGGTGGCTCAGCGTTGTAACACTGCCTCTTTGTCCAGGGCATGATCCTGGAGACCTGGGAAAGAGTCCCATATCAGGCACCCTGCTTCTCCCTCTGCCTGTGTCTCTGCCATTCTCTCTGTCTCTCTGTGTCTCTCAGGAGTAAATAAATAAAAACTTAAAAAAAGCAAAAGGCATCACAATTCTGGATTTCAAAGTTTTGATCATCTAAACACTATAATAGTGGCAGTAAAACATGCACATGGTCAAAAGAATAGAATAAAGAACCCATAAATGGACACACAGCTCTATGGTCAACTTATCTTTGACAAAGTACAAAAGACTATCGACTGGAAAAAGGACAGCCACTTCAACAAGTGGTGTTGGGAACCTTGGACAGTTGCAAGTAGAATGAACCTGGGCCACATTCTTACATTCCACACAAAGATTAACTCAGAGTAGATGAAAGACCTAAATGTGTGGCAAGAAACCATCAAAATCAAGGAGATTTTGTGACCTCAGCCACAACAGGTTCTTGGTACTCGAATCTCCAAAGGGAAGGGAAACAAAAATAAAAATGAACTATATGGAATACATCAAGGAAGGAGCTGTGATACAGCTGTGGAAACACTCAACATAATTAAAAGGCAACCTAACAAATTGGAAAAGATTGGGATGCCTGTGTAGCTTGAGCATCTGTCTTTGCCTCAGGGAGTCCTAGAGCTCTGGGATTGAGATTAGCATTGGGCTCCAAGTGGGGAGCCCACTTCTCCCTCTGCGTGTCTCTGAATCTCTCTCTCCATCTCTGAAGAATAAATAATAACATCTTCCAAAAGAATAAAAACAATGGGAGAAGAGATTTGCAAATCTATCTCCAGATTAAGGCTGGTTTCCAAAATCGAAAAATAAATTACCAAACTAAACAACCAGAAAGTGAAAACTACAATCAGATATGGGCAGAAGACATGACGATTCACCTTGTCCTGATTGGAGCTGTAGACTGTCACTTTATATTAGGTAGGTAATCCACATACAAAATGAAATTTATTATCTCCTCTAGGTCTACCTTATATCAACTGCATGATTAGAACAGACAATGCATCTTGAAGACAAGAGGAAAATGCTTTCTGCCCCAGACTGAAGGACCTACCAGTAAACGTGGGAAGAAAACTACATAAAAAAAGAAAAGGTGGTAACCTGGAAAGAAAATAATTAGTTTTCTTATGACAATGTCTTAATAGAGTCAATGAGTAAAATCATCACATAAAAACTAGAAGAAATAACTCATGAGCTCAGCAAAAAAATCAGTATATACAATCAGCAAATAAAATAAAGATATATTCCTACAAAATAACAACAAATTACTATACAAAACTAACAAAATAATCTGATTTACACTAGAAACAATAATAAATATTTAGGATTAAAATTTACTAACAAGATGAAATATCACCAGAAAATGACCTATACTGATGTATCTTTTGAAATGCACCCAGAAATTCAAAAATAATTGTGCTTAGAACTTCATATATTCAGAGGGCCATCTACATAAATTGCTATAGAATTGTAGTTCAACACTTGTGTTGGCTTTTAATACACAAATGTAAATCTGGAGCTGGTTATATAGTCAGAGGATATGCAAATAGGGCCCTCCCTCCACTGATTAAACCAGCCCAGACCCGACCCTGCAGTTGGGAGAGGAGCCCCAGCCCCAGGATCCCAAGGTGACCCGATTCAGTGATCAGGACAGAACACAGACAAACCACCATGGAGTCTGTGCTCAGCTGGGTTTTCCTTGTCGCTATTTTAAAAGGTAATTCATGGAGAACAAGAGACCTTGAGTCTGTGAGTGGAGGTGAGTGAGAGAAACTGGGGTTGTGGGACAGTTGCTTGACCAGGATGTCTTGTGTCTGCAGGTGTCCAGGGTGAGGTGCAGCTGGTGGAGTCTGGGGGAGACCTGGTGAAGCCTGGGGGGTCCCTGAGACTCTCCTGTGTGGCCTCTGGATTCACCTTCAGTAGCTATGCCATGAGCTGGGTCCACCAGGCTCCAGGGAAGGGGCTGCAGTGGGTGGCAGCTATTAGTGATAGTGGAAGTAACACATACTACACTGACGCTGTGAAGGGCCGATTCACCATCTCCAGAGACAACGCCAAGAACACGCTGTATCTGCAGATGAACAGCCTGAGAACCCAGGACACGGCCATGTATTACTGTGCGAAGGGACACAGTGAGGCAAACTCATTGTGAACCCAGACACAAACCTCCCTGTGGAAGAGGATCAGGACCACCAGGGGGTGCACACTCCTCACCACTTCTGTCTTGAAGGCCCAGGAGTAGTATCAGATGGACGTTCTGGGCAGGTTTCCTTTCAGGGACAGGTCTTCCTCTCCAGGGAGCAGTTTCCCCCTGGGAGCCCCTCTGAACACTTGATTATGTGTTTAGCTATTCAGTCTCTTTCTTAGAGACCTAGAATTCAACTATAGCACTTGCACTTACTTGTGCATAACTTTTCCTGACCCAAAATTTTATTCAATTACAAATAACGCCATTCATATCATCTGAACCTTTTAATGAGTCCCAGTGACGATTACTGTGGATCACAAGATCCCAAGCTAACACGCTCTCTTGCACATCTCGGTATAGAGGAATCCCCAATCAACACAAGAGAAAGAGACATTCTACAAAAATGTTAATAACAGTCTGGGAGTGAGAGGGATTCCCAGCATGACATGGTAGGGATGTGGACTCAGAGGTCATTCACACACACACACACACACACACACACACACACACACACAATCACGAGAGTATAACCATTCATCACCGTTACCTTCATGTCTTATGTGAGCCAGGCAGGCCTGTCATCCCGTCATAAATGCCTGGGTGGTGCCAGGGAAGGACACTGGCTCAGGGTGTGTCTTGTGGGTCAGTGGTGGGGATGGGGTCTTGCTCCAGGAGGGGCTTGTGTGGAGTCAGAGTCCCAACTGTATCAAAAGAGGGAACCCCTGGGTTATTGTTTGATTTCTTATCCTTTGGGTGGAGGAGAAGACTGAGGAAGGAATATCAGGGAGCTAGCAGACAATAAATACTGGATATGGTGTCAGGAATCGTTTCACTAAACAAGCATCAAACTGGAAGGACAAAAGAGAAACATGGTCATTCTCAGTAGACAGATGTCTGAATCATAGGGAAAGGAGATGAATAGTATATGGAAGCAGCACAAAACTTTAAATAATAATACAAATAGGCTAAGATTCTACCCAGGTCTCAGATGGAAGCTGTCCTCTCCCCACGGAAACAATCTGGTTCTGAAGGTCATGTAGACACCATGTGCTCAGAGACCAGAAGCTTCTACTAGATCAATGAGGAACCTCAGGGTGAGGAGCTGGATTGGAGGACAGTCTACCTGCATGGAATAACTCATGGATCCTTCTGGTGCTGATGTCAGAACATCAGGACACACTAGGATGTGGGTGCTCAGACACCACATTTGCCTGCACCTGGACCTTAGACTTCCCAGACTCCAGAGCTGTGAGAATGAGCATCTATTGTTTAGTACACCAAATCTGGGACTGGGGTGACATCACCCAGAAACACTTAAACAGAGTCTCACCTCTTATTTGTCCCATACTAGTCCGTTATCTAGTCATTTGCAAATATTTTCTCCCATTCTGTAGGTTGTCTTTGAGTTTGTTGATGGTGTCTTTTGCTGTGCAAAAGATTCTTCTCTTTTTTTTTTAAATTTTTTTTTTAATTTATTTATGATAGTCACAGAGAGAGAGAGAGAGGCAGAGACACAGGCAGAGGGAGAAGCAGGCTCCATGCACCGGGAGCCTGATGTGGGATTCGATCCTGGGTCTCCAGGATCGCGCCCTGGGCCAAAGGCAGGCGCCAAACCGCTGCGCCACCCAGGGATCCCCAAAAGATTCTTCTCTTGATGACGTTCCAATAGTTCATTTTTGCTTTTGGTTCTCTTGCCTTCATGGATGAATCTTGCAAGAAGTTACTGTAGCCAAATTCAAAAAGGATGTTGCCTGTGGTTTCTGGGATTTTGATGGAATCGTCTCACATTTGATCTTTCATCCATTTTTTTTTGTTTGTCTTGTGTTTGTTTTGTGTGTGTTTTGTGTAAGTGAATGATCTAGTTTCATTCTTCTGTACATGGCTGTCCAAATTTCCCAGCACCATTTATAGAAGAGACTCTTGTTTTTTCCAGTGGATAATCTTTCCTGCTTTGTCAAATATTAGTTGACCATAGAGTTCAGTGTCCACTTCTGGTTCTCCATTCTGTGCAATTGATCAATGTGTCTGTTTTTGTACCAGTACCAGAACGTCCTGATGATCACAGCTTTGTAGTAGAACTTAGTTTCCAGCATTCTGATGCCCCCAGCTCTGGTTTTCCTTTCATTATTCTCCTGGCTATTTGGAGTATTATCTGATTCCACACAAACCTTAAGTTGATTTGTTCCAACCCTCTGAAGAAAGTCCAAGGTATTTTGGTAGGAATTGCATTGAACCTGTAAATAGCCCTCGGTAGCATTGACATTTTCACAAAATTAGTTCTTCCAATCAATGAGCATGGAATATTTATCAATATTTTTGTGTCTTCCTCAATTTCGTTCAGAAGTGTTCCATAGCTTTTAGGGTATAGAAACTTTACCTCTTTGGTTAGGGTTAATCCTGGGTATCTTATGCTTTGGGGTGCAGTTTAAGATTTTTTTGATGCCTTAAATTTTTTTCTTCAATCTCATTGTTAGTGTATAGTAATCAAAGTGATTTCTGGGCACTGATTTTGTATCCTGCCACACTGCCGAATTGCTGTATGAGTTCAATCAACCTTGGGGTGGAGTCCTTTGGGTTTTCTAGATACAGTGTAATGTAATCTGCGAAGACAGAGGTTTTGACTTCATTTTTTTCTTTTTTTGTTTTGACTTCTTGTTTGCCAATACGAATGCCTTTTGTTTCTTTTTGTTGCCTTATTGATGAGGCTAGGACTTCTAGTACTATGTTGAATAGCAGTGGTGGGAGTGGATATCCCTGTCTTGTTCCTGACCTTAGGGGAAAGGCTCCCAGTGTTTCCCCATTGAGAATGATATTTGCTGTGAGCTTTTCGTAGATGGCTTTTAAGATGTTGAGGAATGTTCCCTCTATCCCTACGCTCTGAAGAGTTTTGATCAGGAATGGATGCTCTATTTTGTCAAATGCTTTCTCTGTTTCTATTGAGAAGATCCTATGGTTCTTGTGTTCTTGTCTTTTTTCTCTTGTTGATATGATCTATCATATTGATTGCTCTATGAGTGTCAAAGCAGCCTTGCATCCCAGGTATAAATCCCACTTGGTCATGGTGAATTATTTTGTTAATATTCTGTTGTGTCCTATTGGCCAGTGTCTTGTTGAGAATTTTTGCATCTGCATTTATCAGGGTTATTGGTCTATAATTCTCCATTTGGTGGGGTCTTTGTTTCATTTTGGATTTAAGGTGATTCTGACCTCATAAAAAGATTTTGGAAGTATTCTGTCCCTTTCTATCTTTCAGAACAGCTTTAGTAAATACGTATGGCTTCTTCTTTAAATGTTTGTTAGACTTCCCTGGGAAGCCATCTGGACCTGGACTTTTGTGTCTTGGGAGGTTTTACATGACTGCTTCAATTTCCTCCTTGGTTATTTGCCTGTTCGGGTTTTCTATTTCTTCTTCTTCCAGTTTTACTTATTTGTGGTTTTCCAGAAAAGCATCCATTTCTTTTTTTTTTCTTTTTTTTTTATTTATGATAGAGAGAGAGAGAGGCAGAGACACAGGCAGAGGGAGAAGCAGGCTCCATGCACCAGGAGCCTGATGTGGGATTCGATCCCGGGTCTCCAGGATCGCACCCTGGGCCAAAGGCAGGCGCCAAACCGCTGCGCCACCCAGGGATCCCAAGCATCCATTTCTTCTGGACTGCCTAATTTATTGGCATATGAGTGGTCCTAATATGTTTTTAAAATCGTTTGTATCTCCTTCCTGTTGGTTGGGAGGTATTGGGACTTCATCAAGTTTAAAAGCTATGCACAGCAAAATAGTCAACAAAATTCAAAGACAACCTATTGAATGGGAGAAGATATTTGTAAATGACCTCTCAGGTAAAGGGCTAATATCCAAGATCTATTAAAAAAAGTTATCTAGGGGGGAGGGGCAAGATGGCAGAAGAGTAGGGAATCCAAGTCATCTGTCCTCAACAAATTACCTAGAAAACCTTCCAATCATCCTGAAAATCTACGAATTCGGCCTGAGATTTAAAGAGAGACCAGCTGGAATGCTACAGTGAGAAGAGTTCGCGCTTCTATCAAGGTAGGAAGACGGGAAAAAGAAATAAAGAAACAAAAGGCCTCCAAGGGGGAGGGGCTGCGAGGAGCCAGGCTGACGCCGGGGCGAGTGTCCCCAGGACAGGAGAGCCCCGTCCCGGAGGAGCAGGAGCTGCACTAACCTTCCCCGCGGAAAGGCCTCCCTGGGAATTGGAGCAGGATCCCCAGAAAGGCGGGGATGCCCTCAGGCTCCCTGGGAGAGTAACAGAGGAACTGCACTCCGGGAGAGTGCACCGAGCTCCCTAAGGGCTGCAGCACTCAGCGGGACACGGAGCAGCTCAGAGGGGCTCGGGCGGCGGCTCCGCGGAGGGGGCTGCGGGGCTCCGGGAGCAGCTCGGCGGTGGCGGCTCAGGCAGAGGAAGAAGCTCCGCGCGAAGGGGGCTGCGCGGCTCCGGGAACAGCTCAGAGGGGCTCGGGCAGCGGCTCCGCGGAGGGGGCTACGGGGCGGGAGCCCAAATCCGACAGCGCAGGCCCCGGAGCCAGGGCGCCAGGACACAGCCCAGGATCCGGCCTCCCCCCGGGACAGGCAGAGGCCGGGAGGGCCCAGGACAGCAAGTACACTCTTGCCTGGAACTGAGCAGATCAGCGGCCCCGCCCCGGAGCCCCCAGGCACTGCAGACGGAGAGCCCCGGAGTTACTGCAGGAGCTGAATCCAGGGTCCCAGAGCTGCCCCCGCCACTGTGGCTTCCTCCCGGGGCCTCACTGGGTGAACAACCCCCACCGAGCCCTGCACCAGGCAGGGGCAGTGCAGCTCCCCCAAGTGCTAACACCTGAGAATCAGCACAGCAGGCCCCTCCCCCAGAAGACCAGAGACATGGACCACTTCCAAGGGAAGTCAAGGGACTTAAAGTATACAGAATCAGAAGATACTCCCCCGTGTTTTTTTTTTGTTTGTTTGTTTGTTGTTTTGTTTTTTGATTTTGTTTTTGTTTTGTTTTGTGCTTTTTTTCTTTCTTCCTTCTTGATTTCTGATTGCTTCCCCCACCCCACCCCACCTTTTTTTTCTTTTTTCTCCTTTCTTTTTCTTTCTCTTTTTCTTCTCTTTTTCCCCTCTTTTTTCTTCTTTCTCTTTTTTCTTTTTCACTTTTCTTTCCTTCTCTCTCTTTTTCTCCTTTTCCCAATACAACTTGTTTTTGGCCACTCTGCACTGAGCAAAATGACTAGAAGGAAAACCTCACCTCAAAAAAAAGAATCAGAAACAGCCCTCTCTCCCACAGAGTTACAAAATATGGATTACAATTCAATGTCACAAAGCCAATTCAGAAGCACTATTATACAGCTACTGATGGCTCTAGAAAAAACCATAAAGGACTCAAGAGACTTCATTACTGCAGAATTTAGATCCAATCAGGCAGAAATTAAAAATCAATTAAATGAGATGCAATCCAAGCTAGAAGTCCTAATGACGAGGCTTAACGAGGTGGAAGAACGAGTGAGTGACATAGAAGACAAGTTGATGGCAAAGAGGGAAACCGAGGAAAAAAGAGACAGGCAATTAAAAGACAATGAGGATAGATTAAGGGAAATAAATGACAGCCTGAGGAAGAAAAACCTACGTTTAATTGGGGTTCCCGAGGGCACCGAAAGGGCCAGAGGGCCAGAATATGTATTTGAACAAATCCTAGCTGAAAACTTTCCGAATCTGGGAAGGGAAACAGGCATTCAAATCCAGGAAATAGAGAGATCCCCCCCTAAATCAACAAAAACCGTTCAACACCTCGACATTTAATAGTGAAGCTTGCAAATTCCAAAGATAAGGAGAAGATCCTTAAAGCAGCAAGAGAAAAAAAGTCCCTGACTTTTATGGGGAGGGATATTAGGGTAAGAACAGACCTCTCCACAGAGACCTG
Organism: Vulpes vulpes; assembly: GCF_048418805.1. Lineage (NCBI taxonomy): Eukaryota > Metazoa > Chordata > Mammalia > Carnivora > Canidae > Vulpes > Vulpes vulpes. The sequence continues at coordinate 133,436,942 of NC_132785.1, read as the reverse complement.
GCAGGCCAGAAAGGGCTGGCAGGATATATTCAGGGTCCTAAATGAAAAGAACATGCAACCAAGAATACTTTATCCAGCAAGGCTTTCATTCAAAATGGAAGGAGAGATAAAGAGCTTCCACGACAGGCAGGAACTGAAAGAATATGTAACCTCTAAACCAGCTCTGCAAGAAATTTTAAGGGGGACTCTTAAAATTCCCCTTTAAGAAGAAGTTCAGTGGAACAATCCACAAAAACAAGGACTGAATAGATATGATGACACTAAACTCATATCTCTCAATAGGAACTCTGAACGTGAACGGGCTTAATGACCCCATCAAAAGGTGCAGGGTTTCAGACTGGATAAAAAAGCAGCACCCATCTATTTGCTGTCTACAAGAGACTCATTTTAGACAGAAGGACACCTACAACCTGAAAATAAAAGGTTGGAGAACCATTTACCATTGAAATGGTCCTCAAAACAAAGCAGGGGTTGCCATCCTTATATCAGATAAATTAAAATTTACCCCGAAGACTATAGTGAGAGATGAAGAGGGACACTATCTCATACTCAAAGGATCTATCCAACAAGAGGACTTAACAATCCTCAATATATATGCCCCGGATGTGGGAGCTGCCAAATATTTAAACCAATTAATAACCAAACTGAAGAAATACTTTGATAATAATACACTTATACTTGGTGACTTCAATCTAACTCTCTCTATACTAGATAGGTCTCCTAAGCACAACATATCCAAAGAAACGAGAGCTTTAAATGATACACTGGACCAGATGGATTTCACAGATATCTACAGAACTTTACATCCAAACTCAAATGAATACACATTCTTCTCAAGTGCACATGGAACTTTCTCCAGAATAGACCACATACTGGGTCACAAATCGGGTCTGAACCGATACCAAAAGATCGGGATAGTCCCCGTATATTCTCAGACCATAATGCCTTGAAATTAGAACTTAATCACAACAAGAAGTATGGAAGGATCACAAACACATGGAGGTTAAGGACCATCCTGCTAAAAGATGAAAAGGTTAACCAGGAAATTAAGGAAGAATTCAAAAGATTCATGGAAACTAATGAGAATGAAGATACAACCGTTCAAAATTGTTGGGATGCAGCAAAAGCAGTCCTGAGGGGGAAATACATCGCAATACAAGCATCCATTCAAAAACTGGAAAGATCTCAAATTCAAAAGCTCACCTTACACATAAAGGAACTAGAGAAAAAGCAACAAATAGACCCCACCCCCAGCAGAAGGAGACAGTTAAGTAAAATTCGAGCAGAACTAAATGATATCAAGACCAAAAGAACTGTGGAACAGATCAACAGAACCAGGAGTTGGTTCTTTGAAAGAATTAATAAGATAGATAAACCATTAGCCAACCTTATTAAAGAGAAGAGAGAGAAGACTCAAATTAATAAAATCATGAATGAGAAAGGAGAGATCACTACCAACACCAAGGAAATCCAAACGATTTTAAAAACATATTATGAACAGCTGTACGCCAATAAATTAGGAAATCTAGAAGAAATGGACATATTCCTGGAAAGCCACAAACTACCAAAACTGGAGCAGGAAGAAATAGAAAACCTGAACAGGCCAATAACCAGGGAGGAAATTGAAGCAGTCATCAAAAACCTCCCAAGACACAAGAGTCCAGGGCCTGATGGCTTCCAAGGGGAATTCTATCAAAAGTTTAAAGAAGAAATCATACCTATTCTACTAAAGCTGTTTGGAAAGATAGAAAGAGATGGAGTACTTCCAATTCGTTCTATGAGGCCAGCATCACCTTAATTCTGAAAGCAGACAAAGACCCCACCAAAAAGGAGAATTACAGACCAATATCCCTGATGAACATGGATGCAAACATTCTCAACAAGATACTAGCCAATAGGATCCAACAACACATTAAGAAAATTATTCACCATGACCAAGTAGGATTTATCCCTGGGACACAAGGCTGGTTCAACACTCGTAAAACCATCAATGTGATTCATCATATCAGCAAGAGAAAAACCAAGAACCATATGATCCTCTCATTAGACGCAGAGAAAGCATTTGACAAAATACAGCATCCATTCCTGATCAAAACCCTTCAGAGTGTTGGGATAGAGGGAACTTTCCTCGACATTTAAAAGCCATTTATGAAAAGCCCACAGTAAATATCATTCTCAATGGGGAAGCACTGGGAGCCTTTCCCCTAAGATCAGGAACAAGACAGGGATGTTCACTCTCACCACTGCTGTTCAACATAGTTCTGGAAGTCCTCGCCTCAGCAATCAGACAACAAAAAGACATTAAAGGCATTCAAATTGGCAAAGAAGAAGTCAAACTCTCCCTCTTCGCCGATGACATGATACTCTACATAGAAAACCCAAAAGCCTCCACCCCAAGATTCCTAGAACTCATACAGCAATTTGGTAGGGTGGCAGGATACAAAATCAATGCCCAGAAATCAATGGCATTTCTATACACTAACAATGAGACTGAAGAAAGAGAAATTAAGGAGTCAATCCCATTTACAATTGCACCCAAAAGCATAAGATACCTAGGAATAAACCTAACCAAAGAGGTAAAAGATCTATACCCTAAAAACTATAGAACACTTCTGAAAGTAATTGAGGAAGACACAAAGAGATGGAAAAATATTCCATGCTCATGGATTGGCAGAATTAATATTGTAAAAATGTCAATGTTTCCCAGGGCAATTTACACGTTTAATGCAATCTCTAACAAAATACCATGGACTTTTTTCAGAGAGTTAGAACAAATTATTTTAAGATTTGTGTGGAATCAGAAAAGACCCCGAATAGCCAGGGGAATTTTAAAAAAAGAAACCATAGCTGGGGGCATCACAATGCCAGATTTCAGGTTGTACTACAAAGCTGTGGTCATCAAGACAGTGTGGTCCTGGCACAAAAACAGACACATAGATCAATGGAACAGAATAGAGAACCCAGAAGTGGACCCTGAAATGTATGGTCATCTAATATTCGATAAAGGAGGAAAGACTATCCATTGGAAGAAAGACAGTCTCTTCAATAAATGGTGCTGGGAAAATTGGACATCCACATGCAGAAGAATGAAACTGGACCACTCTCTTTCACCATACACAAAGATAAACTCAAAATGGATGAGAGATCTAAATGTGAGACAAGATTCCATCAAAATCCTAGAGAAGAACACAGGCAACACCCTTTTTGAACTCGGCCACAGTAATTTTTTGCAAGATACATCCACAAAGGCAAAAGAAACAAAAGCAAAAATGAACTATTGGGACTTCATCAAGATAAGAAGGTTTTGCACAGCAAAGGATACAGTCAACAAAACTAAAAGACAACCTACAGAATGGGAGAAGATATTTGCAAATGACATATCAGATAAAGGGCTAGTTTCCAAAATCTATATAGAACTTATTAAACTCAACACCAAAGAAACAAACAATCAAATCATGAAATGGGCAAAAGACATGAAGAGAAATCTCACTGAGGAAGACATGGACATGGCCAACATGCACATGAGAAAATGCTCTGCATCCCTTGCCATCAGGGAAATACAATTCAAGACCACAATGAGATACTACCTCACACCAGTGAGAATGGGGAAAATTAACAAGGCAGGAAACAACAAATGTTGGAGGGGATGCGGAGAAAAGGGAACCCTCTTACACTGTTGGTGGGAATGTGAACTGGTGCAGCCACTCTGGACAAGTGTGTGGAGGTTCCTCAAAGAGTTAAAAATAGACCTGCCCTACGACCCAGCAATTGCACTGTTAGGGATTTACCCCAAAGATTCAGATGCAATGAAACGTCGGGACACCTGCACCCTGATGTTTCTAGCAGCAATGGCCACAATAGCCAAACTGTGGAAGGAGCCTCTCTGTCCATCGAAAGATGAATGGATAAAGAAGATGTGGTTTATGTACACAATGGAATATTACTCAGCAATTAGAAATGACAAATACCTACCATTTGCTCCAACGTGGATGGAACTGGAGGGTATTATGCTGAGTGAAATAAGTCAATCGGAGAAGGACAAACAGTGTATGTTCTCATTCATTTGGGGAATATAAATAATAGTGAAAGGGAATATAAAGGAAAGGAAAAGAAATGTTGGGAAATATCAGGAAGGGAGACAGAACATAAAGACTCCTAACTCGGGGAAACGAACTAGGGGTGGTGGAAGGGGAGGAGGGCGGGTGTTGGAGGCGAATGGGTGACGGGCACTGAGGTGGACACTTGACGGGATGAGCACTGGGTGTTTTTCTGTATGTTGGTAAATTGAACACCAATAAAAATTTAAAAAAAATTTTGTGGAATACTACTAAAGCAGTATCCAGAGGAAAATCTATGGTTTTGGATACAGTCATTAAATAATTAAAAATTGAATAGAAATTTTAAAAAAAGTTATCTAGATTAGTTGCTGGTAGGAGTTTAGTTGAGGACATGTACTCCTCCATGATCTTGCCCCCAATATTTATTTATTTATTTATTTATTTATTTATTTATTTATTTATCTATCTATTAATTTATCTGTTTATTCATTTATTTATTTTTTTAGACAAATTTTTAATAATAAATTTATTTTTTTGGTGTCCAGTTTTCCAATATACAGAATAACACCCAGTGCTTATCCCGTCAAGTGCCCCTCTCACTTCCTGTCACCCATTCACCCACACCCCCTCCCCTTCCACCACTCCTCGTTGGTCTCCCAGAAATGGACACACAGCTCTGTGGTCAACATATCCTCGACAAAGTACAAAAGAATATCGACTGGAAAAAGGACAATCTTTTCAACAACTGGTGTCAGGAAAATTGGATAGCTGCAAGTAGAAGAATGAACCTGGCCACATTCTTACACTCCACACAAAGATAAACTCAGAATAGCTATGCCATAAGCTGGGTCCGCAAGGCTCCTGGAAGGGGCTGCAGTGGGTCACATGGATTTATGCTATTGGAAGTAGCATGAGCTATGCAGATGCTGTGAAGGGCCGATTCACCATCTCCAGAGACAACATCAAGAACACACTGTATCTGCAGATGAACAGCCTGAGAGTTGAGGACATGGCTGTGCATTACTGTGTGAAGTACACAGTGAGGGGACCTCAGAGTTTGCCCAGACACAAACCTCCCTGTAGACGGGGATCGGGACCACCAGGGGGTGCACACTCCTCACCACTTTGGTCTTGAAGGCCCAGGAGCAGGTGCAGATGGAGGTTCTGGGTATGTTTCCTCTTGGGTTCTGGGCTTCCTCTCCATGGAGCAGTTTCCCCCAGGGAGTCTCTCTGAACACTTGGTTATGTGTTTCCCTCTTCAGTCTCTTTCTTAGAGACTTAGAAATTCAACTATAGCACCTGCACTTACTTATACTTAACTTTTCCTGACCCAAAATATTCATCTATTACAAAGAACTCCATTCACATCGTCTGAACATTTTCATGAGCCCTCGTGATGCTCACTGTGGATCAGAAGACCCCAAGCTCATATGCTGTCTTGCACATCATGGTTTAGAGGAATCCCCAATCAACACAAGAGAAAGACATTCTACAAAAATGTTAATAATGGCCTGGGAGTGAGAGAGATTCCCAGCATGACATGGTAGGGATGTGGATGCAGAGGTGATTCACACACACACACACACACACACAATCAGGAGAGTATAAGCTTTAATCATCTTCCTCTTCATGTCAGATGAGAGGCAGGCAGGCCTCTCATCACATCATAAATGCCTGGATGGTGCCAGGAGGTACACTCACTTAGGTTGTGTTTTGTGGGTCAGTGTTGGGGATGGGGTCCTGCTCCAGGAGCGGCTTGTTTGGAGTTAGTGTCCCAACTGCTTCTAAGGAGGGAACTCCTGGGTTATTGTTTGATTTCTTATCCTTTGGATGGAGGAGAGGCATGTGGATGGAACATCAGGGAACTAGTAGGCAATAAAGAATGCACATGGTGTGAGGAATAATTTCACTAAATAAGTATCAAACTGGAAGACCAAAGGAAAGACTTGGTCATTCTCAGTAGACAAATTTCTGAATCCCACGGAAAGGAGATGAATAATATATGGAAGAATCATGAAACACAAAATGACAATACAAATAGGCCTAGATACTACCAGATCTTAGATGGAGGCTGTCCTCTCCCCAGGGTCACCAGCTGGTTCTGAAGGTCATGTGTCCTCTGTGTGCTCAGATACCAGAAGCTTCTACTGGATCCATGAGGATACTGAAGGTTAGGAGCTTGATTGAAGGGTCTTCCCCTGCAGGGAATAACTCGTGGATCCTTCAGGTGCTGATGTCAGCTCATTGTGTGTGACCTCTACCATCCCCATGTTGGTATCTAATGCCCATGAGATCGGGGGAGGAGGTAGGCCTTAGGGGATCACTTAGGTCAGGAGGTGCAGCCTCATGATAGGATCAGGGCCCTTATAAACCAGGACTGGGAAAGCTCCCTGCACCCCGGCCCCATGTGAGGTGATGGGGAAGGGACGGGCGAGGATGTGGGTGCTCTCCAGACACCACACTTGCACCTGGATCTCAGATGTCCCATATTCCAGAGCTGTGAGAATGAGTGTCTGTTGTTTGATCTGCCCAGTCCATGTAAAATGTTCCAGCAGGGGCACAGGCTAATCTCCACTTATTTTTCTTTGTTAAGTTTAATTTACCAGGGCGGGTCAGGAGGGCAGAGGAGTAGGGATCTCAAGTCACCTGTCCCCATCAACTTACCTAGGTAACTTTTATTTTATTTTATTTTATTTTATTTTATTTTTTATTATATTTATCGCATCTTTTATTATATATCTATATCACATCTTTATCCATTCATCTATCAATGGACACAGACTGCTACCATAACTTGGTTATTATAAATACAGATATAATAAACATGGGGGTGCATGTATCATTTTCAGTCAGTGTTTCCATGTTCTTGGGTAAATAAATACCCAGTAGTGTGATTACTGGATCATAGGATAGTTCTATTTTTAACTTTTTGAGAAGCCTCCATACTGTCTTCCACAGTGGTTGCATCAGTGTGCATTCCCACCAATAATTCACAAGAGTTCCTTCTTGCAAACACTTGTTTCTTAAATTTTGTATTTTAGCCATTCTGACAGTGTGAGGTGATATCTCATTGTAGTTTTGATTTGCATTTTCCTGATGTCTAGTGATGTTAAGCATCTTTACATGTGTCTGTTGGTCATCTGGATGTCTTCTTGGGAGAATTGTTCATATCTTCTGCCCATTTTTAAAAATTGGATTATTTCGGGGTTTGGTGTTGAGTTGAATAAGTTCTTTATAGATTTTGGATACTAACCAGTCTATACTAACTTATCTGATATGTCATTTGCAAATACCTTTTCCCATTCTGTAGATTGCCTTTTAGTTTTGTTGGTTGTTTCCTTTGTTGTGTAGAAGCTTTTTATTTTGATGTAGTCCCAAAAGTTTATTTTTCCTTTTGTTTCCTTTGCCTCAGGAGACAGATCTAGAAAGATGTTGCTCTGACCAATGTCAGAGAAATTATTGCCAGGGACTTTTTCCCATTGCATATTCTTGACTCCTTTCTTGAAGATTAATTGACACTATAATTGTGGGTTGATTTCTTGACTTTCTGTTCTGTTCTAGTGATCCATGTGTCTACTTTTGTGCCAGTACCATACCATTTTGATTGCTACAGGTTTGTAATATAACTTGAAGTCTGGAAATGTGATACTTCCAATTTCATTTCTCTTTTTCAGGATTGATTTGGCTATTCGGGATCTTTTCCTAAAATCCTAACAAATTTTATTTATTTATTTATTTATTTTAATTAATTTTTATTGGTGTTCAATTTACCAACATACAGAAAAACACCCAGTGCTCATCCCGTCAAGTGTCCACCTCAGTGCCCGTCACCCATTCCCCTCCAACACCCGCCCTCCTCCCCCCTTCCACCACCCCTAGTTCGTTTCCCCGAGTTAGGAGTCTTTATGTTCTGTCTCCCTTCCTGATATTTCCCAACATTTCTTCTCCCTTCCTTTATATTCCCTTTCACTATTATTTATATTCCCCAAATGAATGAGAACATACACTGCTTGTCCTTCTCCGATTGACTTATTTCACTCAGCATAATACCCTCCAGTTCCATCCACGTTGAAGCAAATGGTGGGTATTTGTCGTTTCTAATCGCTGAGTAATATTCCATTGTATACATAAACCACATCTTCTTTATCCATTCATCTTTTGATGGACACCGAGGCTCCTTCCACAGTTTGGCTATTGTGGCCATTGCTGATAGAAACATCGGGGTGCAGGTGTCCCGACGTTTCATTGCATCTGAATCTTTGGGGTAAATCCCCAACAGTGCAATTGCTGGGTCGTAGGGCAGGTCTATTTTTAACTCTTTGAGGAACCTCCACACAGTTTTCCAGAGTGGCTGTACCAGTTCACATTCCCACCAACAGTGTAAGAGGGTTCCCTTTTCTCCGCATCCTCTCCAACATTTGTTGTTTCCTGCCTTGTTAATTTTCCCCATTCTCACTGGTGTGAGGTGGTATCTCATTGTGGTTTTGATTTGTATTTCCCTGATGGCAAGTGATGCGGAGCATTTTCTCATGTGCTTGTTGGCCATGTCCATGTCTTCCTCTGTGAGATTTCTCTTCATGTCTTTTGCCCATTTCATGATTGGATTGTTTGTTTCTTTGGTGTTGAGTTTAATAAGTTCTTTCACCATACACAAAGATAAACTCAAAATGGATGAGAGATCTAAATGTGAGACAAGAGTCCATCAAAATCCTAGAGGAGAACACAGGCAACACCCTTTTTGAACTTGGCCACAGTAATTTCTTGCAAGATACATCCACAAAGGCAAAAGAAACAAAAGCAAAAATGAACTATTGGGACTTCATCAAGATAAGAAGCTTTTGCACAGCAAAGGATACAGTCAACAAAACTAAAAGACAACCTACAGAATGGAGAAGATATTTGCAAATGACATATCAGATAAAGGGCTAGTTTCCAAAATCTATCAGCTTGTCTTCTATGTCACTCACTCGTTCTTCCACCTCGTCAAGCCTCGTCGTTAGGACTTCTAGCTTGGATTGTATCTCATTTAATTGATTTTTAATTTCTGCCTGATTGGATCTCAATTCTCCAGTCATGAAGTCTCTTGAGTCCTTTATGGTTTTTTCTAGAGCCACCAGTAGCTGTATAATAGTGCTTCTGAATTGGCTTTCTGACATTGAATTGTAATCCATATTTTGTAACTCTGTGGGAGAGAGGGCTGTTTCTGATTCTTTTTTTTGAGGTGAGGTTTTCCTTCTAGTCATTTTGCTCAGTGCAGAGTGGCCAAAACCAAGTTGTATTGGGAAAAGGAGAAAAAGAGAGAGAAGGAAAGAAAAGAGAAAAAGAAAAAAGAGAAAGAAGAAAAAAAAGGGGGGGGAAAGAGAAGAAAAAGAAAGAAAGGAGAAAAAAGAAAAAAAGGGGGGGTGGGGGACGCAATCAGAAATCAAGAAGAAAGAGAGAAAAGAAAAAAAAAAGCACAAAACAAAACAAAACAAAACAAAACAAAAAAAACACGGGGGAGTATCTTCCGATTCTGTGTTCTTTAAGTCCCTTGACTTCCCTTGGAACTTGTCCCTCTAGCTGGTCTTCTGGGGGAGGGGCCTGCTGTGCTGATTCTCAGGTGTTAGCACTTGGGGGAGCTGCTCTGCCCCTGCCTGGTGCAGGGCTCAGTGGGGGTTGTTCACCCCGTGAGGCCCCGGGAGGAAGCCACAGTGGCGGGGGCAGCTCTGGGACCCTGGAGTCAGCCCCCGCAGTAGCTCCGGGGCTCTCCGTCTGCAGGGCCTGGAGGCTCCCAGGCGGGGCTGCTGATCTGCTCAGTTCCAGGCAGGAGCGTCCTCGCTGTCCTGGGCCCTCCCGGCCTCTGCCTGTCCCGGGGGGAGGCCGGATCCTGGGCTGTGTCCCGGCGCCCTGTGCTCCGGGGCCTGCGCTGTTGGATTCGCGCTCCCGGCGGTGCAGCCTCCTCCGCGGAGCCGCCGCCCGAGCCCCTCCGAGCTGTTCCCGGAGCCGCGCCGCCCCCTCCGGGCTGAGGTTCTTCCTCCGCCCGAGCCGCCGCTGCCAAGCTGTTCCCGGAGCCGCGCAGCCCCCTCCGCGGAGCCGCCGACCGAGCCCCTCCGAGCTGCTCCGGTCCCGCCCGAGCGCTGCAGCCCTTAGGGAGCTCGGCGCACTCTCCGGGGTGCAGTTCCTCTGTTACTGTCCCAGGGAGCCCGAGGGCATCCCCTCCTTTCTGGGGATCCTGCTCCAATTCCCCGGGAGGCCTCTCCCCCGGGAAGGTCGGTGCAGCTCCTGCTCCTCCGGGACGGGGCTCTCCTGTCCTGGGGACACTCGCCCCGGCCTCAGCCCGTCTCCTCGCGGGGCCCCTCCCCCTTGGAGGCCTTTTGTTTCTTTATTTCTTTTTCCCCCAGTCTTCCTACCTTGATAGAAGCGCGAACTCTTCTCACTGTAGCGTTCCAGCTGGTCTCTCTTTAAATCTCAGGCCGAATTCGTAGATTTTCAGGATGATTTGAATGTTTTCTAGGTAATTTGTTGAGGACAAGTGACTTGGAGACCCTACTCTGCCGCCATCTTGCCCCTCCTCCCCTAGGTAACTTTTAAATCATCCTCAAAACTTACTAATCCCTCTAGAAATGTATTTATTGCTTTTTTTAATAATAAATTTATTTTTTATTGGTGTTCAATTTGCGAACATACAGAATAACACCCAGTGCTCATCCCATCAAGTGCCCCCCTCAGTGCCCATCACCCATTCACCCACACCCCCTGCCCTCCTCCCCTTACACCACTCCTAGTTCATTTCCCAGAGTTAAGAGTCTTTATGTTCTGTCTCCCTTTCTGATATTTCCCACCCATTTCTTCTGCCTTTCCATCTATTCCCTTTCAATATTATTTATATTTCCCAAATGAATGAGACCATATAATGTTTGTCCTTCACCAACTGACTTATTTCACTCAGCATAATACCCTCCAGTTCCATCCACGTTGGAGCAAATGGTGGGTATTTGTCATTTCTAATGGCTGAGTAATATTCCATTGTATACATAAACCACATCTTTATCCATTCATCTTTCGATGGACACAGAGGCTCCTTCCACAGTTTGGCTATTGTGGACATTGTTGCTAGAAACATCAGGGTGCAGGTGTGCCAGTGTTTCATACCCCCGGCATCTGTATCTTTGGGGTAAATCCCCAACAGTGCAATTGCTGGGTCATAGGGCAGGTCTATTTTTAACACTTTGAGGAACCTCCACACAGTTTTCCAGAGTGGCTGCACCAGTTCACATTCCCACCAACAGTGTAAGAGGGCTCTCTTTTCTCCGCATCCTCTCCAACATTTGTGGTTTCCTGCTTTGTTAATTTTCCCCATTCTCACTGGTGTGAGGTGGTATCTCATTGTGGTTTTGATTTGTATTTCCCTGATGGCAAGGGATGTGGAGCATTTTCTCAAGTGCTTGTTGGCCATGTCTATGTCTTCCTCTGTGAGATTTCTCTTCATGACTTTTGCCCATTTCAAGATTGGATTGTTTGTTTCTTTGGTGTTGAGTTTAATAAGTTCTTTATAGATCTTGGAAACTAGCCAAGTTTATCTGTACTTCATTTGCAAACATCTCCCATTCTATAGGTCGTCTTTGAGTTTTGTTGACTGTATCCTTTGCTGTGCAAAAGCTTCTTATCTTGATGAAGTCCCAATAGTTCATTTTCGCTTTTGTTTCTTTTGCCTTCGTGGATGTATCTTGCAAGAAGTTACTGTGGCCAAGTTCAAAAATGGTGTTGCCTGTGTTCTCTTCTAGGATTTTGATGGAATCTTGTCTCACATTTAGATCTTTCATCCATTTTGAGCTTATCTTTGCGTATGGTGAAAGAGAGTGGTCCAGTTTCATTTTTCTGCATGTGGATGTCCAATTTTCCCAGCACCATTTACTGAAGAGACTGTCTTTCTTCCAGTGATTAGTCTTTCCTCCTTTATCGAATATTAGTTGACCAAAATATTTTGGGTCCACTTCTGGGTTTTCTATTCTGTTCCATTGATCTATGTGTCTGTTTTTGTGCCTGTAGCACACTGTCTTGATGACCACAGCTTTGTAGTACAACCTGAAATCTGGCATTGTGATGCCCCCAGCTATGGTTTTCTTTTTTAAAACTCCCCTGGCTATTCGGGGTCTTTTCTGATTCCACACAAATCTTTTTAAAAAAATTTATTTAGTTATGATAATCACACAGAGAGTGAGAGAGGCAGAGACACAGGCAGAGGGAGAAGCAGGCTCCATGCACCAGGAGCCTGATGTGGGACTCGATCCCAGGTCTCTGGGATTGACCCTGGGCCAAAGGCAGGCGCCAAACCGCTGTGCCACCCAGGGATCCCCATGATTCCACACAAATCTTAAAATAATTTGTTCTAACTCTCTGAAGAAATTCCATAGTATTTTGATAGGGATTGCATTAAATGTGTAAATTGCCCTGGGTAACCAAAAAGGAGAATTATAGACCAATATTCCAGATGAACATGGATGTAAAAATTCTCAACAAGGTACTAGCCAATGGTATCCAACAGTACGTTAAGAAAATTATTCACCGTGACCAAGTAGGATTTATTCCTGGGACACAAGCCTGGTTCAACTCTTGTAAAACAATCAATGTGATTCATAATATCAGCAAGAGAAAAACCAAGAACCATATGATCCTCTCATTAGATGCAGAGAAAGCACTTAACAAAATACAGCATTCATTCATTATCAAAACTCTTCAGAGTGTACGGATAGAGGGAACATTCCTCAACATCTTAAAAGCCTTCTACGAAAAGCCCACAGCAAATATCATTCTCAATGGGCAAGCACTGGGAGCTTTTTCCCTAAGATCAGGAACAAGACAGGAATGTCCACTCTCACCACTGCTATTCACCATAGTACTGGAAGTCCTAGCCTCAGCAATCAGACAACAAAAAGACATTAAAAGCATTCTAATTGGCAAAGAAGAAGTCAAACTCTCCCTCTTCGCCGATGACATGATACTCTACATAGAAAACCCAAAAGCCTCCACCCCAAGATTGCTAGAATTCATACAGCAATTTGGCAGTGTGGCAGGATACAAAATCAATGCCCAGAAGTCAGTGGCATTTCTAGACACTAACAATGAGACTGAAGAAAGAGAGATTAAGGAGTCAATCCCATTTACAATTGCACCCAAAAGCATAAGATACCTCAGAATAAAGCTATCCAAAGAGGTAAACGATCTATACCCTAAAAACTATAGAACACTTCTGAAAGAAATTGAGGAAGACACAAAGAGATGAAAAAATATTCCATGCTCATGGATTGGCAGAATTAATATTGTGAAAATGTCAATGTTACCCTCTTGAAATTTAAAGAAAGAACAGCTGGAAAGCTACATAGGGAAGGGTTTTCCTTTCTAAGAAGGTAGGAAGGCTGTAAAAAATAAAGAAAAAAAGTTAATTCAGGACGGGTCCCTGGCAGAGCTGGGCTAAGGTTGGCAGCGAGAGCCTCTGGGAGAGAAAATCCCAGTCCCAGAGAAGCAGAAATTTAAGCATTCTCACCGGATTCTTCCCAGATGGAAAGGCACTTTTGCAAGAACCTTGGACAGACTCATCAGGGGGCAGTGGAGCCTCCATTTTCCAGGGTCACTAATAGGGCAGTTGCACCAGGGCTGTGGGCCTATTTCTGTAATGGGCTGAAGCCTCCTTGGTACATCTGGTCCAAGGCGGCTGCACCCTGCTTCTTCGGGAACTGTGGCCCCGTGACCCTGATTCCAGCAGCACAGGCCCCGGATCCCAGGAAGCAGAGCTGGAGCAGCCCTGGGTCCTGTGCTTCCCAGGGGCAGGTGGAGGCGGGTAGGGCCCAGGGCAGTGAGGATGCTCCTGCCCCAGGGCACCCTGAGTTCTACAGGTTTGCACCCCCCAACCCTGGGAGCATCCAGGCCCCTGTAGACCTGGAGCTGCAGTAGTTACTGCGGGAGCTGACTCCAGGCCTGGGGAGCTGGCCCCGCCAGTGTTGTTGGCCATTCTGGTGTCAGCCTATGCCTGGGATGGAGCAGGGCTGCCAGGGAGCAGGGGCCTCACAGGATAAACAGCTCCCCCTGAGCCCGGCAGCCAGATGGGGACAGGGCATCCCCCCGAGGTGCACACACCTGAGACTCAGCACAGCAGGCCCCTCCCCCAGAGGACCAGCTGGAAGGACAAGGGAAGAGCAAGTTGTTGACTGAGCAGCATTGGAAAGCTCCAGGGGAAGCCGAGGGATTTACAGTATATAGAACCAGAGGGCACCCCTCCTTACCCCTCCCTTTTTGCCATACAACTCAATTTGTATGAGACTGTAAATTTCCAATTTTTTCCCTGTCTCACTTTACTACAATGTTTTACCACCTCTTCATTTTCAAGTTTCTTCCTTTTTGACTTTCATATTTCTACAATTACAGGTACTGGATATATTTTCCACTTCTAGATTCCCTTCAACATACCCAACTTAATATTGGGAGATATACAAGATATGTTTTTTTGTTTTATTTTGTGTTTTTTGTTTCTCTGCCTCATTTTGTTCTACAATGGCAGAACTTAATACCTTCTGAAACATGACTAGTATGCACCCAGTACCCAGTGGTATACCATGCTAGTTCATTTTGTGAGATTCCTCATTCCCATTATTTCCCCTCTTGTATCACACTTATATTCGGTGGTCAATGTTGGGGCTCTCTACAAGTATTTCTGGTTTATATAATTTTGGGACTGAACATATTCTAACATACAGAACTTCATATGCTCAGAAACAAGAGGTTCACCCTCTAGAATCCCTCAGGTAGATTACATCATCCCTTCACTTCAACATTGTCACAATCACAATCTCCCAGTCCCCCTCCCCTTTTCCTTCTTTCTTTTTGCCTTTCTTATTCTTTTTTTCACTCTTCTTAGGATTCTTAGCCTTTTATTTTTTAATACTTTGTTTTAAATTTCTTCTTCACTTTACAGTACTTTTGTTTTATTTTGTTCTGATCTTTGTTTTCAATTTCTGGTCTCTGACCTCAGCAGAATCATGTGGGTGAAATTTACTTAGGTCCAGGTTCATATTCTTGATAAAGTCCAGTCATACAACCACTCTGCACTGAGTAAAATGACTACAAGGAAGAACTCAACACAAAAGAAAGAATCAAAAGCAGTACTCTCAAAAAAAAAAAAAAAAAGCAGTACTCTCTGCCACAGTTACAGATTTTGGATTACAATTTGATATCAGAAAGCCAATTCACAAGCACAATTATAAAGCTAATGGTGGCTCCGGAGAAAAGCATAAAGGATTCAAGAGATTTCATGACTGCAAAATTAAGATGTAATCCGGTTGAAATTAAAAATCAATTAAAAGAGGGATCCCTGGGTGGCGCAGCGGTTTGGCGCCTGCCTTTGGCCCGGGGCGCGATCCTGGAGACCCGGGATCGAATCCCACATCGGGCTCCCAGTGCATGGAGCCTGCTTCTCCCTCTGCCTGTGTCTCTGCCTTTCTCTCTCTGTGACTATCATAAATAAATAAAAAAAAAATCAATTAAAAGAGATGCAATCCAAACTGGAGGTCCTAATGACAAGGGTTAACGGGGTAGAAGAACGAGCGAATGACATAGAAGGCAAGTTGCTGGCAATGAGGGAAACTAAGGAAAATAGGGAAAAACAATTATAAGAGCATGAAGATAGGTTAAGGGAAATAAATGACAGCCTCAGAAGGGAGAATCTATGTTTAATTGGGGTTCCGATGGCGCCAAAAGGGACAGATGTCCAGAATATGTATTTAAACAAATCATAGCTGAGAACCTCCCTAACTTTGGAAAGGAAACAGGCATTCAGATCCAGGAGAGAGAGAGATCCCCCCATAAAATCAATAAAAACCACTCGACACCTCGGCATTTAATAGTGAAACTTGCAAATTCCTAAGATAAAGAGAAGATCCTTAAAGCAGCAAGAGACAAGAGATCCCTAACTTTTATGGGATTTCAAACATATGGGGGGTTAAGGACCATCCTGCTGAAAGATGAAAGGGTCGACCAGGAAATTAGGGAATAATTCAAAAGAATCATGGAAACTAATGAGAATGAAGATACAATCGTTAAACATCCTTGGGATACAGCAACAGCAGTCCTGAGGGGGAAATACATTGCAATACAAGAATCCATCCAAAAACTGGAAAGAACTCAAATACCAAGCAAAAGGCAAGCTGCCCAGGATATCAAAGTAAAGGAAGAACAGGAACTGCAAGATATCCAGTCTCAGTCAAAAGAATAACTCAATTTTTACACATAAATGTTTGCCTGAGTGTTATGTCCAATGAATTTGCAGCTCTGAGAAGTCATCACACAGCTGCTCTGCAGTACAGATGTGTACCCCACCAAACAAACAAATGTAGAAGTACAAACACTTCACTGTCTGTCTCAAGCTGCTGGGATGTATTTCTAGGAAAACATTCTCGTAGGTCAATCTTTTTCTTTAGAGCAGATATTGGAAGCCTCATGTTAACCATTTTAAAAGGCAACACTTTGACAAAATGATTGTTGATCTTTCTGAAATTTGTGGCATGTTCATGTTTATTGGTAGAGCGATCCTACCAAGGGTGGTGAAGGGAGTATGTTATATTCCTTGAGAGGGACGGAGAATGTGCCAGCATCAAGGAATGTGACCACCAATTCACATATGCTATCCGTTCTCAAGTTAATTTACCTATATAGGGTATAAAATGGAATGGGGGATGGGGGTTCCATTTCTGACAGCTGACATATATTAAACTTTGGCTCAAAGATCATGTGATTCTTAACAATTGGCTTTTTTTAATTAACTGACTTCTCTATTCTTTAAGTCCAGGACACATTCGTCTCCTGATCCAATGAGAAATATATTTTTCAATAATGCTGAAAGGATCTACTATGAATCTACTACACCTACCATTGAAGAAGCTGGATTCTGACTCATTGACAAGCTTTCCAAAATGAATTTTATAATAGATTTCCTTGAATAAACTGGCCCAGTTGTCATTCTTCTTCCTGGGAAATAAATGTCAGCTCTGCCTTAATAAGTATTTGTTTTAAATTTCTAAGAACTTATTTTACAGCAGGAGACCCAAAATCCTTCATAAACTTTTTTCCACAATTGTTTTCCTTAGTTAAGAAGTGTTACTTTATTAAAATGACTACCATTCTAAACCATTTTTATGTGATCTGAACAAAAATTTTACAGTTTCATACCAACTATAAACCTAATTTACAAATAGACTACAGACCTCCTCCTACTTTTATAGCCTTGAATACTTAATTAATTTAAATTAGAGTTGGTATTTATTTAATTTTTAAAGTCCAAATCTTTCCTGGAATAATACAATTTCAATGTTCAGCAAAAAGCCCCTGCTTGAGTTTAAGCCATTTTCAAAAGTAACTTGCCTTCTAAATCATTGTATTCCAGAACATTAAGTGATTATAGGTATTGGGTATTAGTGATGATGCTTTGTGTTGTTCTTTATGAAATGATACATATGGCTGTTGGGTGCATCAGTGCTTTTTAAAAGGAGCTGCATAATATAGGGTTAACTATGTATATTCATGTTAACAATTAACTTGTAGTTTGGCTGTTTCCTGGATTTTAAAACATATACATGTGCAGAAATGTATTAAAATGAAAGGAAGCATACTTTTATGAAGATGCTATTTAAATTTAACATCAAGTATAATATTTCATTTGGATTCTTCTTGTTCTTGTTAATGTTTAAAAATGCTTATTTGGATCATCACCTTTTTTTTAATTGGGAGAAGCTCTCTTCTGTGTAGAACAGTTGATCCAGAATAGCTTGTTTTGTCTTCCCATTGCATGACAAAATTAAATATTTTTTTCCAGCAGTGGAGGTGCTGTTAGAATCCAGTGTTATAGAGGAGGCAGTGTCTCAGGCCTAATTTTACTTTTCTAATTCTGGTAGCTATTACCAGGAATTTCTGAAAGCTTTGTTTCAGTTGTCTCATATTTTTATGTAAAGAGCATTAAATTTTGCTATGTATAAATTTTTGTAACCTAACAGTGAATCAATAGTTTCAATCAGTGCCAAGGGCTTCCTGTAGTTCTATTCAAGTGTTACAATAAATATTTGTAGATAATAGTCAAAAAATAATAGAAAAAACAAGGAGGGATGCCTGGGTGGCTCAGCGGATTAGTGCCTGCCTTTGGCCAAGGGCGTGATCCTGGAGTCCCAGGATCGAGTCCAGCATCAGGCTCCCTGCATGGAGCCTGTTCACCACCTGCCTGTGTCTCTAACTCTTTCTCTAGCTCTCGCTCATACTCTCTCTGTCTCTCATGAATAAATAAATAAAATCCTTAAAAAATAATAGTATTCCCTTCTTTTTTGTATGATTAAGAAAGGTTATGTTAAAATGATTAGTTCATTTACATTCACTTGTAGCAATTACATGAGAATTTGAATTTTGTCGTGTTTGGGTTTGTTCATTCCTGTGAATGATGGTGCAGTTAGGTGAGTTTTTGTGTTATGGTACCCAAACTCACCGTATTGTCCTCTTTAATCTTTGAGGGTTTCAATAAAAATTGTTCACTCAAAAAATAATATAAAAGACAAGACTTAAATGGTCATCTCACTAGATGCAGAGAACTCACAGGCCAAATTACAGCAGGCATTCCTGAGTAAAACTCTTCAATGTAGAATGTAGAGGGAACATGCCTCAATATCTTAAAAGCCATCTATGAAAAGTTCACAATGAATCTCATACTCAATGGGGATTCAAAGAGCTTGTTCCTAAATTCAGGAAGACAGCACGGATGCAGGCCCTCACCAATTCTGCTCACACAAGAAATAGAATTCGTATAATCAACAATCAGACAACAAAATAAATGGCATTCAAAATGGCAAGGACGAATTCAAACTCTCCCTCTTTGCAGAGTACATATTTGTATATAAGCTCCAACAGATACCACCTAAAATTTCTAGAAATGACATAGCAACTTAGGGATGTGGCAGGAGACAAAACAAGCATAGAAGGCAGCTGCATTTATACACAGTAACAATATGCTGATAACAGAGAAATTAGGGTATTAAACTCATTTACAATGGATCCAACCATAAGATACCTAGGAATAGACCTAACCAATGAGGTAAAGGATCTGTCCTTAAATCTAGACAACACTTATGAAAGAAATTACTGAAGACACAAAGAGATGGAGAAACATTCTATGCTCAAGGATCAGAAGAATAAACATTGTGAAAATGTCTATGCTACCCAGGGAAATCTAGATACGGAATGCAATTTCTATCAAAATACCACAAGCTTTCTTCCCAGTGATGGAACAAATAATCTGAAGATTTCTATAAAATCAGAAAAGAGCTCCAAGAGCCAGAGTAAGGTTGAGAAAGAAAACCAAAGCTGGGGCATCGGAATGTCTGATTTCAAGCTGTACTGCAAAGCTTTTATCATTAAGATGGTGTGGTACTGGCAAAAAAAAAACAGACACACAGATAAATACAAGAGAATAGAGAACCCAGAAATGGACCCTCAAACATATGGTATATAATCTACGATAAAATAGGAAAGAATGTCCCCTGGGAAAATAAAGCATACTCAAAAATAATTGGCATGGGGAGAATTGAACAACCCCTATGGAAGAATTAAAATACACCATTCTCTTATACCAGACAAAAAGATAAAGTCAAAATGGTTAAAACATCTAAATATGAGACAACAATCCATCAAACTCTCTAGGAGGAGAAGAGAGAGAACAACGTTTTGGAACTTAGCCATAGCAATTTCTTGCAAAGCATATGTATAATGAAAAGGGAATCAGAAGCAAAAATGCATTTTGGGAGCTCAATCGAAACAAAAATGTTCTGCAGAGCAAAGGAAACCCTTCACAAAACTAAAACACAACATACAGAAGGGTAGATTATATTAGTAAATGACATATCAAAGAGCTTGAAACCAACATCTATAAGGAACTTATCAAATTCAACACCCAAGAAACAGGGAATCCAGTCAAGACATGGGGAGAAATCATGAAGAGAAATATCTCCTAATAAGACCTACATATGGCAAACAAGTCCACGAAAAAAGTGCTTTCTCTCAGGGAAAAGCAGATCCAAACACATTCACCTGCCACTTCACACCACAGAGAATGGTGAAATTAATAAGAATGAAAACAACAAATGTTGGAGAGAATGTGGAGAAAGGGGAACACTGTTGCACTGTTGGTGGGAATGTGAACTGGTGCAGCCACTTTGGAAAATTGTGTGAATGTTCCTCAAAGACTTAAAAATAGATCTGCCCTACAACCAACAATAGTACTGTTGGGGATTTACCCCAAAGATACAGACACAGGGAAACGGCAGAACACATGCACCCCAATGTTTATAGCAGCCAATTCCACAAGAGCCAAATTCTCCAAGAACCCACGATGTCCTTTGGCAGATGACTTAATAAACATGCTACAGTTTATATATACAAAGGAATATTTCTCAGTCATCAGAAAGGATCAGTAGCTACCATTTTCATCAACGTGTATGGAACTACAGGGTATTATGCCAATGAAATAAGTCAATCAAAGGACAATCATCATAGTTTCACTCCTATGTGGAATATAAGAAATAGTGAATAGGATCATAATGGAAGGAGAGAAAATGTGTGGGGATAAATCAGAGTGGAAGACAAACCATGAGAGACTCCTACCTCTGGGACTGAGACATAGGGTTGCAGAAGGAAAGATGTGTGGTGGGACATGGTACCTGGGTGATGGGCACTAAGGAATGCACGCGATGACATGAGCACTTGGTGTTACTAAATGCTAGCAGATTGAACTTAATTGAAATCTTGAATAAATAAATGAAAAATGAATTATTAAAGAGAGAGAACATTATGAGCAATGACATGCCAACGAATTCAGCAATCTGGAAGAAATGGATGCCTTCCTATAAATGTAGAAACAACTAAATCTGAAACAGGAATAGATAGAAAATCAGTACAGACTCAAAACCAAGAAATGAAAATCAAACATATTTACATTCTTCTAACAATCAAAATTTGGGGCAGATAGCTGCCCATGGGTATGCACAATCATTTAAAAATTATTAATGCCTATCCTGAAAATGTTCTAAAAAACAGAAATTAAAGAAACTTATAAGTTCATTTTCTGAGGGTAGTATTTCCTTGACCTCCAACGCAGACAAAGATCCAACTGAAAAGGAGAATTACTTACTAATATTCTTGATGGATATTGATGCAAAATTGTCACAAAGATCCTAAGAAACAGGATCCAACAGTACATTAATAGGAGAATTCACCATGACCAAATGGGCTTAATTTCTGGTCTGCAAGGGTGGTTCAGCATCTGCAAATCAAACAATGGGATTTGAGCCATTAATAAAAGAAAAGATAAGGACCATTTTGTCCTCTCAACTGATGTCCAAAAACTTTTGACAAAAGAGATTATACTTTCTTGTTAAAACATGTTGCTGTGTAGAGATAGGGAGACATACTCTACATCATAAAAGTCATTTACAGAAGACACATGGAGAATGTCATCCTCAAAGGAAAACTTGAGAGCTTTTCCCCTAAGATCAGGAACAGGACAGGGATGCCCACCAGCACCACTGTTCTTCACCATAGTGCTAGAAGTCCTAGCCTCGTCATCAGAAAACAAAGATAAGGAAAAGTCATTCCTATCAGCAAACAAAAAGTCAAACTTTCACTCTTCACACACAAGTTACTTTAAGTTCAAATCCCAAAATTGTTTTGAAAAAATTGCTAGAATTGATACCAGAATTCAGCGAAATCTGAATTGTATCATGAAATCAATACAAGGAAGTCATTGGATTTTCTATATACTGAAAACGAAACAGAAAAAGAGAAAATCAAGGAATTGATGCAATTTATAATTGCACCAGAAATCATCATATAATGATGAAAAATCCTAAGCAAAGAGGGATGGATGTACAGACTAAACATTCCAGACTCTTATGGAAGACAGAAAGGAAGACACAAGTAGATTGAAAATATTCATTCTCATAGATTAGAATAAATATTGATAAAATATCTATGCCTCCAAGAGCAAGTACCACAAGTAACACATTCAAAGCAAGTGTATAAAAATATCACTAGCATTTTTCAAAGAGCTTGAGCAAACAATCTGAAAACTTTCACGGAACCACAAAGACCTCAACTAGCCAAAGCAATCCTGAAAAAGTAGGGCAAAGGTGGAGACATCCTGATCCTGGTTGTCAAGGTAAATTACAATGTTGTGATCATCAGGACAGTATGGTACTGACACAAATACAGACGTATAGATGAATAGAAAAGTTTGAGAACCCAGAAATGGACCCTGAAATCTAAGGTCAAAATATCTTAACAAAGCAGGATAGAATATCCAATGGAAAAAAGAAAATCTCTTCAACAAATGGTTTTGAGAATATTGGAGTCCCACATGCAGAAGAATGAAAGGGGATACTTTTATGACATCATTCACAACAATGGACTAAAAATTGATGAAGGATCTAAATGTGAGTCAGGAAACCATCAGAATCCTCAGGAGAACACAGGCAGCACCTTTTCTACCTCAGCTGCATCCACTTCTAGACGTGTCTTCAGAGGCAACGGAAAGAAAAGGAAAATGAACTATGGGGACTTCATCAAAGAAAGAGCATTTTTACAGCAAAGGAATCACTCAGTGTAAATTAAAAGGCCACCTACAGAATGGGAGAAGATACCTGGAAATATCTTATTAGATTAAAGGATAGAATTAAAATCTGAATGAACTTATCAATCTCAACACACACCAAATATATTGGATAACTAATCAAATTACAAATTACTAGTATTTTCAATAAACTGAAACTTTCATGAAGAAATAAGAAATAAGAAATGAACAAAACAGAACAAATAAGGAGACTGAAACCTTATTAAAAAATTCTCTGTGGCAGCCCATGTGGCTCAGGGGTTTAGCACCACCTTCAGCCCAGGGTCTGATCCTGGAGACCTGGAATCAAGTCCCATGTCAGGATCCCCCCATGAAGCCTGTTTCTCCCTCTGTCTGTGTCTCTGCCTCTCTCTCTGTATCTCTCATGAATAAATAAATGAAATCTTTAAAAAATATTTTGCCTCAAAGAAGACAATGAAACTTTAAAAAAAAAAGTAATGAAAAGGCCAAAATCAGATGGCTATATCTACGAATATTGAAAATATTTTAAGAATTAAGGCCAAAACCTTTCAATGTCTTCCAAAACCTAGTGAAAATGGAACATGACCAAATAGATTAAAGGAGGCCAGGATGAGTTTGACAGCAAACCCACACCACGGGCTCCACAAGAAGGATCTCATGGAGAATATCTCAGATGCACATAAATGCAAAAATCCTGGCATCCTCAATCCAACAGCGCATGGACAGATCGCACAGGATGACCTAGAGGCAATCATGCCTGGGATGCAAGGATGATGCTTCAACACTCTCTGATCATAAATGGGGCCCCTGTATTAACAGAGTGAAGGATTGGATGTACATGATTCTTTTCTATGATGCCTAAAACCGCTTGACAATGTCTAACACGCTTAACTTCAAAACAACGTAGCCGTTGAGGCAAAAGAGATTGCCTCCTATCTGATGGAACATTCATATTTTATGAAAAACCCACAACCAACACTGCATTCAAAAGTGAAAACCTGAAAGCCCTTCTGTCAAGTCAGGACCCACACAGGGGGTCATTCTGACCATGACTATCCAACATGTTATACTGAAGGAGAATAAACTGTACCACTCCATATGTCAGCCGGTTCCCTGGACTATTGTGAATAAAATCACAGGAGAATCATCCAGTAGACAGAGAGGCTCAACCTCCTATATCACTCTGATAGATGGAAATAAATCTCCCATGGGAAAACTTCCTTCTCTGAACTGGGAGGGATGAAACATCCTCAGCACCAGAACCATCTGCAGGGCCTAGAAGGCTGTGCAAACAACCCTTGTCAGTTCCTCACTAATTCACTGACCCAAACCCAGAAACCTGGTCTTATATCTCCACAAACCCAAGGTCCTGTTGGGTAAGAAGCAGAAGGCTGCCTACTTTGTTCATTGTCTGCGTGTTGTAGTCTAGGGAGCTCAGGCACATGCAGCATGAAATACATCTCCACTGAGGTCTGTCATATGTCTACAGAGTAATTAGTCCAAACAAATAACCAAGAAGAAGAGAAGGAAGCCTACTATGGTAATGACTGGAATTCTATTCTAGGAAATTTAAAAAGCAAATAATAGATACTTAAATCAATAGATTCAGAAAAAAATTATTTGTATCCATATGACATGATCTGTTGCAGGTCAAATCTGATAAGCTCCAAAACGGAACCCTTAGTTAATGAACAATTTTAGGGAATATAGAGGATACAAAATCAACATACAAAGTAAATCTAGGTTTCCACACAGTAACAACCAATAATTTATATTTTAAAGATTTTATTAAATTATTCATGAAATAAACAGGCAGAGAGAGAAGCATACCTCAGATTCTCCAGCAGACTCCATGCTGGGACCCCGATGTGGAAATGGATCTCTCTCTGGACTCCAGGATCACTCCCAGAGCAGAAGGCAGACCTCAACCGCTGAGCCACCCCAGCATCCTTAACAATAAAGTATTTACAAGTTAATTTATAAAAACTGATTACACTGACACCGGTGTGAGAAATATAATATGTAAAAGAAAAAGAAATATAATATGTAAAATTAAATATTCTGAAGGAAGTAAAATACTGTCCACTAAAAGTACCTAAATTGATGAGAGATTTTTAAAAGTCATAAAGAAATGCAAAGGTAATTTTTTTCATAGATTTGAACACTTCATAATATCAGAATGCTTTACACAGAATGGCCTACAGATGTAAAGCAATCCTTGTTAATAACTTGTAAAGAATCAAATCTAAGTCTAGTGCTGATTATATATTCAAAGGACGTGCAAATAGGAGCAATCATTAAACCTGCCCAGCCCCGACCCTGCATCTGGGAGAGGAGGCCCAGCCCCAGGATCCCCAGGTGACTGCCTTCAGGGATCAGGAGAGAACTCAGACAAACCACCATTGAGTCTGTGCTTAGCTGGGTTTTCCTTGTCACTATTTTAAAAGGTAATTCATGGAGAACAAGAGATCTTGAGTCTGTGAGAGGAAATGAGTGAGAGAAACAGGGGATGTGGGACAGTGCTTTGACCACGATGTCCTGTGTCTGCAGGTGTCCAGGGTGAGGTGCAGCTGGTGGAGACTGGGGGAGACCTGGTGAAGCCTGGGGGGTCCCAGAGACTCTCCTATGTGGCCTCTGGATTCACCTTCAGTAGCTACTGGATGTAGTGGGTCCACCAAGCTCCATGGAAGGGACTGCAGTGGGTCCCTGACAGAAGTAGCACAAACTATGTAGACGCTGTGAAGGGCCGATTCACCATCTCCAGAGACAACGCCAAGAACACGCTGTATCTGCAGGTGAACAGCCTGAGAGCCAAGGACATGGCAATGTATTACTGTGCGAGGGACACAGTGAGGGGACCTCAGTGAGAGCTCAGACAAAAACCTCCCTGTAGAAGGGGATCAGGACCACCAGGGGGTGCACACTCCTCACCACTTCTGTCTTGAAGGCCCAGGAGCAGGTGCAGATGGAGGTTCTGGGCAGGTTTCTTGTCAGGGACGGTGCTTCCTCTCCAAGGAGCAGTTTCCCCCAGGGAGCCTCTATGGACCAGGAATTTGTTCTTAACTATTCAGTTTCTGATTTGAAAACTTAAGTTCTTTAGGAAAAGAGTTACTTTATATGCGCAGAAGACAGAGTTGCTTACACTTATTTTCTATTTCCCCAAATATGAAAAATATACAAATATCTCCATGTACCTCAAGGACTAGAGGGATCCCGGGATCCCTCAGTGGCTCAGTGGTTTAGCGTTTACCTTCAGCCTAGGGCATAACCTGGAGTCCTGAGTTCGAGTCCCACATCAAGCTCCCTGCATGGTGCCTGCTTCTCCCTCTGCCTGTGCCTCTACCTCTTCTTTCTCTGTGTCTGTCATGAATAAAAGAATAAAATCATTTTTAAAAGAGGGACCTACAATCCATGCATGAAAAAGAAATAATACCTGATGTAGTGATAAATGAGAAATATAATCAGAAAGAAGAGGCAAAAATTATGATGTGATTACAAAAGTGGACAGACGACTCACCCAGAAGATGAAGTGGAATCTATCACCTTCCAAGTTATCAGCTGATTCTGAAGGTCATGTGTGTCCTTGTGCAGGGACCAGAATCTATCACTGGATCTATGAGGATCCTCAGGGTGAGGAGCTCAATTGGAGGAGCCTTCCACTTCCAGGTTATAAATCATTGATCCTTCAGGTGCTGATATCAGCCCACTGTGTGTGATCTCTGCCATCCCCATGTTGAAACTTATTGGCCATGTGATGGGAGGGGCCTTCGGGGAGCACTTAGGCCAGGAGGGTGCAGCCTCAGGATAGGACTAGGGTCCTTATACATCAGGACTGGGAAAGCTCACTGCCCCGTGGCCCAATGTGAGTTTTCATGGAAAGGATGGGGTAGGATGTGAGTGCTCTCTAGACACCACATCTGCCTGCACCTGTACCTCAGGCTTCCCACACTCCAGAACTGTGGGAATGAGTGTCTGTTGTTTAATCAACACAGACCAAGTACGATGTTGCAGCAGGGGGCACAGGCTAAGATATTGGTGACACGAGAATCCAAGCCCTGATGATCTGGTCTTTTCTGCTGCATTTGTTGTGGTAAGTCCCTGATAGGTTCCATCCATGGGGTTAAGGGTGGATTTCTCATATGTTCCCTCCTGCAGGGAGGATGAACCTGTGGACACTCCTAGGACTCTATGATCAAGTTCCAGTGGACACGGAGTGAGAACATTTACACAGTTAGCAGGGAGCTGGGAGATTGTGGAACTTTAGTGTAACGATCATGATTTATCAACCTTTCTAGAAGATGGGGATCTGCTGACCCTGTGGGACCTGAGTCTGAGCATCACCGTCCAGATGCTGTTTGATGTCTGTGAGGTCAGGACAGCAGTTCCCTTCCTGCTTTCAGGATTTCTTCTTTGCCTGCATATTTTGTGAGTTTGAAAATGAAATGCTTTGGAGAAGGTCGAATTTGTTGAATTTCATGAGAGTATCTGTGCTTCCTGGATGTTGAGGTCTCTGTCCTTCCAATTAGGGGGCATTTCAGGAATTATTGCATTGAAGAAACCTGCCACCATTTCTCAGTCTTCATTTTATTGGCCTCCTATCAAAGGAATGTTATTTTTTCATAAGTCACTGAGTTCCTTTCTATGTTTGGGAACAATTACTTTGTTTCCTTATACTGTTCTTTCATGATTTTCCACAATATTATCTTCTATTTCCCCAATATGCTCTTCTTTCATCCTTCCTCTTTTTTCATGCATTTGGGACAGCATTTCTGTAATATCAATTTTAATTTTGGGATGACAACAGCTTATTTCTTTTATCTCTACAATAAGTGATTCTTGAGTGTCTTCAATGTTTGCTCAAACCCAGTTGTATCTTTAAAAACATTGTTTTAGATTCCAGCCTGCTATGTAATCTAAGCACCTTTAACCAGTCATATCCTCAAGTGGGTGGATTTCTATGATGAACTCATAGAATAAAATGAAGTCTAAACAATTTTATTCTTTGTGGCTTATCCTAATTGTAGTAGCTTTAGGAAGTACTTTCCTTCCCTGCCCCAGCCCCACAGCTATGTCTCCTCCCCAGAACAACACTCTACACCGCCTACATTCCAAAACGTGTCGATTTTCTACTTGCAGAATAGAATTTTTTGTTCTCTCATTCTCCAATTGATTTCTTATTAGCTCAGAATTATTTGATAAGTATCCAGCTGTGTTCAGGGATGACACAAGCCCAGGGCCCCCTGCAGGTCTGACATTGTAACTCATCTCCCCTTGTGTTTGTTAGCAAAGAAGATCTGAAATAATACAATGAGGTAATATGCATGACACCTACAATCCTCATTTTAGTAACCAAACGAGAATAAAAACTGTTAATTGACCTTCCTTCTTCATCTACCAACTACATACACTCTTTGATTTCAGCAACCCTTCAGCTTGTCACAACCCATTACCTGAGAGGGCGACCATCACCTTCATCCTGAAGGGTCTCTGCTTGGTCTCCTCCTTACAAGCTATTGGTACCTACTTAGCGCTCTAATCCTGTCTTGAAGGAAATTCCACTCGTCTCAAAAGCCACCTGTATCAGGGACGTGGAGACAATATTAGTCTACTGAGTTCCACTCTTAAGTGATACCTGAATATCTGCAGAACCATCTGTGGATGAGGCTCCGCTTTTCTTCCCCCTTTCAAATAATTTCTTATGAACTCTCTCCATGAGTTCATATGTGCAGGGTGTGAGACTGAATGCAGTGGAGCAGGACTAGGCTCCATGAGGATTTGGAAGCTCCTTAATGTGACATGCTGTGTCCTCAGGATTGCTCCAGAACACAACACTTCTTCCATTTGGTGATGGAGAGGCACTGTGCGTGCCCCAATCTTGGGCTTGGGACAGCCTTACAGCTTTCTCTATAGATGAACCATGATCAGCAGAGTTTAGCAGGGCTTTCCCCCCAAAATTTGAAGACCATCAATCTGAAATGCCCATAGGAGACTTCCAGAGCACTTCAGATTTTCTGCAGCCCAAATAGGAATGGTGAATAGGCATGTGGGGAGCATCACCAACCCTACGTCCTCCATGTCCCTGATGGTGGCACTATTCTCAGAAGTTCTTTAAGAAACATGTAACAGATTAATGTTCTATTCCTTGAAAAGAGGTAAATGATAAATGTAAATATAATGATCCTCACAATGCACCACTACATCTCCACCTATTGACTAAATTACTGAATTGAATAAAACTATGACAATATTAAATCTCATCAAGATTGTATAGAAAGTAGAACTCTTTTTAATTATGATCTCTAATCTCATCTGGATAAAATATATATAATTAGATTCTAGGATAACAGAGCTTGACAAGACCCATGATCTGTCCGCTGCATCCCGGAGCCACAGATTCGATATTGGTGTAAATCACTCTGATCTGTTGTAATGAGAACCAGGAAAGGTCACGTGTGCTGCTCAGTCTAAGAGTAGGAGACCATAATAAGAGATGACCAGCACAGACATTGAGACAGAAATAGATGACTTCTGCCTTCCATGGCTATTCTTGTATTCATGGATTCAGTGAGTTGGGGGATGCTCCCTATGGTTGCGGAGGGAAATATACTTTATAAGTCCAGGGATCCAGTGGTCATCTCACCTGGAAACCCTCTCACTTCTAGGGAAATTCAAGGCCTCTCCAGAAATCATGTAGAGCACAATATGTCAGTGGATACACATGCCTCTTTGTAGTTTGGGTGATAGACTCCTCCGTGAACTCTGCTTTATCTCTTGTAAATATTTTATTTATTTATTCATGAGAGACCTGCAGAAAGGCTGAGACACAGGCTGAGGGAGAAGCAGGCTTTTTATGGGGAGCCTTATGTAAGACTCACCCCCAGGACTCCATAATCCTGACCTGGGCTGAAGGCTGTAGCTCAAACCTGGAGCCACTCAGGTGCCCCAGAACTCAGTTTTCTAAGTGACACAAAAAATGGGTGTTTTTCAACATCCTCTACATTTTCTTGTTTGAAACATCATGTGATATGTAAATTCATTTAGCTAGCATATAGTATATCACTAAGTTCTCACCACATCAGATATCCTCCTTAATGCCCATCATCCAGTTGATGTGACAAATACAGGGTGGTATACTATGGTATACTGTATGCTGGCGAGTTGAATTTAAATAAAGAAAAAATGGTTAAAATATTCCATCATCCCTGCACATATCATGCAGACAACAACAGATTATTACTTCTTGTTTTATACTGCATTTTACACTAATCATTGGCCATTTATGCCGGTCATCTTTAAAGATTCTCATCTCTTTAGATACTTTTCATTTAAAATGTAGAAAGAAAAATACTTTTAACTTCTCTAAGATGGTGTTATTTTTATTTAGCCTTTTGTTGTCTGATAACGTTTCTTTTACTGGACATGAATTAAATCATTTTAGGGTCAATCATTTTAGCCTTAGACTGTAGGCCAGCCCATCTTATTCCATCCTTTGGATATTTGGATCACCTGTATTTGATGCAAAAAACAAATGTCTATTTTTAAAGTTAAAAAAAAAAAACAAAGATTTTGGGATAACTACCTTCTGTGTTATCTGGAAACTCTAAATCTTACTCTGCCATTTATCACACATATCATAATCTTATATCCCTCTTTCCCCTGATCCAGCTCTTCTATGAATTCAAGAGCTCTTTTAATGTAGAAAGTCCATTGAGTATGATACAATCCTTATATGATTTGCAGGAAGTGACAGTTGCCACCTGAGGACCATGCACACGATCTCATTCTTGTCTCCAGTGATACAGGAGCTTCATGTGGGACAGCAGATGAGCTCCAATAGATCCGAATAGCAGGACTATTATTAGCACCACCCTCTATCACCGTTCAGTGGATGTTGCTCCAAGTTGCAGGATGTGGGCTGCTGGCAGTCTTCCTGATGCACACGATCCATTCAGTGATGGGAAGTCCTGCAAATGGACATAAAACAGGATCCCTCTGCTCAAACTGCAGGGTTATGGGGATCGGTCTGTGGAAACCAAATACTGATGGCGATCAGAAGTGTAACATGAAATTATATTCCTCCACCATGGCAGGTTCTCTAACCATCTACCTTCTTCTCTGTGTTAGAACAGCCAGTTATGATTCCTCCTCCAAAAGCAACAGTTTTTTGAGGAAGAGGTTATATAGTGTTCTGGGTCTGGCACCTCAGAGCGTGTGTCTAGTGTGTGCTGCATGAACTGGGCTCTTCTGTTTTGGCATCTCTTTCCATCAGGTCATACCTACAGAGGCTCTCCCTGTCTGCAGTGGGCAGTGTGTGGTCCTTTGCCAGGATGTGATGAGTTTTAACTGGGTGTGGTCTGCTCTGCTTGATAAATGACACCTGGTACCACCTCCACTAGAACTGAGGCCTTGCAGAATTCTCTGGTCATGATATGTGGGTGAACAGGGGTGAAGCCACTGCAGGAAACAGTATTGAGGTTACTCAGAAAGTTAAAAACAGAGCCTTAGCATGAACCAGCAAACAAAGACCTAAATATTCACACAAAAAATACAGAAAAGCTGGTTTACAAAGAACCTCAAACACCTATGTTTATAGATTCATTATTTTCAAAAGACAAAATATGAAAACTGCACAAGTTTAGATTGTCAGATGAATAAAGAAGATAATAAAACACCTTTCTCTTCAAACATCATCATGTAGGAACATGGTAAACAGTTTGTTAAGTCTGTGGAAACACGGAAGAGTCCTCAATTTCTGAATACACAATCATAGTGCCTGTAACCAAGTTGCCAAGGACAAGCTCCAGGATCAATATAACTGATATTTTCATGGCAATATATGTGAGTGTACAAGTTCAATGATCTCCATGCCATAGATGAGGACACGGCTCTACAACACATCCTTTTTTGGTCACATTTTATGGAATGAATTATTTTAATAATCATTCCACTCTTATATATTTATTTAGAATTCCCATTCATATGTGCAGAGAGAGGAGGTGTAAATGCCCCTGTGGCGGTTGAATCCACAGCATCTCCATCAGCTCTGTGAGTCTCTGTGAAGGTTTCTACTTGTCTTCATTTTTGTGTGACCAAGAGATCTGGTATCCACACATCACTCAATTGGCACTTCTGGAAATTCCAAACCTACAAATCTAATGCCTGGTTCCTTCCTGGAATTGGCTCAGGGAGGATCCAGGTCCCATGGTGGGGAGCACAGCCAAGACACTGGAGCTCACTTCAAACTGTTGTGTGGTCTCAGACACTCACACAAGCTCTCTCTCTTCTGCAGTGAATAGTTATACACCTGTAAATGGTGGTAAATTGTTATGTCCATAACCTATCTTGAGTGTGTATGTGGAAAAATGGGAGATAATTGATGATAAGTAATAGGCAACAAATGAGGTTGGAGAAAGCACAATTTACTGACACATATCCTGTCTGCAAAACTCTGCCATGATCCACACATATGTTCTGAGCAACTGCCATCATAAGGATTCTGACTCTTAAATTTGATATGTACTCAGAGGACATGCAAATAGCGGCCTACTTCTACTATTAAACCAGCCCAGCCTGAACCTTTAGCTGGGAGAAGAGCCCCAGCCCCAGGAACCTTAGGTGACCCCATTCAGGGATTACGACAGAGCACAGAAAACTCACCATGGAGTCTGTGCTTAGGTGGTTTTCCAGGTCTCTATTTTAGAAAGTAATTCCTGGAGAACAGAGACCTTTATTTGTGAGTGGAGGTGAGTGAGAGAAACACGATGTGGGTCAGTTAACTGACCAGGATGTCTTGTGTTCAGGATGTCCAGGGTGAGGTGCAGCTGGTGGAGTCTGGAGCAGACCTGGTATAGCCTGGGATATTGATTAGACTCTCCTATGTGACCTCTGGATTCACCTTCAGGAGTTACTGGATGAGCTGGGTCACCCAGGCTCCAGGGAAGGGGCTGCAGTGGGTCACATGAGTTAATACTGTGGAAGCAGCAAAAGCTATGCAGACGCTGTGAAGGGGCAATTCACCATCTCCAGACACAATGCCAAGAACACACTATCTGCATATGAACAGCCTGAGAGCCATGTATTATTGTGAGAGTGTCACATTGAGGGGACTTCAGTGTGAGCCCAGACAGAAATCTCCCTGTTGCAGGGAATCAGGACCTGTTGTGATGGTCATCAGACATTTTATGGAATAGTTGACTCATTTTATTGTACACCAGACACTGATCTTACACTACATGTTAAAAACAGGAATTTAAATAAAATCTGTAAAATTAATTGCAACTTAAACCGTGTTAATTCCCTTAAATTCACAGTGTAACTCAAGAAGATGTTTCAAATAACCAAAGCTTATATTATTCAGGGATTTATTAATTACCAGTTTTGTGAAACTGAAGAGTCAATACACTATCAAGCGGCAATTTCTTGATCTGAATAGTATATAATGAGTTATACTATGAAACATAATTAATCTTTCTATTTTATGGTTTTATACAGTGTTTTCTATGATTTAAAAGTAGAGTGTCTACTTTCATATACTGATTTTGTCTGCTCATTTTGTTTACTTTAAAATTAAATGATTGGTCTTCTGTTTATCTGCTTTCTATATGAGGGAAGGAATAACATAAGAACGGACAAACATTAACATATTATTCATAACTCAACTCTATTCAATTAAATCATTAAAACCAGGAAGCTCTTAGAAAGATGCAGATGGTGTTCTCTGAAGAGCAGGACTAATGCCCATTCCTGAGGCTCTGAGCATGGAAGGGCTGATCCCCATGTCACGTGTCATGGAAGAAATGAGGACCCATTGGAGGTGGTTGAGGGTGATACCATGTGCTGCATATGCTTAACACTACTAACATTTACACTTCAAAAAACTTAAGATCTGAAAAGTGACATGGTGTTTTTCTCCTGAAATGCAACAAAAATGGACATGTTTAAGAACTGACAGAAAATCAATCGTAATATATATGTTAAATCTTTTTAAAACATCTCTATGCTTTTGATATTTTCATCTAATTTTGCTAGAAAAAGCGAAATTATACCTCAGATTTCATAACCATTGGGATACGGGGTAGATAATGAGATTGAATATGTTTGAGTCATCCATTTTATCTCTAACTGGGAGCAGATATTAATTACCCAAAACCATCATGACTTCACTGTGATAACATGTGCATTGCGATTCAAACCACACGGGGATCCCTGGGTGGCGCAGCAGCTTAGCGCCTGCCTTTGGCCCAGGGCGCGATCCTGGAGACCCGGGATCAAATCCCACATCGGGCTCCCGGTGCATGGAGCCTGCTTCTCCCTCTGCCTGTGTCTCTGCCTCTCTCTCTCTCTCTGTGACTATTATAAATAAATAAAAATTAAAAAAAAAAACCACAGCTGCTTTTCCTAACTCACCCATTCCCGCACCTCACTTTCTGCCTGTCCAGACACCCATCATCCCATGATTGTTTGGTGACTTCCTGCACTAATGGAAAATATGGGGTTAATATGGGGTGCTACTGGATACTCACGAAGCATGGACAAGTGTACACCGGTATTCATCTGAGGCTCCTATTCCTCTATAGGGAATTGGTCGGAGGTCAGTGATTTTACTGGGTGCTATTCCCCTGAACTTCAGCATGTATCACCAAACATGAATTCCTGTTTTTAATTCAAAAATTTTAAATTAATGTCTAGTTCTATATACTAAAACTCCCTCTACTTCCTCTGGAGCTTTGAGACAACCAAGCAATTGCACTGCTATGATTTACTACAAAGATACAGATACAGAGAATGGCCAGGACACCTGCATCCCAATATTGACAGTAGCTGTGTCCACCAGAGCTTAACTATGGAAGGAGCCTCGGTGTCCATTGACAGATGGTCGATAAAGAAGATGTGGTCTATGTATACAATGGACTATTCCTCAGCCATTAGAAAAGACAAATACACACCATTTACTTCAACGTGGGTGGAACTGGAGGGTAGTATTTTGAGTGAAGTAAGTCAGTCAGAGAAGGACAAACATTATATGGTTTCATTCATTCAGGGAATATAAGATATAGTGAAAAGGAATAAAGGGGAAAGGAGAGAAAATGAGTGGAAAAATTAGAGGGTGATAGAACATGAGAGACTCCTAAGTCTGGGAAATGAAGAAGAGGTAGTGGAAGGGGAGGTGGGTGGAGCCAGTCTCCCTGCTACAGAGTTAATAAGTGTAAGAAAATACAAGATAGGGGGAGGGGCAAGATGGCGGCAGAGTAGGGTCTCCAAGTCACTTGTCCTCAACAAATTACCTAGAAAACATTCAAATCATCCTGAAAATCTACGAATTCAGCCTGAGATTTAAAGAGAGACCAGCTGGAACGCTACAGTGAGAAGAGTTCGCGCTTCTATCAAGGTAGGACGACGGAGAAAAAGAAATAAAGACACAAAAGGCCTCCAAGGGGGAGGGGCCCGCGAGGAGCCGGGCTGAGGCAGGGCGAGTGTCCCCAGGACAGGCGAGCCCCGTCCCGGAGGAGCAGGAGCTGCACCAACCTTCCCGGGGGAAAGGCCTCCCGGGGAATTGGAGCAGGATCCCCAGAAAGGCGGGGATGCCCTCGGGCTCCCTGGGACAGTAACAGAGGAACTGCGCCCCGGAGAGTGCGCCGAGCTCCCTAAGGGCTGCAGCGCTCGGCGGGACCCGGAGCAGCTCGGAGGGGCTCGGGCGGCGGCTCCGCGGAGGGGGCTGCGCGGCTCCGGGAACAGCTCAGCGGCGGCGGCTCGGGCAGAGGAAGAAGCTCCGCGGAGGGGGCGGCGCGGCTCCGGGAACAGCTCGGAGGGGCTCGGGCGGCGGCTCCGCGGAGGAGGCTGCACCGCCGGGAGCGCGAATCCAACAGCGCAGGCCCCGGAGCACAGGGCGCCGGGACACAGCCCAGGATCCGGCCTCACCCCGGGACAGGCAGAGGCCGGGAGGGCCCAGGACAGCGAGGACGCTCCTGCCTGGAACTGAGCAGATCAGCGGCCCCGCCTGGGAGCCTCCAGGCCCTGCAGACGGAGAGCCCCGGAGCTACTGCGGGGGCTGACTTCAGGGTCCCAGAGCTGCCCCCGCCCTGTGGCTTCCTCCCGGGGCCTCACGGGGTGAACAACCCCCACTGAGCCCTGCACCAGGCAGGGGCAGAGCAGCTCCCCCAAGTGCTAACACCTGAGAATCAACACAGCAGGCCCCTCCCCCAGAAGACCAGCTAGAGGGACAAGTTCCAAGGGAAGTCAAGGGACTTAAAGAACACAGAATCGGAAGATACTCCCCCGTGTTTTTTTTGTTTTGTTTTGTTTTTGTTTTGTTTTGTTTTGTTTTGTGCTTTTTTTTTCTTTTCTCTCTTTCTTCTTGATTTCTGATTGCGTCCCCCACCCCCCCCTTTTTTTTCTTTTTTCTCCTTTCTTTCTTTTTCTTCTCTTCCCCCCCCTTTTTTTTCTTCTTTCTCTTTTTTCTTTTTCTCTTTTCTTTCCTTCTCTCTCTTTTTCTCCTTTTCCCAATACAACTTGTTTTTGGCCACTCTGCACTGAGCAAAATGACTAGAAGGAAAACCTCACCTCAAAAAAAAGAATCAGAAACAGCCCTCTCTCCAACAGAGTTACAAAATATGGATTACAATTCAATGTCAGAAAGCCAATTCAGAAGCACTATTATACAGCTACTGGTGGCTCTAGAAAAAACCATAAAGGACTCAAGAGACTTCATGACTGCAGAATTGAGATCCAATCAGGCAGAAATTAAAAATCAATTAAATGAGATACAATCCAAGCTAGAAGTCCTAACGACGAGGCTTGACGAGGTGGAAGAACGAGTGAGTGACATAGAAGACAAGCTGAAGGCAAAGAGGGAAACTGAGGAAAAAAGAGACAGGCAATTAAAAGACCATGAGGATAGATTAAGGGAAATAAATGACAGCCTGAGGAAGAAAAACCTACGTTTAATTGGGGTTCCCGAGGGCGCCGAAAGGGACAGAGGGCCAGAATATGTATTTGAACAAATCCTAGCTGAAAACTTTCCGAATCTGGGAAGGGAAAGAGGCATTCAGATCCAGGAAATAGAGAGATCCCCCCCTAAAATCAACAAAACCCGATCAACACCTCGACATTTAATAGTGAAGCTTGCAAATTCCACTGCGCCACCCAGGGATCCCCCAAAGATAAGGAGAAGATCCTTAAAGCAGCAAGAGAAAAAAAGTCCCTGACTTTTATGGGGAGGAATATTAGGGTAACAGCAGACCTCTCCACAGAGACCTGGCAGGCCAGAAAGGGCTGGCAGGATATATTCAGGGTCCTAAATGAGAAGAATATGCAACCAAGAATACTCTATCCAGCAAGGCTTTCATTCAAAATGGAAGGAGAGATAAAGAGCTTCCAAGACAGGCAGGAACTGAAAGAATATGTAACCTCCAAACCAGCTCTGCAAGAAATTTTAAGGGGGACTCTTAAAACTCCCCTTTAAGAAGAAGTTCAGTGGAACAATCCACAAAAACAAGGACTGAATAGATATGATGACACTAAACTCATATCTATCAATAGTAACTCTGAACGTGAATGGGCTTAATGACCCCATCAAAAGGCGCAGGGTTTCAGACTGGATTAAAAACAGGACCCATCTATTTGCTGTCTACAAGAGACTCATTTTAGACAGAAGGACACCTACACCTGAAAATAAAAGGTTGGAGAACCATTTACCATTCAAATGGTCCTCAAAAGAAAGCAGGGGTAGCCATCCTTATATCAGATAAATTAAAATTTACCCCGAAGACTATAGTGAGAGATGAAGAGGGACACTATCTCATACTCAAAGGATCTATCCAACAAGAAGACTTAACAATTCTCAATATATATGCCCCAAATGTGGGAGCTGCCAAATATTTAAACCAATTAATAACCAAACTGAAGAAATACTTTGATAATAATACACTTATACTTGGTGATTTCAATCTAGCTCTTTCTATACTAGATAGGTCTTCTAAGCACAACATATCCAAAGAAACGAGAGCTTTAAATGATACACTGGACCAGATGGATTTCACAGATATCTACAGAACTTTACATCCAAACTCAACTGAATACACATTCTTCTCAAGTGCACATGGAACTTTCTCCAGAATAGACCACATACTGGGTCACAAATCGGGTCTGAACCGATACCAAAAGATCGGGATAGTCCCCTGTATATTCTCAGACCATAATGCCTTGAAATTAGAACTTAATCACAACAAGAAGTTTGGAAGGACCACAAACACATGGAGGTTAAGGACCATCCTGCTAAAAGATGAAAAAGTCAACCAGGAAATTAAGGAAGAATTGAGAAGATTCATGGAAACTAAGGAGAATGAAGATACAACCGTTCAAAATCTTTGGGACGCAGCAAAAGCAGTCCTGAGGGGGAAATACATCGCAATACAAGCATCCATTCAAAAACTGGAAAGAACTCAAATTCAAAAGCTCACCTTACACATAAAGGAACTAGAGAAAAAGCAACAAATGGACCCCACCCCCAGCAGAAGAAGACAGTTAATTAAAATTCGAGCAGAACTCAATGATATCGAGACCAAAAGAACTGTGGAACAGATCAACAGAACCAGGAGTTGGTTCTTTGAAAGAATTAATAAGATAGATAAACCATTAGCGAACCTTATTAAAAAGAAGAGAGAGAAGACTCAAATTAATAAAATCATGAATGAGAAAGGAGAGATCACTACCAACACCAAGGAAATACAAACGATTCTAAAAACATATTATGAACAGCTGTATGCCAATAAATTAGGAAATCTAGAAGAAATGGATGCATTCCTGGAAAGCCACAAACTACCAAAACTGGAGCAGGAAGAAATAGAAAACCTGAACAGGCCAATAACCAGGGAGGAAATTGAAGCAGTCATCAAAAACCTCCCGAGACACAAGACTCCAGGGCCAGATGGCTTCCCAGGGGAATTCTATCAAACGTTTAAAGAAGAAATCATACCTATTCTACTAAAGCTGTTTGGAAAGATAGAAAGAGATGGAGTACTGCCAAATTCGTTCTATGAGGCCAGCATCACCTTAATTCCGAGACCAGACAAAGACCCCACCAAAAAGGAGAATTACAGACCAATATCCCTGATGAACATGGATGCAAAAATTCTCAACAAGATACTAGCCAATTGGATCCAACAACACATTAAGAAAATTATTCACCATGACCAAGTAGGATTTATCCCTGGGACACAAGGCTGGTTCAACACTCGTAAAACCATCAATGTGATTCATCATATCAGCAAGAGAAAAACCAAGAACCATATGATCCTCTCATTGGATGCAGAGAAAGCATTTGACAAAATACAGCATCCATTCCTGATCAAAACCCTTCAGAGTGTTGGGATAGAGGGAACTTTCCTCGACATCTTAAAAGCCATTTACGAAAAGCCCACAGCAAATATCATTCTCAATGGGGAAGCACTGGGAGCCTTTCCCCTAAGATCAGGAACAAGACAGGGATGTCCACTCTCACCACTGCTGTTCAACATAGTACTGGAAGTCCTCGCCTCAGCAATCAGACAACAAAAAGACATTAAAGGCATTCAAATTGGCAAAGAAGAAGTCAAACTCTCCCTCTTCGCCGATGACATGATACTCTACATAGAAAACCCAAAAGCCTCCACCCCAAGATTGCTAGAACTCA
Organism: Vulpes vulpes; assembly: GCF_048418805.1. NCBI lineage: Eukaryota > Metazoa > Chordata > Mammalia > Carnivora > Canidae > Vulpes > Vulpes vulpes. The sequence continues at coordinate 133,397,566 of NC_132785.1, read as the reverse complement.
TACAGCAATTTGGTAGCGTGGCAGGATACAAAATCAATGCCCAGAAATCAATGGCATTTCTATACACTAACAATGAGACTGAAGAAAGAGAAATTAAGGAGTCAATCCCATTTACAATTGCACCCAAAAGCATAAGATACCTAGGAATAAACCTTACCAAGGAGGTGAAGGATCTATACCCTAAAAACTATAGAACACTTCTGAAAGAAATTGAGGAAGACACAAAGAGATGGAAAAATATTCCATGCTCATGGATTGGCAGAATTAATATTGTGAAAATGTCAATGTTACCCAGGGCAATTTACACGTTTAATGCAATCCCTATCAAAATACCATGGACTTTCTTCAGAGAGTTAGAACAAATTATTTTAAGATTTGTGTGGAATCAGAAAAGACCCCGAATAGCCAGGGGAATTTTAAAAAAGAAAACCATAGCTGGGGGCATCACAATGCCAGATTTCAGGTTGTACTACAAAGCTGTGGTCATCAAGACAGTGTGGTACTGGCACAAAAATAGACACATAGATCAATGGAACAGAATAGAGAACCCAGAAGTGGACCCTGAAATGTATGGTCATCTAATATTCGATAAAGGAGGAAAGACTATCCATTGGAAGAAAGACAGTCTCTTCAATAAATGGTGTTGGGAAAATTGGACATCCACATGCAGAAGAATGAAACTGGACCACTCTCTTTCACCATACACAAAGATAAACTCAAAATGGATGAGAGATCTAAATGTGAGACAAGAGTCCATCAAAATCCTAGAGGAGAACACAGGCAACACCCTTTTTGAACTCGGCCACAGTAACTTCTTGCAAGATACATCCACAAAGGCAAAAGAAACAAAAGCAAAAATGAACTATTGGGACTTCATCAAGATAAGAAGCTTTTGCACAGCAAAGGATACAGTCAAAAAAACTAAAAGACAACCTACAGAATGGGAGAGGATATTTGCAAACGACATATCAGATAAAGGGCTAGTTTCCAAAATCTATAAAGAACTTATTAAACTCAACACCAAAGAAACAAACAATCCAATCATGAAATGGGCAAAAGACATGAAGAGAAATCTCACAGAGGAAGACATGGACATGGCCAACATGCACATGAGAAAATGCTCTGCATCACTTGCCATCAGGGAAATACAAATCAAAACCACAATGAGATACCACCTCACACCAGTGAGAATGGGGAAAATTAACAAGGCAGGAAACAACAAATGTTGGAGAGGATGCGGAGAAAAGGGAACCCTCTTACACTGTTGGTGGGAATGTGAACTGGTGCAGCCACTCTGGAAAACTGTGTGGAGGTTCCTCAAAGAGTTAAAAATAGACCTGCCCTACGACCCAGCAATTGCACTGTTGGGGATTTACCCCAAAGATTTAGGTGCAACGAAACGTCGGGACACCTGCACCCCGATGTTTCTATCAGCAATGGCCACAATAGCCAAACTGTGGAAGGAGCCTCAGTGTCCATCGAAAGATGAATGGATAAAGAAGATGTGGTTTATGTATACAATGGAATATTACTCAGCGATTAGAAACGACAAATACCCACCATTTGCTTCAACGTGGATGGAACTGGAGGGTATTATGCTGAGTGAAATAAGTCAATCGGAGAAGGACAAGCAGTGTATGTTCTCATTCATTTGGGGAATATCAATAATAGTGAAAGGGAATATAAAGGAAGGGAGAAGAAATGTTGGGAAATATCAGGAAGGGAGACAGAACATAAAGACTCCAAACTCGGGGAAATGAACTAGGGGTGGTGGAAGGGGGGAGGAGGGCGGGTGTTGGAGGGGAATGGGTGACGGGCACTGAGGTGGACACTTGACGGGATGAGCACTGGGTGTTTTTCTGTATGTTGGTAAATTGAACACCAATAAAAATTAATTTTAAAAAAAAACCCATAAAAAAAAAAGAAAATACAAGATAGTTTTGACAATTTAAAAGTGAACGTAGGGAGGGAGGGGCAAGATGGCGGAAGAGTAGGGTCCCCAAATCACCTGTCCCCACCAAATTACCTAGATCACCTTCAAATCATCCTGAAAATCTACAAATTCAGCCTGAGATTTAATGAGAGAACAGCTGGAATGCTACAGTGAGAAGAGTTCGTGCTTCTATCAAGGTAGGAAGATGGGGGAAAAGAAATAAAGAAACAAAAGGCATCCAAGGGAGAGGGGCCCCACAAGGAGCCGGGCTGAGGCCGGAGCGAGTGTCCCCAGGACAGGAGAGCCCAGTCCCGGAGAAGCAGGAGCTGCACCAACCTTCCAGGGCGGATAGGTGCCTGCAGAGAGGTAGAGCAGGCCCCAGGAGGGTGGGGATGCCCTCGGGCTCCCTGGGACACTAACAGACACCTGCACCCTGGGAGAGTGCGCCGAGCTCCCTAAGGGCTGCAGCGTGCACGGTGGGACCTGGATCAGCTCGGAGGGGCTCGGGCGGTGGCTCCACGGAAGGGGCTGCGGGGCGGGAGGGCGAATCCAACAGCGCAGACTGGGAGCACAGGGCGCCGGGGACACAGCCCAAAATCCAGCCTCCCCCCGGGACAGACAGAGGCAGAGAGGGCCCAAGATCTCAAGGAAGCGCCTGCCTCAAGCTGAGCAGATCAGCGGACCCGCCCTAGAGCATCGAGGCCCTGAAGACAGAGAGCTCTGGAGTTACTGTGGGGGCTGAATCCTGGGCTCCAGAGCTGGCCCTGCCCCTGTGGTTGATCCTCCTGGGGCCTCGCGGGGTAAACAACCCCCACTTAGCCCTGCACCAGGCAGGGGCAGAGCAGCTACACCAAGTGCTAACACCTGAGAATCAGCACAACAGGCCCCTCCCCCCGAAGACCAGCTAGATGGACAAGTTCCAGGGGGAGTCAAGGGACTTAAAGTATACAGAATCAGAAGAGACATCCCCGTGTTGTTTTTTTTTTTTTTTTGCTTTTTGATTTCTGTTTGCTCCCCCCACCTCTTTTTCCTTTCTTTCTTTTTCTTTCTCTTTTTCTTCTCTTTTTTCTTTTTTCTGCCTTTTTTATTTTTTCTCTTTCTCTTTTCTTGCCTTCCTTCTCTCCTTTCTTTTTCTCCTTTTCCCAATACAACTTGTTTTTGGCCACTCTGCACTGAGCAAAATGATTAGAAGGAAAACATCAACTCAAAAGAAAGAATCAGAAACAGTCCTCTCTCCCACAGAGTTACAAAATATGGATTACAATTCAATGTCAGAAAGCCAATTCAGAAGCACTATTATACAGCTACTGGTGGCTGGAGAAAAAAACATAAAGGACTCAAGAGACTTCATGACCGCAGAATTTAGATCCAAACAGGCAGAATTTAAAAATCAATTGAATGAGATGCAATCCAAACTAGAAGTCCTAACGACGATGGTTAACGAGGTGGAAGAACGAGTGAGTGACATACAAGTTGATGGCAAAGAAGGAAAATGAGGAAAAAAGAGACAAACAATTTAAAGACCATGAGGATAGATAAAGGGAAATAAAAAACAGCCTGAGAAAGAAAAACCTAGATTTAATTGGGGATCCTGAGGGCGCCGAAAGGGACAGAGGGTCAGAATATGTATTTGAACAAATCATACATGAAAACTTTCCTAGTCTGGGAAGGGAAACAGGCATTCAGATCCAGGAAATAGAGAGATCTCCCCCTAAAATCAATAAAAAACATTCAACACCTCGACATCTAATAGATAAGCTTGCAAATTCCAAAGATAAAGAGAAGATCCTTAAAGCAGCAAGAGACAAGAAATCTCTTACATTTATGGGGAGGAGTATTAGAGTAACAGCAGACCTCTCCACAGAGACCTGGCAGACCAGAAAGGGCTGGCAGGATATATTCAGGGTCCTAAATGAGAAGAACATGCAACCAAGAATACTTTATGCACCAAAGCTCTCATTCAAAATGGAAGGAGAGATAAAGAGCTTCCAAGACAGTCAGGAACTGAAAGAATATGTGACCTCCAAACCAGCTCTGCAAGAAATCTTAAGGGGGACTCTTAAAATTCCCCTTTAAGAAGAAGTTCAGTGGAACAATCCACAAAAAAAGGACTGAATAGATATCATGATGACACTAAAATCATACCTTTCAGGAGTAACTCTGAACGTGAACGGGCTTAATGACTCCATCAAAAGGTGCAGGCTTTCAAACTGGATAAAAAAGCAGGACCCATCTATTTGCTGTCTACAAGAGACTCATTTTAAACAGAAGGACACCTACAGCCTGAAAATAAAAAGTGGGAAAACCATTTAGCATTCAAAAGGTCTTCAAAAGAAAGCAGGGGTAGCCATCCTCAGATCAGAAAAACTAAAATTTACCCCGAAGACTTTAGTGAGAGATGAAGAGGGATACTATATCATAATTAAAGGATCGATCCAAAAAGAGGACTTAACAATCCGTAATATATATGCCCCGAATGTGGGAGCTGCCAAATATTTAAACCAATTAATAACCAAAGTGAATACTTAGATAATAATATAATTATACTTGGTGACTTCAATCTAGCTCTTTCTACCCTTGATAGGTCTTCTAAGCACAACATCTCCAAAGAAACGAGAGCTTTAAATGATACACTGGGCCAGATGGATTTCACAGATATCTACAGAATTTACATCTTAACTCAACTCAATACACATTCTTCTCAAGTGCACATGGAAGTTTCTCCACAGTAGACCACATAACGGGTCACAAAACGGGTCTGAACCGATACCAAAAGATTGGGATCGTCCCTTGCATATTCTCAGACCATAATGCCTTGAATTGGAACTAAATCACAACAAGAAGTTTGGAAGGACCTCAAACACGCGGAGGTTAAAAGATGCTAAAAAGATGAAAGGGTCAACCAGGAAATTAAAGAAGAATTAAAAAGATTCATGAAAACTAATGAGAATGAAGATACAACTGTTCAAAATCTTTGGGATGCAGCAAAAGCAGTCCTGAGGGGGAACTACATAACAATACAAGCATCCATTCAAAAACTGGAAAGAACTCAAATACAAAAGCTAACCTTACACATAAAGGAGCTAGAGAAAAAACAGCAAATAGATCCTACACCCAGCAGAAGAAGAGAGTTAATAAAGATTCTAGCAGAACTCAACGAAATTGAGACCAGAAGAACTGTGGAACAGATCAACAGAACCAGGAGTTTGTTCTTTGAAAGAATTAATAAGATAGATAAACCATTAGCCAACCTTATTAAAAAGAAGAGAGAGAAGTCTCAAATTAATAAAATCATGAATGAGAAAGGAGAGATCACTACCAACACCAAGGAAATCCAAACGATTTTAAAAACATATTATGAACAGCTCTACGCCAATAAATTAGGCAATCTAGAAGAAATGGACGCATTCTTGGAAAGCCACAAACTACTGAAACTGGAACAGGAACAAATTGAAAACCTGAACAGGCCAATAATCAGGGAGGAAATGAAGTAGTCATCAAAAACCTCCCAAGACACAGGAGTCCAGGGCCAGATGGCTTCCCAGGGGAATTCTATCAAACGTTTAGAGAAGAAATCATACCTATTCTACTAAAGCTGTTTGGAAAGATAGAAAGAGATGGAGTACTTCCAAATTCGTTCTATGAGGCCAGCATCACCTTAATTCCAAAACCAGACAAAGACCCCACCAAAAAGGAGAACTACAGACCAATATCCCTGATGAACATGGATGCATAAATTCTCAACAAGATACTAGCCTATAGGATCCAACAACACCTTAAGAAAATTAGTCACCATGACCAAGTAGGATTTATCCTCGGGACACAAGGCTGGTTCAACCCTCATAAAACAATCAATGTGATTCATCATATCAGCAAGAGAAAAACCAAGAACCATATGATACTCTCATTAGACGCAGAGAAAGCATTTGACAAAATACAGCATCCATTCCTGATCAAAAGTCTTCAGAGTGTAGGGAGAGAGGGAACTTTCCCCAAATTCTTAAAAGCCATCTACGAAAAGCCCACAGCAAATATCATTCTCAATGGGGAAGCACTGGGAGCCTTTCCCCTAAGATCAGGAACAAGACAGGGATGTCCACTCTCACCACTGCTGTTCAACATAGTTCTGGAAGTCCTCGCCTCAGCAATCAGACAACAAAAAGACATTAAAGGCATTCAAATTGGCAAAGAAGAAGTCAAACTCTCCCTCTTCGCCGATGACATGATACTCTACATAGAAAACCCAAAAGCCTCCACCCCAAGATTGCTAGAACTCATACAGCAATTTGGTAGCATGGCAGGATACAAAATCAATGCCCAGAAATCAATGGCATTTTTATACACTAACAATGAGACTGAAGAAAGAGAGATTAAGGAGTCAATCCCATTTAAAATTGCACCCAAAAGCATAAGATACCTAGGAATAAACCTAACCAAAGAGGTAAAGGATGTATACCCTAAAAACTATAGAACACTTTTGCAAGAAATTGAGGAAGACACAAAGAGATGGAAAAATATTCCATGCTCATGGATTGGCAGAATTAATATTGTGAAAATGTCAATGTTACCCAGGGCAATTTACACGTTTAATGCAATCCCTATCAAAATACCATGGACTTTCTTCAGAGAGTTAGAACAAATTATTTTAAGATTTGTTTGGAATCAGAGAGGATCCCGAATAGCCAAGGGAATTTTAAAAAAGAAAACCATAGCTGCGGGCATCACAATGCCAGATTTCAGGTTGTACTACAAAGCTTTGGTCATCAAGACAGTGTGGTACTGGCACAAAAACAGACACATAGATCAATGGAACAGAATAGAGAACCCAGAAGTGGACCCTGAAATGTATGGTCAAGTAATATTCGATAAAGGAGGAAAGACTATCCATTGGAAGAAAGACGGTCTTTTCAATAAATAGTGCTGGGAAAATTGGACATCCACATGCAGAAGAATGAAACTAGACCACTCTCTTTCACCATACACAAAGATAAACTCAAAATGGATGAGAGATCTAAATGTGAGACAAGATTCCATCAAAATCCTAGAGGAGAACACAGGCAACACCCTTTTTGAACTTGGCCACAGTAACTTCTTGCAAGATACATCCACGAAGGCAAAAGAAACAAAAGCAAAAATGAACTATTGGGACTTCATCAAGATAAAAAGCGTTTTCACAGAAAAGGATACAGTCAACAAAACTAAAAGGCAACCTACAGAATGGGAGAAGATATTTGCAAATGACATATCAGATAAAGGGCTAGTTTCCAAGATCTATAAAGAACTTCTTAAACTCAACAGGAAAGAAACAAACAATCCAATCATGAAATGGGCAAAAGACATGAAGAGAAATCTCACAGAGGAAGACATAGAGATGGCCAACACGCACATGAGAAAACGTTTGCATCACTTGCCATCACGGAAATACAAATCAAAACCACCATGAGATACCACCTCACACCAGTGAGAATGGGGAAAATTAACCAGGCAGGAAGCCACAAATGTTGGAGAGGATGCGGAGAAAAGGGAACCCTCTTACACTGTTGGTGGGAATGTGAACTGGTGCAGCCACTCTGGAAAACTGTGTGGAGGTTCCTCAAAGAGTTAAAAATAGACCTGCCCTATGACCCAGCAATTGCACTGTTGAGGATTTACCCCAAAGACTCAGATTCAATGAAACGCCTAGATACCTGCACCCCGATGTTTCTAGCAGCAATGTCCACAATAGCCAAACTGTGGAAGGAGCCTCGGTGTCCATTGAAAGATGAAGGGATAAAGAAGATGTGGTTTATGTATACAATGGAATATTACTCAGCCATTAGAAATGACAAAAACCCACCATTTGCTTCAACGTGGAGGGAACTGGAGGGTATCATGCTGAGTGAAGTAAGCCAATCAGAGAAGGACAAACAGTGTATTTTCTCATTCATTTGGGGAATATAAATAATAGTGAAAGGGAATAGAAGGGAAGGGAGAAGAAATGTGTGGGAAATATCAGAAAGGGAGACAGAACATAAAGACTCCTAACATTGGGAAATGAACTAGGGGTAATGTAAGGGGAGGAGGGTGGGGGGTGAGGGTGAGTGGGTGACCGCCACTGAGGGGGACACTTGACGGGATGAGCCCTGGGTGTTATTCTGTATTTTGGTAAATTTAACACCAATAAAAAATTAATTTATTAAAAAAAAAACAAGACAGAGTAACTCAGACACGTTAGCACTTCATTTTAAGGTTGGCCTTTTATAATGTTTCCCGAAGATGAGGATGTGATGACCGTGTGGGATTTGTGTCTGAGAATCACCTTAATGAGTTGTATTTGTTCTGATGGCTGTGAGGTGTGCACCTTGTCCCTGGATGAACAGTTGGTGTCCTGTGTTCTCATTTAAACCAACCAGCTACTGTGACTCTCTCTCTGGTCAAGAGGGCAGTTTCCCCTTAGCATGTTCCTCACAGGAAATAGTAAAAAGAGGACCTACATTTCTTATTTGCACTTTATCTCTTTCTTTATATGCAATGTTTTGTAATGGCATATGCACCAGCCATGTAATGTGACCTGGAGATGGCAACACCTAACATCTATGCCATCCGATTCCATGGTCTGCACGTGAATTTGCCTTGTGGGGAAGCTACTTCAGGATATTTAAGTCCACTCATGGTCAGCAAGCCATGCGACCAGCTTCGTATTCCCAGAAGCAGGTGAGTGGTTTGCTTTGTCCTACTTCAACAATATGTGTGCACATGCTGTAGTCCCCAAACTTCCCAAATCAAAACTTAAACATGAGACAATGGAGAAGAGGGTGGAGCACACAGGTCCTCCTGCAGTGTTCACCCACTGGACCTGAGCTGGAGTTTGGAATCATGTCTAAGATGCACAGTGCATTTGTTATTAGATTGTTATGTTTAAAGATTTTGCTTTCTCTGTAGATGCTCCCACCCCACCTTGGTGAGGATTGTGCCATGGGCTGTGTGGCTCTCTCCCTGGCTGCACTGGAGAGCTGTACTGGCCTGGGTGTCAGTTGTGAAGTGTGTCTCTGTGTGCACACCCGAGAGTTCAGATTCCTTCAGCGATCCCTTATTTCTTTCCCTGACTGGCTTTGTGCTCTCCTTGTGCATTTCCATGTAGAACCTCCCTCTGCTCCCTCCGTATACCCACTGCTCTACTCACGTGACAATGGTTAATGTGGGGAAGGATTGGGACCATGAGGATGCTCTGACTTGCTGAATGAGCCTTATCATTAGGTGTTCATGGGACCCTGGTCTGGAGGAAGGCTGCTTCGGTCCCTGACTCTCCTCCATCAGGAGTCCAATTACATTGATTCGTGCCCATCTCTGGGTACAGAGTCACTTCTTTTCTTCCCTTTTCCCTCGCACAGCACCAGCTCTCCCTGGATGTCCTCAGTTTCCTCTTTTTTATATAATTTTTTGAATTTCAATGTGCCCCCATGTAGTAGAACACACAGTGCTCATCCCTTCAAGTGCCCTCCTCAGTGCCTGTCACCCAGTGTTCCCATCCCCCCCCACCTCCCCTTCAACTACCCCTTGTTCACTTTCCAGAGTTATGAGATTCATGTTTTGTCACCCTCTTTGAGTTTTCCCACCCATTTTCCCTCTTTTCCCCGATAATCCCTTTCAATATTTCTTATATTCCTCATATGTGTGAATCTGTATAATGTTTTTCTTCAATTGACTTACTTCACTAAGCAAAATACCCTCTTGTTCCATCCATGTAGAACCACCTGTTTGCTATTCGTCATTTCTAGTGGCTTAGTAATTTCATTGTATATATAGAGCATATCTCCTTTTTAAAAGATTTTATATATTTATTCATGAGTGACACAGAAAGAGAGTCAGAGACACAGGCAGAGGGAGGCTCCATGCAGGGAGCCCAATGTGGGACTCGAACCCAGATCTCCAGGATCATGCCCTGGGCTGAAGTCAGCGCTAAACCTCCAAGCCACCCGGGCTGCCATAGGCCAAGCTAAATTTATGGAAGAATTTTAAAATTCATAAAGAAATGAAAAGGTATTTTTTTCATAGATTTCAACACTTCATAATTTCGCAAGATATGACACACAGTGGCGTATAGATGTAAAGCAATTCTTGTTAATAACTTGTAAATAATCAAATCTAGGTCTGGTGCTAATTATATATTCAAAGGACATGGAACTGGATGGTATTATTATGAGTGAAATAAGTCAATTGGGGAAGGACAAACATTATATGTTCTCATTCATTTGGGGAATATAAATAATAGTGAAAGGGAATAGAAGGGAAGGGAGAAGAAATGGGTAGGAAATGTCAGAAAGGGTGACGGAACATAAAGACTCATAACTCTGGGAAATGAACTAGGGGTGGAGGAAGGAGAGGAGGGTGGGGGGTGGGGGTGAATGGGTGATGGGCACTGTGGGGGGCACTTGACAGGATGAGCACTGGGTGTAATTCTTTATGTTGGCAACTTGAACACCAATAAAAATAAATTTATTATTAAAAAAGGAATCAGCATATACAATAAAGCTAATTTCTACACACTAACAACAAATTATCTGTATAAAATTTAAAAAAAACAATTCCCTTTACACTGGTATCAAAAATAAATATTTACAATTAAACTTCATTAAGGAGATAGGGATTGCATTAAACGTATAAATTGCCCTGGGTAACATTGACATTTTTACAATATTAATTCTGCCAATCCATGAGCATGGAATATTTTTCCATCTCTTTGTGTCTTCCTCAATTTCTTTCAGAAGTGTTCTATAGTTTTTAGGGTATAGATCTTTTACCTCTTTGGTTAGGTTTATTCCTAGGTATCTTATGCTTTTGGGTGCAATTGTAAATGGGATGGACTCCTTAATTTCTCTTTCTTCAGTCTCATTGTTAGTGTATAGAAATGCCATTGATTTCTGGGCATTGATTTTGTATCCTGCCACGCTACCAAGGAGAGAAAATACTTTTTAAAAATGACCTATATTAATGACAGAGTTTTAAAACGGCACAAAAGGAAAGATAAATACATTGATGGATTAGAACATCATAAATCCACTGTATCACCAAAAGAAAGTAATCTATAGTTGTGAAGTAATGCTTGTATATAACTTATAAAGAATTGAATCGAGACTGGAGATGACTATATAGTCAGAGGACATGCAAATAAGGCCCTCCCTCTAGTGATTAAGGAGCCCATCCCCGGCCGTGCAGCTGGGGGAGGAGGCCCAGCCCAGGATCCCAAGGTGACCCCCTTCAGGCATGAGGACAAAACACAAACAACTCACCATGGAGTCTGTGCTCAGCTGGGTTTTCCTTGTCGCTACTTTAAAGGGTAATTCATAGAGAAAAAGAGACCTTGAGTATGTGAGTGGAGGTGAGAGAAACAGGGGATGTGGGACAGTTTTTGACCAGGAGGTCTTGTGTCTGCAGGTGTCCAGGGTGAGGTACAGCTGGTGGAATCTGGGGGAGATGTGGTGAAGCCTGGGGGATCCCTGAGACTCTCCTGTGTGGGCTCTGGATTCATCTTCAGTAACTATGACATGAGCTGGGTCTGTCAGGCTCCAGGAAAGGGGATGCACTGGGTCGCATATATTAGTTATGATGGAAGTAGCACAGGCTATACAGACACTGTGAAGGGCCGATTCACCATCTCCAGAGACAACACCAAGAACACGGTGTATCTGTAGATGAACAGCCTGAGAGCCGAGGACACGGCCGAGTGTTATTATGCAGACACAGCGAGGGGACCTCAGTGTGAGCCCAGACACAAAACTCCCTCTGGAAGGGGATCAGGACCACCAGGGGGTGCACACTCCTCTCCACTTCAGTCTTGAAGGCCCAGGAGCAGGTGCAGAGGGAGGTTCCTGGCAGGTTTCCCATCAGGGTCTGGGCTTCCTCTCCATGGAGTAGTTTCCCCCAAGGAGTCTCTCTGAACACTTGATTGTGTGTTTACCTATTCAGCCTCTTTCTTAGAGACTTGGAATTCAACTATAGGGCTTGTACTTACATTAATTAACTTTTCCTGACCAGAAATATTAATCAATTACAAATAACTCTATTCACATCATCTGAACATTTTCATGAGTGCTAAGACACTCACTGTGGACTACAGGACCCCAAGCTAACATGCTGTCTTGCACCATCACGGTATAGACGAATCTCCAATCAACACAATAGAAAAGAGATGTTCTACAAAAATGTTAAAATTACTGGGGAGTAAGAGATATTCCCAGCATGACATGGTAGGGATGTGGACTCAGAGGTCACACACGCACACACACACACACACACACACACACAGATACACACAAAATCATGAGAGTATAAGCTTTTATCACTTTCAACTTCATGTCCTTTGGGAGCCAGGAATGCCTCTCATTATGTTCATAAGTGTCTGGATGGTGCCAGGGAAGAACAGTGGCTCAGGGTCCTGCTCCACGAGGGGCTTGTGTGGCATCAGTATCCCAACTGTATCAAAAGAGAGAACTCCTGGGTTATTGTTTCATTTCTTATCCTTTGGGTGGAGGAGATGAACAGGGATGGAATATCCGGGAGTTATCAGGGAATAAAGAATGGACATGGTGTGAGGAATAATTTCACTAAACAAGCATCAAACTGGGAAGACAAAAGAAAGACATGGTCATTCTAAGTAGACAAATGCCTGAGTCACTTGAAAACAAGATGGATAATATATGGAAGCAGCATGAAACCTAAAATGATAATACAAATAGACCAAGATCCTACCAGTTCTCAGCTGGAAGCTGTCCTCTCCCCACAGTCACCAGTTGGTTTTGAAGGTGATGTGTACTCCGTGTGCTCAGAGTCCAGAAACTTCTACTGAATCCATGAGGATCCTCAGTGTGAGGAGCTTGATTGGAGGACCTTCAACCTGCAGGGAATAACTCATGGATCCTTCGGGTGCAGATGTCAGCTCATTGTGTGTGACCTCAACCATCCCCGTGTTGGACCATAATACTCATAGGATGTGGGGAGTGGGTCGGGCCTTAGGGGTGCAGTTACGTCAGGAGGTGCAGCCTCATTGTCGGATCAGCCCTTTTAATCTTGGACTAGGAAAGTTCCCTGTACCCTGGCCCCATGTAAGGTGATGGGGAAAGGACGGGGTAGGATGTGGGTGCTCTCCAGACACCACAGCTTCCTGCACCTGGACCTCAGACACCCAGACTCCAGATCTGTGAGAATAAGTGTCTGTTGTTTGATCTGCCCAGTCCATCTATGATGTTCCAGCATGGGGCATGGGCTAAAATCATTTTTTCTTTATTTAAATTGAATTTACCAACATTCACTATACCCTCAGTGTTCATCACATCATGTAACCTCCTTAACTCCCATCACCCAGTTACCCCATTTCCCACCTCCTCCCTTCCAGTGACCCTCAGTTGTTTTTTTCCCCAGAGTTAAGCGTGTCTCATGATTTGTCTTCCTCTCTAGTCTTACCCCACTAAGTTTCACTCCCTCCCTTATAGTTTCTTTCAATATGAATGAGACCACATCATTGCCTTTCTGTGATTGATTTGTCTCAATATAATGCCTCCAGTTCCATCCATGTTGAAGGAAACATTATTTCATGATATTCATTATGTCTGACTGCTATGCAATATCCCATTGTATATAAAAAGCACATCTTTTTCTGTATATTTTTTATTGGAGTGCGATTTGTCAATATATAGCATAACACCCAGTGTTCATCCCATCAAGCTCCCCACTCAGTGCCCATCACCCAGGCACCCCATCACCTACCTACCTCCCCTTCCTCTACTCTTTGTTTGTTTACTAGAGTTAAGAGTCTAATGTTCTGTCTCCCTCTCTGATTTTCCTGCTCATTTTCTTTCCATTCCCCTATAATCCCTTTAACTATGTTTTATTATCCCGAAAACAATGAGGCCATATCATGTTTGTCCTTCTCCGATTGACTTATTTCACTCAACATAATACCCTCCAGGTCCATCCACGTCGAAGCAATTGGTGGGTATTCGTCGTTTCTAATGGCTGACTAATATTCCATTGTATACATAGACCACAGCTTCTTTATCCATTCATCTGTCGATAGACACTGAGGCTCCTTCCACTGTTTGGCTGTGGTGGACTTTGCTGCTGTGAACATTGAAGTGCAAGTGTCCCTTCATTTCATTAAATCTGTGTCTTTGTATTTTTAGTGAAAGGGAATAAAGGGGAAAGGAGAAAAAATAGGTGGGGAATATCAGAAAGGGAGACAGAACATGAAGGACTCCTAACTCTGAGAAGAGAACTAGGGGTGGTGGAAGGGGAGTTGGGCAAGGGTGGGGTGACTGGGAGATGGGTACTGAGGTGGGCACTTGACGGGATAAGCATGGGTGTCATTCTATATGTTGGCAAATTGAACACCAATAAAAATAAATTTATATAATCAATCAATCAATCAATCAATCATCAATCTGTGTCTTTGGTGTAAATACCCTTAAGTGCAATGGCAGGGTCCTGGAGTGGCTCTATTCTCACTTTTTCAGGACATTCTATTCTGTTTTCTGGTGTGGCTCAACAAGCCTGAATTCCCACCAATACTGGAAAAGGGTTCCACTTTCTCAATATCCTCCCTTATATTTATTGTTTCTGGCCTTGTTACTTTATCCATTCTGATTTGTATAAGTGGGATCTTAGTGTGGTTTTCATTTGTATTTCCGTGATCACAAGTCATGTGGATCATTTTTCTCATCTCCCTGTTAGCCATTTGTTGGAGAATGCTTGTTCATGTATTCTCCCCATTTCATGACTGGATTGATTGTTTTGTTGGGTGCTGCCTTTGTTAAGGAAATATCTTGTCCTATTCTGTAGGTTACCTTTCATTTTGTCGCCTGTTGCATTGTTGTACAGATTCTATCTTGATGAAGTCCTAATAGTTTATTTTTCCCTTTGTTTCCTCTGCCTTTTGAGAGGTGCCTTGCTAGAAGTCCCTGCAGCTGAGGAAAAAAGTTGCTACCTGAATTCACCTCTAGGATTTTGATGAGTTACTATCTCAGATTTCAGTATTTCATCCATTTTGAGATTATCTGTGTGTTTGGTGTAGCTGAATGGTCCACTTTCATTATTATCCAGGTGGCTGTCCAATTTTTTTCAGATCCATTTATTGATGAGACATTCTTTCATTAGATATTTTTTTTCTTTCTTCTTGAGGGGTAGTTGCCCATATAGTTGAGGGTCCATTTCTGCGTTCTCTACTCTGCTCCATTGATCTATGTGTTATTTTTGCCAGTACCAGGCTATCTTAATGATAAAGATTTTATAAAAGAGATTGTCTGCAAATATTGTGATGCCCTCCAGCTGTAGTTCTTTTTCTGTTTTTTCTTTTCCCCAAAAATGTTTCTACCTGTTTGACAACTTAGGAAAGAAATTGAAGAAGACACAAAGAGGGAACACATTCCGAACATATGGATTAGAACAATGAATATTGTCAGGGCACCTGTGTTGCTCAGAGTTTGAGTGTCTCCAATGGGCTCAGGTTGTGATCCTGGGGTCCGGGGATGGTGTCCTGCATCAGGCTTTTGGAAGGGCGCTTGCTTCTCCCTCTGCCTATGTCTCTGCATCTGTCTCTGTGACTCTCCTGAATAAAAAATAAATCTTTAAAACAAAAATAAATACTGTGAAAATCTCTATGCTGCTCAGAACCTTCTACATATTCAAAGCAATCCTTGTGAAAGCATCCTGGACATTTTTCACAGAGTATGAACATATAATCCTAAGATTTTTATGGCACACACAGAGATATTAGGGACACATTGATGCTCTGGCATGGCCCTGGTCTATTTGTTCTGAGAAGTATCAGGTAACCTCCTTCACACAGTGAAGGGTGCATTTCTCACCTGCAACTAGGACTAACCTGTGCAAACCATAGGTATCTGTCAAAAAGTCACAGTCGACACACAGGAGAACAATGGTACGAGAGCCAGAGATACTCAGACACTTTGGAACTTCAGTTTAAGGATGTTCTTTTATAATGTTTCTAGAAGATGAGCATGATATGACCCAGTGAGATTTGTGTCTCACCATCACCTTACAAGGTTGTGTTGTACTGATGGCTGTTAGGTGTGTCCCTTGTCACTGGATGAACATTTGGTGCCCTGTGTGCTCATTTCAAACCCATCTGCATCTGTGAGTCTCCCTCTGGACATGAGATAAGTTTCCTTTTAGGATTTCCTCAATGCAATCCCTCAAGGGACCTACATGACTTATTTACCTCTTATCATTTTATTTAAATGCAATCATTTTTTGTCATGGAATTTGCAACAACCAGGTAACATGACCTGGTTATGTCAATATCTAACAGCTCTACCATCCTATTTCATAGTCTACATGTGAACTTACATGACAGTGAAGCTATTTCAGGGAAGGTAAGTCCACTCATCGTTAGCAAGGCAGGGGAGCAGCTCTGAATGCTGAGAAGCAGGGCATTGGTTGGCTTCGATGATTTCATAAACATTTATACAAATAGAAGCTGTCCCTAGATATGAACGTTCAGAAAATAGATGTGAGAGGATTGAGCAAGGGATGGAGCGCACAGTTCCTCTTGCAGTGTGCAGCCCTGGACATGAGCTGGGCTTACATGGATGTCTAAATCCACAGTGCAGTTGGCAATGGATTGTTACCTTTTACTGCTGGTGTTCTTTCCTCTGTAGATGCTTACATCCCACATTGTTGAGGCCTTTTTGGGGTTTTGTGACTCTATTCCTGGCTGCATTGGAGAGCCGTTATGAACATGGCCTCCTACCTCTAGCCTAGGATTGAATGTTTGCACCCCCAAGTCTTCAAGGAGCCCTCATAGGAGAGCCATCAAGCTCTTTCTGTCCTCAGTGTACCTCTGAATTCCGTGTCCACTGTACCTGTGTCTGAGCTGGTTTATCTCAGGCACATGAATGGGTCTCTAAATGTCAATATGAAAGGCTCCTGTTGTGTGGACCTGGGTTGGTCCTTTGAGGGATTGTCACGAGAGAGTTTCTAGTTTCTCTCTGCTGGTTTCAGAATAGAGGTCACAGGACCACACAGAGTTCAGTTTATGGAAACAAAGTACAACGCCTGCACTCAGACCCAATGTTCACATGACTTCAGGTTCCAGTCCTTCTTAACCATGCATCACATTGTGCCACTTTTTCTTCTTGGCACTCAGGGGGTCCTTAGATCCAGGAAATTTCCCCATTTGTCCATTTGAGCACCATCATGCCAGGTCCATCCCCTGCAGGAGTAGAATTCTAAAAGTTCATACATTCCTCTCTTGTCCTTAAAGTCCTTGACTGTAGCTTCAGCAAGCAACCTCCCTCCTGCTGTCATCCCCACGGTTGTATCTCCCCAATGTCAACAGCACACAGCTCCACCACTCATAACCTGCTTAGTATTCTATTAGGAGTCTTGCTGTTGTTGCTTTTTCAATACTGATCAATTTCATGGATGTTCAAAATGATTCAATAACTATCCAGCTGTTCCAGGGATGTGACAATCCCTGAGTCTCCCTAATATTCTAACATGTTAGCTGCTCCCTCCCATATTTTCTTTTATGAAAGACGGTGTGCTGAATTCTTTCTGATTTATATTTTGGAGGTGAACCTTGAATCCTGGTGTTTTGTTTCAGAATATGATAAACTTATTTTCACCCCTATTCTGATTCTGGATCCTGAGGAATCATTTGTGTTTGTAAAGCCTATTGAGTATTGTAATAATGTTATATTAAGTTTCAGGAAGTAATTATAGACATGTGTAGTACATACATATAAGGTCATCCAACAAGTGACAAAAAGGAGCAATGCACTTCCTAGCAGTGAGGTTGAGGCTTCCAGGAAGGCACAGATGCTCCCAAAGGAATAGAATTGGAGATATATTACTAGCATCCATTGGCCATGTCTCTTAGTAGTGACACAGGTGCCATTTGAGTGGTGGGCTTTGCTTGCAGTCTTTCTGATGCATATGATATATTCAAAGATGGAAATGGGGGTACTCAGGTGGCTCAGCCATTTAGTGCCACCCTCAGCCCAGGGCCTGATCCTGGAGATCAGGAACAGAGTCCCACAGCAGGCTCCCTGCATGGTGCGTACTTCTCCCTCTGCCTGTGTCTCTGCATCTCTCTCTCTCTCTCTCTCTCTCTCTCTCTCTGTCTGTCTCTCATGAATAAAGAAATAAAATATTAAAAAACAAACATGGAATGGGCTAGATTTTGAGATAGAACAAAAGTCCTGTATGCAGCCCACAGGGTCAGGGGGAATGATCTAAGAAAACCAAAATTATGGCTGATCAGAGGCACAAATTGAAATTGAATTGAAACTGAAATTTCCTGCTGCATTTGTTATGAAAAATACCTGATAAATCTGTAGAAGAGGTTCATGGTAGATATTTTTCTTCTCCTAGATGGAATATAGTATTTGAATGTAAAAGGAACTCATGAAAAACTTACAGTGGAAAGGCAACACTACACTGTTAGTTTAGGAAGTGTAAGAAAAATAGAAATATAGGCTATACAATGGAAAATGTTCATTCTGACACCAGTTTATTATATCCCAAACCCTGCCTGAATGAGCTCATTCTATGTCAGGTAAGCTCATCAAAGTGATTACAGAAGATCACAGAGTTAACTGCAGTGGAACACAGTGACTGAGTTGTTAGAGACTTACAAATAGAACTGCATTACCTGAAAACCTCTGAAATTCAGCTAAATTCTGAATTTAGCAAAATCATGTGATCCCCAATACATGCGGGGTCCACTATTCTAAGGAACCCTACCACTCTGTCATTCAGATGTTTCAGAGGGCAGGAAGTCCTGTGTAGAGGAACACAGGGAAAGAATTTGGGGTTAGACTCACCTGAAAATGTGCACAAGGACACGTTAGAAACCCTCTACAATTTAAGGGGTAGGTTCACATCACTGTATGGGGAAACATGACACCTACAAACCAAGATTCTATGCAAATACAATTACAAAGTACCAGGTGGACACAAAGTCTGAAGTCTGGAATATTACATAATAAAAACATAGTTTTTCAAAGAAGTAAATATGAGCACACAAAAGCAGTCACATCTTTACAGGTCACAACAGCTTCACATAAATGATCCCAACCTGACTATACTGAGACCACATGTATATAGGGGCCTCTCTCTATTGAATAAAACATCACAGACCTGATCCTGCATCTGGGAGAGGAACCTCAGGCCCAGGAACAATGTCAGTAATCAGGACAAACACAACTCACCAAGGAGTCTGTGCTCAGCTGTGTTTCCCTTGACACTATTTTTAAAATATATTTTATATATTTTCTATTTGAGTCAATTTCCCAACATATAGCATATCAACCAGTGCTCATCAAGTCAACAGAAGAATGGGCATTTTTAAGAACTGACAGAAAATCCTCCATAATATATATGTTAAATCTTTTCAAAAATGTCTATGATTTTGATATTTTCATCTAATGTTGCTAGAAAAAGAGAAATTATACCTCAAAAGTTCATAAACATTGAGATATGGGGTAATGAGATTGAATATGTTTGATTTACACATTTTATCCCCAACTGGGAGTAGACATTAATTAATCAAAACCATCATGACTCCACTGTGGGAACATGTAGGTTGAAATTGAAACTACAGCTGTCTTTCCTAATTTACCCATGCCTCCACCTCACTTTTAGCCTCTACAGACACCATCATCCCATGACATCCCTATTTTGGGACTTCCTGAACTAATGGGAAAGCCCTGTTAATACAGGGTGCTGCTGGAAACTCAGAAAGCATGAACAAGTGTCTACTGGCATTCATCTGAACCTACTATTCTTCTACAGGGAATAGGTCAGAGCTCGACAATTCATGCTTACTCTGTGCTGTTCACCTGACTTTCACCACCTGACACCAAAAAAATGGATTCCTTTTTCTAATTCAATATTTTTAATTTAATGTCTAGTTCTATATGCTATGAATCTCTCAACTTACCCTGGAGCTTTCCTATGACCCAGGAATTGCACTACTGGGATTTATTACAAAGATACAGATGCAGTGAAAGACCACGACACCTACACCCCAATGTTTATAGCAGCAATGTCCAGAGTAGCCAAACTGTGGAAGGAGCCTCGGTGTCCAGTGAAAAGATAATTCATAAAGAAGATGTGGTCCATATATATAATGAAATATTACTCAGCCATTAGAAATGAAGAACACCCACCATTTGCTTCGACGTGATTGGAACTGGAGGGTATTACGCTGAGTGAAGTAAGTCAGTAGCAGAAGAACAAACATATGGTCTCATTCATTCAGGGAATACAAAAGTAGTGAAAGGGAGTAAAAGGGAAAGGAGAGAAAATGAGTGGGAAATATCAAAGGTCGACAGAACATGAGAGACTCCTAACTCTGGGAAAGGAACTCTGGGAAGGAACTCTGTGCAGGGGTAGTTGTAAGGGAGGTAGGCTGGGGTAGGGGTGACTGGGTGACAGGCAATGGGTCCTCACTTGACGGGATGGGCAATGGGTATTATACTATATGTTGGCAAAGCAAACTCCAATAAAAAATAATAAAGAAATAAAATTTAAAAAACAAATGAAACTTCAGATAATGAGGAATAATCCTAAACAGCACTATTTATTGAAGAGACTGTCTTTCTTCCAGTGGATAGTCTTTCCTCCTTTATCAAATATTAGTTGACCACAATATTCAGGGTCCACTTCTGGGTTCTCTATTCTGTTCCATTGATCTATGTATCTGTTTTTGTGCCAGTACCACACTGTCTTGATGACCACAGCTTTGTAGTACAACCTGAAATCTGGCATTGGGATGCCCCCAGCTATGGTTTTATTTTTTAAAATTCCCCTGGCTATTCGGGGTCTTTTCTGATTCCACACAAATCTTAAAATAATTTGTTCTAACTCTCTGAAGAAAGTCCATGGTATTTTGATAGAGATTGCATTAAATGTGTAAATTGCCCTGGGTAACATTAACATTTTCACAATATTAATTCTTCCAACCCATGGGCATGGAATATTTTTCCATCTCTTTGTGTCTTCCTCAATTTCTTTCAGAAGTGTTCTATAGTTCTAAGGGTATAGATTTTTTACCTCTTTGGTTAGGTTTATTCCTAGGTATCTTATGATTTGGGTGCAATTGTAAATGAGATTGACTCCTTAATTTCTCTTTCTTCAGTCTCATTGTTAGTGTATAAAAATGCCACCAAGGAGGAAAGGACCTTTAGTCGAAAAATTCTAATATTCCTTTGTAACACATTAAAAAAGACAGAAAGATATGGAAAACAGTATTTTCTCATGGATTGGAAAAATAAATATTCATATAATGTATAAGCCACCAACAGCATCTATGCATTCAATATGAACCCTATCAAAACACCACCAACTTTTTTCTAGGGAATTGAAAAAGCCCAAAATTTGTAAATAAACAGAAAAGATTCTGAGTAAGCAAAAGAATTGAAACAAAAAACAAATCAGTGCAGCCCGGGTGGCTCAGGGTTTTCCCACTGCCTTTTTGTCCAGTGCATGATCCTGCAGACCTGGGAACGAGTCCCACATCAGGCTTCCCACATGATGCCTGCTGATCCCTCTGCCTGTGTCTCTGCCATACTCTCTGTATCCCTGTGTCTCTCGTGAGTAAATAAATAAAAACTTAAAAAAAAAAACAAAGCAAAAGCCATCAGAATTCCAGATTTCAAAGTTGTGATCATCAAAACAGTATAATAGTGGCAGTAAAACATGCACATGGTCAATGAAATAGAAAAAGAACCCATAAAGGGAAACAGAGCTCAATGGCCAACTTATCCTCAACAAAGTACAAAGGACTATCAACTGGAAAAAGGACAATCTCTTGAACAAGTGGTGTTGGGAACATTGGGCAGCTGCAAATAGAATGAACCTGGGCCACATTCTTACACTCCACACAAAGGTTAACTCAGAGTAGATGAAAGACCTAAATGTGAGGCAAAAAACCATCAAAATCAAGGAGATTTTGTGACCTCAGCCACAACAGGTTCTTGGTACTCGAATCTCCAAAGGGAAGGGAAACAAAAGTAAAAGTGAACTATATGCACTACATCAAGGAAGGAGGTGTAGTACAGCTATGGAAACACTCAACATAATTAAAAGACAACCTAACAATTGAAAAGATAGAGATGCCTGTGTAGCTTGAGCATCTGTCTTTGGCTCAGAGGGTCCTACAGCTCTAGGATTGAGATCAGCATTAGGCTCCGTGTGGGGAGCCCACTTCTCCATCTGCCCGTCTCTGAATCTCTCACTCCATCTCTGATGAATAAATAAATAATATCTTCCAAAAGAATAAAAACAATGGGAGAAGAGATTTGCAAATCTATCTCCAGATTAAGGCTGGTTTCCAAAATCGAAAAATAAATTACCAAACTAAACAACCAGAAAGTGAAAACTACAATCAGACATGGGCAGAAGACATGAAGATCCACCTTGTCCTGATTTGAGTTGTAGACTGTCACTTTATATTAGGTAGGTCATCCACATACAAAATGAAATTTATTGTCTCCTCTAGGTCTACCTTATATCAACTGCTTACACGAAAGATGCACATGCAGTGAAACCTGGGACACCTGCACCCCGATGTTTATAGTAACAATGTCCATAATAGCGAAACTGTGGAAGGAGCCTCCGTGACCATTGAAAGATGAATGGATAAAGAAGATGTGGTTTATGTATACAATGGAATATTACTCAGCCATTAGAAACAGCAAATACCCACCATTTGCTTCAAGGTGGATGGAACTGGAGGGTATTATGCTGAGTGAAGTAAGTCAATCAGAGAAGGACAAACAGTGTATGTTCTCATTCATTTGGGGGAATATAAACAATAGTGAAAGGGAATATAAGGGAAGGGAGAAGAAATGTGTAGAAAATATCAGAAAGGGAGACAGAACACAGAAGACTCCTAACTCTGGGAAACGAACTGGGGTGGTGGAAGGGATGATGACGGGGGGTGGGGGTGAATGTGTGATGGGCACTGAGGAGGGCACTTGACGGGATGAGCACTGGATGTTATTCTGTATGTTGGCAAATTGAACACCAATAAAAATAAAATTATTATTTAAAAAATGCTGCAATAAACATAGGATGCATGTAAAAAAAATAGAACAGACAATGCATCCTGAAGAGGAAAATGCTTTCTGCCCCAGACTGGAGGACCTACCAGTAAACGTAGCAAGAAAACTACATTTAAAAATAAAGAAAACGTGGTAACTTGGAAAGAAAATAATTAGTTTTCCTATGACAATGTCTTAATAGAGTCAAGGAGTAAAAACTTCACATAAAAACTGGAAGAAATAACTCATGAGCTCAGCAAAAAATCAGTATATATAATCAGCAAATAAAATAAAGATATATTCCTACAAAATAACAACAATTTACATGTGCAAAATTAACAAAATAATCCAATTTCCACTAGCACCAAAAATAAATATTTAGGATTAAAATTTATTAACAAGATGAAATATCTCCAGAAAATGACATATACTGATGTGTCTTTTGAAATGAACCCAGAAATTAAAAAATAACTGTCCTTAGAACTTCATATAGTCAGAGGGCCATCTACACAAATTGCTATAGAATTGTGGTGCAACACACGTGTTGGCTTTAAATACACGAATGTAAGTCTGGAGCTGGTTATATAGTCAGAGGACATGCAAATAGGGCCCTCCCTGCACTGATTAAACCAGCCCAGTTCCAACCCTGCAGCTGGGAGAGGAGCCCAAGTCCCAGGATCCCCAGGTGCCCCGAATCAGTGATCAGGACACAACACAGACAAACCACCATGGAGTCTGTGCTCGGCTGGGTCTTCCTTGTCGCTATTTTACAAGGTACTTCATAGGGAACCAGAGACCTTGAGTCTGTGAGTGAAGGTGAGTGAAAGAAACAGGGGATTTGGGACAGTTGTTTGACCAGAATGTCTTATGTCTGCAGGTGTCCAGGGTGAGGTGAAGCTGGTGGAGTCTGGGGGAGACCTGGTGAAGCCTGGGGGGTCCCTGAGACTCTCCTGTGTGGCCTCTGGATTCACCTTCAGTAGCTATGCCCTGAGCTGGGTCCGCCAGGCTCCAGGGAAGGGGCTGCAGTGGGTCACAGGTATTATCTATGATGGAAGTAGCACAGGCTACACTGACGCTGTGAAGGGGCGATTCACCATCTCCAGAGACAACGCCAAGAACACGCTGTATCTGCAGATGAACAGCCTGAGAGCCGAGGACACGGCCATGTATTACTGTGCGAAGGACACAGTGAGATGAACTCAGTGTGAGCCCAGACACAAACCTCCCTGTAGAAGGGGATCGGGACCATGAGGGGGTGCACACTCCTCACCACTTCTGTCTTGAAGGACCAGGAGCAGGTGCAGATGGGCAGGTTTCCTGTCAGGGATGGGGCTTCTACTCCATGGAGCAGTTTCCCCCCCGGGAGCCCCTCTGAACTCTTGATTATGTGTTTATCTATTCATTCTCTTTCTTAGAGACCTAGAATTCAACTATAGCACTTGCACTTACTTGTACTTAAATTTTCCTGAACCGAAATTTTAATCAATTACAAATAACTCAATTCACATCATCTGAACCTTTTAATGACTCCTACTGGCGATCACTGTGGATCACAGGACCCCAAGCTAACATGCTGTCTTGCACATCTCGGTATAGCAGAATCCCCAATCAACACAAGAGTAAAGAGACATTCTACAAAAATGTTAATAACAGCCTGGGAGTGAGAGAGATTCCCAGGATAACATCATGACATGGTAGGGATGTGGACTCAGAGGTCATTCACACACACACACACACACACACAATCACGAGAGTGTAACCATTCATCACCTTCACCTTCAAGTCTGATTGGAGCCAGGCAGGCCTCTCATCACGTCATAAATGCCTGGATGGTGCCAGGGAAGGACACTGGCTCTGGGTGTGTGTTGTGGGTCAGTGGTGGGGATGGCATCCTGCTCCAGGAGGGGCTTGTGTGGAGTTAGTGTCCCAACTGCATCAAAAGAGGGAAGGCCTGGGTTATTTGATTTCTTATTCTTTGGGTGGAGGAGAAGAATGAGCGAGGAATGTCAGGGAGCTAGCAGGCAATAAAGACTGGACATGGTGTGAGGAATCTTTTCACTAAAGAAGCATCAAACTGGAAGGACAAAAGAGAAACATGGTCATTCTCAGTAGACAGATGTCAGAATCTTGGGGAAAGGAGATGAATAATATATTGAAACAGCACGAAACTTTAAATAATAATACAAATAGGTCAGGATCCTACCCAGGTCTCAGATGGAAGCTGTCCTCTCACCAAGGTCACAATCTGATTCTGAAGGTCATATATACACTATGTGCTCAGAGACCAGAAGCTTCAACTGGATCAATGAGGATCCTTAGGGTGAGGAGCTGGATTGCAGGACCTTCCACCTGCAGGGAATAACTCATGGATCCTTCTGGTGCTGACGTCATATCACTGTGTGTGACTTCTACCATGCCCATGTTGGAACCTAACGCCCATGAGATGGGGAAGGAGGTGGAGCCTTAAGGGAACATTTTGGTAAGGAGGTGCAGCCTCATGATAGGATCAGGACCCTTATAAACCAGGACTGGGAAAGTTCCCTGCACCCTGGCCCCATGTGAGGTGATGGGGAAAGAATGGGGTAGGACGTGGGCACTCTCCAGAGACCACATCTGGCTGCACCTGGACCTCAGACATCCCAGATTCCAGATCTGTGAGAATGAGTGTCTGTTGTTTGCTCCTCCCAGTCCATGAATGATGTTCCAGGAATGTGGACAGGCGAAAGTCCATTTTTCCTTGTTTAAATTGAATTTACCAATATTTACTACACACTCAGTGCTCATCATATCACGTCCCCTCCCTAACTCCTATCACCCAGTTCCCCCATCCCCCATGCCCTCCCTTCCAGCGACCCTCAGTTTTTTTCCCCCAGAGTTAAGTGTCCCTCATGATTTGTCTTCCACTGTAATATTACCCCACTGTTTCACTCCTTCCCTTATGGTCTCTTTCAATATTTCCTATATTCCACATATGAGTGAGGCCATATCATTGTCTCTCTGTGATTAATTTTTCCTAGTATAATAGCTCCAGTTCCATCCATGTTGAAGGAAATGTTATTTCATGTTCTTCATCATTTCTGACAGCTGTGTAATATCCCATTGTATATATAAACCACATAATTTGTATATTTTATTGGAGTTCGATTTGCCAACATATAACAGCCAGTACTCATTCCGCCAATTACCCCCCTCAGCTCCTGTCATCCAGGTACCCCAACTCCCCAACCATCTCTCCTTCCACTCCTCCTTGTTTTTTCCCTCATAGGTAGGAGATTCTCATGTACTGTTACTGTCTCTGATGATTCCCACTCATTCTATCTCCTCTCCCCTTTATTCCCTTGCACTATTTTTATGTACTTTGTATGTGTGAAACCATATAATGTTTGTCCTTCTCTGAATCACTTACTTCACTCAGCATAATACCCTCCAGTTCCATCCACACTGAAGCGAATGGTGCATATTTGTCATTTCTAATCGCTGAGTAATGTCCCATTGTACATATAAATCACATCTTCTCTTCACATTCATCTGTTGATGGGCACCGAGCTCCTTCCACATCTTCTTTATCACTCTTCTGTAGAAGGGCATCATGATTCCTCCCACAGTTTGGCTATTCTGGACATCGTTGCTGTGAACATTGGGGTGCAGGGGTCCCTTAATTACATTAAATTTCTGTCTTTGGGGTAAATACCATGTAGTGTAATGGCTGTATCCTCGGGTAGCTCTATTCTCACTTTTTCAGGACATTCCATTCTGTTTTCTGGAGTGGCCAAATAAGGCTGCATTCCCACCAAATGAAGAGAAAGTTCCACTTTCTCGATATCCTCGCTTATATATATTGTTTTCGGCCTTGTTCCTTTACCCATTCTGAGGTGTAGAAGTGGGATCTTAGAGTGGTTTTCATTTGCATTTCCCTGATGTCAAGTCAAGTGTTCTTGCTGATTTCCCATGGGTTGGGCAGGAAGAGAAGATGGGGCGTTGGAGATCAAGGAGCGAGCAGGACACACTCAAGAATACTGTGTGATGACAAATTCCACTTAACAATTATGAGAGAACAAAAGTGGAGGAGGACCTTCCACCTGCTGGGTATAAGTCATGGATCCTTCCTGTGCTGATTTAGCTAACTGTATGTCACCTCTACCATCCCCATGCTGGAACCAAACATCTATGTGAAGGAAGAAGGAGTTGGGGCCTTAGGGGAGCAATTAGGACAGGAGGCGGAGCCTCATGATGTGATCAGGAACCTTATACATCAGGATATGGAAAGCTCCATGCCCCTTGGTCCCATGTGAGGTGACAGGGAAGGGACGCACTTGGACGTGTGCACTCCAGACACCACATTTGCCTGCACCTGGATCTTAGACTTCCCAGACTCCAGAGCTGTGAAAATGAGTGTCTGTTGTTTAGTCCACCGAATCTGGGAATGTGGTGACATCTCCCAGAAACACTTAAACAGAGTCTCACCGCTTATTTGTCCTATACTAGTCTATTATATAGTCATTTGCAAATATTTTCTCCCTTTCTGCAGGTTGTCTTTGAGTTTTTTTGACGGTGTCTTTTGCTGTGCAAAAGCATTTTCTCTTGATGAAGTCCCAATAGTTCATTTTTACTTTAGTTTCTCTTGCCTTCATGGATGAATCTTGCAAGAAGTTACTGTGGCCAAGATCAAAAAGGGTGTTACCTGTGTTTTCTAGGATTTTGATGGAATCTTGCTCACCTTTTGTTCTGTCATCCATTTTTTTCTTTGTCTTGTGTTTTGTGTAAGAGAATGATCTAGTTTCATTCTTCTGTACATGGTTGTCCAATTTTCCCAGCACCATTTATAGAAGAGACTCTTGTTTTTTCCAGTGGATAATCTTTCCTGCTTTGTCAAATATTAGTTGACCATAGAGTTCAGTGTCCACTTCTGGTTCTACATTCTGTGCAATTGATCAATGTGTCTGTTTTTGTACCAGTACCAGAACGTCCTGATGATCACATCTTTGTAGTAGAACTTGGAATCCAGCATTCTGATGCCCCCAGCTCTGGTTTTCCTTTCAGTATTCTCCTGGCTATTTGGAGTATTTTCTGATTCCACACAAACCTTAATTTGATTTGTTCCAACCCTCTGAAGAAAGTCCAAGGTATTTTGGTAGGAATTGCATTGAACCTGTAAATAGCCCTCGGTAGCATTGACATTTTCACAAAATTAGTTCTTCCAATCAATGAGCATGGAATATTTATCAATATTTTTGTGTCTTCCTCAATTTCGTTCAGAAGTGTTCCATAGCTTTTAGGGTATAGAAACTTTACCTCTTTGGTTAGGGTTAATCCTGGGTATCTTACGCTTTCGGGTGCAATTTAAGATTTTTTTGATGCCTTAACTTTTCTTTCTTCAATCTCATTGTTAGTGTATAGTAATGGAAGTGATTTCTAGGCACTGATTTTGTATCCTGCCACACTGCCAAATTGCTGTATGAGTTCAATCAACCTTGGGGTGGAGTCCTTTGAGTTTTCTAGATACAGTGTCATGTCATCTGGGAAGACAGAGGTTTTGACTTCCTTTTTTTTTTGTTTGTTTGTTTTTTTTTTTGGTTTCGACTTCTTGTTTGCCAATATGAATGCCTTTTGTTTCTTTTTGTTGCCTTATTGCTGAGGCTAGGGCTTCTAGTACTATATTGACTACCAGTGGTGAGAGTCGATATCCCTGTCTTGTTCCTGATCTTAGGGGAAGGGTTTCCAGTGCTTCCCCACTGAGAATGATATTTGCTGTGAGCTTTTCGTAGATGGCTTTTAAGATGCGGCGGAATCTTCCCTCTATCCCTATGCTCTGAAGAGTTTTGATCAGGAATGGATGCTCTATTTTGTCAAATACTTTCTCTGTTTCTATTGAGAAGATCCTATGATTCTTGTTTTTTTCTCTTGTTGATATGATCTATCATATTGATTGCTTTATGAGTGTTGAACCAGCCTTGCATCCCAGGTATAAATCCCACTTGGTCATGGTGAATTATTTTGTTAATATTCTGTTGTGCCCTACTGGCCAGTGTCTTGTTGAGAATTTTTGCATCTGTGTTCATCAGAGTTATTGGTCTATAATTCTCCATTTTGGTGGGGTCTTTGTCTTGTTTTGGATTTAAGGTGATTCTGGCCTCATAAAAAGTTTTTGGAAGTATTCTGTTCCTTTCTATCTTTCAGAACAGCTTTAGTAAATAGGTATTGCTTCTTCTTTAAATGCTTGATAGACTTCTCTGGGAAGAAATCTGGCCCTTCACTTTTGTGTTGGGAGGTTTTACATGACTGCTTCAATTTCCTCCTTGGTTATTTGCCTGTTCGGGTTTTCTATTTCTTCTTGTTCCAGTTTTGTTTATTTGTAGTTTTCCAGAAAAGCATCAATTTCTTCTGGATTGCCTAATTTTTTGGCATAAAAGTGGTCCTAATATGTTTTTAAAATAGTTTGTATCTCCTTCCTATTGGTTGTGAGCTATTGGGCCTTTATCAATATAAAAAGCTATGCACAGCAAAATAGTCAACAAAACTCATAGACAACCTATAGAATGGAAGAAGATATTTGTAAATGACCTATCAGGTAAGGAGCTAATATCCAAGATCTATTAAAAAGGTTATCTAGAGTAGTTGCTGGTACAAGGTGAGTTGAGGACACGTACTCTTCCATGATCTTGGCCCCAATATTTTATTTATTTATTTATATATTTATTTATTTATTTATTTATCTATCATTTATCTATTCATTTATTTATACATTTTCAGAAAATTTTTAATAATAAAATTTTTATTGTTGTCCAATTTTTCAACATACAGAATAACACCCAGTGCTCATCCTGCCAAGTGCCCCCCTCATTGCCTGTCACCCATTCACCCCCAGCCCCTCCCCTTCCAACACTCCTAGGTCATTTCCCAGAGTTAGGAGTCTTTGTGTTCTGTCTCCCTTTCTGATATTTCTTATTCATTTCTTCTCCCTTCGCTTCTATGCCCTTTCACTATTATTTATATTCCCCAAATGAATGAGAACGTATATTTGTTCTTCTCTACTGACTCTTTTCATTCAGCATAATACCCACCAGTTCCATCGACGTTGAAGCAAATGGTGTGTACTTGTCGTTTCTAATGGCTGGGTAATATTCCATTGTATACATAAACCACATCTTCTTTATCCCTCATCTCTTGATGGACACCGAGGATCCTTCCACAGTTTGACTATTGTGGACATTGCTGCGATAAATATTGGGGTGCAGGTATCCCGGCATTTCATTGCATCTGTATCTTTCAGGTAAATCCCCAACAGTGCAATTGCTGGGTCATAGGGCATGTCTACTTTAGCTCTTTGAGGAACCTCCACACAGTTTTCCCGAGTGGCTGCACCATTTTACATTTCCACTAACAGTGTAAGAGGGCTCCCTTTTCTCCATATCCTCTCCAACATTTGTGGTTTCCTGCCTTCTTAATTTTCCCCATTTTCACTGGTGTGAGGTGGTATCTCATTGTGGTTTTGATTTGTATTTCCCTGATGGCAAGTGATGCAGAGCGTTTTCTCATGTGTGTGTTGGCCATGTCTATGTCTTCCTCTGTGAGATTTCTCTTCGTGTCTTTTGCCCATTTCACGATTGGATTGTTTGTTTCTTTGCTGTTGAGTTTAATGTGGTACTTTATATCCTATTGAAATTTAATCTTAAATATTTTTTGTTACCAGCTAGATTCATATTTTTGTGAATTTTATATAGATAATTTTTCTTAGTCTTTGGAATCATAGATGTATTTTTTTATTTTATATCCTGAACATTCCCTGACGTCATTAATTAATTCTTAGGGTTTGTGGAATTTGTAGACATTGCCTCTTTAGCATATCATGTCATATGGAAACAAATAACATTTCTTCCCTCTCCTGATTAATGTTTTAATTGCCTAATTTCCCTCAGTATATCTTCAACCTATTGTAGCAGGAGGCCAGGAACTGTCACAATTTTGGGGAGCTCCTTTTCTCCTTTAGGTTCCTGAAGGTCACATCTGTCTTCTCATGAAGACACATGCAGCTCATAGGGCACTGCAACTCCACTGTCCAATAAGACACACACACACACACACACACACACACACACACACACACACACACTGTAGCTGATATTTGGAGTCAGGATCCCATTGTGCCCTTCTTCCCTGCCTCCAGCTCATGGGCAGTGTCCTCCACCTGGACCCTGGTCCTGGGTGTGTGGCTTGTTTCCAGTCAACACAACTAAAGAAAATATGATTCAAGCAGAGAAAGGGAAGTGTGTGCATGTTGGGTTTGTCTGTCCTCCCAATGCCTGGGGCCCTGCAAGTCTGTGGATATGAGGGCCCAGCCTAGCCCCTCAGATGATAATTCCCAGGCTGACACACCATGTCATTGCTTCCAGCAATGTGCCCCCTACCCATAGGGAGGTCTCAGTAAACATCAATGCTGTGGGCATCCCCTTTGCCAGAAGGAACAGCCATGACCCCGATTTGAGGTCATGGACGTCACTGGACAGGGAAGGCTCCCCAGATGCAAATAAATGGTATGATGCAGTAATAGGGTTCCTGGACTGCTGAATGTTGTATCAGTGTCCCTTACCTGAGTGACAGGAAATGATTTCTGAAGTGGGGTTTCCCTCTTGGAGATCTGTTCCTGTCTCACCTGTGCAGATGGGCTCATGTGTATGTCAGGTTTCAAGAAGAGAAGAGCTGCACATAAAAACCAGAGTAGAGGAGAGAAATCTGCTTCTGGTTTGGATGCAATACCTCCACACTAGAGATTGATGTTGTGTGTTTATGGTCCCCATGTGCCTTCTTCATGGTGAACAGTGCTTTGGGGCCTGGGGGCACTCTGGTCACTGCCACAGTGTATGATCGTCCAGCTTGTTCTCACAATCCTCTTCAATTGGGCTGTGCAAATAACTTATTAATGTGTTCAGGTGTGTGTCTCCTCTGACCTGGGCTGGTCACTGATTTCATCCCCATCATACAGGAGTCATGGTCAGTGCAGGGACTCTGGGCTGTGCTGATTGCTGTGCTTTGGGTGGACACCACCAAGTGTAAATGTCCTTGAGGAAAGGAGGGGCAGGAGCCATCATGCACTGACCATCCCTGGTCTACAGCTGAGGGCGTGGTGACCCCACGACTGTGGAAGGGTGACATACCTGGAGGAGCATAACCAGCTGTACCATGTCTGGTGACTCAGGAGATGCTCCAGGTTACCTGGAGGGTGGGATAGAAGAGGGGCAGGTGAATGGGGTCAGCTCTCTGAGAGTCATCAGAGCTTCCTTATGACAACTCTTTGCCTGAAAGCTCTGGTTTTGTCCATTCATGGGGCTGCATCTTGCTGGTTGCCCCTCTTCCTGACACCTGCTCCTTGCACCTCAGGCAGCAGGTCTTCCTGTATCTGTGCTTCTGCCAGAACCCTCATAGACATTCCTGTTAAGCCAACAGACCACGACTAGATAGAAATATTGGCCAAGACCCCTATGAAAAGGAAGGAATGTCCGAGGTCCATTACATAGGGACCCGGGGTCGGTATGAATCTTGAGAGACCTGTCCTCAGGGGGTGTCATTTTTTCCCTGAACATCCTTCATTATCCTCCTCAGACAGATGGGCATCCTGCAGCCCTTCAACTCTAATCCCTTTTGAGACACTGGTGTGTTGGTCCTGTGTACAGAGGGGCATCAAATATTCTCAGGAGTAAATTCCTGTGATTCAGAGGGACTGGGTCTCAGCTGGAACCTACACAGGGGACTCCAGAGGGCTGGTATCATTCCTTGAACACAAGACATACAGTGAGAAATCTGTGTTCTGTAACTGGTGCAGAGCTGGATGCAGGATTGGGGGCTTCCTTGGCTTCCAAGTGGAGCTGGAACATGAGAGAAAAGGTCACCAATGAGGGGCCATGTACCATACTTGGGGACAAGAGGAAATGATCAGCTCTGCCAGCAGAAATCTGTGGGTGTTCAGAGAAACAGGAATGTAACCTGTTTCTTTAGGCTGGGCCCCTCACCTCAGTGCAATGTGTAAATGGGGAGTCCATCATTGCTAATTATGTGTGTACCTGCCAATATTAGAGTACAAAAAATGTCCAGATAAGAATCATTGAATACAGAATTTATACATCAACAAGAAAGTCAATAAATAACTCTAAATCATATCAGGATTTCTCTGAGACATAGAAAGTCAAACAACGTGAGCTTGCTAGTTTTAATGCTTTGAGACTTTTTCCTCTACTAACATATGTGTTCAAGTCTTGGAGGTGAGGGGCATAAGCAGAGGAGGGAGAGAGAATGTTAGAACGTGCAACAGGGATGAATGACTTCCCTGTAATAGATTTATAATTCATGAAATCTTCATGGTACATGTAAGGACCTGTCCATGAGGGGGACAGTGGATGGAGTACAAAACGTGAAGAACCAGGATGGTTAGACGGAGCACATAAGCACATGTCCAAATGCACCCTTATCTTCATACTTCCCATGTGGAATTAGGGACTGGAAGGTGGTGGGGGCTCATCTTGGAGCTAGTAACCATGGAAGTGTCTGTGTAGTTGGGGCTCCATATCTCCTGTTGTGTGAGAAGGGGACAATGACCCTACCCTTTCAAACTAAGTTGAGAGTGTTCATCCCAAGAACTGTATGTGCCTCTGGTGAGTAAATGATCCTTTCGGCTTGACCATAGGTTTTATTATGATTGTAAGTGTTGCTCCAGTTTCCATGGTACCTGGCTCTCAGGACAGCAGGAACCTCAGTGCAGAAGGTTGAGTCCATGATGTCATGAATTCTTGGAAATGATGTAAGAAAATGTAAGAAATGAAGAAATTTGGTAAGTCCTAGGTGAGGAGGACCAAAGGCAAATACATGAAGGCTGGGCACCATCTATTTCCCAGCTAAGGATGTGCATGAGTGACGTGACTTTTTATGAAATTGGGGAAGGGGATGGTGGGTCCTAGTTCCTGGGGATTTCCTGGGAGCAGGGTTTGCAGTGACCTTTGAGACTTCTTTGTTCTCTCTGGGATCTCTTGCAATAAGCACTGGCTCCTCTTTCTCCCATGTGGGAATGTCTTCAAAGGAATGGCCAGGGTCCTGGACACAGTCAGGAGGGAGGTATGGTTGCAGGTAGAACAAACTTCTGCCCCATAGTCTGCTTACATATTCATCAAACCTCCACCTAGGTCCTGGGCCTCCACTGTGTTATGAAACCTCTGTGCACCACCCTCTCCTTCATCTACTCATGATTAAAGTCCTGGATGTGCAAAGATGGGCCACTCCTTATGTTAAGTTCATTTGGGGCTGCCACACTGACTGAGTTATGATGAGTGGACTTAACTTCCTGACACAACTGCACTCTCAGCTGCATTAATATGTAACCTATGGGATAGGATGGCAGAGCTGTTAGATATTGTCATTACCAGGTCCTGTTACCTGGATTGTGGAAGGACCCTTTACAAAAGGGATTATATGTGAAGTAAAAAGTCAAATGCTAAAAGTAGCTGAGGCACAGAACTCACAGTAGTCAGTATGACACCCATGCTGTCATCCCCAGGTTTATATCTCCCCATAGAAGAGAATCGGGACCACTAGGAGGTGTATACTACTCACCTATACTTCTGACTTGAAGTCCCAGAAGAAGTTGCAGATGGAGGTTATGTGCAGGTTTCCTTTAAGGGTCTGAGGCTTCCTCTCCATGGAGCAGTTTCCCCCAAGGAGCCTCTCTGAACACAGGGTTCTATGCTTACCTATGCATTTTCTAACTTAGAAACATAGTTATCATATGAAGACACATCACATAAACTTGCACAAACCAAGTAAGTTACATTAAATTACTCTTATTTAGAAATGAATGAATTACAAGTATCCTGATGCTTGTACAGAGAAGCTTTGGAGGAGCCAATGCTGTACTCTCTGTGCATCACAGGACAACTCAGATCAATGAACAAGCTTCTTAGAAGTGGCATAAATTGCATGCTGAGCACTAAGCTACAGAGGCACCAACAGTCCATGCAACAGAATAAAAGCCACTGGAGGTCACTATCTTGAACTATGCTTACAGCATTAATGTCGGTGACACCTGGGAAACCAGAATAGCCCCAACCACGAAGTGTGTGGATGTGGGGCCTGAAAAATACAGACAGACACAGACACACACACACACGCACATGCACACATACACGCACACACTGAAGAGTATAAAATCCTTGATGAGCTTCACCTAATCTCTCTGCAGCAAAGTAGCTCCATACACAGAAGTAGACAGTAGTAGAGGTCTCTGTCAAGACACAAGAAAAATATCAAATCAACAACCTAAACTAACACATAATAAGTTGGATAAGGGACAACTGAAACCAAGTACACCAGAAGGAAGGAAATAACAAATATTACAGCAGAAATAAGTGATATAAAAACTCCAAAAGAAGAGACCAAAGAGACTACAATCTAGTTGTTTTGGAGAAAAAGAACAATAAAATTGAGAACCCTGACCTGGATGTATCTAAAAGAAAGAAAGAGCTCAAATATATAATATAGAAGTCTATGTGGTCCATTACATCATTGAAAGTCTATGTTTTCTTGTTGATATAATGTGTTAAATTAAATAATGTGTTTGTTTCTATGAGTGTGTTTGGAAATTCTTTTTTTTTAATAAATTAATTTTTTATTGGTGTTCAATTTACCAACATACAGAATAACACCCAGTGCTCATCCCGTCAGTGTTTGGAAATTCTCTATTTTTCTTTTACTATTGACAATGTTTTTCCTTAGGCTTGAGATTAATGGGTTTATATGATGATCTGTTCCCATGTTAGGGACATACATATTTACAATTGTTAGGTCTTCTTGTTGGATAGACACTTCTATTAGGATGCTGTGTCCTTCTTCATCTCTTATTTCAGTCTTTGGATTGAAGCCAGTTTTCTAATCTGAGAATGGCTACTCCAGTGTTCTTTCATGTCCTTTAGCAATAAATCATTATCCACACCCTCAGTTTCAATCTGGTGGTAACTCTCAGTCTAAAATGAATCTCCTGAATGCAGCAAAAGATGGATCTAGAGGACTAAGGTCAGGAACATGACAGGAATGTACACTGTCAACAATGTTCTTCAATATAGCCCTGGAATGCGTAGCCTCAGCATTTGAACAATAAGAATAAATAAAAGTTCTTCCAAATAAGGTAAAAAGACAAATATTCACTCTCCAAAGGTGACATGCTACTCCACATAGAAAACTCAAAAGACTCCAGGAAGACATCCAAGATCTGAGACAGCAATTCAGCAAATAAGAGGATATAAAACCAATGTACAAAAATCAGGTACATTTCTATACACTAACAATGACACATATGAAAGAGAAACTCAGGAATCTGTATCATTTACATTTTCACCAAAATGGTGCTACAACAACTACTACTACTACTACTACTACTAATAAAACAATAACAATGAGATACCTAGGAATTAACTAAGAAAATACTAAATAATGTATACTCTGAGAACTCCAGAACACATAAGATATAGTTGAAGCCACAAAGAAAAGAAAAATCATTCCTTGGTGTGTGATTAGGAGAAAAATAATGTTTATATGTCTATGCAAACTGATAAGAACAGATAATACACTTGATCTTAGCCAAAAAGAAATACAAATCAAAACCACAATGATATCCACCTCACACCAGTGAGAATGGGGAAAATTAATATGACAGTAAACAACACATGTTAGAGAGGATGTGAAGAAAGGGGAACCCTCCTGCACTGTTGGTCGGAATGTGAACTGGTGCAGCCACTCTGGAAAACTGTGTGGAGGTTCCTCAAAGAGTTAAAAATAGACCTGCCTTACGACCCAGCAATTGCCATGATAGGAATTTACCCCAAAGAGACAGATGCTCTGAAATGCCGGACACCTGCACCCCGATGTTTCTAGCAGCAATGTCCACAATAGCCAAACTGTGGAAGGAGCCTCGGTGTCCATCGAAGGATGAGTGGATAAAGAAGATGTGGTTTATGTATACAATGGAATATTACTCAGCCATTAGAAATGTCAAATACCCACCATTTGCTTCAACGTGGATGGAACTGGAGGGCATTATGCTGAGTGAAGTAAGTCAATCAGAGAAGGACAAACAGTGTATCTTCTCATTCATTTGGGGAATATAAATAATAGTGAAAGGGAATAT
Source organism: Vulpes vulpes (assembly GCF_048418805.1). Lineage (NCBI taxonomy): Eukaryota > Metazoa > Chordata > Mammalia > Carnivora > Canidae > Vulpes > Vulpes vulpes. The sequence goes on along the minus strand of NC_132785.1, from coordinate 133,360,428 downwards.
AAGGGAAGGGAGAAGAAATGTGTGGAAATTATCAGAAAGGGAGACAGAACATAAAGACTCCTAACTCTGGAAATGAACTGGGGGGGGGTGGAAAGGGAGGAGGCCGGGGGGTGGGGGTGAATGGGTTACGGGCACTGAGGGGGTACTTGACGAGATGAGCACCGGGTGTTATTCTGTATGTTGGTAAATTGAACACCAATAAAAAATAAATTTTATTAAAAAAAGAAGAAGATTTGCTCTATGTATACAATGGAATATTAGTCATTAGAAATGACAAATAGCCACCTTTTGCTTCAACATGGTGGAACTGGTGGATAGTGTTTTGAGGGAAGTAAGTCAGTCAGAGAAGGACAAACATTATATGGTTTCATTCATTCAGGGAATATAATAAATAGTGAAAAGGAATATGGGGGAAAGGAGAGAAAATGAGTGGGAAAAATTATTGGGTGATAGGACATGAGAGACTGAAGTCTGGGAAACAAACAGGAGGTAGTGGAAGGGGATGTGGGCGGGGGCCAGTCTCCCTGCATGGGAGTTAGTAAGTGTAAGAAAAAACTAGACAGTGTTGAGAATTTAAAAGTGAAAGTACCCAAACTAATAAAATCATGAATAAATCAGGAGAAATCACAACGAACACCCAAGAATTACAAGGAAGTATAGGAATAGATTATGAGCAGTTATAAGCCAACATACTGGGTGATCTGGGGAAACAGATGCAATCCTAGGAATATAAAGACAACCAAAACAGAAACAGCAATAAAAGGACAAGCTGTACGGAACAATTACCTGGAAATAAGAATCAATCATATTTAAAAGTCCCCAAAAGCAAGATGACACGTGCAGATGGTTCGCCAGGGAAATTCCACAAGAACAATCAATATCTGTTCTTCTAAAATTATTTCAAATAATGGAAATTAAAGGAAAACTGCCAGACACATTCTATGATGTGAGTATTACATTGACCCCAAACCAAACATCCCAGTAAGAAGGAGAATTACAGAACAATATCATTGATGAATATGGATGCAAAATTCTCACCAAGATCTTAAACAGCAGGATTCAACAGCCTATTAATAAGATTATTCATGAAAAACAAAAGGGCTTAATTCCTGTGCTGCAAGTGTGATTCAGTACGTGGAATCTATCAATGTGGTAATCACATTAATGAAAGAAAGGATCAGTGCCACTTTATTCTCTCAACTGATGCCCAAAAATAATTTGACAAAAAACAATATTCTTTTTTGATAAAAACCTTTCCCTGTGAATGGATAGGGGTATATGCACAAATTCATAAAAGCCATCCACAGAGGATGCACAAAGAATGTCATCCCTAACATGGAAAAACTGAGAGTTTTCTCCTAAGGTCAGAATCACGACAGGAATGCACACTGTCACCACTGTTATACAACATAAAACTAGACATCTAGCCTGAGAAATTGGAGAAAAAAATGGAAAAGTCATACAAATCAGCAAAGAAAAAAATCAAACATTCACTCTTCATAGACAACAAGATATTTTAAGGACAAACCCCAAAGACTATCAAAAAATTGCTGAAACCAATACAGGAATTCAGTAAAACCTGAGCACACAAAATCAATACAAGGAGTCAGTGGCATTCCTATATACTACAAATGACACAGAAGAAAGAGAAATCAAGAAAGAGGAATGAATATTATTAATCATAATCAAATTATCCCATTTACAATTGCATCAGAAACTTCAACCAATGAGGAATAATCCTAACCAAAGACAGAAAGGACCTATAGTCTAAAAATTCTAAAATATGCATGAGAGACATTAAAGAAGACAGAAATATGTAGACAACATTCTCTTCTCATGGATTGGGAGAATAAATATTGATATAATGTCTATGCTACCAACAGCAGTCTATGCACTCAATACAAACCCTATTGAAACACCACCAAAATTTTTCTAGGAAATGGAAAAAACAATCCTAAAACTTGTAAATAAAAATAAAATATTCTGACTCAGCAAAAGAATGTTGAAAAAATCCAAAGCAGAAGATACCACAATTGGGGATTTCAAATTGTGATCATGAAGACAGTATAATAGTGGCAGTAAAACACACACGTAGGTCAATGAAATAGAATAGAGAAGCCAGAAATAGACACATGGCTCTGAGGTCAATTTATCCTCATCAAAGTACAAAAGAGTATCGACTGGAAAAAGGACAATCTTTTGAATAAGTGGTGTTGGGAACATTGGACAGCTACAAGTAGAAGAATGAACGTGGGCCACATTCTTAGACTCTACACAAAGATAAACTCAGAGCAGATGAAAGACCTAAATGTGAGGCAAGAAATCAACAAAATCCAAGAGATTTTGTGACCTCAGTTGCAACACTTCTTGGTGCTCGACGTACCAAAGGGAAGGTACAGAAAATCAAAAATGAATTCTATGGACTACATTAAGGAAGGAGCTGTCGTACAGCTATGGAGACACTCAACATAATTAAAAGGAAACCTAATGAATGGGAAAAGATATGGATGCCTGTGTAGCTTGAACATCTGTCTTTGGCTCAGAGCATAATCCCAGGGCTCTGGGATTGAGACCAACATCTGACTCCTTGTGGGGAGCCCACTTCTCCTTCTGCCTATGTCTCTGTGTCTGTGTCTCATGAATAGATAAATAAAATCGTCCAAAAAGCCTGGGAGAAGATATTTGCAAATCTATCTTCAGATTAAGGCTGGTTTCCTAAATCGAGAAATAAATTATCAAGGTAAACAAACACAAGGGGAAAAGTTAAGTCAGAAATGGGCAGAAGACATGAAGAGACACCCTGTCCTGAGATGAGTTGCTGACTCTCACTTTATATGAGGTAGGTCATCCACATGCAAAATGAAATTTATTGTCTCCTCTAGGTCTGCCTTATATCAACTGCATGATTAGACCAGACAATGGATCCAAAAGACAAGAGGGAAATATTTTCTTCCCCAGACTGGAGGACCTAGCAGAAAACCTGGGAAGAAAACTACATAAAAAAAGAAAAATTGGTAAACTGGAAAGAAAGTAATGTGTTTGCCTATGACAATGTCTTAAGAGAGTGAGTGAGTAAAAACCTCACATAAAATCTGGAAGAAATAACTTAGAGCTCAGGAAAAATCAGGCTTATAAAATCAGCAAATAAAATAAAGATATGTTTCTACAAACTAAGAACAAATTACCTACACAAAATTAACATAATAATCCAACATAACTGGTTTCAAAAAATATTTAGGATTAAAATTTACTAAGGAGATAAATATTCTGTGGAAAATTACCTATATTTATAAGAGTCTTTTGAAACTGCACCCAGAATTGCAAATAACTCCACTTACACGTTAGAAATTCGTATAGGCATAGTGCCAGCTACGCAAATTTCTATAGAATTCTGAAGCAACACGTTGTGAATTTAAAGACTCGAATGTAAGTCTGGAGCTGGTTATATAGTCAGAGGACATGCAAATAAGGTCCACCCTCCACTGATTAAACCAGGTCAGCCCTGACCCTGCAGCTGGGAGAGGAGCCCCAGCCCCAGGATCCACAGGTGACCCTGTTCAGGGATCAGGACAGAACACAGGCAAATCACCATGGAGTCCGTGCTCAGCTGGATTTTCCTTGTCGCTACTTTAAAAGGCAATACATGGAGAACAAGAGATCTCGAGTATGTGAGTGGAAGTGAGTGAGCGAAACAGGGAACCTGGGACAGTTTCCTGACCAGAATGTCTTGTGTCTGCAGGTGTCCAGGGTGAGGTGCAGCTGGTGGAGTCTGGGGGAGACCTGGTGAAGCCTGGGGGGTCCCTGAGACTCTCCTGTGTGGCCTCTGGATTCACCTTCAGTAGCTATGACATGCACTGGGTCTGCCAGGCTCCAGGGAATGGGGTGCAGTGGGTCGCATGGATTTATGCTAGTGGAAGTAGCACAAGCTACGCAGACGCTGTGAAGGGCCGATTCACCATCTCCAGAGACAATGCCAAGAACATGGTGTATCTGCAGATGAACAGCCTGAGAGCCGAGGACACGGCGGTTTATTACTGTGCGAGTGACACAGTGAGGGGACCTCAGTGTGAACCCAGACACAAACCTCTCTGTTAAGGGGATCAGGACCACCAGGAAGTGCACACTCCTCACCACTTCTGTCTTGAAGGCCCAGGAGCAGGTGCAGATGGAGGTTCTGGGCAGGTTTCCTGTCAGGGTCTGGGATTCCTCTCCAAGGAGCTGTTTTCCCCAGAGAGTTATCTAGGCAGATGATATGTGCATACCTATTCAGTCTCTTATTTAGACACATCCGTTTTTTAAATGAAAACAGCTATTATGCCATGCACAAAAGACAGCAATTCTTTTTCTTTCAAAGGTTTCACAGTAATTTATTTTATTTTTTAATAATAAATTTATTTTTTATTGGTGTTCAATTTACCAACATACAGAATAACACTCAGTGCTCATCCCGTCAAGTGCCCCCCTCAGTGCCCGTCACCCATTCACCCCACCCCCCGCCCTCTTACCCTTCCACCACCTGTAGTTTGATTCCCAGAGTTAGGAGTCTTTATGTTCTGTCTCCCTTTCTGATATTTCCTACCCATTTCTTCTCCCTTCCCTTCTATTCCCTTTCAATATTATTTATATTCCCCAAATGAATGAAAACATATAATGTTTGTGCTTCTCCGATTGACTCATTTCACTCAGCATAATAACCTCCAGTTCCAACCACGTGGAAGCAAATGGTGGGTATTTGACATTTCTAATAGCTGAGTAATATTCCATTGCATACATAAACCACATCTCCTTTATCCACTCATCTTTCGATGGACACCGAGGTTCCTTCCACAGTTTGGCTATTGTGAACATTGCTGCTATAAACATCGGGGTGCAGGTGTCCCGACGTTTCATTGCATCTGCATCTTTGGGGTAAATCCCCAACAGTGCAATTGCTGGGTTGTAGGGCAGTTCTATTTTTAACTCTTTGAGGAACCTTCACACAGTTTTCCAGAGTGGCTGCACCATTTCACATTAGATTTCACAGTAATTTTAATTTACTTGATAATAGGTTATAGTAGACATGTAAAACATAAATTACATAAACTGTTTTTCTAGATTTGTTTATGCAGGTAGAAAAGTTGTAATCATCTTATGTCTTGAGTAGACTGCACACTGTGGCAATCAATAAATATGTGAATTTGACGAGATAGTATAATGGAAAAAATAATTTGGGGGATAGGTAAATGTAATGATTCTAGAAAACATAATTTATGCAACTGGTTTCATAAGAAGGAGTAATACATGCTCTTTTTATTTGGAATAAAAAAGCTAGGACAGTGAATACCTGTATAATTTAGCAGAATGGTGACATTGTATTAATTTGCCAGCTATAATAAAACTTTTTATACAGTTGTATGATTTGCACTGGTACTATAATATTGAGTAATCGATAGCCCTTATTGAAATTTCACCAGTTTTCCAATTTTTTTTTCCTGCTCCAGAATCCAAACTAGGATGCCAAATTGCATTTAGTTGCTGTTTTCTTTGTTTCTGCTAACCTATGGCAGCTATTTAAGTCTTTCTTTGTCCTTCATGGCCTTGAAACATTTGATGAGTACTGGTCAGTTGTTCTGTAGAATGCTTCTCACTTTGGGTTTATATGACCCTTCTGGCACGATTAGATTAAGGTTTTGCATTTCTTGGTGATATCACAGACAAAATGTGGAAGGAGCTCGGGGTCCATCAAAAGATGAATGGATAAGGAAGACATGGTATATGTATACAAGGGAATATTACTCAACCATTAGAAATGCCAAATATCGGGATCCCTAGGTGGCTCAGCAGTTTGGCTCCTATCTTTGGCCCAGGGCGCAATCCTGGAGTCCCGGGATGAGTCCCACGTCGGGCTCCTCACATGGAGCCTGCTTCTCTCTCCTCTGTCTCTGCCTCTCTCTATCATACATAAATAAATAATTTTTAAAAGAAATTTTTTAAAAAGCGACAAATACCCACCATTGCTTTGACGTGGATGGAACTGGAGGGTATTATGCTGAGTGAAATAAGTCAATTGGAGAAGGACAAACATTATATGGTCTCATTCATTTGGGGGATATAAAAAATACTGAAAGGGAATAAAGGGGAAAAGATAGAAAATGAGTGGGAAATATCAGAGATGGAGACAGAACATGAGAGACACCTAGCTCCAGGAAACGAACAAGGCATGGTGGAAGGGGAGGAGGGTGATGGTTGGGGGTGAATGGGTGACGGGCACTGAGGGGGCACTTGATGGGATGAGCACTGGGTGTTATTCTGTAGGTTGGCAAATTGAATACCAATAAAAATAAATTTATTATTTTAAAAAGGAATCATAACTAACAAAATGTATATATATAAAATAAAATAAAGTAAAATAAAATAAAATAATAAAATAATTGGGTGAACCACAATATTTCTGTAATCTCAGAACATCTCTCCAAATATAGTTATTAGTTACAAAGGGAATAATAGTAAATCTACAGTGGAAATACCCAACACACATTACCTTGATCAAGAATATCCTGAGAGAAAAAATATATCATGTATCCCCTGATATGATACATTGTCAAGAACACAACATCACTTCTGTGAGATTGCCAAGACAGAGATTCTTGCAGTTGCTTACTATTTTCCCTAAATACCGGTTAATTGTAAATATTTCCATGTACATTAACTAAGCATTTCCCCGATCTGCACCTACAATCACTGTGCATCACACGACCACCCAGCTCAAGGAGATATTTGGTAGAAGCAGCATAAACTTCATGTTGGACATGAGGCTGCAAATGCATCAAATATCCAAATCAAAAGAAGACAGACCCCTAATGGGGTCAATATCTTGAACCACGCACACAGCATCCATGTCAGTGACAGCGTGGGAAGGAAGCAGGATTCACACCAGGATGTTCTGTGGATGTGGAGTCTGAGAATCAACACACACACACACACACACACACACACACACACACACAGGAGTATGAAAACATTTTCAGCTTCATCATTGTTTCTTTTAAAAGCGGGCAGGCCTCTCAGCAAGTCAGATATGTTTGGATGGAGCCAGGGATAGACACTGGCTCAGGGTGTGTGTTGAGGGAAAGTGGTGATGATGAGGTCCTGATCCAGGAGGGGATTATATGGAGTCAGTTTCCCACCAGTATCTGGGGATGGAACTCAAGGGCGCTTGCTGGATTTCCCATGGGTGGGACAGGAGGAGAAGAGGGAGGATTGGAGATCAAGGAGACAGCAGGTAATACTCAAAAATACGGTGTGATGACAAACACCACTATACAATTATGGAAACTATGGAAACAATCCCAGTATCTGTCAACTGATGAATGGATAAAGAACATGTGAGATAGATAGATAGAGTTAGATACATAGGGATTTTACTAATCAATGCAGTAGAATTATGTAACATTTACAAGTATGAGGATGGAGGTAGTATGCATAATGCTAATTGACATGCCAGTGAGAAAAAGAAAATACTGTATACTTTCAGTCATAGTTTGAATTTAAGAACAAATGAGCAAAGAGATTGATGCATAGATCAGGAAATAGTCCCTTCAATACAGAGATAAAACTGATAGTTACCAGGTGGGAGGAGAGTGGGGGATGGATGACCTGTCAGATGGGGCTTAGGGAGTTCACTTGTCCTGATGAACACTGGGTGATGTATGGAAGTGTTCAATCAGCATGTTGGATACATGAAACGGGTGTTACACTGGATGTGACCTCTACTGCAATTCATTTTTTTGAATGTTCATAGCAGCCTTATTTGTAACAGCTAAAACTCAGAGTCAGCCCAGATATCCTTCAGCCAATGAATGGTTAAACCAACAGTTTACATCTACACCATGGGATACAACTCAGCTATGAAAAGAAACAAATTATTGATACACACAACAACTTGGATGAACCTAGAAGGAATTATGCTGAGTGAAAAACAGGCAATCCCTAAGGTACATTGTGTATAATTCCAATTTTATAACATTTTTGACATGAAACTGTTATAAAGATTAGTGGTTTCCAACAGTTAGGGAAGTGAGTGGTATTGTGGTGACTGACTATAAAAGGATTGGATGAGGGATACTTTCTATAGAACAGTTCTATGGCTTAGTTGTGGTGCTCATTACACAAATATACACGTGTATAATTGAATAATACTTAATTACCACACACGTGCACACACACAGGAGTGTCTACTGCAATTCAAATAAAAATTTTAAAAAAGACCTACAACTGGAAATTTTATTCATTGTCCTATGTTTCATGCATAATTCAGGCAGTTTTTTTCTATTAAATAAAGCTGATATTATTCAGGGATTCACTAATTACCACTTATGTGAAAATGAAATTTAATAATTTATAAAAAATGGAAATTCCAGACTTTATAATCTAACAATTGGTGTAGTGAAAAGCAGGATAAAATTAGATTATTGTGCAACCCGGGTAGCTCAGCAGATTAGCACCGCCTTCAGCCCAGGGTGTGATCCTGGAGACCTGGGATCGAGTCCCACTTCAGGTTCTCTGCATGGGGCCTGCTTCTCCCTCTGCCTGTGTCTCTGCCTCTATGTTTGTGTTTATGTGTGCGTGTGTGTGATGAATAAATAAATAAAATCTTTTTAAAAAAATGTAGATTATTAAGGCTTCTTTTAGCCTGGCTCCTCGCTGGGGCCCCTCCCCTTTGGATGCTGTTTTATTTATTTTTTTCCATCTTCCTACCTTGGTAGAAGCATGAACTCTTCTCACTGTAGCATCCAGATGTTTTCTCTTTAAATCTCAGGCTGAATTTGTAGGTGTTGAAAGTGATAGGTAATTTGGTGGGGACAGTTGACTTAGAGACCCTACTCTTCCGCCATCTTGTCCCTCAGAATCTTGTATGACTTGGGAGTAGATGGCTTATTCTTAAAATTTTGCTTTGGAATATGCTTGTGCTTTAACTCCTGCCTGATTATCCTGATGTTATTTGCTTCCTACATGAGGGATGAAGAAGATATACCTTGTAAACATTAACATATTATCTGTATCTCTACTCAACTCAAGTATATCAATAACCATGGGAGCTCTTGCAAAGGCCCAGATGATATGCGACCAGCGCTATGACTCTGGTTCATTCCTGAGCCTCTGAGCCTGGAAGGGCTGACCCACATATCAAGTGTTGTGGAATCAATGAGGTTCGGTTGTAGGTGCTTCAGGGTGAAAATTTCCAGTGCATATGCCTAACAGTACTGTGCTTTACACGTCAAGAATTTTAAGATTCACTCTGTGTACTATTTCTAAAATAAATATAAAGCGGTTTAACTGACAGAAAATCTACTGTATATTTATAAATGTCTTTTTTAAGGTTTCAGAATAATTTTATGATCATTCTACATTCAGGAATAAAGAGAAATTTTGCCTCAAAGGATGTAGCCAAAATGATCTAATTAAATAATTCTCTCTTTTTGCATTTTATCATTTTATTAATAACAGATAAAGGACATTGGTTATCTAAATTATAGGGACTATCAGTGTGGTGTCCCATGGGCTAGACACAGATCCAAAGCTGCCCATCCTAGATCATCTGTACCCACACCTCACGGGCAGCCAATGCAGGCATGGTCTCCCACCACCTGCCTGCGTGGGGTCATACTGAAATTCTGGACCAGGCTGGTTCACACAGGCTGCTGCTGGATCTGCAGGAGTCACGGACAAGTGTCAGCTGGCATTCCCATTCACATCCCTTTCCTCTGTAGGAAACAATACTGAGCTTGGGGATGCCTGTTTACCAGGAGTTTACCCTGGTCTTCACCCCCTGACACCACCCATGCATCCCAGCACTGGCTCCTTGGGAGAATTATCAGACCAATGACAATCTCATTAGTGATTCACACTGAGAATGGTTGGGAACAAGTGTGGAAACCATATCAGGTTTTATCGTCAAGGGAAAGGGACATTCACTTCCACTATCAGAACACAGATCAGAGGTTTATACCAGGGACAAGATCCCAGGAATGACTCCTTCCAGGGGAAGCAGGTCCCCTGAACTTACTGAGAGAGGCTACATTTCCCATCCAATAGAACCTATGGCAATGAAACACTTGGAGAGAAACAACTCAGAGGCTTGATGGCTCCACAAAAATGTCAGGGACCTAATGATTTCTGGTAAGAGACACCCTGTGGACACCCCTGGGTCTAATCACATTCACACTGATGATGATCGTGGGTTCTGGCAGACATCCCAGAGCTATGTTTTTAGGGATGGATCCCCTCTCCCCTGACAAGTGTCCTGCATCATCCCATCAGGCCTGCAGAGAACCAGCTGCACACCAGACTCAGGTGCAATGACAAATTTAGGGACCTTTTTTGTTTATATGGCAAAGTCTCTCTCTGACTCATGGAGTTTTCCATCCATCCATGTACACATATCTGAGTTCAGTTAGAGACACAGAACCAGAAAGGGACCTGGAGTTTATAGAGGAAAGTGCCTTCACCTGGTTATGAGGTTTTCCCTGCCCAATTCACAGAGTGAAACCACTCATGGATGTTGAGTCCTCAGTCCCGCACATCTGAATACACGAGATGGACAGAAGGTGAATGTCACTCAATCCCCCAATGTCCAAATTGAAACTCACCATCATGGTGGTAATATCAAGATCTCTGAAATTATCAACCATGACAATCTGTAGGGCCACAAGTTTATCAACCACGGATTCAACAATGACCTACATAAACACAGTCCATACTCAGACATGCAAATGTTCACCTTATTCTCACATGGCATTCACAGTGACACACATTGGCATCACCCTAAATGGCAACCCATAACAGCAATGACCCAAGGCCAAATTTTACCTACATATAATAATTTATATCGCCCCAAATCTAATCATCTAACTCATGTATGGTGATATTTGGGTACCTTATTTTGGTGTAAATCCTTTTCTAGGAGGTGATAGATCTATGAATCTAACACACACACACACACACACACACAAACTGGAAACAGGGCTGCCCTGGTGGCCCAGTGGTTTAGCGACGCCTTCAGCCCGGGGTGATCCTAGAGTCCCCGGATCGAGTCCCACATGGGCTCCCTGCATGGAGCCTGCTTCTCCCTCTGCCTGTGTCTCTGACTTTGTCTCTCTTTCTCTGTGTCTATCATGAATAAATAAATAAAATCTTTTAAAAAACTGGAAACATCAAACAAAATGCAAAAGCAAACAAAAAATAAATTAAAAAAATAAAATAAAACACAGATCACATCCTTATGAACACAATTTCCCACAACCATAAAAGAACAGGTGCTGGCATTCATGTTCCAGAGGAGGTAAAATATAAGTTCAAAAGGCATTGCCAACACTAAGCAATGAACATCCTTTTCGGCGACATTCCATTATGATGAAGGCTTGAGAATGTTCTGAATCTCAACTCCAACTACTGTGCTGTTCTTTTTTGAAATCTGCTTCAACCCTTCCTTTTCCTTGAAGTTGGTACATGTTTGAGGCAGAGCACTTTATCTGCCTGTTTCAGTGTAATTTGTGAGTCCAGAAAGCGTCTTTCATTTTCTTCTCACTTTTATTGATGAAAAACTGCTTCTGTCTCTTAAATGTGCTAAGGAATACTTGATACAAGATTCCTGGACACCTCGGAATAAAGTAAGGGTAGCTGGATATTTGTAGGCCAGGAGCAGAGTGAGGAGGCAAAGATGGGAAATAAGTAAGGGGAGACATTCTCTGAACAGGAGGCTCCATGGTGCTCATGCTGCAAAGTTCTCTATGTTGATTGTGGATACAGGAGAAGGGAGGAAAACAGGTCCGTGAATCTCTGCTGGGATCCTGGGATCCAACAGGTGCACTTGGACCATCAGAGGACACTCACACTCACCAGAGAACACAAGATCTAGGGATTTCATAATCCAGGGAAGGAGGTCAGTTGAACAGTCATCTCCTCTTAGGGTCTTAGCATCATGCTCTGAAAACTTCTTCCATGACATAAACACTGTGAAGAGTTTCTAAAGGTGATAAGGTTCCCCTTACACTGCTGGTGGGAGTGACATTGGTGTAGACACTGTGAAAACAGTATAGATATTCCTACTACAGTTAAAAATAGAACTACTGTATGATCAAATAGTTTTGGTACAGTGTATTTACCCAAAAAATAAAACATTAATTCAAGGAGAAGTTTGCATCCCTATATTTATAGGAGCTTTTTGTGCTATAGGCAAATAAGGGAAGCAGCCCAACTGTCCATTACTGATGAAAGGATGCAGAGATGCGGGACATACACAAAGAAGAATGAATCTTTGCAATTTGCAGCAAAGAGTATGGAACTAGTGCGTGTAATGTTAACAAAGTCACAGCAAGACAAATACCATATGACCCACTCATATGCAAAATTAAATTAAAAAAACACAAATTAGCCAAGAGGAAAAATTTATTGAGACAAACCAGTTTCATCAATATGGAAATATAGTGTTGGTTAGTAAAGGGGGGGGTGGGAGGGCCCGAGTGACATAGCGGATAGGGATAAGGGAGAACACTGGTCCTAGGAGCAGTGGGGGAAGGATGGAAGTGTCATCACTATATTGTACACTCAGCATCACATGGCGTGTTAACTACACGGGGGAACATGGTATATGGATGGGGATTGCATTGAATGTGTGGACCGCTCTGGGTAGCAGAGGCATCTTAAAAATATATATTATTCGGGATCCCTGGGTGGCGCAGCGGTTTGGCGCCTGCCTTTGGCCCAGGGCGCGATCCTGGAGACCCGGGATCGAATCCCACATCAGGCTCCCTGTGCATGGAGCCTGCTTCTCCCTCTGCCTGTGTCTCTGCCTCTCTCTCTCTCTCTGTGACTATCATAAATAAATAAAAATTAAAAAAATATATATATATATTATTCCATTTTATGGGCATGGAATATTTTCCCTTTCTTTGTGTCTTCTTCAGTTACTTTGGCGAGCATTCTACACTATTTATAGATGAGCCTGTGTGTTTTCCATTGCGCATTCACTCTTGATTCTGGAGGATTAGTTGATCATAGAGTTGATTGTCCATTTCTGGCTTCTCTACTCTGTTCCATTCATCTATGTGTTGTTTTGTGCAGGTACCAGGTTGTATTGATGATAACAACTAAATAATACAGCTTGACCACCAACATTGTGATGCCCCCCTCCTGTGGTACATCGATTTTTTCAACATTTTTCTACTTATACAGTGTTTCATGAAGTAAACTGAAGAAGACACAATGACATAGAAAACCATTGCATGTTTATGTATTTGAAGAATAACTATTGTTGGGACACCTGGGTTGCTCAGTGATTGAGTGTCTGCCTTTGGCTCTGGTCAAACTCAAGGTTCTTGGATGGATTCCACAATGGGCTCCCTGTAGGGATCCCGCTTCTCCCTCTGACTATGTCTCTGCATCACTCTAGGTGTCTCTCATGATTAAGAAAGTTATGAAATAATTTTAAAAACAGGAATATTTTAAAAATATATGCTATGCAGAACATTCTATGCAGTCAATGCAATCCTTATCAAAACATCATAGACTTTCTTTACAGAGTTGAGACAGACATTCTGAAGTTTTCTGGGCGCAGACAAAGATACTAGTGACACATGAATCCGAACGCTGATACTCTGGCATTTTCAGACTGCATTTGTTGTGTAAAGAACCTTTTAAGCTCCCTCAGCCAGTCAAATAAATATTTGGTGGGATTCACCCTTTCTCTGTTTCAAGAGAGGGAAACCATCCTCCAAATCTAAACAGGGCTCAGAAGGCTCTGCAAACAACCCTTGTCATCTGCTCACTCATTCACTGACCCAAACCATAATCCTGGCCTTAAATATCTACAAACGCAACATCATATTGTCTAAGGACAGAAGTGCTGCCTGCTGTGATCATTGTCTGGGTGTCGTATTTTACATAGCTCAGGCACGTGGAAAGTGAAATGCATCTCCCCATAGTTGTCTTATGTCTACTGAGCTATTAGATAAGGCAATGAAATCAGAAGAAAAGCAGAGCAATTTTTCTGCTCCAACAAGGTGAAGATCTACCCAGGGAAAGTAGGCAATAAAAATTAATCAGTAGAGAGGAAGAAATATTATTCATTTCCATATGATATGATCTGCTACAGGGGCAATGCCTACAAATGCTACAAATTCTAAGAATCAGTTAAGGATTTCAGGGAAAATTCAGGATATAAAATAAATACAGCTATGATTCCACACACTAACAGAAACTATCTATATAAAATTAACAAAAATATCACTTTAAGTTGCATCAAAAATAAAAATTTAGAAATAAAATAAAACATTTATTGCTAAATAAAATTGTGAAATAAATTTGAATAAAGGATAAAATACCATACTAAAAATGGCCTATTTTGATGAAAGACTCTTTAGAAAGCCAACAGACATGAAAAGATTACACTTCTCACAATGAGAACTTGATATTTCCTGACTGACATCATCACAAAGTTATCTGCAAAGGTAATGCAATCCTTGCTATAAACTCGTTAGAATCTAATTGTAGTCAAGAGCTGAAGATATAGTCAGAGGACATGCAAATATGGCCCTCTCTCCACTAATTAAAGCACCCCAGCCCTGACCTTGAGCTGGGAGAGTAGTCAAAGCCCCAGTATCCCCAGGTGACCATATTCAGTGATCAGGACGGAACACAGACAACTCTCCATGGAGTCCGTGCTCGCCTGGGTTTTCCTCATCACTATTTTAAAAGGTAATTCATGAAGAATAAGAGACCTTTAGTATGTGAATGGAGGGGAATGAGAGAAACAGAAGATGTGGGATAATTTTCTGACCAGGATGCCTTGTGTCTGCAGGTGTCCAGGGTGAAGTGCAGCTGTGGAGTCTGGGGGAGAGCTGGTGAAGCCTGGCGGGTCCCTGAGACTGTCCTGTGTGGCCTCTGGATTCACCTTCAGTAGCTACTACATGCACTGGATCCGCCAGGCTCCAGGGAAGGGGCTGCAGTGGGTCGCACAGATTAGCAATGATGGAAGTAGCACAAGCTATGCAGACGCTGTGAAGGGCCGATTCACCATCCCCAGCGACAACGCCAAGAACACGCTGTATCTTCAGATAAACAGCCTGAGAGCCGAGGACACGGCCCTATATTACTGTGCAAGGGACACAGTGACAGGACCTCAGTGTGAGCCCAGACACAAACCTCCCTGTAGAAGGGGATCAGGACCACCAGAGGGTGCACACTACTCAACACTTCTGTCGTGAAGGCCCAGGAGCAGGTGCAGACTGAGGTTATCAGCAGAATTCCTGTCAGGGACGGGTCTTCCTCTCCAAGGAGCAGTTTTCCCCACGGAGTCTCTCTGGACATAGGATTTTGTGTTAAAGTATTCATTCTCTGTCTTAGAAACTTGAGAAATCAACTCTAGCATCTGCATACTTTTGTAAACAACTGTACTACTTTCACTTCTTGAACTTAAATTTCCCTGACCTGGACTATAAATGAATTACAAATAACCCATACTCATCAACTGAACATTTTCCTGAATCACAACAGCACTCCCTGTGCACCATGGAGGAAGACACAAAGAGAAGGAAAAATATCCATGCCCATGGGTTGGAAGATATATTATTGTGAAAATGTCAATGTTACCCAGGGCAATTTACACAGTCAATGCAATCCCTATCAAATACCATGGACTTTTTTCAGAGAGGTGAAACAAATCATCTTAAGATTTGTGTGGAATCAGAAAAGACTCCAAAAACCCAGGGGAATAGTGAAAAAGAAAACCAGAGCCAGGGCATCACAATGCCAGATTTCACGTTGCACTACAAAGCTGTGATCATGAAGACAGTGCGTTACTGGCACAAAAACAGACACATAGATCAATGGAACAGATTAGAAGACCCAGAAATGGGCCTTCAACTCCATGGTCAACTCTTATCCGACAAAGCAGGTAAGACTCTCCAGTGGAAAAAGTAGTGTCTTCAATAAATGGTGCTGGGAAAATTGGACAGTCACTTGCAGAAGAATGAAACTAGACCATTCTCTTACACCGTACACAAAGATAAAATAAAAATGTGAGACAAGATTCCATCAAAATCATAGAGGAGAACACAGGAAATACCCTTTTTGAACTTGGCCACAGCAACTTCTTGCAAGATACATCCATGAGGGTAAGGGAAACAAAAGCAAAAATGAATTATTCAACTTCTTCAAGATAAATAACTTCTGCACAGAAAAAGAAACAGTCAACAAAAGGGAAGATTGTATTATCAAATAACATATAAGGCAAAGGGCTTGTATCCAACATGTGTAAATAACTTATCAAACCGAACACCCAAGCAACAAGGAATCCAGTTAAGAAATGGGGAGAAAACATGAACAGGAATTTCTCCAAATAAGACCAACATATGGCCAACAAGTCCATGAAAAAATTCTCCACATCACTTTCTATCAGAGAAAAGCACATCCAAACACAATCAGCTGCTACTTTACACAACAGAGAATGGCAAAAATTAATAAGAAATAAAACAACACATGTTCGAGAGGATGTAGAGGAAGGGGAACCCTCTTCCACTGTTGGTGGGAATATGAAGTGTTACAGCCACTCTGGAAAACAGTGTGGAGGTTCCCAAAGGGTTAAAAATAGATCTGCTCTAACCCAGCAATTGCACTGCTGGGGATTTACCCCAAAGATAAAGATGCAGTGAAACGGCAGGATAACTGCACCCAATGTTTATAGCAGCAGTGTGCACAATAGCCAAACTCTGGGAGAAACCACGATGTCCTTTGAGAGACAAATTGATAAATGTGATATGGTTTATACATACAAAGGGGTATTTCTAAGTCATTAGAAAGGAACAATAGCTACCATTTGTATCAACGTGTTTGTAACTACACAGTATTATGCCAATGAAATAAGTCAGTCCCAGAAGGACAATCATCACACTTTCTCTCAAACAACGAAAGGTAACATAATGGAAGGAGGTAAAATGAGAGGGGATAAATCAGAGAGGAAGACAAAACATGAGAGATTCCTATCCCTGGGAGTCAGACAAAGGGCTTGGGAAGAGAGGTGGGTGCTGGGACTTGGTACCTGGG
The DNA here is from genome assembly GCF_048418805.1 of Vulpes vulpes. Taxonomy (NCBI): domain Eukaryota; kingdom Metazoa; phylum Chordata; class Mammalia; order Carnivora; family Canidae; genus Vulpes; species Vulpes vulpes. The sequence continues at coordinate 133,343,349 of NC_132785.1, read as the reverse complement.
TGACGGGCACTAAGGAAGGCACGTGATGAGATGAGCACTTGGTGTTGCTCTATGTTGGGAAATTGAGCTTAAATAAATATTGAATAAATACATGAAAAACAAAATATTAAAGAGAGAGAACATTATGAGCAATAACATGCCAACAAATCAGCAATCGGAGAAAAAATGGACGCCTTCAAGTAAATGTAGAAACAACCCAGTCGGAAACAGGAATGAATAGAAAATCTGTAAAGACTCCAAACCAGGGAATGAAAATCAAACATATTAAAAGTCTTCTGACAATCAAAAGTCCTGGGGCAGATGGCTACCCCCTGGGAATGCAAGAAGTATTGAAATAGAATTAATACCTATCCTGAAATTTTTCCAAAAAATAGAAATTAAAGGAAACTTCCAAGCTCATTTTCAGAGGGTAGCATTGCCTTGACCTCAAAAGCAGACAAAGATCTAACTTAAAAGGAGAATTACAGACTAATATCCTTGATGGATATGGATGCAAAATTTCACCAGGATCCTAACCAACAGGATTCACCAGTACGTTAATAGGATAATTCACCATGACAAAATGGGCCTAATTTCTGGTCTTTGCAGGTGGATCAGCATCTGCAAATCCAACAATGGGATTTGGATCATTAATAAAACAAAGGATAAGGACCATTTTATAATCTCAACTCATGACCAAAAAGCTTTTGGCAAGAGTGATTATACTTTCATGTTAAAAATTTCTTGCTGCGTAAAGATAGGGCAACATATTCCACATAAAAGCCATCTACAGAACACACATGGAGAATGTCTTCCTCAACAGGGAAAAGTTGAGAGCTTTTCCCCTAAGATCAGAAACAGGACAGGGATGCCCTCCATCACCACTGTTCTTCACCATTGTGACAGAAGGCCTAGCCTCAACAATCAAACAACAAACAGAAGGAAATGTCCTCCAACTCAGCAAAGAAAAAATCAAACTTTCACTCTTCATACACAAGTTATTTTAAGTTCAAGTCCCAAAGACTCCTTTGAAAAAATTTCTAGAACTGACAACGGAGTTCAGCAAGATCGGAGCATTTAAATTAATACAAGGAAGTCAATGGCTTTTCTATATAGTGCAAATGAAATAGAAAAAGAAAAAGAAGGATTGGATGCAATTTATAATTGCACCAGAAATCATCAGGTATTGAGGGAAAATCCTAACCAAAGAGGGATGGATGTATACTCTAATCATTCCAGAACACGTGTGAAAGACAGTATGGAAGACACAAGTAGATAGAAAATATTTATTCTCATAGATTATAAGAATAAATGTTGAAAAAATAACTATGCTACCAAGAGCAAGTTATCCTTTCAAAGCCAGGCTTATAAAATATCACCAGCATTTGTGTCAGAGCTTGAGCAAACGATCTAAAAACCTTTAGGGAACCACAAAGACCTCCAATAACCAAAGCAATCCTGAAAAAGTAAAGCAAAGCTGGAGACATCCTGATTCTGGTTGCAAGGTAAATTACGACGTTGTGATCACCAGGACAGTATGGCGCTGGAAAAAATACAGACTTATAGATAAATAGAAAACTTTAAGAAGCCAGAAATGGACCCAGAATAGTATGGTCAAAAAATCTTGACAAAGCAGGAAAGAATATCCAATGTAAAAAAGAAAATGTCTTCAATAAATGCTGTTGGCAATATTGGAGAGCCACATGCAGAAGAATGACAGTGGACATTTGTTTTACATCATTAATAAAAATGGACTCAAAGTTGATGACAGACCTCAATGTGAGTGAGGAAACCATCAGAATCCTCAGGAGAACACAGGCAGCACCTTTTCTACCTCAGCTGCAACCACTTCTAGACGTGTCTCCAGAGGCAAGGGAAAACAAAGGAAAATGAACTATGGCAACTTCATCAAGGAAAGAGCATTTTCACAGGAAAAGAATTACTCAAAGTAACTAAAAAGCCACCTAGAGAATGCGAGAAGATATTTGGAAATGTCTTATCAGATTAAAGGCTCGAATTCAAATCTAAAATGAACTTCTCAATCTCAACACACACCAAACATATATATCTCCAATCAGAATTGGACAGAAGTTGTGAACAGACTTCCTGTCCTGCGTGAGGTCCCGCACCACACCATATACTAGGGAGCTGATCCACATGCAAAAAGAAATTCATTTGCTCTCCTAGATCTGCTATATATCAGACAAAATATTAAAGAATCTGACAAATAACAGGGAAAATATTTATGCACCTAAATCTAAGATTACCCCTGAAATTAGGCAATAATAAAATAAAAGATATTAAAATCAGTCAAGAGGAAGTTAAATAATTTGTTTGCATATACACCGTCAACGAGGAAAATTATTTCAAAAACCAATTACAAGTAACTAATGAGCTCAAAGAAAATTGAGGATATAAAATCAACATAGAGAATAACGTTAAATCCTACACACTACCAACAAATTTTCTGTATCAAATTTACAAAACAATCATCTTTATACTGGTAACAAAAATAAATATTTATGATTAAACATCATGAAGCAGAGAAAATAGTGTTTAAAAATGACCTATACTAATGAAAGACCTTTAAAGAGGTACAGAAATGCAAAGATAAATGCGTTAATGGATTAGAACATCATAAATCCACTGTGAAACCAAAAGAAACTGATCTGGGGTTCTGAAGCAATTTTGTATATAACTTTTTAAGAATTGAATCTAAGTTGGTAGGTGAATATATAGTCAGGGGACATGCAAATAGGGCCCTCCCTCCACTGATTAAACAAGCCCAGCCCCGACCCTGCAGCTGGGAGAGGAGCTCCAGGCCCAGGGTCTCCAGGTTACCCCATTCAGTGCTCAGGACACAACACAGACAAACCACCATGGAGTCTGTGCTCTGCTGGGTTTTCCTTATCGCTATTTTAAAAGGTAATTCATGGAGACCAGATACCCTGAGTCTGTGAGTGGAGGTGAGTGAGAGAAACAGGATGTGGGACAGTTTCCTGACCAGGATGTCTTCTGTCTGCAGGTGTCCAGGGTGAGGTGCAGCTGGTGGAGTCTGGGGGAGACCTGGTGAAGCCTGGGGGGTCCCTGAGACTCTCCTGTGTGGCCTCTGGATTCACCTTCAGTAGCTACTGGATGTACTGGGTCCGCCAGGCTCCAGGGAAGGGGCTGCAGTGGGTCGCATACATTAACAGTGGTGGAAGTAGCACAAGCTACGCAGACGCTGTGAAGGGCCGATTCACCATCTCCAGCGACAACGCCAAGAACACGCTGTATCTGCAGATGAACAGCCTGAGAGCTGAGGACACGGCTGTGTATTACTGTGCGAAGGACACAGTGAGTCGACCTCAGTGTGAGCCCAGACACAAACCTCCCTGTAGAAGGGGATCGGGACCACAAGGGGGTGCACACTCCTCAGCACTTCTGTCTTGATGGCCCAGGAGCAGGTGCAGATGGAGGTTCTGGGCAGGTTTCCTGTCAGGGTCTGGGGCTTCCTCTTCAAGGAGCAGTTTCCCCAAGGGAGTCTCTCTGGGCACAGGATTCTGTGCTTACATATTCAGTCTCTAACTTACACATTTTGTTGTCATAGAAAGAGAAATATTCCAATTCCAAAAATGAGAGTGTCTCCCTCTTTGCTTAATCCTTATTCAGTTTCTGATTTGGAAATTTGGTTGGTTTTAGTCAACAACTCTTCTTATATGCTCAAGGACATATCTGCTTAAAATTTCTTACGACTATCGTTTAATACCAGTTTATTACCCATATCTCCATTTACCACAACTTCTCCTTTATAAGGGTCCGAGCTGTATACATGGGACATGAAACAACCACCCAGCTCACTGTGCCATGATTTTATTTTATTTTATTTTGTGTATTTTTATTGGATTTCAATTTGCCCACATACACCATAACACCCAGTGCTTATCCCGCCAAGTGCCCCCCCTCACTGCCTTTCACCCAGTCACCCGAACCCTCCGCCAACCTCCCCTTCCACTACCCCTTGTTCATTTCCCAGAGTAAGGATTCTCTCATGTTCTGTCTCCTTCCCTGACATTTCCCGCCCATTTTCCTTCCTTTCTCCTTTTTTCCCTTTCTCGATTTTTCTACATTCCCTGAATAAATGTGACCATATGTTTGTCCTTCTCCGATTGACTTACATCACTCAGCATAATACCCTCCAGTTCTATCCACGTTGCTCTAAAGGGTGGGTATTCCTGGCTTCTAATATGCAAGGATATTAAAAACAACATAACGTTCATGCTGGTCATGACACTACAATGGGCTCAAAAATCAAATGGAGAGAAGACTGAGTGCAGGTGTGACTTCAGTCTTGATCCACTCTCACAGAATCAATATCAGTGTGAATCTGGGAAAGCAAGGGACCCCAAGAAGTACATGGTGAGGATGTGTAGTCTGAATAGCACCCAAACACATACAGACAGAAGAGTGACAAACCATTATCACCTTCATCATCATGTCTGTTGAGAGCAGGGCAGGCCTGTCATCACATCATAAGTGCTTGGATTTTGGAAGGACACTGGCTCATGGGGTGTGTTGTGGGACAGTGGTAGAGACGAGGTCCTGTTCCAGGAGGGACTTGTGTGGATTCAGTGTCACATCTGCATCAAAGGAGGGAACTCAATGGTTCCTGATGGATTTCCCATGGGTGGGGCTGGAGGAGAAGAGGGAGGACTGGTGATCACAGGTGTCAGCAGGTGACACTCAAAGATATGGTGTGATGACAAATTAAACTAAACTATTATGAAAACTGAGAGAAAAAAGATGGAGGAGGACTTTCCACCTACAGGGAATAACTCATGGATCCTTCAGGTGCTGATATCAGCTCAATCTCTGTAACCTTTACATCTCTGTTTTGGAACCTAATGTCCATGTGATGGGAGGATGAGGGGGGGCCTTAAGGGAGCACTTAGGTCTCGAGGTGCAGCCTCATGATGGGATCAGGGACCTTATACACCAGGACTAGGAAAGCTCCCTGCCTCTGGGTCCCATATGAGGTGACTGGAAAAGGACGGGCTAGGACATGGGCACTCTCCAGATACCCCATCTGCCTGCACCTGGACCTCAGACATCCCATACTCCAGAGCTGTGAGAATGAGTGTCTGCTGTTTAATCCACAGAGTCTGGGAATGCAGTGACCTCACCCAGAAACAGTTAAACAGGGTCTCACATCTTACTTGTCCTTTACAATCTGGTCCCAGGATAACACTCAGGGTATGACAAAATGGAGCAGGAAACCCATACCTGGACACACTGTCCTCAGCCACCATCCTTGCTCCTGTCCTTAGTTGCTGTGCATCACGTTTGTGCCACACATTCTTCCTACAACTCTGGGGTTCGTTAGAACCATTAGTATCCTGGGATTCCTCCCTCTTTACCACCTGTGCACCTTCAAGGCAGCACATCCCCATGGAATTGGACATCAAAAGGTTCAGATTTTCCTCTCTGCTGCTCATGGTACTATGCAGAATATTCTGGATCAGCCTCCCTCCTGTCATCATCTCCACAGCTATATGTCCCCATGACAACATCCACACCTCCTACGTCCAAAAGGTGGTTGATTTTCTACATGTCGACTTGCAGTTTTTGTTCTCCCAGACCTCTGATTTCATCAGAAATCAGAATGATTGCATAACTGCCTATCATGTTCCAGTTTCGAGACAATCTCAAGGGCCCTGATCCAGAATCTTAAGTCCTCCCTCCCAATGCTGTTATAGCAACGACCATGTGGGCAATGAATTACAAAATGATGAGATCTGGCTATTTCCATGTTGTGAAAATGATTCAGTTATGTACTGGCATTGGTGAGGATCTATTAAAAAAATAACTTTCTTGAACTTTGAGCGGTATCTCTAAATGTAGTGCTAAAACTTTGTAACACCTGCCTCGTCCACTACTTTTAAAAAATTTTTGACTTATTTTTTATTTTATTTTTTTAATAAATTTATTTTTTATTGGTGTTCAATTTATCAATATACAGAATAACATCCAGTGCTCATCCCATCAAGTGTTGACTTATTTTTTAATTGGAGTTCAATTTGCCAACATATAGCATAACACCCAGTGCTCATCCTGCCAAGGGCCCCCCTCAGTGCCTGTCACCCAGTCAGCCCCACCCTCCCCACCTCCCCTTCCACTATCCCTTGCTCATTTCCCAGCGTTAGGTGTCTCTCATGATTTATCACCCTCAGTGATATTTCCCACTCATTTTCACTCCTTTCCCCTTTATTCCCTTTCACCATTTTTATACTCCCCAAATGAATGAGACCCTATAATGTTTGTCCTTTCCAATTGACTTATTTCACTCAGCATAAAACCCTCCTGGTCCATCCACGTCAAAGCAAAAGGTGGGTATTTGTCATTTCTAATGACTGAGTAATAGTCCATTGTATACAGAGACCACATCTTCTTTATCCATTCATCTGTCAATGATTGTTCCTTACTTTTGCTTGCTGTATAACCAATACCAGTGCTGGAGAGAAGATGGCAGAGAGATGTTTTCATCTGGATTTTGTTTTCTTACACTGGGAAAAAAGACAAACATATTTTAAATTTGGCTAAACATTATTTTCAGACTACATGGCTCACTACCAAATAAATGCCCCTCCAAGTATGCCACTAGGTAGAATACAATGTGCAGAAAAATAAAGAGCACCCAGTTGTTTTCTATGAGACCAGGATCTGAACGTGGGGCATGTGTTCTCTTGGCACAACACAGTCCCTCCTTTCAGAGCCACACCATCAGTAACCTGGTGTTGTCACGTTTTGGTGCAGAGTCCCTGATTCCTCAGAGCCAGGTCTCCAACTGCACGTCAGGTTTTAAGGGAAACAGAAATTGTGCCTGGATCTGAAAGTCTCAGGTATGTTGAAAGGGAAATATGAGCCACTGGAGATGTAGATTTTGCAGGAAAGATGAGGAAAATAAGCGGGAAAGAAGTGTTGGTCATATCAACTGTAAAGAAGGATTTGTACACTTTCTGAAATGCACTAATGGCAGTTAGAGAACAAAACCTGGAGTTTCACTACTGAAAATGTGTTAACACAGACTGTGTGATTTGCTTAGAGGTCTTAAAATTGTAGTCTTGACATAGAGGTAATTTTGCCATGTTAAATACATGGTTTATATTCGTTACTCAAAATAAATATTATTCACTTCTAGGCCTTTGGGGAATTGATTTTTATCCACAGAGAGGAAAGAACTTTGCACGACACTGATTTTAAAAGAAGCACACAATGTGTTTCTGAATGTCTGTGTTAGTTAAAATTACTCCCAAAATGGTAAAAAACAAAAACAAAAACAAAAAAAAGCCCGAACAAACAAAAAACATCCTCTCCTATTTCATTTTTGCTTTTTCTTAACAACTTTGGCAATTTTTTCAGTTCATTATGTCTGCATACTAATTTTTTCAGCCTTTTAACTCCTAAGCATACTAGTAGAGCATGATTCCAGTATCTGATGGCTCTGACAGCAGAATGAGTATTAATACAGAATATGCCCCTCTACCTTTTGACAGTAAAGATGGTCTAATCTGCCTAGCAGCTTGCTTTGCCTTCTGACATGCTCACTAGCCCTCATGCTCAACCTTCTTTTCCAGGTCACTTCCTCATTATACTGTCTTCTAACTGGGCTTACTTAAAGGATGCAAGCAAAATGCAGGCTTACCAGGATATCAAAGCAAAGGAAGAACAGGAACTTCAAGATATCCAGTCTAGGTCAAAAGAACAACTCAATTCTTACACATAAATGTTTGCCAGAGTGTTACGGCTGACGAGTTTGCAGCTCTGAGAAGTCATCAGACAGCTGATCTGCAGTACAGATGTGTACCCCACCAAGGAAACAAATGTAGAAGTACAAACACTTCACTGTTTTTCTCAAGCTGCAGGGAAGTATTTCTAGGAAAACATTCCTGCACATCAATCTTTTTCTTGAGAGTAGATATTGGAGGTTTCATGTTAGCCATTTCAAAAGGCAACACTTTGACAAAATGATTGTTGATCTTTCTGAAATTTGTGGCATATTCACATTTATTGGTAGAGCGATTCTACCAAGAGGAGCGATGGGAATATGGCATACTCCTTTAGAGGGACTAAGGATGTGCCAGCATCAAGGAATTTGACCATCAATTCACATATGCCATCCATCCTCAACTAAATTGAACTACATAGGGAATAAAATGGAATGGGGGTGAGGGTTCCATTTCTGAAAGCTGACATTTATTAAACTTTGGTTCAAGATCATGTGAATCTTAACAATTGGCTTTTTAAAAATTAACTGAATTTTCTATTATATTTTTTAATAATAAATTTATTTTTTATTGGTGTTCAATTTACAAACATACAGAATAACACCCAGTGCTCATCCCGTCAAGTGTCCCCCTCAGTGCCCGTCACCCATTCACCCCCACCCCCCGCCCTCCTCCCCTTCCACCGCCCCTAGTTCATTCCCCAGAGTTAGGAGTCTTTATGTTCTGTCTCCCTTTCTGAAATTTCCCACACATTTCTTCTCCCTTCCCTTATATTCCCTTTTTCTATTATTTATATTGCCCAAATGAATGAGAACAAACAATGTGTGTACTTCTCTGATTGACGTACTTCACTCAGCATAATACCCTCCAGTTCCATCTACGTTGAAGCAAATGGTGGGTATTTGTCGTTTCTAATGGCTGAGTAATATTCCATTGTATACATAAACCACATCTTCTTTATCCATTCATCTTTCGATGGACACCGAGGCTCCTTCCACAGTTTGGCTATTGTGGACATTGCTGCTAGAAACATCAGGGTGCAGGTGTCCCGGCATTTCATTGCATCTGAATCTTTGGGGCAAATCCCCAGCAGTGCAATTGCTGGGTCATAGGGCAGGTCTATTTTTAACTATTTGAAGAACTTCCACACAGTTTTCCAAAGAGGCTGCACCAGTTCACATTCCCACCAACAGTGTAAGAGGGTTCCCTTTTCTCCGCATCCTCTCCAACATTTGTGGTCTCGTGCCTTGTTAATTTTCCCCATTCTCACTGGTGTGAGGTGGTATCTCATTGTGGTTTTCATTTGTATTTCCCTGATGGCAAGTGATGCAGAGCATTTTCTCATGTGCATGTTGGCCATGTCCATGTCTTCCTCTGTGAGATTTCTCTTCAAGTCTTTTGCCCATTTCATGATTGGATTGTTTGTTTCTTTGGTGTTGAGTTTAATAACTTCTTTATAGATTTTGGAAACTAGCCCTTTATCTGATATGTCATTTGCAAATATTTTCTCACATTTTGTAGGTTGTCTTTTAGTTTTGTTGACTGTATCCTTTGCTGTGCAAAAGCTTCTTATCTTGATGAAGTCCCAATCATTCACTTTTGCTTTTGTTTCCTTTGCCTTTGTGGATGTATCTTGCAAAAAGTTACTGTGGCTTAGTTCAAAAAGCGTGTTGCCTGTGTTCTCCTCTAGGATTTTCATGGACTCTTGTCTCACATTTAGATCTCTCATCCATTTTGTGTTTATCTTTGTGTCTGGTGCAAGAGAGTGGTCTAGTTTCATTCTTCTGCATGGGGATGTCCAATTTTCCCAGCACCATCTATTGAAGAGACTGTCTTTCTTCCAGTGGATAGTCTTTCCTCCTTTATCGAATTTTAGTTTACCATAAAGTTCAGGGTCCACTTCTCGGTTCTCTATTCTGTTCCATTGATCTATGTGTCTGTTTTTGTACCAGTACCACACTGTCTTGATGACCACAGCTTTGTAGTACAACCTGAAATCTGGCATTGTGATGCCCCCAGATATGGATTTCTTTTCTAAATTTCCCCTGGCTATTCGAGGTCTTTTCTGATTCCACACAAACCGTAAAATAATTTGTTCTAACTCTCTGAAGAAAATCCATGGTATTTTGATAGGGATTGCATTAAACATGTAAATTGCCCTTGGTAACATTGACTTTTTCAAAATATTAATTCTGCCAATCCATGAGCATGGAATATTTTTCCAACTCTTTCAGTCTTCCTCAATTTCTTTCAGAAGTGTTCTATAGTTTTTAGGGTACAGATCCTTTACCTCTTTGGTTACGTTTATTCCTCGATATCTTATGCTTTTGTGTGTAATTGTAAATGGGATTGACTCCTTAATTTCGCTTTCTTCAGTCTCATTGTTAGTGTATAGAAATGCCATTGATTGGGGATCCCTGGGTGGCGCAGCGGTTTGGCGCCTGCCTTTGGCCCAGGGCGTGATCCTGGAGACCCGGGATCGAATCCCACATCAGGCTCCCGGTGCATGGAGCCTGCTTCGCCCTCCGTCTGTGTCTCTGCCTCTCTCTCTCTCTGTGACTATCATAAATAAATAAAAAATTAAAAAAAATAAATTAAAAAAAAAAAAGAAATGCCATTGATTTCTGGGCATTGATTTTGTATCCTGCCGTATAGGACAGTGGCCTGATTAGGATGTCTTGTGTCTGCAGGTGTCCAGGGTGATGTGCAGCTGGTGGAGTCTGGGGGAGACCTGGTGATGCCTGGGGGGTCTCCCTGAGACTCTCCTGTGTGGCCTCTGGATTCACCTTCAGTATGTATGCCATGAGCTGGGTCCTCCAGGCTCCAGGGAAGGAGCTGCAGTGGGTTGCATACATTAGCAGTGATGGAAGTAGCACAAGCTTCACCGATGCTATGAAGGGCCAATTCGCCAACCTCAGAGCCAACGCCAAGAACACGCTGTATCTACAGATGAACAGCCTGAGAGCAGAGGACACGGCCGTGTATTATTGTGCGAGGGACACAGTGAGGGGACCTCAGTGCGAGCCCAGACACAAACCTCCCTGTAGAAGGGGATTAGGACCACCAGGGGGTGCACACTCCTCACCACTTCTGTCTTGAAGGCCCAGGAGCACATGCAGAGGGAGGCTCTGGGCAGGTTTCCTGCCAGGGTCTGGGCTTCCTCTCCAAGGAGTTGTTTCCCCCCAGGGAGCCTCTCTGGACCAGGAATTTGTTCTCAACTATTTGGCTTCTGATTTGAAAACAGATTCTTTAGGAAAACTGCTACTTTATATGCAGAGAAGACAGACTTGCTTACACTTATTTACTTTTTACCCAAATTTGAGAAATGTGCAAATATCTCTATGTACCTCAAGGACTAGAGGGATCCGGGGATCCCTTGGTGGCTCAGTGGTTTAGAGTTTGCCTTCAGCCTAGGCCATGTTCCTCGAGTCCAAAGTTCGAGTACCACGTCAAGCTCCCAGCATGGTGCCTGCTTCTCCCTCTGCCTGTGTCTCTACATCTTCTCTATGTCTCTCATGAATAAATGAATAAAATTGTTTAAAAAGAGGGACCTACAATCCATGCACAAAAGCATAATAACTGATGTAGTGATAAATGAGAAGTATGATCAGGGAGAAGAGGCAAAAATTATGATGTGATTATAAAAGTGGACTCACAACTCACCCAGAAGATGAAGTGGAATCTATCGCCTTCCAAGTTATCAGCTGATTCTGAAGGTCATGTGTGTCCTTGTGCAGGGACCAGAAACTTCCACTGTATCTATGAGAATCCTCAGGGTGAGGAGCTCAATTGGAGGAGCCTTCCACTTCCAGGATATAAATCATTGATCCTTCCGGTGCTGATATCAGCCCAATGTGTGTGACCTCTACCTTTCCCATGTTGAAACCTAACAACCTTGTGATAGTAAGAGTTGGTGTGGCCTTAGGGGAGCACTTAGGTCAGGAGGGTGCAGCCTCAGGATAGGACCAGTCCCTTATACATCAGGACTGGGAAAGCTCACTGCTCCGTGGCCCAAAGTGTGTTTTTGAGGAAAGGATATGGTAGGACGTGGATGCTCTCTAAACACCATATCTGCCTGCACCTGGATCTCAGGCTTCCCAGACTCCAGAACTCTGGGAATGAGTGTCTGTTTAATCCACTCAGACCAAGTGTGATGTTCCATTAGGGGGCACAGGCTAAGATATTGGTGACACAAGAATCCAAGCCCCGATGATCTGGAGTTTTCTGATGCATTTTTTGTGATAAGTCCCTGATAGGTTCCATCCATGGGATCAAGGGTGGATTTCTCACATGTTCCATCCTACATAGAGGATGAACCTGTGGACACTCCTAGGACTCCGGAAACAAGACCCAGGGGACACTCGGATGGAGAACATTTACACAGGCAACTGGGGGCTGGGAGACTGTGGAACTTTAGTGTAAGGATGATGATTTATCAACCTTTCCAGAAGATGGGGATGTGCTGACCCTGTGGGACCTGACTCTGAGCATCATCGTCCACATGCAGTTAGACTGATGGCTGTGAGGGTCAGGACAGCAGTTCCCTTCCTGCTTTCAGGATTCCTTCTTTGTGTGCATATTTTGTGAGATTGAATATGAAACGCCTTGGAGAAGGTCGAATTTGTTGAATTTCATGAGAGTTCCTGGATGCTTCCTGGATGTTGAGGTCTCTGTCCTTCTGATTAGGGGACGTTTCAGGAATTATTTCATTGAATAAACCTGCCACTGCTTCTTGGTCTTCATTTTCTGGGCCTCCTATCAAAGGAATGTTACTGTTTCATAAGTCACAGAGTTCCCTATGTCTATCTTTAGGGACAATTACTTTGTTTCCCTCTATTGTTCTGTCATGATTTTCCACCATGTTATCTTCTATTTTCCCCAACATGCTGTTCTTTAATCCGTCCTCCTTTTTTCATGCATTTGAGATAACATGTCTATAATAGCATTTTTTATTTTTGGCTGACAAAGGATTATTTCTTTTATCTCTGCAAGAAGTGATTTTGGAGTGTCTTCAGTATTTGCTCAATCCCAGTTGAATCTTTAAAAACGTTGTTTTAGATTCCAGCCTGCATTTACATCTGAGCACTTTTAACCTGCCATATCCTCAAGTGGGTGGATTTCTATGATGAACTCATAGAACGAAATGAACTCTAATCTATCTTCCTCTATGCTGCTCATCCTAATTGTGGTAGCTTCAGGGAGTAGTTTCCTTCCCGCCCCAGCCCCACAGCTATGTCTCCTCCCCAGAACAACACTCCAAAATGCCTACATTCCAAAACGTGTCAATTTTCTACTTGCAGGCTAGCACATTTTGTTCTCGTTGTCCTAAAATTGGTTTCTTGTTAGCTCAGAATTATTTGATAAATATCCAGCTGTGTTCAGGGATGACACAAGCCCAGGGTCCCCTGCAGGTCTGACATCGTAACTCCTCCTCCCATTGTGTTTGTTAGCAAAGAAGATCTGAAATGATACAAGGAGGGAATATGTATGACAGTTGCAATCCTCATTTTAGTAACCAAACGAGAATAAAAACTGTTAATTGGCCTTCCTTCTTCATCTACCAACTACATACACTCTTTGATTTCAGGAACCCTTCAGCTTGTCACAGCCCATTACCTGAGAGGGCGACCAACACCTTCATCCTGAAGGGTCTCTGCTTGGTCTCCTCCTTACAAGCTATTGGTACCTACTTAGCGCTCTAATCTTGTCTTGAAAGGAAATTCCACTCGTCTCAAAAGCCAGCTGCATCAGGGATGTGAAGACAATTTTAATCTACTGAGTTCCACTCTTAAATTCTGCCTGAATATCTGCAGATCCATCTGTGGATGAGTATCCGCTTTTCTTTCCCCTTTCAAATAATTCCTTACTCTCTCCATGAGTTCATATGTGCAGGGTGTGAGACTGAATGCAGTGGAGCAGGACTAGGCTCCATGAGGATTTGGAAGCTCCTTAATGTGACATGCTGTGTCCTCAGGATTGCTCCAGAACACAACACATCTTCCATTTGGTGATGGAGAGACACTGTGCGTGCCCCAATCTTGGGCTTATGTGCTCAAATAGCACTAATTTCAAGATGGAATGCTCAGTTTCCATGATAACCTAGGGACACAGGCTTCCACCTGTAGATTCTAAGATCCAGAAACATCCTTACAGCTTTCTCTATAGATGAACCATGATCAGCAGAGTTTGTCAGAGCTTTTCCCCCAAAATTTGAAAACCATCAATCTTAAATGCCCATAGGGGACTTCTAGAGCACTTCAGATTTTATGCAGCCCAAATAGGAATAGTGAATAGGCAGGTGGGGAGCATCACCAACCCTACATCCTCCACGTCCCTGAAGGCGGCACTATTCTCAGGAGTCTTTAAGAAACATGTAACAGATTAATGTTCTATTCCCTGGAAAGAAGTAAATGATAAATGTAAATATAATAATCCTCACAATACACCACTACATCTCCACCTATTGACTAAATTACAGAATTGAATAAATTAATTTATGACAATACTAAATGTCAGCAAGGTTGTATAGAAAGTAGAACTCTTTTTAAGTATGATCTCTAATCTCATCTGGATAAAATATATATAATTAGATCCTGGGATAACAGAGCTTGACAAGACCCATGATCTGTCCGCTGCATCCCAGAGCCACAGAGTCGATGTTGGTGTAAATCATTCTGATCTGTTGTAATGAGAACAGGGAAGGTCATGTGTGTTGCTCAGTCTAAGAGTAGGAGATGATAACATGAGATGTCCAGCACAGACATTGAGACAGAAATAAATGAGATAACTTCTGCCTTCCATGTCTATTCTTGTATTCATGAATTCAGTGAGTTGGGGGATGCTCCCTATGGTTATGGAGGGAAATATACTTTATGAGTCTCAGGGATCCAATGGTCATCTCACCTGGAAACCCTCTCACTTCTAGGGAAATCCAAGGTTTCTCCACAAATCATGTAGAGCACAGGTATGTCAGTAGATACACATGCCTCTTTGTAGTTTGGGGGATAGATTCCTCCCTGAACTCTGCTTTATCTCTTTTAAATATTTTATTTATTTATTCATGAAAGACATGGAGAGAGGCTGAGACACAGGCTGAGGGAGAAGCAGGCTTTCTCTGGGGAGCCTGAGTTAGGACTCACCCCCAGGACTCCATAATCCTGACCTGAGCTGAAGGCTGAAGCTCAAACATGGAGCCACTCAGGTGCCCCAGAACTCAGTTTTTATAGCGACCCCAAAAATGGGTGTTTTTCAAAATCCTCAGTAATTTCTTGTTTGAAAGATGATGTGATATGTAAAATCATTTAGCCAACATACAGCATAACACTAAGTTCTCACCACATCAGATGTCCTCCTTAATGCCCATCACCCAGTTACCACATATAATGTGTCAAATACAGGGTGGTATACTATGGTATACGGTACGCTGGCAAGTTGAATTTAAATGAAGAAAAGATGGTTAAAATACTCCATCAGTCCTGCGCATATCATGCAGACAACAGATAATTTCTCCTTGCGTTATACTGCATTTTACACTAATCATTGGCCATTTATGCCAGTCATCTTGAAGGATTCTCATCTCTTTAGATACTTTTTATTTAAAAATGGAAAAAGAAAAATACTTTTAACTTCTCTAAGATCTTGTTATTTTTATTTAGCCTTTTGTGGTGATAACGTTTCTTTTACTGGACATGAATTAAATCATTTTAGGGTTAGTCATTTTAGCCTTAGACTGTAGGCTAGCCTGCCTTATTCCATCCTTTGGATAATTGGAACATCTCTATTTGATGCAAAAAATAAATGCCTGTTTTTAAAGTTAAAAAAAAAACAGAGATTTTGGGATAACTACCTTCTGTGTTACCTAGAAACTCTAAATCTCACTCTGCCATTTATCACACAATATCATAATCTTATATCCCTCTTTCGCCTGATCCAGCAGGTATATGCACTCAAGAACTCTTTTAATGTAGAAAGTCCATTGAGTATGATACAATCATTATATGATTTGCAGGAAGTCACAGTTGCCACCTGAGGACCATGCACACAATCTCATTCTTGTCTCCAGTGACAAAGGAGCTTAATGGGGGACAACAGATGGGCTCCAATAGATCCGAATAGCAGGACTATTATCACCACCCTCTATCACCATTCAGTGGATGTTGCTGCCAGTTGGAGGGTGTGGACTGCTGGCAGTCTTCCTGATACACACAATCCATTCAGTGAAGAAATGTCCTGCAAATGGACATATAAGAGGAGCCCTTTGCTCAAACTGCAGGGTTATGAGGATCGGTCTGAGGAAACCAAATACTGATGGTGATCAGAATTGCAATATGAAATTGAATTCCTCCACCATGGCAGTTTCTCTAACCGTCTAACTTCTTCTCTGTGTTAGAAAAGCCAGTTATGATTACTCCTCCAAAAGGAACAGTTTTTTGAGGAAGAGGTTATATAGAGTGTATGGTCTGACACCTCAGAGAGTGTCTCTTTTGAGTGCTGCATGCACCGGGTTCCTCTGTTTTGGCATCTTTTTCCATCAGGTAATACCTACAGAGGCTCTTCCTGTCTGCAGTGGGCAGTGTGTGGTCCTTGTCCAGGATTTTGATGAGTTTTAACTGGGTGTGGTCTGTTCTGCTTGATAAATGACACCGGCTACCACCTCCCCTAGAACTGAGGCCTTTCAGAATTCTCTGGTCACAATATGTGGGTGGACAGGGGTACAGCAACTCCAGGAAACAGTATTGAGGTTACTCAGAAAATTAAAAACGGAGCCTTAGCATGAACCTGCAAACAAAGACCTAAATATTCACACAAAAAATACAGAAAATCTGGTTTACAAGGAACCTCAAACATGTATGTTTATAGATTCATTATTTTCAAAAGGCAAAATATGAAAACGGTGCAAGTGTACATTGTCAGATGAATATAGAAGATAATAAAGCATCTTTCTCTTCAAACATCATCATGTAGGGACATGGTAAACAGTTTGTTTAGTCTGGGGAAATACGGAAGAGTCCTCAATTTCTGAATACACAATCATAGTGCCTGTAACCAAGTTGCCAAGGACAAGCTCCAGGATCAATATAACTGATATTTTCATGGCAATATATGTGAGTGTACAAGTACAATGATCTCCATGCCATAAATGAGGACACGGCTCTAAAAACATCCTTTTTTGGTCACATTTTATGGATTTAATTATTTTAATAATCATTCCACTCTTCTATCTTTATTTAGAATTCCCATTCATATGTACAAAGAAAGGAGGTGTAAATGCCCCTGTGGCAGATGAATCCACAACATCTCCGTCAGCTCTGTGAGTCTCCGTCAAGGTTTCTACTTGTCTGCATTTTTGTGTGACTGAGAGAACTGGTATCCACACATCACTCAATTGGTACTTCTGGAAATTCCAGAAACCTACAAATCTCATGTCCAGATTCTTCCTGGAAGTGGCTCAGGGAGGATCCAGTTCCCATGGTGGGGAGCACAGCCAAGACACTGGGACTCACTTCAAACTGCTGTGTGGTCTCAGACACTCACACAAGCTCTCTTCTGCAGTGAATAGTTATACACCTGTAAGTGGTGGAAAATTTTTATGTTCATAACCTATCTTGAGTGTGTATGTGGAAAAATGGAAGATAATTGATGATAAGTAATCAGGCAGCAAATGAGGTTGGAGAAAGCACAATTTACTGACACATATCCTGTCCGCAAAACCCTGCCATGATCCACAAATGTGTTCTGAGCAACTGTATCATAAGGATACTAACTGCTAAATTTGATATGTAGTCAGAGGACATGCAAATAGCACCCCACTCTACTATTAAGCCAGCCCAGCCTGTACCCTTAGCTGGGAGAGAAGCCCCAGCCCCAGGAACCTTAGGTGACCCCTTTCAGGGATTGAGACAGAACACGGAAAACTCACCATGCAGTCTGTGCTCTGGTGGGTTTTCCTTGTCACTATTTTAGAAGGTAATTCCTGGAGAACGGAGACCTTGACTTTGTGAGTGGAGGTGAGTGAGAGAAACATGATGTGGGACAGTTCCCTGACCAGGATGTCTTGTGTCTGCAGGTGCCCAGGGTGAGGTGAAGCTGGTGGAGTCTGTGGGAGACCTGGTGAAGACTTTGGGATCGATTAGACTCTCCTATGTGACCTCTGGATTCATGTTCAGGAGCTACTGGATGAGCTGGTTCAGCCAGGCTCCAGGGAAGGGGCTGCAGTGCGTCGCATGGGTTACTACTGGTTGAAGCAGCAAAAGCTATGCAGACACTGTGAAGGGGCAATTCACCATCTCCGGAGACAATGCCAAGAACACGCTTTATCCGCATATGAACAGCCTGAGAGCTGTGTATTATTGTGTGAGTGACACATTGAGGGGACTTCAGTGTGAGTCCAGACAGAAATCTCCCTGTTGAAGGGAATCAGGACCTGTTGTGATGATCATCAGACATTTGATGGAAGAGTGGACTCATTCCATTGTACAACATACACTGATCTTACACTACATGTTTAAAACAGTAATTTAAATAAAATCTGTAAAATTAATTACAACCTAAACAGTGTTAAATCCCTTAAATTCATAGTGTAACTCAAGAAGATGTTTCTAATGACCAAATATTATATTATTCAGGGATTTATTAATTAGTAGTTCTGTGAAACCGAAGAGACAATACACTATCGAGGGGCAATTTCTTGATCTGAATAGTACATAATGAGTTATACTATGAAGCATAATTAATCTTTCTATTTTAAGGTTTTATACAGTATTTGATTTGAGAGTATAGTGTCTACTTTCATATACTGTCTTTAACTGCTCTTTTTAAAAAATTTAAACGATTGGTCTTCTGTTTAATTGCTTTCTATATGAGGGAAGGAAGAACATAAGAACTGATAAACATTAACATATTATCCATAAATCAAGTCTATTCAATTAAATCAGTAAAACCAGGAAGCTCCTGGAAAGGTGCAGATGATGTCCTGTGAAGGAGCAGGACTAATGTCCATTCCTGAGACTCTGAGCATGGAAAGGCTGATCCCCATGTCAGGTGTCGTGGAAGAAATGAGGATCCATTGGAGGTGGTTGAGGGTGATGCAATGTGCTGCATATGCCTCAATCTATTGACCTTTACACTTCAGAAAACTTAAGATCTGAAAAGTGACATGGTGTTTTTTTTTCCTGAAATACAGCAATGAAAATGGGAATGTTTAAGAACTGACAGAAAATCTATCATAATATATATATATTTATATATATATATATGTATATATATATATATCTTTTTTAAAATGTCCCTATGCTTTAGATATTTTCATCTACTTTTGCTAGAAGGAGAGAAATTATACCTCAAATATAACCATTGTGATATGAGGTAATGAGATTATAAATGTTTGATTGATCCATTTTATCCCTAACTGGGATCATATATTAATTAACCAAAACCATCATGACTCCACTGTGGTAACATGTGGCTTGTAATTCAAACCACAGCTCCTTTTCCTAACTCACCGAAGCCCACACCTCACTTTCAGCCTGTCCAGACACCCATCATCCCATTATTGTTTGGTGACTTCCTGCACTAATGGAAAAGGCCTATAAATATGGGTTGCTGCTGGATGCTCATGAAGCATGGACAAGTGTCCACTGACATTCATCTGAGGCTCTTATTCCTCTATATGGAATAGGTCAGAGGTCAATTATTTTACCAGGTGCGATTCAACTGACCTTCATCACCTGACACCAAACATGAATTCCTGTTTCTACTTCAATTTTTTAAATAATTTAATGTCTAGTTCTATATACTAAAAATCCCTCAACTTCCCCAGGCGCTTCGTGAAAACCAGCGATTGCACTGCTGGGGATTTACTATAAAAATACAGATGCAGTGAAATGTGGGGACACTCTCATCCCAATGTTTATAGCAGCAATGACCACCAAAGCTGAACTGTGGAAGGAGCCTCGGTGTCCATCAACAGATGATGGATAAAGAAGATGTGTTCTATGTATACAATGGAATACTATTCAGTCATTAGAAAAGACAAACACCCACCATTTGCTGCAATGTGGGTAGAACTGGAAGATATTATTTTGAGAGTAGTAAGTCATTCGGAGAAGGATAAACATTATATGGTTTCATTCATTCAGGGAATATAAGAAATAGTATATAATATAAGAAATATAGGGGATCCCTGGGTGGCGCAGCGGTTTGGTGCCTGCCTTTGGCCCAGGGCGCGATCCTGGAGACCCGGGATCGAATCCCACGTCGGGCTCCCCGTGCATGGAGCCTGCTTCTCCCTCTGCCTGTGTCTCTCGCTCTGTCTCTCCTTCTATCTCTCAAGAATAAATAAATAAAATATTTTTAAAAATATAAGAAATATATAAGAAATATAAGAAAAATGAAAGAAATATAAAAAATATAAGAAATATAAGAAAAATATAAGAAATATAAGAAAAAGAATAAAGGGGAAAGGAGAGAAAGTGCGTAGGAAAACTCAGAGGGTAACAGAACGTGAGAGATTCCTAAGTCTGGGAAATGAACAAGAGGTAGTGGAACGGGAGATGGGCAGGGGCCAGTGTCCCTGCATGGGAGTTAGTAAGTGTAAGAAAACACTGTACAGTCTTGACAATTTAAAAGTGAAAGTACCCAAACTAATAAAATCATGAGTAAATGAGGAGGAATCACAACAAACACCCAAGAATTACAAGCAAGTATAAGAATAGATAATGAGCAGTTATAAGCCAACATATTGGATGATCTGGAGAAACGGATGAAATCTTAGGAACATAAAGACTATCGAAACAGAAACAACAATGAATGGACAAGCTGCACAGAACAAATACATGGAAATGAAAATCAATCATGATTAATAATCTCCCAAAGGCAAGATGATGCAGATGATACCCCAGGGAAATTCCACAAGAACAATCAATATCTATTCTTCTAAAACTAATCCAAATCATAGAAATTAAAGGAAAACTGCCAGACTCATTCTGTGATGTCAGTTGACCCCAAACCAAACATCCCAAGAAGAAGGAGAATTACAGAACAATACCACTGATAAACCTGGATGCAAATTTCTCACCAAGATCATAACCAGCAAGATCCAACAATATATTGATAGGATTATTCATGAAAAGAAACCGTGTAAAGAACCGTTTAGGCTCCCTCAGCCAGTTACATAAATATTTGGTGGCATTCACACTTTTTCCATTTCAAGAGAGGAAAACCTGCCTCCAAATCATGGTAACAGGGCTCAGAAGGCTCTGCAAACAAACCTTGTCATCCGCTCCCTCATTCACTGACCCAAACCCAAATCCTGGCCTTAAATATCTACAAACGCAACACTGTACACAAAGATAAAATCAAAATGTGAGACAAGGTTCCATCAAAATCGTAGAGGAGAACACAGGAAATACCCGTTTTGAACTTGGCCACAGCAACTTCTTGCAAGATACATCCATGAGGGCAAGGGAAACAAAAGCAAAAATGATTATTGGAACTTCTTCAAGATAAATAACTTCTGCACAGAAAAAGAAACAGTCAACAGAAGGGAAGATGATGTTATCAAATAACATATAAGGCAAAGCGCTTGTATCCAACATGTGTAAATAACTTATCAAACCCAACACATGAAACAAGGAATCCAGTTAAGAAATGGGGAGAAAACATGACAGGAATTTCTCCAAATAAGACCTACATATGGCCAACTAGTCCATGAAAAAATTCTCCACATCACTTTCTATCAGAGAAAAGGACATCCAAACACAATCAGCTGCTACTTTACACAACAGAGAATGGCGAAAATTAATAAGAAATAAAACAACACATGTTCGAGAGGTTTTAGAGGAAGGGGAACACTCTTCCACTGTTGGTGGGAATATGAACTGGTACAGCCACTCTGGAAAACAGTGTGGAGGTTCCTAAACGGTTAAAAATAGATCTGCCCTATGACCCAGCAATTGCACTGCTGGGGATTTACCCCAAAGATAAAGATGCAGTGAAAAGGCAGGATACCTGCACCCCAATGTTTATAGCAGCATTCTGTGCAATAGTCAAATTCTGGGAGAAGCCACGATGTCCTTTGAGAGACAAATTGGTAAACATGATATGGTTTATATATACAAAGGGATATTTCTAAGTCGTTAGAAAGGAACAATAGCTACCATTTGTATCAACGTGTTTGGAACTACAGAGTATTATGCCAATGATATAAGTCAGTCCCAGAAGGACAATCATCATACTTTGTCTCATACAACGAAAGGGAACATATGGGAAGGAGGTAAAATGAGAGGGGATAAATCAGGAAGACAAAACATGAGAGACTCTACCCCTGGGAGTCAGAGAAAGGGCTGGGGAAGAGAGGTGGGTGGTGGGACTTGGTACCTGGTGACGGGCACAAACGAGGGCACATGATGAGATGAGCACTTGGTGTTGCTCTATGTTGGGAAATTGAGCTTAAACAAATATTGAATAAATACATGAAAAACAAAATATTAAAGAGAGAGAACATTATGAGCAATAACATGCCAACAAATTCAGCAATCAGAGAAAAAATGGATGCCTTCAAGTAAATGTAGAAACAACCCAGTTGGAAACAGGAATGAATAGAAAATCTGTAAAAACTCTAAACCAGGGAATGAAAATCAAACATATTTAAAATCTTCTGACAATCAAAAGTCCTGGGACAGATGGCTACCCCTGGGAATGCAAAAAGTATTGAAATAGAATTAATACCTATCCTGAAAATTTTCCAAAAAATAGAAATTAAAGGAAACTTCAACGCTCATTTTCAGAGGGTAGCATTGCCTTGACCTCAAAAGCAGACAAAGATCCAACCTAAAAGGGGAATTGCAGACTAATATCCTTGTTGGATATGGATGCAAAATTTCACCAAGATCCTAAGCAACAGGATCCACCAGTACGTTAATAGGATAATTCACCATGACGAAATGGGCCTAATTTCTGGTCTGTACGGGTGGATCAGCATCTGCAAATGTAACACTGGGATTTGGATCATTAATAAATCAAAGGATAAGGACCATTTTCATAAAGACCTCCAATAACCAAAGCAATCCTCAAAAAGGAAAGCAAAGCTGGAGACATCCTGATTCTGGTTGCAAGGTAAATTACGATGTTGTGATCACCAGGACAGTATGGCGCTGGAAAAAATACAGACTTATACATAAATAGAAAACTTTAAGAACCCATAAATGGACCCAGAATAGTATGGTCAAAAAATCTTGACAAACAGGAAAGAATATCCAATGGAAAAAAAGAAAAACTCTTCAATAAATACCATTGGCAATATTGGAGAGCCACATGCAGAAGAATGAAAGTGGACGCTTGTTTTACATCATTCACAGAAATGGACTCAAAGTTGATGAAAGACCTCAGTGTGAGTCAGGAAACCATCAGAATCCTCAGGAGAACACAGGCAGCACCTTTTCTACCTCAGCTGCAACCACTATTAAATGTGTCTCCAGAGGCAAGGGAAAACAAAGGAAAATGAACTATGGCAACTTCATCAAGGAAAGAGCATTTTCACAGGAAGGAAATCAGTCAAAGTAACTAAAAGGCAACCTAGAGAATGCGAGAAGATATTTGGAAATGTCTTATCAGATTAAAGGCTCGAATTCAAATCTAAAATGAACTTATCAATCTCAACACACACCAAACATATATATCTCCAATCAGAATTGGGCAGAAGTTGTGAACAGACTTCCTGTCCTGAGTGAGGTCCCGCACCACACCATATATTAGGGAGCTGATCCACATGCAAAAGGAAATTCATTTGCTCTCCTAGATCTGCTATATATCAGACAAAATATTAAAGAATCTGACAAATAACAGGGAAAATATTTATGCACCTAAATCTCAGATTACCCTTGAAATTAGGCAATAATAAAATAAAAGATATTAAAATCAGTCAACAGGAAGTTAAATAATTTGTTTGCATATACATTGTCAATGAGGAAAATTATTTCAAAAACCAATTACAAGTAACTAATGAGCTCAAAGAAAACTCAGGATATAAAATCAATATAGACAATAAAGTTAAATCCTACACACTACCAACAAATTTTCTGTATAAAATTTACAAAACAATCTCCTTTACACTGGTACCAAAATTAAATATTTATAATTAAACGTCATTAAGCAGAGAAAATACTGTTTAAAAATGACCTTTTCTAATGAAAGACTTTTAAAAAGGAACATAAATGCAAAGATAAATACGTTGATGGATTAGAATATCATAAATCCCCTGTGAACCCAAAAGAAACTGATCTGGGGTTGTGAAGCAATCTTTGTATATAACTTATTAAGAAAGGAATCTAACTTGGCAGGTGACTATATAGTCAGGGGACATGCAAATAGGGCCCTCCCTCCACTGATTAAACAAGCCCATCCCCGACCCTGCAGCTCGGAGAGGAGCTCCAGGCCCAGGGTCTCCAGGTGACCCCGTTGAGTGCTCAGGACACAACACAGACAAACCACCATGGAGTCTGTGCTCTGCTGGGTTTTCCTTGTCGCTATTTTAAAAGGTAATTCATGGAGAACCAGATACCCTGAGTCTGTGAGTGGAGGTGAGTGAGAGAAACAGGATGTGGGACAGTTTCCTGACCAGGATGTCTTCTGTCTGCAGGTGTCCAGGGTGAGGTGCAGCTGGTGGAGTCTGGTGGAGACCTGGGGAAGCCTGGGGGGTCCATGAGACTCTCCTGTGTGGCCTCTGGATTCAGCTTCAGTAGCTACAGCATGAGCTGGGTCCGCCAGGCTCCTAGGAAGGGGCTGCAGTGGGTCGCAGGTATTAGCAGTAGTGGAAGCAGCACATACTACACAGACGCTGTGAAGGGCCGATTCACCATCTCCAGAGACAACGCCAAGAACACGCTGTATCTGCAGATGAACAGCCTGAGAGCTGAGGACACGGCCGTGTATTACTGTGCGAAGGACACAGTGAGTCGACCTCAGTATGAGCCCAGACACAAACCTCCTTATAGAAGGGGATCGGGACCACCAGGGTGTGCACACTCCTCACCACTTCTGTCTTGAAGGCCCAGGAGCAGGTGCAGATGGAGGTTCTGGGCAGGTTTCCTGTCAGGGTCTGGGGCTTCCTCTCCAAGGAGCAGTTTCCCCCAGGGAGTCTCTCTGGGCACAGGATTCTGTGCTTACATATTCAGTCTCTAACTTACACATTTTGTTGTCATAGAGAGAGAAATATTCCAATTCCAAAAATGAGAGTGTCTCCCTCTTTGCTTAATCCTTATTCAGTTTCTGATTTGGAAATTTGGTTGGTTTTAGTCAACAACTCTTCTTATATGCTCAAGGACATATCTGCTTAAAATTTCTTAATACTGTTTGTAAATACCAGTTTATTACCCATATCTCCATTTACCACAGCTTCTCTTTTATAAGAGTCCCAGCTCTATACATGGAACATGAAACAACCACCCAGCTCACTGTGCAATGATTTTATTTTATTGCATTTTTTATATTTTTTATTGGATTTCAATTTGCCAACATATACCATAACACCCAGTGCTTATCCAACCAATTGCCCCCCTTACTGTCCCTCACCCAGTCACCCAACCCTCCGCCGACCTCCCCTTCCACTACCCCTTGTTCATTTCCCAGAGTCGGGATTCTCTCATGTTCTGTATCCTTCCCTGACATTTCCCGCTCATTTTCCTTCCTTTCTCCTTTTTTCCCCTTTCTCGATTATTTATATTCCCTGAATAAATGCGACCATTTGTTTGTCATTTTCCCATTGGCTTACTTCACTCAGCATAATACCCTCCAGTTCCATCCACGTTATTGCAAAGGGTGGGTATTCCTTGTTTCTAATATACAAGGATTTTAGAAACAACATAATGTTCATGCTGGTCATGACACTACAAAGGGCTCAAAAATCAAGTGGAGAGAAGACTGAGTGCAGGTGTGACTTCAGTCTTGAACCACTCTTACAGAATCAATATCAGTGTGAATCTGGGAAAGCAAGGGACCCAAGAAGTACGTGGTGAGGATGTGTAGTCTGAAGAGCCTCCTCCCGCCTCCACACACAGACACGAGAGTACAAACCTTTATCACCTTCATCCTGGTGTCTATTAAGAGCAGGGCAGTCCTCTCAGCACGTCATAAGTGCTTGGATTTTGGAAGGACACTGGATCATGGTGTGTGTTGTGGGACAGTTGTAGGGATGAGGTCCTGCTCCAGGAGGGGCTTGTGTGGAGTCAGTGTCCCATCTGCATCAAAGGAGGGAATTCAATGGTTCCTGATGGATTTTCCATGGGTGGGGCAGGAAGAGAAGAGGCAGGACTGGTGATCACAGGTGTCAGCAGGTGACACTCAAAGATATGGTATGATGACAAATTAAACTAAACTATTATGAAAACTGAGAGAACAAAGGTGGAGGAGGACTTTCCACCTGCAGCGGATAACTCATGGATCCTTCAGGTGCTGATATCAGCTCAATCTGTGTGACCTCTACATCCCTGTTTTGGAACCTAATGTCCATGTGTTGGGAGGATGAGCGGGGGCCGTAGGGGAGCACTTAGGTCTGGAGGTGCAGCTTCATGATGGGATCAGGGACCTTATACACCAGGACTAGGAAAGCTCCCTGCCTCTGGGCCCCATATGAGGTGCCAGGGAAAGGATGGGCTAGGACATGGGCACTCTCCAGATACCCCATCTGGCTGTACCTGGACCTCAGACATCCCATACTCCAGAGCCGTGAGAATGAGTGTCTCTTCTTTAATCCACAGAGTCTGGGAATGTGGTGACCTCACCCAGAAACACTTAAACAGGGTCTTACCTCTTATTTGTCCTTTACAATCTAGTCCCACGAAAACACTCAGGTAATGACAAAATACAGCAGGAAATCCACACCTGGACTCACTGTCCTCAGTCACCGTCCATGCTGTGCTTATATTTTATGACATGCTGTCCTTAGTTGCTGTGCATCACGTTTGTGCCACCCATTCTCCCTAGAACCCTGGGGTTTGTTAGACCCATTAGAATCCTGGGATTCCATCCTCTTTACCACCTGTGCACCTTCAAGGCAGCATATCCCCATGGAAGCGGACATTAAAAGATTCAGATTTTCCTCTCTGCTGCTCATGGTACTATGCAGAATATTCTGGATCAGCCTCCCTCCTGTCATCATCGCTACAGCTATATGTCCCCATCACAACATCCACACCTCCTACATCCAAAAGGTGGTCGATTTTCTACATGTCAACTTGCAGTTTTTGTTCTCCCAGACCTCTGAGTGATTTCATCAGAAATCAGACTATTGCATAACTACCTATCATGTTCCATTTATGAGACAAGCTCAAGGACCTTGATCCAAGATCTTAAATCCTCCCTCCCAATGCTATTATAGCAAGGACCATGTGGATAATTCCCTCCAGTTTATATGCTGAAGATCAAAAGGGGATTCTGGAATTTTATTTCAAAATCATCTAAATTAATTTCCCTCCCAACTCTTATCTCAGTCCTGTGGATTCTGTTGCTGCTTGAGTGTATGTTGTACAAGTATTATATTATTTTGCAGTAAGTAATGGTGACATGTGTGATCCATGCACATATTGTCCCGAATGAGTGACATAGAGAGGAAAGCACCTCTCAACATGTGACACGGGCTTTGGGCAAGAGGTCGGGCATCCTTCACAAGGACAAGAATTGCAGGGATATTATTATCACAATTCTGTGTCTTCATTCTATTGAGGTAGATACTCTATAGATGATGTGGGCATCTGGCAGTCTCTCAAATGCACATGATCCCTTCAGGGATGGAAAATGCTGGAACAGGGGGCAGAACAGAAGTCCTGTCTCATTTGGCAGGGTTAAAAGGACTGACATGAGAAACCCAAAATTGGAGGTGGATCAGAGCAGGAAACTGGAATTGAATTCTGTAACCTTGGCATTTTCCCTAAGTCTCTATATTCCTCTGTATGTACAAAAGCCAGTTCTATATCCTGCTCCAGAATGACAGCTTTATAATAAAGAGGTCACATAAGGTGCTGGGTCTGCGTTCAGAGAGTGTCTGTGGTGTGTGGTGAATGCGCTACGGTGTCCTGTTTTGGCTGCTATTCCCTTCAGGCCAGGCGTCTACACAGGCCCTTCTTGCCTGCAGTGGGCAGTGTGTGGTCTCTGGCCATCATGTGGTGAGTTTTAACGGGTTGTGCTCTGCTCTGCTTGTGAAATGAGCCCTGATACCACGTGCACTAGAACTGAGGCCCTACTGAATTCTCAGGTTAGGAGATGTGGGTGGGCAAGGGTGCAGCTGCTCTGGAAAACCATATGGTGTGACATCAAATAAGTAATAGTAGACCAACCCTATGATCCAGCAAATGCACTACTGGTCATTTACTCTAAGAATATAAAAGCACTAAGATGCCTGGGTGGCTCAGCAGTTGAGCACATGCCTTCAGCCCAGGTCATGTTCCCAATCTGAGGATTCTGTCTCATATTGGATACCTGGGAGGAGCCTGTTTCTCACTCTTTGTCACTGCCTTGTTCAGTTTTCCATGAATAAATACATAAAATCACTAAGAGGAAAAAATTCTGAGACACCTTGGTGCCTCAGTAGTTGAGCATCTGCCTTGGCTCATGGCTTAATCTCAGAGTCCAGGGATCGAGTCCCAAATTGGGCTCCATGCATGGAGCCTGCTGCTCCCTCTGCATATGTCTCTGCCTCTGTGTGTGTCTGTTTTTCTCAGGTATAAATAAACGAGGTCTTTTAAAAAATAAAATAAAAATAATACAAAAATACAAATTCAAAGGGATACATGCACCTGGTTTTTTACAGCACCATTATGCACATTAGCCAAACTATTGAAACTATCGATACATGGAATGAAATCTAATCCATTTGGAACGATGGGCATGGAGGTAGCAAGTATAATGCTAAGTGAAGTGAGTCAGTCAAAGTAAGACAATCGTTGTATGATTTCAGTCATATATTGAGTTTAAGAAAGAAAGAATGAGCA
This sequence comes from Vulpes vulpes, assembly GCF_048418805.1. Classification (NCBI taxonomy): domain Eukaryota; kingdom Metazoa; phylum Chordata; class Mammalia; order Carnivora; family Canidae; genus Vulpes; species Vulpes vulpes. The sequence goes on along the minus strand of NC_132785.1, from coordinate 133,314,626 downwards.
AAGGGGAATAAAGTCAATACCTAGATCTAGTAATAGCCCCTTCATTATAGAGTACAAGCTGATGTTTATCACATGGGAGGTAAGTGGGGTATGGATGATTTGTCAAATGGGGATTAGGGAATGTATTATTGTGTAGGACACATTGTGAGAACCCACATCCTGGGAATGTCAGAAAATCTGGTGTGAGGTAACCGGGGGGGAGGGCTGAGGAGGTTACAGGGACAAGGATTTTCCTGACTTCCTCACACCAATGAGTCAGGCGTTTGGGACAAAGATAATGCTCTTGTGTGCACGCCATTCTCTCTAGGAAGGTTGGGAGCAACAGCTACACTGAAGGGATGATACAGGTTAAACAATTTGCATGAAGAAAATATGTGTTACTTTCTGTAGGGGCAATATTTGCAATCTCTATATGGGTAGAAGGAGAGGATGTCCCTTGAGACATCATCTGGGAAGACTTTGGAGGTGTCAGGCTTCAGATTCTGGACTGCGGATGTGTCATCAATGAGCTTGGACTATCTCCTTTTTTGAAATGTGACAAGGTGTTTGGGGTAAAGAAGTAATGTGAACCCCATGGATGAATTTCTCTGTCCCAGTCCCCATGGGAGAATCACAACATTATATTCCCCATTATGGCAAGGGAAACAAAAGCAAAAATGAATTCTGGGAGCACCATCAAGATAAAAATGTTCTGAAGAATAAAGGAAACTCTCAACAAAACTGAATCACAAGCTACAGAAGGGAGAAGATATTACCAAATGACATATCAGACAAAAGGCTTGTATCCAACATGTATAAAGAACTTATTAAAACTCATCACCCAAGAAACAAGGAATCCAGTCAAGAAATGGGGAGAAAACATTAACAGACATTTTCCCGAACAAACCTACAGTTGGCCAACAAGCACATCTGTATAAAAATATCAACAGCACTGTTCACAGATTTAGAATAATCAGAAAATATTTAGGGAACCACAAAGACCTCAAAGAGCAGCAGCAATCCTGAGAAAGTAAAGCCAAGCTTACGAAATCCTGATTCTGATTGTCAAAGTATATTACAGCATTGTGATCATCAGGACACTATGGCACTGGCACAAATACAGATGTGTAAATAGAAAAGTTTGAGAACCCAGAAATGGACCCTAAAATCTGTGGTCAAAAAATCCTGACAAAGCAGGACAGAATATCCAATGGAAAAAAGAAAGTATCTTCAGCAAATAGTGTTGGGAATACTGGAGACCCACATGCAGAAGAATGAAAGGGGACCCTTTTCTGACATCATTCATAACAATGGACTCAAAGTTGATGAAAGAATTAAATGTGGGTTGGGAATCCATCAGATTTCTCAGGAGAACACAAGCATAACCTTTTATACCTCAGCTGCAATCACTTCTAGAGGTGTCTGCAGAGGCAAGGGAATGAAAAGGAAAATGAACCATGGCGACATCATCAAGGAAAGAGCATTTTCGGGATCCCTGGGTGGCGCAGCGGTTTGGCGCCTGCCTTTGGCCCAGGGCGCGATCCTGGAGACCCGGGATCGAATCCCACATCGGGCTCCCGGTGCATGGAGCCTGCTTCTCCCTCTGCCTGTGTCTCTGCCTCTCTCTCTCACTGTGTGCCTATCATAAATAAATTAAAAAAAAAAAAAAGGAAAGAGCATTTTCACAGCAAAGGAATCACTCAAAGTAACTAAAAGTCAACCTACAGAATGGGAGAAGATAGTTGGAAATGTCTTATCTATTTAAGGGCTGGAATCCAAAACATACAAGGGGCTTATCAAACTCAACAGCCACCAGTATCTCCAATCAGAATTGGGCAGTAGTTGTGAACAGACTTCTTGTCCTAACCTGAGATCCCACATCACACCATATATTAGGGATCTCATCCACATGCAAAATGAATTTCATTTGCTCACCTAGAACTGCTGTATATCCATCAAAATATTAGAACAAATAATCTGACAGAAAAGAGGGAAAACGTTTATGCCCCTTACTTGGAGATTACCATAGAAATTAGGCAATAATAAAATAAAAGATATTAATATCAGTCAACAAAAAAAAATAATTTGCTTCTACATGACATTGTCATATAAATAATGAATGAGAACAAGCCTTACAAAAACACTTAGAAATAACTAAGGAGCTCAGGGAAAATTCAGGACGTAAAATCAATTTATACAATAAAGCTAATTTCTACACACTAACAAGAAATTTTTGGTATAAGATTTACAAAACAATTCCCTTTACACTGCTATCAAAAATAAATATTTATGATTATACCTCATTAGGGAGAGAAAATCCCATTTAGAAATGACCAATATTAATGAAAGTCTTAAAAAGGCACAGAAAGGCAAAGATAAATACATTGATGGGTTAGATCATCATAAATACTCTGTCCCCCCTATAGAAAGTGATCTACGGTGGTGAAGTAATCGTTGTATATAACATGTAAAGAATTCAACCTAAGTCTGGAGTTAATTATATAGTTAACGACATGCAAATAGGGAACTCCACTGATTAAACCAGCCCATCCCGGACCCTGCAGCTGGGAGAGAAGCCCCAGGATACCCAGGTGACCCATTCAGTGCTCACGACACAATAAAGACAAACCACCATGGAGTCTGGAGTCTGTGCTCTGCTGGGTTTTCCTTATCGCTATTTTAAAAGATAATTCAGGGAGAACAAGAGACCATGAGTCTGTAAGTGGAGGTGAGAGAAACAGGGGATGTGGGACCGTTTCCTGACCAGGATGTGTTGTGTCTGCACGTGTCCAGGGTGAGGTGCAGCTGGTTGAGTCTAGCAGAGACCTGGTGAAGCCTTGGGGGTCCCTGCGACTGTCCTGTGTGGCCTCTGGATTCAGCTTCAGTAGCTACAGCATGAGCTGTGTCTGCCAGGCTCCTGGGAAGGGGCTGCAGTGGGTCGCAGAAATTAGCAGTAGTGGAAGTAGCACATACTACGCAGATGCTGTGAAGGGCCGATTCACCATCTCCAGAGACAATGCCAAGAACACGCTCTATCTGCAGATGAACAGCCTGAGAGCCGAGGACATGGCCGTGTATTACTGTGCAGACACAGTGAGTTGACCTACGTGTGAGCCCAGACACAAACCACCCTGTAGAAGGGGATCAGGCCACCAGGGGGTGCAAACTCCTCACCACTTCTGTCTTGAAGGCCCAGGAGCAGGTGCAGATGGAGATTCTGGGCAGGTTTCCTGTCAGGGCCTGGGCTTCCTCTCCCATGAGCAGTTTCCCTAGGAAGCCTCTCTGAACACTTGATTATGTGTTTACCTATTCAGTCTCTTTCTTAAGAGACTTAGAAATTCAAGTATAGCACTGCAATTACTTGTACTTAACTTTTCCTGACCCGAAATATTAATCAATTACAGATACCTCCATTCGTGTTATCTGAACTTTTTTATGAGACCCAGTGGCACTCTGTGTATCACAGGACCCCAAGCTAACATGCTGTATTGAATATCACGGTATAGTGGAATTTCCAATCAACACAAGTGAATAGAGACATTCTACAAAAAGGTTAATAACAGCCTGAGAGTGCGAGAGATTCCCAGCATCACATGGTAGGGATGTGGACTCGTAAGTCACTCACACACACACACACACACACACACACACACACACTCATGAGAGTATAAATTTTTATCAGCCTCATCGTCATGTCCGTTGGGAGCCAGGCAGGCCTCTCATTACATTATAAATCCCTGGATGGTGCCAGGGAAGGACACTGGTTCAAAGTGTGTGTTGTGGGTCAGTGGTGGGGATGGAGTCCTGCTCCAGGAGGGGCTTGTGTTGAGTCAGTGTCCCAACTGTATCAAAAGAGGGAACTCCTGGGTTATTGTTTGATTTCTTATCCTATTTGTGGAGGAGAATAACGAGGAAGGAGCGTCAGTGAGCTAGCAGGCAATAAAGAATGGACATGGTGTGGGGAATAATTTCACTAAACAAGTATCAAAGTGGAAGGACAAAAGAGACACATTTACATTCTCAGTAGACAAATATGTGAATCCCACGAAAAGGAGAGGAATAATATATGGAAGCAGCACAAAACATAAAATGATAATACAAATAGGCCAAGATCCTACCAGGTCTCAGATGGTAGCTGTCCTCTCCCCAGGGTCACCAGCTGGTTCTTAAGGTCATGTGTACACAATGTGCTCAGAGTCCAGAAGCTTCTACTGGATCCATTAAGATCCTAGGGGTAAGGACCGGGATTCAAGGACCTTCCACCTGCAAAGTATGACTCATAGATTATTCAGGTGCTGACATCAGCTCACTCTGTGTGACTCCTACGATCCTCATGTTGGAACCTAAATCCATGAGATGGGTGGAGGTGGTGGGGCCTTAGGGGAGCACTTAGGTCAGGAAGTGCAGACTCATGATGGGATCAAGGTCCTTATACACCAGGACTGGGGAAGCTCCCTGCACCCTGGCCCCATGAGGTGACTCGGAAAGGACTGGGTAGGACGTGGGTGCTCTCCAGACACATCTGCCTGCACTTGGACCTTAGATGTCCCAGATTCCAGAGCTGTGAGAATGAGTCTCTGTTGTTTGATCCGCCCAGTCCATGTACGATGTTCCAGCACGTCATACAGGCTAAACTCAATTTTTTCTTTGTTTAAATTAAATTTACCAGCATTTACTATACACTCAGTGCTCATCACATCATGTGCCGTCCTTAACTCCCTTCACCGAGTTACCCCATCCCACACCCTTTCCCTTCCAGTGACCCTTAGTTTCCCCCCCCCCCCCAGAGTATAGTGTCTCTCATGACTTGGCTTCCTCTCTGTTATTACCCCACTAAGTTTCACTCCTTCCCTTATGGTCTCTTTCAGTATTTCTTATATTCCACATATGAGTGAGACTATATAATTGTCTTTGTGTGATTGATTTATTTCTCTCAATAGGATACCTCCAGGTCCAACCATGTTAAGGAAATGTAATTTCATGTTATACTTCATTTCTGATGGAGGTGTAATATTCCATTGTATATGTAAACCACATCTTCTTTATCCATTCATCTGTCGATGGACACCGAGGCTCCTTCCATGATTTCTTTATCCACTCTTCTCTACCAGCACATCATGACGCCTCCCAGAATTTGGCTGTTGTGGACATTGCTGCTGTGAACATTGGGGTGCAGGTGTCCATTCGTTTAACTACATCTGTGTCTTTGGGGTAAATACCCTGTGGTGCAATGGCTGGGTCCTGGGGTGGCTCACTTTTTTAGGACATACCATTCAGTTTTCTGGAGTGGCTGAACAAGCCTGCATCCCCACCAAAATGGAAGACAGTTGCACTTTCTCGATATCCTCACTTATATTTATTGTTATGGACATGCTACTGTATCCATTCTGAGTTATATAAGTGGCATTATTGTGCTCATCCCATCAAGTGCCCTCCTCAGTGTCCATCATCCAGTCAGTTACCCCAACCCCGCCTACCTCCCTTTCCACCACCCCTTGTTCTTTTCCCAGATTTAGGAGTTTCTCATGCTCTATCACCCTCACTGATATTTCCCACTCATTTTCTCTCCATTCCACTAAAATCCCTTTCACTATTTTTTATCAAAGTAGAGAGATGCCCGGGTGGCTCAGGAGTTTAGTGCCTGCCTTCTACTCAGGGTGTGATCCTAGAGTCCAGAGATCGAGTCCCAGATCGGGCTCCCTGCATGGGGCCAGCTTCACCCTCTGCCTTTGTCTCTGCCACTATCATGAATAAATAAATAAAATATTTAAAATATATCTAAGTGTCTATCATAAATCTCTCATATATTCATCTCAAGTCTATTTGAGGTCTCTTCATCTAGCTCAGCCTTTATCCTATTGCCATGAGCCTGTCAGGAATCTGAACTGAATTCCTGCAATCTCTTCTTAGGCCCCTAATGATTAGATCATAGTCAGCCCCAGGACTGATGCTCCATTTCCTTCATGGTCACTATTTGTTGTTCACTAAGTCCACACCTGAGATAGTTATGATCTCTGTGCTGCATCAGAGGAACATAGTCCAGGTTCTGTAAAGTACGTCCCTGCTCCCTAAGTTAACAGGCCCCTGTGTCAGGTACACGTCTCAGGAGAAGTGAGGCAGCCTCCCCCCATAGGAATCGTACCTGCAGATCACAGATTAGGTGCCCTGTCTTGTTGTCTGTGCCCTCAAGGATGTGGATACCACATCCAGGGAATGCAGACACCTGTGTCCAGGCAGACAAAGCCCATCAGTACTGACCATCAGGATCAATGTCTTCAGGTGGTCTATGCTGTGCAGGTAGCAGTTCACAAATGGTCAAGTATATCCATGTGGAAAATGAAAGAAATGTGATCTTTGGAACCAGTAAATTTATGTATCGTTATATTTACAGCAGGTTAGTTACCAATATAAAATTTCTTCATTCAATTATGTCTGGGATAAATGTTACATTTGACTGTATATACGACTAGATTGGTAAATTTCTCTGCACCAATGTGGATCCTCTTAAATTCCTTTTTAAAAGATACATTAGGCTTAATTAAATTGTGAAAAAAAATAAATTGTGATCCACTCATTTGTCCAACACAGATTCTTATGCTCTAAATGTTGTGGACATTTTTTGACCTGATTCCAATACAACTTCTAGACCACGTGCTTGTCTAACAGCAAACAACATGCCTTGTGGGTTCAATGAGGAGATGCCCATCGGTCTTCCTGGGAGGTCCCGGGGACCCTGAATCAGTGGCTGTCCACTTATAGGGCAGGCTTCCTCCCAAACCTGCCCAATTTTTTCCTCAACAAATGGATAAAATCCACTCTCAGGCAGTATGAGCTCACTGCTGTCTCCTCAAGGCAGGGGTGTCTGGGGAAGGCAGAGCTGTGTTCTGGAGGAAGATGAGTTTATAGGGCCTTCTCTGTGTCTGGTGAGAGCTCCTCAAGTTTAGGGTCTCAGATGTCAGATTGGGACTGTGAGGATTGTTGTGATTGTTCATGACTGAGAAGACCTGAGTCTCCTTGTCCTGACACTCCTGTCCCAGCTGATGCTGCAAGAGTCAGACCCAGGACCGGGGAGGGGTTCACAGACCCCACACCTCAAAACAACTGCCTGTGGAGTCTCCATATGAAACAGTGATTTTGGTAGCAATGCATCCACCAACCCCAGGAGAGTGGGTGCAGTGAATTGGTTCATAATTATAGTTATAACATAGGCAACAGCCTGTCCCCCCAGGAGCCACATGTCCATCTTCAGAGTCCAGTACCAGTACCAGTGCCCCTGTAGCTGAGCTCAGGTCCCACCAAAGAGGAAGCCATGTCTTACTGTGCAGGAGATATGGGGAGGGGCTGTCAGTGTGAGTCTAAACACACGTCCCTGCAGGAACAGGGTAAGGGATGGGCTGCAGGTGTGTTGAGGTCATCAGCAGATATTTAGGTCACCAGAGGGAGCTCAGTTCACTGGGAGGCACTCAGGTCATTGGAAGCACTGAGGATATAGGTGGAGCTCTGGTCACCAGAGATATTCATCGACTGGGGCCATTTAGGAATCACAAGGACAGGATAACACCCAGGAAGAGATGTAGAATGTGAATTGTCTTTCTTCTTTTTTTTTTATTTTTTTTATTTATTTATGATACTCACAGAGAGAGAGAGAGACAGAGAGAGAGAGAGAGAGAGAGAGAGAGAGAGAGAGAGAGACAGGCAGAGGGAGAAGCAGGCTCCATGCCCCGGGAGCCTGACGTGGGATTCGATCCCGGGTCTCCAGGATCACGCCCTGGGCCAAAGGCAGGCGCTAAACTGCTGCGCCACCCAGGGATCCCAATTGTCTTTCTTCTTAGCTTAAGAATACATTGTGGGTTTGTAGGTCTGCATTTAGAAAAGTCATGATATTTTTACTCATAGTATACGTTCATATAATTAGGTTTTAAGTCGTAAAAAATTTATAACATTAAATATCCATTAAATACCAGCTGGAAAACGAATATTTTGAAGAAAAATATTTTTAATTATTTACATTTATGATTGTAGATTTCATGATAAATATTTAAATTCTTAACTAAAAAGTATTAGAATTAATTTGTAACTGAGCAGGGAACATTTTTCCACCTCTTTGTGTCTTCCTCAATTTCTTTTTTTTTTTTTTAATTTTTATTTATTTATGTATTATAGTCACAGAGAGAGAGGCAGAGACACAGGCAGAGGGAGAAGCAGGCTCCATGCACTGGGAACCCGATGTGGGATTCGATCCGGGGTCTCCAGGATCGCGCCCCGGGCCAAAGGCAGGCGCTAAACCGCTGCGCCACCCAGGGATCCCTCTTCCTCAATTTCTTTCAGAAGTGTTCTGTAGTTTTAGGGTGCAGATCCTTTACCTCTTTGGGTAGGTTTATTCCTAGGTGTCTTATGCTTTTGGGTGCAATTATAAATGAGATTGACAACTTAATTTCTATTTCTATAGTCCCCTTGTTAATGTATATACATGCCACTGATTTCTGGGTATTGATGTTGTATCCTGCCACACTGCCGAATTGCTGTAAGAGTTCTAGCAATCTTGGGGTGGAGTCTTTTGGGTTTTCTATGAAGAGTGTCATGTTGACTGTGAAGCCAGAGAGTTTGACTTCTTCTCTGCGAATTTGAATGCCGTTTATTTCTTTTTTTTTTGTCTGATTGCTGAGGCTAAGACTTCTAGTACTATGTTGAATAGCAGTGGTTTGAGTGGAAATCCCTTTCGTGTTTCTCCTCTTTTTTTTAAAGATTTTATTTATTTATACATGACATAGAGAGAGAGAGAGAGAGGCAGAGACATAGGCAGAGGCAGAATCAGGCTCCATACAGGGAGCCCAAAGTGGGACTAGATACCGGGTCTCCAGGTTCAGGGCCAAGGCTGAAGGTGGTGCATAACTGCTGAGCCATCGGGGCTGCGCCTCATGTTCTTATTTTAGCAGAAAGGCTCCCAGTGTTTCCCCATTGAGAATGTCATTTGCTGTGGGCTTTTCATAGATGGCTTTTAAGATGCTGAAGAATGTTCCCTCTATCCTACACTCTGAAGAATTTTGATCAGAAATGGATGCTGTATTTGTCAAATGATTTCTCTACATCCATTGAGAGGATCCTGTGGTACTTGTTTTTTCTCTTGTTGATATCATCTATCACACTGATTGCTTTATGAGTGTTGAACCAGCCTTGCATCCCGGAGATAAAATCCTAATGAAAGAGGGATGGATGTATACTCTAATCATTACAGAACACTTGTGAAAGACAGGAAGGAAGAGAGAAGTAGATAGATAATATTTATTCTCATAGATTAGAAGAAAAAATATTGAAACATTATGCTACCAAAAGCAAATTACACATTCAAAGCCAACTGTATAAAAATATCACCAGCATTTTTCATAGAGCTAGAGCAAATAATCTGAAAAATTTTAGGGAACCAAAAATACCTCAAATAGTGAAAGCAATCCTGAAAAAGTAAATCAAAGCTGGAGACATCCGGATTCTGGCTGGCAAGGTAAATTACAAGGTTGTGATCATCAGGACAGTATGGCACTGGCACAAACACGGGCATATAGAAAAATAGAAAAGATTGAGAACTCAGAAATTGAAAATGAAATCTGTGGTCAAAAAGTCTTGCCAATGATTTTCCAGTGTTTTATCATGGCCTGCAAGGGCTCACATGCTTGGGTCTTCACACTACTCTTCCACATCCTCACTGAATATTCTTTTCATTCTTTGCAGGTGACAAGCCCTTGCACTTGTCTTTCTCTCTGCCTAGAGTGCTATTCCTAGTTCTTTTCAGGCCTGGTTCTTTATTTCCCCCATATCTCTCCTCCAATGTCCTGGCTTCAACAAAACCTTCTGTAACCACCTAATCAAACATGTTCCATCCTTTATTCCTCACATCTTGTTTATTTCCTTCAAGGCATCGAATCTGTAATTATCTTAGTTACCTCCTTATTTTCCTTTTCTCTACATTAGTTTTCATTGCTGCTGTAACAACTTATCACAAACTTAAGAGGCTTAAAATAACACGCACTTGTTATTTTACAGTTTTTGAGGTCAAGAAGCCCAAGATGGATCTCACTAGGCTAAAATCAAGGTGTTGTAGAGCAGTTCTAGGAAAGCTTGTTTTCCTGCTTCTTCCAGTTTCTAGAGGCTGAATGCAATCCTTGACATGTGACCCCCTTCTGTCTTCAAAACCAGCAGTGGCCAGTTGAGACTTTTCTCATATCACATTAGTCTGACATTGACCCTTCTGTCTCCTGTTTGTACTTTTAAGGACTCTTATACTGGGCCTAACTAGAGAACACAAAATAATCTCCCTACTTTAAGGTTAGCTGGTTATCAACCTTAATTTCTTCTGCTACTTTAATTTCCCTTTGCCATGTAATATAACATATTCACAGGTTATGGGGATTAGTATACAGGACATCCTTGGGAAGACATTATTCTACCTACCACACTTCTTCACTAAAACGTAAGCTCCATGAGGGCAAGGACATTGTCTTGTTCAGTCCAGTAGCCTAAGTTCCAAATATCAAAGGCACTTAAGGTATTTGTTGAGTTAATGAAAAAATTAAAACACTATTGCTTTGTTGATGCTCTTGACTTTTTCTGACTCTTGTCCTAAACTTTGTGCTCCTATATAATTTTTTACATCTCCCAGCAATAGTACCATATTCCCATCTTGTATTCATTATGTTCACATGCTTATCATTAAGACCTTGGTCAAGGGTGAAGTGTCGTGATAATATGTCCATAAAGGATTAAGTGCTGTGAAAGATGTGTTGAATCAATAAATTTTAAAGTAAAAGGGAAAGTAATAGTTTCCAAAAGATTTATGTTAATGATTTTGTAATTATTTTCATGATTCCTAATAAAGTATGGAATATTCTAAAAAAAAAGTCTTGCCAAATCAGGAAAGAATATCCAATGGGGAAAAAAGGAGGTCTCTTCAACAAATGGTGTTGGGAATACTGGAGACCCACAGCAGAAGAATGAAAGGGGGCACCTTTCTTTCATCATTCACAACAATGGACTGAAAGTTGATGAAAGATCTAAATGTGAGTCAGGAAACCATCAGAATCCTCAGGAGAACACAGGCAGCACCTTTTCTACCTCAGCTGCAACCACTTCTAGACGTGTCTCCAGAGGCAAGGGAAAGAAAAGGAAAATGAACTATGGGGACTTCATCAAGGAAAGAGCATTTTCACGGCAAAGGAATCACTCAGTGTAATTAAAAGGCAACATACAGAATGAGAGAAGTTTTTTGGAAATATCTTATCAGACTAAAGGCTCAAATCAAATCTACACTGAATTATCAAATGCAACAGCCACCAGTATCTCCAATCAGAATTGGCAGAAGTCGTGAACAGACTTCCTGTCCTGTCCTGATTTCCCACGTCACGCCATATATTAGTGAGCTCATCCACATGAAAACGAAATTCATTTGCTCTCCTCGATCTGCTATATTCAAACAAAATATTTGAACGAATAATTGGACAGAGAAGAGGGAAAACATCTATGCCATTGAAGAGTACCATAGAAATTAGGCAATAATAAAATAAAATATATTAAAATCAGTCAACAGGAAGAAAAACAATGTGTTTGCATATACAAAGTAAACGAGGAAAATCCTTGGAAAAAAACACGTAGAAGTAAGTAAAGAGCTCAGGGAAAATACAGGTTATCAAATAAACATAGACAATAAAGTTAATTTCTACACAGTAACAACAAATTTTCTGTAAAAAATTTACAAAACAATCCACTTTACACTGGTATCAAAAATAAATATTTATGATTAAACTTCATTATGGAGAGAAAATTTTGTTTAAAAATACCTATATTAGTGAAAGACTTTCAAAAGGCACAGAGAAATGTAAAGATAAATACGTTGATGGATTAGAACATCAAAAATCCACCGTCCCACCTAAAGAAAGTGATCTGGGATGGTGAAGCAATGCTTGTATATAACTTGTAAAGAAATGAGTCTAAGTATGGGGTTGACTCTATAGTGAGAGGACATGCAAATAGGGCCCTCACTCCACTGATCCTGCAGCTGGGAGAGCAGCCCAGGCCCCAGGATCTCCAGGTCTCCATTAAGAGACCAGGACAGAACACAGACATACCACCATGGAGTCTCAGCTGGGTTTTCCTTGTTGCTATTTTAAAAGGTAACTCATGGAGATCAATGGACCTTGAGGCTGTGAGTGGAGGTGAGTGAGAAACAGGGGATGTGGAACAGTTTCCTGACCAGGATGTCTTGTGTCTGCAGAAGTCCAGGGTGAGGTGCAGCTGGTGGAGACTTGGGGAATCCTGGTGAAGCCTGGGGGTCCCTGAGACTCTCCTGTGTGACCTCTGGATTCAAATGCAGTAGCTACTACATGTATTGGATCCACCAAGCTCCAGGGAAGGGGCTGCAGGGGGTTGCACGGATTAGCAGTGATGGAAGTAGCACAAGCTACGCCGACCCTATGAAGGGCCGATTCACATCTCCAGAGAAAACGCCAAGAACACGCTGTATCTGCAGATGAACAGCCTGAGAGCCAAGGACACGACTCTATTCCTGTGCGAGGAACACTGTGAGGTGACCACACTGTGAGCCCAGACACAAGCCTCCTTGTAGAAGGGGATCGGACCCACCAGGGGTGCGTACCCCTCACCACTTCTGTCTTGAAGGCCCAGGAGCAGGTGCAGATGGAGGTTCTGGGCAGGTTTCCTGTCAGGCTCTGGGCTTCCTCTCCAAGGAGCAGTTTCCATCAGGGTGTCTCTATGAACACTTGGTTATGTGTTTACCTCTTCAGTCTCTTTCTTAGAGACTTAGTAATTCAAGTGTAGCACTTGCACTTGTACTTAACTGTTCCTGACCTGAAATATTAACCAATACAAATAACTCTATTCACACCATCTGAACCTTTTCATGATTCCTAGTGGCTCTTCCTGTGGATCACAGGACCCCAAGCTAACATGCCCTCTGAACATGATGGGATAGAGGAATCTTCAATCAACACAGTAGAAAGAGACATTCTATAAAAATGTTAATAACATCCAGAGAGTGAGAAAGATTCCCAGCATGAAATGGTAGGGAGGTGGACTCAGAGGTCAGTCACACACACACAGCATCACAAGAGTATAAGCTTTTATCACCTTCCACTTCATGTCTGATGAGAGCTAAGCCAGCCTCTCATCACGTAATCCCAGGAATTTGCCAGGGAAAGACACTGGCTCAGGGAGTGTGCTGTGAGTCATTGGTGGGAACAGGATCCTGCTCCATGGCATTTTGGGAGGAACTGGGGCCTTAAGGGAGCACTTAGGTCAGGAGGTGCAGCCTCATGATTGCATCAGAGCCTTTATACACAAGGACTGGGAATGCTCCCTGCACCCTGAACCCATGTGAGGTGACGGGCAAAGGATAGGCAAGGACGTGGATGCTCTCCAGACAGCGCATCTACCAGCACCTGGACCTCAGTCTTTCCAGACTCCAGAACTGTGGGAATGAGTGTCTGTTTTTTAATCACCCAGTCCATGTAGGATGTTCCAGCAGGGGGCACAGGCTAATCTCAATTTTTTTTTCTTTGATTAAATTGAATTTACCACATTTACCATGCACTCAGTGCTCATCATATCATACACTCCCCTTAACTCCCATCTCTGTTATCCCATACTCCACCACCTCCATTCTAGTGACCCTCAGTTTATTTTTTCCCAGTTAAGTGTCTCTCAAAATTTGTCTTCCTCTGTAGTGTTACCCCACTAAGGTTCAATCCTTCAATTATGGTCTTTTCCAATATTTCTTATATTTCACATATGAGTGAGGCCATATCATTGCATTTTGGTGATTGATTTATTTCTCTCAATATAGTGCCTCCAGTTACATCCATGTTTAAGGAAATGTTATTTTATGACATCCATCACATCTGATGGTTGTGCAATATTCCATTGTATATATAGACCACACCTTCTCTATGCATTCATCTGCCAGTGGACACCGAGGCGTCTTCTACCTCTTCTTCATCACTCCTCTGTAGAAGGGCATCATGACTCCTCCCAGAGTTTTGCTATTGTGGCCTTTGCTGCTGTGAACTTTGGGCTGCAAGTGTCCCTTCACTTCATTAAAATGAACATTCTGAGAGGCAGACTGATTCCCACCAGGGCATGATATGAATATGGCCCTTGAAGGACACACACACATACACTTTCTCAGACACACACACCACACACACACAAGTGTATAAAAACTTTATCATCTTCCACCTGAGGGTATTATTTATTTCCCTTAACCTTTCCTCATGGTCTTTTAATAGTTTTTCTCTTTTCTCCTCAGCTTCCTTCCTTAAAATCAACTTATGTTCTATGTGCTCATTCTTTCTTCCACCACATTAACCCTCATTGTTAGGAACTCCAGTTCGGATTGCATCTCATCTAATTCATTTTTAATTTCAGCCTGATCTAAATTCTGCAGTCATGAAGTCTCTTGAATCTTTTATGCTTTTTTTCTAGAGTCACAAGTAGCCTTATAAACAAAAGATGAATGGATAAAGATGTGGTTTATGGATACAAAGGAATATTACTCAGGAATTAGAAACGACAAATACCCACTATTTGCTTCGACATGGAGGGACCTGGAGGGTATTGTGCTGAGTGAAATAAGTCAATCAGAGAAGGACAAACATTATATGGTCTCATTCATTTGGGGAATATTAAAAATAGTGAAAGGAAATAAAGGGAAAGGAGAAAAAATAAGTGAAAATATCAGTGAGGGTGACAAAACATGACAGACACCTAACTCTGGGAAATGAACAATGGGTAGTGGAAGGGGAGGTGGGCGGAGTGTGAGGGTAACTGGGTGATGAGCACCAAGGGGTGCATTTGGCAGGATGAACACTGGGTGTTGGGCTATATGTTGGCAAATTGAACTCCAATAAATAATAGTAAAAAGTAAAATAAAACAAAGACTGTAATAAAGGATGAAGAAGAATACTATATAAGAAACATGGATTATCCAACAGAAGATCTATCTTTTCTTAAGTTTCCTACTGCTAACGTTGGAGAAGACAAGTGCACAAACCAATTAACCCTAATTTTAATGACACTCATGGCTACTATTATTATGTTAACAGTGGGGACTTCAATGTCCCCCTAACATCAGTGAGAATCATCTAAGCAGAAGCTCAACAAGGAAACAAGGGGTTTGATAGACATACGGGATCAGACGTTCGTAACAAATGGATCATTTTGTATAAAGCAGAATACACGTTCTCAATTGTACGTGGAAATACTGCAGAATTGATCATATACAGGTCATAAGTCTTGTGTCAAGTGGTACAGAATGGTTGAATTCACTCCATGCATATTTTTAGACCAATATGCTATGAAAACAGAAGTCAAACTCAATAGAACAAGGAAGGGCCCTAAGCGACAATTATAAACCACATCACACCAGTGAGAATGGTGAAAATCAACAAGACAGGAAACAACAAATGTTGGAGAGGATGTTGAGAAAGGAGAACCTTCTTGCACTCTTGGTAGGAATGTGAACAGGTGTGGCCACTCTGAAAAACCGAGTAGAGTTTCTCAAAGAGTTAAAAATAGATCTGCCATAAGACCCAGCAATCGCATTGCTGGGGATTTGCCCCAGAGATACAGATGCAGTGAAACACTGGGCCACGTGCTCCCCGATGTTTTTTTTAAATTTTTTTTTATTTGTTTATGATAGTCAGAGAGAGATAGAGAGAGGCAGAGACACAGGCAGAGAGAGAAGCAGGCTCCATGCACTGAGAGCCCGATGTGGGATTCGATCCCGGGTCTCCAGGATCACGTCCTGGGCCAAAGGCAGGCGCCAAACTGCTGCACCACCCAGGGATCATCCGCCCCGATGTTTATAGCAGCAACTTCCACAATAGCCAAACTGTGGTAGGGGCCTCAGTGTCCATCAACTGATGAATGGATAAAGAAGATGTGGTCTATGTATACAATGGAATATTTCTCAGCCATCAGCGAGGAGGAATACTCACCTTTTGCTTCAACGTAAATAGAACTGGAGGGTATTATGCTGAGCGAAGTAGGTCAATAACAGAGGACAAACATTATATGGATTCATTCATTTGGGTAATATAAAAAATGTGTAAAGGATTATAGAGGAAATCAGGGAAAATGAGTGGGAAAGATTAGAGAGGGTGACAAAACACGAGAGACTCCTAACTCTAGGGTATGAAAAAGAAGTAGTGGGAGGGGAAGTAGGAGGGGGTATAGGGTGTCTGGTTGATGGGCTTTGAGGGGGATACTTGATGGGATGAGCCCTGGGTGCTATGCTATATGTTGGAAATGAACCTTCAATAAAACGTGTATAACAAATAAGTAATTGTAGATAAAATAATATCTTATTGAAGAAGATATGGCTCAATGAAGAAATTAAAGAAGAACTTAAGCAAAAATTTAATCAATGAAAATTAAATCTCAACGTGGTAAGGCTTTGGGACATGTCAAAAGCAATCCGCAGAGGGAACTGAGCAGTACAGGTCTTCCTCAAAACCAGGAAAAATCTAAGACAAGCAAGATAAACTAGCACCTAAAGGAGCTGGAGGAAGAGGCCAAAGAAAGCCTAAAGCTAACAGGAGAAGTAATGAAGATTAGAGTAGAACTCAAGTATATAGGAATTACAAAGAGAAGATAAACAGACCTCAGAGATAATATTATGAAAATGCTAGTAAGTAAAAGTAAACACTAGACATATTTGACAATTTAAAAGTGAAAGTACCCAAACTAATAAAATCATGAATGAATGAGAAGAGATTACAGCGAACATCCAAGAATTACAAGCAAGTGTTAGAAGAAATTATGAGCACTTATAAGCCAACATTCTGGGTGATCTGGAGAAACGGATGCAATCCTAGGAACATAAAGACAACCAAAACAGAAACAGCAACGAAGGGACAAGCTGCACAAAACAATTACCTAGATACAAAAATCAATAATAATTAATAGTCCCCAAAAGCATGATTACATGGACAGATGGTTCCCCAGGGAAATTCCACAAGAGCAATAAAAATCTATTCTAAAACTATTCCAAATACTAGTAATTAAAGAAAACTTCCAGACTTGTTCTCTGATGTCAGCATTACCTTGACCCCAAAACCAAACATCCCAGTAAGAAGGAGAATTACAGGGCAGCCCCAGTGGCTCAGCGGTTTATCGCTGCCTGCAGCTCAGGGCGTGATCCTGGGGACCCGGCATTGAGTCCCACGTCGGGCTCCCTGCATAGAGCCTGCTTCTCCCTCTGCCTGTGTCTCTGCCTCTCTCTCCTCTCCATGTATTCTCATGAATAAATAAATAAAATCTTTTAAAAAAAGAAGGAGAATTACAGAAAAATACTATTGATGTATCTGGATGCAATTTCTCACCACGATACTAACTATCAGATTCCAACAGTATATTAATAGGATTATTCATGACACTGAACAAATGAGTTTAATTTCTGGGCTGCAATGGTGGTTCACTATGTGACAACTGATCATTATGATAATCCCATAATAAAAGAAAGGATAAGAGCCATTTTATCCTCTCAACTGGTACCCAAAACTAATTTGACAACAGACATTATGCTTTCTTCATAAAAACCTTTTCCCCGAGCAGCCCGAGTGGCTCAGTGGTGTGGTGCTACCTGGCCCAAGGCATGGTCCTGGAGACCTGTGATCGAGTCTGCATCTGGATCTCTGCATAGGACCTGCTCTCACCCTGCACCCCTCTCATGAATAAATAAATAAAATTTATTTAAAAAATACCTGTTCCTGTGTTGGAATAGGGGGATACACCCAAATTCAAAAAAGCCATCTACAGAAGATACAAAAAGAATGTGATCTTCAACATGGAAAAACTGAGAGTTTCTCTCAAGATCAGGAATATGACAGGAATGTGCACTGTCACCACTGTTATTCAACATAGTGCCAGCAGTCCAAACCTGAACAATTAGAAAGGAAGTTAAAGTCATCCAAATCAGCAATGAAAAATCAAACTTTCACTCTTCATAAATGACAAGATATTTTATGGACAAACCCCAAAGACTATCGAAAAATTGCCAGACCTGATACAGGAATTCAGCAAAACCTGAGCATACAAAATCAATACAAGGAAGTCAGTTGCATTCCTTTATCCTACAAATGAAACAGAAGAAAGAGAAAACAGGGACAATGAATCACATTTATAATTGCATCAAAATATCAGATAATGAGGAATAATCCTAACCAAAGACAAAAAGGATGTGTAGTCTAAAATTTCTAAAATACGTATGAAAGACATTAAAAAGACACAAATATACAAAAAACATTCTATTCTCATGGATTCAAAGAATAAATAATGTCTATGTTACCAATAGCAATCTACACATTCAACACAAACCCTATCAAAACACCACCAACATTTTTCTAGGAAATGGAGCAAAGAATCCTAAAATTTGTAAGCAAACAAAGGATTCTGACTCGGCAAAAGAATGTGAAAAAACAGCAGAAGGCATCACAATTGCAGATTTCAAAGTTGTGGTCATCAAGATACTATAATAGTGGTAGTAAAACACGCACATGATCAATAGAATAGAACAGAGAACCCAAAAATGGACACACAGCTCTGTGGTCAACTTATCCTTGTCAAAGTACAAAACTTTATTGACTGGAAAAAGGACAATCTCAAAAAATGGTGTTGGTAATATTGGACAGCTCAAGTAGAAGAATGAACCTGACCACATTCTTACTCTCCACATAAACATAAACTCAGAGTAGATGAAAGAACTAAATGTGAGGCAAGAAACCATCAAAATCAAGGAGATTTTGTGACTTTGCCCACAACAGGTTCTTGGGACTCAAATCTCCAAGAAAAGGAAAACAAAAGCAAAATTGAACTCTGTGGACTACACCAAGGGACTACACCATAGCTCTGTCGTACAGCTATGGAAATACTCAACATAATTAAAAGGCAACCTAACGAATGGGAGAAGTTAGGGACGCCTGTGGATCTTGAGTGTCTGTCTTTGGCTCAGGGAATGAGCCCAGGGCCCTGGGATTGAGACCAGCATCAGGCTCCCTGTGGGGAATCCACTTCTCCCTCCGCCTATGTCTCTGCATCTCTGTCCTTCATGAATAAATAAATAAAATCTTCCAAAAAACGAATGGGAGAACATATTTACAAGTCTATCTTTAGATTAAGGGTTTCCAAATTCGACAAACAAATTATCAAAATAAACCACAAAGTGAAATCTACAATCAGAAATGAGCAGAAGACATGAAGACACACCCTTTCCTGGTATGAGTTGCTGACTCTCACCTTATATTAGGTAGGTCCTCCACATGCAAAATGAAATCTATCGTCTCCTCCAGGTCAGCCTTATATCAACTGCATGATTAGTCCAGACAATGAATCCGAAAAACTAGAGGAAAATATTTCTGCCCCAGACTGGAGGATCTAAAAGAAAACCTGGCAAGAAAACTACATAAAAGAAATGAAAAGTTAACTGGAAAGAAAGTAATTTGTTTGCCTATGACAATGTCTTAATAGAGTCAATGAGTAAAAACCTCACATCAAAATGTGAAGAGGAGATCGCTGGGTGGCTCAGGGGGATGGTGCCTGCCTTAGGCCTATGGTGTGATCCTGGAGATCTGGGATTGAGTCCCAGGTCGGGCTCCCTGCATGGAGCCTGCTACTCCTCTGCCTATATCTCTGCCTCTCTTTTTCTGTGTCTCTCATGAGTAAATAAATAAAATATTTTTAAAAAGTGGAAGAAATAATGAATGAGCTGAGGAAAAAATCAGGATATAAAAAAGCAATAAAAAAGATATGTTTCTACAAACTAATAACAAATTACCTATACAAAATTAACAAAATAATCCGCTATGCACTAGCACCAAAAATAAATATTTAGGATTAAAATTTACTAAAAAGATAAAATATTCTATGGAAAATGACCTACATTGATGACAGCCTTTTGAAACTGCACCATGAAATGGAAAGATAAATCTGCTTACACATTGGAACTTCATATTGTCATAGTGCCATCTACACAAATTGCTAGAGAATTGTGGTGCAACACTTGTGTTGACTTTTAAAGACTCGAATGTAAGCCTGGAGCTGGTTATATAGTCAGAGGACATGCAAATAGGGCGTCCTTTCCACTGATTATACCAGCCCAGGCCTGACACTGCAGCTGGGAAAGGAGCCCCAGCCCCAGGATCCCAAGGCGACCCCATTCAGTGATCAAGACAGAAGACAGACACCTCACCATGGAGTCTGTGTTTGGCTGGGTTTTCCTTGTCGCTTTTTTAAAAGGTAATTCATGGAGAACCAGAGACCCTGAGTCTGTGAGTGGACATGAGTGAGAGAAACAGGGGATGTGGGACCATTTCCTGCCCAGGATGTCTTGTGTCTGCAGGTGTCCAGAGTGAGGTGCAGCTGGTGGAGTCTGGGGGAGACCTGGTGAAGCCGGGGGGGTCCCTGAGACTCTCCTGTGTGGCCTCTGGATTCGCCTTCAGTAGCAACGACATGGACTGGGTCCGCCAGGTCCCAGGGAAGGGGCTGCAGTGGCTCACACGGATTAGCAATGATGGAAGGAACACAGGCTATGCAGATGCTGTGAAGGGCCGATTCACCATCTCCAGGGACAACGCCAAGAACACGCTATATCTGCAGATGAACAGCCTGAGAGCTGAGGACACGGCCGTGTATTACTGTGGAAGGGACACAGTGCGGCGACCTCAGTGTGAGCCCAGACACAAACCCCCCTGTAGAAGGGGATCAGGACCACCAGGGGGTGCACACTACTCAACACTTCTGTCTTGAAGGCCCCGGAACAGGTGCAGATGGAGATTGTGGGCAGGTTTCCCATCAGGGTTTGGGCTTCCTCTCCAAGGAGTATTTTCCCCCCTGGAGTCTCTACTGGGCATAGGATTCTGTCCTTACGTATTCAGTCTCTAACTTACAAATTTTTTTGACATAGAAAGAAATATGCCGACGTCCAAAAATGACAGTGTCTCACTCTTTGCTTAATCCTTAAGCAATTTCTGATTTGGAAACTTTTTTGGTTTTAGTCAACAACTATTCTCATATGTGTAAGGACAGAACTGCTTAAGTGTTCTTCCTACTGTCCCGAAATACCAGTTAATTATCCGTATCTCCATGTAGTGTAACTTCTCCTTTGTAAGGGGAGTCGCAGCTGTATACATGGTACATGAAATAACCCCTCAGCTCAGCGTGCAAAGATTTTATTTTCTTTTATTTTGTATATTTGTTTTTGGAGTTTTATTAGCCAACATATAGCATAAGGCCCAGTGCTCATCCTGTCAAGTGCCCACCTCAGTGCCCGTCACCCAGTGACCCCCACCCCCCACCCACCTCCCTTACATTACCCCGTGTTCGTTTCCCAGAGGTAGGAGTCTCATGTTCTATCTCCTAACCTGACATTTACCACTCCTTTCTCCCCTTTCTACTTTATTCCCTTTCTCTATTTTTTATATTCCCTAAATGAATGAGACTGTATAATGTTTATCCTCCTCTGATTGACTTATTTCACTCAGCATAATACCTTCCTGTTCTATCCACATTGATGTAAAGGGTGGGTATTTGTCGGTTCCAATGTGCAAGGATTTTAGAAACAACATAATGTACATGCTGGTCATGACACTACATAGGGCTCAAAAATCAAAAGGAGATAAGAAGGATTGCAGGTTTGACTTCAGTCTTCAACCACACTGACAGAATCAATATTAACATCAACCTGGGAAAGAAAGGGACACCAAGAAGTACGTTGTGAGGATGTGTAGTCTGAAGAGCCCCCCACCCGCACACACACAGATAAGAGAGTGCAAACCTTTTTCACCATCACCCAGTCTGTTGAGAGCAGGGCAGACCTCTCAGCAAGTCATAAGTGCTTGGATTTGGGAAGGACACTGGCTCAAGGTGTGTTTTGTGGTTCAGTGGTGGAGATGAGCCCCTGCTCCAGGAGGGGCTTGTGTGGAGTCAGTATCCCACCTGCTTCAATGGAGGAAATTCAAAATCTCCTGCTGGATGTCCCATGAGTGAGGCAGAAGGAGAAGATGGAGTACTGGTGATCACAGGAGTTAGAAGGTGACACTCAAAGATGCAGTGAGATGACAGATTCTACTAAACTATTATGAAAAAATGAGAGAACAAAAGTGAAGAGGACCTTCCACCAGCAGGGAATAACTCATGGATCCTTCAGGTGTGGATATCAGCTCATTGTATGTGTTCTCTACCATCCCCATATTGAAACCTAGTGCCCTTGTGATGGGAGAAGGAGTTGGCCCTTAGGGGAGCACTTAGGTCAGGAAATGCAGCCTCATCATGGAATCAGGGCCCTTATACACCAGGACTGGGAAAGCTCCCTGCTCTCTGCCCCATATGAGGTGACAGGAAAGGACGGGCTAGGATGTGGGCGCTCTTCAGACACCACATCTGCCTGCACCTGAACCTCAGACCTACCAGACTCCAGAGTTTTGAGAATGAGTGTTTGTTGTTTAATCCACCGAGTCTGATGTCGTGACATCACGCAGACACAGTAAAACAGGCACTCACCTCTTATTTGTTCTTTACAACCTGGTCTCAGTAGAACTCCCAGGTTAGGAAAAAACAGAGTAGGAGACCTACACTTAGACTAACTGTCATCAGCCATTGTCCATGCCCCTGTGCTTAGTAGTTGTGCATCACGTTGATGCCACACATTCTTCCTACAACCCTGGGGATCTGGAGAACCATTAGTATCCTAGGATTCTTCCCTCTTTACCACCAGAGTACCTTTAAGCCAGCACATCCCCATGGAAGCAGACATCTAAAGTTCAGATTATCCTCTCTGCTGCTCATAATACTATAGAGAATATTCTAGATCAGCCTCGCTCCTGTCACCATCACCACAGCTATATCTCCCGATGACAACATCCACACCTCCTACATCCAAAATGTGGTCAATTTTCTTTTCTTTTTTTTTTGTGGTCAATTTTCTATGAGTTTTTGCAGTTTCTCTGCAGTTTTTGTTCTCTCAGGCCTCTGAGTGATATCCTGGGTGATCAGAATGATTCGATAACCGTCATGTTCCAGGAAGGAGACAAGCTCACAGACCCTGATCCAGCATCTTAAGTCCTCCCTCCCAATGCGGTTATAGCAAAGACCGTGTGGAGAATTCCCTCTGCTTTATATGCTGAAGATCAAATGGGAATTCTGGAATTTTATGTCAAAATCACCTAAATTTATTTCCTTCCTAACTCTTATCTAGTCCTGTGGATTCATTTGTGTTTGAGTATATGTTGTACAATTATTATATTATTTTTCAGGAAGTAATGGTGACGTATGTGGTCCATGCACATAACCTCACTAATGAGTGACATAGAGAGGAAAACACCTCTCAACATGTGACATGGGCTTTGTGCAGGATATCAGGCATCCTCCACAAGGACAAGAATTGTGGGAATATTATTATCACAACTCTGTCTTGATGCCATTGAGGTAGATGCACTTTGGATGGAGTGGGAAGCTGGCAGTCTCCCTGATGCAGAGGATCCCCTCGGGGACAGAAACTGCTAGATCTGGAGACATAATAGTAGTCCTGTCTCATTTGGCAGGGTCAAAAGGACTAACCTGAGAAACCCAAAGTTAAGGTGGATCAGAGCAGCAAATTGGAATTGAGTTCCTTAATCTTGGTATTTTCTCTAAGTCTCTGTCTTCCTTTGTACAAAAGCCAGTTATAGTTCCTGCTCCAGAATAACAGCTCTATGATAAAGAGTTCACATAGGATGCTGGGTCTGGGTTCAGAGAGTCTCTGTGGTGTGTGCTGCATGCACTGTGCTCTCCTCTTTTGGCTGCTATTTCCTTCAAGCCAGGTGTCTACACAGGCTCTCCTTGCCTGCGGTGGGCAGTGTGTGGTCCCTGGCCAAGATGTGGTGAGTTTTAGTGGGCTGAGCTCTGCTCTGCTTGCTAAATGAGCCCTGAATCACCTTCACTAGAATTGAGGCCCTGCTGAATTCTCTGGTTAGGAGATATGGGTGGGCAAGGGTGCAGCCATTCTGGGAAACCATATGGTGTGACATCAAATAAGTAATAGTAGACCAACCCTATGATCCAGCAAATGCACTACTGGGCATTTTCTCTAAGAATACAAATGTACTAGGATGCCTGGGTGGCTCAGCAGTTGAGCGTATGCCTTCAGCTCAGGTCATGTTACCAATCTGGGGATTGACTCTCATATCAGGCTCCTGGGAGGAGCCTGCTTCTCACTGTCACTGTCTCTTTGCGTCTATCATGAATAAATAAATAAAGTAATTAAAACAAAAAGTATTCTGGGACATCTGGGTGGCTCAGTGGTTGAGCGTCTGCCTTTGGCTCATGGCATAATCCCAGAGTCCAGGGATCGATTCCCACATCGGGCTTCCTGCATTTAGTCTGCTTCTCCCTCTGCCTTTGTCTCTTCCTCTGTGTGTGTGTGTGTCTTTCTCATGTATAAATAAATAAAATCCTCAAAAAATAAAAGAAAAAAGAATACAAAAATATAAATTCAAAGGGAAACACGCACCTGGATTTTTACAGCAGCATTATGTACATTAGCCAAACTATCAAAACTATTCATACATGGAATGAAATCTAATCCATTTGGAGCTATGTGGATGGAGGAAGCAAGTATAATTAGTGAGTCCGTCAAAGAAAGACAATCGTTGTATGATATCAGTCATATATTGAATCTAAGAAAGTAAAAGCATATGGGCAAAGGGGAATAAAGTCGATACATAGACCAAGTAATAGCCCCTTCATTACAGAGTACAAGCTGATGTTTATCACATGGGAGGTAATTGGGGTATGGGTGACCTGTCAGATGAGGAGTAGGGAGTGTATTATTGTGTAGGGCACATTGAGAGAACCCACATTCTGGAAGTTTCAGAAAACCTGGTGAGAGGAGAGCTGTGGGGGAGAGCTGAGGAAGTGACAGGGACAGGGTTTCTCCTGACTTCTTCACACCAATGAGTCAGGGGGTTGGGACAAAGATAATGCTCTGTGTGCACACCAATCTCTCTAGGACGGTTTGAAGCAACAGCAACACTGAAGGAATGATACAGGGTAAACACTTTGCATCAAGAAAAAATGTATTACTTTTTTGGGGGGATATTTTCAATCTCTATATGGACAGAAAGAGAGAATGTCCATTGAGGCATCATCTGAGAAGAATTGGGAGGTGTCAGGCTTCAGAGTCTGGATGGTAGATTTGTCATGAATGATCTTGGAATATCTCCTTCTTTTTTGAAATGTGAAAACGTGCTTGAGGTAAAGAAATGATGAGAATCCCATGGTTCACCACGTTTACTTCCAGGCTCCATAATGTGCTGCACTGTGTACATGTCTGACTATATATGGTCACACAGTGATGTCTTGATATGCCTCTCCAAATATTTATAAAGATCAAATCTGATTCCAGAAGATTGGCCTTCCTTTTCATAATTATATGGTCACTCTTATTGGATTTGTGTTTCCATATGATTATGGGTATTTTCTATTTAAAAAAACAACAACTAGTATTTTCATTAATTTAAGTAACACTAAAATTATTAGAATGGAAAACAGAAATAGTGACTAAATAAATACAAATAAGGAGATTTAAATAAGTATATTGAAAGGACAAATGAAATTTAAAACTCATAGGTAGTCTAGGAAAATATGTGAGCCTGAAATAATACATTTAGATTTCAAAGTGAAGAAACTGCTGACAGTAAAGAAAACCAAAAGTCTATGAAAAATTGGGCAGCAGGGGTGGTTTAGGGATTTAGTGCCACCTTTGGCCCAGGCTGTGATCTTCGAGTCTGGGGATCGAGTTCCGCATCAGGCTCCCTGCATAGAGCCTGCTTTTCCCTCTGCCTATGTCTCTGCCTCTCTCTCTCTCTCTCTCTCTCTCTCTCTGTGTGTGTGTGTGTGTGATTCTCATGAATAAATAAATAAAATCTTTAAAAACCCCATGAAAAAATACAAAGATACTACAGCACATATTGAATAACTAAGGCAAATTTAAAATTTCTAGAATTGCCAATCCACTAAAGTTTTCTTAAAGTAATAAAATATAAGTAAAACAAATCTAATAAGATAAAATGAATGTGTAATCTAAAAGCTATTGTCTCAAAAAAGACCAAAAAAAAAAAATAAAATAAAATAAATAAAAAGGAAAAACCAAAAAGAAAAAAATCCAATATCAGATGGATTTATTTATGAATCCTACCAAACATTTTCAGAATAATTAAGGCCAAAACATCTGTACCTATTCCAAAATAATGAGAATGGAACATGCCCAGATTCACTTAAGGGGGCCAGGTTGACTCTGACAACAAAGGAAGGCAAGGATCCTATAGGAAGGGACTAAAGGTAATATCTCAGATGCACATAAATGCAAAATCCTGGCATCCTGAATGCAACAGCACATGGAGAGGATCACACAGGAGGAGCCATAGGAAATCAGCCCTAGGGTGCAAGGATCCTTCAATAAGCCCAGATTATAAATGGGATCCCCTGAATTAGCAGAGTGAAGGATTAGATGTACATGATCCTTTCCTATAATGCCTAAAACAATTTGGCAAAGCCATCACACTTTATCCTCAAAACATCTTAAAAATCGAGGCAGAAGAAATTGAGTCGACAGAATAGTGGCAATTTCGAAAACACACACAACAATACCGTATTCAACAGTGAAAAACTGAAGCCTTCCTGTCAAGTCAGGAGCCACACAAGGATACTCATTCCCACCATGATTATTCAACATGGTATCAAGAAAGACAATCAACTGTGACACCCTATATGTCTGCTGGTCCCCTGGGTTATTGTGAACAAATGCCACTTTAAAACCCCCAGAGGTCAGAGATGGTGAGCCACATATATCCCACATATATCGCCTTGTTGGCAGGAAATAAATCTTCTGAATGTTTCCTTCTCTGTACCAGGAGGGAACAACCATCCTCAGCACCAGAACAGGGAACATAGGGCTCAGAATGCTGTACAAACAAGTCTTGTCCATTTATCAATAATTCACGGATCCAAAAAACTTCATGGCTTTCACTTTCCACAAATATAAGGTCTTGTTGTCTTAGAGGTACTTGGGCCATCTACTTGGGTCTTTGTCTCGGTGTCATGTTCTAGGTAGCTCATGCACAGGCAAAATGTAATACTTTACTCCTAAGATCTGTCTAATGTCTACAGAGTTGTCTGTCCAGACAAAGAACTCAGGAAAATAGAAGAAAAATATTTTCACCACAAGAATGGGAAGACCTACCCAGGAAATAAAGGTAATGAAAAATTAAAAGATTTATAAATGAGTAGGTAAAGAAAAAAAATATTATCCATATGACAAGATCTGCTACAAGGGCAAATGTTTGAACCTCCACAAACAAATGTTTAGAATTAATTAACTATTTCAAGAATGTTCAGGGGATAAAATAAAAATAACAAATAAAGTTATATTTTAATGCAATAACACAAATCACTTAAAAGAAAATTAACAAAATAATTGCATTGACATTGTCATTAAATATAAACTACATGGGATCAAATATCGGGATGTAGTTAAAATAATACATACTAAAAATTCTCAACAATAATGAGAGATTTTTAAAGAGAGAGATGCAAGGGAAATTCTGTTCACAAAGTAGAACACTTCATATTCTCACAAGACATAAAACAGGGTTGAATGCAGATATAATGCAATCCTTATTTATAACTTGTAAAGAATCATATCTAAGTCTGGAGGTAACTATTTAGTCATAGCACATGCAAATAAGGCCCTCCCTCCACAGATTAAACCAGTCCCAAGATGCTCAGGTGACCCCATACAGGGATCAGGACAGAACACAGAAAACTCACCATGGAGTCTGTGCTCATCTGGGTTTTCATTCTCACTATTTTATTTTTTTTTTATTTTTTTTTATTTTATTTATTTATTTTTTTTAAAAGGAGCTCTTCTTTATTTATTTATGATAGTCACAGAGAGAGAGAGAGAGGCAGAGACATAGGCAGAGGGAGAAGCAGGCTCCATGCACCGGGGTCCTGATGTGGGATTCGATCCCGGGTCTCCAGGATCGCGCCCTGGGCCAAAGGCAAGCGCCAAACCACTGTGCCACCCAGGGATCCCTATTCTCGCTATTTTAAAAGGTAATTCATGGAAGACAAGAGACCTTGAGTTTGTGAGTGAGAAACAGGGGATGTGGGACAGTTTCCTGAGCAAGATGTGTTGTGTCTGCAGGTGTCCAGGGTGAGGTACAGCTGGTGGAGTCTGGGGGAGACCTGGTGAAGCTTGGGAGGTCCCTGAGACTCCTCTGTGTGGCCTCTGGATTCATCTTCAGTAGCTACAGTATGAGCTGCGTCCGCCAGGCTCCTGGGAATGGGGTGCAAGGGTTGCATGGATTTATGCTAGTGGAAATAGCACAAGCTATGCAGACGCCGCGAAGGGTCTCTTCACCATCTCCAGAGACAATGCCAAGAACACACTGTTTCTGCAGATGAACAGCCTGAGAGACGAAGACATGGCCGTGTATTACTGTGTAAGGGACACAGTGAGGGGACCTCACTGTGAGCCCAGACACAAACCTCCCTGTAGAAGGGGATCAGGACCGCCAGGGAGTGCACACTCCTCACTACTTCTGTCTTGAAGGCCCAGGAGCAGATGCAGGTGGAGGTTCTGAGCAGGTTTTTTGTCAGGGTCTGGGATTCTTCTTCATAGAGTATTTTCCTGCAGGGAGCATCTCTGGACCAGGAATTTCTATTTAACTATACAGTGTCTGATTCAGAAATTTAGTTTATGTAGGAAAACAGCTAGTTTACATGCGCAAAGAGCTGCTTACACTTATTTGTGATTCTCCCTAAAAATGAATAATATACAAATATCTCCATGTTCCCCAACTTCTAGAGGAATCAACAATCAAAGTACGAAATATACATCCTGAAAATTAGGAAGAATCACAGAGAAGCAGGAAACATATTATATGGTAATAGAGGTAGACTAGGAAATCACTCAGACTTTCAAGTTGAATTAGTCCTCTCCCTTTGGTCATCAGCTGATTCTTAAAGACCCCTGTATACTGTGTCCAATCAGAGACCAGAAGATTCTACTGGATCCAGGAAGAACCTCAGGAAGTGAAACTGGATTGGGGGAGACTTTGCTCTGCAGGAAATATCTCATTGATACCTTAGGTGCTGATATCAGCTCACAGTGAGTGACCAACCTTCCCAATCTAGAACTAACACCCATGTGATGGGAGTAGAGGTAGGGCCTTAGGGGAGAACTTATGTTAGGAGTTTCAGCCCCATGATGGTATCAGGGCCCTTATACAACCAGTCCTGACCCCATGCAAGGTGACTGGGAAGGGACGCCTTAGGATGCAGGCTCTCTCCAGACACCAAATCTGTCGGCATCTGGACCTCAGACTTCCCAGACTCTAGAACTGGGGGAATGGGTGTCTGTTGTTTATTGCCCCTGTCCCTATGATGTTCCAGGAGGGGGCACAGGCTAAGACATTAGTGACACGTGAACCCAAACAACGATGCTCTGAAATTCTTGCTGCATTTGTTGTGATAAGTCCCTGATAACTTCTGTCCATGAGGTGATAACTTCCATCCATGAGGTGTGATAAGTTCCTGATAACTTCTGTCCATGGGGTGAAGGGTGGATTTGGCACTTGTTCCCTCCTGCAGAGAGGATGAACCTGTGGACAATCCTAGGACTCTGTGAACAAGACCCAGCGGACACATGGGGGGAGAACCTTCACATATGGGAGATTGTGGAACTTTACTGTAAGGAGGATGATTTATCAATATTTGCAGAGGAGGGGGACGTGCTGACCCTGTGGGACCTGAGTCTGAGCATCACCATCCAGATGCTGCTATCCTGGTGGCTGTGAGGTTCAGGACAGCAGTTCCCTTGCTGCTTTCAGGATTCCATCATTCTCTGCGTATTTTGTGACTTTGATTTTAAAATGCCTTGGAGATGATCAGATTTGTTGAATTTCATGGGAGTACGTGTGCTTCTTGGATGTTAAGGTCTGTGTCCTTCCTGATCAGGGAGTTTTCTGGCTATATTTTGATCGAATAACCTGGAACATTTTCTCTTTCTTCATTTACTGAGACTCCAATGATAAAAATATTGCTCTTTTCATAAGCCACTGAATTCCCTAAGTCTACTTTTAGATTCATTAGGTTTTATCCCTTCTTCTTCTCAGTCATTGTTATCCACCATGTTATCTTCTATATCCCCAGTGTTTTCTTTCATCTATCCTTTTTTTCCTGCATATGGGACAGCATGTAGGTAATAGCATTTTTACTTTTGGGCAGAAAAGGTTTTTTTTTGTTTGTTTTTTGTTTGTTTGTTTTTTCTTTTATCTCTACAGTAAGTGATTATTCAGTGTCTTCCATGTCTGTTCAATCCCAATTGTATCTTTATAAACATGGTTCTAAATTCCAGCCTTCTAAATTGCACTTGATGACCTTTGACCATGTATATCCCCAAGTTAGTGGATTTCTATGTTTTTAGATTTTCCTATTTTCTGGTCAGGCATTGAGACAGTAATAAAAATGAAAACTTAGGCCTTCCTCTGCATTGATTCTACTCAGGCTCTCAATGAGTTGGAGGATACTCCTCAAGTTTGGGGAGAGAAATCTATGTCATAGTACACGTATCCAAAGGTAATCGCCCATGGAAACACACTCATTTCTGCGGAATTCCAAGGCATCTGTGAAATCATGTAGGCTCCAGCAGTGTCTGTGGGGGCACGATCCTCTCTGTGGTTTCGGGGGATGATGTCCTTAGTGAAGCAGCTCTCTGAGAGGCCCCAGAAAGGAGTCTTTGTTCTGCAACATCCTCCACATCTTATTGCTTCAAAGGACGTGTGAGTTTAAGTCCAATTTGCCAATATATAATATAATTCTCAGGTTTCATCATTTGATGTGTCCTCCTCAAAGACAGTAGTCCAGTTACTGCATGTGATTCGAAAAGCACAGGCATATGTTGGCAAATTGAATTAGATATAGAAAAAAGGTAAATAATTCCATCACTACTACATATATTAGAGAGGCAACAATAGAGAGGGTTTTTTGTATATTATTATTGGAATTTGTTTTGCCAACACAAAGTATAACATCCAGTGTTCATCGCATCAAGTGCCCCCCCCTCAGTGCCCATCACCTAGTCAGCCCATCTCCCTGCCCAACTCCCCTTCCACTCCTCCTCGTTCATTTCCCAGATTTAGGAGTCTCAGGTTCTATCACCCTCTCTGATAATTCCCACTCATTTTCTCTCATTTCCCCTACAATTCCTATCCCTATTTTTTATATTCCCCATATGAGTGAAACCATATATTGTTCATCCTTCTCTGATTTATTACTTCACTCAGCATAATACTCTCCTGCCATTGTGCTCCCTGCAAATCAGTGCACCTGTGTCTGCCCCCAGGAGCATCTATGCCAGTGTGGACTGGGAGATTGCAGTTAGGTTCTAACTGGGATTCAAGAAAGCGAAAACACATAGGTTATCACTTAGTGTAGAAATTAAGCAAGTTCAGGTGAAAATGAAAAATGCTCTGAGATGAAATCTAAACTGAATCCTCTAACAGCTAGGGTAAATGAGTCAGAAGGGAAATGAATTTACATTGAAGACAAGTTGATAGAAAGGAAGGAAGCTGAGGAAAAGAGAGAAACACAAATAATGGACCATAAGGAGAAACTCAAGAATCAGCAATGCCATACAAACAAACAAAATTAGAATAATTGGTGTGCATGAGAGAAAATAGAGGACAGAACGTATATTTGAACAAATCATAGAAGACACTCATTTTCAATATGAAGACACAACCAGAGTGAATTTGAGGGAGTAAAGAGCCATTTAT
The DNA here is from genome assembly GCF_048418805.1 of Vulpes vulpes. Classification (NCBI taxonomy): domain Eukaryota; kingdom Metazoa; phylum Chordata; class Mammalia; order Carnivora; family Canidae; genus Vulpes; species Vulpes vulpes. Next base: position 133,282,770 of record NC_132785.1, on the reverse strand, counting down.
CATGTCAGTGGACAAGAAGAGGAGCAAGACTTAAATCAGATGAACTAAAATTGAAAACAAAGACTATAATAAGAGATGAAGAAGAATAGCCAGGGGAATTTTAAAAAGAAAACCATATCTGGGGGCATCACAATGCCAGATTTCAGGTTGTACTACAAAGCTGTGGTCATCAGGACAGTGTGGTACTGGCACAAAAACAGACACATAGATCAATGGAACAGAATAGAGAACCCAGAAGTGGACCGTCAACCTTATGGTGAAGTAATATTCGATAAAGGAGGAAAGACAATCCATTGGAAGAAAGACAGTCTCTTCAGTAAATGGTGCTGGGAAATTTGGACATCCACATGCAGAAGAATGAAACTAGATCACTCTCTTTCACCATACACAAAGATAAGCTCAAAATGGATGAAAGGTCTAAATGTGAGACAAGATTCCATCAAAATCCTAGAGGAGAACACAGGCAACACCCTTTTTGCACTTGGCCACAGGAACTTCTTACAAGATACATCTATGAAGGCAAAAGAAACAAAAGCTAAAATGAACTATTGGGACTTCATCAAGATAAGAAGCTTTTGCACAGAAAAGGATAGAGTCAACCAAACTAAAAGACAACCTACAGAATGGGAGAAGATATTTGCAAATGACATATCAGATAAAGCGCTAGTTTCCAAAATCTATAAAGAGCTTCTTAACCTCAACACCCAAGAAACAAACACTCCCATTATGAAATGGTCAAAAGAAATGAAGAGAAATCTCACAGAGGAAGACATAGACGTGGCCAACATGCACATGAGAAAATGCTCTGCATCACTTGTCATGAGGGAAATACAAATCAAAACCACAATGAGATCCCACCTCACACCAGTGAGAATGGGGAAAATTAACAAGGCAGGAAACCACAAATGTTGGAGAGGATGCGGAGAAAAGGGAACCCTCTTACACCGTTGGTGGGAATGTGAACTGGTGCAGCCACTCTGGGAAACTGTGTTGAGGTTCCTCAAAGAGGTAAAAATAGACCTGACCTATGACCCAGCAATTGCACTGTTGGGGATATACTCCAAAGATTCAGCTGCAATGAAACACCGGGACCCCTGCACCCCGATGTTTCTAGCAGCAATGTCCACAATAGCCAAACTGTGGAAGGAGCCTTGGTGTCCATCGAAAGATAAATGGATAAAGAAGATGTGGTTTATGTATACAATAGAATATTTCTCAGCCATTAGAAAAGACAAATACCCACCATTTGCTTCAATGTGGATGGAACTGGAGGGTATTATGCTGAGTGAACTAAGCCAATCGGAGAAGGACAAACAGTGTATGCTCTCATTCAATTGGGGAATATAAATAATAGTGAAAGGGAATATAAGGGAAGGGAGAAGAAATGTGTGGGAAATTTCAGAAAGGGAGACAGAACATAAAGACTCCTAACCCTGGGAAATGAACTGGGGGTGGTGGAAGGGGAGGAGGGCGTGGGGTTGTGGGTGAATGGGTGACGGGCACAGAGGGGGACACTTGACGGGATGAGCACTGCATATTATTCTATATGTTGGTATATTGAAAACCAATAAAAAATTAATTTATTAAAAAATAGACCTGCCCTATGACCCAGCAATTGCACTGTGGGGGATTTTCCCCAAAGATTCAGATGCAATGAAACACTGGGACACCTGCACCCCGATGTTTCTAGCAGCACTGTCCACAATAGCCAAACTGTGGAAGGAGCCTCGGTGTCCATTGAAAGATGAATGGATAAAGAAAATGTGGTTTATGTATACAATGGAATATTACCTTGCCATTAGAAACGACAAATACCCACCATTTCCTTCAATGTGGATGGAACTGGAGGGTATTATGCTGAGTGAAGAAAGTCAATTGGAGAAGGACAAACATTGTACGTTCTCATTCTTTTGGGGAATATAAATCATATTGAAAGGGAATATAAGGGAAGGGAGAAGAAATGTGTGAGAAATATCAGAAAGGGAGACAGAACATAAAGACTCTAACTCTGGGAAATGAACTAGGGGCGGTGGAAGGGGAGGTGGGCCAGGGGTGGGGGTGAATGGGTGATGGGCTCTGAGTGGGGAATTTGATGGGATGAGCACTAAGTGTTATTCTGAATGTTGGTAAATTGAACACCAAAAAAATAAATTTATTATATTAAAAAAGGACAGTTACCTGGAAATTAGAATCAATCATATTTAAAATTCTCCCAAAAGCAAGATGACATATGGAGAGGGTTCACCAGGGAAATTCCCGAAGAACAATCAATATCTATTCTTCCAAAACTATTCCAAATAATGGAAATTAAAGGAAAACTGCCAGACTCATTCTGTAATGTCAGTTTTACCTTGTCCCCAAGTCAAACATCCCAGGATGAAGGACAATACAGAACAATATCACTTATGAATCTGGATGCATATTTCTCACCAAGATCTTAACCAGCAGGATCCAACTGCATATTAATAAGATTATTCACAAAAAACAAAAGGGCTTGGGGATCCCTGGGTGGTGCAGTGATTTGGTGCCTGACTTTGGCCCAGGGTGTGATTCTGGGAATCCGGGATCGAATCCCACGTCAGGCTCCTGGTGCATGGAGCCTGCATCTCCCTCTGCCTATGTCTCTGCCTCTCTCTCTCTCACTGTGTGCCTATCATAAATAAATAAAAATTTTAAAAAGGGCTTAATTCCTGGGCTGCAAGCATGATTCAGTATGTGTAATCTCTCAATGTGTATTCACATTAATAAAAGAAAGGATAAGTGCCATTTTATTCTCTCCACTGATGCCCAAAAATAATTTGACAAACGACATTATTCTTTCTTGATAAAAACGTTTTCCTGTGTACAGATAGGGTTATATGCCCAAATTCATAAAAGCCTTCTACAGAGGATACACAAAGAATGTCATCCCCAACATGGAAGAACTGAGAGCTTTTCTCCTAAGGTCAGGATCATGACAGGAATGCGCACTGTCAACAGTGTTATACAACACAAAACTAGACGTCTAGCCTGAGCAATCACACAAAAAAATGGAAAGTCATAAAAATCAGCAAAGAAAAATCAAACTTTCACTCTTCATAGACAACAAGACGCTTTAAGGACAAACCCCAAAGACTCTATCAAAAAATTGCTGGAACTAATACAGGAATTCAGCAAAACCTGAGCACACAAAATCAAAACAAGGAGTCAGTGACATTCCTATATACTACAAAAGAAACAGAAGAAAGAGGAATCAAGTTTATTAATCATAATCAAATTATCTCATTTACAATTGCATCAGAAACTTCAGACAATGAGGAATAATCCTAACCAAACACGGAAAGGACCTATAGTTTAAAAATCCTAAAATACACATGAAAGACATTAAAGAAGACACAAATATGTAGACAACATTCTCTTCTCATGGATTGGGAAAATAAATATTGATATAATGTCTATGCTACCAACAGCAGTCTATGCACTCAATACAAACCCTATCGAAACACCACCAACATTTTTCTAGGAAATGGGGAAAAAAATCCTAAAGCTTGTAAATAAAAATAAAAGATTCTGACTTGGCAAAAGAACGTTGAAAAAACCCAAGCAGAAGATATCACAATTGGGATTTCAAATTGTGATCATGAAGACAGTATAATAGTGGCAGTAAAACACACACATAGGTCAATGGAATAGAGAACCCAGAAATAGACACACTGCTCTGAGGTTAACTTATCCTCATCAAAGTACAAAAGACCATCGACTGTAAAAAGGACTATCTCTTCAACAAGTGATGTTGGGAACATTGGACAGCTGCAAGTAGAAGAATGAACCTGGGCCGCATTCTTAGGCTCCACAGAAAGATAAACTCAGAGTAGATGAAAGAACTAAATGTGAGGCAAGAAATCAACGAAATCCAAGAAATTTTGTGACCTCAGTTGCAACAGTTCTTGGTACTCGACTCACCGAAGGGAAGGTACATAAAATCAAATTTGAATTCTATGGACTACATTAAGGAAGGAGCTGTCATACAGCTATGGAGACACTCGGCATAATTAAAAGGAAACCTAATGAATGGGAAAAGTTATGGATGCCTGTGTAGCTTGAACATCTGTCTTTGGCTCAGAGCATAATCTCAGGGCTCTGGGATTGAGACCAGCATCTGACTACTTGTGCAGAGCACACTTCGCCTTCTGCCTATGGCTCTGCATCTCTGTCACATGAATAGATAAATAAAATCATCAAAAAAAAAAAAAAGAATGGGAGAAGATATTTGCAAATCTACCTTCAGATTAAGGCTGGTTTCCAAAATCGACAAATAAATCATCAAGGTAAACAAACACAAGGGGAAAAGTTAAGTCAGAAACGGGCAGAAGACATGAAGAGACACCCTGTCCTGAGATGAGTTGCTGACTGTCAGTTTGTATGAGGTAGGTCATCCACATGCAAAATGAAATTTATTGTCTCCTCTAGGTCTGCCTTATATCAACTGCATGATTAGACCAGACAATGGACCAAAAGACAAGAGGGAAATATTTTCTGCCCCAGACTGGGAGGACCTACCAGAAAACCTGGGAAGAAAACTACATAAAAAAAGAAAAATTGGTAAACTGGAAAGAAAGTAATTTGTTTGCCTATGACAATGTCTTAAGAGAGTCAGTGAGTTAAAACCTCACATAAAATCTGGAAGAAATAACTTAGAGCTCAGGAAAAATCAGGATATAAAATCAGCAAATAAAAAAAGATATGTTTCTACAAACTAACAACAAATTACCTGTACAAAATTCACATAATAATCCACCATAAGTGGTTTCAAAAATAAATATATAGGATGAAAATATACTAAGGAGATAAAATATTCTATGGAAAATTACCTATATTGATAAGAGTCTTTTAAAAATGTACACAGAAATGCAAATAACTCCACTTACACATTAGAAATTTGTATAGTCATAGTGCCAGCTACACAAATTTCTATAGAATTCTGAAGCAACACTTGTTGTGAATTTAAAGACTTGAATGTAAGTCTGGAGCTGGTTATATAGTCAGAGGACATGCAAATAAGGCCCTCCCTCCACTGATTAAACCAGGTCAGCCCCGACCCTGCAGTTGGGAGAGGAGCCCCAGCCCCAGGATCCCCAGGTGACCCCCTACAGGGATCAGGACAGAACACAGGCAACTCACCATGGAGTCTGTGCTCAGCTGGGTTTTCTTTGTCGCTATTTTAAGAGGTAATTCATGGAGAACAAGAGACCTCAAGTATGTGAGTGGAAGTGAGTGAGAGAAACAGGGGATGTGGGACAGTTTCCTGACCAGGATGTTTTGTGACTGCAGGTGTCCAGGGTGAAGTGCAGCTGGTGGAGTCTGGCGGAGACCTGGTGAAGCCTGGGGGGTCCCTGAGACTCTCCTGTGTGGCCTCTGGATTCACCTTCAGTGACTATTATATGAGCTGGGTCCGCCAGGCTCCTGGGAAGGGGCTGCAGTGGGTCGCAGGTATTAGCTATGATGGAAGTAGCACAAGCTACACAGACGCTGTGAAGGGCCGATTCACCATCTCCAGGGACAACGCCAAGAACACGCTGTATCTGCAGATGAACAGCCTGAGAGCCGAGGACACGGCCATGTATTACTGTGCGAGTGACACACTGAGGGGACCTCAGTGTGAGCCCAGACACAAACCTCCCTGTAAAAGGGGATTGGGACCACCAGGGGGTGCACACTCCTCACCAATTCTGTCTTGAAGGCCCAGGAGCAGTTGCAGATGGAGGTTCTGGGCAGATTTCCTGTCAGGGTCTGGACTTCCTCTCCATGGAGCAGTTTCCCCCAGGGAGCCCCTCTGAACACTTGATTATGTGTTTACCTCTTCAGTCTCTTCCTTAGAGACTTAGAAATTCAATATAGCACTTGCGCTTACTTGTACTTAACTTTTCCTGACCCGAAATACTAATCAATTACAAATAACTCCATTCACATCATTTGAACATTTTCTTGAGTCCCAGTGACACTCACTGTAGATCACAGGACCCCAAGCTAACATGCTGTCCTGCACATCACGATACAGAAGAATATCCAATCAACACAATATAAAAGAGACATTCTACCAAAATGTTAATAATGTCTGGGGAGTGAGAGATATTCCCAGTATGAAATGGTAGGGAGGTGGACTCAGAGGTACACACACACACACACACACACACACACACACAATCACGAGAGTATAACCATTCATCACTTTCACCTTCATGTCTGATGAGAGCCAGGCAGGTCTCTCATCACGTCATAAATGCCTGGATAGTGCCAGGGAAAGACACTGGCTCAGGGTGTGCATCTAGACACCACATAAGCCTGCACCTGGACCTCAGACATCCCAGATTCCAGATCTGTGAGAATGAGTGTCTGTTGTTTGATCCACCCAGTCCATGTACGATGTTCCAGGAGTGGGGACAGGATAAGTCATTTTTTCTTTGTTTAAATTGAATTTACCAATATTTACTACACACTCAGTGACTATCACATCATGTGCCCTCTTTAACGTCCATCACCCAGTTGCCCCATCCCCATCCCCTCCCTTCCAGCAACTCTCAGGTTTTCTTTTTCCCTGAGTTAAGTGTCTTTCATGATTTGTCTTCCTCTGTAGTATTACTCCACTGTTTCACACCTTCCTTTATGGTCTCTTTCAATATTTCATATATTCCACATATGGGTGAGATCATATAATTTCCTTTTTCCTATTGATTTATTTCTCTCAGTATAATACCTCCAGTTCCATTCATTTTGACGGAAATGTTATTTCATGATATTCATCATTTCTGACAGCTGTGTAATATCCCAACATATATATAAACCACATCTTTTTTTTGTATTTTTAATTTGAGTTCCATTTGGCAACATATAGCATAACACCCAGTGCTCATCCTACCAAGTGCCCCCCTCAGTGCCCATCACCCAGTCACCCCCACCCCCACCCTCCCTTCCACTACCCCTTGTTTCTTTCCCAGAGTTAGGAGTCTCTCATGTTCTGTCATTGTCTCTGATATTCCCCACTCATTTTCTCTCCTTTCCCCTTTATTTGCTTTCACCATTTTTTATATTCCCCATCTGAATGAGAGCATGTAATATCTCATGGCTGTGTAATACCCCACTTTATATATAGACCACATCTATCCATTCATCCATCAATGGACACAGAGGCTCCTTCCACATCTTCTTTATCACTCTTCTGTAGAAGGGCATCCTGATTCCTCTCAGAGTTTGGCTATTGTGGACACTGCTGCTGTGAATATTGGTGTACAGGGGTCATTTCATTTCATCATATTTGTGTCTTTTGGGTAAATACCCTGTAGTGCAATGTCTGCATCCAAGCATGGCTCTATTCTCACTTTTTCAGGACATTGCTTTCTGTTTCCTTGAGTGGCTGAACAAGCCTACCTTTGCACCAAAATTCAAAGAGAAAGTTCAACTTTCTCAATATCCTTGCTTGTATTTATTGTATCCGGCCTTGTTACTTTATCCATTCTGAGTTGTATAAGTGGGATCTTAGTGTGGTTTTCATTTGTATTTCCCTGATGACAAGCCACATGGATCATTTTTCTCATCTGCTGGTTGGCCATTTGTCAGTCTTCTTTGGAGAAAAGCCTGTTCATGTATTCTCCCTATTTCCTGACTGGATTCATTGTTTTGTTGGGTGCTAAATTTGTTAAGGAAATATCTTGTCCTATTCTGTAGGCTGCCTTTCATTTTGTCACCTGTTATATTGTTGTACAGATTCTATCTTGAGGAAGTCCTAATAGTTTATTATTCCATTTGTTTCCTATGCCTTTTGAGAGGTGCCTTCCTAGCAGTCACTAGAACTGAGGACAAAAATTTTACCTGAATTCGCCTCTAGGATTTGGATGAATTACTGTGTCAGATTTCGGGATTTCATCCATATATTTTTAGTTTTTTTTCTCTTTTTTAATAAATTAATTTTTTATTGGTGTTCAATTTACCAACATATAGAATAACACCCAGTGCTAATCCCGTCAAGTGCCCCCCTCCGTGGTATTTTGATAGGGATTGCATTAAACGTGGAAATTGCCCTGGGTAACATTGACATTTTCATGGTATTAATTCAGCCACTCCATGAGCATGGAATATTTTTCCATCTCTTTGTGTCTACCTCAATTTGTTTCAAAAGTGCTCTGTAGTTTTTAGGGTATAGAACCTTTACCTCTTTGGTCAGATTCATTCCTAGGTATCTTATGCTTTTGGGTGCAATTGTAAATGGGATTGACTCCTTAATTTCTCTTTCTTCAGTCTCATTGTTAGTATATAGAAATGCCACTGACTTTTGGGCATTGATTTTGTATCCTGCCACGCTACCAAATTGCTGTATGCATTCTAGCAATCTTGAGGTGTAGTGTTTTGGGTTTTCTGTGTAGAGTATCATGTCATTGGCGACAAGGGAGAGTTTCACGTCTTCTTTGACAAATTGAACGCCTTTAATGTCTTTTTGTTGTCTGATTGCTGAGGCTAGGAATTCCAGTACCATGTTGAATAGCAGTGGTGAGAGTGGACATCCCTGTCTTGTTCCTGATCTTAGGGGAAGGTCTCCCAGTGCTTCCCCATTGAGAATGATATTTGCTGTGGGCTTTTCGTGGATGGCTTTTAAGATGTTGAGGAATGTTCCCTCTATCCCTACACTATGAAGAGATTTGATCAGGAATGGATGCTGTATTTTGTCAAATGCTTTCTCTGCATCTAATGAGAAGATCATATGGTTCTTGGTTTTTCTCTTGCTGATATGATGAATCACATTGATTGTTCTATGAGTTTTGAACCAGCCTTGTGTCCCAGGGATAAATCATACTTGGTCATGGTGAATAATTTTCTTAATATACTGTTGGATCCTATTGGCTTGTATCTTGTTGAGAATTTTTGCATCCATGTTCATCAAGGATATTGGTCTAGAATTCTCCTTTATGGTGGGGTCTTTGTCCGGTTTTGGAATTAAGGTGATCCTGGCCTAATAGAAGGAATTTGGAAGTACTCCATCTCTTTGTATCTTTCCAAACAGCTTTAGTAGAATAGGTATGGTTTCTTCTTTAAACGTTTGATAGAATTCCCCTGGGAAGCCAGGGGACTTGTGTTTTGGGATGTTTTTGATGACTGCTTCAATTTCCCCCCTGGTTATTGGCCTGTTCAGGTTTTCTATTTCTTCCTGTTCCAGTTTTGGTAGTTTGTGGCTTTCCAGGAATCCATCCATTTCTTCTAGATTGCCTAATTTATTGGTGTATAGCTGTTCATAAAAGGTGTTTAAAATACTTTATATTTCCTTCGTGTTGGTAGTGATCTCTCCTTTCTCTTTCATGATTTTATTAATTTGAGTCTTCTCTCTCTTCTTTTTAATAAGGCTGGCTAATGGTTTATCTGTGTTATTAATTCTTTCAAAGAACCAACTCCTGGTTTTGTTGATCTGTTCCACAGTTCTTCTGGTCTCGATTTAGTTGAGTTCTGCTTTAATCTTTAACTCTCTTCTTCTGGTGGGTGTAGCATCTATTTGCTCTTTTTTCTCTCACTCCTTTATGTGCAAGGTTAGTTTTCTATGTGAGTTCTTTCCAGTTTTTGAATGGATGCTTGTATTGCGATGTATTTCCCCCTCAGGACTGCTTTTGATGCATCCCATAGATTTTGAATGCTTGTATCTTCATTCTCATTAGTTTCCATGAATCTTTAGAATTCTTCCTTAATTTCCTGACTGACCCTTTCATCTTTTAGCAGGATGGTCCTTAACCTCCACGTGTTTGAGGTCCTTCCAAGCTTCTTGTTGTGATTTAGTTATAATTTCAAGGCACTATGGTCTGCGAATATACAGGGGACGATCCCAATCTTTTGGTATCACTTCAGACCTGATTTGTGATCCAGTATGTGGTCTATTCTGGAGAAAGTTTCATGTGCACTGGAGAAGAATGTGTATTCACGTGCGTTTGCATGTAAAGTTCTGTAGACATTTGTGAAATCCATCTTGTCCAGTATACCATTTAAAGCTCTCGTTTCTTTGGAGATGTTGTGCTTAGAAGACCTATCGAGGGTAGAAAGTGTGGGTTTGAAGTCACCAATTATAAATGTATTATTGTCTAAGTATGTCCTAATTTTGGTTATTAATTGATATATTTGGCAGCTCCCATACTTGGGGTATATATATATTGAAGATTGTTAAGTCCTCTTGTTTGATATGTCCTTTAGGTATGATTTAGTATCCCTCTTCATCTCTCACTACAGTCTTCGGGGTAAATTTTAAGATATCTGATATAAGGATGGCTACCCCAGCTTTCTTTTGAGGACCATTTGAATGGTAAATGGACCTCCAACCTTTTATTTTCAGGTTATAGGAGTCCTTCTGTCTAAAATGAGTCTCTTGTAGACAGCAAATAGATGGGTCCTGCTTTTTTATCCAGTCTGACACCCTGCGCCTTTGATGGGGTCATTAAGCCCATTCACGTTCAGAGTTACAACTGAAAGGTATGAGTTTAGTGTCATCAAGATATCTATTCAGTCCCTCTTTTTGTCGATTGTTCCACTGGACTTCTTCTTAAGGGGAATTTTAAGAGTCCACCTTAAAATTTCTTGCAAAGCTGGCTTGGAGTTCACATATTCCTTCAGTTCCTCCCTGCCTTGGAAGCTCTTTTTTTAATAATTAATTTATTTTTTTATTGGTGTTCAATTTGCCAACATACAGAATAACACCGAGTCCTCATCCCATCAAGTGCCCCCCTCAGTGCCCATCACCAATTCACCCCCACCAACCACCCTCCTCTTTCCCCCACCCTTAGGTCATTTCCCAGAATTAGGAGTGTTTATGTTCTGTCTCCCTTTCTGATATTTCCCAACATTTCTTCTCCCTTCCCTTCTATTCCCTTTCACTATTATTTATATTCCCCAAATGAATGAGAACATATAACGTTTGTCTTTCTCCAATTGACTCATTTCACTCAGCAAAATACCCTACAGTACCATCCACATTGAAGCAAATGGTGGGTATTTGTTATTTTTTATAGCTCAGTAATATTCCATTGTATACATAAAACACATATTCTTTACCCTTTCATCTTTCAGTGGACACCGAGGCTCCTTCCACACTTTGGCTATTGTGGACATTGCTGCTATATACATCAGGGTGCAGGTGTCCTGGTGTTTCATTGCTTCTGTATGTTTGGGGTAAATCCAAGCAGTGCAATTGCTGGGTCATAGGGCAGATGTATTTTTAACTCTTTGAGGAACCTCCACACAGTTTTCCAGAGTGGCTGCACCAGTTCACATTCCCAGCAACAGTGTAAGAATGTTCCCTTTTCTCCGCATCCTCTCCAACATTTGTTGTTTCCTGCCTTGTTAATTTTCCCCATTCTCACTGGTGTGAGGTGGTATCTCATTGTGGTTTTGATTTGTATTTCCCTAATGGTAAGTGATGCAGAGCATTTTCTCATGTGCGTGTTGGCCATGTCTATGTCTTCCTCTGTGAGATTTCTCTTTGTCTTTTGCCCATTTCATGTTTGGGTTGTTTGTTTCTTTAGTGTTGAGTTGAATAAGTTCTTTATAGATCTTGGAAACTAGCCCGTTATCTGAAATGTCATTTGCAAATATCTTCTCCCATTCTGTAGGTTGTCTTTTAGTTTTGTTGACTGTATCCTTTGCTGTGTAAAAGCTTATTATCTTGATGAAGTCCCAATAGTTCATTATTGATTTTGTTTCTTTTGCCTTCGTGGATGTACCTTGCAAGAAGTTACTGTGGCCAAGTTCAAAAAGGGTGTTGCCTGTGTTGTCCTCTAGGATTTTGATGGAATCTTGTCTCGCATTTAGATATTTCATCCATTTAGAGTTTAACTTTGTGTATGGTTTTTTAAAATTAATTTTTATTGGTGTTCAATTTACCATCACACAGAAAAACACGAGTGCTCATCCCGTCAAGTGTCCACCTCAGTGCCTGTCACACATTCCCCTGCAACACCTGCCCTCCTCCCCTTCCTCCACCCCTAGTTCGTTTCCCAGAGGTAGGAGTCTTTATGTTCTTTTTTTTTTTTTTTTTTTTTTTTTTTTTTTGCCAGAGTCGTTATGTTCTGTCTCCCTTCCTGATATTTCCCAATATTTCTTTTCCCTTCCTTTACATTCCCTTTCACTATTATTTATATTCCCCAAATGAATGAGAACATACACTGTTTGTCCTTCTCCGATTGACTTATTTCACTCAGCATAATACCCTCCAGTTCCAACTCTTTCTATCTTTCCAAACAGCTTTAGTAGGATAGGTATGATTTCTTCTTTAAACGTTTGATACAGGGATCCCTGGGTGGCGCAGCGGTTTGGCGCCTGCCTTTGGCCCAGGGCGCGATCCTGGAGACCCGGGATCGAATCCCATATCAGGCTCCCAGTGCATGGAGCCTGCTTCTCCCTCCGCCTGTGTCTCTGCCTCTCTCTCTCTGTCTGTGACTATCATAAATAAATAAAAAATTAAAAAAAAAAGTTTGATACAATTTCCCAGGGAAGCCATCTGGCCCTGGACTGTTGTGTCTTAGGAGGTTTTTGATGACTGCTTCAATTTCCTCTCTGGTTATTGGCCTGTTCAGGTTTTCTATTTCTTCCTGCTCCAGTTTTGGTAGTTTGTGGCTTTCCAGGAATCCATCAATTTCTTCTAGATTTCCTAATTTATTGGCGTATAGCTGTTCATAATATGTTTTTAAAATAGTTTGTATTTCCTTGGTGTTGGTAGTGATCTCTCCTTTCTCATTCATGATTTTATTAATTTGAGTCTTCTCTCTCTTCTTTTTAATAAGGTTCCTAATGGTTTATCTATCTTATTAATTCTTTCAAAGAACCAACTCCTGGTTCTGTTGATCTGTTCCACAGTTCTTTTGGTCTCAATTTCATTTAGTTCTGCTCGAATTTTAATTAACTGTCTTCTTCTGCTGGGGGTGGGGTCCGTTTGTTGCTTTTTCTCTAGTTCCTTTATGTGTAAGGTGAGCTTTTGTATTTGAGTTCTTTCCAGTTTTTGAATGGATGCTTGTACTGTGATGTATTTCCCCCTCAGGACTGCTTTTGCTGCATCCCAAAGATTTTGAACGGTTATATCTTCATTCTCATTAGTTTCCATGAATCCTTTTAATTCTTCCTTAATTCCTGGTTGACTTTTCATCTTTTAGCAGGATCGTCCTTAACCTCCATGTGTTTAAGGTCCTTTCAAACTTCTTGTTGTGATTGAGTTCTAATTTCAAGGCATTATGGTCTGAGAATATACAGGGGACTATCCCGATCTTTTGGTATCGGTTCAGACCCAATTTGTGACCCAGTATGTGGTCTATTCTGGAGAAAGTTCCATGTGCACTTGAGAAGAATGTGTATTCCGTTGAGTTTGGATGTAAAGTTCTGTAGACATTTGTGAAATCCATCTTGTCCAGTATACCATTTAAAGCTCTCGTTTCTTTGGAGATGTTGTGCTTAGAAGACCTATCGAGGGTAGAAAGTGTGGGATTGAAGTCACCAATTATAAATGTATTATTGTCTAAGTATGTCCTAATTTTGGTTATTAATTGATATATTTGGCAGCTCCCATACTTGGGGTATATATATATTGAAGATTGTTAAGTCCTCTTGTTTGATATGTCCTTTAGGTATGATTTAGTATCCCTCTTCATCTCTCACTACAGTCTTCGGGGTAAATTTTAAGATATCTGATATAAGGATGGCTACCCCAGCTTTCTTTTGAGGACCATTTGAATGGTAAATGGACCTCCAACCTTTTATTTTCAGGTTATAGGAGTCCTTCTGTCTAAAATGAGTCTCTTGTAGACAGCAAATAGATGGGTCCTGCTTTTTTATCCAGTCTGACACCCTGCGCCTTTGATGGGGTCATTAAGCCCATTCACGTTCAGAGTTACAACTGAAAGGTATGAGTTTAGTGTCATCAAGATATCTATTCAGTCCCTCTTTTTGTCGATTGTTCCACTGGACTTCTTCTTAAGGGGAATTTTAAGAGTCCACCTTAAAATTTCTTGCAAAGCTGGCTTGGAGTTCACATATTCCTTCAGTTCCTCCCTGCCTTGGAAGCTCTTTTTTTAATAATTAATTTATTTTTTTATTGGTGTTCAATTTGCCAACATACAGAATAACACCGAGTCCTCATCCCATCAAGTGCCCCCCTCAGTGCCCATCACCAATTCACCCCCACCAACCACCCTCCTCTTTCCCCCACCCTTAGGTCATTTCCCAGAATTAGGAGTGTTTATGTTCTGTCTCCCTTTCTGATATTTCCCAACATTTCTTCTCCCTTCCCTTCTATTCCCTTTCACTATTATTTATATTCCCCAAATGAATGAGAACATATAACGTTTGTCTTTCTCCAATTGACTCATTTCACTCAGCAAAATACCCTACAGTACCATCCACATTGAAGCAAATGGTGGGTATTTGTTATTTTTTATAGCTCAGTAATATTCCATTGTATACATAAAACACATATTCTTTACCCTTTCATCTTTCAGTGGACACCGAGGCTCCTTCCACACTTTGGCTATTGTGGACATTGCTGCTATATACATCAGGGTGCAGGTGTCCTGGTGTTTCATTGCTTCTGTATGTTTGGGGTAAATCCAAGCAGTGCAATTGCTGGGTCATAGGGCAGATGTATTTTTAACTCTTTGAGGAACCTCCACACAGTTTTCCAGAGTGGCTGCACCAGTTCACATTCCCAGCAACAGTGTAAGAATGTTCCCTTTTCTCCGCATCCTCTCCAACATTTGTTGTTTCCTGCCTTGTTAATTTTCCCCATTCTCACTGGTGTGAGGTGGTATCTCATTGTGGTTTTGATTTGTATTTCCCTAATGGTAAGTGATGCAGAGCATTTTCTCATGTGCGTGTTGGCCATGTCTATGTCTTCCTCTGTGAGATTTCTCTTTGTCTTTTGCCCATTTCATGTTTGGGTTGTTTGTTTCTTTAGTGTTGAGTTGAATAAGTTCTTTATAGATCTTGGAAACTAGCCCGTTATCTGAAATGTCATTTGCAAATATCTTCTCCCATTCTGTAGGTTGTCTTTTAGTTTTGTTGACTGTATCCTTTGCTGTGTAAAAGCTTATTATCTTGATGAAGTCCCAATAGTTCATTATTGATTTTGTTTCTTTTGCCTTCGTGGATGTACCTTGCAAGAAGTTACTGTGGCCAAGTTCAAAAAGGGTGTTGCCTGTGTTGTCCTCTAGGATTTTGATGGAATCTTGTCTCGCATTTAGATATTTCATCCATTTAGAGTTTAACTTTGTGTATGGTTTTTTAAAATTAATTTTTATTGGTGTTCAATTTACCATCACACAGAAAAACACGAGTGCTCATCCCGTCAAGTGTCCACCTCAGTGCCTGTCACACATTCCCCTGCAACACCTGCCCTCCTCCCCTTCCTCCACCCCTAGTTCGTTTCCCAGAGGTAGGAGTCTTTATGTTCTTTTTTTTTTTTTTTTTTTTTTTTTTTTTTGCCAGAGTCGTTATGTTCTGTCTCCCTTCCTGATATTTCCCAATATTTCTTTTCCCTTCCTTTACATTCCCTTTCACTATTATTTATATTCCCCAAATGAATGAGAACATACACTGTTTGTCCTTCTCCGATTGACTTATTTCACTCAGCATAATACCCTCCAGTTCCAACTCTTTCTATCTTTCCAAACAGCTTTAGTAGGATAGGTATGATTTCTTCTTTAAACGTTTGATACAGGGATCCCTGGGTGGCGCAGCGGTTTGGCGCCTGCCTTTGGCCCAGGGCGCGATCCTGGAGACCCGGGATCGAATCCCATATCAGGCTCCCAGTGCATGGAGCCTGCTTCTCCCTCCGCCTGTGTCTCTGCCTCTCTCTCTCTGTCTGTGACTATCATAAATAAATAAAAAATTAAAAAAAAAAGTTTGATACAATTTCCCAGGGAAGCCATCTGGCCCTGGACTGTTGTGTCTTAGGAGGTTTTTGATGACTGCTTCAATTTCCTCTCTGGTTATTGGCCTGTTCAGGTTTTCTATTTCTTCCTGCTCCAGTTTTGGTAGTTTGTGGCTTTCCAGGAATCCATCAATTTCTTCTAGATTTCCTAATTTATTGGCGTATAGCTGTTCATAATATGTTTTTAAAATAGTTTGTATTTCCTTGGTGTTGGTAGTGATCTCTCCTTTCTCATTCATGATTTTATTAATTTGAGTCTTCTCTCTCTTCTTTTTAATAAGGTTCCTAATGGTTTATCTATCTTATTAATTCTTTCAAAGAACCAACTCCTGGTTCTGTTGATCTGTTCCACAGTTCTTTTGGTCTCAATTTCATTTAGTTCTGCTCGAATTTTAATTAACTGTCTTCTTCTGCTGGGGGTGGGGTCCGTTTGTTGCTTTTTCTCTAGTTCCTTTATGTGTAAGGTGAGCTTTTGTATTTGAGTTCTTTCCAGTTTTTGAATGGATGCTTGTACTGTGATGTATTTCCCCCTCAGGACTGCTTTTGCTGCATCCCAAAGATTTTGAACGGTTATATCTTCATTCTCATTAGTTTCCATGAATCTTTTTAATTCTTCCTTAATTCCTGGTTGACTTTTCATCTTTTAGCAGGATCGTCCTTAACCTCCATGTGTTTAAGGTCCTTTCAAACTTCTTGTTGTGATTGAGTTCTAATTTCAAGGCATTATGGTCTGAGAATATACAGGGGACTATCCCGATCTTTTGGTATCGGTTCAGACCCAATTTGTGACCCAGTATGTGGTCTATTCTGGAGAAAGTTCCATGTGCACTTGAGAAGAATGTGTATTCCGTTGAGTTTGGATGTAAAGTTCTGTAGACATTTGTGAAATCCATCTTGTCCAGTATACCATTTAAAGCTCTCGTTTCTTTGGAGATGTTGTGCTTAGAAGACCTATCGAGGGTAGAAAGTGTGGGATTGAAGTCACCAATTATAAATGTATTATTGTCTAAGTATGTCCTAATTTTGGTTATTAATTGATATATTTGGCAGCTCCCATACTTGGGGTATATATATATTGAAGATTGTTAAGTCCTCTTGTTTGATATGTCCTTTAGGTATGATTTAGTATCCCTCTTCATCTCTCACTACAGTCTTCGGGGTAAATTTTAAGATATCTGATATAAGGATGGCTACCCCAGCTTTCTTTTGAGGACCATTTGAATGGTAAATGGACCTCCAACCTTTTATTTTCAGGTTATAGGAGTCCTTCTGTCTAAAATGAGTCTCTTGTAGACAGCAAATAGATGGGTCCTGCTTTTTTATCCAGTCTGACACCCTGCGCCTTTGATGGGGTCATTAAGCCCATTCACGTTCAGAGTTACAACTGAAAGGTATGAGTTTAGTGTCATCAAGATATCTATTCAGTCCCTCTTTTTGTCGATTGTTCCACTGGACTTCTTCTTAAGGGGAATTTTAAGAGTCCACCTTAAAATTTCTTGCAAAGCTGGCTTGGAGTTCACATATTCCTTCAGTTCCTCCCTGCCTTGGAAGCTCTTTTTTTAATAATTAATTTATTTTTTTATTGGTGTTCAATTTGCCAACATACAGAATAACACCGAGTCCTCATCCCATCAAGTGCCCCCCTCAGTGCCCATCACCAATTCACCCCCACCAACCACCCTCCTCTTTCCCCCACCCTTAGGTCATTTCCCAGAATTAGGAGTGTTTATGTTCTGTCTCCCTTTCTGATATTTCCCAACATTTCTTCTCCCTTCCCTTCTATTCCCTTTCACTATTATTTATATTCCCCAAATGAATGAGAACATATAACGTTTGTCTTTCTCCAATTGACTCATTTCACTCAGCAAAATACCCTACAGTACCATCCACATTGAAGCAAATGGTGGGTATTTGTTATTTTTTATAGCTCAGTAATATTCCATTGTATACATAAAACACATATTCTTTACCCTTTCATCTTTCAGTGGACACCGAGGCTCCTTCCACACTTTGGCTATTGTGGACATTGCTGCTATATACATCAGGGTGCAGGTGTCCTGGTGTTTCATTGCTTCTGTATGTTTGGGGTAAATCCAAGCAGTGCAATTGCTGGGTCATAGGGCAGATGTATTTTTAACTCTTTGAGGAACCTCCACACAGTTTTCCAGAGTGGCTGCACCAGTTCACATTCCCAGCAACAGTGTAAGAATGTTCCCTTTTCTCCGCATCCTCTCCAACATTTGTTGTTTCCTGCCTTGTTAATTTTCCCCATTCTCACTGGTGTGAGGTGGTATCTCATTGTGGTTTTGATTTGTATTTCCCTAATGGTAAGTGATGCAGAGCATTTTCTCATGTGCGTGTTGGCCATGTCTATGTCTTCCTCTGTGAGATTTCTCTTTGTCTTTTGCCCATTTCATGTTTGGGTTGTTTGTTTCTTTAGTGTTGAGTTGAATAAGTTCTTTATAGATCTTGGAAACTAGCCCGTTATCTGAAATGTCATTTGCAAATATCTTCTCCCATTCTGTAGGTTGTCTTTTAGTTTTGTTGACTGTATCCTTTGCTGTGTAAAAGCTTATTATCTTGATGAAGTCCCAATAGTTCATTATTGATTTTGTTTCTTTTGCCTTCGTGGATGTACCTTGCAAGAAGTTACTGTGGCCAAGTTCAAAAAGGGTGTTGCCTGTGTTGTCCTCTAGGATTTTGATGGAATCTTGTCTCGCATTTAGATATTTCATCCATTTAGAGTTTAACTTTGTGTATGGTTTTTTAAAATTAATTTTTATTGGTGTTCAATTTACCATCACACAGAAAAACACGAGTGCTCATCCCGTCAAGTGTCCACCTCAGTGCCTGTCACACATTCCCCTGCAACACCTGCCCTCCTCCCCTTCCTCCACCCCTAGTTCGTTTCCCAGAGGTAGGAGTCTTTATGTTCTTTTTTTTTTTTTTTTTTTTTTTTTTTTTTTGCCAGAGTCGTTATGTTCTGTCTCCCTTCCTGATATTTCCCAATATTTCTTTTCCCTTCCTTTACATTCCCTTTCACTATTATTTATATTCCCCAAATGAATGAGAACATACACTGTTTGTCCTTCTCCGATTGACTTATTTCACTCAGCATAATACCCTCCAGTTCCAACTCTTTCTATCTTTCCAAACAGCTTTAGTAGGATAGGTATGATTTCTTCTTTAAACGTTTGATACAGGGATCCCTGGGTGGCGCAGCGGTTTGGCGCCTGCCTTTGGCCCAGGGCGCGATCCTGGAGACCCGGGATCGAATCCCATATCAGGCTCCCAGTGCATGGAGCCTGCTTCTCCCTCCGCCTGTGTCTCTGCCTCTCTCTCTCTGTCTGTGACTATCATAAATAAATAAAAAATTAAAAAAAAAAGTTTGATACAATTTCCCAGGGAAGCCATCTGGCCCTGGACTGTTGTGTCTTAGGAGGTTTTTGATGACTGCTTCAATTTCCTCTCTGGTTATTGGCCTGTTCAGGTTTTCTATTTCTTCCTGCTCCAGTTTTGGTAGTTTGTGGCTTTCCAGGAATCCATCAATTTCTTCTAGATTTCCTAATTTATTGGCGTATAGCTGTTCATAATATGTTTTTAAAATAGTTTGTATTTCCTTGGTGTTGGTAGTGATCTCTCCTTTCTCATTCATGATTTTATTAATTTGAGTCTTCTCTCTCTTCTTTTTAATAAGGTTCCTAATGGTTTATCTATCTTATTAATTCTTTCAAAGAACCAACTCCTGGTTCTGTTGATCTGTTCCACAGTTCTTTTGGTCTCAATTTCATTTAGTTCTGCTCGAATTTTAATTAACTGTCTTCTTCTGCTGGGGGTGGGGTCCGTTTGTTGCTTTTTCTCTAGTTCCTTTATGTGTAAGGTGAGCTTTTGTATTTGAGTTCTTTCCAGTTTTTGAATGGATGCTTGTACTGTGATGTATTTCCCCCTCAGGACTGCTTTTGCTGCATCCCAAAGATTTTGAACGGTTATATCTTCATTCTCATTAGTTTCCATGAATCCTTTTAATTCTTCCTTAATTCCTGGTTGACTTTTCATCTTTTAGCAGGATCGTCCTTAACCTCCATGTGTTTAAGGTCCTTTCAAACTTCTTGTTGTGATTGAGTTCTAATTTCAAGGCATTATGGTCTGAGAATATACAGGGGACTATCCCGATCTTTTGGTATCGGTTCAGACCCAATTTGTGACCCAGTATGTGGTCTATTCTGGAGAAAGTTCCATGTGCACTTGAGAAGAATGTGTATTCCGTTGAGTTTGGATGTAAAGTTCTGTAGATATCTGTGAAATCCATCTGGTCCAGTGTATCATTTAAAGCTCTCGTTTCTTTGGAGATGTTGTGCTTAGAAGACCTATCTAGTATAGAAAGAGCTAGATTGAAGTCACCAAGTATAAGTGTATTATTATCAAAGTATTTCTTCAGTTTGGTTATTAATTGGTTTAAATATTTGGCAGCTCCCACATTCGAGCCATATATATTGAAGATTGTTAAGTCCTCTTGTTGGATAGATCCTTTGAGTATGAGATAGTGTCCCTCTTCATCTCTCACTATAGTCTTCGGGGTATATTTTAATTTATCTGATATAAGGATGGCTACCCCTGCTTTCTTTTGAGGACCATTTGAATGGTAAATGGTTCTCCAACCTTTTATTTTCAGGTTGTAGGTGTCCTTCTGTCTAAAATGAGTCTCTTGTAGACAGCAAATAGATGGGCGCTGCTTTTTTATCCAGTCTGAAACCCTGCGCTTTTTGATGGGGTCATTAAGCCCGTTCACGTTCAGAGTCACTATTGAAAGATATGAGTTTAGTGTCACCATGAAATCTATTCAGTCCTTGTTTTTGTGGATTGTTCCACTGAACTTCTTCTTAAAGGGGAATTTTAGAGTCCCCCTTAAAATTACTTGCAGGGCTGGTTTGGAGGTCACATATTCTTTCAGTTCCTGCCTGTCTTGGAAGCTCTTTATCTCTCCTTTCATTTTGTTTTTTTTTTTTTCTCCTTCCATTTTGAATGAGAGCCTTGCTGGATAAAGTGTTCGTTGTTGCATGTTATTCTCATATAGGACCCTGAATATATCCTGCCAGCCCTTTGTGACCTGCCTGGTCTCTGTGGAGAGGTCTGCTGTTACACTAATATTCCTCCCCATAGAATTCAGGGACTTTTTTTCTCTTGCTGCTTTAAGGTTCTTCTCCTTATCTTTGGAATTTGCAAGCTTCACTATTAGATGTCGAGGTGTTGAACGGTTTTTATTTATTTTAGGGGGGGGATCTCTCTATTGCCTGGATCTGAATGCCTGTTTCCCTTCCCAGATTCGGAATGTTTTCAGCTAGGATTTGTTCAAATACATATTTTTGCCCTCTGTCCCTTTTGGCGCCCTCGGGAACCCCAGTTAGATGTAGGTTTTTCTTCCTCAGGCTGTCATTTATTTCCCTTAATCTATCCTCATGGTCTTTTAATTTTCTGTCTCTTTTTTCCTCAGTTTCCCTCTTTGCCATCAACTTGTCTTCTATGTCACTCACTCGTTCTTCCACCTCGTTAAGCCTCATCGTTAGGACTTCTAGCTTGGATTGCATCTTATTTAATCGGTTTTTAATTTCTGCCTGATTGGATCTAAATTCTGCAGTCAAGAAGTCTCTTGAGTCCTTTATGGTTTTTTCCTAGAGCCACCATTAACTGTACAATAGTGCTTCTGTGTTGGCTTTCTGACATTGAATTGTAATCCATATTTTGTAACTCTGTGGGAGAGAGGACTGTTTCTGATTCGTTTTTTTGAGGTGAGGTTTTCCTACTAGTCATTTTGCTCAGTGCAGAGTTTCCAAAAACAAGTTGTATTGGGAAAAGGAGAAAAATAGAGAGAAGGAAAGAAAAGAGAAAAAGAAAAAGGAGAAAGAAGAACAAAAGGGAAAAAGGAAGAAAAAGAGAAAGAAAAAGAAAGAAAGGAGAAAAATGGGGGGTGGGGAAGGGGAAGCTATCAGTAATCAAAAAGAAAGAAAAAAACACAAAACAAAACAAAAAAATATGGGGGAGTATCTTCCGATTCTGTATACTTTGAGTCCCTTGACTTCCCCTGGAACTGGTCCGTCTAGCTGGTCTTCTGGGGGAGGGGACTGTTGTGCTGATTTTCAGGTGTTAGCACTTGGGGGAGCTGCACTGCCCCTGCCTGGTGCAGGGCTCAGTGGGGGTTGTTCACCCCGTGAGGCCCCAGGAGGTACAGCCACAGTGCTGGGGATAAACTCTGGGACCCTGGAGTCAGCTCCCGCAGTAGCTCCGGGGCTCTCCGTCTGCAGGGCCTGGAGGCTCCAGGGCGGGGCTGCTGATCTGCTCAGCTCGGGGCAGGAGCGTCCTTGCTGTCCTGGGCCCTCCCAGCCTCTGCCTGTCCCTGGGGGAGGCCGGATCCTGGGCTGTGTCCTGGCGCCCTGTGCTTTGGCGCCTTCGCTGTTGGATTCGCACTCCCAGCCGGCAGCCCCCTCTGCAGAGCCACCGCCCAAGCCCCTCTGAGCTGCTCCCGGAGCCCAGCAGCCCCCTCCGCGTGGAGCTTCTTCCTCTGCCTGAGCCCCCCCGAGCTGCTCCCGGAGCCGCGCAGCCCCCTCCGCGGAGCCGCCGCCCGAGCCCCTGCAAGCTGCTACTGATCCCGCCGTGCGGGCTGCAGCCCTTAGGGAGCTCGGCGCACTCTCCCAGGGCACAGGTGCCTGTTAGTGTCCCGGGGAGCCCGAGGGCATCCCTGCACTCCTGGGTCCTGCTCTAACTCCCTCCAAGCGCCTTTCCACCTGGGAAGGTGGGTTCACCTCCTGCTTCTCTGGGACGGGGCTCTCCTGCCCTGGTGACACTCGCCCCTGCCTCAGCCCAGCTCCTCGTGGGGCCCCTCCCCCTTGGATGCCTTTTGTTTCTTATTTCGTTTTCCCCCTCTTCCTACCTTGATAGAAGCGTGAACTCTTCTCACTGCAGCATTCCAGCTGGTCTCTCTTTAAATCTCAGGCCAAATTCATAGATTTTCAGAATGATTTGAAGGTTATCTAGGAAATTTGTTGGGGACAGGTGATTTGGGGACCCTACTCTTCCGCCCCTCCTCCTCCTGATTGATTTTTATTTGCCTCCTTGAAGTCCCCTAGATGAAATATTATGGTGTAAGAACTAAAATTGTTAAATGAAATAGTCTATCTGATACGTCATTTGCAAATATATTCTCCCATTCTGTAGGTTTTTTAGTTTTGTTGACTGTATCCTTTGCTGTGCAAAAGCTTCTTAACTTGATCAAGATCTATAAAGAACTTATTAAACTCAACACCAAAGAAACAAACAATCCAATCATGAAATGGGCAAAATACATGAACAGAAATCTCACAGAGGAAGACATAGACATGGCCAACATGCTCATGAGAAAATGCTCTGCATCACTTGCCATCAGGGAAATACAAATCAAAACCACAATGAGATACCACCTCACACCAGTGAGAATGGGGAAAATTAACAAGGCAGTAAACCACAAATGTTGGAGAGGATGTGGAGAAAAGGGAACCCCCTTACACTGTTAGTGGGAAGGTGAACTTGTAGAGCCACTCTGGAAAACTGTGTGGAGGTTCCTCAAAGAGTTAAAAATAGACCTGCCCTACGACCCAGCAATTGCACTATTGGGGATTTTCCCCAAAGATTCAGATGCAATGAAACGCCAGGACACCTGCACCCCAATGTTTCTAGCAGCAATGTCCACAATAGCCAAACTGTGGAAGGAGCCTCGGTGTCCATCGAAAGATGAATAGATAAAGAAGATGTGGTTTATGAATACAATGGAATATTACTCAGCCATTAGAAACGACAAATACCCACCATTTGCTTCAACATGGTCGGAACTGGAGGGTATTATGCTGAGTGAAGTAAGTCAATAGGAGAAGGAAAAACAGTGTATGTTCTCATTCATTTGGGGAATATAAATAATAGTGAAAGGGAATATAAGGGAAGGGAGAAGAAATGTGTGGGAAATATCAGAAAGGGAGACAGAATATAAATTAATTATTAATTAATTAATAATATAAATATAAATATAAATTAATAATATAATTATAATAATTAATAATTAATAATATAAATATAAATATAAATTGCTGGGAAACAAACTCGGGGTGATGGAAGGGGAGGAGTGTGGGGGGTGGGGGTGAATTGGTGATGGGCACTGAGGGGGGCACTTGACGGGATGAGCACTGGGCGTTATTCTCTATGTTGGTAAGTTAAACACCAATGAAAATAAATTTACTATAAAAATAAAATAAAATAAAGTCTATATATCATATGTTAAATGAGAAAGACATAATAGAGGGAAGAAAACAAAAAAACATATTCACAGAAAAAATAAGGAAATATGCGTGATAGCTACAGTCCTCATTTTTAACATCATGAGAATAAGAGCTGCTGTGTATACCTACCATGTTCAACTGCCAAATATATATTCTCTTCTGTCAGCTTGACCTAGAGTTTGTCCATACATTACCTGACAGGATTACTAAACCCTTAATCCCCAATCATCTCAATTTACTCATACATGGGTAGAAGGAAATTCTGTTCCATATATCCAGGTGTTTCTGGGTGGTGGAGAATGTGGTGAGATTCGTAAGTACCACATTTAAGTAGTGAATGAATATCATGCAGAACCCTCTGTGCACCAGGCTCACCTTCATTCTTGCTCAGAGAGCTAACTGTTGGACTATCCTCATGAGACCACAGGTGCAGGTTGAGAGAGAAAAGATAGGGGAGCACGATTGGGGACCATGAGCATTTGGAAACTACATCATGTGACATGCTGTGTCTTCAGGATCTCCTCAGACCCCATCTCTTCTATCTTTCAATGAAAGAGTATCACTGTGCATGACAAATATTATGGCTTAGTTATTCAAATAACACAATGATTTGTGTTTTTATGTTTATTTTTTGTATATTTGTATTGGAGTTCAATTTGCCAATATATACGATAACACCCAGTGCTCATCCTGTCAAGTGCTGTCAAGGGTCTTTTTGAGTCCACACAAATCTTAAGATTATTGGTTCCAACTCTCTGAAGAAAGTCCAGGGTATATTAGGTAAATAGGGATTGCGTTGAATGTGTAAAATGCCTTGGGGAGCATTGAGATTTTCACAATATGAATTCTTCCAATCCTTAAGCATGGAATAATTTTCCATGTCTGTGTGTCTTCTTCAACTTTTTTCAGAAGCGTTCTATTGTTTTTGGTTATAGATCCATTACCTTTTTTGTTAGGTTTATTCCTAGGTACCTTATGCTTTGGGTGCAATTGTAAATAGTATTTATTATTTCTCTTTCTTCAGTCTCATTGTTAGTGTATAGAAATGTCACTGATTTCTGAGCATTGATTTTGTATCCTGCTACACTGCCGAATTGTTGTAGGAGTTCTAGAAAACTTGGGGTGGAGTATGCAAGGAGAGACAGTTTGACTTCTCGTTGCCAGTTTGAATTCCTTTAATAACTTTTTGTTGCCTGATTGCTGAGGACAAGACTTTAGTACTATGTTGAATAGTAGTGGTGAGAGTGGACATCCTTGTCATGTTCCTGATCTTAGGGAAAAGTCTCCCAGTGTTTCCCCATTGAGAATGATATTTGCTGTGGGCTTTGCATAGATGACTTTTAAGATACTGAGGAATATTCCCTCTATCCCTACACTCTGAAGATTTTTTTGTTTTTTTTTTTTTTAATTTTTGTATATTTTATTGGAGTTTCATTTTCCAACATAGAGCATAACACTCGGTGCTCATCCTGTCAAGAGCCCCCCCAGTGCCCATCACCCAGTCACACCATCCCCCAGATCACCTCTCTTTCCACCACCCCTTGTTAGTTTCCCAGATTTAGAAGTCTCTCATGGTCTGTCACCTTCACTTATATTTCCCACTGGCTTTCTCTCCTTTCCCCTATAATGCCTTTCACTATTTTTATATTCCTCAAATGAATGAAACCAAATAATATTTCTGCTATTCTGAATGACATAATTCGTTCAGCATAATACCCTCCAGTTCCATCCACGTCGAAGCAAATGGTGGGTATTTGTCATTTCTACTGGCTGAGTAATATTCCATTGTATACATAGACCACATCTTCTTTATCTGTTCATCTTTCCACGAACATCTTTTCGAGGCTCCTTCCTCAGTGTGGCTATTGTGGACATTGCTGCTATAAACATTGGGTGTGCAGGTGTCTCTATCTCTCACTTCATTAGTATCTTTGGGGTAAGTCCCAGTAGTGCAATTGCTGGAATGTAGGGCAGGTCTATTTTTAACTCTTTGAGGAACCGCCACACAGTTTTCCCGAGTGGCTGCCCCAGTCCACATTCCCACCATCAGTGCAAGAGTGTTCCCCTTTCTCCACATCCACTCAAACATTTGTTGTTTCCTCAGGAATGGTTTATATATTGTGCCCAATGATTTCTCTGCATTCATGGAGAGGATTATATGGTTCTTGTTTTTTTCTCTTGTTCATGTTATCGATCATGTTGTTTGTTTTACGAATATTGAACCAATGTTGCATCACAGGGATAAATCCCATTTTGTCATGGAGAAAAATCCACTTAATATACTGTTGGAGCCTATTGGCTAATAAGTTGTTGAGAATTTTTACTTCCATGTTCAAACAAAATCCTAGAGGAGGACACAGGCAACACCCTTTTTGAACTTGCGACAGCAACTTCTTGCAATATACATCTATGAAGGCAAGAAAAACAAAAGCAAAAGTGAACTATTGGAACTTAATCAGGATAAAATGCTTCTGCAGCCAAAGAAACAGTCAACATAACTCAAAGACAACCTACAGAATGGGAGAAGATATTTGCAAATGACATTTAAGATAAAGGACTACTATCCAGATCTGTAAAAACTAATTAAACTCAACAGAAAAGAAACAAACAATCCAATCATGAAATGAGCAAAAGACACGAACAGGACAGTCCAGGTGGCTCAGCGGTTTATTTTTTTAATTTTTTTAATAATAAATTTATTTTTATTGGTGTTCAATTTGCCAACATATACGATAACACCCAGTGCTCATTCTGTCAAGTGCTGTCAAGGGTCTTTTTGAGTCCACACAAATCTTAAGATTATTGGCTCCAACTTCTGAAGAACGTCCAAGGTATTTTGATAGGGATTGCATTCAGCGTGTATATTGCCCTGGGTAGCATTGAGATTTTCACAATATTAATTCTTCCAATCCTTGAGTGTGGAATAATTTTCCATCTCTGTGTGTCTTCCTCAACTTTCTTCAGAAGTGTTCTATTGTTTTTAGGGCATAGATCCATTACCTTTTTTGTTAGGTTTATTCCTAGGTACCTTATGCTTTTGGGTGCAATTGTAAATGGTATTGATTATTTATCTTTCTTCAGTCTCATTGTTAGTGTATAGAAATGTCACTGATTTCTGGGCATTGATTTTTTAATCTTGCCACACTGCCGAATTGCTGTAGGAGTTCTGAAATCTTGGGGTGGAGTATGCAAAGAGAGACAGTTTGACTTCTTTGCCAGTTTGAATTCCTTTAATAACTTTTTGTTGCCTGATGGCTGAGGCTAGGACTTCTAGTACTATGTTGAAAAGCAGTGTGGTGACAGTGGACATCACTGTCGTGTTCCTGATCTTAGGGAAAAGTCTCCCAGTGTTTCCCCATTGAGAATGATATTTGCTTTGGGCTTTGGGTAGATGGCTTTTAAGATGCTGAGGAATGTTCCCTCTATCCCTACACTCTGAAGATATGTTTTTTTTATTTTGTATATTTTATTGAAGTTCAATTTGCCAACATATAGCATAACGCTCGGTGCTCATCCCGTCAAGAGCCCCCTCAGTGCCTGTCGCCCAGTCATCCCCAACCCGCTGACCACCTCCCTTTCCATCACCCCTTGTTAGTTTCCCAGAATTAGGAGTTTCTCATGGTCTGTCACTCTCACTGTTATTTCCCACTCATTTTCTCTCCTTTCCCCTCTAATCACTTTCACTATTTTTATATTCCCCAAATGAATGAAACCAAATAATATTTCTGCTTTTCTGATTGACATACTTCGTTCAGCATAATACCCTCAGGTCCATCTACGTTGAAGCAAATAGTGGGTATTCTTCATTTATAATGGCTGAGTAATATCCTATTGTATACAGATACCACATCTTTATCCATTCATCTTTTGATGGACACTGAAACTCCTTCCACAGTTTGGCTATTGTGGACATTGTTGCTATAAACATTGGGGTTCAGGTATCTCTATCTCCCACTTCATCTGTATCTTTGGGATAAGTCCCAGTAGTGCAAGTGCTGGGGGGTAGGGTAGCTCTATTTTTAACTCTTTGACGAACCTCCACACAGTTTTCCAGAGTGGCTGCTCCAGTTCACATTTCCACCAACAGTGCAAGAGCGTTCCCCTGTCTTCCTATCCACTCAAACATTTGTTATTTCCTCAGGATTGGATGATGTATTGTGTCAAATGATTTCTCTGCATCTATGAAGAGGATCATATGGTTCTTGTTTTTTTCTCTTGTTTCTGTTATCAATCATGTTGATTGTTTTACTAATATTGAACCAATGTTGCATCTTGGGGATAAATCCCATTTCGTCATGGAGAAAAATCCACTTAATATACTGTTGGAGCTTATTGGCTAATAATTTGTTGAGAATTTTTACTTCCATGTACAAACAAAATCCTAGGGGAGAACACAGGCAACACCCTTTCTGAATTTAGCCACACAACTTCTTGCAAGATACATCTATGAAGGCAAGGAAAATAAAACCATAAATGAACTATTGGCACTTAACCAGGATAAAATGCTTCTGCAGCAAAAGAAACAGTCAACAAAACTCAAAGACATCCTACAGAATGGGATACGATATTTGTAAATGACATTTCAGATGATGACTAGAGTCAAAGATCTGTAAAAACTAATTAAACCCAACAGAAAAGAAACAAACAATCCAATCATGAAATGAGCAAAAGACATGAACAGGACAGGCCAGGTGGCTCAGTGGTTTAGTGCCACTTTCACCACAAGGCGTGATCCTGGAGACCCAGGATCAAGTCCCACATCAGGCTCCCTGCATGGAACCTGCTTCTCCCTCTGCCTGTGTCTCTGCCTTTCTCCCTTGCCTCTCTGTGTTTCTAATGAATAAATAAATAAATCATCATTTTTAAAAAAGACATCAACAGAAATTTAACAGAGGAATACATACACATGGCCAACCAGCCATGAGAAAATGCTCCACATCCCTTGTCATCAGGGAGATACAAATCAAAACCACAATGAGATCCCACCCCACACCAGTGAGAATGGTGAACATTAACAAGACAGGAAACAACACATGTTGGAGAGGAAGTGGAGAACGGGGAACCCTCTTGCACTGTTGGGGATGTGAACTGGTGCAGCCACTCTGGAAAACTGTGTGGAGGTTCCTTAAAAGGTTAAAAATAGATCTGCCCTATGACCCAGCAATTGCACTGCAGGGGATTTACCCCAAATATACAGATTTTTGTGAAATGGCAGAACAGCTGCACCCCAATGTTCATAGCAAATATGTCCACAATAGCCAAACTGTGGAAGGAGCCTCGGTGTCCATCAAAAGATGATGGGTAAAGAAGATGTGGTCTATGTATGTAATGGAATATTACTCAGCCATTAGAAATGTCGAATACACCATGTGCTTCAATGTAGTTGGGACTGGAGGGCATTATGCTGAGTGAAGTAAGTCAATAAGAGATGGACAATCATCATATGGTTTCACTAATATGGGGAATATAAGAAATAGTGAAAGGGATTATAAGGGAATGGTGGGAAAATGAGTGGGAAATATCAGAGAGGGAGACAGAACACGAGAGTCTCCTAACTCTGGGTTACAAACAATGGGTAGTGGAAGGGGAAGTGGGTGGGAGGATGATGTGACTGGGAGACCGGCATTGAGAGGGGCAATTGATGGGATGAGCACTTGGTGTTTTACTATATGTTAGCAAATCAAACTCCAATAAAAATATACAAACATAACAAGCATAAAAAAAATCCAAGATCAGATTGCTTTATCTATGAATTCTACCAAATATCTTAAGAAGAATTAAGGCCAAAACATCTCAAAACCTTCCAATCAATGAAAATGGTACATGATCAAATTCATTTAAGGATTCCAGGATGACTCTGACACCAAAGCAAGTCAAGGACCCCACAGGAAGGGACTCATGCACAATATCTCAGATGCACATAAACACAAAAATCCTGGCATCCTGAATGCAACAGCACATGGAACGGATCATACAAGATGACCTAGGGAAAACCAGCCCTGGAATGCAAGGATCCTTC
Organism: Vulpes vulpes; assembly: GCF_048418805.1. NCBI lineage: Eukaryota > Metazoa > Chordata > Mammalia > Carnivora > Canidae > Vulpes > Vulpes vulpes. The sequence goes on along the minus strand of NC_132785.1, from coordinate 133,252,535 downwards.
AATATGCCCAGATCATAAATGGGGCCCACTATAGTAACAGATTGAACAATTGGATGTACATCATCCTTTCCTTTGATGCCTACAACCATTTAACAAAATCCAATAGACTTTTATCTTCAAAACATCTTAACACTCAAGGCATAAGATGATTTTTGTCAACAAAATAGTGGTGATTTCCAAAAAAGCCACACCAACATCATATCTGACAGTGAAAAACTGAAGCCTGCCAGTCAAATCAATAGCCAGGCAAGGATGCTATTCCCAGCATGAGTATTCAACATGGTATCATGAAGGACAATAAACTTGACACCACAAACATGTCAGCTGGTCCCCTAGGTTACGTGAATAAGAGTCACCTGGTAACACCCAGAGGAGGCACACGGAGCCTCCTATATCTCCGTGATGGCAGGAAATAAATCACACATTGAATGTTCTTGTCTCTGTACCAGGAGGTGAGAATCATCCTCAGCACCGGAATAGGGAACTTAGGGCCCCGAAGGCTGGACCAATATCCCTTGTCATTTCCCTCACTAACTCACTGACCCAAACCCAAATCTCCTTAAATATCACCAAACCCAATGTCTTCTTGTCTAAGAGCTACAACAACTGCCTACTTTGGTCGTTTTCTGGGTGTAGTACCCTAGGTATCCCATACACTTGCAAAATGAAGTACATTTCCCCCTAGATATGTCTTATTTCTACTGAGTTGGTAGACCAGACAAAGAACCCAGGAGAAGAGAAGGAAAATCTTTCTGCCACAACAATGGGAGGATCTAGACAGGAAATTTAGGAAATGATAGAAGGGTACTTACATCAAAATAGAGGGAAAATTATTTTTTTCCATATGACATTATTTCTATAAGGTCAAACTCTACAAACTCCACAAACAAATTCTTAGACAAATGAATTATTTTAGGGAATCAAGAAATACAAGAAACATGGAAAATAAAGCCATGTTTCCACACACTAATGTGCAATCATGTAAAAGGAAATTAACAAAATAATCCCACTGACACTGGCATTAAAAATATTTAGGATTAAACATCAGGATGAAGGCAAAACACTGAATACAAAAATTACCTACATTGATGGGAGATTTTTATTTTTTTATTTATTATTTTCTTAATGAGAGGCTTTTCAAAAGACATAAAGAGATGAAAAGGAAAATCTGTTCACAGATTAGCAGACTTCATATAGTCACAAAAGATTACACACTGTTGCCTGCAGATGTAAAGCAATCCTTGTTAATAACACATAAAGGATCAAATCTAATTCTAGTTCTCATTGTATACTCAGATGATATGCAAACAGGGCCCTCTCTCCACTGATTAAACCAATGCATTCCCGATCCTGCAGCTGGGAGAGGAGCCCCAGCCCCAGGATCCCCAACTGACCCCATTCGGGGATCAGGGCAGAACACAGGCAACTCACCATGGAGTTTTTGCTCACGTGAGTTTAACTTGTGGCAATTTTAAAAGGTAATTCATGGAGAACAAGAGACCTTGAGTATGTGAGTGAAGGTGAGTGAGAGAAACAGGGGATGTGGGACAATATCCTGACCAGGATGTCTTGTGTCTGCAGGTGTCCACATGAGGTGCAGCTGATAGAGTCTTTGGGAGAACAGGCGAAGCCTGGGGGGTCCCCGAGACTCTCCTGTGTGGGCTCTGAATTCACCTTCAGTAGCTACAACATGAGCTGGGCTCACCAGGCTCCAGTGGGTTGCAGGTATTAGCAGTGGTGGAAGTAGCACAAGCTACACAGACGCTATGAAGGGTGAATTCACCATCTCCAGAGACAATGCCAAGAACACGCTGTATCTGCAGATGAACAGCCTGAGAGCCAAGGACATGGCCGTGTATTACTGTGCAGACACAGTGAGGGGATCTCAGTGTGAGCCCAGATACAAACCTCCCTGTAGAAGGGGATCAGGACCACCAGGGGGTGCGCACTCCTCACCAATTCTGTCTTGAAGGCCCAGGAGCAGGTGCAGATGGAGGTTCTGGGCAGGTTTCCTGTCAGGGCCTGGGCTTCCTCTCCAAGGAGCAGTTTCCCCCTGGTAGCCTCTATGAAAAAAGGAATTTGTGCTTAACTATGGAAGGCCTTATTTAGAAACTTAGTTTTTATAGGAAAACAACTACTTTATATGCACAAGAGACAGAGTTGCTTATACCTATTTAATATTTTGCCTGAATATGAATAATATACGAATAACTCCATGTACCTCATTTTCTTGTCAGATCAGCAATGCAAGAGAAGTGGGCAGGGGGATGGGGTGACATGGTGACAGGAACTAAGGGGGGCACCTGAAGGGTGGAGAACTGGGTGTTATACTATATTTTGGCAAATCTAACTCCAATAAGAAATATACATAAAAAAACAACCCAAGCACCAAAAAAAAATCTGACATCTGGATAAATGAGAACAATGATTAAAGAGAAGTAGAAAAATTTATGAAGTGATAATCAATTTGGATCAAGGAATTACCCAGACTCTCAAGTGCAAGGTCTCCTTTTACCAAGGACACCAGCTTGTTCAGAAGGTCAAGTGGACACTGTGTACTCAGAGACCAGAGGCTTCTACTGGATCCATGAGGTTCCTCAGGGCGAGAAGCTGGATTGGTGGACATTCCACCTGCAGGGAATAACTCATGGATCCTTCAGCTGCTGGCGTCATCTCACTGGGTGTGACTTCTACCATCCCTGTGGTGAAACCTAATGTCTAGGTGATGGGAGGAGGAGGTGGGGCCTTCAGGGAGCACTTAGGTCAGGAGGCTTAATCCCATTGTGGGACCTAGTCACTTATACACCAGGACTGGGAAAGCTCTCTCACCCCAGGCCCATGTGAGGTGACAGGGAATGGAGGCTTAGGACATGGGCATTTTCCAGTCATCATATCTTCCTGCAGCTGGACCTCAGATCCCTAGACTCAAGAACTGTGGGAATGAGTGTCTATTGTCTAATCCACTCCGTCCATGAAGTAGTTCCAGCAGGGGGCACAGGCTAAGACATTAGTGACACATGAACCCAAACACTGATGCTTTGGTGATTCCAGGAGTGATGACTGTGATGACCCTGAGGGATTTGAGTGCCATCATCTCCTTATGGAGTTGTATCATACTGACTACTGTGAGTTGTGTGCCTCAGCTACTTTTAGCATTTAACTTTTTACTTCATATGCAATCACGTTTGTAAAGGGTCTTTACACCATCCAGGTAACAGGACCTGGTGACGACAATATCTAACACCTCTGCCATCCTATCCCATAGTTTACACATTAATGTAGCTGAGAGTGCAGTTGTGTCAGGAAGTTAAGTCCACCCATCATAACAGCCAGTGTGGCAGCCCCAAATGAACTTAACATGAGAAGTGGCCCAGCTTTGTCCAAAATAAGAATGATTTGGGCATTTATCTCCTTTTCTCATACTTGCATATCCAGGACTTTAATCATGAGAGGATGAAGGAGAGGACGGAGCACCGAGGTTCCATAACACATTGGAGGCCCAGGACCTAGGTGGAGGTTTGATGAATGTGTAAGCAGGCTTTGGGGCAGAAGGTTGTTCTACCTGCGACACAACCCTCCCTCCTGACTGTGTCCAGAACCCTGGTCAGCTCTTTAAAGACATTCTCCACATGGGAGCAAGAGGATCCAGGGCTTATTGACTGAGATCCCAGAGAGAACATAGACGTCTCAAGGGGCACTGCAGACCCTGCTCCCAGGAAATCCCCAGGAACTTGGACTCACCTTCCCCTTTCCCAATTTCATAAAAAGTAACGTCACATGTGCACGGCCTCAGCTGGGAAATAGATGGTGCCCAGCCCTCATGTATTTGCCTTTTGGTCCTCCTCACCTAGGACTTACCAATTTTCTTCATTTCTTACATTTTCTTACATCACTTCCATGGATTCATGACGTCATGTACTCAACCTTCTGCACTGCGGTCCCTGCTGTCCTGAGAGCCAGGTACCATGGAAACTAGAGTAACACTTACAATCATCATAACACCTATGGTCAAGCCAAAAGGATCATTTACTCACCCAGGGCACATATGGTTCTTGGGAGGAACACTCTCAACTTAGTTTGAAAGGGTAGGGTCATTGTCCCCTTCCCACACGACAGGAGACACAGAGCCCCAACTACGCAGGCACTTCCATTGTTACTAGCTCCAAGATGAGCCCCCACCACCTTCCAGTCCCTAATTCCACATGGGAAGTACGAGGATAAGGGGGCATCTGTACATGTGCTTATATGCTCCGTCTAACCATCCTGGTTCTTCACCTTGATTTCTCCATCCTCTTTGCTCCTCATGGACAGGTCCCTGCATGTTCCCTGAAGATTTCATGAATTATAAATCTATTACAGGGAAGTAATTCATCCCTGTTGCACATTCTATCATTCTCTCTCCCTCCTCTGCTTATGCCCCTCACCTCCAAGCTTGAACACATATGTTAGTAGAGGAAAGAGTCTCAAAGCATTAAAACTAGCAAGCTCACGTTGTTTGACTTTCTATGTCTCAGAGAAATCCTGATATGATTAAGAGTTACTTATTGATTTTCCTGTTGATGTATCAATTCTGTATTCATTGATCCTTATCTGGACATTTTTTGTACTTTAATATTGGCAGGTACACACATAATTAGCAATGATGGACTACCCATTTAAACTTTGCACTGAGGTGAGGGGCTCAGCCTAAGGAAAGAGGTTACATTCCTGTTTCTCTGAACACCCACAGATTTCTGCTGGCAGAGCTGATCATTTCCTCTTGTCCCCAAGTATGGGACATGGTCCCTCAGTGGTGACATTTTCTCTCATGTTCCAGCTCCACTTGGAAGGCAAGGAAGCCCCCAATCCTGCACCCAGCTCTGCACCAGTTACAGAACACAGATTTCTCACTGTATGTCTTGTGTTCAAGGAATGATACTGGCCCTCTGGAGTCCCCTGTGTAGGTTCCAGGTGCGACCCAGTCCCTCTGAATCACAGGCATTTACTCATGAGAATATTTGATGCCCCTCTGTACACAGAACCAACACACCAGTGTCTCAAAAGGGATTAGAGTTGAGGGGCTATAGGATGCCAATCTGTCTGAAGAGGAGATTGAAGGGGTTCAGTGAAAAAGTGACACCATCCGAGGACAGGTCTCTCAAGATTCATACCGACCCCAGGTCCCTATGTCATGGACCTTGGACATTCCTTCCTTTTCATAGGGGTCTTGGCCAATACTTCTATCTAGTCGTGGTCTGTTGGCGTAACAGGAATGTCTATGAAGGTTCTGGCAGAAGCATAGATCCAGGAGGACCTGCTGCCTGAGGTGCAAGGAGCAGGTGTCAGGAAGAGGGCCAACCAGCAGGATGGAGTCCCATGAATGTACAGAAGCAGAGCTTTTGGGCAAAGAGTTGTCATGAGGAAGCTGTGGCGACTCTCAGAGAGCTGACCCCATTCACCTGCCCCTCTTCTGTCCCACCCACCAGGTAACCTGGAGCATCTCCTGAGTCACCTGACATGGTGCAGTTAGTTATGCTCCTCCCATTATCAGAGTCACCACTTCCACAATCATGGGGTCACCACGCCCTCAGCTGTAGGCCCGGGATGGTCAATGCATGATGTCTCCTGCCCCTCCTCTCCTCCAGGACTATGTTTACACTTGGTGGTGTCCACCCTAAACCACAGCAGTCAGCACAGCCCAGAGTCCCTGCACTGACCATGTCTCCTGTATGAAGGGGATGAAACGAGTGCCTGGCCGAGGTCGGAGGGGACACACACCTGAACACATTAATATGTTATTTGCACAGCCCAATTGAACAGGATTGTGAGAACAATCTGGACGATCATACACTGTGGTAGTGACCAGAATGCCCCCAGGCCCCGAAGCACTGCTCACCATGAAGAAGGCACATGGGAACCATAAACACACAACATCAAGCTCTAGTGTGGAGGTATTGCATCCAAACCAGAAGCAGATTCATCTCCTCCACTCTGGTTTTTATGTGCAGCTCTACTCTTCTTGAAACTTGACATACACATGAGCCCATCTGCACAGCTGAGACAGGAACTGATCTCCAAGAGGGAAACCCCCACTTCAGAGATCCTCCCCCATCACTCAGGTAGAGGACACTGATCCCACATTCAGCAGTCCAGGAGCCCTCTTTCTGCATTATACCATTTATTTGCATCTGGGGAGCCTTCCTTGTCCAGTGACGTCCATGACCTCAAATCGGGGCCCTGGCTGTTCCTCTGGCAAAGGGGATGCCCACAGCATTGATGTTTACTGAGACCTCCCTGTGGGTATGCAGCACAGTGCTGGAAGCAATGACATGGTGTGTCAGCCTGGGAATTATCATCTGAGGGGCAGGGCTGGGCTCTCGTATCCACAGACTTGCAGGACCCCAGGCATTGGGAGGACAGACAAACCCAACATGCACACACTTCCCTATGTCTGCTTGAATCATATTTTCTTTAGTTGTGTTGACTTGAAACAATCCACACAACCAGGCTCAGGGTCCAGGTGGAGGACACTGCCCATGAGCTGGATGCAGGGAAGAAGGGCACAATGGGATCCTGACTCCAAATATCAGCTACAGTGTGTGTGTGTGTGTGTGTGTGTGTGTGTGTGTGTGTGTGTCTTATTGGACAGTGGAGTTGCAGTGCCCTGTGAGCTGCATGTGTCTCCATGAGAAGATAGATGTGACCTTGAGGAACCTAAAGAAGATAAGGGGCTCCCCAAAGCCCTGACAGTTCCTGGCCTCATGGTGAGTGTGGACTGTGAGTGCATCTGGGGCTACAGGGAAGTGTCTCCACCAGAAGTTCAGAGATCCCTTGCTTGGGGTCTCCCTGCAGACTGTGCATAGCTAGGAACCCAGATCACTATTGCAGGACATGTTATCTGAGAACATGGTGTTATGGGAGGAACTCTCTGAAGGCACAACACACCCATTTTGGGGGCAGAAAGATTTCCCTCATTCCCTTTTAGGTTCTTAGGATGGGTTAAAAATTACTTGGACGTAAGCCAAACAGGAGAAAAATAGTATTAATCTTGCATGTATAGCAGCTTGTAAAATATAAAGAAACAGAAATGTGAGCAAAGTAGAAAGGACTTACATCTATATAAAGGGTGGGGATTTGATGGCATGACAACAGATAGAAATGTGGGTTTGTTACTCCTTACTGGAGAAGTAATGTTTGGATTACAGCTTTTTGTACCTAAAATCCTATTTCTTGTGGTAATAAAATGTTTCTTCCTGGATCAGGGAGGAAGACTTTCCTTCTGGAGACTTGATTTCACCTCAGAGGTCTAGACTGTCAGTATATATCTGCATTGGTTCTTTCCTGAGGAGTATAAATTCCAGGAACAGATTTGGGGTGTCATGTTCTGCACCAATTCACAATGTACTACTGGAGTAGAGACACTGCAGTAAATACCCTTTGAGCCCAGACGGGGTCCTCCAAGCAGAATTAGGGTCTGGGCTACAGGGGGCGCTCGGGACCACGCAGCACAAGGCTGCTGCCCCAGGAGCAGGTGCACAGGGATCTGGGGAAGGCTTCCTCGGAGAAGTTGGGGTTGCCTTGTTTGAAGAACTACCTAAAATGCAGGTAGGAGAGGGAGTGCTACAGTGTGTGTAATGTTTTTTTATATAAAATATTTCCATAAATAATACCTAAATTAAAATTTATAGATGGACAAAATACAGAAATATGTGATTACTAACAGTTGACTCTAGCAATAACTACATGAATTGATATTTAAATTTCAATTCATGTATTGTACTCATTTTATTAGAATATCCCTTAGTCAAAATCATTATCTGCCTGTCTTACAAACATGATGATATCACCCTCAGATCACATCTGCACTTGCCTGTCTGCAAGGTTTAGACTTTCTCCCAGGATGAGCAGAAACTGTCTTCCTCCAAGTGAGTCCAAGCCCCAGATGTCTCTTCCTTCTTCGATCATGAGGTTTCTCCAGGATCTCATGGCTGCTCACTATCCTCAACCAGCTCTGGTCCCAAACATACAAGATGATGCTTAATTCATAGCAATTTGCTTCTCAGGACTTTATAGGATGGCATCTATCTGAAATTACTTTACCCCACAAGAGGTAGTAGCATGAATTTTTAAGGGTTCTCTTGAGGAACTGGACCCATAGCATGTTGGCTCCCATGACTTAATAGGCTGAGAGGTCCTTGATCTACATTCATGAGGTGGGGACCCAGGGAAGCCAGTGGAGTAATTCTCGTCTGACTCTGAAGTAATCTCTCATTAGAGAATTTGGAGACGTGCATGTGTAAATGTCTCCAAGGCAGGAGGACATGAATGTTTCAAATCAAACCTCCAGGCAGGAAGAATGATGGAACTCTTCATCCTTCTGCTATTTATTCTATTCAGAACAACTCAGGCATCCCTTTTTCTTTTTCTTTTTTTCTGAAGATTTTATTTATTTTTTCATGAGAGATACAGATACAGTCACAGAGACGGGGCAGTGAGAGAAGCAGGGTTCATGCAGGGAGCTCAATGTAAGACTTGAACCTGAGACTTCAGGATGACCTGAGCTGAAGGCAGATGCTCAACCACTGAGCCACCCAGGCATCCTGAGTGTCTGTTGTTTAAATCCACCCAGTTCTTGTACAATGTTACAGCAGCCAGAACAGGGTACGACTCCAGTGACACATGGATCCAAGTAATGGTGCTCTGGCATTTCCACAAGTTGTGTCTCTGTTGACCTTCAGGGATTTGACTGGTATCAACTCCTTCCAGAGTTGTGATATACTGACTGCGGGGAGGTGTGTGCCTCACCACTGGGAACAATGTTGGTCCCCCATGTCCCCAACCTAAAACCTACCTGTGTCTGTCACTCTCCCTCCATAGACGAGGGGGTTTTCCAATGGTGAGCTCATTACTAGAAATCCAGAAACACCTACAATAACTATTTATTCTTTATATATATATGTTTATATGCAGTCATTATCTAGAGTGTTTCTACACCATCCTGGTGGCATGACCTGGTGTTGACAGTATCTTTCAGCTCTTCCATCCTATCCATAGTTTACACGTGAAGTCACTGGTGGAGATACTGTTTCAGGAAGTAAAAATCACTCATAGAAAGTGAGTCTCTTGATGGCAAGAAATAAACCTCTGGTGGGAACGACCCCTTCTCTGTATCAGGAAGGGAAAATTATTCTCAGAATCAGTAGGGAATGTAGGGCACAGAAGACTCTGCAAACAACCCTTGTCGTTCTTCACTCATTAAGTGACCTAAACCCAAATCCCGGACTTTAATATGTACAAACGCAATGTCGTATTGTCTAACAGACAGAAGGGCTGCCTCATCAATCATTGTCTGGGTGTCATATTTTACATAGCTCATGCACGTGGAAAATGAAATGCATCTCTCCTTAGATATGTCTTATATCTACTGATTTATTAGATGAGAAAAGGAAACCAGAAAAATGGAAATCTTTCTGCTACAACAGGTTGAAGACATACTGAGGGAAATTAGGCAATTAAAAAATTAATCAGGAGAGGGAAGAAAAGTTATTTATTTCCATATGACATGATCTGCTAAAGAGGCAATGTCTACAAATTCCACAATATTTAGGAATTAATTAATGATATCAGGGAATGTTAAGGATATAAAATAAGCAAATACAGCTATGATTCCAAATACTAAGAAAAATTATCTATATAAAATTCACAAAAAATATGACTTTAGCTAGCATCAAAAAATATTTAGGATTAAATTTCAATAGGAGATAAAATACCATATTAAAAATGATGTATTTTGACGAAAGGCTTTTTTTTTAAGGAAACAGAAATGAAAAGGTTACTATGCTCACAGATGAGAACATCGTATTTCCACAGTGACATCTGCAAAAAGTGATCAACAAAGGTAATGCAATCCTTGCTATTAACTTGTTAAAATCGTGTTGTAGTCAGAAGCTGAATATATACTCACAGTACATGCAAATAGGGCCCTCCCCCCGCTGATTAAACCAGCCCATCCCTGACCCTGCAGCTGGGAGAGGAGCCCCAGCCCCAGGATCCCCAGGTGACCTCATTCAGAGATCAGGACTGAACACACACAACTCACCATGGAGTCTGTGCTCAGCTGGGTTTTCCTTGTCACTATTTTAAAAGCCAATTCATGAAGAACAAGATACCTTAATATGGGAGTGGAGGTGAGTGACAGAAACAGGGGATGTGGGACAGAATCCTGACCAGGATGTCTTCTATCTGCAGGTGTCCAAAATGAAGCGCAGCTCGTGGAGTCTGGGGGAGACCTGGTGAAGCCTGGGGGGTCCCTTAGACTCTCCTGTGTGGCCTCTGGATTCACCTTCAGTAGCTATGCCATGAGCTGGTTCCGCCAGGGTCCAGGGAAGGGGCTGCAGTGGGTCGCATACATTAACAGTGGTGGAAGGAGCACAAGCTACACAGACACTGTGAAGGGCCAATTCACTGTCTCCAGAGACAACGCGAAGAACACGCTTTCAGATGGACAGCCTGAGAGGACATGGCCATGTATTACTGTTTGGGTGACACAGTGAGGGGACCTCAGTGTGAGCCCAGCCACAAAACCACCCTGTAGAAGGGGATCGGGACCACCAGGGGGTGGGCACTCCTCACTACTTCAGTAATTGAAGTTGCAGGAGCAGGTGCAGATGAAGGTTCTGGGCAGGTTTCCTGTCAGTGTCTGGGGCTTCCTCCTCATGGAGCTGGTTCCCTAGGGTGTCTTTCTAGACCCATGATTCAGTGTCTCCTTATAAACTTTCTATTTTTTTTAAACTCTCTAATTTTTAATATTTGTTTTATATACACTATTGTTTACATGCGCTCAAGACAAATCTCCTTATACTTCTCTCTACTGTCCTTACACATCATTTAATGACACATATTTCAATGCACCTCAACTTCTCCTTTAGGAGTTCCACCTTTATACACATTTATTAGAGAACCACCCTGCTCAGCGTGCAAGGTTGGTAGAAGCAGCATGAACCAAATGATGGACAGGAAGCTATAGACAGATCAGGAGTAGAAAGCAAGAATGGGAACTTCTGGAGGCATCACTATAATGAACCAACCTACTAGCATTTATGCTAGTGATAATGTGGAAAAGCAGTGGAAACTCCCCAAGGGTGTTGTTAGGATGTGGAATCCAGAGGTCACGCACAAATGCACACATGCAAATGCACACACACAAACGCACACACAGAGACGCACTCATGAGACTATAAATCATTATCATATTTACTGAGTCTGTTTAGAGCAGGGCAGGCCTCATAGGAAGTCCTAAAATCTTGGAGGGAATAACGAAGGACACTGACTCAGGGTATGTGTTGTGGGTCAGTGGTGGGGACGTGGTCCTGCTCCAGGAGGAGCTTGTGTTGAGTCAGTGTCCCCCCTGCATCAAAAGCAGAACAACCTATGGTTTTTGGTTGGATGAACCATATTTGTGGAGCAGGAGAATAGGGATGAATGGATGTCTAGGATCTATCAGGTACATTCAAAATATAGTGTAAGGAATCATTCCACTAAACAAGTACGAAAACTGGTAGAACAATAGAGAGAAATGTTTGTTTTAAGTATGAAAAAGTCAGAATTAGAGGGAGGTGAGATGAATGTTTCTTCGAAGCCACACAGTATAAAGTGATTATAGAAACAGTTCAAGGATAACCCAGAGTCTCAGGTGGAAACTGTCCTCTCCCCAAGGTCACTAGCAGGTTGTGAATGTCAAGTGTGCGCTGTGTGTGCACAGACACCAGAAGCTTCTACTGGATCCATGAGGATCCTCAGGGCAAGGAACTGGATTGGAGGACCTTCCACTTGCAGGGAATAACTCATGGATCCTTTGGGTGCTGATGTCAGCTCATTGTGTGTGACCTCTACCATCCCAGTGTTCGAACCTAATGCCCATGTGAAGAGAGGAGGAGGTGGGGCCTTAGGAGAGCACTTAGGTCAAGAGGTACAGCCTTATGATGGGATAAGTGGGAGTTCTCTGTGCTTCTTGTATTTTTACATCTGTGTCCTTCCTGAGATTAGGGAACTTTCCAGTTTTAATCAAATAATTTTTTCCTGCCTCTTCATCTAATGGGACTCCTATCATACGAATATTATTATGACATCATGATTAACTGAGTTCCCTATGTCTGTCATTGTTGTCTTTACCTTTATTTCCTCTTCAGTCATTATTTTCAATAATTTTATCTTGTCTAAACTGCCTCACTCCTGTGATTTATCCAACCCCATTTTTATACACTTCACTGGGAATTAAATATTCATTATAGAATTCTTAATATGGCGTGATGCAATTTTGCTTCATTCATCTAGAATAATAGCAATGTCTATTGTCTTCTTTTCATTTGCCCACCTAGTATTCTTTAAATCACTGTTTCAATTCCACTTTAGGGATGCTTGGATGGCTCAGTGGTTGGGCATCTGACTTTGACTCAGGGTGTCATCCAGTAGTGGGATGGAGGCTGCTCCAGGGTTCCTGCATGGAGGGTACTTCTCCTTCTGCCTGTGTCTCTGCTTCTCTATCTCTTAATCTTTCATGAATAAATAAATAAAATATTTAACAAAATAAATAAATTCCACGATAGAGCATTTATTTCTTTCTCTAATGATTAAATTCCTGAACTGAGAGATGGGAATGCTCTATATTTTTCTATGGTAAATTTGTCTATCATTTAATTTTTCCCTGTTTTTTTTCTGGCAAAGTGAGTTTTTTGGAGAGATAGCAGAGGAATTACAATTAGCGACATGCACAGTATAGTGAAGAAATTTTGAAGAGACCAAAGAAGAAAGTTTGAAGAGGTGAAAAGAAGATCAGTTTTAATAAGGTTTTAGGAGGAAATAAGGACATGTTATTTAAAAAAAGAGTTCATTGAAAAAGGACAAGTATTTCAAATTGTGCTTGTTTCTCATTGGCTGATAGCAGTGCTTAGTGAGCAGTTGCTGAGACAGGGAGGATTTCCATCTTTTTCTTTTTTGTATATTTTTTATTGGAGCTTAATATGCCAACATATAGCATAACACCCATTGCTCTATACCACCAAGTGTCCCCCTCAGTGCCCAACACTCAGACACCCATCCCCACACCCACCTCCCCTTCCACTACCCCTTGCTCATTTCCTTGAGTTAGCAGTCTCTCATGTTCTCTCTACCTCTCTGATTTTTCCCATCCATTTTTATTTCTTTCTCCAACAATCCCTTTCATTATTATTTTTTTTCTTTTTTTTTTAATTAATTTTTATTAGTGTTCAATTTACCAACATACAGAAAAACACCCAGTGCTCATCCCGTCAAGTGTCCACCTCAGTGCCCGTCACCCATTCCCCTCCAACACCCGCCCTCCTCCCCCTCCACCACCCCTAGTTCGTTTCCCCGAGTTAACAAAACTAAAAGACAACCTACAGAATGGGAGAAGATATTTGCAAATGACGTATCAGATAAAGGGCTAGTTTCCAAAACCTTTCATTATTTTTTTATATTCACCCTCTGAATGAAACCATATGATGATTGTCCTTCTCCGATTGACTTACTTCACTCAGCATAATAACCTCCAGTTCCATCCATGTTGAAGCAAATGGTGGGTATTTCTCATTTCTAATGGCTGAGGAATATTCCATTTTATACACAAACCACATCTTCTTTATCCATTCATCTTTCGATGGACACTGAGGCTCCTTCCACAGTCTGGCTATTGTGGACATTGCTGCTATGAATATCGGGGTGCAGGTGTCCCAGCGTTTCACTGCATCTGTATCTTTGGGGTAAATCCCCAACAATGCAATTACTGGGTTGTAGGGCAGACCTATTTTAACTCTTTGAGGAACCTCCACACAGTTTTCCAGAGTGTCTACAACATTTCACATTCCCACCAACAGTGCAAAAGGGTTCCCTTTTCTCCACATCCTCGGCAACATTTGTGCTTTCCTGCCTTGTTAATTTTCCCCATTCTCACTGGTGTGAGGTGGGATCTCATTGTGGTTTTGATTTGTATTTCCCTCATGGCAAGTGATGCGGAGCATTTTCCCATGTGCTTCTTGGCCATATCTATGTTTTCCTCTGTGAGATTTCTGTTCATGTCTTTCATCCATTTCATGTTTGGATTGTTCGTTTCTATGGCGTTGAGTTTAATAAGTTCTTTATGGATCTTGGATGCTAGCCCTTGATCGGATAGGTCATTTGCAAATATCTTCTCCCATTCTGTAGGTTGTTTTCTAGTCTTGTTGACTGTTTCTTTTGCTGTGAAGAAGATTTTCATCTTGAAGATGGCAGAATAATTCATTTTAGCTTTTGTTTCTCTTGCCTTCATGGATATATCTTGCAAGAAGTGGCTGAGGCCAAGGTTGAAAGGGGTGTTGCCTGAGTTCTCCTCTAGGATTTTGATGGAATCTTGTCTCACATTTAGATCTTTCATCCATTTTGAGTTTATCTTTGTGTATGGTGAAAGAGAATGGTCTAGTTTCATTCTTCTGCATGTGGCTGTCCATTCTTCACAGCACCATTTATTAAAGAGACTTTTTTCCAGTGGATAGTCTTTCCAGCTTTGTCGAATATTAGTTGACCATGGAGTAGAGAGTCCACTTCTGGATTCTCTATTCTGTTCCATTGATCTATGTGTCTGTTTTTCTGCCAGTACCACACCGTCTTGGTGACCACAGCTTTGTGGTAAAACCTGAAATCTGGCATTGTGATGCCCCCAGATATGGTTTTCTTTTTTAGTATTTCCCAGGATATTCGGGGTTTTTACTCATTCCACACAAATCTTAAGATGCTTTGTTTCCACTCTCTAAAGAAAGTCCATGGTATTTTGATAGGGATTGCATTAAATGTGTAAAATTGCTGGGTAACATTGACATTTTAACGATACTAATTCTTCCAATCAATGAGTAAGTTATATATTTCCATCTCTTTGTGTCTTCCTCAATTTCTTTCAGAAGTCTTCTGTAGTTCTTAGGTTATAGATCCTTTACCTCTTTGTTTAGGTTTATTCCTAGGTATCCTATGCTTTTGCGTGCAATTTTAAATGGGATTGACTCCTTAATTTCTCTTTCTTCAGGCTCATTGTTAGTGTATAGAAATGCCACTGATTTCTGTGCATTGATTTTGTATCCTGCCACACTGCAAAAGTGCTGTATGAGTTCTATCAATCTTCGGATGGAGTCTTTTGGGTTTTCTACGTACAGTATCACGTCATCTATGGTGAGGGATTGTTTGACGTCTTCTTTGCCAATATGAATGCCTTTTGTTTCTTTTTGTTGACTGATTGCTGGGGCAAGGACTTCAAGTACTATGTTGAATAGCCATCGTGTCAGTGGTCATCCCTGACTTGTTCCCAATCTTAGGGGAAAGGCTCCCAGTGTTTCCCCACTAAGAATTATATTTGCTGTGGGCCTTTCATAGATGGCTTTTAAGAAGCTGAGGAATGTTCCCTCTATCCCTACATTCTGAATAGTTTTGACCAGGAATGGATGCTGTATTTTGTCAAATGCTTTCATGCACCTTTTAAGAGGATCATATGGTTCTTGTTTTTTTCTCTTGTTGATATGATGTCTCCCATGGATTGCTTTACAAGTGCTGAGCCAGCCTTGCATCCCGGGGGAAAATCCTACGTGGTCACGGTGAATGCAGTGTTGGATCCTATTGGCTAATAGATTGGTGACAATCTTTGCATCTGTGTTCATCAGGGATATTGGTATATAACTGTCCTTTGTGGTGGGTTCTTTGTCTGATTTTGGAATTAAGGTGATGCTGGCCCCATAGAACGTGTTTGGCAGTTTTCCATCTCTTTCTATCTTTCTGAAAAGCTTTAATATAATAGTTATGGTTTTTTCTTTAAACGTTTGATAGACGTCCCTGAGAAGCCATCTGGCCCTGGACTTTTATGTTTTGGGAGATTATTGATGACTGCTTCATTTTCCTCCCTGGTTATCGGCCCATTCAGGTATTCTATTTCTTCCTCTTCCAGGTTTGGTAGTTTGTGTTTTTCCAGAAATGCATCTATTTTTTCTTTTTTTTTCTTTTATTTTTTTTTGCATCTATTTTTTCTTGATTCCCTAATTTATTTGTTTATATCTGCTCATAAGTTTTTAAGATCATTTTTATTTCCTTGATATTGGTGGTGCTCTTTTCTCACTGACAATTTTGTTAATTTGAGAATTTTCTTTCTTCTTTGTAATAAGGCTGGCTAACAATTTATTTATCTTAAAAATTCTTTCAAAGAACCAACTCCTAGTTTATCTGATCTGTTTCACAGTACGTCTGGTCTCTATTTCATTGAATCTCACACCAAATTCATAGGCTTTCAGGATTATTTGATAATTATACAGGTAAGCTGATAGTTGACAGTATCTAGGTGACAGGTGACTTGGGGACCCTAATATTGCACCATCTTGTCCCACCTTCCAATGACAGATATTCTAAGGACAACATCTCAAAAGAAACAAGAGCTTTTAATTATACACTGGACCATATGGATATCAGAGACATTTACAGAATTTTACATCTGAACACAACTGAATACACTTTCTTCTCAAGAGCACATGGAATTTTCTCCAGAATGGATCACATACTTGATCACATATCAAGTCTTAACCTATACTGAAGTTTGGATTGTCCGCTATATATTTTTAGACCATTATGCTTTGAAACTAAAACTAAATCACAAGAAGAAATTTGCAAGAAGTAACTGTGGCCAAGTTCAAAAAGGGTGTTGCCTGTATTCTCCTCTAGGATTTTGACTGAATCTTGTCTTTTGCAAGATACATCCACGAAGGCAAAAGAAACAAAAGCAAAAATGAACTTTTGGGACTTCATCAAGATAAGAAGCTTTTGCACAACAAAGAATACAGTCAACAAAACTCAAAGACAACCTACAGAATGGGAGACAATATTTTCAAATGACATATCAGATAAAGGGCTAGTTTCCAAGATCTATAAAGAACTTATTAAACTCAACAGAAAAGAAACAAACAATCCAATCATGAAATGGGCAAACGATATGAACAGAAATCTCACAGAGGAAGACATAGACATGGACAACAAGCACATGAGGAAATGCTCCGCATCACCTGCCATCAGAGAAATACAAACCAAAAACACCATGAGATCCCAACTCACAGCAGTGAAAATGGGGAAATTTAATAATGCAGGAAACTACAAATGGTGGAGAGGATGTGGAGAAAGAGGAACACTCCTGCACTGTTGGTGGGAACGTGAACTGTAGCAGGCACTCTGGAAAACTGTGTGGAGGTTCCTCAAAGAGTTAAAAATAGATCTGCCTTCCTGGTAATTTATGGAAAAACCCACATCCAACACCATATTTAACAGTGAAATGCTGAACACTTCCTGTCAAGTCAAGAGCCACACAAGGATGCTTATTTCTACCATGAGTATTCATCTTGGTACCACGAAGGAGAAGAAACTGTGACACCGCAAATACATCAGCTGGTCCCTTGGGTTGTTGTGAACTAATGTCACTTGGGAATCAACCAGTGGAGAGACAGGCTGGGCCTCCTATTTCCCCTTGATCACAAGAAATAAATCTACATGGGCATTTTCCCATCCCTATACCTGGATGGCAGAATCATCCTTAGCACCAGAATAAGGACCTTAGGACCCGGAAGGCAAACAACCCTTGTCAGTCCCTCACTAATTCAATGACTCAAGCCAATATCCTGACTTTATATCTACACAAACCCAATGTTTTTTGTCGAAGTGACACAAGGGGTACATAATTTGGTCACTGTCTGGGTGTTGTATTCTAGGGAGCTCATGCACTTCCAAAATGAAATACATTTCACCTTAGATCAGTTTTCTGTCTACCGAGTAATTAGACCAAAGAACCTACAAGAAACGAAGGAAAATCTTTTTGCTCCAATGACTGGAAGATCAAACCAATAAATTCGGCAATAATAAAATAAATTATATTTAAATCCGTAGACAAGGCAAAAATTCTTTTTCCACATGACATGATCTGCAGGAGAGGCAAACCCTTAAAACTCCACAAACTGTTAAAATTAATTATTTCAGGGAAACTTCAGGGTATAAAAACAACATGTGAAATAAAGCTATGTTTCCACACACTAACAACAAATTATCTAAAAGAATCAGAAAGGGAGACAGAGCATGAAAGACTCCTAACTCTGGGAAACAAACCAGGGGTGGTGGAAGGGGAGATGGGTGGGGGGTGGGGGTGACTGGGTGACAGGCACTGAGATGGGCACTTGACGGCATGAGCACTGGGTTTATTCTATATGTTGGCAAATTGAACACCAATAAAAAATAAATTTATAATAAAAAAGAGAAAAGAAAATTAACAAAATATTCCTTTCACACTGGCAAAAAATTAAAATAATTAGTATTAAATATCCATAGGAGGTAACATGCTATATACTACAAATTACCTAAATTGCTGAATGGATTTTAATAAGACATTGAGAGATGCAAAGCTAATTCTGTTCACATGTTAGAACACTTCATATCGTTACATGGCATTACAGAAATTTGACCTCAAATGTAATGCAATCATGTTTATGAAACTTGTAAAAAATCTCATCTAAGTCTGGAGCTAACTATATACTCAGATGACATGCAAATAGGGCCTTCCCTCCACTGATTAAACCAGCCCATCCCTGAACCTGCAGCTGGGAGAGGAGCCCAGACCCCAGCATCCCCAGGGGACCCCATTCAGCGATCAGGACAGAACACACACAACTCACCATGGAGTCTGTGCTCCACTGGGTTTTCCTTGTTGCTATTTTAAAAGGTAATTCATGGAGAACACGGGACCTTGAGTCTGTGAGTGGAGGTGAGTGAGAGATACAGGGGATGTGGAACCATTTCCTGACCAGGATGTCTTGTGTCTGCAGGTGTCCAGGGTGAGGTGCAGCTGGTGGAGTCTGGGGGAGACCTGGTGAAGCCTGGGGGGTCCCTGAGACTCTCCTGTGTAGCCTCTGGATTCACTTTCAGTAGTTACTGGATAAGCTGGGTCCGCCAGGCTCCAGGGAAAGGGCTGCAGTGGGTCTCAGTCATTAACAAAGATGGAAGTACCACATACCATGCAGATGCTGTGAAGGGCCGATTCACCACCTCCAGAGACAAGAACACACTGTACCTGCAGATGAACAGCCTGAGAGCTGAGGACACAGCCATGTATTACTGTGCACACACCGTGAGGGGACCTCAGTGTGAGCTCAGACAGAAACCTCCTTGTAGAAGGGGATCAGGGCCACTAGGAGGTGCACACTCCTGACTAGTTGTCACTTGAAGGGCCAGGAGCAGGTGCAGATGGAGGTTACGGGCTGGTTTGCTGCCAGGGTCTGGGCTTCCTCTCCTTTGAGCAGTATTCTCCAAGGAGTCATATGGACACATTTTCCTGGTCTTATCTATTGAGTCTCAGTTAGAAATATTATTTTCATATGAAAAACAATATGACATGTATAAAGGACAAAGTTGCTGACACTTGTTTGTTACTCTCCCTACATGCAAAAAAAATTGCAATCTCTCCAGTTACATCAACTAAGCATTTACTGGAGCCACATCTGCACTTGTGCGTTGCAGGTCCACTCACCTCAAGGACCAGAGAATTCTGCAGGGCTTCAGTTCTAGTGAAGGTGGTATCAGGGCTCATTTAACAAGCAGAACAAAGCACATCCAGTTAAAACTCACCACATTTTGGCAACGGACCACATACAGCCCACTGAAGGCCAGAAATGCCTGTGTAGATGCCTGGACTGAAGAAAATAGCAGCCAAAACAGGCAGCACAGTGGCTGCAGCCCACACCACAGACACTCTCTGAAGACCCAGAGGCAGCATCCTATGTGACGTCTTTGTCATAAAGTTGTTATTCTGGAGCAGAAGCTAGAACTGGTATTTGTACACACAGAGGAAGATACAGACATAGAGAAAATGTCAAGGTTAAGGAATTCAATTCCACTTTTCTGCTCTGATCCACCTCAAATTTGTGTGGAATTCCTTCTGCTTTATATGCTGAAGATCAAGAGGGGACTCTGAAATTTTATGTCAAAATCACCTAAATTTATTTCCCTCCCATCTCTTACCTCAGTCCTGTGGATTCATTTTGTGTTTGAATGTATGTTGCACAATTTTTATTTTATTTTGCAGTAAGTAATGGTGACATATGTGGTCCATGCACATATTCTCCCTAATGAGTGACATAGAGAGGAAAGCAGCTCTCAACATGTGACACGGGCTTCGGGCAGGAGGTCGGGCATTCTCCACAAGGACAGGGATTGTGGGAATATTATTATCACAACTCTGTGTCTTCCTTCCTTTGCTGTAGTTGCACGTTGGATGGTGTGGGCAGCTGGAAGTCCCCCTGATTCATGTGATCCCCTCAGGGATGGAAGCTGCTGGATCTGGAGGCAGAAGAGAAGTCCTGTCTCATGTGGCAGGGTCAAAGGGACTGACATGAGAAACCAAATTTGAGGCCCTTGTGGGTAGGCAAGGGTGCAGCCGCTCTGGGAAAACATATGTTGTGTGCGACATCAGATAGGTAATAGTAAACCTACCCTATGATCCCGCAACTACACTACTGGGCATTTGCTATAAGAATACAAAAGTACTGGGATGCCTGGGTGGCTCAGCAGTTGAGAGCGCATGCCTTCAACTCAGGTCCTGTTCCAATCTGGTGATCGTGTCTCATATCAGACTCCTGGAAGGAGCCTGCTTCTCGCTCTTTGTCGCAGCGTCTTTGCATCTCCCATGAATAAATAAATAAAATCAGTAAAAGGAAAAGAATCCTAAGATACTTGGGTGGCTTAGCAGTTGTGCGCCTGCCTTTGGCTCAGGGCATAATCCCAGACTATAGGGGTCAAGTTCTACCCCGGGTTTCCCGCATTTAGCCTGCTTCTTCCTCTGCCAATGTCTCTGCTTCTCTCAGTTGTATGTCTCCCATGAACAAATAAAACAAATGAAAACTTAAAAAAATAAAAGAATATTCAAAGGAAAACAGGACCATTGAAATAAAGACTCAGTATTAGTATATATAAAACCAAACATAAAAGCACTGAGGGGGGCACTTGGCAGGATAAGCCAACATTCATCTATAAAACAGGCAGAGCCTTGTGTGGACACGTTACACAGGAGGGTACAGACACATGAAGTAAGCACAGGGAGAGCACCTCCCACCAGGGTCTGTCAGGGAAATTCACATCAACCACAATGAGATGCCTTATACACTCATCAGAAGGGCTCAGGTATGAAAGAAACACTGACCAGAACATCCTGTGGAGCATGTAGGACACCTGGGCATCAACCCTGCAAGTAGGAATGAAAAATGAAACAGAAGCCCTGGAAAATCATTTTTCTGTTCTTCCTGAAATTAAAGATGGATAACCTACCACATGACCTGGAAATCCCACTCCTCAGAAGGTGCTCCGGAATAATGAAACCCCATGTTCATGTAAAAATGGCATGTGAGGATTTATAGTGTCTTCATTTCTGTTAGATGCTCACAGCATCCCCAGAATCCTTCATGATTTAAAGAATAATCCCAGGAAGAAAACATCCATCAATGGAACAGGATTCTACGATAAGAAGTCACACTATTGATGCACCCACCATCCCAGGGGAACCTCAAGGACATGATGTTCCATGAAGGTCAGCAGTCAGAGATGACAGTCCGTGCAGCCTGGGGCATTCATACAGCCAGGCCAGGGTCACTATTGTATGGTTGGCTTTCTCTCCCTCTTCACCAAACTCAGATGATGAGCTCCTCTGCATCAGGCTGCATGCTGCCCTCCTGTGCACAATGTCATCAAGTACAGAGTCTCCAAACACTGAACCTAACCACCGCTTGTCCTCTGATAGGGGGTTTCTGAGGTTCTGACATGTGTTCTGGCAGCAACTGTCCCCTCCAGCGTCTCTGTCTCTGGCTCTTTCCTGTAGGTGAGCAGGACTAGGTTAAGACACCTCCACTGAGTCCACCTGTCTCCTGCTACTATATCTCCCCACAACCTGAGGTCTAGACCTTCCTCTCACTCAGCTGGAAATGAGGTCAAGTGTTTGGGAACAGAGTGAGGTCACAGTTTTAATCAACTGTCCACACAGGATCCCACTACTGTTTGTTTTCAATAGAGAAATAGATATGGAAGAACTTGTCCAGATTAAAAAATCATATTTTATATATTTATTTAGAGAGAAAGAGAAGGAGAGGAGTAGGAGAGAGAGAAGGAAAATCTCAAGCAGGTTCCCTTACCAGGGCCTGACCTGGGGCTCAATTCCAGGATCCTGAGATCACGACATGACTCCAAACCAAGAGTTAGATTCCTTATCCACGTGAGTTGACCAGGTGACCCATCCTTGAGGAACTATTTAAAGAGGGATTTGTGTTTGTTATTATTGTGTTTTTTCAGAATTTCTATTGAGGTTAAAAGTCCCTTCTGTTTTTTGGAGACTAATTCCGTCTCAGTATATAGTTGAACACACTGTCTCCCATTTCATAGGCTACCTTCTCGCTCTGCTAATATTTGTTCTGCACACTTTGTGCATGAGGTAGCCCCACTCATCTGTCTTTGTTTTTCTGAATGTGATTTTAATGTTATATCAAATAAATCATGAAACGCCTCTTTGGCTTATTGGTTGAGCAACTGCCTTTGGCTCAGGGCGTGATCCTGGAGTTCCAGGATTGAGTCTCGGTTCCGGCCCCCTACATGGAGCCTATTTCTCTCTCTGCCTGTGTCTCTGCCCCTCTTTGTGTCCCTCATGAATAAACAAATCTTAAAAAAAAACAAATAAATCACAGCCAAGCAAATATCACGATGTTTTCCCCTTAGTACATGTATAAGTTGTAGGGTTGAGACTTCCGCTTAACTCTTTAATCCCTTTTGAGATTTTCTGTGTCCTTGTATCTGTGTGATGTTTGATAAGGACCAAGTGTCATAATTTACATGAGGCTGTCCAACACCATTTGCTATGGAGACTATCCTTTCCCCACTGTGTATCTTAGATATCCTGTGGGTGAAGAATTTCTGACTGTATATGCACATGTTTACTACTGGGCTCTGTAATGTGCTCCAATATCTACATATCTAACATTAGGCAGTCACACACTGAAATGCTTAATGTGCAACTATATATTTCTGTAGAGGGATGTGTGATGCCTGACTATTGTTCTAATTTCATAAAACTATATGGTGACTCTCATGTGACTTTCTTTTCCATATGAATGTGGAGTTTTTCTATTATATAAAAACACAATTGATATTCTGATTAACAACATTAAAATCATTAGAACAAAAAATATTTGTGTATTTGTATAGACAAATAAAAATACTCTGGGAGATTTAATAAGTATATGGAAAATAAAAATGAAATTTAAGACACAGGCATTCTAGGAAAATAGGTAATCCTTAATAAATATAATCTGATTTCTTTTTTTTTTAAATTTATTTATGATAGTCACAGAGAGAGAGAGAGAGAGGCAGAGACACAGGCAGAGGGAGAAGCAGGCTCCATGCACCGGGAGCCTGACGTGGGATTCGATCCCGGGTCTCCAGGATCGCGCCTTGGGCCAAAGGCAGGCGCCAAACCGCTGCGCCACCCAGGGATCCCCTAATCTGATTTCAAAGAGAAGAAATTACTGACACCAAAAAATTGAAAGGACCGTGAACAAACTTCTAAGATTTTAAAAGTGCAAATTATGGATAACCAAGGCAAATTACAAAATTACTAGTATTATCAATAACATGAAACTCTTTCATGAAGAAACAAAAAAATGAACAAAACAGAACAAACATGAAGCCTGAAACCATTATCTAAAAATACTGAATTCTGGGCATTGATTTTGTTTCCTGCAACACTGCCAAATGGCTGTATAAGTTCTAGCAATCTTGGGATGGAGTCTTTTGGGTTTTCTACATAGAGCATCATGTCATCAGTGAAGATGGAGACTTTGACTTCTTCTTTGCCAATTTGAATGTCTTTAAAGTCTTTTTGTTGTCTGAGTGCTTAGGCTAGGACTTCTCGGACTATGTTGAATAGCAGTGGTGAGAGTGGGCATCCCTGTCTTGTTCCTGATATTAGGGGAAAGGCTCCCACTGCTTCCCCATTGAGAATTATATTTGCTGTGAGCTTTTCATAGATGGCTTTTAAGATGTTGAGGAATGTTCCTTCTATCCTGACTCACTAAAGAGTTTTCATAAGGAATGGATCCTGTATTTTGTCAAATGCTTTCTCTGCATCTATTGAGAGGATCATATGGTTCTTGGTTTTTCTCCTGCTGATATGATGAATCACATTGATTGTTTTACGAGTGTTGAACCAGGCTTGTGTCCCGGGAATAAATCCTACTGGAATGCTACAGTTAGAAGAGTTCATGCTTCTATCAAAGTAGGAAGATGGGGGGAAAAGAAATAAAGAAACAAAAGGCATCCAAGGCGAGTGGCCCTTCAAGGAGCCGGGCTAAGGCCAGGGCGTGTACCCGAAGGACAGGAAAGCACCATCCCAGAGAAGCAGGAGCTTCTCCAATCTTCCCGGGCAGAAAAGCACTCTCAGGGAGTTAGGGCAGGACCCCAGGAGGGCGGGGATGCCCTCAGGCTCCCTGGGACACTAACAGACACCTGCGCCCCTGGAAGAGTGTGCAAAACTCCCTAAAGGGCTGCAGCATGCAGGGTTGGACCCCGGAGCAGTTCCGAGGGGCTCCAGCTGATGATCCGCGTAAAGGGGGCTGCATGGGCCCTGGAGCAGCTCAGAGGGCCTCGGGCGGCAGCTACGCGGAGAGGGGACTGCCCCGCTGGGAGGCAAATAAAACAGCACAGGCCCAGGAGTACAGGGAGCCGTGGACACAGCCCAGTATCTGGCCTCCCCCTGGGACAGGCAGAGACCAGGAGGGCACAAGACAGCAAGGATGCTTCCCTGAAATAGCTTCACTGTCATGTAAGTTCACATGTAGACTATGGAATAGGATGGTAGAACTGTTAGATATTGACATAACCAGGTCATGTTACCTGTTTATTGCAAATTCCATGACAAAATGATTGCACTTAAATAAAATGATAAGAGGTAAATAAGTCATGTAGGTCCCTTGAGGGGTTCCAATGAGGAAATCCTAAAGAGAAACTTATCTCATGTCCAGAGGGAGTCACAGATGCAGGTGGGTTGAAATGAGGACATGGGGCACCAAATGTTCATCCAGTGACAAGGGACACACCTAACAGCCATCAGTACAACACAACCTTGTAAGGTGATGGTGAGACACAAATCCCACAGGGTATTCACATCCTCATCTTCTGGAAACGTTATAAAAGAAAATCTTTTATAATGTTATAAAAGAACGTTATAAAAGAACATCTTTTATAACGTTATAAAAGAAAATCCTCATCTTCTGGAAACATTATAAAAGAACATGTTTAAACTGAAGTTCAAAAGTGTCTGAGTATCTCTGGCTCTCTTGTATCATTGTTCTCCTTCTGTGTATCCACTGTGACTTTTTGACAGATGAAAGTGGACCTTTCAGCTACACCAAACACACAGATAATCTCAAAGTGGATGAAATACCAAAATCTGAGACAGTAATTCATCAAAATCCTAGAGGCAAATTCAGGTAACAACCTTTTTCCTCGGCTGCAGAGACTCCTACGAAGGAACCTCTCAAAAGGCAGAGGAAACAAAGGGAAAAATAAAGCATTAGGACTTCATCAACATAGAATCTGTACAACAATGCAACAGGTGACAAAATGAAAGGCAACCTACGGAATAGGACAACATATTTCCTTAACAAAGACAGCACCCAACAAAACAATCAATCCAGCCATGAAATGGGGAGAATACATGAACAGACATACTCCAAAGAAGACCGACAAATGGCCAACAGGCAGATGAGAAAAATGATCCACATGACTTGTCATCAGAGATTACAAATGAAAACCACACTAAGATCCTACAACTCAGAATGGATAAAGTAACAAGTCCAGAAACAATAAATATAAGTGAGGATATTGAGGAAGTGGAACCCTTTTCCAGTATTGGTGGGAATTCAGGCTTGTTGATCCATACCAGAAAACAGAATGGAATGTCCTGAAAAAGTGAGAATAGAGCCACTCCAGGACCCAGCCATTGCATTTAAGGGTATTTACCCCAAAGACACAGATTTATTTATTTATTTTTATATAAGTTTATTTTTTATTGGTGCTCAATTTTCCAACATATAGAATAAGACCCAACACTCATCCCGTCAAGTGCCCTCCTCAGTGCCAGTCACCCAGTCTCCCCCACCCCCCGCCAACCTCCCCATCCACCACCCCTAGTTCATTTCCCAGAGTTAGGAGTTTTTTATGTTCTGCCTCCCTTACTTATATTTCCCACTTATCCCACTTATTTTTTCTCCTTTATCCTTTATTCCCTTTCACTAAAAATAAAAAGACACAGATTTAATGGAATGAAGGGACACCTGCACCTCAATGTTCACAGCAGCAAAGTCCACAACAGCCAAAGAGTGGAAGGAGCCTCAGTGTCTATTGACAGATGAATGGATAAAGAAGCTGTGGTCTATGTATACAATGGGATATTACTCAGCCATTAGAAACAACGAATACCCACCAGGTGCTTCGACATGGATGGACTTGGAGGGTATTATGTTGAGTGAAATAAGTCAATTGGAGAAGGACAAACATTTTATGGCCTCATTCATTTGGGGATAATAAAAAATAATGAAAGGCATTATAGGGGAATGGAAAGAAAATGAGTGGGAAAATCAGAGAGGGAGACAGAACATTAGACTTCTAAGTCTAGGGGAAAAAAACAAGGAGTAGAGGAAGGGGAGGTAGGCGGGGAATGGGGTGCCTGGGTGATGGGCACTGAGGGGGGCACTTGATGGGATGAACACTGGGTGTTATGCTATATGTTGGCAAATTGCACTCCAATAAAAAATATACCAAAAAAAGATGTCCTTTTTATATACAATGGGATTTACATAGCTGTCAGACATAATGAATAACATGAAATAATGTTTCTGTCAACATGGATGGAACTGGAGGTATCATATTGAGAGAAATAAATCAATCACAGAAAGACAATGATATGGTCTCATTGATATTGAAAGAGACCATAAGGGAAGGAGTGAAACTTAGTGGGGTAAGACTAGAGAGGAAGATAAATCATGAGACACACTTAACTCTGGGGAAAAACAACTGAGGGTCACTGGAACAGAGGAGTTGCAGAATGGGGTAACTGGGTGATGGGAGTTAAGGAGATTACGTGATGTGATGAACACTGAGGGTATAGTGAATGTTGGTAAATTCAATTTACATAAAGAAAAAATCACTTTATCCCGTGCCCCATGCTGGAACATTGTAGATGGATTGGGCAGATCAAACAACAGACACTTATTCTCACAGATCTGGAGTCTGAGTGTCTGAGATCCAGGTGCAGTAAGCTGTGGTGTCTAGGGAGCACCCACATCCTACCCCATACTTTCCCCATCACCTTACATGGGGCCAGGGGCCAGGTAACTTTCCCAGTCCTAGACTATAAGGGCTGATACGACAATGAGGCTGCACCTCCTGACGTAACTGCACCCCTAAGGCCCCATCTCCTCCCCACATCCCATGACTATTAGGTTCCAACACGGGGTCACACACAATGAGCTGACATCTGCACCCAAAGGATGCATGAGTTATTCCCTGCAGGTCGAAGGTCCTCCAATCCAGCTCCTCACACTGAGCATCCTCATGGATTCAGTAGAAGTTTCTGGTCTCTGAGCACACGGAGTACACATGACCTTTAAAACCAGCTGGTGACCCTGGGGAGAGGAGAGCTTCCATCTGAGATGTGGTAGGATCTTGGTCTATTTGTATTATTTTACATTTCACTCTCCTTCCATATATTATTCATCTTGTTTTCCTGTGATTCAGGCATTTGTCTACTTAGAATGACCATGTCTTTCTTTTGTCTTCCCAGTTTGATGCTTGTTTAGTGAAATTATTCCTCTCACCATTTCCATTCTTTATTGCCTGATAGCTCCCTGATATTCCATCCCCATTCGTCTCCTCCACCCAAAGGATAAGACATGAAACAATAACCCAGGAGTTCCCGCTTTTGATACAGTTGGGACTCTGACTCCACACAAGCCCCTCCTAGAGCAAGACCTCGTCCCCACCACTGACCCACAATATACACCCTGAGCCAGTGTCCTACCCTGACACCATCCAGCATTTATGATGTGATGAGAGGTCTGCCTGGCTCCCAATGAACATGAAGGTGAAAGGGATAAACCTTATACTCTCATGATTGTATGAGTGTGTGAGTGATCTCTGAGTCCACACCCCTACCATATCATTCTGGGAATCTCTCTCACTCTCTGGACATTTTAACATTTGGTAGAGCGGCTCTTTATTATTTTGTGGATTGAACATTCCTCTATACTGTTGTGTGCAAGAAGCATGTTAGCTTGGGGTCCTGTGATCCACAGTGAATGCCAATAGGACTCATGAATATGTTCAGATGATGTGAATGGAGTTATTTGTAATTGATTAGTATTTTGGGTCAGGAAAAGTTAAGTACAAGTAAGTGCAAGTGCTATACTTGAATTTCTAAGTCTCTAAGAAAGAGACTAAATAGGTAAACCCATAATCGTGTTCAGAGGGGCTCCCTGGGAGAAACTGCTTCTTGGAGAAGAAGCCCAGACCCTGACAGGAAACCTGCCCAGAACCTCCATCTGCACTTGCTCCTAAGCCTTCAAGACAGAAGTGGTGAGGGGTGTGCACACCCCGGTGGTCCCGATCCCCTTCTACAGGGAGGTTTGTGTCTGGGCTCACACTGAGGTCCCCTCACTGTGTCCCTTTGCACAGTAATACATGCCCGTGTCCTCAGCTCTCAGGCTGTTCATCTGCAGATACAGCGTGTTCTTGGCATTGTCTCTGGAGACGGTGAATTGGCCCTTCACAGCTTCTGTGTAGCCTGTGCTACTTTCATCACTGCTAATGTACCCGACCCACTGCAGCCCCTTCCCTGGAGCCTGGCGGACCCACTGCATGCTGTAGCTACTTAGGTGAATCCAGAGGCCAAACAGGAGAGCCTCAGGGACCCCCCAGGTTCACAAGGTCTCCCCCAGATTCCAACAGCTGCACCTCACCCTGCACACCTGTAGACACAAGACATCCTGGTCAGAAAACTGTCCCACATCCCTTATTTCTCTCACTCACTTCCACTCACAGACTGAAGGTGTCTTGTTCTCCATGAATTACCTTTTAAAATAGCCACAAGGAAAACCCAGCCAAGCAAAGATTCCATGTTTAGTCATCGGTGTTCTCTCCTGATCCCTGAACGGGGTCACCTGTAGATCCTGGGGCTGGGGCTCCTCTCCCAGCGGCAGGGTCGTGTTCCACTGGTTTAGTCAGTGAAGGGATGGTCCTATTTGCATGTCCTTTGAATATATAACCAGCACCAGACCTAGATTTTATTCTTCACAACTATTAACAAGGATTGCTTTACATCTCTAGACCACTGTGTGTAATGACTTCTGACATTATGAAGTGTTCAAATCTACGAAAAAAATTACCTTAGCATTTCTTTTTGAGTTTTTAAAAATCTCTCATCAATGTGGGTTCTTTTAGTGTACAGTATTTTACCTTTTTCAGAATACTTAATCCTACATATATTCTTAACACCGGTGTCAATGTAATAAGGTTTATTAATTGCCTTTTAAGTACCTTATTGTTAGGGATGCCGGGGTGGCTCAGCGGTTGAGGTCTGCCTTCTGCTCTGGGAGTGATCCTGGAGTCCAGAGATCCAGTTCCACATTGGACCCCCTGCATGGAGCTTGCTTCTCTCTCTGCCTGTGTCTCTGCCTCTCTCTGTCTGTGTGTGTTTCATTAACAGTTAAATAAAACCCTTAAAATATAAATATTTTTGTTAGTGTGTGGAAACCTAGATATATTTTGCATGTTTATTTTGCATCCTATAGATTTCCTGAAATTGTTCTTTAAGGATTCGGTTTTGTAGCTTGTTGGGTTTGACCTTGCAAGAGATCATATCATATGGATACAAAGTTGTTTTTCTGATTCTATTGATTTAATTATCTTTTGTTCTTTGTTTCCTACATTTCCTGGATTGGAATTCCAGTCATTGCCCCAGTAAGGGTTTCCTTCTCTTCTATATGATTATTTGTCTGGACTAATTATGGTGTAGATGTATGACAGACCTAAGTGGAGATGTATTTCACATTGCATGTGCATGACCTCCCTAGAACACAAAATGCAATGACCAAAGTACGCAGCACTTGTGCTTCTTTCACAACAGGACATTGGGTTTGTTGAGATATAAGGCCAGGATATTGGATTTGGGTCATTGAATTAGTGAGGAATCCACAGCCTTCTGGGTCCCACAGATGGTTCTAGTGAAGAGGATGGGTCACCCCTCCCAGTAGGGAGAAGGAAATTTTCACACAGGAGATTTATTTCCTTCTATTAGGGTGACACAGGAGGTTCAAAGTCTCTGTCCACTGGATGATTCTCGTGTGATTTTATTCACAATAATCCAGGGAACCAGCTGACATATGGGGTGGCACAGTTTATTCCTTCAGTATAACATGTTGAATACTCATGGTGGGAATGACCCTCTGTGTGGGTTCTGACTTGAGAGAAGGGCTTCAGGTTTTCACTTTTGAATGCAGTGGTCATTGTGGGTTTTTCATAAAATTTGACTAATTCACAGAGGGAAGCTCTTGTGCCTTGACTCTTAAGATATTTTGAAGATAAAAGCGTGTTAGACATTTTCAAGCAGTTTTAGCAATCATAGGAAAGAATCATGTACATCCAATCCTTCACTCTGTTAATACAGGGGCCCCATTTATGATCTGGGCGTGTTCAAGAATCCTTGCATCCCAGGCATGATTTACTCTAAGTTGTCCTATGCGATGCATCCATGTCCTGTTGGATTCAGAATGCCAGGATTTTTGCATTTATCTGTGTCTGAGATATTGTCCATGTGTCCCCTCTTGTGGTTTCCGTTGCATGAGTCAGAGTCATTCTGCCCTCCTTAAATCAATTTGGGCAATTTCCATTGTCATTATGTGTTGGAAGAGATTGAAAAGTTTTACCTTAATTTTTAAAATACTTGGTAAAATTCATAGATAAAGCCATCTGATTTTGGACTCCTTTTTTTTTTTTTGCTTTATTCTTCTTAAATCTTTCATTGTCCTTTTGTAGGCAGAAGTTTTTAGATAATGATTTTAGTCTTTGTATTTGATCTTTATTGTTCATTTTTTTATTTCTTCATGAAACAATTTTAGTGTATTCATAATACTAGTAATGTAATTTGCCTATGTTCCAATACTTTCTTTATTAGAATCTTTGCATTTTATTTATGTTCTTTTTATTTTGTTTTGTTTTGTTTTTACTTTTTTATTGGAGTTCAATTTGCCAACATATACTGTAGCACCCAGTGCTCATCCTGCCAAGTGCCCTCTTCAGTGCCAATCACCCAGTCACCCCTACACTCTGCCTGCCTCCCCTTCCACTACCCCTTGTTCACTTCCAAGAGTTAGGTGTCTCTCATATTTTGTCACCCTCACTGATACTTTCACTCATTTTCTCTCTTTTCCTTTGTTCCATTTCACCAATTTTTATATTCCCCAAATGAATAAGACGATATAATGTTTATCCTTTTCCGATTGACGTTTTTCACTCATCATGATACCCTCCAGGTCCCTCCACATCGAAGCAAATGATGGATATTTGTCGTTTTTAATGGCTGAGTATTATTCCACTCTATACAGAGACTACATCTTCTTTTTCCATTCATCTTTCAATGTACACTGAGAGTCATTGGTGTTGGTCATTTTTCTCTTTGAAATCTGATTATATTTTTTAAGGCCTATCTACTTTCTTAGAGTGACTATGACTTTTAATTTTTTTTATTTATTTATTATAGTCAGAGAGAGAGAGAGAGAGAGAGAGAGAGAGAGGCAGAGACACAGGCAGAGGGAGAAGCAGGCTCCATGCACCAGGAGCCTGACGTGGGATTCGATCCCGGGTCTCCAGGATCGCACCCTGGGCCAAAGGCAGGTGCCAAACCGCTGCGCCACCCAGGGATCCCGACTATGACTTTTAAATTTCATTTTTA
This sequence comes from Vulpes vulpes, assembly GCF_048418805.1. Lineage (NCBI taxonomy): Eukaryota > Metazoa > Chordata > Mammalia > Carnivora > Canidae > Vulpes > Vulpes vulpes. Next base: position 133,220,461 of record NC_132785.1, on the reverse strand, counting down.
TTTTTCATACTTATTTAAATCTCCAGGAATATTTTTTTTTGTATAGATTCCATTTTTCTTCTAAGAATTTCAATGTCGATTAAATTAATCAAAATACCAATTGTTTGATTAAATTCACAAAAATACCAATGGTTTTCTTACATAATAGAAAATTCCATATTCATACCGAAAAGGAAATCAAATGATAGTGACCATAAAATTATGAGAGGCAGGAAGAGGGGGCAAGAGGGCGGAAGAGTAGGGTCCCCAAGTGTGCCAGGGACACAGCCCAGGATCCAGCCTCCCCCTTGGACAGGCAGCGGCCAGGAGGGCCCAGGACAGCAATGACGCTCCTGCCCCGAGCTGACCAGATCAGCGGCCCCGCCCCGGGAGCATCCAGGCCCCTGCAGGCGGAGACCTCTGGAGCTACTGTGGGGGCTGACTCCAGGGCTCCAGAGCTGGCCCTGCCATGCAGTTGTTCCTCCTGGGGCCTCAGGGGGTAAACAACCCCCATGGAGCCCTGTGCCAAGCAGGGGGCAGAGCAGCTCCCCCAAGTGCTAACACCTTAGAATCAGCACAAAAGGCCCGTCCCCTGAAGACCTGCTAGACGGACAAATTCCAGGGGAAGTCAAGGGAATTAAAGTATACAGAATCAGAAGATACTCCCCCATGTTGTTTTTTTTCTTTTTGATTTCTGTTTGCTTCCCCCACCCTTTTTTCCCTGACTTTCTTTTTCTTTCTCTCTTTCTTTTTTTTTTCTACTTTTTTCTTTTTTCTGTTTCTCTTTTCTTTCCTTCTATCTCTCCTCTCTTTTTCTCCTTTTCCAAATACAACTTGTTTTGGACACTCTGCACTGAGCAAAATGACTAGAAGGAAAACCTCACCTCAAAAGAGAATCAGAAACAGTCCTCTCTCCCACAGAGTTACAAAATCTGGATTACAATTCAATGTCAGAAAGCCAATTCAGAAGCACTATTATAAAGCTACTCCTCACTCTAGAAAAAAAGTATAAAGGACTCAAGAGACTTCATGACTGCAGAATTTAGATCCAATCACACAGAAATTAAAAATGAATTGAGGAGAAAGCGGGGGGAGGGGCAAGATGGCGGCAGAGCAGGGTCTCCAAGTCACCGGTCCTCAACAAATTACCTAGAAAACCATCCAATCATCCTGAAAATCTACGAATTTGGCCTGAGATTTAAAGAGAGACCAGCTGGAACGCTACAGCGAGAAGAGTTCGCGCTTCTATCAAGGCAGGAAGACGGGGAAAAGGAAATAAAGAAACAAAAGGCCTCCAAGGGGGAGGGGCCCCGCGAGGAGCCGGGCTGAGGCCGGGGCGAGTGTCCCCAGGACAGGAGAGCCCCGTCCCGGAGGAGCAGGAGCTGCACCAACCTTCCCGGGGGAAAGGCCTCCCGGGGAATTGGAGCAGGATCCCCAGAAAGGCGGGGATGCCCTCGGGGTCCCTGGGACAGTAACGGAGGAACTGCGCCCCGGGAGAGCGCGCCGAGCTCCCTAAGGGCTGCAGCACTCGGTGGGACCCGGAGCAGCTCGGAGGGGCTCAGGCGGCGGCTCCGTGGAGGGGGCTGCGGGGCGGGAGCGCGAATCCAACAGCGCAGGCCCCAGAGCACAGGGCGCCGGGACACAGCCCAGGATCCGGCCTCCCCCGGGACAGGCAGAGGCCGGGAGGGCCCAGGACAGCGAGGACGCTCCTGCCTGGAACTGAGCAGATCAGCGGCCCCACCCGGGAGCCCCCAGGCCCTGCAGACGGAGAGCCCCGGAGCTACTGCGGGGGCTGACTCCAGGGTCCCAGAGCTGCCCCCACCACTGTGGCTTCCTCCCGGGGCCTCACAGGGTGAACAACCCCCACTGAGCCCTGCAGCAGGCAGGGGCAGAGCAGCTCCCCCAAGTGCTAACACCTGAGAATGAGCACAGCAGGCCCCTCCCCCAGAAGACCAGTGAGAAGGACCAGTTCCAAGGGAAGTCAAGGGACTTAAAGTATACAGAATCGGAAGATACTCCCCCGTGTTATTTTTTTTTGTTTTGTTTTGTTTGTGCTTTTTTATTTTTTTTCTTTCTTCTTGATTTCGGATTGCTGCCCCCACCCCACCACACCCTTTTATTTTCTTTTTTCTCCTTTCTTTCTTTTTCTTTTTCTTCTCTTTTTCCCCCCTTTTTTTCTTCTTTCTCTTTTTTCTTTTTCTCTTTTCTTTCCTTCTCTCTCTTTTTCTCCTTTTCCCAATACAACTTGTTTTTGGCCACTCTGCACTGAGCAAAATGACTAGAAGGAAAACCTCACCTCCAAAAAAAGAATCATAAACAGCCCTCTCTCCCACAGGGTTACAAAATCTGGATTACAATTCAATGTCAGAAAGCCAATTCAGAAGCACTATTTTACAGCTTCTGGTGGCTCTAGAAAAAACCATAAAGGACTCAAGAGACTTCATGACTGCAGAATTTAGATCCAATCAGGCAGAAATTAAAAATCAATTAAATGAGATGCAATCCAAGATAGAAGTCCTAACGACGAGGGTTAACGAGGTGGAAGAACGAGTGAGTGACATAGAAGACAAGTTGATGGCAAAGAGGGAAACTGAGGAAAAAGAGACAAGCAATTAAAAGACCATGAGGATAGATTAAGGGAAATAAATGACAGCCTGAGGAAGAAAAACCAACGTTTAATTGGGGTTCCTGAGGGCGCCGAAAGGGGCAGAGGGCCAGAATATGTATTTGAACAAATCCTAGCTGAAAACTTTCCTAATCTAGGAAGGGAAACAGGCATTCCGATCCAGGAAATAGAGAGATCCCCCCCTAAAATCAACAAAAACCGTTCAACACCTCGACACTTAATAGTGAAGCTTGCAAATTCCAAAGATAAGGAGAAGATCCTTAAAGCAGCAAGAGAAAAAAAGTCCCTGACTTTTATGGGGAGGAATATTAGGGTAACAGCAGACCTCTCCACAGAGACCTGGCAGGCCAGAAAGGGCTGGCAGGATATATTCAGGGTCCTAAATGAAAAGAACATGCAACCAAGAATACTATATCCAGCAAGGCTTTCATTCAAAATGGAAGGAGAGATAAAGAGGATCCAAGACAGGCAGGAACTGAAAGAATATGTGACCTCCAAAGCAGCTCTGCAAGAAATTTAAAGGGGGACTCTTAAAATGACCCTTTAAGAAGAAGCTCAGTGGAACAATCCACAAAAACAAGGACTGAATAGATATGATGACACTAAACTCATATCTATCAATAGTAACTCTGAACGTGAACGGCTTAATGACCCCCATCAAAAGGCGCAGGGTTTCAGACTGCATAAAAAAGCAGGACCCATCTATTTGCTGTCTACAAGAGACTCATTTTAGACAGAAGGACACCTACAACCTGAAAATAAAAGGTTGGAGAACCATTTACCATTCAAATGGTCCTCAAAAGAAAGCAGGGGTTGCCATCCTTATATCAGATAAATTAAAATTTACCCCAAAGACTATAGTGAGAGATGAAGAGGGACAGTATCTCATACTCAAAGGATCTATCCAACAAGAGGACTTAACAATCCTCAATATATATGCCCCGAATGTGGGAGCTGCCAAATATTTAAACCAATTAATAACCAAACTGAAGAAATACTTTGATAATAATACACTTATACTGGGATCCCTGGGTGGCGCAGCGGTTTGGCTCCTGCCTTTGGCCCAGGGTGCGATCCTGGAGACCCGGGATCGAATCCCATGTCAGGCTCCCTGCATGGAGCCTGCTTCTCCCTCTGCCTGTGTCTCTGCCTCTCTCTCTCTCTCTCTATCATGAATAAATAAATAAAATATTTAAAAAAAAATAATACACTTATACTTGGTGACTTCAATCTAGCTCTTTCTACCCTCGATAGGTCTTCTAAGCACAACATATCCAAAGAAACGAGAGCTTTAAATGATACACTGGACCAGATGGATTTCACAGATATCTACAGAACTTTACATCCAAACTCAACTGAATACATATTCTTCTCAAGTGCACATGGAACTTTCTCCAGAATAGGCCACATACTGGGTCACAAATCGGGTCTGACCCGATACCAAAATATCGGGATAGTCCCCTGTATATTCTCAGACCATAATGCCTTGAAATTAGAACTTAATCACAAGAAGAAGTTTGGAAAGACCACAAACACGTGGAGGTTAAGGACGATCCTGCTAAAAGATGAAAAGGTCAACCAGGAAATTAAGGAAGAATTAAAAAGATTCATGGAAACTAATGAGAATGAAGATACAACTGTTCAAAATCTTTGGGATGCAGCAAAAGCAGTCCTGAGGGCGAAATACATCGCAATACAAGCATCCATTCAAAAACTGGAAAGATCTCAAATTCAAAAGCTCACCTTACACATAAGGAATTAGAGAAAAAGCAACAAAAAGACCCCACCCCCAGCAGAAGAAGACAGTTAATTAAAATTCGAGCAGAACTCAATGATATCGAGACCAAAAGAACTGTGGAACAGATCAACAGAACCAGGAGTTGGTTCTTTGAAAGAATTAATAAGATAGATAAACCATTAGCCAACCTTATTAAAAAGAAGAGAGAGAAGACTCAAATTAATAAAATCATGAATGAGAAAGGAGAGATCACTACCAACACCAAGGAAATACAAACGATTTTAAAAACATATTATGAACAGCTGTATGCCAATAAATTAGGAAATCTAGAAGAAATGGACGCATTCCTGAAAAGCCACAAACTACCAAAACTGGAGCAGGAAGAAATAGAAAACCTGAACAGGCCAATAACCAGGGAGGAAATTGAAGCAGTCATCAAAAACCTCCCAAGACACAAGAGTCCAGGGCCAGATGGCTTCCCAGGGGAATTCTATCAAACGTTTAAAGAAGAAATCATACCTATTCTACTAAAGCTGTTTGGAAAGATAGAAAGAGATGGAGTACTTCGAAATTCGTTCTATCAGGCCAGCATCACCTTAATTCTGAAACCAGACAAAGACCCCACCAAAAAGGAGAATTACAGACCAGTATCCCTGATGAACATGGATGCAAAAATTCTCAACAAGATACTAGCCAATAGGATCCAACAACACATTAAGAAAATTATCCACCATGACCAAGTAGGATTTATCCCTGGGACACAAGGCTGGTTCAACACTCGTAAAACCATCAATGTGATTCATCATATCAGCAAGAGAAAAACCAAGAACCATATGATACTCTCATTAGATGCAGAGAAAGCATTTGACAAAATACAGCATCCATTCCTGATCAAAACCTTTCAGAGTGTTGGGATAGAGGGAACTTTCCTCGACATTTAAAAGCCATTTATGAAAAGCCCACAGCAAATATCATTCTCAATGGGGAAGCACTGGGAGCCTTTCCCCTAAGATCAGGAACAAGACAGGGATGTCCACTCTCACCACTGCTGTTCAACATAGTTCTGGAAGTCCTCGCCTCAGCAATCAGACAACAAAAAGACATTAAAGGCATTCAAATTGGCAAAGAAGAAGTCAAACTCTCCCTCTTCGCCGATGACATGATACTCTACATAGAAAACCCAAAAGCCTCCACCCCAAGATTGCTAGAACTCATACAGCAATTTGGTAGCGTGGCAGGATACAAAATCAATGCCCAGAAATCATTGGCATTTCTATACACTAACAATGAGACTGAAGAAAGAGAAATTAAGGAGTCAAACCGATTTACAATTGCACCCAAAAGCATAAGATACCTAGGAATAAACCTAACCAAAGAGGTAAAAGATCTATACCCTAAAAACTATAGAACACTTCTGAAAGAAATTGAAGAAGACACAAAGACATGGAAAAATATTCCATGCTCATGGATTGGCAGAATTAATATTGTAAAAATGTCAATGTTACCCAGGGCAATTTACACGTTTAATGCAATCCCTATCAAAATACCATGGACTTTCTTCGGAGAGTTAGAACAAATTATTTTAAGATTTGTGTGGAATCAGAAAATACCCCGAATAGCCAGGGGAATTGTAAAAAGGAAAACCATATTCTGGGGCATCACAATGCCAGATTTCAGGTTGTACTACAAAGCTGTGGTCATCAAGACACTGTGGTACTGGCACAAAAAAAGACACATTGATCAATGGAACAGAATAGAGAACGCAGAAGTGGATCCTGAAATGTATGGTCATCTAATATTCGATAAAGGAGGAAAGACTATCCATTGGAAGAAAGACAGTCTCTTCAATAAATGGTGCTGGGAAAATTGGACATCCACATGCAGAAGAATGAAACTGGTCCCCTCTCTTTCACCATACACAAAGATAAACTCAAAATGGATGAGAGATCTAAATGCGAGACAAGAGTCCATCAAAATCATAGAAGAGAACACAGGCAACACCCTCTTTGAACTCGGCCACAGTAACTTCTTGCAAGGTAATCCACAAAGGCAAAAGAAACAAAAGCAAAAATGAACTATTGGGACTTCATCAAGATAAGAAGCTTTTGCACAGCAAAGGATACAGTCAACAAAACTACAAGACAACCTACAGAATGGGAAAAGATATTTGCAAATGACATATCAGATAAAGGGCTAGTTTCCAAAATCTATAAAGAACTTATTAAACTCAACACCAAAGAAACAAACAATCCAATCATGAAATGGGCAAAAGACATGAAGAGAAATCTCACAGAGGAAGACATGGACATGGCAAACATGCACATGAGAAAATGCTCTGAATCACTTGGCATCAGGGAAATACAAATCAAAACCACAATGAGATACCACCTCACACCAGTGAGAATGGGGAAAATTAACAAGGCAGGAAACAACAAATGTTGGAGAGGATGCGGAGAAAAGGGAACCCTCTTACACTGTTGGTGGGAATGTGAACTGGTGCAGCCACTCTGGAAAACTGTGTGGAGGTTCCTCAAAGAGGTAAAAATAGACCTGCCCTACGACCCAGCAATTGCACTGTTGGGGATTTACCCCAAAGATTCAGATGCAATGAAACGTCGGGACACCTGCACCCCGATGTTTCTATCAGCAATGGCCACAATAGCCAAACTGTGGAAGGAGCCGCGGTGTCCATCGAAAGATGAATGGATAAAGAAGATGTGGTTTACGTATACAATGGAATATTACTCAGCAATTAGAAACGACAAATACCCACCATTTGCTTCAACGTGGATGGAACTGGAGGGTATTATGCTGAGTGAAATAAGTCAATCGGAGAAGGACAAACTGTGTATGTTCTCATTCATTTGGGGAATATGAATAATAGTGAAAGGGAATATAAAGGAAGGGAGAAGAAATGTTGGGAAATATCAGGAAGGGAGACAGAACATAAAGACTCCTAACTTGGGGAAACGAACTAGGGGTGGTGGAAGGGGAGGAGGGCGGGTGTTGGAGGGGAATGGGTGACGGGCACTGAGGTGGACACTTGACGGGATGAGCACTGGGTGTTTTTCTGTATGTTGGTAAATTGAACACCAATAAAAATTAATAAAAAAAATGAATTGAATGAGATGCAATCCAATCTAGAAGTCCTAATGATGAGGGTTAATGAGGTGGAAGAACGAGTGAGTGACACAGAAGACAAGTTGATGGCAAAGAGGGAAACTGAGGAAAAAAGAGACAAACAATTAAAAGACCATGAGGATAGGGGATCTCTGGGTGGCACAGCGGTTTGGTGCCTGCCTTTGGCCCAGGGCGCGATCCTGGAGACCCGGGATCAAATCCCACGTCGGGCTCCCGGTGCATGGAGCCTGCTTCTCCCTCTGCCTATGTCTCTGCCTCTCTCTCTCTCTCTCTCTCTCTCTCTCTCTCATAAATAAATAAAAATTAAAAAGGACCATGAGGATAGATTAAGGGAAAAAGTGACAGAATGAGGAGGAAAAACCTATGTTTAATTTGGGTTCCCGAGGGCGCCAAAAGGAACAGAGGTCCAGAATATGTACTTCAACAAATCCTCGCTGAAAACTTTCCTAATCTGGGAAGGGAAACAGGTATTCACATCCAGGAAATCGAGAAATCCCACTCTAAAATGAATAAAAACCGTTCACTTCTGAAATAAATTGAGGAAGAAAAAAGAGATGGAAAAATATTTCATGCTCATGGATTGGCAGAATTAATATTGTGAAAATTTCTCTCTCTCTCTCTCTGTGTGTGACTATCATAAATAAATTAAAAAAAATAAAAAAAGGGATCCCTGGGTGGCACAGTGGTTTGGCGCCTGCCTTTGGCCCAGGGCGCGATCCTTGAGACCCGGGATCGAATCCCACGTCGGGCTCCCGGTGCATGGAGCCTGCTTCTCCCTCTGCCTATGTCTCTGCCTCTCTCTCTCTCTCTCTCTCTCTCTCTCTCTCTGTGACTATCATAAATAAATTAAAAAAAAATATTGTGAAAATGTCAATGTTACCCAGGGCAATTTACACGTTTAATGCAATTCCTATCAAAATACCATGGACTTTCTTCGGAGAGTTAGAACAAATTATTTTAAGATTTGTGTGGAATCAGAAAAGACCCCGAATAGCCAGGGGAATTTTAAAAAAGAAAACCGTAACTGGGGGCATCACAATGCCAGATTTCAGGTTGCACTACAAAGCTGTGGTCATCAAGACACTGTGGTACTGGCACAAAAACAGACACATAGATCAATGGAACAGAATAGAGAATGCAGAAGTGGACCCTGAACTTTATGGTCAACTAATATTCGATAAAGGAGGAAAGACTATCCATTGGAGAAAGACAGTCTGTTCAATAAATGGTGCTGTGAAAATTGGACATCCACATGCAGAAGAATGAAACTAGATCACTCTCTTTCACCATACACAAAGATAAACTCAAAATGCATGAAAGATCTAAATATGAGACAAGAGTCCATCAAAATCCTAGAGGAGAACACAGGCAACACCCTTTTTGAACTTGGCCACAGTAACTTCTTGCAAGATACATCCACGGAGGCAAAAGAAACAAGAGCAAAAATGAACTATTGGGACTTCACCAAGATAAGAAGCTTTTGCACAGCAAAGGATACAGTCAACAAAACTAAAAGACAACCTACAGAATGGGAGAAGATATTTGCAAATGATGGATCAGATAAAGGGCTAGTTTCCAAGATCTATAAAGAACTGATTAAACTCAACACCAAAGAAACAAACAATCCAATCATGAAATGGGCAAAAGACATGAAGAGAAATCTCACAGAGGAAGACATGGACATGGCAAACATGCACATGAGAAAATGCTCTGAATCACTTGGCATCAGGGAAATACAAATCAAAACCACAATGAGATACCACCTCACACCAGTGAGAATGGGGAAAATTAACAAGGCAGGAAGCCACAAATGTTGGAGAGGATGCGGAGAAAAGGGAACCCTCTTACACTGTTGGTGGGAATGTGAACTGGTGCAGCCACTCTGGAAAACTGTGTGGAGGTTCCTCAAAGAGGTAAAAATAGACCTGCCCTACGACCCAGCAATTGCACTGTTGGGGATTTACCCCAAAGATTCAGATGCAATGAAACGTCGGGACACCTGCACCCCGATGTTTCTATCAGCAATGGCCACAATAGCCAAACTGTGGAAGGAGCCGCGGTGTCCATCGAAAGATGAATGGATAAAGAAGATGTGGTTTACGTATACAATGGAATATTACTCAGCAATTAGAAACGACAAATACCCACCATTTGCTTCAACGTGGATGGAACTGGAGGGTATTATGCTGAGTGAAATAAGTCAATCGGAGAAGGACAAACTGTGTATGTTCTCATTCATTTGGGGAATATGAATAATAGTGAAAGGGAATATAAAGGAAGGGAGAAGAAATGTTGGGAAATATCAGGAAGGGAGACAGAACATAAAGACTCCTAACTTGGGGAAACGAACTAGGGGTGGTGGAAGGGGAGGAGGGCGGGTGTTGGAGGGGAATGGGTGACGGGCACTGAGGTGGACACTTGACGGGATGAGCACTGGGTGTTTTTCTGTATGTTGGTAAATTGAACACCAATAAAAATTAATAAAAAAAATGAATTGAATGAGATGCAATCCAATCTAGAAGTCCTAATGATGAGGGTTAATGAGGTGGAAGAACGAGTGAGTGACACAGAAGACAAGTTGATGGCAAAGAGGGAAACTGAGGAAAAAAGAGACAAACAATTAAAAGACCATGAGGATAGGGGATCTCTGGGTGGCACAGCGGTTTGGTGCCTGCCTTTGGCCCAGGGCGCGATCCTGGAGACCCGGGATCAAATCCCACGTCGGGCTCCCGGTGCATGGAGCCTGCTTCTCCCTCTGCCTATGTCTCTGCCTCTCTCTCTCTCTCTCTCTCTCTCTCTCATAAATAAATAAAAATTAAAAAGGACCATGAGGATAGATTAAGGGAAAAAGTGACAGAATGAGGAGGAAAAACCTATGTTTAATTTGGGTTCCCGAGGGCGCCAAAAGGAACAGAGGTCCAGAATATGTACTTCAACAAATCCTCGCTGAAAACTTTCCTAATCTGGGAAGGGAAACAGGTATTCACATCCAGGAAATCGAGAAATCCCACTCTAAAATGAATAAAAACCGTTCACTTCTGAAATAAATTGAGGAAGAAAAAAGAGATGGAAAAATATTTCATGCTCATGGATTGGCAGAATTAATATTGTGAAAATTTCTCTCTCTCTCTCTCTGTGTGTGACTATCATAAATAAATTAAAAAAAATAAAAAAAGGGATCCCTGGGTGGCACAGTGGTTTGGCGCCTGCCTTTGGCCCAGGGCGCGATCCTTGAGACCCGGGATCGAATCCCACGTCGGGCTCCCGGTGCATGGAGCCTGCTTCTCCCTCTGCCTATGTCTCTGCCTCTCTCTCTCTCTCTCTCTCTCTCTCTCTCTCTGTGACTATCATAAATAAATTAAAAAAAAATATTGTGAAAATGTCAATGTTACCCAGGGCAATTTACACGTTTAATGCAATTCCTATCAAAATACCATGGACTTTCTTCGGAGAGTTAGAACAAATTATTTTAAGATTTGTGTGGAATCAGAAAAGACCCCGAATAGCCAGGGGAATTTTAAAAAAGAAAACCGTAACTGGGGGCATCACAATGCCAGATTTCAGGTTGCACTACAAAGCTGTGGTCATCAAGACACTGTGGTACTGGCACAAAAACAGACACATAGATCAATGGAACAGAATAGAGAATGCAGAAGTGGACCCTGAACTTTATGGTCAACTAATATTCGATAAAGGAGGAAAGACTATCCATTGGAGAAAGACAGTCTGTTCAATAAATGGTGCTGTGAAAATTGGACATCCACATGCAGAAGAATGAAACTAGATCACTCTCTTTCACCATACACAAAGATAAACTCAAAATGCATGAAAGATCTAAATATGAGACAAGAGTCCATCAAAATCCTAGAGGAGAACACAGGCAACACCCTTTTTGAACTTGGCCACAGTAACTTCTTGCAAGATACATCCACGGAGGCAAAAGAAACAAGAGCAAAAATGAACTATTGGGACTTCACCAAGATAAGAAGCTTTTGCACAGCAAAGGATACAGTCAACAAAACTAAAAGACAACCTACAGAATGGGAGAAGATATTTGCAAATGATGGATCAGATAAAGGGCTAGTTTCCAAGATCTATAAAGAACTGATTAAACTCAACACCAAAGAAACAAACAATCCAATCATGAAATGGGCAAAAGACATGAAGAGAAATCTCACAGAGGAAGACATGGACATGGCAAACATGCACATGAGAAAATGCTCTGAATCACTTGGCATCAGGGAAATACAAATCAAAACCACAATGAGATACCACCTCACACCAGTGAGAATGGGGAAAATTAACAAGGCAGGAAGCCACAAATGTTGGAGAGGATGCGGAGAAAAGGGAACCCTCTTACACTGTTGGTGGGAATGTGAACTGGTGCAGCCACTCTGGAAGACTGTGTGGAGGTTCCTCAAAGAGTTAAAAATAGACCTGCCCTAGGACCCAGCAATTGCACTGTTGGGGACTTTCCCTAAAGAGTCAAATACAGTGAAACGCCGGGACACCTGCACACCAATGTTTCTAGCAGCAATGTCCACAATAGCCAAACTGGAAGGAGCCTCGGTGTCCATCAAAATATGAATGGATAAAGATGTGGTTTATGTACACAATGGAATATTACTCAGCCATTAGAAATGACAAATACCCACCATTTGCTTCAACATGGATGGAATTGGAGGGTATTATGCTGAGTGAAGTAAGTCAATCGGAGAAGGACAAACAGTGTATGTTCTCATTCATTTGGGGAATATAAATAATAGTAAAAGGGAATATAAGGGAAGGGAGAAGAAATGTGTGGGAAATATCAGAAAGGGAGACAGAATGTAAAGACTCCTAACTCTGGGAAATGAACTAGGGGTGGTGGAAGGGGAGGAGGGCGGGGGGTGGGGGTGAATGGGTGACGGCACTGAGGGGGGCACTTGACGGGATGAGCATTGGGTGTTATTCTGTATGTTGGTAAATTGAACACCAATAAAAAATTAATTTATTAAAAGAAAAAGAGCCGTGCACCTCCTAGCAGTGAGTTGGGGCTTCCAGGAAGACACAGATGCTCCCAAAGGACTAGAATTGCAGGAATATTATTGGCAGTACTCCATTTCTCTGTGTACGTGACACGGTGCAATTTGGGTAGTGCGATCTGCTTCTCTTCCTGATCCATATGATCCATTCAAAGATGGAAATGGGGGTACCCGGGTGGCTCAGCAGTTTAGCGCCAATTTCAGTCCAGGGCCTGATCCAGGAGATCAGGGATCGAGTCCCAACTCAGGCTCCATGCATGGACCCTGCTTCTCCCACTGCCTGTCTCCCTGCATCTCTCTCTCTCTCTCTCTCTCTCTCTCTCTCATGATTAAATAGATAAAATATTTTTAAAAAGCAAAGATGAAATGGGCTAGATTTTGAGACAGAACAGAAGTCCTGTATGTAGCCTGCAGGATCACGGAGACTCATCTAAGAAGACCAAAATTACAGTTGATCAGGCGCACAAATTGAAATTGAATTGAATCTGAAATTTCCTGCTGCATTTGTTATGAAAAATACCTGATATCCGTAGAAGAGATTCATGGTAGATATTTTTCTTCTCTTAGATGAATGTACAGCACTACAGCACTACACTGTTAGTTTAGGAGGGATAAGAAAAATAGAAATATAGGCTATACAATGCTAAATATTCCTCCTGAGACCAGTTTATTATATCCCAAACTCTGCTTGAATGTTTTCATTCTGCGTTAGGAAATCTCATCAAAGTGATTACAGAAGATCACAGAGTTAACTGCAGCGGAACACAGTGACTGAGTTATTAGAAACTTACAAATAGAACTGCATTACCTGAAGCTCTCTGAAATTCAGCTAAATTTTAAATTTTGCTAAATTATGGTATCCCCAATACATGCGGGGTCCACTATTCTAAGGAACCCTGCCACTCTGTCATTCAGGTGTTTCAGAGGGGAGGTAAGTCCTGTAGAAAGGAGCACAGGCCAAGAATCTGGGGTTAGACTCACCTGAAAATGTGCACAAGGACACTTAGAAACCCTCTACAATTTAAGGGGTACGTTCACATCACTGTATGGGGAAACATGACACCTACAAAGCAAGAGTTATATACAAATGCAATTACAAAGTAGCATGTGGACCCAATGTCTGAAGTCTGGAATACTACATAATAAAAAAACATAGTTTTTTCAAGTAAATATGAACATACAGAGCCAGTCACATCTTATCTGGTCACAACAGCTTGACAGAAATGATCCCAAGCTGTGTATATACTGAGATGACATGTATAAAAGGGCAAGCTTCTATTGAATAAAATAGCCCAGACCAGCCCCTGCATCTGGGAGAGGAGCCCCAGTCCCAGGAACATTAGGTGACCCATTCAGTGATCAGGACAAAACACAACACACCATGGAGTCTGTGCTCACCTGGGTTTTCCTTGACACTATTTTTAAAATATATTTTTATATATTTTCTATTTGAATCAATTTGCCAACATATAGCATATCACCCAGTGCTCATCACGTCAACAGAAGAATGGGCATTTTTAAGAACTCACAGAAAATCTACCATAATATATATGTTAAATCATTTTTAAAATGTATCTATGATTTTGATATTTTCATCTAATTTTCTTAGAGAGAAATTATACCTCAAAAGTTCATAAACATTGGGATATGGGATACTGAGATTAAATATGTTTGATTTACACATTTTATCCGCACCTGGGAGCAGAGATTAATTAACCAAAACCATCATGACTCCACTGTGGTAACATGTGGGTTGAAATTGAAACCACAGCTGTCTTTCCTAATTCAACCAGGCCCACACCTCACTTTCAGCCTGTCCAGACACCCATCATCTCATGACATCCCTGTTTGGGGACTTCCTGCAGTAATGGAAAAGGCCTGTTAATACTAGGTGCTATTGGATACTCAGAAAGCATGAACAAGTGTCTACTGGCATTCATCTGAAGCTACTATTCCTCTATAGGGAATAGGTCAGAGCTCTATGATTCATGTTTACCTGTGCTGTTCCCCTGACTTTCACCACCTGACACCAATAATGGATGTCTGTTTCTAATTCAATATTTTTAATGTAATGTCTAGTTCTAGATACTAGGAATCTCTCGACTTCCCCTGGAGATTTCCTACGACCCAGCAATTGCTCTACTGGGATTTACTACAAAGATACAGATGCAGTGAAAGACCATGACACCCACACACCAATGTTTATAGCAGAAGGTCCATAGTAGCCAAAGTGTGGAAGGAACCTCGGTGTCCATTGATAGATGAATGGAAAATGAAGATGTGCCTATATATACAATGGAATATTACTCAGCCATTAGAAATGAAGAACACCCACCATTTGCTTTGACATGAATGGAACTGGAGGCTATTATGCTGAGTAAAGTAAGTCAGTCGCAAAAGAATGAATATATGGTCTCATTCATTTAGGGAATATAAAAAGTAGTGAAAAAGACTAAAGAGGAAAGGAGATAAAATGAGTGGGACCTGTCAGAGATATCGACAGAACATGAGAGACTCCTAACTCTGGAAAAGGAACTCTGGAAGGAACTCTGGGAAGGGGTAGTGGTAAGGGAGGTCGGCGGGGGCAGGGGTGACTGGGTGACGGGTAATGAGGCGTCACTTGACCTGGTGAGCACTGAGTGTTATACTATATGTTGGCAAAGCGCACTGTAATGAAAAATAATTAAGAAATAAAATTTCAAAAACAAAAAAAACCTTCAGATAATGAGGAATAGTCCTATCCAAAGAGGAAAGGACCTATAGTCTAAAAATTCTTTTTTTTTTTTAAATTTTTATTTATTTATTTATTTATTTATTTATGATAGAGAGAGAGAGGGAGAGGCAGAGACACAGGCAGAGGGAGAAGCAGGCTCCATGCACCAGGAGCCCGACGTGGGATTCGATCCCGGGTCTCCAGGATCGCGCCCTGGGCCAAAGGCAAGCGCCAAACCGCTGCGCCACCCAGGGATCCCTAGTCTAAAAATTCTAAAATACGTATGAAAGACATTAAAGAAGACAGAAATATATGGAAAACAGTCTATTCTCTTGTAATGGAAAAATAAATATTCATATAATGTCTATGCCACCAGCAGCAATCTATGCATTCAATATGAACACTATCAAAACACCAACAACATTTTTCTAGGGAACAGAAGAAGCCTAAAATTTGTAACTAAACAGAGAAGATTCTGACTAGGCAAAAGAATGTTGAAACAAAAAAGAATTCAGGACAGCCCAGGTGGCTCAGCATTTTAGCACTGCCGTTTTGTCCAGGGCGTGATCCTTGAGACCTGGGAATGAGTCCTATATTAGACACCCTGCATGGCGCCTGCATGCTGCTCCCTCTGCCTGTGTCTCTGACATTCTCTCTGTCTATCTGTGTCTCTCATGAGTAAATAAAAAAAACTTTAAAAAATCAAATGAATGAGAACATATGTTTGTTATTCTCCTATTGACTTACTTCACTCAGCATAATATCCTCCAGCTCCATCCACATTGAAGCAAATGGTGGGTATTTATCATTTCTAATAGCTGAGTAATATGCCACTGTATACATAGACCACATATTTTTTTATCCACTCATCTGTCAATGCATACCGAAGCTCCTTCCGCAGTTTAGCTATTGTGAACATTGCTGCTATAAACATTGAGGTGCAGGTGTCCTGCCATTTCACTGAAACTGCATCCTTAACGCAATTTTAAAAGATAATTCATGGAGAACAACACAACTTGAGTATGTGAGGTGAGATGAAGTGAGAGAAATGGGATGGGCGACCATATTCTGAGCAGGATGTCTTCTGTCTGCAGCTGTCCAAAGTGAAGTACAGCAGCTGGAGTCTGGGGGAGACCGAGTGAAACCTTGGGGGTCCCAGAGACTCTCCTGTGTGGCCTCAAGGTTCACCTTCAGTAGCTACAGCATGCATTGGCTCCATCAGTCTCCTGGGAATGGGCTACAGTGGATCACATACATTAGCAGCAGTGGAAGCAGCACATACTATGCGGATGCTGTGAAGGGTCGATTCGCCATCTCCAGAGACAAAGACAAGAACATGCTGTATCTGCATGTTGAACAGCCTGAGATGAACAGCCTGAGAGCCCAGGACATAGCCCTGTATTACTGTGCAGATGCAGTGAGGGGACGTCACTGTCAGCCCACACAGAAACCTTCCTGCAGGGACTAACACATCGATGGGCTATAGGGGCTCTCATGTCACCAGGGAGTGCTCAGGTCACCAGACCCTATTCAGGACAGCAGGGGTGCAATGGATCCAGGATGTATAGCTGAAGGTTCAGGAAAATATTTATTTTCATTTGTCTAAAATACAAAATAAGCTCTTTTGGGTTGAAATCTGGATTAAAACAGTTTGTAATACTTTATATTATTGCTGTTAATGTTAGTTTTATGATACAATATTTTTAACTATTATTATTTTTTATTTTTATTAGAGTTCACTTTGCCAACATATAGCATAATACCCAGTGCTCATCCCGCCAAGTGCTCCCCTCAGTGCCCGTCACCCAGTCACCCCAACACTCCACCCACCTCCCCTTCCACTACCCCTTGTTCATTTTCAAGAGTTAGGTGTCTCTCATGTTGTGTCACCCTCACAGAAATTTTCACTCATCTTCTCTCCTTTACCTTTATTCCCATTCACTATTTTTTATATTCCCCAAATGAATGAGACCATATAATGTTTTTCCTTTTCCGATTGACTTTTTTTTAATCAGCATAATACCCTCCAGGTCCATCCACGTCGAAGCAAAAGGTGGGTATTTGTCATTTCTAATGGCTGGGTAATATTCCATTGTATACAAAGACCACATCTTCTTTGATACCATAATATTTTTAAATAAAATAGCTTTGTTTTTTGTTACATTGAATTAGCCAACATATACAACATACTTCTTTTCTGATGTTCAATAATCCATCAGATGCTTATAACAGTATTGATGATATCATTTGCCCTCTTTAATGCACATCACACAATGACCCAATAGACCTACTAACCTCCCCAGCATTATACCTCATTCTGTTTCCTATAGTTAATTGTTTCTCATGTTCTGTCTCCCTCTCTAATGATTCCCAGGGTTCCAAGCCTTAGCCAATATTACCTTCAAAGGTTACATATATTCCACGTAAGACAGAAATGATATGATAATTGTCCTCTGATTGACTTATTTTACTCAGCAAAATACCCTCCAGTTCCATCAATATCACTGTAAGTGGTAGGTATTTGATATTTCTGACAGCAGAGTAATATACCATTGTATATATTCCACATGATATTTATTCCACAGATTTTTTTTTTTTGTGGACATCATGTCTTCCTCCACAGTTTGGCTGTTGTGTACTTTGCTGCTATGAACACTGGGGTTCAGGTGCCCTTTGCATCAACACATGTGTGTGCTTGGGGTAAATACTCAGTAATACAATTCCTAGAGCATATGCCATTCACAACAAAGGAAAGAACCAGAGGTAATACTCTCTGCCATAGATCTAATTAAGAAGGATAAAGTAAAAAATAAGAGCTCAAATACAGGATATTAATTTTAAAGTTACAAGTTACATTTCAGGAAAGCTAAAACACACTACATTATAACTTAGTGTAGAAATGAACCAATTCAGTTGGAAATTTAAAATGATCAATGTGAGATAGGGTCAAAACTAGATGCTGTAACAGCCATAGTAAATGAGGTCGAATGGAGCATAGGTGACATAGAAGACAAGGTGATTGAAAGGAACGAAGGTGTGGAAAGTAGAGAAACACAAATAATGGACCACAAAAGGCTTGAAAATTCACTAGTGCCATTAGTTCAAACTAAATTAAAATATTTAGGGCCCATGAAGGGAAGGAAGAGAGAGAAGAACAGAGAGAGACAGAACGTATATTTGAGAAAATCATAGCAAAGACTCTTTTTCTTTCGTTTTTTGAAAGATTTCATTTATGCATTCATGAGAGACATAGAGAGAGAGGCAAAGACATAGGCAGAGAGAGGAGCAGGCTCGATGCGGGGAGACTGATGTGGGACTTGATACTGTGTCTACAGGATCATACCCTGGGTCAAAGTCAGGTGCTGGACAGCTGAGCCACCCAGGAGTTCCAGCACACTCTCTTTTTCAATAAAAAGACACATCCAGATTGAAAGTGAGGGAGTAAACTCCCACTAATCATGTCAATGGACATCAAGAGGAAAGGAGAGGAGCAATACTTATAGGAGCTGATCTAGAATTTAAAACAAAGCCTATAATAAAGGATGAAGAAGGATCCTATATTATAAAAATTGTTTCTCCAACAGAAGATCTACCTTTTCAAAATATTCACACTGCTAACTTCAGAGAAGACAAGTGCACAAACCAATTAACCCTAAATTTAATGACACTCATGGCTAATATTACCTTTACAGTGGGGAATTCAATGTCCCCTGACATCAGTGAGAATCATCTAAGCAGAAGCTCAACAAGAAACAAGGGGTTTGAGAGACATACTGGATCACACAAACTTCACAATTATATCAGAGCATTTTTCCCAAAGCTGAATACATGTTCTTCTTTATTGCATGTGGAAAATACTCCAGAATTGATCATACACATGTTCACAACTCATGTGTCAAGTGGTACAGAACAGTTGAATTCACTCCATGCATATTTTCAGACCAATATGCTATGAAACATGAAGTCAAACCCAATAAAACATGGAAGGCCCCTAAACGACAATGTGGTACCACCTCACAGCAGTGAGAATGGGTAAAATTAAGAAGACATGAAAGAACAAATGTTGAAGTGGATGTGGAGAAAGGGAACCCTCTTGCATTGTTGGTGGGAATGTGAGTTGGTACAGTCACTTTGGAAAACTGTGTGGAGGTTCCTCAAAGAGTTAAAAAGAGGCCTGCCCTACGACCCAGCAATTGCACTGCTGGGGATTTACCTCAAAGATACAGATGCAGTGAAATGCCTGGACACCTGTGTCCCCATGCTTATAGCAGCAGTGTCCACAGTAGCCAACCTGTGGAAGGAGCCCTGGTGTCCATTGAAAGATGGATAGATAAAGAACATGTATTCTATATTTACAATGGAATATTCCTCAGCCACCAGAGAGGAGGAATACCCACCAATTCCTTCAACGTGAGTGGAACTGGAGGGTGTTATGCTGAGTGAAGTCAGTCAATTGGAGGACAAACATTATATGATTTCATTCTTTCGGGTAATATAAAAAATGGGGTAAAGAATTATAGAGGAAATGAAGGAAAATAAGTGTAAAAAATTAGAGAGGGTGACAAAACATGACAGACTTCTATTTTTTTTTTTGAGATTAAATAAATTTTGATGTTTATTCTTAAAAAAAACAAAAGAAAGAATTCTTGGCTGCATACTTTTCCCATTGAGCATATTGAATATTTCCTTCCACTTCCTTCTGGCATGCCAAGTTTGTGGACAGATCTGCTGTAAACTGGTTCATCCTCCCTTGTAGGTAAGGACTCCCCCCCCCAAAGCCCCACCTCCACTGTTTTCAGGACTCTTTTCTTGTCTGTGTATTTTGTGACTTTGACTCTGATGTGCCTGGGTGATGGTCAGCTTCTGCTGAATTTATTGGGAGTTCTCTGTCTCTCGATTTCAGTGTCTGTGTCCTTCCTCAGGTTATAGAAGTTTACATAATTCATTTAAATAAAACTTCTGCCCCCCTTTCTCTCCATCTTCTGAGTCTCCTATGATACGAATGTTATTGTTTTAATAAGTGGCTGAGTTCCCTCAGTCTGCCTCTGTGGTCCATAACCTTTCTTGGGACTGCATCTCAGTTACAGCATTATTAGCGTTGGCCTGACTAGATTTTAGTTCTTTTATTTCTACAGTAAGGGATTCTCTAGTTTTCTTCTGTGCTCTTTTTTCATGACAGACTTCTAAGTCTGGGAAATTAACAAGAGGTAGTAGTAGGAGAAGTGGGTGGGGCATGGGGTGACTGGGTGAAGGGCACTGAGCGGAACACTTGAGCAGCTGAGCCCGGGGTGCTATGGTATATGTTGGAAATCAACCTTCAATAAAAAATACATAACAATTAAATAAATGCACATAAAAGGACATCTTATTGAAGAAGAAATAAGTCAATGAAGAAATTAAAGAATTTAAGCAAAATTTCATTTTTTTTAAATTTTTTTTTTATTTATGATAGTCACAGAGAGAGAGAGAGAGGCAGAGACACAGGCAGAGGAAGAAGCAGGCTCCATGCACCCGGAGCCCGACGTGGGATTCGATCCAGGGTCTTCCGGATCGCGCCCTGGGCCAAAGGCAGGCGCCAATCCGCTGCGCCACCCAGGGATCCCTTAAGCAAAATTTCAATCAATGAACATTAAATCACAATAATGCAATCCAGTATGTTTCCTTGTAAAGCTTTGGGACACATCAAAAGCCATCCACCAAGGGAACGACGGAGCAATACAGGTCTTCTCCAGGACCTGATTGAAATGGGAGCATATCCAGTGCATTAGCAGAGTGAAGATGAGGGTAAAACGTATTGCCAGGCTGCTGTTCCCACATGCAGAAGAATGAAAGGGGACACGTTTCTTACATTATCACAACAATGGACTCAAAGTTCATGAAGGATCTAAATGAGTCAGGAAACCATCAGAATCCTCACGAGAACACAGGTAGCCCTTTTTCTACCTCGCCTGCAAGCACTTCTAGACGAGTCTCCAGAGGTAAGGGAAAGAAAAGGAAAATGAAGTATGGGGACTTCATCAAGAAAGAGCATTTTCACACAAAGGAATCACTCTGTAATTAAAAGGCAGCCTACAGAATTGGAGAAGATATTTGATAATGTCTTATCAGATTAAAGGCTCGAATTCATATGTAAAATGAACATATCAAGCTCAACAGCCACCAGTATCTCCAATGAGAATTGGGCAGAAGTTGTGAACAGACTTCCTGTCCTGTCCTGAGATCCCATAACACACCGTATATTAGCGAGCTCATTCTCATGCAAAACGAAATTCATTAGCTCTCTTAGATTTGCCATATATCAAACAAAATATTAGAAGAAAGTGTCTGACAGAAAAGAAGGAAAACATCAATGCCCCTAAGTTGAAGATTACCATAGGAATTAGGCAATAATAAAATAAAAGACTTTAACATCATTCAACAGAAATAAAATAATTTGTTTACATATACATTGTCAGGGAGGAAAATAATTCCAAAAAAACACTTAAAAGTAACTAATGAACTCAGGGAAAATTCAGGATATCAAATCAAAATAGACCATAAAGTTAATTTCTACACACTAACAACCAAATTTCTGTATAAAATATAAAAACATTCCCCTTTACACTGGTATTAAAAATAAATGATTATGACTACACTTCTTTAAGGAGAGAAAATGTTATTTAAAAATGAACTATATTAATGAGAGACTTTCAAAAGGCACAGAAATGCAAAAACAAATACTTTGATGGATTAGAACATCATAAATTTACTGTACCACCAAAAGAATGCGATCTACCATTGTGAAGTAATGCTTGTATATAACTTGTAAAGAATTGAATCTAAGACTGGAGCTGACTATATAGTCAGAGTAAATGCAAATGAGGCCCTCCCTACACTGATTAAACCAGCCGAGCCCCGACCATAAAGCTGGAGAGGAGCCCCAGCCCCAGGATAACCAGGTGGCCCCATTCAATGCTTAGGAAACAACACAGACAAACCACTATGGAGTCTGTGCTCAGCTGGGTTTTCCTTGTCGCTATTTTAAAAGGTAACTCATGGAGAAAAAGGGGCCTTGAATCTGTGAGTGGAGGTGAGTGAGAGATACAGGGGATGTGGGACCATTTCCTGACCAGATGTCTTGTGTCTGCAGGTGTCCAGGGTGAGGTGCAGCTGGTGGAGTCTGGGGGAGACCTGGTGAAGCCTGGGGGGTCCCTGAGACTCTCCTGTGTGGTCTCTGGATTCACCTTCAGTAGCTACAGCATGCAGTGGGTCCGCCAGGCTCTAGGAAAGGGACTGCAGTGGGTTGCATACATTAGCAGTGATGGAAGTAGCACAAGCTATGCAGACAATGTGAAGGGCCGATTCACCATCTCCAGAGACAACGCCAAGAACACACTGTATCTGCAGATGAACAGCCTGAGAGCCGAGGACACGGCCGTGTATTACTGTACGAGGGACACAGTGAGGGGACCTCAGTGTGAGCCCAGACACAAACCTCCCTGTAGAAGGGTTCAGGACCACCAGGGGGTGCACACTCCTCACCACTTCTGTCTTGAAGGCCCCGGAGCAGTGCAGTTGGTGGTTCTGGGCAGGTTTCCTGACAGGGTCAGGGCTTCCTCTCCATGGAGCAGTTTCCCTCAGGGAGTATCTATGAACACTTGGTTATGTGTTTACCTCCTCAGTCTCTTTCTTAGAGACCTAGAAATTCAATTATAGCACTTGAACTTACTTGTAATTAACATCTCCTGACCTGAAATATTAATCAATTACAAATAACTCCATTCATGTCATCTGAACATTTTCATGAGTCATATTGGCACTCCCTTTGGATCACAGGACCACAAGATAACTGTTCTCTTGCACATCACTGTATTCAATAATCTCCATTCAACACAACTGAAAAGCGACATTCTACAAAAATTTTAAAAACAGCCTGGGAGTGAGAAAAATTCCCAGCATGGCACAGTAGGGAGGTGGACTCTGAGGTCACTCACACACACACTCGTTCTTGAGAGAATAAGCTTTAAAAACCTTCACTTTCATGTCTGATGAGAGCCAGGCAAGCCTCTCACCATGTCATAAATGCCTGGATGGTGCCAGGGAGGTCACTAGCTTTGGGTGTGTGTTGTGGGTCAGTGCTGGGGACAGGATCCTGCTCCATGGTATTTGGGGAGGAGGTGAGGCCCTAGGGGAGTACTTACAACAGGAAGTGTAGCCTCATGATAGGTCCAGGGTCCTTATACACCAGGATTGGGTAAGCTCCCTGCATCCTGGCCCCATGTGAGGTGATAGGGAAAGGACGGTCTAGGACATGGGTGCCCTCCAGACACCACATGTGCCTGCACCTGGACATCAGACGTCTCAGATTCCAGATCTGTGAGAATGAGTGTCTGTGGTTTGCTCTATCCAGTCCATGATATTCCAGGTGTTGTGACTGGCTAAAGTAATTTTTTCTTTGTTTAAATTGATTAAATTGAATTTACTAATATTTACTACACATTCCCTGCTCATCACATCACGTGCCCTCCTTAACTCCAATCACCCAGGTCCCCCATTCCCCACCCTCTCCCTTCCAGCGACCCTCAGTGTTTTTTTCCCCCAGAGTTAAGTGTCTCTCATGATTTGTCCTCTTCTGTAGCATTACCCCACTAAGTTTCACTCCTTCCTTTATGGTGTCTGTCAATATTTCCTATTTTACACATGTGAATGAGACCGTATCATTGCCTTTCTGTGATTAATTTCTCTCAACATAATACCTCCAGTACCACTCATGTTGAAGGAAATGTTATTTCATGTTATTCATCATTTCTGACAGCTATGTAATATCCCAATATATATATAAACCACATTTTGAGTATATTTTTATTGGAGTTTGCTTGCCAACATATATTATAATATCCAGTACTCATTCCGCCAATTGCCCCCCTCAGCTCCTGTCATCCAGGCACCCAACCCCCTGAACATCTCTCCTTCCACTCGCATTGTTTTTCTCCCATACTTAGGAGTTTCTCATGTAATAGATGATAATTGATGATAGATGGGATGTTATAGATAGATGGGATGTTATAGATAGATGGGAATTGATAATTCCCACTCATTCTATCTCCCTTCCCCTTTATTCCCTTGCAGTATTTCTTATGTTCTTTTTATGAGTGAAAACATAAAATGTTTTTTCTTCTCTGAATCACTTGCTTCACTCAGCATAATACCCTTCACGTCCATCCATGTTGAAGCAAATGATGGGTATTCATCATTTCTAATGGCTGAGTAATTTTCCAGTATATATGTAGACCATATCTCCTTTATCCGTACATCTGTCGATGGACATTGAAGCTCCTTCCACACTTTCTTTATCCACTATTCTGTGAGGGCTTCATGATTCCTCCCACAGTTTGACTATTGTGGACATTGCTGCTGTGAACATTGGGGTGCAGGGGTCCCTTCATTTCATTAAATTTGTGTATTTGTGGTAAATACCCTGTAGTGTAGTGGCTGCATTACAGCGTGGCTCTATTCTCACTGTTTCAGGACATTCCTTTCTGTTTTCTGGAATGGCTGAACAAGCCTGCATTCCCACCAAATGTGAAAGAGACAGTTCCACTTCCTCAATGTCCTTGCTTATATTTATTGTTTCCTGGCCTTGTTACTTTATCCATTCTGAGTTGTATAAGTGGCATCTTAGTGTGGTTTTCATTTGTATTTCCCTGATGACATGTCATGTGGATCATTTTTCTTATCTGCCTGTTGGCCATGTGTAGGTCTTCTTTGGAGAAATGGCTGTCTGTGCCTTCTCTCCATTTCTTCACTGGATTGTTTGTATTGTTGGGTGCTGACTTTGTTAAGGAAACATCTTTTCCTATTCTGTACGTTGGCACAGGCCAAGATTCTGACTCACTGAAATGTGCGCAAGGACATATGACAAAACCTCTACAATGTAAGGAGTAGGATAAAATCACTCTATGGGGACACATGACACTTATAAACCAAGATTTACATGGAAAAATCATTACAAAGTACCACGTGGACACAAAGTCTGAAGTCTGAAATATTACTTAACAAAAACATAGTTTCTCAAAGCAGTCAATATGAACACGCAAAGGCAGTCACAACAGTTTGACAAGTAGGGAAAGAGGAGAACAGGTAGGATTCGAGGTCAAGGAGTTATCAGGTAACATTCAAAAACATGGTGTGGTGAAAAATGCCACTAAACAATTATGAAAAATAAGGGAAAAAAGCTGGAAGAGGTCCTTACATTGATCCTTCAGTTGTAGATATCAGCTCATTGTGTGTGACCTCTACCATCTCCATGTTGAAACCTAAGGCCCATGAGATGGGAAGAGGAGGTGGGGCCTTGGGGAGCAATTATGTCAGCAGATCGATCCCCATGATGGGATCAGGAACCTTATTCACTAGGACTAGGAAATCTCCCTGCCTCCTGCCCCATGTGAGGTGACAGGGAAAGGACAGACTAGGACGTGGGTGCTCTCCAGACACCACATCCTTGTGCACCTGGACCTCAGACGTCGTAGACTCCAGAACTATGGGAAATGAAGGTCTTTCTTTTGATTTGCCAAATCCATTTAGATGTTACAGCAGCCAGCAGAAGCTAAAGTTTTCTTCTTTTTCTTCTTCTTCTTCCTCTTCTTCTTCTTCTTCTTCTTCTTCTTCTTCTTCTTCTTCTTCTTCTTCTTCTTCTTCTTCTTCTTCTTCTTCTTCTTCTCTTTAATTAAATTCAATTTTCCAAAATTTACTATACACCCAGTGCTCATCACATCTCGTACCCTCCTTAATGCCCATCACCCAGTTACCCCATCCCCACAACAACCTCCCTTCCAGTGACCCTCAATTTAATTACCAGAGTTAAGTGACTCTCATGGTTTACCTTCCTCTCTAGTATTACCCCGGTCAGTTCCACTCCTTCCCTTTTGGTCTCTTTCAATATTTCTTATATTCCACATATGACTGAGATGTATCATTGCCTATCAGTGACTGGTTTATTTTCTTCAATATGATACCTCAAGTTCCAACCATGTTGACATGAATGTTCCTTCATGTTATACGTAATTTCGAGCGGCTTAATTATACTTCAATTTATATACAAACCACATCTTATTTATCCACTCTCCTGTCAAGGAACACCATGGTTCCTCCCAGTTCAATTATTGTGGACATTGCTGTTGTGAACATTGAGGTACAGGTGACCCTTCATTTAACTACATCTGTGTCTCTGAAGCTAATACCCAGGATAGCAATGGCTGGGTCATAGGGTGGCTCTCTTCTCAGTTTTGGAATAAATTTGATTCTGTTATCTGAGGAGCCTGCACCAGCTTTCATTCCTACCAACAGTGCAAGAGTTCTCCCTTTCTCCACATCCTCTGCAATATTTGTTATTTCCAGCCGTGTTAGTATATCCATTCTGAGTTGAAGAAGTGGTATCTTCTTGTGATTTTCATTTGTATTTCCCTGATGACAATTCATGTGGTTCATTTTGCTTTTTTTAATAATAAATTTATTTTTTATTTGTGTTCAATTTCCAACATACAGAATAACACCCAGTGCTTATCCCGTCCAGTGCCCCCCTCAGTGCCTGTCATCCAGTCACCCACACCCCCCGCTCTCCTCCCCTTCCACCACCCCTAGTTCATTTCCCAGAGTAAGGAGTCTTTCATGTTCTGTCTCTGTTTCTGATATTCCCTACCCATTTCTTCTCCCTTACCCTCTATTCCCTTTCACTATTATTTATATTCCCCAAATGAATGAGACCATATAATGTTTGTCCTTCTCTGATTGACTTATTTCACTCAGCATAATACCCTTCAGTTCCATCCACGTCAAAGCAAATGGTGGGTATTTGTCGTTTCTAATGGCTGAGGAATATTCCATTGTATACATAAACCACATCTTCTTTATCCATTCATCTTTCAATTGACACTGAGGTTCCATCCAGAGTTTGGCTATTGTGGACATTGCTGCTATAAACACTGGGGTGCAGGTGTCCCAGAGTTTCACTGCATCTTTGGGGTAAATCCCCAGCATTGCAATTGCTGGATCATAGGGCAGATCTATTTTTACATCTTTGAGGAACCTCCACACAGTTTTCCAGAGTGGCTGCACCATTTCACATTCCCACCAACAGTGTAAGAGGGCTCCCTTTTCTCCGCATCCTCTCCAACATTTGTGGTTTCCTGCCTTGTTAATTTTCCCCATTTTTCTCATCTGCCTATTGTCCATGTGTACGTCTTCTTTGGGGTAATGCCCGTAAATGTATTTTCCCAATTTCTTGACTGGATTGCTTGATTATTTTTGAGTATGAATTTGTTATGCAAATATCTTCTCGTATTCTGTACGTTGCCTTTCATCATATTGACCACTCCATTGCTGTGCAGATTTTATCTTGAAGAAGTCCCAGTAGTTCATTTTTTCCTTTGTTTCCTATGCCTTAGATGTATTGCCACTAATCGCTGCATTTCAGGTCAGATGTTGATACCTGTATTTTCCTTTATGATTTTGAAGTGTTACTGCCTCATATTTTGGTCTTTCACTCATATTGAGTTTATCTTTTTGTCTGCGGTAGGAGAATAGTCTACATTTGCTTCTGTAGGTGGCCATCCAAGTTTTTAGCACTGTTTATTGATGAGTCTGTGTGTTTTCCATTGCGCATTCTTTCTTGATTCTGGAGGATTAGTTGATCATCGATTTGATTGTAGCTTCTGGCTTCTCTACTTGGTTCCATTCATCCATGTGCTGTTTTGTGCCAGTACCAGCTTGTCTTGATGATAACGACTCAGTAAAACAGCTTGACCACAAACATTGTGATGCCCTTGCTGTGGCATTTTGATTGTTTTCAACATTTTTCTACCTAATCAGCATTTTAAGAAGTAAACTGAGGAAGTTACAATGAGATGGAAAGCGATTGCATGCTATGGATTAGAAGAATAACTATTGTTGGGACACCTGTGTTCCTCAGTGATTGAGTGTCTGCCTTTGGCTCAGGTCAAACTCAGGGTTCTTGGATGGATCCTACAGCAAGATCCCTGAAGGGATCCTGCTTCTCCCCCTGACTATGTCTCTGCATCCCTCTAGGTATCTCTCATGAGTAAAAAAGTTAAGAAATACGTTTTAAAAACAGGACTAATATTTTGAAAATGTATGCTACCCTGCATACTCTACGCAGTCAATGGAATCCTTATCAAAACTGATAGACTTCCTATACAGAGTTGAGACAGACAATCCTAAGAGGTGTATGGCACAGGACAAGATTCTAGTGACACATGAACCCAACGCTGAAATTCTGGCATTTTCAGACTGCATTTGTTGTGTCAAGAACCTGTTAAGCTCCCTCAGCCAGTCAAAGGTGGATTTCTCACATATTCCTTCCTGGAGTTAGGACTAAGGTGTTGTCAATCATAGAGATATGTGGAAAAGACACAATGGAAACACAGAAGGAGAATCTTGGGGCAAGATAAACAGAGTTACTGAGACACTTTGGGAGTTCAGTTTAAGGATGTTCTTTTATAACTTTTCCATAAGGTGGTGATGTGTTGAGCCTGTGGAGTCTATGTCTTACCATCACCTGACAGGGTTGTGTTTTCCTGACTGTGATGGATACCTTGTCACTTAATGAACATTTGGTGTGTCCAGTCCCCATTTCAAACCCACCAGCACATATGAATCTACCTCTTTCATGTGGGCAGTTTCCCATTAGGGTGTTCCTCACTGGAAACCCTCAATGGACTTACATTACGTATTTGCCCTTTTTCTTTTTATTTACATGCAATCATGTAAATGATTGTAATGGGATCAGCCCAAGCCAGGTAACGTGAACTGATGAAGACAATGTCGCAGCTATGCAATCCTATTCCGTAGTCTACACATGAACCTACTTGGAGGTGAAGCTAAATCAGGGTAATTAAGTCTGCTCATGTTCAGCAAGACAAGGGAGCAGCTCTGAATGCCCAGAAGGAGTGGAGGGGTCAGCTTTGTCCAAGTTCAACAATATCTGTACACAATCTTCTCTCCACAGACTTGCACACACAGGACTTAAACCAAAAAAAGAAGACTTTTCAACAATCTGTAAATGGATAAACTATTCATAGACAATCGATAACCATGCCTGTTCTCCACATCCTCAGCAGGACTTGGTCCATTCTCATTTTTATTGTTTTGGTTCTTTCATAGACTAGACTAGGAAACAGCTGTGAGGAGATATCTCAGTATTTGGGGGTTAGAATTCTCTGATGCTTAGTGATGTTGAACGCTGATGAATGTTTGTATTCTTCCTATATTTTTATTTGTTTATTTGAGATACAGACAGATTGCGTACATAGAGGAAGGAACAGTGAGAGAAGCGAATTATTTTCTTTTTGTAAACCCAGTGTGGGGATGAGTCCTAGGACCCTGAGATCATGACCAGAGCTGAGGTCAAAGCATAACCAATTGATTAACTAAGAACATAATTTTGTTTGCTTTCTATAGAAAAATGATTATGGAAGACCTTCACCTATTTTTTTTAAATATATCTATTTAGACGGAAAGAGATAACAGGAGAGGAGCAGATGGAGAATGAGAGAGAAAATTTCAAAGTGATTCCCCATGACCACAGAGCCTGACTCGGGACTCAATCCCAGGATGCTGAGATTATGACCTGAGCCAAAACCAAAAGTCACACGCTTAACCACCTGAGTCACCCAGGGCTTAATCCGTGCCCAAATTCTTAATTAGGGGATCTGGGTTTGTCATTGTTCTGTGTTACATATTTACTCTTGAGGTTAAGTGTCCCTTCTGTAGTTTGGATACTAATTCCTTCTGAATATATAGTTGAACACACTGACCCGCAATTCATAGCCTGCCTTCTTACTCTAATATTTGCTATACACAATTTCTATTTTATGAATCACCAGTCGTCTCTTTTTGTTTTTGTTTTACCTATGATTTTGCTTTTATATAAAAAAAAATCAGAGCCAAGTAAATGTCATGATTTTTTCTCCAGGTTCCAGGTTCAAGACTTCTGAATTCTTCGATTCATTTTGTGATTTAACATCTCCATGCCTCTCTATGATGTAAGATAAGAACCAAGCATCATTTTTTTGCATGAGGCTGTCCAACACCTTTTGTTATAGAGACTATCCTTTCCCCAGTGTGTATTCTTAGATATCCTGTGTAGAATTTACTGACTGTAGGAGCACATATTTACTTCTGGGCTCCTTAATGTGCTGTAGTGTGTACATGTCTGACAATAGATGGTCACACAGTGATGTCCTGAATATACCTCTCCAAATATTTATAAAGAGGTAAGTGTGATGCCTGAGGATTGGTCTTTTTCATTATTGTATGGTCACTCTCATGGGATTTGTTATTCAATAAGATTATACATATTTTCTATTTAAAAAAACAACTGGAATTTTGATTAAGTCATTTAACATTAGATTATCAGAATGGAAAACAGAAATAGTGTCTATATAAATACGAATCATCAATATTTATTTTATTTTTTATAAATTTATTTTTTATTGATGTTCAATTTGCCCACATATAGAATAACACAAAGTGCTCATCCCATCAAGTGTCCCCCTCAATGCCCATCATGCAGTCACCCCCACTCCCTGCCCACCTCCCCTTCCACCACCCCTAGTTCGTTTTCCACAGTTAGGAGTCTCTCATGTTCTATCTCCCTTTCTGATATTTCCCACTTTTCTCTTCTCCTTTCCCCTTTATTCCCTTGCAATATTTTTTATATTCCCCAAATGAATGAGAACATATAATGTTTGTCCTTCTCCGATTGACTTATTTCACTCAGCATAATACCCTCCAGTTCAATCCACGTTGAAGCAAATGGTGGGTGTCATTTCTAATGGCTGAGTAATATTCCATTGTATACAGAGACCACATTTTCTTTATCCATTCATCTTTCGATGGACACTGAGGCTCCTTCCACAGTTTGGGTATTGTGGACATTGCTGCTATAAACATCGGCATGCAGGTGTCCCAGTGTTTCATTGCATCTGTATCTTTTTTTTTTTAATTAATTTTTATTGGTGTTCAATTTACCAACATACAGAAAAACACCCAGTGCTCATCCCGTCAAGTGTCCACCTCAGTGCCCATCACCCATTCCCCTCCAACACCCACCCTCCTCCCCCTGTCCATCGAAAGATGAATGGATAAAGAAGATGTGGTTTATGCATCTGTATCTTTGAGGTAAATCCCCAGCAGTCTGCTTCTTTATCCTCGCTCTTCATATACTCAGACTCCTATCATAAAAATGGTATTAAGACTTCATAAGTTATTGATAGTTCTATGTCTACCCTTGCTCTCTTTACCTTTGGTTCCTCTTCTTTCAGTCATTATTTTCTATAGTTATTTTTTCTCAATCACTGCTTTATTTGACGGTTTCATCCACCAACATTATATTGGCCTTTGCCTGGATTGCATCTTGGTTCTAGTATTTTTAATATGGCTTGATTTGATTTTAATTTATTTATCTTAGCAGACCAGGAAACGTTGTTGCCTTTTCTCCTTTTTCTAAACCTAGCTGGTATTGTATTTTTTGATCTTTGTTTAAAAGTCCGATTTACACACATTGTGTAAATATTGATCAAATATACTTCCTTTATATTTGCAATCTGTTCAGTCTACTAAGTACATTTGTTCATTATTTCATTTTTTTCTACAAAGAAAAAAGGTAAGAAAAGACAAATATCAAAAAATGAACATTCTGTGTTTGTTTCAGTCTATGTTTGTAGGAATACATATCATACAATTTTTTAAATAAATAAAATGAAATTAGAAAAAATAAGTAAACAATTTACATATAATATAAACATTAAAGAGAAAATTTGAAAAAATGGTGTGAATATTAATTACATTAAACAAGTATGGAAATAGGGAAGACAAAAGCGAGAAATGGTCATTCTAAGTAGACAAATATCTGAATCTCTGGGAAAGGAGATGAATGATATATGGAAGAAGCAGATAACATAAAATTATACTACAAATACACTAAGGTTCTACATGGGGCCTCAGGTGGAAGCTGTCCTCTCCCCAAGGTCACCAGCTGGTTCGGAAGATCAGGTGTACACTGTGCACATGCAGAGACCACAAGCTTTTACTGGACCCATGAGGATCCTCATGGTTAGGATCTGGATTGGAGGACCTCCCACCTGCATGGAACAGCTCCTTAATCCTTCAGGTGCTGATATCAGTTCACTGGGTGTGACCTCTACCATTTGCATGCTGAAACCTATCGCCCATGTGATGTGAGGCAGAGGTGGAGCCTTAGGGAAGCACTTAGGTCAGAAGGCGTGCAGCCTCATCATAGGATCAGGTCCCTTATCCAACAGGACTGGGAAAGTTCCCCACACACTGGACCAATGTGAGGTTACAGGGAATGGATAGGTTAGGATGTGGGCGGTCACCTGACACCACATATGCCTACTCTTGGACCTCAGGGTTCCCAGGCTTCAAGTCTGTGGGAATTAGTGTCTGTTGTTTGATTCATCAAGTCCATGTAGGATGTACCAGCAGGAGGCCCAGGATAAGGTAGTTTATATTGTCTTTATTTAAATGCAATTTGCCAGAATATTGTATAACAAACACTCCCCTTCACATCACATGCCCTCCTTAATGCTGATCTGTTGTGCCCAAGATTGCAAATCCAAGAAACCAGGAAGGAGCTGACACTGATGCAAGCACAAGAGGGTTTATTAGCAATTTCAAGCTTGGGTCCCAGTATACCCGACACAGTGGAACAGGGACTTGGACCCTGAAGTGGGTTACAGCTGGGTTTTTTATGGACTGGTCTAGGGGATTTTCAGAAGGGGTAGAGGAATTTCTCAAGTTCTCTTTACATTCTGATATGGGGCTTTCAAGGGCATGGAGCTCTGTTCTCAGTCTAATAGGGGGCTTACTGCCACTGGCTTGGGCTGTTGTCTTTCTGATATGGGATTCCCTGCCGAGGACATTCTGCAGCTTTTCCTGTAAAGTTCAGCTCTTATTTACAGGGGCCTAAGATGGCTGTACTTGTGATAATGCTAAACTTGTGGTGGAATGGCCTTAATTTTTCTCAGCCTCCACATTTCCCCCTCTCAGAGGAACCTAAGGAAGGACCCAATCATGGGTCCACGTTGGTCTCTGAGTGAGCCAGTGGGAATGATTAAACCATGATTCAAACCAACCTTGTCACTATCCTCGTTCCCATTTACATTTAGCCAAACCTTTTCTGACTTTTGCCACAGATTCCCGGACTATTCCTGAGTGGTCAGTAAAGAAGAAACACTCCTCTTTTGGGGCAGCACATAACTCCCCTCCTTGCTTGCAAAAGCCTCTCTACACTTAAGATGCTCCCATCTTTTTAAACCTTAAAAGACTTTAAAAGCAAGGCTGAATTGGGTGCACATTTTTAAATGGCTAATGGGGATTGGTTCTGGCACGAAGAGGACAGAGCATAAGTAACATTAGTGTGGTAAGTGAGAATGGCGCAGACTTAGCTTTAGGGGATTGTGGCCTTTCCATTCTGGAACAAAGTCCTTGAGAATGGAGGCTGGGTCAGCTGGCCAGATGTGTGTGTAGTGGACCCACAGAGTAATCCCGTCAACCTTGAGAGTTTTGGGAGTGGTCAGGATCACAAAATAGTGTCCCTTCCAGTGAGGTTGAAGTGTCTGGTGTTGGTATCTCTTCACCTACACCCAGTCACCTGGTCGGTCGGTATCCATGGGGACCCGGGGGTGGCCCAGTCTCTTAGAGGGGCCTCAGCTAAGGTCACACCTGCTCATAGATTCATTGTAACATTTGGAGGTAGAAAAGGAGTTAGTGATCATCAAATTCAGCAAGCACCTCATGTTTTAAATTGGGGATAATAGGGGAGGAAGACCGAACATGATCTCGTAGGGAGTCAGTCCCATCTTATATGGGAAGTTCCTCACCCTATATAGGGCGAAGGGGAGGAGAGTCACCCAGTCCCCGCCAGTCTCCAGGGATAATTTAGTTAAAGTCTCCTTTAATATTCTGTTCATCCTCTCTACCTGTCCTGAGCTTTGGGGCCTATATGCACAATGTAATTTCCAGTCTGCCCCAAGTGCTAGTGCCACTCCCTGTGTTACCTTAGAGACGAATCCTGGGCTGTTCTCTGATCCAATCTTAACAGGAATACCATACCTCAGTAAAATGTCTTCTAGCAGTTTCTTGGTCATGGTCTGTAGTGTTTCATGTTTGGTGGGAAATGCCTCCGTCCATCCTGAAAAAGTAGTTACAAACACTAGTAAATGCCTGTATCCATATTTTTCAGGTTTTACCTCAGTGAAGTCCACTTCCCAGTAGGATCCTGGGTGGTCCTCTCGGAGCCGGGTGCCTGGGTTAAATCCATGGGCGGTGGCATTAGTTAACTGGCATGTGTGGCAGCTTGCCACAATCTGCTCCATCTTTGCTCAAGAGTTTTTAATAGTGATCTTTGCATGTCGTATGAGGTCTTCCATCTTCCTTATTCCCATGTGAGTACTCCAGTGCATTTTTGATAGGACTCGCCATCCTAGTTCCTCCTGCAGCCAACGGTCAATGTCAGTCATTGGGGCTGATGGCATTTGGTGGAGACGATATTCGTCTTCTAAACTCAGGACAAGCACCTGAATCGTGCACCCTTCTTTGTTTAGAATTTTTGCCCCTTCAGGATGGAAGTGAATTTGTGCCCCCATCTTGGTGAGCAAATCCTGACCTAACAATGGGTATGGCACTCAGGGATGACCATGAAGGAATGGGATACCCGTCCCATGCCGAGATCCACAGTTCTTTGGGTAGCCCATGACTACTGTCTGGTGCCTGTGACCTCTTGCACCCATGAAGTCTTGTTTGCCTATTTCCCTTGGGGTTGTAATAAAACCAAACGCTGTGCCCCAGTGTCCACTAGAAATGCAATGGGTTTCCCCTCCACTCTGAGAGTTATCCTGGGCTTGGGGAGAGGTGCCAAATCCCAACTTCCCTAGTCATCCAGGTCCTCCATCTCCAAGATCTTGGCGGGGCCTTAGATATTTTATTAAGACAGTTTTTTACCCAGTGGCCCTCTTCTTTGCAATAAGCACATTGGTTTTTGTTCAGCTTAGGGCACTCCTGATGGGGACAGGGTCGTCCTCCTTACATATCCCTGAAGCAAGCTTCTTGAGGCGCCTCAGTATTTCCCATGGGTCCTCTGTGGTTGTGGCCAGCAGGGTCTTGGCCAGGTTTCGGGTCTGCTGGTCACATAATTTGGCTTGTTGCTCTTCCAGACTCTATTATTTTAGGCTCTTTCTGCTACTATTACTAAGTCCTGCAAGCTCTTCTCTCCTAGTCTCTCTACTCTTTGCAATTTCTTTTTAATGTCCAGAGTGGCCTGGTTAACCAAAGCCATGATAATTGCGGCCTTTGTTTCTGGGGCTTCTGGGTTCATAGGGGTGTACTGCCTAAAAGCCTCCATGATTCTATCTAAGAAGGCTGCTGGACTCTCATCCTTACCCTGTCTCACATCATATACCTTGGCCAGATTGGTAGGCTTACAAACGGCAGCCTGGAGACCTGCCATTAGTGTCTGGCGGTAGAGCCAGAGTCTCTCCTTTCCTTTAGCTGAGTTGTAGTCCCAGGTGGGGCAGGAAAAAGAGAAGGCAGCATTTATGAGGTATGGGTTTTGAGTTGGCTGTCTGTCCTCTCCCAGGACAGACTTCCAGGCTTCCACCTGAATTCGTTCTCTCTCTTCAGTGGCGAAGAGAACCTGCAAGAGCTGTTGGCAGTCATCCCAAGTAGGCTGGTGGGTAAAGACAATAGTATCTAAAAGCCATATTAGATCTCTCGATTTAAAAAAAAATTTAAAAAAATTAAAAAGATCTATCAAATTATCAGAGAACTTTGCATTTGGGGTTTTCCAATTATAGAAATCACTGATGGAGAATGGCCAATATAGCATTAACCCTCTGCCAGTCTCATCAGGGGGCCCCATGGTGCAGAGGGGAAAGGCTATGGAGTTGATCGGCCCTGCATTTGGAGGTGGGGCCACCTGGTGGATCCTTCCACGTGTCCCCACTGCTGACCCGCACAC
This sequence comes from Vulpes vulpes, assembly GCF_048418805.1. Taxonomy (NCBI): domain Eukaryota; kingdom Metazoa; phylum Chordata; class Mammalia; order Carnivora; family Canidae; genus Vulpes; species Vulpes vulpes. The sequence continues at coordinate 133,184,206 of NC_132785.1, read as the reverse complement.
AGGGACTCCCTCATCAGGGAGGGGTGGCGCCCCTTCTGCAGCCACCAGCACCTCCAATGGAGGGGCAGAAGGGGGAGTAGGTGCCCCATACGGCGGCAGGAGAATCAGGTCCTCTGAGGAGGAATCATGCAAGACCAGATACAGGGGCGCTTGGGCCGTAGATTCGGTCTCCTTCTCAGCTTTCTGCAGGGATAGAATCTCAGTAGGTCCTGCTTTGTGGGTAAAAATGGTTTTAGCCAAGGAAGGAGATTCTCGATCGTGTCCTGCCAGGCCAGGATGGAGGGTACCTGGTCAGAGTGGCCATCCAGTATGTCCCTGAAGATCACAGCCTTAACCTGAATGATAATAGGTAGGTGGAAAGTTCCTTCTCAGGAGGCCATCCCATGTCAAAGTTTGGCCATTCTGAAATGCAGTAAGTTTGAAATCTCCCTCTCCTTATGTAAACAGTTATGCCAGTTAACAAAGACACAGTAACACAGACAAATGCACAGTTAAGAAGGACATAGTAACACAGAGAAACTTTCCAGTGTGGCCGCAGAGACAAAACAGAAAGTAATCCGAAGACCTGGCAGCTGGATCTCCTTGCAGATGAGGACCCCCTCCTCCTTATAGATGGGGACCTCCGTCCTCCTTACAGTTGGGGACCTCCGTCCTCCTTACAGATGAGGACTCCCATCCTCCTTAGAGATGAGGACCCTGTCATCCAAACAGATGGGGACCTCCATCCTCCTTACAGATAAGGACCTCTGTCATCCTTACAGATGAAGACCCCGTTCTCCTTACATGAGGACCCCGTCCACACAGATGAAGACCCTGTCCTCCAGGCGGGGGAAAGGGACGTCTCCTCAAGACCCCTGGTCGATGGCCTGCCAGTGCGTCTGCCTAAACTGATGTCGACCCAATACAGATTGGAATTCCTACAGGTAAAATACAGTTTAGAGCTCTCAGAGAATATTCTCACAAAAGGTGGAAAAAGTTGAGAGCCCTCACCAACGTGAAACCCTCCAGATGGGGTCCTGGGGATTTCTCAGATCCCGGACAAACCCCCAAATGTTGTGCCCAAGATTGCAAATCCGAGAAACCACCAAGGAGCCGACACCGATTCAAGCACACGAGGGTTTATAAGCAAGCTCGAGCTTGGGTCCAAGTACACCGGAACACAGCCAAGCAGGGCCTTGGACCCCGAAGTGGGTTATAGCTGGGTTTTTTATGGGCTGGTCTAGGGGATTTTCAGAAGGGGTGGAGGAATTTCTCAAGTTCTGTTTACATTCTGAGATGTGGCTTTCAGGGGCATGGAGCTCTCTTCTCATTCTAATATGGGGCTTTCTGTCACTGGCTTGGGCTGTAGTCTTTCTGATATAGGATTCTCTCCCAAGGGCAATTCTGAGCTCTGTTGTCTTTCTGAAATGGGATTCCCTGCTGAGAACATTCTGCAGTTTTTTTCTCTAAAGTTCAGCTCTTATTCACAGGGGCCTAAGATGGCTGTACTTGTGCTAATGCTAAACTTCTGGTGGAATTGCCTTAATTTTTCTCGGCCTCCACAGATCAATGAGTCGCCCCATCCACCTGCCCACCTCCTTCCAGAGACCATCACTTTGTTTCCAGAATTAAGTGTCTCTCATGGTTTGTCTTCCTCTCTATTTTTCCCAACTCTGTTCCCCTCCTTTCCCTTATAGTCCCTTGCAATATTTCTTATATTCCACGTATGAGTGAGACCATATGTTTGCTTTCTTTCTCTGACTGACTTATTTCACTCAGCATAACGTCCTCCAGTTGTATCCATGCCAGAGCAAATGGTGGGTATTGATTCTTTCTGATGGAGGAACAACAACAATGGCAATGGCAAGGTCTCCAGCCTTGGAGACAGCTCCCTGTAGTAGCAAACCCAGTATCCCAGTCCCCCCAACTGGCCTAGATACTCCCGGGGCAGTGGGGGGCACTGACCTGCACAGCTTGGTGGCTCAGGCAGCAGGACAGTCCTGGCTGTCCCTGGGGCAGTGCAGGATCTGGGGTTTTTCTTATAGGTCCCTGGGATCCAGGGTACAGATCTATAGGATACAGAATCAACATGGAAGATAAATTTATGTTTCAACACACTAACAAAAAATTACCTAAAATACAATTAACATAATAATTTTGTTGACACCAGCATTAAAAATAAAGTATTTGGGATTCAACTTCAGGAAGTATAAAATATTGTATAATAAAAATTACCTACATTGATGGGAGTAAAAGGCTAGGCTGGGTGCATCAAGGCCAGTGCTGACTGTGAGACTGCGGTAGTTACTAGCTAGGAGCTGACTCCAGAGCTGGAGACCTGGCTGCTGTTCCTCCTTGTTTCACCTTGTGCCTGGAAGAGATGGGCCGCCAGGGAGCAGGGGAATCACAGGTAAACAGCTGTCACTGAGCCCAGCACCCAGCAGGGGTTGTGGCATCTCCACCCAGGCACAGGCACATGAGAATCAGCACAGCAAGCCCCACATCCAGAACACCAGCTGGAAGGTCAGGAGAGGAGCAAGTTCATGACCAGCAGTGCTGGAAACCTAGAGGGGTATATGAGGGATTTACAGTAGATAGAACTAGATGGTACTCTTCCTTTTTTTCCTGTTTACTTTTGCTTTTTCCCCTTTTTTATTATTCTTTTCTATTTTTTTCTCTCCTTTGGGATTCTTGGAATTTATTGTTTACTACTTAGTTTTAAAATTTGATTTTCAGTTTAGTGGATCTTTTGCTTTATTTCATTCTGTACTTTGTTTTCAATTTCTGGCCTCCAAACTTGTCAGAATTATCTAGGTTGAAATTTACTCAGGTTGTGGTTAATATTATTGATGCAGCCCACTGAAACAGCCACTCTGCACTGAGAAAAATGACTAGACAGAAGAAATAACCACAAAAGAAAGAAACAGAAACAGTACACTCTGCCTCAGACTTACAGAACTTGGATTACAACTCGTATTCAGAAAGCCAATTCAGAAGCATAATTGGAAAGCTACTAGTGGCTCTGGAAAAAAGCATAAAGGATTCAAGAGACTTCCTGAATTCAGAATTTACATCTAATTAGACCAAAATTAAAAATCTCAATTAAATGAGATGCAATCTAAACTGGAAGTCCTAATGATGAGTCTGTTTTTTTATTATAAATTTATTTTTTATTGGTGTTCAATTTGCCAACGTACAGAATAACACCCAGTGATCATCTCATCAAGTGCCCACCTCAGTGCTAATGACGAGTCTTAATGACATAGAAGAAAGAGTGAGTGACATAGAATACAAGTTGATGGCAAGGAAGGAAGCTGAGAAAAAAAATGGGAAACAATTAAAAGACCATGAGGAAAGGTTAAGGGAAATGATGGAGGTGCACACTCCTCACCGCTTCTGTCTTGAAGGCCCAGGAGCAGGTGCAGATGGAGGTTCTGGGCAGGTTTCCTGTAGGGCTCTATATCTTTCTCCATGGAACAGATTCCCCCAGGGAGCCTCTATAGACTCAAGATTCTGAGTTGACTTCTTCAGTGTGTGATTTCAAAATTTGTTCCTTTATAAGAAACAGTTATTTCTACATTCACAGAGCACACAGTTGCTTACACTTGTTTACACTTGTCACTAAATAGGAATAAATTACAAATATCTCCATGTTGAGGATGTCCAAAATAGGTCAACCTATATATGCACCTATAAAAAAATCGAAGTAGAGAGAAACAATATGAAATATTGGAAAATGAGTAAGTGATCTCAAGAAAGCAGCACATTATTATCATGAAATGATAATAGAAGATGCCTGAGGTACTACCCAGGGTCTCAGGTGGAACCTGTCCTCTCCCAAGGTCACCAGGAGGTACTGAAGGTCATGTGTACACTGTGCTCAGAGACCAGAAGTCTCTACTGGATCCATGTTTATCCCCAGGATGAGGAGCTGGATTGGAGGACCTTCCACCTGCAGGGAATAACTCATTGACCAGTCAGGTGCTGATATCAGTTCCCTCTGTGTGACCTCCACCATGCCCATGTTGGAACCTAATGCTGTTGAGATGGGGAAGGAGGTGGAGTCTTAGGGGAACAATGAGGTAAGGAGGCTGAAGCCTCAGGATAGGACCCTATCAAAACACCATCAACATTTTTCTAAGGGATGGAAGAAGCCTAAAATTTGTAAATAAACAGAAAAGATTCTGAGTGAGCAAAAGAATGTTGAAACAAAAAACAAATCAGGGCAGCCCGGGTGACTCAGCATTTTAGCACTGCCTTTTTGTCCAGTGCTTGATCCTGCAGACTTGGGAACAAGTCCCATAGCAGGCTCCCTACATGGTGCCTGCTGCTCCCTCTGCCTGAGTCTCTACCATTATCTCTGTATCTCTGTGTCTCTCATGAGTAAATAAATAAAAACTTAAAAACAACAATGCAAAAGCCATCAGAATTCCAAATTTCAAAGTTGTGATCATCAGAACAGTATAATAGTGGCAGTAAAACATGCACATGTTCAATGGAATAGAAAAAGAACCCTTAAATGGACACACAGCTCTATGACCAACTTATCCTCGACAAATTACAAAAGACTATCGACTGGAAAAAGGGCATTCTCTTGAACAAGTGGTGTTGGGAACATTGGACAGCGGCAAATAGAATGAACCTGGGGCACATTCTTACACGCCACAGAAAGATAAACTCAGAGTAGATGAAAGACCTAAATGTGAGGCAAGAAACCATCAAAATCAAGGAGATTTTGTGACCTCAGCCACAATAGGTTCTTGGTACTTGAATCTCCAAAGGGAAGGGAAACCAAAGGAAGAGTGAACTCTATGGACTACATCAAGGAAGGAGCTGTCATACAGCTGTGGAAACACTCAACATAATTAAAAGGCAGCCTAACTGTGTAGATTGAGCATCCATGTAGCTTGAGCATCTGTCTCTGGCTCAGAGAGTCCTAGAGCTCTAGGATTCAGACCAGCATTAGGCTCCATGTGGGGAGCCCACTTCTCCCTCTGCCGGTCTCTGCATCTCTCTCTCTGTCTCTCATGAATGAACAAATAACATCTTCCAAAAGAATAAATACAATGGGAGAAGAGATTTGCAAATATATCTCCAGATTAAGGCTGGTTTCCAAAATCGAAAAATAAATTTCCAAACTAAACAACCACAAAGTGAAAACTACAATCAGAAATGGGCAGAGGACATGATGATTCACCTTGTCCTGATTTGAGTTGTAGACTGTCACTTTATATTAGGTAGGTCATCCACGTACAAAATGAAATTTATTGTCTCCTCTAGGTCTACCTAATATCAACTGCTTACCTGAAAGATGCAGATGCAATGAAACCCTGGGACACCCGCATCCCGATGATTATAGCAGCAATGTCCACAATAGCCAAACTGTGGAAGGAGCACGGGGACCATGGAAAGATGAATGGATAAAGAAGATGTGGTTTATGTATACAATGGAATATTACTCAGCCATTAGAAATGAAAAACACCCACCATTTGCTTCAACGTGGATGGATCTAGAGCATATTACGGCTGAGTGAAATAAGTCAATCGGAGAAGGACAAACATTATATGGTCTCATTCAGTTGGGGAATATAAATAATAGTGAAAGGGAATAGAAGGGAAGGGAGAAGAAATGGGTAGAAAATATCAGGAAGGGAGACCGGACATGGAAGACTCCTAACTCTGGAAAATGAACTAAGGGTGGTGGAAGGGGATGAGGGGTGAATGGGTGATGGGCACTGAGGGGGGCACATGACGGGATGAGCACTGGGTGTTATTCTGTATGTTGGCAAATTGAACACCAATATAAATAATTTATTATTTAAAAAAATGCTGCAATAAACATACGATGCACGTGAAAAGAAAAAAAAAAAGAACAGACAATGCATCCTGAAGACAAGAGGAAAATGCCCCAGACTGGCGGACCTACCAGTAAAAGCAGCAAGAAAACTACATTGAAAAAAAAAAAGAAAACATGGTAACCTGGAAAGAAAATAATGAGTTTTCCTATGACAATCTCAATAGAGTCAATGAGTAAAACTGTCACATAAAAACTGGAAGAAATAACTCAAGACCTCAGCAAAAAAATCAGTATATGAAATTAGCAAATAAAATGAAGATATATTCCTACAAAATAACAACAAATTACATGTACAAAATTAACAAAATTATTTGATTTATACTAGCATCTAAAATAAATATTTAGGATTAAAATTTACTAACAAGATGAAATATCTCCAGAAAATGACCTATACTGATGTTTTCTTTGAAATGCACCCAGAAATTCGAAAATAACTGTGCTTAGAACTTCATATAGTCAGAGGGCCATCTACAAAAATTGCTATAGAATTGTGGTACAACACTTGTGTTGGCTTTAAATACGCGAACTTATGTCTGGAGCTCATTATATAGTTAGAGCACATGCAAATGGGGCCCTCCATCCACTGATTAAACCAGGCCAGTTCAGACCCTGCAGCTGGGAGAGGAGCCCCAGCCCCAGGATCCCAAGGTGACCCGATTCAGTGATCAGGACACAATACAGACAAAACATCATGGAGTCTGTGCTCGGCTGGGTTTTCCTTGTCGCTATTTTAAAAGGTAATTTATACAGAACCAGAGACCTTGAGTCTGTGAGTGGAGGTGAGTCAGAGAAACAGGGAATGTGGGACAGTTGTTTGACCAGGATGTCTTGTGTCTGCAGGTGTCCAGGGTGAGGAGCAGCTGGTGGAGTCTGGGGGAGACCTGGTGAAGCCTGGGGGGTCCCTGAGACTCTCCTGTGTGGCCTCGGGATTCACCTTCAGTAGCTATGCCATGAGCTGGGTCCGCCAGGCTCCTGGGAAGGGGCTGCAGTGGGTCGCAGGTATTAGATATGATGGAAGTAGCACATACTACACTGACGCTGTGAAGGGCCGATTCACCATCTCCAGAGACAACGCCAAGAACACCCTCTATCTGCAGATGAACAGCCTGAGAGCTGAGGACACGGCCGTGTATTACTGTGCGAAGGACACAGTGAGGCGATCTCAGTGTGAGCCCAGACACAAACCTCCCTGTAGAAGGGGATCAGGACCACCAGGGGGTGCACACTCCTCACCATTTTTGTCTTGAAGGTCCAGGAGCAGTTTCAGATGGAGGTTCTGGGCAGCTTTCCTTTCAGGGATGGGGCTTCCTCTCCAAGGAGCAGTTTCCCCTGGGGAGCCCCTCTGAACACGTGATTATGTGTTTACCTCTTCAGTCTCTTTCTTAGAGACCTAGAATTGAACTATACCACTTGCACTTACTTGTACTTAACATTTCCTGTCCCGAAATTTTAATCAATTACAAATATCTCCATTCACATCATCTGAACCTTTTAATGAGTCCTAGTGGCGATCACTGTGGATCACAGGACCACAAGCTAACATGCTCTCTTGCAAATTGCGGTATAGAGGAATCTTCAATCAACACAAGAGAAAAGAGACATTGTACAAAAATGTTAATAACAGCCTGGGAGTGAGACATATTTCTAGCATGACATGGTAGGGATGTGGACTCAGAGGTACACACACACAAACACACACACACGCACGCACACTCACACAATCACCAGAGTATAACTATTCATCACCTTCACCTTCATGCCTGATGAGAGCCAGGCAGGCCTCTCTTCACGTCATAAATGCCTGGATGGTGCCAGGGAAGGACACTGGCTCCGGGTGTGTGATGTGGGTCAATGGTGGGATGGGGTTAACGGGCAGTAAAGACTGGACATGGTGTGAGGAATCATTTCAGTAAACAAGCATCAAACTGGAAGGACAAAAGAGAAACATGGTCATTCTCAGTAGACAGATGTCTGAATCATAGGGAAAGGAGATGAATAATATATGGAAGCAGCACGAAACTTTAAATAATAATACAAATAGGCCAAGATCCTACCCAGGTCTCAGATGGAAGCTGTCCTCTCCCCAAGGTCACAAACTGGTTCTGAAGGTCATGTATACACCATGTGCTCAGAGACCAGAAGCTTCTACTGGATCAGTGAGGAACCTCAGTGTGAGGAGGTGGATTGGAGGACCTTCCACCTGCAGGGAATAACTCATCGATCCTTCTAGTGCTGATGTCAGATCACTGTGTGTGACCTCTACCATGCCCATGTTGGAACCTAATGTCCATGAGATGGGGAAGGAGGTGGAGCCTTAGGGGAACACTTAGGGAAGGAGGTTCAGCCTCATGATAGGATCAGGGCCCTTATAAACCAGGACTGGGAAAGCTCCCTGCACCCTGGCTCCATGTGAGGAGATGGGGGAAAGGACGGGGTAGGAAGTGGGTGCTCTCCAGGACCACATCTGCCTGCTCCTGGACCTCAGACGTCCCAGATTCCAGATCTGTGAGAAGGAGTGTCTGTTTTTTGATCCTCCCAGTCCATGTATGATGTTCCAGGAATGTGGACAGGTGAAAGTCCATTTTTGTTTGTTGAAATTGAACTTACCAATATTTACTACACACTCAGTGCTCATCATATCACATCCACTCCTTAACTCCCATCACCCAGTTCCCCATCCCCCAACCCCTCTCCTCCACCGACCCTCAGTTTTTTTCCCCCAGAGTTAACTGTCTCTCATGATTTGTCTTCCTCTGTAATATTACCCCACTATGTTTCACTCCTTCCCTTATGGTCTCTTTCAATATTTCCTATATTCCACATATGGGTGAGACCATATCATTGCCTTTCTGTGATTAATTTCTCTCAGTATAATAGCTCCTGTTCCATCCATGTTGAAGGAAATGTTATTTCATGTTATTCATCATTTCTGACAGCTGTGTAATATCCCATTGTATACATAAACCACATATTTTGTATATTTTTATTGGAGTTCGATTTGCCTACATATAACAGCCAGTACTCATTCCGTCAATTGCCCCCCTCAGCTCCTGTCATCCAGGTACTCCAACCTCCCAACCATCTCCCCTTCCACTGCTCCTTTTTTCCCCCCATAGGTAGGAGTTTCTCATGTACTGTTACTGTCTCTGATAATTCCCACTCATTCTATCTCCTTTCCCCTTTATACCCTTGCACTATTTTATTTACTTTGTGTGTGTGAAACCATATAATGTTTGTCTTTCTCTAAATCACTTACTTCACTCACCATATTACCCTCCAGTTCCATCTACATTGAAGCAAATGGTGGATATTTGTCTTTTCCAGTGGCTGAGTAATGTCCCATTGTATATATAAACCAAATCTTCTCTATGCATTCATCTCTTGATGGACACCAAGGCTCCTTCAACATCTTCTTTATCACTCTTCTGTCGAAGGACATCATGATTCCTCCCACAGTTTGTCTATTCTGGACATTGTTGCTGTGAATATTGGGGTGTATGGGTCCTTAATTACATTAAATTTGCATCTTTGGAGTAAATACCATGTAGTGCAATGGCTGTGTCCTAGGGTAGCTCTATTCTCACTTTTTCAGGACATTCCATTCTGTTTTCTGGAGTAGCTGAAGAAGCCTGCATTCCCACCAAAAGAAGAGAAAGTTCCACTTTCTTGATATCCTTGCTTCTATTTATTGATTCTGGCCTTGTTACTTTATCCATTCTGTTGTATAAGTGGGATCTTAGTGTGGTTTTCATTTGTATTTCCCTGATGTCAAGTCAAGTGTTCCTGCTGGATTTCCCATGGGTGGGGCAGGAAGAGAAGATGGGGCGTTGGAGATCAAGGAGCGAGCAGGTAACACTCAAGAATACTGTGTGATGACAAATTCCACTTATCAATTATGAGGGAACAAAAGTGAAGGAGGACCTTCCACCTGCTGGAATAACTCATGGATCCTTCGGGTGCTGATATAGCTGTGTGTCACCTCTACCATCCCCATGTTGGAACCAATGTCTATGTGATGGAAGAAGGAGTTGGGGGCTTAGGGGAGCATTTAGGTCAGTAGATGGAGCCTCATGATGCGATCAGGAACCTTATACATCAGGATATGGAAAGCTCCATTCCCCCTGGCCCCGTGTGAAAGGGGGGGAAAGGACAAGCTAGGACGTGGGCGCTCCAGACACCACATCTGCCTTCACCTGACCTTAGACTTCCCAGACTCCAGAGCTGTGAGAATGAGCGTCTGTTGTTTAGTCCACTGAATCTGGAAATGTGGTGACATCGCCCAGAAACACTCAAACAGGGTCTCACCTCTTATTTGTCCTATACTAGTCTGTTATCTAGTCATTTGCAAATATTTTCTCTCATTCTGCAGGTTGTCTTTGAGTTTTATTGACGGTATCTTTTGCTGTGCAAAAGCTTCTTATCTTGATGAAGTCCCAATAGTATATTTTTGCTTTTGTTTCTCTTGCCTTCATGGATGAATCTTGCAAGAAGTTTTGTGGCCAAGTTCAAAAAGGGTGTTGCCTGTGTTCTCTAGGATTTTGATGGAATCTTGTCTCACATTTTCATCTTTCATTCATTTTTTAGTTTATCTTGTGTTTTGTGTAAGAGAATGATCTAGTTTCATTCTTCTGTACATGGCTGTCCAATTTTCCCAGCACCATTTATTGAAGAGACTCTTGTTTTTTCCAGTGGATAGTCTTTCCTGCTTTGTCGAATATTAGTTGACCATAGAGTTCAGTGTCCACTTCTGGTTCTCCATTCTGTGCAATTGATCAATGTGTCTTTTTTTGTGCCACTACCAGAATGTCTTGATGATCACAGCTTTGTAGTAGAAAGTGGAATCCATCATTCTGATGCCCCAGTTCTGGTTTTCCTTTCAGTATTACCATGGCTATTTGGAGGTTTTTCTGATTCCACACAAACCTTAAGTTGATTTGTTCCATCCCTCTGAAGAAAGTCCGAGGTATTTTGATAGGAATTGCATTGAACGTGTAAATTGCCCTGGATAGCTTTGACACTTTCACAAAATAAATTCTTCCAATCCATGAGCATGGAATATTCATCAATATTTTTGTTTACTCCTCAATTTCTTTCAGAAGTGTTCCATAGTTTTTAGGGTACAGAAACTTTACCCCTTTGGTTAGGGTTAATCCTGGGTATCTTATGCTTTTGGGTGCAATTTAAGATCTTTTTCTTTTTGATGCCTTAACATTTCTTTGTTTAATCTCATTCCTATTGTACAGTAATGGAAGTGATTTCTGGGCATTGATTTTGTATCCTGCCACACTGCGTAATTGATGTATGAGTTCAATCAACCTTGGGGTGGAGTCTTTTGAGTTTTCTAGATACAGTGTCATGTCATCTGTGAAGACAGAGGTTTTGACTTCTTTTTTTTACTTTTTGGTTTTGATTCTTGTTTGCCAATATGAATACCTTTTGTTTTTTGTTGTTGCCTTATTTCTGAGGCTAGGACTTCTAGTACTATGTTGAATAGCAGTGGTGAGAGTGGATATCCCTGTCTTGTTCCTGATATTAGGGAAAAGGCTCCCAGTGTTTCCTCATTGAGAATGATATTTGCTGTGGGCTTTTCGTAGATGGCTTTTAAGATGATGAGGAATGTTCCCTCTATCCCTACGCTCTGAAGAGTTTTGATCAGGAATGGATCCTGTATTTTGTCAAATGCTTTCTCTGTTTCTATTGAGAAGATCCTATGGTTCTTGTATGTTTTCTCTTGTTGATATGATCTATCATATTGATTGCTTTATGAGTGTTGAACTAGCCTTGCATCACAGGTATAAATCCCATTGGTCATGGTGAATTATTTTGTTAATATTCTGTTGCGTCCTACTGGCCAGTGTCTTGTTGAGAATTTTTGCATCTGCGTTCATCAGGGTTATTGGTCTATATTTCTCCATTTTGGTGGAGTCTTTGTCTCATTTTGGATTTAAGGTGATTCTGGCCTCATAAAAAGAGTTTGGAAGTATTCTGTCCCTTTCTATCTTTCAGAACAGCTTTAGTAAATACATATGGCTTCTTCTTTAAATGTTTGATAGACTCTCCTGGGAAGCCATCTGAACCTGGATTTTTGTGTCTTGGGAGGTTTTAGATGACTGCTTCAATTTCCTCCTTGGTTATTTGCCTGTTCGGGTATTCTATTTCTTCTCGTTCCAGTTTTGCTTATTTGTGGTTTTCCAGAAAAACACTCATTTCTTCTGGATTGCCTAATTTATTGGCATAGAAGTGGTCCTAATATGTTTTTAAAATTGTTTGTATCGGGGATCCCTGGGTGGCGCAGCGGTTTGGCGCCTGCCTTTGGCCCAGGGCGCGGTCCTGGAGACCCGGGATCGAATCCCACGTCGGGCTCCCGGTGCATGGAGCCTGCTTCTCCCTCTGCCTGTGTCTCTGCCTCTCTCTCTCTCTCTCTGTGACTATCATAAATAAATAAAAATTAAAAAAAAATTAAAATTGTTTGTATCTCTTTCCTATTGTTTGTGAGCTATTGGGACATCATCAAGATAAAAAGGTATACACAGCAAAATAGTCAACAATACTCAAAGCCAACCTAAAGAATGGGAGAAGATATTTGTAAATGACCTATCAGGTGAAGGGCTAATATCCAAGATCTATAAAAAAGTTATCTAGGTTAGTTGCTGGTATGAGGTGAGTTGAGAACCCTTACTCCTCCATGATCTTGCCCCCAACATTGTATGTATGTTTGTATTTATTTATTTATTTATTTACTTATTTATTTATTTACAAGTGAAAATAGAGTTTGAGGGTAACAGATAGAAAATATCAAGATTCTTCAATTAAAAAAAAAAAAAAAGATTCTTCAATTAGCACAAAGCCTGACCAGGGGCTTGATCCCAGGAACTTGCACCTTAATTTCAGCAGAAATCAAGAATCAATGGTTAACTGAATGTTTCCCCATGGGCAACATCCTTGGGCCAATTTTTTTAAGAATGCATTTATTTATTCATGACTGACACACAGAGACAGAGACATAGGCAGAGGGAGAAGAAGCAGACTCCATGCAGCGTGCCTGATGCTGGACTTGTCCCCAGTACTCATATATCATGCCCTGAGCTAAAGACACACACTCAACCACTGAGGTATCCAGGTGTACCGCCCCAATTTTTTAAACAAAGAATTTTTTCTTCCCTGAGAGACATACGGCGAGAGACAGAGACATAGGCAGAGGGAGGAGCAGGCTCCATGCAGGGAGCCTGATGTGGGATTCAATCCTGGGACTCCAGGGTCATGCCCTTGACCTAAGCAGGCGCCAAACTGCTGAGCCACCCAGGGATCCCTCCCAAGTGATTTTAAACCAGAATCAATACCTATTCTTCTGAAGCTATTCAAATAATAGAAATTGAACGAAAACTTCCAGACTCATTCTCTGATGTCAGCATTACATTGACCCCCAAACCAAAGACCCAGTTATTACGGAGAATTACAGACCATTATATTGATAAATATGGATGCAAAAGTCTCACCAAGTTCCTAACGCTAAGATCCAACACTACAAAAATACTAACCAGAGAGGAAAAGGATCTATAGTCTCAAACTTTTAGAACACTTATGAAAGAAATTGAGGAAGACACACATAGATTGAAAACATTCTATTCTCATGGATTGGAGTTATAAGTATTGATAAAATATCTATGCTACCAAGAGCAATTGACACATTCAATCAAAACCCTATCAAAATACCATGAACTTTGTTCTAGGAAATAATAGAAACAAAAAAACTAGTAAGGAACCAAGAATGATTCTGACAAGACAAGACAATGTTGAAAACAACCCAAAGCAGAAGGTATTACAATTGTGGAGTTCAAAGTTGTGATCAGGATCCCTGGGTGGCACAGTGGTTTGGCACCTGCCTTTGGCCCAGGGCGCCATCCTGGAGACCTGGAATTGAATCCCACATTGGGCTCCCGGTGCATGGAGCCTGCTTCTCCCTCTGCCTGTGTCTCTTCCTCTCTCTCTCTCTCTCTCTGTGTGTGTGTGTGTGTGTGTGCGTGTGTGTGTGTGACTCTCATAAATAAATAAAAAAATTTAAAAAACAAAAAAAAAAAACAAAGTTGTGATCATCAAGGGGGTATAATATTGACAGTAAAAGAGGCACATAGGTCAATGGAATACAGTATAGAATGCAGAAATGGAAACACAACCCTTCGGTCATATTGTCTCCGACAAAGCACAAAAAAGAGTATCCACTGGAAAAGGACAATATTTTCAACAGGTGGGGCTGTGAATATTGGACAGTCACAAGTAAAAAAATGAACCTGGGCCACATTCTTATAAGTGACACAGAGATAAAAATCAGAGTAGACGAAAGTCCTAATTGTGAAGCAGAAAACCATCAAAATCCTAGAGATTTTGTGACCTCAGGCACAACAGTTTCTTGCTACTCAAGTCTCTAGAGGGAAGGAAAACAAAACCAAAAATAAACTATATGGATTCCATCAGGGAAGGAGCAGTTGTACAGCTATGGAAACACTCAACATAATTTAAAGACAACCTATAGGATGGGAGAAGATATTTGCAAATTGATCTTCAGATTAAGGCTGGTTTCCAAAATATACAGCACAATTATCAACTTAAACAAACACAAAATGAAAAACCCAATCAGAAATGGACAGAAGACATGAACAGACACCCTGTCCTGATATTAAATCCCACCTCACATTATATATTATGTAGCTCATGCACATGCACGATGAAATTCATTGTCTCCTGAAGGTCTGCCTTTTACAAAGTCCATGATTAGAGCAGACAATGAATCCAACAGAAAAGAGGGGAAAAAAATTCTGTCCCACTGGAAGGCCTACCAGAGAACATGGTAGAAAAAATAAATGTGAGGCAGGCCAAGATGACAGAGGGCTAGGGGTCCTCAACTCACCTGGCCCCATCAAATACCTAAGTAAGTTACAAACCATCCTGAACACCAACATATTTGACCTGAGATTTAAAGAGAGATTGGCCAGAACACTACAGAGAAAAGGGTTTTCACTTCTAACAATGTAGGAAGGCAGAAATAATAAAATAAAAAAATCAACTAGGGGAGGAGCACCATGATGAGCCCATGTAAGGCCCACAGCTAAGGCCTCCAGGACATGAAAGTCCACCCCTGGAGAAGCTGTAACATTATAAATATGCCTTGTGTCTTCCCAGACAGAAAAGTTATTACCAGTAAAATTGGGCAAAATCGCAGGAGAGGCATTGAAGCATCCAGTTCCCAGTGTCACTAGTAGAGGAAGTGAGTCCAGGGGCAAGCGCACCAAATGTGGTATCTCAGTAAAGGGTTGAAAGGCGCACCCATGAGGGAATGTAGGAGAAACCAGGCTGTCCAGGGGCTGGGGGTGGAATCTCCAGAGGGAGCTGTCTGTGTCCCACTGGCTTTGGGAAACTTGATCCCTGGGAACATGATTCCAGCACCCAGGGCCCTGGATCCCAGGGCACAGAGTGGATACAGACCAGGATCCTGGACATCCCCTGGAAGAGATGGAGGTGGGGAGGGCACAAG
Organism: Vulpes vulpes; assembly: GCF_048418805.1. Lineage (NCBI taxonomy): Eukaryota > Metazoa > Chordata > Mammalia > Carnivora > Canidae > Vulpes > Vulpes vulpes. The sequence continues at coordinate 133,168,841 of NC_132785.1, read as the reverse complement.
ACAGGGAGGACTCTCATGCCACTGGGGGCCCTGCAAGCTGTGCAGACCTGCACCCACAAGCCAGGCTGTGAGCATCTAGGCCAGTACAGACTGGGAGACTGTGGTAGTTACTGAGGGGAGCTGATTCCAGGGTTCGAGAACTGGCTGCCACCATGTTGCTGTTCCTCCTAGTTTCACCTTGTGCCTGGGAGAGAAGGGCTGCCAGGGAACAAAGGACTCACACGGTAAACAGCTCCCACTATGGCCAGCACCCAGCAAGGGTGAAAGGAGGGGAAATGAGTGGGAAACATCAGTGAGGTTGACATATCATGAGAGACTCCTAAGTCTGTGAAACGAACAAGGGCTAGTGGAAGGGGAAGTGAGCGGGTGCTTTCAGTGAATTGGTGATGGGCACTGACAGGGGCACTGATGGGATGAACACTGGGTGTTTGTTATAGGTTGGATTCAAACATCAATAAAAATATATAATAAGGGCAGCCCTGATGTTTCAGAAGTTTATAGCTGCCTTCAGCTCAGGGTGTGATCCTGGAGACCCAGGATCAAGTTCCACATCGGCTTCCCTGCACGGACACTGCTTCTCCCTCTGACTGTGTCTGTGCTTCTCTCTCTCTTTGTTTGTCATGAAAAAATAGATTATATATATCATATATATATCATATATATACATACATATATTATGTACATATATATAATGTAGATAAAATAACATCTTATTGAAGAAGAAATGGGTCAATGAGAAAATAGGAGGGAGGGGCAAGATTGCAGAAGAGTAGGGTCCCCAAATCACCTGTCCCCACCAACACCTAGATAACCTTCAAATAATCCTGAAAATCTACGAATTAGGCCTGAGATTTAAAGAGAGACCAGCTGGAATGCTACAGTGAGAAGAGTTCATGCTTCTATCAAGGTAGGAAGACTGGGAAAAAGAAATAAAGAAACAAAAGGCATCCAAGGGGGAGGGGCCCTGGAAGGAGCTGGGATAAGGCCGGGACGAGTGTCCCCAGGACAGAAAAGCCCCGTCTGGGAGAAGCAGGAGCTGCACCAACCTTCCCGGGCAGAAAGGGGCCGGCAGGGAGTTGGAGAAGGACCCAGGAGGGCAGGGATGCCCTCGGGGTCCCTGGGAAAACAACAGACAACTGCACACCTAGGAGAGTGCGCCAAGCTCCCTAAGGGCTGCAGCATGCATGGCAGGGGGGAAAAAAGGCTCCCGGAGGGGCTCGGGCGGCAGCTCCACGGAGGGGGCTCCGGGGCGGGACCGCAAATCCAACAGCGCAGGCCCCAGAGCACAGGGCGCCGGGACATGGCCCAGGACCCTGCCCTCCCCGGGACAGGCAGAGGCTGGAGGGCCCAGGACAGCAAGGACGCTCCTGCACCGAGCTGAGCAGATCAGTGGCCTCGCCCTGGAGCCTACAGGCCCTGCAGACAGAGAGCCCTGGAGTTACTGCGGGAGCTGACTCCAGGTTTCCAGTGCTGATCGCTGCCACTGGGGTTGCTCTTCCTGGGGCCTCACGGGGTAAACAACACCCACAGAGCCCTGCACCAGGAAGGGGGCAGAGCAGCTCCCCCAAGTGCTAACACCTGAAAATCAGCACAACAGTCCTGTCCCCTCCCCTAGAAGACCACCTAGATGGACACATTCCAGGAGAAGTCAAGGGACTTAAAGTATACAGAAACAGAAGATACTCCCCGGTGTTTTTTTTTTTTTTTTTCATTTCTGATTGCATCCCCCACCCTTTTTTTCCCTTTCTTTCTTTTTCTTCTCTATTTTACTTTTTCCTTTTTTCTTTTTTTTTCATTTTCTCTTTTCTTTCCTTCTTTCTCACCTCTCTTTTTCTCCCTTTCCCAATACAACTTGTTTTTGGCCACTCTGCACTGAGCAAAATGACTAGAAGGAAAACCTCACCTCAAAAGAAAGAATCAGAAACAGTCCTCTCTCCCACAGAGTTACAAAATCTGGATTACAATTCAATGTCAGAAAGCCAATAGAGAAGCACGATTATACAACTACTGGTGGCTCTAGAAAAAAGCGTAAAGGACTCAAGAGACTTCATGACTGCAGAATTTAGATCCAATCAGGCAGAAATTAAAAATCAATTGAATGAGATGCAATCCAAACTAGAAGTCCTAACGACGAGGGTTAACAAGGTGGAAGAACAAGTGAGTGACATAGAAGACAAGTTAATGGCAAGGAAGGAAACTGAGGAAAAAAGAGACAGACAATTAAAAGACCATGAAGACAGATTAAGGGAAATAAACGACAGCCTGAGAAAGAAAAACCTATGTTTAATTGGGGTTCCCGAGGACACTGAAAGGGATAGAGGGCAAGAATACGTATTTGAACAAATCCTAGCTGAAAAATTTCCTAATCTTGGAAGGGAAACAGGCATTCAGATCCAGGAAATAGAGAGATCCCCCCCTAAAATCAATAAAAACCGTCCAACACCTCGACATTTAATAGTGAAGCTTGCAAATTCCAAAGATAAAGAGAAGATCCTTAAAGCAGCAAGAGAAAAAAAGTCCCTGACTTTTATGGGGAGGAATATTAGGGTAACAGCAGACCTCTCCACAGAGACCTGGCAGGCCAGAAAGGGCTGGCAGGATATATTCAAGGTCCTAAATGAGAAGAACATGCAACCAAGAATACTTTATCCAGCAAGACTCCCATTCAGAATGGAAAGAGAGATAAAGAGCTTCCAAGACAGGCAGGAACTGAAAGAATATGTGACCTCCAAACCAGCTCTGCAAGAAATTTTAAGGGGGACTCTTAAAACTCCCCTTTAAGAAGAAGTTCAGTGGAAAAATCCACAAAAACAAGGACTAAGTAGATATCATGATGACACTAAACTCATATCTGTCTATAGTAACTCTGAACGTGAATGGGCTTAATGACCCCATCAAAAGGCGCAGGGTTTCAGACTGCATAAAAAGCAGGACCATCTATTTGCCATCTACAAGAGACTCATTTTAGACAGAAGGACACCTACAACCTGAAAATAAAAGGTTGGAGAACCATTTACCATTCAAATGGTCCTCAAAAGAAAGCAGGGGTTGCCATCCTTATATCAGATAAATTAAAATTTACCCCAAAGACTATAGTGAGAGATGAAGAGGGACAGTATCTCATACTCAAAGGATCTATCCAACAAGAGGACTTAACAATCCTCAATATATATGCCCCGAATGTGGGAGCTGCCAAATATTTAAACCAATTAATAACCAAACTGAAGAAATACTTAGATAATTTTACACTTATACTTGGTGACTTCAATCTAGCTCTTTCTACTCTCGATAGGTCTTCTAAGCACAAGATCTCCAAAGAAATGAGAGCTTTAAATGATACACTGGACCAGATGGATTTCACAGATATCTACAGAATTTTACACCCAAACTCAACTGAATACACATTCTTCTCAAGTGCACATGGAACTTTCTCCACAATAGACCACATATTGTGTCACAAATTGGGTCTAAACTGATACCAAAAGATTGGGATCGTCCCCTGCATATTTTCAGACCATAATGCCTTGAAATTAGAACTAAATCACAACAAGAAGTTTGGAAGGACTTCAAACACGTGGAGGTTAAGGACCATCCTGCTAAAAGATGAAAGAGTCAACCAGGAAATTAAGGAAGAATTAAAAAGATTCATGGAAACTAATGAGAAAGAAGATACAACCATTCAAAGTCTTTGGGATGCAGCAAAAGCAGTCCTGAGGGGGAAATACATCGCAATACAAGCATCCATCCAAAAACTGGAAAGAACTCAAATACAAAAGCTCACCTTACACATAAAGGAGCTACAGAAAAAACAGCAAATAGACCGCACGCCCAGCAGAAGAAGAGAGTTAATTAAAATTTGAGAACTCAAGGAAATTGAGACGAGAAGAACTGTGGACCAGATCAACAGAACCAGGAGTTGGTTCTTTGAAAGAATTAATAAGATAGATAAACCATTAGCCAACCTTATTAAAAAGAAGAGAGAGAAGACTCAAATTAATAAAATCATGAATGAGAAAGGAGAGATCACTACCAACACCAAGGAAATAGAAACGATTTAAAAACATATTATGAACAGCTATACGCCAGTAAATAAGCAATCTAGAAGAAATGGACGCATTCCTGGAAAGCCACAAACTACCAAAACTGGAACGGGAAGAAAAAGAAAACGTGAACAGGCCAATAACCAGGGAGGTAATTGAAGCAGTCATCAAAAACCTCCCAAGACACAGGAGTCCAGGGTCAGATGGCTTCCCAGGGGAATTCTGTCAAACATTTAAAGAAGAAATCACACCTATTCTTCTAAAGCTGTTTGGAAAGATAGAAAGAGATGGAGTAATTCCAAATTGCTTCTATGAGGCCAGCATCACCTTAATTCCAAAACCAGACAAAGACCCCAACAAAAAGGAGAATTACAGATCATATCCCTGATGAACATGGATGCAAAAATTCTCAACAAGTTACTAGCCAATAGGATCCAACAGTATATTAAGAAAATTATTCATCATGACCAAGTAGGACTTATCCCTGGGACACAAGGCTGGTTCAACACTCGTAAAACAATCGATGTGATTCATCATATCAGCAAGAGAAAATCCAATAACCATATGATCCTCTCATTAGATGCAGAGAGAGCATTTGACAAAATACAGCATCCATTCCTGATCAAAACACTTCAGAGCGTTGGGATAAAGGGAACATTCCTCGACATCTTTAAAGCCATCTACGAAAAGCCCACAGCAAATATCATTTTCAATGGGGAAGCACTGGGAGCCTTTCCCCTAAGATCAGGAACAAGACAGGGATGTCCACTCTCACCACTGCTATTCAACATAGTACTGGAAGTCCTCGCCTCAGCAATCAGAAAACAAAAAGACATTAAAGGCATTCAAATTGGCAAGGAAGAAGTCAAACTCTCCCTCTTTGCCAACGACATGATATTCTACATAGAATACCCAAAAGCCTCCACCCTAAGATTGCTGGAACTCATACAGCAATTTGGTAGTGTGGCAGGATACAAAGTCAATGCCCAGAAATCAATGGCATTTGTATACACTAAGAAAGAGAAATTAAGGAGTCAATCCCATTTACAATTGCACCAAAAAGCATAAGATACCTAGGAATAAACCTAACCAAAGAGGTAAAGGATCTATACCCTAAAAACTATAGAACACTTCTGAAAGAAATTGAGGAAGAAACAAAGAGATGGAAAAATATTCCATGCTCATGGATTGCGGAATTAATATTGTGAAAATGTCAATGTTACCAAGGGCAATTTACACATTTAATGCAATCCCTATCGAAATACCATGGACTTTCTTCAGAGAGTTAGAACAAATTATTTTAAGATTTGTGTGGAATCAAAAAAGACCCCGAATAGCCAGGGGAATTTTTAAAAAGAAAGCCATATCTGGGAGCATCACAATGCCAGATTTCAGGTTGTACTAAAAAGCTGTGGTCATCAAGACAGTGTGGTCCTGGCACAAAAACAGACACAGAGATCAATGGAACAGAATAGAGAACCCAGAAGTGGACCCTGAACTTTATGTTCAACTAATATTCGATAAAGGAGTACAGACTATTCATTGGAAGAAAAACAGTCTCTTCAATAAATGGTGCTGGGAAAATTGGACATCCACATGCAGAAGAATGAAACTAGACCACTCTCTTTCACCATCCAAAAAGATAAACTCAAAATGGATGAAAGATCTAAATGTGAGACAAGATTCCATCAAAATCCTAGAGGAGAACACAGGCAACACCCTTTTTGAATTTGGCCACAGTAACTTCTTGCCAGATACATCCGCGAAGGCAAAAGAAACAAAAGCAAAAATGAACTATTGGGACTTCATCAAGATAAGAAGCTTTTGCACAGCAAAGGATACAGTCAACAAAACTAAAAGACAACCTACAGAATGGGAGAAGGTATTTTCAAATGACGTATCAGATAAACGGCTAGTTTGCAAGATCTATAAAGAACTTCTTAAACTCAACACCAAGGAAACAAACAATCCAATCATGAAATGGGCAAAAGACATGAACAGAAATCTCACAGAGGAAGACATAGTCATGGCCGACACGCACATGAGAAAATGCTCTGCATCACTTGCCATCAGGGAAATACAAATCAAAACCACAATGAGATACCACCTCACACCAGTGAGATGGGGAAAATTAACAAGGCAGGAAACCACAAATGTTGGAGAGGATGCGGAGAAAAGGGAACCCTCTTGTACTGTTGGTGGGAATGTGAACTGGTGCAGCCACTCTGGACAACTGTGTGGATGTTCCTCAAAGAGTTAAAAATAGACCTTCCCTACGACCCAGCAATTGCACGGTTGGGGATATACCCCAAAGATTCAGATGCAATGAAACACCGGGACACCTGCACCCCGATGTTTCTAGGAGTAATATCCACAATAGCCAAACTGTGGAAGGAGCCTCGGTGTCCATCGAAAGATGAATGGATAAAGAAGATGTGGTTTATGTATACAATGGAATATTACTCAGCCATTAGAAATGACAAATACCCACCATTTGCTTCAACGTGAATGGAACTGGAGGGTATTATGCTAGTGAAGTAAGTCAATCGGAGAAGGACAAACAGTGTATGTTCTCATTCATTTGGGGAATATAAATAATAGTGAAAGCGAATATAAGGGAAGGGAGAAGAAATGTGTGGGAAATATCAGAAAGGGAGACAGAACATAAAGACTCCTAACTCTGGGGAACAAACTAGGGGTGGTGGAAGGGGAGGACGGCGGGGGTTGGGGGTGAATGTGTGACTGGCACTGAGGGGGACACTTGACGGGATGAGCACTGGGTGTTATTCTGTATGTTGGTAAATTGAACAACAATAAAAATTAATTTATTAAAAAATAAAAAAAATTAAATAAATAAAACTCATCGGCACTGTAGGAATATAGGTAAGTCTTTTTTTTTTTTTTTTTGGTACGTCTTAATAAATATAATCAGATTTCAAAGAGAAGAAATTACTGACACCAAAAAATAAAAAGAACCATCAATAAAACTCTAATATTTTAATAGAGGAAATATTGGTAAACCACGGCAAAATACAAAATTACTAGTATTATCGATACACTAAAACGATTACATGAAGAAATAAAAAATGAACAAAACAGAACAAATACAAGGATTGAAATCATTATCTAAACATTTCTGCCTCAGGAAAGACCACAAAAAATTAAAAAACAAACCAAAAATAAAGACCAAAATCGGATGGCTTTATCTTTGAATTTTACCAAATATTTTAAGAATTAAGGCCAAAACTTTTAAATCTCTTCCAAAACATAATGAGAATGTAACATGCCCAAATTGATTTAAGGAGGCCAGGATGACTCTGACAGTGAACCCACACCAAGGGCCCCATAGGAAGGGATTCATGCACATTGTCTCAAATGCACATAAATGCAAATCCTGACATCCTGAATCCAACAGCCCATGGACAGATCACACAGGATGACCTAGAGGAAATCATCCCTGGGATGAAAGGATGCTTAAACACACCCAGATCATAAATGAGTGAAGGATTGGATGTATATGATTCTTTCTTATAATGCCTATAACTGCTTGACAATGTCTAATATGCTTTTATCTTCAAAACGTCTTAACAATCAAGGCAGAAGAGATTGCCTCCGTGAATTAGTTGCATTTTATGAAGAACCCACAACCAACACTGCATTCAAAAGTGAAAAACTGAAGCCTTCCTGTCAAGTCAGGATCCACACAAGTGGGTCATTCCCATCATGAGTATTCAAAATAGTATCATGAAGGAGAATAAACTGTGCCACCCCATATGTCAGATGGTCCCCTGGGTTATTGTGAACTAAAGTCACTTGGAAAACATCCAGTGGACATATGGGCCAAGCCTTCTATGTCCCCCTGATGGCAGGAAATAAATCTCCTATGGGAAAATTCCCTTCCTTGTAGCAGGAGGGCAGAGCCAACCTCAGCACCAGAATAAGAAAACGTAGGGTCCAAAAGGCTGTGCAAACAACCCTTATCAGTTTCTCACTAATTCACTGACCCAAACCCAATTGCTGGCCTTATAACTCCACAAACCCATCTTGTTGTGTAAGAAGCACAAGGACTGCCCACTTTGGTCATTGTCTGCATGTTGTATTATGAGGAGTTCATGCACATGCAAAACAAAAGGCATTTCCACTTAGATCTGTCATATGTCTAAAGAGTAATTAGTCCAGACAAATAACCAGAAAGAAGAGAAAGAAAATATTACTGGCCCAACAGGAAATCCAATCCAGGAAATTAAGGAAACAAAAAATAAAAGTTATTTAAATCAATAAATATAGAAAAAATTATTTGTACCCATATGAGATGATCTATTGCAGGGTCAACCCTACAAGCTCCAAAACTAAACACTTAGAGTTAATGAACAATTTCATGGAATCTATAGGATACAAAATCAACATATGAAATAAATATAGGTTTCCACTCATTAACAACAAATTATCCATTTCTTTTTAAACATCTTCTTTATTTTTTCATGAAAGACACACAGAGAGAGACAGAGACACAGGCAGACAGAGAAACTGGGTCTATGCTGGGAGACCAATGTGGGACTTGATATCAGGACTCCAGGATCATGCCCTGAGCAGAAGGCATACCTCACTCAACCGCTGAACCACCCAGGCATCTCTAACAATAAATTATTTAAAAGGTAATTAATAAAACATTATTACACTGACACCAGTGTTAAAAATAAAATTATGTAGGACTAAATATCCTGAATGAGGTAAAATACTGTACTCTAAAAGTACCTGCATTGATGAGAGATTTTTAAAATCATAGAGAAATGCAAATGTAATTTGGTTCATAGATTCGAACATTTCATAATGTCACAAGACATTACACACAGTGTCCCACAGATGTAAGCAATCCTTGTTAATAATACGTAAGGAATCAAATCTAGGTCTGGTGCTGATTATATATTCAAAGGATATGCAAAGGAGCCTCCCTCCACTGATTAAACTAGCCCAGTCCTGACCCTGCAGCTGGGAGAGCAGCCCCAGCACCAGGATCCCTGGGTGACCCCATTCAAGGATCAGGACAGAACACAGACAACTCACCATGGAGTCTGTGCTCAGGTGGATTTACCTTGTCACTATTTTCAAAGGTAATTCATGGAGAACAAGAGACCTTGAGTATGTGAGTGGAGGTGAGTGAGAGAAACAGGGGATGTGGGACAGTTTCCTGACCAGGATGTCTTGTGTCTGCAGGTGTCCAGGGTGAGGTGCAGCTGGTGGAGTCTGGGGGAGACCTGGTGTAGCCTGGGGGGTCCCTGAGACTCTCCTGTGTCGCCTCTGGATTCACCTTTAGTAGTTACTACATGTTTTGGGTCCGCCAGGCACCAGGGAAGGGCAATCAGTGGGTCGGGTATATTAACAAAGATGGAAGTAGCACATACTACCCAGATGCTGTGAAGGGCCGATTCACCATCTCCAGAGACAACACCAAGAACACGCTGTATCTGCAGATGTACAGCCTCACAGTGGAGAACACAGCCCTTTATTACTGTGCGAGGGACACAGTGAGGCGACTTCAGTGTGAGCCCAGACACAAACCTCCCTGTAGAAGGCGATTGGGACCAGCAGGGAGTGCACACTCCTCACTACTTGAAGGCCCAGGAGCAGGTGCAGATGGAGCTTCTGGGCAGGTTTCCTGTAAAATCTGGGCTTCCCCTCTAAGGAGCAACATCCCCCAGGGAGCGTCTCCAGATCAGGAATTTGTGCTTAAATATTTGGTTTCTGATATAAGTAGATTCTTTAGGAAAACAGCTACTTTATATGTGCAGAAGACAGAGTTGCTTACACTTACTTACTATCTCCCTAAATATGAAAAGTATCTGTGCTTCCAGGATGCTGAGGTCTCTGTCCTTCCTGATTAGGGAGATTTTCAGTAATTATTTCATCGAATAAACCTGCCAACATTTCTTGCTCTTCATTTTCTGGGCCTCCTATCATAGGAATGTTATTGTTTCATAAGTCACTGAGTTCCCTATTTCTACATTTACAGACATTTCCTCTGTTTCCCTCTACTGTTCTGTCATTATTTTCCACCATGTTATCTTCTATTTCTCCAATATGCTAGTCTTTCATTCATCCTCTATTTTCCTGCATTTGGGACAGCTTTCCTGTAATAGCATTTTTAATTTTGGGCTGACAAGGGATTATTTCTTTTATCTCTACAATAAGGGATTCTCTAGGGTCTTCAATGCTTGTTCAATTCCAGTTGTATCTTTAAAAACATTGTTTTAGATTCCAGCCTGCTTTATAATCTGAACACCTGTAACGAGGCATATCCTCAAGTGGATGGATTTCCATGATAAACTCATAGAATGAAATGAAATCTGAACAGTTTTCCTCTTTGCTGCTCATCCTAATTGTGGTAACTTCAGGAAGTAGTTTCCTTCCCTGCCCCAGCCCCACAGCTATGTCTCCTCCCCAACACAACACTCCACACATCCTACATTCCAAAACATGTCAATTTTCTACTTGCAGACTAGCATTTTTTGTTCCCTCAGTCTTCCAATTGGTTTCTGTTAGCTAAGAATTATTTGATAAATATCCAGCTGTGTTCAGGGATGACACAAGCCCAGGGACCCCTACAGGTCTGACATCTTAACTCCTCCTTCCCTTGTGTTTGTTAGCAAAGAAGATCTGAAATAATACAAGGAGAGAATATGTATGACAGCTACAATCTTCATTTTAGTAACCAAACGATAATAAAAAATTGTTAATTGACCTTCCTTCTTCCTCTATCAACTACATATACTCTTATTTCAGCAACCCTTCAGTTTGTCAGAGCTCATTACTTGACAGGGCGACCAACAGCTTCATCCTGAAGGGTCTCTGCTTGGTCTCCTCTTTACCAGGTGTTGCTACATAGTTATTGATCTATTCCTGTCTTCAGAAGGAAATTTAACTCGTCTAATAAGCCAGCTGCATCAGGGATGTGGAAACAATTTTAGGATACTGAGTTCCACTCTTAAGTGGGGCCTGAATATTTGCAGAGCCATCTGTGGATGAGGCTCAAACTTTTGCTTCCCCTTTCAAATAATTTTTTACTCTCTCCCTGAATTCGTATGTGCAGGTTGTGTGAGAAAATGCAGTGGAGCAGGACTGGGGTCCATGAGGATTTGAAAAATCTTTAATGTGACATGCTGTGTCCTCAGGATTGCTTCAGAACCCAACACTCCTTCCATTTGGTGATGGAAAGGCACTGTGCAAGCCCCAATCTAGGGCTTAGGCACTCAAATACCACTCACTTTAAGATGGACACCTCAGTTTCCATGCTAACCTAGTGACACTGCTTCCAGCTGTAGATTCTAAGATGCAGAAAGAGCCTTACAGCTATTTCTCTAAAGATGAACCATGATCAGCAGAGATTGGCAGGGCTTTTCCCCAACACTTTGAAGACCATCAATCTGAAATACCCATAGGAGATTTCTAGAGCTCTTAAGATTTTCTGCAGCCCAAATAGGAAAGGTGAATAGTCATGTGGGGGGCATCACCACCACTACATCCTCCATGTCCATGATGGTGGCACTATTCTCAGCAGTTCTTTAAGGAACATATAACAGATTAATATTCTATTCCCTGAAAAGAGGTAAATGATAAATGTAAATATAATGATCCTCACAATACACTACCTCTCCACTTATTGACTAAATTACAAAAGTATAACAATATAAAATAGTGAAAAGGAATAAAGGAGAAAGGAGAGAAATGAGTGGGAAATATCAGTGAGGTTCACAAAACATGAGAGACACCTAACTCTGGGAAATGAACAAGGGGAAGTGGAAAGGGAGGTGGGTGCGGGGACAGGGTGACTGGGACAAGGTTACTGCAGCACTGAGGGCTGCATTTGATGGGATGAGCACTGTGTGCTATGCTATATGTTGGCAACTCAAACTCATATACATATATAAACAAAAATTATGAAAATACCAAATACCAACAGGGATGCATAGAAAGTAGAACTCTTTTTAATTATGAGCTCTAATCTCATCTGGACAGAATATACATAATTAGATCCTAGGATAACAGAATTGACAAGACACATGATCTGTCGTCTACATACCAGAGCCACAGAGTCGATGTTGGTGCAAAGCATTCTGATCTGTTGGAATGAGAACCAGGGAAGATCATGTGTGTTGCTCAGTCTAAGAGTAGGAGACGATAACATGAGATGTCCAGCACAGACATTGAGACAGAAATAAATGAGATGACTTCTGCCTTCCATGGCTATTCTTGTATTCATGGTTTCAATGAGTTGGATGATGCTCTCTATGGTTGGGGGAGGAAATATACTTTATAAGTCCAGGGATCCAATGGTCATCTCACCTGGAAACATGTTTATTTCCATGGAAATCCAAGGCTTCTCTGCAAAACATGTAGAGCACAGGTCTGTCAGTGGATGCACGTGCCTCTCTATAGTTTGGGTGATGGTTTCCTCCAAGAATTCAGCTTTGTTTTTTAAATATTTTATTTATTTATTCATGAGAGACATGGAGAGAGGCTGAGACACAGGCTGAGGGAGAAGCAGGCTTTCTCTGGGGAGCCTGAGGTAGGACTCACTCCCAGTATTTCATAATCCTGACCTAGGCTTAAGGCTGATACTCAAACATGGAGCCACTCAGGTGCCCCAGAACTCAGTTTTATAAGGGACCCAAAATGTGTGTTTTTCAACATCCTCCATATTTTCTTGTTTGATAGATGATGTGATATGTAAATTTATTTAGCCAACATAGTACAACACCCAGTTCTTACCACATCAGATGTCCTCCTTAATGCCCATCATCCAGTTACTACATATGATGTGACAAATACAGGGGGTTATACTATACGCTGCCAAATTGAATTTAAAAAAAGAAAAAATGGTATAAAATTTCCAACAGCCCTGCACATATCATGCATACATCAATAGATTATTCCTTGTTCTTTTATATTGTCTTTTACCATAATCATTGGTCATTTATGCCAGTCATCTGTAAAGTGTCTCATCTCTTTAGATACTTTTCATTAAAAAATGTAAAAAGAAATATACTTTTAGCTTCTCTAAGATACCATTATTTTTATTTAGCCTTTTCTTTCTGATAACTTTTTTTTTACTGGATATTAATTAAATCCTAAATCCTTTTAGGGTAGACCATTTTAGCCTTTGGCTGTAAGCCGGCCCCGTCTTATTCCACCTTTGGATATTTGGAACACCAGTATTTGAATGCAAAGAACAAATTCCTCCTTTAAATTTACAAACAAATAAACAAATATTTTGGGATAACTACCTTGTGCACTATATCTTAAAGCCTAACTTGCACTCTGTTTTTTAATCTCACAATATCATACGCTTACATCCCTCTTTCCCCTGATCCAATGCTCCAATGATGAATTCAAGAACTGTTTTAATGTAGAAAGTCCATTGCATATGATACAATCATTATATGATTTTGCAGGAAGTGATAGTTGCCACCGGAGGACAATGCACATGATCTCATTCTTGTCTCCAGGGACACAGAAGCTTCATGCAGGACATAAGAGGAGTTAAAATTGATGCGAATGGCAGTACTATTATTAGCAGCACTCTCTATCCCTGTTCAGTAGATGTTGCTCCAAGGTGGAGGGTGTGGACTGTTGGAAGTCTTCCTGATGCACACGATCCATTCAGTGATGGAAACTCCTGCAAATGGACATATAACAGGAGCCTTCTGCTAATCCTGCAGGGTTGTGGATATTGTCTGAGGAAACCAAATACTGAAGGCAATCAGAAGTGCAATATTAAATTCAATTCCTCGACCTTGGCAATTTCTCTAAGCATCTACCTTCTTCTCTGTGTTAGAAAAGCCAGTTATGATTCCTCCTCCAGAAAGGAAGAGATATTTGAGAAGAGGTTATACAGTGACCAGGGTTTGGTGCCTCAGAGAGTGTATCTAGTGTGTGCTTCATGCACTGGGTTCTTCTGTTTTGGCATCTCTTTCCATCAGGTCATATCTAGAGGCTCTCCCTGTCTGCAGTGTGCAATGTGTGGTCCTTGGCCAGAATTTGGTAACTTTTAACTGGGTGTGCTCCTTTCTGCTTGATAAATGACACCTGATACCACCTCCACTAGAACTGAGGCCTTGCAGAATTCTCCAGTCAGGAGATATGAGTGGACAGGGATGCACCCACTCTGGGAAATGGTATTGAGGTTTCTTAGGAAGTTAAAAACAGAGACATACATTCAAATTGGCAAAGAAGAAGTCAAACTCTCCCTCTTCGCAGATGACATTATACTGTACATAGAAACACAAAAGCGTCCACCCCAAGATTGCTAGAACTCATACAGCAATTTGGCAGCGTGGCAGGATACAAAATCAATGCCCAGAAATCAATGGCATTTCTATACACTAACAATGAGACTGAAGAAAGAGAAATCAAGGAATCAATCCCATTTACAATTGCACCCAAAAGCATAAAATACCTAAGAATAAACCTAACCAAAGAGGTAAAACCACAGAACACTTCTGAAAGAAATGGAGGAAGACACATAGGGATGGAAAAATATTCCATGCTCATGGATTGGAAGAAATAATATTGTGAAAATGTCAATGTTACCCAGGGAAGTTTACACATTTAGTGAAATCCCAATCAAAATATCATGGACTTTCTTTAGAGGGTTGGCACAAATCATCTTAAGATTTGTGTGGAATCAGAAAAGAACCAGAATAGCCAGGGGAATTTTAAAAAAGAAAACCATAGCTGGGGGCATCACAATGCCAGATTTCAGGTTGTAGTAGAAAGCTGTGGTCAGGGATCCCTGGGTGGCGCAGCGGTTTGGCGCCTGCCTTTGGCCCAGGGCGCGATCCTGGAGACCCGGGATCGAATCCCACGTCGGGCTCCCGGTGCATGGAGCCTGCTTCTCCCTCTGCCTGTGTCTCTGCCTCTCTCTATCTCTCTGTGACTATCATAAATAAATAAAAATAAAAAAAAAATTAAGAAAGCTGTGGTCATCAAGACAGCGTGGTACTGGCACAGAAGCAGACACATAGATCAATGGAAGAGAATAGAGAATCCAGAAGTGGACCCTCAACTTTTTGGTCAACTAATATTCTACAAAGCAGGAAAGACTGTCTTCTGGGAAAAGGACAGTCTCTTCAATAAATGGTGCTGGGAAAATTGGACAGCCACGTGCAGAAGAATGAAACTGGACCACTCTCTTACAGCAGACACAAAGATAAACTCAAAATGGATGAAACATCTAAACGTGGGACAAGATCCCATCAAAATCCTAAAGGAGAGCACAGGCAACACCCTTTTTGAACTCAGCCACAGCAACTTCTTGCAAGATACATCTATGAAGGCAAGGAAAACAAAAGCACAAATGAATTATTGGGACTTAATCAAGATAAAAAGCTTCTTCACAGCACAGGAAACAGTCAACAAAACTACACTTAAACCTACAGAATGGGAGAAGATATTTGCAAATGCCATATCAGATAAAAGGCTAGTATCGAAGATCTGTAAAGAACTTATTAACTCAATACCAAAGAACAAAAGAATCGGAGTAGGAAACCGAAGGGTCAGTGTCCCCTTCCCCCACAGTGGGAGACGCAAGTAAACAGGTGCTTCCATGGTTCCCAAAACCAGTATGAACCCTCAGCTCCAACCAGACACCGATTCCCCATGAGAATGTAGAAGGTGGTTGGACAGAATGACACGTGCTTACGGGCGTGTCTGGAGCATCTTGGTTCTTCAACTTGATTTCTCCATCCTCTGTGCCCCTCATGGACAGGTCCCTGCATGTACATTGAATATTTCATGAATTATGAATTACGAATATGTACAGAAAAGTAATTTTTTCCTGTTGCATATTCTTTCTCTCCTGTGCTTCTGTCTCTCACCCGCAAGATTTCAACAGATATATAGTAGAGGAGAGAGTCTCAAAACATTAAATTGGCACTTTCACAATGTTTGCTTTTGTATTCCCCAGAGAATTCCTGATATAATGCAGTTATTTATTTTTTTCTTGTTGATTTATCATTTTTGTATTCATTGCTCCTTCTCTGTACATTCTTTGTTCTCTAATATTAGCAGGTACTTACATAATTAGCAATGATGGACTCCCCATTTACACTTTGAACTGTGGGAAGAGGCTCAGCCAAAGGAAAGAGGTAACATTCCTGATTCTCTGAACACTTACGGGTTCCTACTGAGAGAGCTCATGGTTCCTACTTGTCCCCACATATGGACCACAGTTCCTCAGTTGTGACCTTGGACCTCGTATTCCAGCTCAGCCTGGAATCCAAGGAGGCCCCAATCCTGCACCCAGCTCTGCACCTACAACAGGACCACCTATCTCATTGGATGTCTTGTGCTTAATGAATGAGACCTGCTCTCTGGATTCCCTGTGTAGGTTCCAGTGGAGGTCCAGTCCCTCTGAACCACAGGCATTTACTCATGAGAATATTTGATGGCCCTCTGCACACAGGACCACCACACCAGTGTCTCAAGAGGGATTAAAGCTGAGGAGCTACCCATGTAGTGCCCATGTGTCTGAGGAGGAGAATGAAGGGTGTTCAGGAGCAAAAGTGAGACCAGTTCAAGGACAGATCTCTCCAGATACATACTGACCCCAGACCCCTAAGTCATGGACCTTGAACATTCCCTCCTTTTCTTAGGCTTCTTGGCCAATACCTCTCCCAACTCTTGCTCTATTGGTTTAATAGGAATGTCTATGAGGGTTCTGGCAGATGCACAGATCCAGGAGGACCTCCTGCCTGAATTGCAATGGGCAGGTGTCAGGAGGAGGGGGAACCAGTAGGATGTAGCCTTATGAATGGACAGAACCAGAGCTTTCTGGTAAAGAGCAGTCATGTGGAAGTTGGAGTGACTCTCAGAGAACTGAACCCACTCACCTGCCACTCTGCAGCCCTCCCCACCAGGTGACCTGGAGCATCACCTTAGTAAGCTGACATGGTGCTGATAATTCTGCTCCTCCAATTCTCGGGGTCACCTCTTCCACAAGCATGGGGTCACCAGACCCTCAGGTTTAGTCCAGGGATGGTCAATGCATGACAGCTCCTGCCATCCCTCTGCTCCAGGAATAAGTTCATGCCTGGTGGTGTTTATACTAATGCGGAGAAGTGAGCACAGCCAAGCCCTTGCAGGGACCAAGTCTACTCTATGGTGGGGATGATCACAGTGCCCAGCCCAGGACAGAGGAGACACACATTTGATCACATCCTGATGTGTGATGTCCCTGG
Source organism: Vulpes vulpes (assembly GCF_048418805.1). Lineage (NCBI taxonomy): Eukaryota > Metazoa > Chordata > Mammalia > Carnivora > Canidae > Vulpes > Vulpes vulpes. Next base: position 133,151,566 of record NC_132785.1, on the reverse strand, counting down.
TCCAATTGAACTTGACCATGAAACAAGCTGGTGATCATACAATGTGGCAGTGACCAGAATCCTCCCAGGCCCCAGCAGCACTGCTGACACTGAGAAGACCCATGAGGACACTCTACACAAAACATCAAGCTCTAATGAGGAGGTATTTTATTCAAACCAGAAGCAGATGCATCTCCTCCACTATGGTTTTTATGTGCAGCTCTTCTGTTCCTTAAACACGACTTATATGCGAGCCCATCTGCACAGGTGAGACAGACACTGATCTCCAGGATAGATAACCCCAAATCAGAGACTCTTACCTGTCACTCAGGGATGAGAAGCTGATCCAACATGAAGGATTTCAGGAACCCTATTCCTGCATCAATTGGCCAGGTCTTTGCTTCTGCGGAGATGCTCTGACCAGTGACCTTCATAACATTGATTTGGGTTCCTGTCTGTGCCCTCTGGGAAAGGGGACATGCAGGGATTTCAGGTTTCCTGAGACCTTTCCCATTGGTATGGGGCACAGTGCTGGAAGCAATGACAGAGTGTATCATCCTGAGAGTGATCATCTGAGAGGACAGGCCAGGACCCTCCTGCCCACAGACCTGCAGGATCCCAGATGCTGGGAGGACAGACAAAACCAACATGCACAAAATTCCTTGTCTCTGCTTGAATCATATGTGCTTTAGTTCTGTTGTTGTGAAACAAGTCACAGACCCAGACCCAGCATCCATGTGGAGGACGCTGCCCATGAGCTGGGTGTAGGAAAGAAGGGCACATTGTGATCATTACTGCAAATATCAGCTACAGTGTGTGTGTGTGTGTGTGTGTGTGTGTGTGTGTGTGTGTGTGTGTGTTTTGTTGGACAGTGATTGTGCTGGGGGCTGTGAGTTGCATGTTTCTGTATGAGCAGATATAGTCAGATGTGAACTTCAAACCCAGGAACCTAATGGAGATAAAACCCTTCCCAGAGAACTCTGAGCTTTTGGACTTCGGTGAGGGGGACTGTGTCAGTGAATCTTGGGCTCCAGGGAAGTGACTCTACCAGAGGCTTAGAGGACACTTGCTTGGGGTCTCCCTTCAGACTATGCACAGCTAGGAAGGCCAGGTCACTATTGCAGGAGATGTTATCAGAGCACATGGTGTCACAGAAAGAGCTCTCTAAAGGCACAACACACACACTGTAGGGGCAGAAATCTTTCTCTCTTTTCTTTCTAGAGTTTTAGGCTGCTTGAATAATTACATTGACATAAGACAACAGGATTAAAAGAATATCAATTTTGCATATGTAAGAGAGTGTAAAACATAAAGACACAGAGATGTCAATAAAGTACATAGGATTTACATCTTCATAAAGAGTGGGGATTGGGAGGAATGACTACACATCAAAATGTGTGTTTGTTGAAATAAATTATAGAGGAAATAAGTTTTTTTTGTACAGTTTCTTGGGCCTAAAATCCTATTTCTGGTACTAAAGAAACCATGCTTCATGGAACAGGGAGGAGGCCTGACCCTTGCAAGAATTTTACAGCTCAGAGATTAAGGGAGGGTCAGGGTGTCTCTGTACTGGCTGTTTCTCAAGGACCTTAAACTCCAATAACACACTTGGGTGGATTATCCTGCACCCCTTAACAATGTAATACAGCAGTAGAGACCCTGCAGTAAATACCCTGTGAACCCAGACAGGGTCCTACCTGCAGGGCCCAGGTCAGACCTGTAGGGGGCGCTCAGGACCACCCAGCACAGGGCTGCTTCCAGAGGAACAGCTGCACAGGGGTCTGGAGAAGGCTTTCCTCTCAGAAGATGGGGTCACCTTATTCAGGAAACATTCTATTTTCTAATTGAATTTCGATTTGCCAACATAGAGTATAACACCCAGTGTTCATCCCATTAAATGCCTTCCTCAGTTCCCATCACTCAGTTCAGAAAAACATCTGAAATGCAAGTAGGACAGGGAGCGCTACAGGGTGTGTAAGTCTCCTGTTCTGTCAGGAGCATTTACCAAACTCTAGGCAATGAAGAGCACATTTGCAGGAGATGCTATCCCATGGCTTTTGCATATCTGAAGTGTGAAGAGATGGATGATGGAATACACTGATTATTTCACGGAATGCAGCATATTGGAGACACACTGATCCAGGAATAAGACATTCAGATCTCAGAGCAAACAACAGGTTCGGAGAGTCTCTGTCATTCAGAGGTGGCTTCACAATGAAGAGGATGTCCTGTGGCTTTCAGACCTTCAGTGGGAGGCCTTCTGTCTGCACACAGTTCAGGGACTTAGAAGGGGACATTTGTTGACCAATGAAGATTAGGACTGTGCAGGTCCCTACACAGCACAGCCCTGTGATGGTGATCAGCTCCTTCTCTAGATGAGCCTTATCTTGAGTATGAAATAACCCATCTCATGAATTCTCAAATGATCTAAGATGCACTAGGTTAAGGATGGAAATATCTGTGCCCTGCAGCATCACCAACACCTGCACACGCTCCCTCCAGAAGGCCCTGTGAGCAGAGCTGTCACCATGGACTATAGTTGGAGGATCCTCTTCCTGCTGGCACTAGCCACAGGTAAGGAATGTCCCACAAGTAAGCCTGAGGACAGGACCAGGTCAATCCAAGATAACTTTATCCCCTCCTGTTCCTCTCCACAGGTGTGCATTCTGAGGTCCAGCTGGTGCAGTCTGGGGCTGAGGTGAAGAAGCCAGGTACATCCGTGAAGGTCTCATGCAAGACATCTGGATACACCTTTACTGAATACTATATGCACTGGGTACGACAGGCTTCAGGAGCAGGGCTTGATTGGATGGGACAGATTGATCCCAAAGATGGTGCCACAAGGTATGTGCAGAAGTTCCAGGGCAGAGTCACCCTGATGACAGACACATCCACAAGCACAGCCTACATGGAGCTGAGCAGTCTGAGAGCTGAGGACACAACCATGTACTACTCTGGGAGACACAGTATGAAAACCCACATCCTGGGAGTGTCAGAAACCCTGGTGAGAGTGCAGCTGTGATAGTGAGTTGAGGAGTGACACAGACAAGGGTTCTCTGACTTCCTCATAACAATGTGTCAGGGATTTTGGACATAGTTAATATACTCAGGTGCACATCATTCTCTCTAAGAGGGTTTGAAACGACAGTTATAATGAAAGAATGTTCCTGGTTAAACACTTTGTATCAAAAAAAATTTTATTATCCTTGTAGTGGGGATTTTTGTAACCTATGTGGACCTAAAAGGGGAAGTTCCTTGAGGTATCATCTGGGAACTGTTGGAATGTGTTGGGCTTCAGGGCCTGAGACAGTAGATTTGGCCCCAAAAGGGACAGATATTTTTCCCACTTTTTTTGAAATGTGACAATGTGCTTGGAGAAAAGAAAGGATGTTAATGCCATGGATGAATTTCTGTGTTCCACTCTCCGTTTGAGTATAACAGACATCACATTCTGGTAGACACTCATGAGCTCATTGTCACAAGTCCTGGGCTGATAGGTGTGCCAGGTTCAAGCTCAGTCTACATCAGCACACCATCCTTGTTGTCCCCACTTGAGTGCTGAGTTTCTGCAGAGGCTCCTCCCCACACAGCCCAGTCCATGAGTGTCCTTGATCCAAGGGCTTGTACTTGTGGGCACCAGAAACACGGCATCATTGGATGACCTGGGATAATGTGGTCTGAAACTACACCTATAGTCTTTCTGTGGCCACAGTGTCCAGGTATCACAAATAGGGCTCAGGTTTGCACACATTAATTCCCCTACCATCTGGAGGTCGATCTAAAGTCAATTCATACAGAAGTTCAGCAATATAACAGGTTATAAAATCAATGCACAGAAGTCAAGTACATTTCTAAACATACTGACAATAAGACAGAAGAAAGAGAAACCCAGGAATCAATCCCAGTTATAATTGTAACAACAGTCCTTAAGCCTGATCGAAACCAAAGAAGTAAAGGATCTGTACTCTAGAACTGTAGAATACACAGGAAAAAAAATAGGAAGATACGATGATATTTAAAAAAAATCAATGTTCAAGGGATAGAAAAAAATCAATATGTAAATATTTATGCTACCAAGAAAATCTACATATGTAATGCAATTCCTATCTAGCTAACATCAACATTTTTTACAGAGCTGGAAGAAACAACTCTAATTTTTGAATGGAATCAGAAAATACCTCAAATACCCAAATGGATTATGAAAAAGAAACCAAACCTGGAGGCATCACAACCCCCAATGTCAAGGAGTGTTAGAAAGCTGTGATCATCAAGACAGTATGGATATGGTACTAAGCAGACATATAGATAAATGGGAAAGAATAGAGGATCCAGAAATGATCCTCCCATTTATGGCAAAATCCTCTTCAACAAGCAGACAGAAATATCCGATGGAAAAAAAAGTCCTTGAAATCCTGTGTTGTAATACTTGGACAGCCATATTCAGACAAACGAACCTGACGCACTTTCTTACACCAGACACAACAAAAAACTCAAAATGTATGAAAGAACTAAATGTCAGACAGGAGTCATTCATAATCCTACAGAAGAACACAAGCAGCAACCTCTATGACACCGGTCAAAACAACATCTTGCAGGACATGTCTCCACAGGAAAATGAAACTGTGGCAAAAAAAATCAATAAACTACGGGATTTCATCAGGATAAAAATTCTTCACAAGAAAAGAAACAATCAAGATTTAAAAAGCAAAATACAGAAGGAGAGAAGATATTTGCAAATGAGACATTACGTAAAGGCCTAGTATCCAAAATGTATAAAGAACTTAGCAGAAGAGGAGGGGCAAGATGGCAGGAGTAGGGTCCCCAAATCACCTGTCCCCAACAAATTACCTAGATAACCTTCAAATCATCCTGAAAATCTATGAAATTGGCCTGAGATTTAAACAGAGAAGGGCTGAAACGCTACAGTGAGAAGAGTTCGTGCTTCTATCAAGGTAGGAAGACGGGAAAAAAGAAATAAAGACACAAAAGGCCGCCAAGGGGGAGGGGCCCCAAGAGGAGCCGGGCTGAGGCCGGGGCGAGTGTCCCCAGGACAGGAGAGCCCCGTCCCGGAGAAGCAGAAGCTGCACCAACCTTCCCGGGTGGAAAGGGGCTCTCAGGGAGTTAGAGCAGGACCCAGGAGGGTGGGGATGCCCTCGGGCTCCCGGGGACACTAACAGGCACCTGCACCCCGGGAGAGCGTCACGAGCTCCCTAAGGGCTGCAGCGCACACGGAGGGGCCCGGAGCAGCATGGAGGGCCTCGGGCGGCGGCTCCGCAGAGGGGGCTGCGGGGCGGGAGTGCGAATCCAACAGCGCAGACTCCAGAGCACTGGGCACAGGGACACAGCCCAGGATCCGGCCTCCCCCAGAGACAGGCAGAGGCCGGGAGGGCCCAGGACAGCGAGGACGCTCCTGCTCCAAGCTGAACAGATCAGCAACCCCGCCCGGAGCCTCCAGGCCCTGCAGATGGAGAGCCCCGGAGCTACTGCGGGGGCTGACTCCAGGGCTGCAGAGCTGGCCCCGCCACTGTGGTTGTTCCTCCTGGGGCCTCAGGGGGTGAACAACCTGCACTGAGCCCTGCACCAGGCAGGGGCAGAGCAGCTCCCCCAAGTGCTAACACCTGAAAATCAGCACAGCAGGCCCCTCCCCCAGAAGACCAGCTGGACGGACCAGTTCCAGGGGAAGTCAAGGGACTTAAAGTATACAGAATCAAAAGATACTCCCCTGTGTTTTTTTTTTTAATTTATTTATGATAGTCACAGAGAGAGAGAGAGAGGGGCAGAGACACAGGCAGAGGGAGAAGCAGGCTCCATGCACCGGGAGCCCGACGTGGGATTCGATCCCAGGTCTCCAGGATCGCGCCCCGGGCCAAAGGCAGGCGCCAAACCGCTGCGCCACCCAGGGATCCCTCCCCTGTGTTTTTGTTTTTTTTTTTCTTTTTTAATTCTGATTGCTTCCCCCACCCTTTTTTTCCCTTTCTTTCTTTTTCTTTCATTTTTTTCTCTTTTTTCATTTTTTTCTTCCTTTTTAATTTTTTCTTTTTCTCTTTTTTCCTTCTTTCTGTCCTCTCTTTTTCTCCTTTTCCCAATACAACGTGTTTTTGGGCAGTCTGCACTGAGCAAGATGACTAGAAGGAAAACCTCACCTCAAAAGAAAGAATCAGAAACAGCCCTCTCTCCCACAGAGTTACAAAATATGGATTACAATTCAATGTCAGAAAGCCAATTCAGAAGCACTATTATACAGCTACTGGTGGCTCTAGAAAAAAAGGATAAAGGACTCAAGAGACTTCATGACTGCAGAATTTAGATCCAATCAGGCAGAAATTAAAAATCAATTGAATGAGATGCAATCCAAACTAGAAGTCCTAACAATGAGAGTTAACGAGGTGGAAGAACGAGTGAGTGACAGAAGACAAGTAGATAGCAAAGAGGGAAACTGAGAAAAAAGAAACAAACAATTAAAAGACCATGAGGATAAATTAAGGGAAATAAACGACAGCCAGAGGAAGAAAAACCTACATTTAATTGGGGTTCCCAAGGGCGCCGAAAGGGCCAGAGGCCCCGAATATGTATTTGAACAAATCATAGCTGAAAACTTTCCTAATCTGGGAAGGGAAACAGGCATTCAGATCCAGGAAATAGAGAGATCCCCCCCGCCAAAATCAATAAAAACCATTCAACACCTCGACATTTAATAGTGAAGCTTGCAAATTCCAAAGATAAGGAGAAGATCCTTAAAGCAGCAAGAGACAAGAGATCCCTGACTTTTATGGGGAGGAGTATTAGGGTAACAGCAGACCTCTCCACAGAGACCTGGCAGGCCAGAAAGGGCTGGCAGGATATCTTCAGGGTCCTAAATGAGAAGAACATGCAACCAACAATACTTTATCCAGCAAGGCTCTCATTCAAAATGGAAGGAGATGGACACCGAGGCTCCTTCCACAGTTTGGCTACTGTGGCCATTGCTGCTAGAAACATCGGGGTGCAGGTGTCCCGGCGTTTCATTGCATCTGAATCTTTGGGGTAAATCCCCAACAGTGCAATTGCTGGGTCATAGGGCAGGTCTATTTTTAACTCTTTGAGGAACCTCCACACAGTTTCCCAGAGTGGCTGCACAAGTTCACATTCCCACCAACAGTGTAAGAGGGTTCCCTTTTCTCCGCATCCTCTCCAACATTTGTGGTTTCCTGCCTTGTTAATTTTCCCCATTCTCACTGGTGTGAGGTGGTATCTCATTGTGGTTTGATTTGTATTTTCCTGATGGCAAGTGATGCAGAGCATTTTCTCATGTGCATGTTGGCCATGTCCATGTCTTCCTCTGTGAGATTTCTCTTCATGTCTTTTGCCCATTTCATGATTGGATTGTTTGTTTCCTTGCTGTTGAGTTGAATAAGTTCTTTAAAGATTTTGGATACTAGCCTTTTATCTGATATGTCATTTGCAAATATCTTCTCCCATCCTGTAGGTTGTCTTTTAGTTTTGTTGACTGTATCCTTTGCTGTGCAAAAGCTCCTTATCTTGATGAAGTCCCAGTAGTTCATTTTTGCTTTTGTTTTTTTTTTTGCCTTTGTGGATGTATCTTGCAAGAGGTTACTGTGGCCAAATACAAAAGGGTGTTGCCTGTGTTGGCGAGGCCAGGTTATTTGAGGACCCAACTCCTCCACCATCTTGTCCCCTTCCTCTGTATGTTGAATATTTTTTATTGGATTTAGATTTGGCAACATATAGTATAACCCCCCAGTGCTCATCCCATCAAGTGCCCCCCTCGGGGCCCATCACCCAGTCACCCCCACCGACCGCCCACTTCCCCTTCCACTACCCCTTGTTCGTTTCCCAGAGTTAGGAGTCTCTCATGCTCTGTGACTCTCTCAGATTTTTCCTACTCATTTTCTCTCTTTTCCCCTATAGTGGCTTTCACTATCTTTTTATATTCCCATATGAGTGAAACTATATGATAATTGCCTTCTCTGATTTATTTCACTCAGCATAAAACCCTCCAGTTCTGTCCACGTCGAAACAAATGGTGGGTATTTGTCATTTCTAATGGCTGAGTAATATTCCAATGTATACATAGACCACATCCTCTTTATCCATTCATCTTTTTATGGACACTAGGCTCCATCCACAGTTGGCTATTGTGGACATTGACTCTGTGGGTGCAAGTGTCTCGGCTTTTCACTGCATCTGTATCTTTCAGGTAGGCCCAGTAGTGCAATAGACTATATCTTAGTCAAAATAATTGTCTGCCTGTATTACATATATGACTGTATCACCCTGAGATCTTATTTGCACTTCTCAGTCTGCAAGGATCTATGAATTGTCCCCAGGATGAGCAAAAACTGGCTTCCCCCATTTGAGTCCAAGAACTGGAGGTCTCTCCTTTCTTGAATCATGAGATTTCTTCAGGATGTCATAGCTACTCACTATCTTCAACCAGCTCTTGTCCCAAACACACAACATGATGCTTCCTTCATAGCAATTTGCTTCTTAGGACATTATAGGATTGAACCTTTCTGAAATTACTGTACCCTGCAAGATGTAATAGCATGAACTGGTCAGGATTCTCCTGAGGAACAGAACTCATAGCCCATTGGCTCCCATTACTGAGTAGACTGAGAAGTCCATGATGTACATTCATGAGGTAGAGACCTAGGAATTACAGTGGGGTAATTATCTGACTCTGAACTAGTCTCTCACCTGAGAACCTGGGAACATGCATGTGTGACTTTCTCCAAGGCAGGAGGACATGGATGTTCCATATCAAGCATGCAGAAAGGAAGAATGATGGAAGTCTTCATCTTTCTGCCATTTATTCTATTCAGGACCTTAATGAATTGGAGGATGCCCACTTACACAGAGACAATGATGCATATACCAGTCTCTGCAATCACCATTTCAGACATTCACAGGAAGTAGGTTTAATCTGTGCACCAATGGGCCAGTCTATTGACACATGGAATTAACCATCACATGTCAGCCTCCTGCAAATTTGGGTATCCATATTCATCTCCATACACCACACTCATCCTGAAAAAAAATCAAGTTCTTCAATTCACCTTATATGAAATATGTATTCTGTATACAACCAAAACCACAACAACCTCTTTTGCAAGAGAAGAGTTGAATCCCTTGAATGATGTTTACTTGTCTCCTGAACATCCTATAACTGAACTACTATGCTTTATGATTGAGAAGTCTTGGTTAAGTTTACATTATATTGACAGAAATTGCCCAGATATACCAGGACTGGAAAATACTCTGTTACCTGGGCCCATGTGAGGTGAAAGGAAAAGGATGGGTTAGGAGTTGGGCACTCTCCAGACACCACATCTCCTTTCACAATGACCTGGTACTTCCCAGACTCCAGACCTGTGACAAATGAGTGTTTGTTGTTTAAATAGACTCAGTCCATGTCTGATGTTCCAGGTCCCAGCACAGGGTATGACCGTAGTGACACATTAACCCAAGTACTGATGCTCTGGCATTTCCACATAATGTGGCTGTGATGACCCTGTGTGATTTGAGTGTTACCATCTCCATACAAAGCTGTGTTATACTGACAGTCATGAAGTGTCACCTCATCACTTGATGCAACATTGTTACCCCATGTTGAGCTTAATACCCACATGCTTCTATAGCTTACTCTGGAGATAAGGGAGGTTCCCCTTGGAGTGTTAATTACCAGAACCCCTCAGACACCTGCATTATTGCTTACCTGTTATCTATTTATTTATATTAAATCATATATATAAATTGGAGCTTTCTAACCATTTTCTGTACCTTCCAAGTAACATGACCCATAGATGACAATATCTAACTGCTCTTCGGACCTATTCCATAGTTTACAAGTGAACTTACTGATACTAAAACTGTTTCAGGGAATTTAAGTCTATTTATGAAAAGTGCATCCCCCTGGGACACTTGGTTGGATCACCAGTTGAGCTTTTGCCTTTGGCTCACAGTGAGATTCTGGGTCAGGGATTGAGAGCATCATCAGCTTCTTGCATAGAACCCACTACTCCCTCTGCCTATGTCTCTACCTCTGTGTGTGTGTTTCATGAATAAATCATATTATTCAAATAAAAGGACACTGAGTCCACAGATAGAAGAAAATATATCCTCTATGGGAATTTCCCTTCCCTGTAGCTGAAGTTGAGAAACATCCTTAGATACAGAAGAGGGACCTTAGGGTCCAGAAGGCTGTGCAAACAACCCTTGAAATTTTGTCACTAATTCAGTGGCCCAAAACCAAGTCCTGGCCTTAGATCTCCAAAACATTTATATTGTCTCATAGGCACAAGGTCTGCATAGTTTGATCATTTACTGGGTGTCGAATTCTAGGTAGTTCATGCCAAGGAAAAATGAAGTACATTTCCCTTTAGACCTTTCTGTGTCTACTGCGTTGTTATGTCATACGAATAACCCAGAAGAATAGAAGGATCACATTGCTGCCCCAACAAATGGAAGACCTACCCAGGAAATGTAGGCAATGAAAAAATAAAATATATTTAATCCGAAGAGAGGAAGAAAACTTATTTGTTAATTATGACAAGATCTGTTACTGGGGCAAACTCTACAAACTCCACAAACAAACTCTTAGAGGTATTTAATGATTTTAGGTAATCTTCAGGATATTAAAAAAAAATACAAATAAAGCTATGTTTCCACACACTGAAAACAAATTATCTAAGAAGAAATTAACCATATATTCTATTGATACTATTAAAAATTAAATTTATAATATTAAGATTCAGGAAGGAGGTAAACTAGTGCATACTAAAAATTTCTACAATAAAGAAAGTTTTTTTTAAAGGTATGAGATACAAAAGTAATTGTGTTCACAGTTTAGAACACCTCATATTGTCACAAGACATTATACATGCTGATGCCTACAAATGTCATGGAATCTTTGTTTATAACTTGTAAAGAATCAAATAGAAGTGTAGAGCATATTATATACTCAGAGGGCATACAAAGTGGGCATCCCTCCACTCATTAAACCAGCCCAGCTCTGACCCTGCAGCTGGGAGAGGAGGCCCAGCTTCCCCAAGAGCCCCAGGTGACCCCATTCAGGGATAAGGACAGAACAAAGACAACTCACCATGGAGTCTGTGCTCAGCTGTGATTTCCTTGTCACTATTTTATTGCTTTTATTTTTTAAAGATTGTATTTATTTATTCATGAGACACACACACACAGAGAGAGAGAGAGAGAGAGGAGAGAGAGGCAGAGACACAGGCAGAGGGAGAAGCAGCTCCATACAGGGAGCCTGATGTGGGACTTGATCCCAGGTCGCCAGGATCACACCCCAGGCTGAAGGCGGCGCTAAACAATGGGCCACTGGGGCTGACCTCCTTGTCACTGTTTTAAAAGATAATTCATGGGGAACAACAGACCTTGAGTATGTGAGTGGAGGTGAATGAGAGAAACAGGGAATTTGGGACAGTTCCTGACCAGGATGTCTTATGTCTGCAGGTGTCCAGGGTGAGTTGCAGTTGGTGGAGCCTGGAGGAAACCTGGTGAAACCTGAGCGGTCCCTGAGACTCTCCTGTGTGGCCTCTGGATTCATCTTAGTAGCTGCTACATGGGCTGGGTACACAAGGCTCCAGAGAAGGGGCTCCAGTGGGTCACATACATTAGAAGTGATGGAAGTAGCACATACTATGCAGACTCTGTGAAGGGCTGATCCAACATCTCCAGAGACAATGACAAGAACACGGTGTATCTGCAGATGAACAGCCTGAGAGCTGAAGACACAGCTGTGTATTACTGTGCAAGGGACGCAGGGAGGGGACCTCAGTGTGAGCCCAGACACAAACCTCCCTGTAGAAGGGGATCGGGACCACCAGGGGGTGCTCACTACTCATCACTTCTGTCTTGAAGGCCCAGGAGCAGGTGCAGATGGAGTTTCTGGGCAGGTTTCCTGTCTGGGTCTGGGCTTCCTCTCCATGGAGCATTTTCCCCCAGGGAGCCTCTCTGAACACTTGATTATGTGTTTTCCTATTCAGTTTCTGTCTTAGAGCCTTAGAGAATCAACTATACATTTGCACATAGTTGTACTTAATTTATTCTGATCCTAAATATTAATCAGTTACAAATAACTCCATGCACATCATATGAACATTTTCATGGGTCCCAGTGTCACTTTCTATGGAACAAGGACCCTAACAAAATGTAGTCTTGCTAGAAGCAGCTTAAGTGCATGCAGCACATCAGGGTACAGAGGAATCTTGAATGAACACAAGAGAAAAGAGACCCTTAGTTGAGGTCAATTATTGGCAAAATGCTCACAATAATGTTAGTAACTGCCTGGCACTCAGAGGGATTTCCAACATGACAAGGTAAGGAGGTGGAGTCAAAATCACACACACACACACACACACACACACACACGAGTATAAATCTTTATCACCCTCACCATTTTGTATGGAGTCACTGTCCTCCCTGCATCAAAGGAGGAAAGGTTTAGATTCTTGTTTGATTTCCTATTCTATATTTTGAAAAGAAGACAGTTGAAGGAAGGTCATGGAGCTAGAAATCAAGAAACAAAGGATATGGTGTGAGGATTAATTACACTAAACATGTTTGTAATCTGGGAGGACGAAAAAGAGAAATTGTCATTCTAAGTAGAAAATGGTCTGAATCCCTGGAAAAGACAATGAATGATATATCAAAGCAGGATGAAACATAAAATGATAATATAAACAGACCAAGGACCTACCCAGACTCTCAGGAGGAAGCTGCCCTCTCCCCAAGGTCACCAGCTGTTTCTGAAGGTCATGTCTACACTGTGCTCAGAGACCAGCTTCTACTGGATCCATGAGGATCTTCAGGGTGAGGAGCTGGATTGGAGGACCATCCACTTTCAGGGAATAATTCATTGATCCTTCAGGTGCTTATATCAGCTCACTGTGTATAACCTACCATCCCCATGTTGAAACCACTCATGTGATGGGAGGAGGGGTGAGACCTTAGCGGAGCACTTAGGTCAGGAGATACAGGCTCATGATGGGATCAGGGCCCTTATACACCAGGCCTGGGAAAGCTTCCTGCCCACTGGCCCTATGTGAGGTGACAGGGGAATGACGGACTAGCACATGTGTCACTCCAGACACCACATTTGCCTGCACTTGGACCTCAGACTTCTCAGAGTCCAGAGCTTAAGACTGACTGTTTTTTAATCCACCCCATCCATGTATGACGTTACAGAAGCTAGAAGCTAACACAACATATGGTAGTCTATATTGTCTTTATTTAAATTCAATTTGCCAACATATTGTATGACACCCAGTCCTCATCACATCACATGTCCTCCTTAATGCTGGTTCATCAGTCACCCCACCCAACCACTCACCTTCTTTCCAGAGTCGCTCACTTTGTTTCCCAGAATTAGAAGTCTTTCATGGTTTTTCTCCCTATTTTTTCCCATTCATTTTCCCTCCTTTCCATATAATTCCTTTCCCTATTTTTATACACCCCATATGAGTGAAACCAAGATGACTGTCCTTCTCTGACTGACTTAGCATAATATCCTCCAGTTTCATACACATCAAAGCAAATTGTGGTTATTCATCCTTTCTGATAGCTGAGTAATAGTCTATTGTGTATATATAAGCCATATAATCTTTATCCATTATTCTGTTGAATGACATCACAGCTTCTTCCACAATTTGGCTATTGTTGGCATTACTGCTTTAAACATTGGGGGGCAGGTGTCCCATTATTTCACATCTGTATCTTGTGGTAAATACTCAGTAGTGCAATTGCTAGATTGCAGGATAGCTCTACTTTTGTTTTTCCAAAATACAGCCTACATTCCTGATTAAATTCTTCAAATTGAAAGATAGAGAGAACATTCTTTAATATAATAAAACCTATCTAGGATATTTCACAGTGAATATCATTCTCAGTGGGGAAATCAGAACTTTCCCTAAGTTCAAGAAAACACCAAGGATGGGAAGGGAAACAAAAATGAATTCTGGGAGCACCCTCAAGATACAAATATTCTTCAAAGCAAAGGAAACTATCAACAAAACTAAAACACAAGCTACAGAAGGGGAGAAGATATTAGCAAATGGCATATCAGACAAAGGGCTTGTAGCCAACATGTATAAAGAACTTATTAAAACTCATCACCCAAGAAATAAGGAATCCAGTCAAGAAATGGGAAGAAAACATGAACAGAAATTTCGCTGAACAAAACCTACACATGGCCAACAAGCACATGAAAAAACCTTCCATATCACTTGCTACCAGGGAAAAACACTTCTAAAACACGAGGAGATACCATCTCACACCAGTGAAAATTAACAAGACAGGTAACAACAAATCCTAGAGAGGATGTGGAGAAGGGGGAACCCTCTTGCACTGTTGGTGGGAATGTGAACTTGTACAACCACTCTGGAAAACTCTGTGGAAGTTCTCAAAGAGTTAAAATAGAGCTACTCTATATCCCAGCAATTGATCTGCTGGGGTTTTATCCCTAAGATACAGATACAATGAAAAATCAGGGCATCTGCATCCCAATATTCATAGCAGCAATGTCCACAATAGCGAAATTCTGGGGGTAGCCACGATGTCCTTTGAGAGATAAATGGATAAAGATGATACGGTTTATATATACAAAGGGATATTTCTCAGCCATCAGAAAGAATCAATAGTTACCATTTCCATCAAAATGGATGCACCTAGGGAGTATTACGTTGAGTGAAATAAGTCAATCAGAGATGGACAATCATCATGGTTTCATCATATGTGGAACATAAGAAATAGTGAAAGGTATCACAGGGGAAGGAGGAAAACTGAGTAAGGGTAAATTAGAGAGGAAGACAAAACATGAGAGACTCCTATCTCTCAAACTCAAAGGGTTGCAGAAGGGGAGGTGGGTGGTGGGACTTGGTACCTCGGTGACGGACACTAAGGAGGGCACGTGATGAAATGAGCACTTGGGGTTACTGTATGTTGGCGAAATGAAGTTAAATAAAATAGTGAAAGGGAATAAAGGGGAAAGGAGGAAAATGAGTGGGATATATCAGAAAGGGAGACAGAACATGAGAGACTCCTAACTCTGGGAAACTAACTAGGGGTGATGGAAGGGGAGGTGGGTGGGGGGTGGGGGTGACTGGGTGACGGGCTCTGAGGAGAGCCACTTAATGGGATGAGCACTGTGTGTTATTCTATATGTTGGCAAATTGAACATCAATAAAAAATAAATTTGCTTTTCCTGCTTTCTGCTGTCGCCTTCCAGGCTAAGCTCGAGCCAGCGGCCTTCCAGCTTAGCACAGCTTTTGCCATGGCCCTCAGCGATGCCGACGTGCAGAAGCAGATTAAGCATATGATGGCTTTTATTGAACAAGAAGCCAACGAGAAAGCAGAGGAAATAGATGCGAAGGCAGAGGAAGAGTTCAACATTGAGAAAGGTCGTCTTGTGCAAACCCAAAGACTGAAGATTATGGAATACTATGAGAAGAAAGAAAAGCAGATTGAGCAGCAGAAGAAAATTCAGATGTCTAATTTGATGAATCAAGCAAGGCTCAAAGTCCTCAGAGCAAGAGATGACCTTATTACAGACCTACTAAATGAAGCAAAACAGAGACTCAGCAAAGTGGTAAAAGATACAACCAGGTACCAAGTGCTGTTGGATGGACTGGTCCTCCAGGGTTTGTACCAACTGTTGGAGCCCCGAATGATTGTTCATTGCAGGAAACAGGATTTCCCTCTGGTAAAGGCTGCAGTGCAAAAAGCAATTCCTATGTATAAAATTGCCACCAAAAAAGATGTTGATGTCCAAATTGATCAGGAATCCTACCTGCCTGAGGAAATAGCTGGTGGAGTGGAGATCTATAATGGGGATTGTAAAATAAAGGTTTCCAATACTCTAGAAAGCCGGCTGGACCTCATAGCCCAGCAGATGATGCCAGAAGTACGGGGAGCCTTATTTGGTGCAAATGCCAACAGGAAGTTTTTGGACTAAACCTTTGGGAGAGGTAGAGTTCATCCACTGCTCTCCTGCTGTGGTGTGGAAGTTTCTGACATTAGAAGAAATGAGATATCTGTGTGGCTTCCTCTTCCCTTCTCTCATAGTCTGTATTTGTCAGTGGATACTCTGTGCAGCTAATGCCCTTATCCTAGTTGTTAACAATAGAGAAAGTTTCACTTCATATAATCAGGAAAGTTCCTTCTTAGCTTATCTAAAAGTAGCACAACTTTCATCGGCTTGTGTAGTGTGAAGGTGAGGGTATCAGATGGTGGTCACAGGAGCTTCACCAAGTCTCTGCTTTTCCTCCAGTCTTCCAGTTCTTGAGCCTAGAGGGGATGTGTACAGTGATCTCTGACATGACGTCTTTGCTCTTAGGCTTAAAGTGCATGGGGGCCATGCATTCCTCCCAGCAGTAGTCGCTTCACCGCTAACCTGTTTGGGCCTAGAAGTGTTCCTCATCGTAAATGTGATTTAAAACCTAAGCCATGAATATGTCTTATTTATTAAAACAAAAGGTTTAAAAAAATAAAAAATAAAAAATAAATTTATATAAATATAAAATAAATAAAATAAAATATTGAATAAATAAATTAAAAATATATTATTAAAAGAATGCATATTATGAGCAATAACATGCCAATAAATTTGGCAATCTGGAACAAATGGATGCCTTCCTATAAATGTACAAACAACTAAATCTGAAACAGAAATGAATGGAAAAGCTGTACAGATCCAAAACCAGGAAATGAAAATCAAACATACTTAAAAGTCTTCTAACAATCAAAATCCCAAGCACAAATGGCTGCCCATGGGAATGCAACAAGCATTTTAAAAGAATTAATACCTATATGTCTGAAACTGTTCCAAAAATAGAAATGAAAGGAAACTTCCAAACTCATTCTTAGAGGTCAGTATTACCTTGACCTCAAAAGGAGACAAAGATCCAACTAAAAGGCAGAATTACAAACCAATATCCTTGATGAATATGGATGCAAAATTCCCACAAACATCATAAACAACAGGATCCAACAGCACATTAAAAGGAAAATACACCAAGACCAAATGGGCTAATTTCTGTTCTGCAAGTGTGGTTCAGCGTCTGCATATCAATCAGTGTGATGTATCTCATTAATAACAGAAAAGGATATGAACCATTTTATCTTCTCAACTCATGCTCAAAAATCATATGGCAAAAGAGATTATTATTTCCTGATAAAAACCTTCTACTGTATAGGGATATGGGAACATATTCTACATCATAAAAGCCAACTACAGAAGACACACAGAAAAGTCATCCTCAATAGGGAAAAATTGAGAAATTTTCCCATAAAAACAGGAACAGGACAGGGATGCCCACTGTCACAACTGTTCTTCACCATAGTACTATAAGTCTTAGCCTCAGCAGTCAGAAAAAAAGAAGTAAAAACCATATAAATGAGCAAAGAAAAAGTCAAACTTTGACTCTTCACATACAACAGGCAACTTACCTACAAATCCCGAACACTCCATTGAAAAATTGCTAGAACTGATACCGGGATTCAGCAAAATCTGAGCATATAAAATCAATACAAGGAAGTCAGTGGCTTTCTCTATAGTGTAAATGAAACAGAAAAAAAGAAAATCAAGGACTGGATGCAATTTATAATTACACCAGAAATCATCAGATAATGAGGAATGATTCTTACCAAAGAAGGATGGATGTATAGTCTAAACATTCCAGAACACTTCTGAAAGACAGTAAGGAAGACACAGGTAGATAGAAAGTATTGATTCTCATAGATTAGAAGAATAAATATTGATAAAATATCTATACTACTAAGAGCAAGCTACACATTCAAAGCGATCCATATAAAAATACCACCAGCATTGTTCACAGAGTTAAAGAAAAAAATTCTAAAAATTGTAGGGAACCACAAACACCTCAAATAGCCAAAGCAATCCTGAAAAAGTGAAGCAAAGCTGGAGGCATCACTATTCTGGTTGCCAAGGTAAATTACAACATTGTGATAATCAGGACAGTATGGCACTGACACAAATAAAGATATATAGATAAATAGAACAGTTTGAGAACCCAGAAATGGACTCTGAACTCTATGGTCAAAAAATCTTGACAAAGCAGGAAAGAATATCCAATGGAAAAAAGAAAGTCTCTTCAACAAATGGTGTTGGGAATATTGAAGAGCCACATGCAGAAGAATGAATGGGAACACTTTTCTTGCAACATTCACAAAAATAAACTCAAAGTTGATGAAAGACCTAAGTATGAGGCAAGATACCATCAGACTCCTAATGACACAGGCAGCACCTTTTCTACCTCAGCTGCAACCACTTCTAGACGTGTCTCCAGAGGCAAGAGAAAGGAAAGGAAAATGAACTATGGGGACTTCATCAAGGAAAGAGCATTTTCACAGCAAAGGAATCACTCAAAGTAACTAAAAGTCAACCTACAGAATGGGAGAAGATACTTGGAAATGTCTTATCTATTTAAGGTCTGGAATCCAAAATATACATTGAGCTTATCAAACTCAACACCCACCTAAACAAACAAAACAAAACGTCAGAAACAGTAGAAGCCATGAACAGACATACTGTCCTATTACAAGATTCCACTTCACACCATATATTAGGTAGCTCATCCACATGTAAGATGAAATACTTTTTCTTTCCTAGGTCTGTCTTATATAATCCAAAATATTAGAAAAGACAAAAAAATTGACAACAAGGAGGGAAAAAATTGCCCCTAACTCAAAGATTACCAGAGAAATTATGTAATAAAAAAAGATATTTAATCAGTAAATAGGAAGAAAAATAAATTGCATGCTTATGAAAATTCTTATACATATTGAATGAGGAGAAGCCTCACAAAACCACTTAGAACTAACTAATGAACTCAGGGAAAATCCAGGATATAAAATCAACATATTCAATAAAGCTGTTTCTATACACCAACAAGTTATTTATATGAAATTAATGAGATAATCCCAGTTAGAGATGTTGACTGTATCCTTTGCTGTGCAAAAGCTTCTTATCTTGATGAAGTCCCAATACTTCATTTTTGCTTTTCTTTCTCTTGCCTTCGTGGATGTATCTTGCAAGAAGTGACTGTGGCCGAGTTCAATAAGGGTGTTGCCTGTGTTCTCCTCTGGGATTTTGATGGAATCTTGTCTCACATTTAGATCTTTCATCCATTTTTAGTTTCCCTTTGTGTATGGTGCAAGAGAGTGGTCCAGCTTCATTCTTCTGCATGTGGATGTCCAATTTTCCCAGCACCATTTATAGAAGAGACTGTCTTTCTTCCAGTGGATAGTCTATCCTCCTTGATCGAATAACAGTTGACCATAAAGTTCAGGGTCCACTTCTGGGTTCTCTATTCTGATCCATTGATCTATGTGTCTGTTTTTGTGCCAGGACCACACTGTCTTGATGACCACAGCTTTGTAGTACAACCTGAAATCTGGCATTGTGATGCCCCCAGCTATGGTTTTCTTTTTTAAAATTCCCTGGCCATTCGGGGTCTTTTCTGATTCCACACAAATCTTAAAATAATTTGTTCTAACTCTCTGAAGAAAGTCCATGGTGTTTTGATAGGGATTGCATTAAACGTGTAAATTGCACTGGGTGACATTGACATTTTCATGATATTAATTCTTCCAATCCATGAGCATGGAATATTTTTCCATCTCCCACCATTTGCTTCGACATGGATGGGACTGGAGGGTATTATGCTGAGTGAAATAAGTCAATTGGAGAAGGACAAACATTATATGGCCTCATTCATTTGGGGAATATAAAAAATAGTGAAAGGGAATAAAGGAGAAAGGAGAAAAAATAAGTGGGAAATATCAGAAAGGGAGACAGAACATGAAAGACTCCTAACTCTGGGAAACTAACTAGGGTTGATGGAAGCGGAGGGGGGTGGGGGGTGGGGATGACTGTGTGGCAGACACTGAGGTGGGCACTTGACGGGATGAGCACTGGATGTTATTCTGTATGTTGACAAATTGAACACCAATAAAAAATAAATTTATTAAAATAAAAGACAAAGATTGAGTTAAAAAAAATAATCCCAGTTAGATAGACATCAAGGATCCCAGGGTGGCGGAGCGGTTTGGCGCCTGCCTTTGGCCCAGGGCACGATCCTGGAGACCCGGGATCGAATCCCACGTCGGGCTCTGGTGCATTGAGCCTGCTACTCCCTCTGCCTGTGTCTCTGCCTCTCTCTCTCTCTCTCTCTCTCTCTGTGTGTGTGTGTGACTATCATAAAAATTAAAAAATAAATAAATAAAATAATATAGACAGGCATCAAAAATAAATAATTTTGCTTAAGTTTTACTAAGCAGATGAAATACTCTACTAAAAATGAACTATATTAATGAAAGTGTAAAAAAGGCCACAGAGAAATTCAAAGATAAGTACATTGGTAAATTTGAACATCATATAGTCACAGTGTGATCTACACAAAGTGATCTAGAATTTTGAAGTAATCCTTCTTTATAACGTGTAAAGATGGATTTTAAGTTTGGAGTTGCTTATATAGTCAGAGGACATGCAAATTAGACCCTCCCTCCACTCATAAAACCATCCCAGCAAGGACCCTGCAGCCTGGAGAGGATCCCCAGTTCAGGATTCTCAGGTGACCCCGATCCAGGATCAGGACAGAATACAGACAACTCACCATGAAGTTAGTGCTCAGCTGGGTTTTCCTTGTCGTGATTTTTAAAGGTAATTCAAGGAGAACAAGAGACTTTGAGTATGTGAGTGGAGGTGAGTGAGAGAAACAGGGATGTGGGACAGTGTTCTGACCAGAATGTCTTGTGTCTGCAGGTGTCCAGGGTGAGGTGCAGCTGGTGGAGTCTGGGGGAGACCTGGTGAACCCTGGGGGGTCCCTGAGACTCTCCTGTGTGGCTTCTGGATTCACCTTCAGTAACTACCACATGGGCTGGGTCCAACAGGCTCCAGGGAAGGGGCTGCAGTGGGTCGCATGGATTTATGCCAGTGGAAGTAGCCCAAGCTACGCAGACGCTGTGAAGGGCCGATTCACCATCTCCAGAGACAATGCCAAGAACACGCTGTATCTGCAGATGAACAGCCTGAGAGCCGAGGACACGGCCGTGTATTACTGTGCGAGGGACAGAGTGAGGCGACATCAGTGTGAGCCCAGACACAAACCTCCGTGTAGAAGGGCATTGGGACCACCAGGGGGTGCACACTCCTCACCACTTCTGTCTTGAAGGCCCGGGAGCAGGTGCAGATGGAGGTTCTGGGCAGGTTTCCTGTCCGGGTCTGGGTTTCCTGTCCATGGAGCAATTTCCCCAGGGAGACTCTCTGGACACATGATTCTGTGTTTACCTATTCCATTCGGATTTCTTTTTTTTTTTTTTTTTAGGAAGCAACTATTGATATATGGAGATAACACACATATGCTTAGACTTGATTACACTTGGGACTAAATATGAAATAATTACAAATATATCCATGTTGAGAATGATGAATATGAGGTCAACCAGTAAAAGTAGTCAAAATCCAAGTAGAGAGAAACTATCTGAAATATTGGAAAATGAGTAAAGTGATATCATGAAAACAGCAAAAAGCATGAAATAGAAGACACCTGAGGTCTTACCCAGACTCTCAGCTCGAAGCTGTCCTCTACTCAAGGTCATCAGCTGGTTCCGAAGGTCATGTGTGCACACAGTTCACACATGGACCATAATCTTCTACTGGATCCCTGAGGATCCTCAGGGTGAGGAGCTGGATTGGAAGACTTTCCATCTGGAGGGAATAACTCATGGATCCTTCAGGTGTTGATATTGCTCAAACTGTGTGACCTCTACCATCCCCATGTTGAATCATAAGCCCATGTAATGAGGGGAGCAGGTGGGGCTTTATGGGAGCACTCAGGTCAGGAGGTGCAGTGTCATGTCTGGATAAGGCCCCTTATATGCCAGGACAGGGAAACCTCCATTCTCTTGTCCCCATGTGAGGGAATAATTGAAAGGATATGATAAAATATGGGCTCTCTCCAGACACCACATCTGCCTGCAGCTGGAACTCAGGCTTCCCAGACTCCAGAACTGTGGGAATGAGTGTCTGTTTTTTAATCCACCCAGTCCATGTATGATGTTCCAGCAGGGGGCACAGGAAAAGACACTAGTGACACGTGGACCCCATTCACTGATGCTATGGTTTTTCCTGCTGCATTTGTCATGAAAAGTCCCTGATAACTTCCATCCATGAGGTAAAGGGTGGATTTCTCACATGTTCACTCCTACAGAGAGGAGGAACCTGTGGACAATCCTAGGACTCTGTGTGAACAAGACCCAGTGGACACACGGAGTGAGAACCTTTACAGGCAGTCAGGGGGCTGGGAGATTGTGGAACTTTAGTATAAGGATGGTGATTTATCAACCTTTCCAGGGAAAGGGGATTTGCTGACCCTGTGGGACCTGAGTCTGAGCATCATCTTCCAGATGCTGATAGAATGATGGCTGTGAGGGTCATGAGAGCAGTTTGCTTGATGCTTTCCAGACTCCTTTCTTGTCTGAGTCTTTTGTGAGTTTAACTATGTAATTCCTTGGAGATGGTCTATTTTGTTAAATCTCATGTGAGTATCTGTACTTCTTGTATGTTGATGTCTGTGTAATTTGTGATTAGGGAGCTTTTCACTTACTATTTCATGGAATAAATCATCTGCCCCTTTTTCTCTCTGCCCTCCTAGGGTCTTCTATCTTAGAAATGTTATTGTTTCAAAATTTGCTGATTTTTGAAAATCTTCATCTTTGGTTGTTTAACTTTGTTTCAGCTTTTTCTCAGTCATTATTTTCCATAATTTTATCTTCCCTAATGCTGACTTACACCTCCATTTCTTACATCATCATTTTATGATCTCCATTTTGGGTAGCATCTTGATTATATTATTTTTAATTTGGCCAGAATCAATTATAGCTCAATTATCTCAGCAGAAATGGAACCTCTATTGTCTTCTATCCTTTCTTCAAGTCTACCTTCTATTCTTTATATCATTGTTTTACAGTCCAGTTTAGATATCTTTCTGTTACCTGTATTGACTAAAACAGTGATCAAGAGGTTTTCCTCTACAAAAATTCTCAACAAGACACTAGCCAATAGGATCCAACAGTACATTAAGGAAATAAGTCAATCGGAGAAGGACAAACAGTGTATGTTCTCATTCATTTGGGGAATATGAATAATAGTGAAAGGGAATATAAAGGAAGGGAAAAGAAATGTTGGGAAATATCAGGAAGGGAGACAGAACATAAAGACTCCTAACCCTGGGAAACGAACTAGGGGTGGTGGAAGGGGAGGAGGGCGGGTGTTGGAGGGGAATGGGTGACGGGCACTGAGGTGGACACTTGACGGGATGAGCACTGGATGTTTTTCTGTATGTTGGTAAATTGAACACCAATAAAAATTAATTAAAAAAAAAAAGAAAATTATTCACCATGACCAAGTAGGATTTATCCCCGGGACACAAGGCTGGTTCAACACTCATAAAACCATCAATGTGATTCATCATATCAGCAAGAGAAAAACCAAGAACCATATGATCCTCTCATTAGATGCAGAGAAAGCATTTGACAAAATACAGCATCCATTCCTGATCAAAACTCTTCAGAGTTTAGGGATAGAGGGAACATTCCTCAACATCTTAAAAGCCATCTATGAAAAACCCACAGCAAATATCATTCTCAATGGGGAAGCACTGGGAGCCTTTCCCCTAAGATCAGGAACAAGACAGGGATGTCCACTCTCACCAATGCTATTCAACGTAGTACTGGAATTCCTCGCCTCAGCAATCAGACAACAAAAAGACATTAAAGGCATTTAAATTGGCAAAGAAGAAGGCAAACTCTCCCTCTTCGTTGTTGACATGATACTCTACATAGAAAACCCAAAAGCCTCCACCCCAAGATTGCTAGAACTCATACAGCAATTGGCAGCATGGCAGGATACAAGATCAATGCCCAGAAGTCAGTGACATTTCTATACACTAACAATGAGCCTGAAGAAAGAGAAATTAAGGAGTCAATCCCATTTACAATTGCACCCAAAAGCATAAGATACCTAGGAATAAACCTACCCAAAGAAGTAAAGGATCTATACCCTAAAAACTATAGAACACTTCTAAAAGAAACTGAGGAAGACACAAAGAGATGAAAAAATATTCCATGCTCATGGATTGGCAGAATTAATATTGTGAAAATGTCAATGTTACCCAGGGCAATTTACACGTTTAATACAATCCCTATCAAAATACCATGGACTTTCTTCAGAGAGTTAGAACAAATTATTATAAGATTTGTGTGGGGGGATCCCTGGGTGGCGCAGTGGTTTGGCGCCTGCCTTTGGCCCAGGGCGCGATCCTGGAGACCCGGGATCGAATCCCACGTCGGGCTCCCGGTGCATGGAGCCTGCTTCTCCCTCTGCCTGTGTCTCTGCCTCTCTCTCTCTCTCTCACTGTGTGCCTATCATAAAAAAAAAAAAAAAAAAAAAAAAATAAGATTTGTGTGGAATCAGGAAAGACCCCGAATAGTCAGGGGAATTTAAAAAAAAGCCATAGCTGGGGGCATCACAATGCCAGATTTCAGGTTGTACTACAAAGCTGTCATCATCAAGACAGTGTGGTACTGGCACAAAACCAGACACATACATCAATGGAACAGAATAGAGAATCCAGAAGTTGGCCCTCAACTCTATGGTCAACTAATATTTGACAAAGGAGGAAAGACTATCCACTGGAAGAAAGACAGTCTTTTCAATAAATGGTGCTGGAAAAATTGGACATCCCCATGCAGAAGAATGAAACTAGACCACTCTCTTGCACCAGACACAAAGATAAACTCAAAATGGATGAAAGATCTAAATGTGAGCCAAGATTCCATCAAAATACTAGAGGAGACACAGGCAACACCCTTTTTGAACTCAGCCACAGTAACTTCTTGCAAGATACATCCACGAAGACAAAAGAAACAAAAGCAAAAATGAACTATTGGGACTTCATCAAGAAGCTTTTACACATCAAAGGATGCACTCAACAGAACTAAAAGACAACCTACAGAATGGGAGAAGATATTTGCAAATAACATATCAAAGAAAGGGTAGTTTCCAAGATCTATAAAGAACTTATTAAACTCAACACCAAACAAACAAACAATCCTATCATGCCCTGGCCAGGTACCATAGAAACAAGAGAAACATTAATAAACATAATGATACCTAAGGTCAAACCAAAACAGTAATTTGCTCACCCGGGCCACCTATGGTTTTAGGAAAGAACATAACAATTTGAGTTGGAAATGGAAGTGTCAGTGTCCCCCTCCCACGGAACAGGAGACGTGGAGATCAGACTACACAGGGGCTTCCATGGTTCCCGAAACCAGGATGAGCCTCCACCACCATCCAGATACCAATTATACATGGGAATAAAGAAAGTGATTGGACAGATTGACATGTGCTTATTATGGGCATGTCTGGAGCATCTTGGTTCTTCACCTTGATTTTTCCATTCTCTGTGTTCCTCATGGACAGGTACCTGCATGTACATTGAATATTTCATGAATTATAAATCTATCACAGAAAACATTCTTCCCTTTTGCATATTCTATCTTTCCCTCTGCCTCCTATGCTTCTGTCTCTCAACCCCAAGATTGCAACACATGTATAGTAGAGTAGAGAGTCTCAAAACATTAAAACTAGCAAGTTCACATTGTTTCTTTTTCTATTCCCCAGAAAAATCTTGATATAATGCAGTTATTTATTGCTTTCATTGTGACTTATCATTTCTGTATTCATTGTTTCTTCTCTGTACATTCTTTGTTCTCCAATATTACCAGGTATTTACATAATTAACAATTATGGACTCCCCATGTACACTTTACACTGTAGGAAGAGGCTCAGCCAAAGGAAAGAGTAACATTCCTGATCCTCTGAACACCCACAGATTTCTACTGGCAGAGCTGATGGTTCCTCTGTGTCCTCATATGGGCCATGGTTCCTCAGTTGTGACCTTGGACCTCATGTTCCAGCTCAGCCTGGAAGCTAAGGAGGACCCAATCCTGCACCCAGCTCTTCACCTGAAACAGGACACAGCTTCTTAAGCACAGGTGTCTTGTGCTTAAGGAATGAGACCTGCCCTCTGGAGCCCCCTGTGTAGGTTCCAGCGGAGGTCCATTCCCTCTGAATCACAGGCATTTACTCATGAGGATATTTTATGACCCTATGCACACAGGACCACCACATCAGGGACTCAGGAGGGATTAAAGCTTATGGGCTACAGGACGCCCATGTGTCTGAGGAGTAGAATGAAAGGTGTTCATGGGCAAAAGTGACACCAGCTCTAAGATAGGGCCCTCCATATTCATACAGACCACAGCCTCCTATGCCATGGACCTTGGACATTCCCTCTTTTCATGGGGGTCTTGGCCAATACATCTCCCTACTTTTGGTTTGTTGGTTTAACCTGAATATCTATGAGGGTTCTGGCAGAAGCCTAGATACAGGAGACCCTGCTGTCTGGGGTGCAAGGAGCAGGTGTCAGGAGGAGTGTCCACCAGCAAGATGGAGCCCCATGAATGGACAGAACCAGAGCTGTCTGGTAATGAGTACTCATGTGGAATCTGGGTTCACTCTCAAAAAGCTGAACCCACTCACCTGCCCCTCTGATGCCCAACCCACCAGGTGACCTAGAGCATTACATGAGTAAGCTGACATGACGCTGATATTTCTGCTCCTCCAATTCTCAGGGTCAACTTTCCCATAATCATGGGGTCACCAGGAACTCATCTGTAGCCCAGAGATGGTGAATGGATGGTAGCTCCTGTGCTTCCTCTTCTCAGGCTGTAGTTCATGCCTGGTGGTGTCCACACTAAACCACAGCAGTCAGCACAGCCCAGAGTCCCTGCACTGACCAGGTCTCCTGTATGTGACCAGAATCCTCCCAGAGCACAGCAGCACTGGTGATCCTGTAGAAGACCCACGAGGACTGCCTACACACAACACCAAGATCCATTGAGGAGGTTTTTTTTTTATTGAGGAGGTATTTTATCCAAAACAGAAGCAGATGTATCTCCTCCACTACAGTCTTTATGTGCAGCTCTTCTATTCTTGAAACATGACCCATGTGCAAGCCCATCTGCACAGGTGAGACATATACTGATCTCCAGGAGGGATAACCTCAGTTCAGAGACACTTCCATGTCACTCAGGTAGGAGACACTTATCCAACATGCAGCATTCCAGGAACCCTATTCCTGCATCAACTGCTGTCTTTGCTTCTAGGGAGGCTGCCCTTTCCAGGGGCCTCCATGACCTCAATTTGGGTTCTTGTCTGTGTCTTCTGAGAAAGGGGACATCCAGGGTCTGCAGGTTTACTGAGTTATTCCCCCATGGGTATAGGGTAGAGTGCTGGAAGCAATGACAGAGTGTGTCAACCTGGGAATGATACTCTGAAGGGCAGGCCTGGACCCTCCTGTCCATAGACCTGCAGGTTCCCAGATGCTGGGAGAACAAACAAAACCAACATGCATAAAATTCCCTATCTCTGCTTGAATCATATTTTCTTCAGAGTTGCTGTGAAACAAGTCACACCCAGCCCAGAATCAATGTGGAGGACACTGCCCATGAGATTGGTGCTGGGAAGAAGGGAACATTGGGATCCTTACTGCAAATATCAGCTACAGTGTGTGTGTGTGTGTGTGTGTGCGTGTGTGCGTGTGTGTGTGTGTGTGTGTGTGTTATTGGACAGTAGAGGTGCAGTGGTATGTGAACTGCCTCTCTGCATGAGCAGATATAGTCAGATGGAACCTTCAACACCAGGAACCTAAGTGAGATAAGAGGCTTCCCAGAGAACTCTGACTTTCTGGCCTCCAGTGAGTATGGACTGTGTCAGTGCATCTGGGGGTCCAAGCAAGTGGCTCCATTAGGGTTCAGTGTTCAGACCCCCCCTTGCTTGGGGTCTCCCTGCTGACTTCACAGCTTGGAAAGCCAGGTCACTATTGCAGGAGACGTTATCAGAACACATGGTGTCATCGGAAGGGCTATCTGAAGGCACATCACACCCATTGTAGGGGTAGAAAGATTTCCTTCTAGAGTCTTAGGCTGCTTGAATAATTACATTGACATAAGACAACAGGATAAAAAGAATATCAATTTTGCATAGATAGGAGATTGTGAAACATAAAGACACAGAGATGTCAGTAAAGTACATAGGATTTACATCTTTATAAAGGGTGGGGATTGGGAGGCATGACAACACAAAGGAATGTATGCTCGTGGAAATAAATTATTGAAGAAATAAGGTTTGTTTGTACAGTTTATTGGGCTTAAAATCCTATTTCTGGTACTAAAGAAATCACGCCCCTGGAACAGTGAGGATGGTTTTCCATCAGAAGACTTGTCTTCAGCTCAGGGAGTCAGGGAAGGTCAGGGTATCTCTGCATTGGCTGTTTTTTTAGTACATTTAATTACATGGACACACGTTGGGTGGCATATTCAGCACCCCTTCACGATGTAATACAGGAATTGAGACCCTTCAGTAAATACCCTGTGAGCCCAGACAGCATCCTACCTGCAGGGCCCAGGTCAGGCCTGCAGGGGACACTCAGGACCACCACGCAAAGGACTGCTGCCAGAGGAACAGCTACACAGGGTTCTGGAGAAGGCTTTCCTCTCAGAAGTTGGAGTCACCTTGTTCAGG
This sequence comes from Vulpes vulpes, assembly GCF_048418805.1. NCBI lineage: Eukaryota > Metazoa > Chordata > Mammalia > Carnivora > Canidae > Vulpes > Vulpes vulpes. Next base: position 133,122,897 of record NC_132785.1, on the reverse strand, counting down.
AAACAATCTATATTTTAATTGAAGTTTGATTTGCCAACATATAGTATAACACCCAGGGCTCATCCCATCAAGTGCCCTCCTCAGTGCCCATCATCCAGTTCAGAAATCCATCTAAAATGCAAGTAGGACAGGGAGAGCTACAGGGTGTGTAAGTCTCCTGTTCTGTCAGGAGCATTTGCTAAACTTTAGACAGTAAGGAACACATTTGCAGAGCATGCAATTCCACAGCTTTTACTTATCTGAGGTGTGAAGGGATAGAGGTGGGAATGCACTGATTACCTCATTGAATGCAGCATATTGGAGGCACACTGATCCAAGAATAAGACATTAAGATCTCAGAGCCAACATCAGGTTCAGAGAGTCTCTGTCATTCAGAGGTGCCTTCACAATGAGGAGGATTTCCTGTGGCTTCTAGACCATCGGTGGGAGATGTTGTGCTTGCACGCAGTTCAGGGAATTGGAAGGGGACCTACATCATCAAACAAGGATTAGGACTTGGGTATCAGGTTCCTACATAGCACAGTCCTGTGATGGAGATCTGCTCCTTCTCTAGACGAGGCTTGTATTGAGTATGAAATACACCATCTCATGAATTTTCAAATCATCCAAGATGCAATAGGCTAAGTATGGGAATATCTGTGCCCTGAGCATCACCCAAGACCTGCACATGCTCCCTCCAGTAACCCCTTATAGTGCAACCCTCACCATGGACTGCAGCTGGAGAAACCTCTTCCTGCTGGTACTGGCTACTGCTAAAGGACACTCTAGTTTCTAGCCTGAGGACAGTATCAGGCCAGTCAAGGATGGCTTTATCCCTTCCTGTTCCTCTCCACAAGTGGGCACACCAAGGTCCAGGTGGTGCAGTCTGGGACTGAGTTGGGGAAGCCAGGGGCATCTGTGAAGGTCTCTTGCAAGATGTCTGGATACACCGTCATTAACTAATGTATGCACTGGATATGACAGGCTTCAGGACTAGAACTTGATTGGATGGGACGAATTGATCCCAAAGATGGTGCCACGAGGTATGCGCAGAAGTTCCAGGGAAGAGTCACCCTAAGGGCATGGCCTCCACAAGCACAGTCTGCACAGTCTGCAGTCTGAGGACACAGCCGTGTACTACTGTGTGAGACTCAGTGTGAGAACCCACATCCTGGGAGAGTCAGAATCCCTGGTGAGAGGACAGTTTTGGTGGTGGGCTCAGGAAGTGACAGCAACAAGGGTTCTCCTCCTATGACTTCCTCATAACAATAAGTCAGGGGTTTTGGACAAAGTTAATATACTCATGTGCACATCATTCTCTCCAGCAGGGTTTAAAGCTACAGTTACACTGAAAGAATAATCCTGGTTAAACACTTTGCATCAAATTAATTTTATTACTTGTTGTAGTGGGGATATTTGCAAATTATGTGGACAGAAAAGGGGGAATTCCTTGAGGTCTCATCTGTAAAGTATTGGAAGGTGTTGTGCTTCAGAATCTGAGACTGTTGATTTGTCTGCAAAAGGGTCAGAAATTTTCCCACTTTATTTTGAAATGTGACAATATGCTTGGAGAAAAGAAAGAAAGTGAACACCATGGATGAATTTTTCCATCCCACTCTCTGAGCAGCACACACATCACATTCTAGTAGGACATTCATGAACTTATGGTCACAAGTCCTGGGCTGACAGGTTTGCCAGGTTCAAGCTCAGTCTACGTCAGCACATCATCCTTGCAATACCCCCCTTCAGTGCTGAGTTTCTTCAGAGGCTTCTCCCCACCCAGCCCACCTCAATGGTGTCTCTGTCCCTAGGGCATTTCTGGGAGTCACCACAAACATGGGCATCATTGGATGACCTGGGATAATGTGACCTGAAAACACAAACCATAGTCTTTCCTTGGCCACAGTTTCCGGGTATCACACACAAGGCTCAGGTCTGCACACATTAATTCCCTTACCATCTGGAGGGCTACATAAAGTCAATTAATATGCAAAGCAACAGCATAACAGGTTATAAAACCAATGAACAGAAGTCAGGTACATTTCTATACACTGACAGTGATACAGAAGAAAGAGAAACCCAGGAATAAATCCCATTTACAATGGTAAAAACAACAACAATTAAGCGTGATCCAAACTAAAGAAGTAAAGGATCTGTACTCTGAGAACTGTAGAAAACATAGGAAAGAAATTGAAGAAGACACGAAGAACTAAAAAAAATTCCATGTCAAAGGATTAGAAGGAAATATATTGTTTGAATATTTATGCTACCCAAGGAAATTGATGTATTTTTAAAAGATTTTATTTATTTATTCATGAGAGACACACAGAGAGACAGAGACATAGGCAGAGAGAGAAGCACACTCCATGCAGGGAGCCTGATGTGGGGCTCAATCCTGGGACTCCACGATCATGCCCTGAGCCAAAGGTGAACACTCAACCACTGAGCCACCCAGTCGTCCTGGAATTTGACATATTAAAAGAAACTACTATAAAAATATCATCAACATTCTTCACAGACCTGGAATAAACAATCCTACTGCTTAAATTTAAGCAGAAAATACATCAAATACCAAAATAAATGTTGAAAAAGAGAAGCAAATGTGGAGGCTACCCGGACAATCTGGACACTGAATGCGATTCCTGTTAAAATACCACAATATTTCTTCCCAGTGATGGAACAAATAACCCTAATATTTCTACAAAATCAGAAAGATCTCCAATTGCCAGAGTAAGGTTTACAAAGAAAGCCAAAGCTGGGCACATCAGAATGCCTGATTTAAAGCTGTACTACAAAGCTGTGATCATTAAGACAGTCTGGTCCTGGCACAAAAACAGACACAAAGATCAATAGAACAGAATAGAGAACCCAGAAATGAACCCTTAAATGTACGGTCAATAATCTTTAACAAAATAGGAAAGAATATCCCTTGGGAAAATAAAACAGTCTCAAAAATAATTGGCATGTTGAGAATTGAACAGCCCCTGTAGAACAATTAAAGGGACAAATCTCATATGGAAATAAAGAAGATAAATTCAAAATGGTTAAAAGATCTAAATGTGAGATAACAATGCATCAAAATCTCTGCGAGGAGAAGAGAGGGAACAACGTTTTTGAACTTAGCCACAGCAATTTCTTGTAAGGCATACCTATAATGGCAAGGGAAGCAAAAGCAAAAATTAATTTTGGGAGCTCCATCAAGATAAAAATGCTCTGCAGAGCAAAGGAATCTGACAAAAGAACAAGAACATAACACATAGAAGGGTAGATGACATTAGCAATTGACATATCAGACAAAGGGCTTTCTATCCAACATGTATAATGAACTTATTAAAATCAACACCCAAGAAACCAGGAATCCAGTCAAGAAATGGGGAGAAAACATGAACAGAAATTTATCCAATAAAACCTTCATATGGCCAACAAGTCCATGAAAAAAATGCTCCACATCACTTGCTATCAAGGAAAAGCACATCAAAACCGCAATCGTCTGTCACTTTACACCACAGAGAATAGAGAAAATTAATAAGAAAGAAAAATAACAAATGGTGGAAAGGATGTGGAGAAAGGGGAACCCACTTGCACTATTGGTGGGAATGTGAACTGGTGCAGCCACTCTGGAAAACTGTATGGAGTTTCCTGAAAGAGTTAAAAATAGATCTGCCCTATGACCCAGCAATTGCCCTGCTGGGGATTTACCCCAAAGATACAGATGCAGTGAAACGGCAGGACACCTGCATCCCAATGTTTATTACATCCATGTCCACAAGAGCCAAATCCTCGGGTAAGCCACAATGTACTTTGACAGATGAATTGATAAGCATGTACAGTTTATATATAAAAAGGGATATTTCGGGATCCATGGGTGGCACAGCGGTTTGGCGCCTGCCTTTGGCCCAGGGCGCGATCCTGGAGACCCGGGATCGAATCCCACGTCGGGCTCCCGGTGCATGGAGCCTGCTTCTCCCTCTGCCTGTGTCTCTGCCTCTCTCTCTCTCTCTGTGACTATCATAAATAAATAAAAATTAAAAAATAAATAAAATAAAATAAAATAAAATAAAATAAAATAAAATAAAAAGGGATATTTCTCAGTCACCAGAAACCATCAATAGCTATTATTTCTTCAAGGTGTACGGAACTACATGGTACTATGCCAATGAAATAAGTTAATTGGTTTAGGACAATCATCATGGTTTCACTCATATGTGGAATATAGAAATAGTGAAAGGGATCCTAAGGGAAGGAGGAAAACTGAGTGGGGATGAATCAGGAGGAAGACAAACCATGACAGATTCCTATCTCTGGGACTCGAAGAAAAGGGTGCAGAAGGGCAGGTGGGTGTTGGGACATGGTTCCTGGGTGATGGGCACTAAAGAGGGCATGTGATCAGATGAGCACTTGGTGTTACTATATGTTGGCAAATTGAACTTAAAATATTGAATAAATAAATGAAAAATAAATTATTGAAGAGAGACAATATTATGAGCAATAACATGCCAACATATTCAGCAATCTGGAAGAAATGGATGCCTTCCTATAAATGTAGAAACAACTAAATCTGAAACAGGAATGAATGGAAAAGCTGTACAGACCCAAAACTCAGAAATGAAAATTAGATATATTTAGAAGTCTTCCAACAATCAAAAGTCCAAGGACAGATGGCTGCCCATGGGAATGCAACAAGCATTTGAAATGACTTTATACGGGGATCCTTGGGTGGGTCAGTGGTTTAGCACCTGCCTTTGGCCCAGGGTGTGATCCTGGAGTCCTGGGATCGAGTTCCGTATCGGGCTACCGGCATGGAGTCTGCTTCTCCCTCCTCCAGTGAAAATATTACAAAGATAGAAATTAAAGGAAACTTCCAAAGTCATTCTCCAATAGTAGCATTTCCTGGACCTCAAAAACAGAGAAAGATCCAACTGAAAAGGAGAATTACAGACTAGTATCCTTGATGGATATGGATGCAACATTCTCACCAAGATCCTAACTAACAGGGTCCAATAGTACAATAATAGGTAATTCTTAATGATCAAATTCGCTTAAATTCAGGTCTTCAAGGGTGGTTCAGCATCGGAAAATCAAACAATGGGATTTGACTCATTCATAAAAGAAAAGAAAAGGGCCATTTTGTCCTCTCATCTGAAGCCCAAAAATATTTGTCAGAAAATACTATACTTTCCTCATAAAAACCTTTTCGATGTAGAGATACGGAGACATTCTTATCACAAAAGCTACCTACCTAGGACACATGAAGGATGTCATCCACAACAGGAAAATTTGAGAGCTTTTCCCCTAAAATCAGGAACAGGACAGGGATGCCCACCATCACCACTGTTCTGCACCATAGTACTAGAAGTCCTAGCTTCAAAAATCAGACAACAAACAGATTTAAAAGTCTTCTAAGTCATCAAAGAAAAAAATAAACTTTCACTCTTCACACACGACACAATAATTTAAATTCAAATCTCAAAGATTCATTTGAAACAATTGCTAGACCTGATACCGGAATTCAGCAAAATCAGAGCATGGAAAATCAATACAAGAAAGACAGTGGCTTTTCTATATAGGGCAAATGAAACAGAAAAAAAGAAAATCAAGGACTGGATGTAATTTTTAATTGCACCATAAATAATCAGATAATGAAGAAAAATCCTAAGCAAAGAGGTATGAATGGATAGACTAAACATTCCAGAACACTTATGAAAGACAGTATGGAAGACACAAGAGTATAGAAAATATTATTTTCATAGATTAGAAGAATGAATATTGATAAAATACTTATGCTTACAGAGAAAGCTACACATTCAAAGCCATCCGTATAAATATATCACCAGGATTGTTTACAGATCTAGAGCAAACCATCAGAAAATTTTAGGGAACCAAGAACCTCAAATATCCAAAGCAATCCTGTTAAAGTAAAGCAAACCTGGAAACGTACTGGTTCTGGTTGTCAAGGTAAATTACAACGTTGTGATCATCAGGACATTATGGTACTGGCACAAATTCAGAAAAGTTGGAGAACCCAGAAATGGACCATGAAATCTAAGGTTAAAAAATCTTGACAAAGCAGGGAAGAATATGCAATGGAAAAAGAAAGTCTCTTGAACAAATTGTGTGGGGAATGTTGGGGAGACACATGCAGAAGAATGAAAGTGGACCCTTTTCTTACATCATTCACAATAATGGACTCAAAGTTGATGAAAGACCTGAAAGTCAGTCAGGAAACCATCACAATCCTCAGAAGAAAACAGGCAGCATCCTTTCTACCTCGGCTGCAACAACTTCTAGATGTGTCTCCAGAGTCAAGAGAAAGAAAAGGAAAATGAACGATGGCGATTTCATCAAAGAAAGAACATTTTCACAGCAAAGCAATCATGCAGTGTAATTAAAAGGGAACCTACAGAATGGGAGAAGATATTTTGTAAAGTCTTATCAGATTAAAGGCTCAAATTCAATTCGAAAATGAACTTATTCACTTAGGGAATATAAATAATAGTGAAAGGGAATATAAGGGAAGGGAGAAGAAATGTGTGGGAAATATCAGAAAGGGAGACAGAACATCAAGACTCCTAACTCTGGGAAATGAACTAGGGGTGGTGGAAGGGGGGGAGGGCTGGGGGCGGGGGTGAATGGGTGACAGGCACTGAGAGGGGCACTTGACGGGATGAGCACTGGGTGTTATTCTGTATGTTGGTAAATTGAACACCATTAAAAATTAATTTATTAAAAAATAATAAAAAAATATAAAATGAACTTATCAAGTTCAACAGCCACCAGTATCTCCAATCACAACTGGGCAGAAATTCTGAATAGACTTCCTGTCCTGTCCTGAGATCCCGCATCACACCATATATTAGGGACCTCCTCTATAGGCAAGAGGAAATTCTTTTGCTCTTCTAGATCTGCTATATATCAAAAGAAATATTAGAACAAAGAATCTGACAGAAAAGAGGGAAAGCTTTTATACCCCCAAGTTGAAGATTTACATAGTAATTAGGCAATAATAAAATAAAAGATATTAATATCATTCAACAGGAAGAAAAATAATTTGATTGTACATGATATTGTTGTATAAATGGTGAATGAGGACAAACCTTACAAAAAAGACTTGAAGTTAGTAATGAGCTCAGGGAAAATACAGGATATAAAACCAACATATACAAGAAAGCTCATTTTTACACACTAACAACAAATTATCACTATACAATTTAAAAAACAATCTCCTTTACACTGGTATCAAAAATAAATATTTATGATTAAACTTAAGGAGAGAAAATACTTTTTAAAAATGACCTATATTAATGATAGAGTTTTTAAAAGGCACAAAGGCAAAGATAAATACTTAGATGGATTAGAACATCTTAAATCCACTGTATCACCAAAAGAAAGTGATCTACAGTTGTGAAGTAATGCTTGTATATAACTTGTAAAGAATTGATCAGAGTCTGGAGCTAACTATATAGTCAGAGGTTATGCAAATTGGGCCCGCCCTCCACTGATTAAACCAGCCCATCCCTGACCCTGCAGCTGGGAGAGGAGCCGCAGCCCCAGGATCCCCAGTTGATCCCATTCAGTGCTCATGACACAACACAGAAAAACCACCATGGAGTCTGTGCTCAGCTGGGTTTTCCTTGTCACTATTTTAAAAGGTAATTCCTGGAGAACAAGGGACCGTGAGTCTGTGAGTAGAGGTGAGTGAGAGAAACAAGGGATGTGGGGCTATTTCCTGACCAGGATGTATTTTGTCTGCAGGTGTCCAGGGTGAAGTGCAGCTGGTGGAGTCTGGGGGAGACCTGGTGAAGCCTGGAGGATCCCTGAGGCTCTCCTGTGTGGCCTCTGGATTCGCCTTCAGTAGCAATGAAATGAGCTGGATCCGCCAGGCTCCAGGGAAGGGGCTGCAGTGGGTCGCATACATTAGCAGTGGTGGAAGTAGCACAAACTACGCAGACGCTGTGAAGGGCCGATTCACCATCTCCAGAGACAACGCCAAGAACACGCTGTATCTGCAGATGAACAGCCTGAGAGCCGAGGACACGGCCGTGTATTACTGTGCGGGTGACACAGTGAGGCAACCTCAGTGTGAGCCCAGACACAAACCTCCCTGTAGAAGGGGATCACGACCACCAGGGTGTGCACACTCCTCACCACTTCTGTCATGAAGGCCCAGGAGCAGGTGCAGATGGAGGTTCTGGGCAGGTTTCCTCTCGGGTTCTGGGCTTCCTCTCCATGGAGCAGTTTCCCCCAGGGAGTCTCTCTGAACACTTGGTTACGTGTTTCCCTCTTCAGTCTCTTTCTTAGAGACTTAGAAATTCAACTATAGTACCTGCACTTACTTATACTTAACGTTTCCTGACCCGAAATATTCATCTATTACAAAGAACTCCATTCACATCATCTGAACATTTTCATGAGTCCTCGTCATGCTCACTGTGGATCAGAGGACCCCAAGCTAATATGTTGTCTTGCACATCATGGTTTAGAGGAATCCCCAATCAGCAGAAGAGAAAGACATTCTACACAAATGTTAATAATGGCCTGGGAGTGAGAGAGATTCCCAGCATGACATGGTAGGGATGTGGACGCAGAGATGATTCACACACACACACAATCAGTAGAGTATAAGGTTTAATCATCTTCATCTTCATGTCAGATGAGAGGCAGGCAGGCCTCTCATCACATCATAAATGCCTGGATGGTGCTGGGAGGTACACTCAGGGTGTGTTTTGTGGGTCAGTGTTGGGGACGGGGTCCTGCTCCAGGAGTGGCTTGTGTGGAGTCAGTGTCCAAACTGCTTCTAATGAGGGAACTCCTGGGTTATTGTTTGATTTCTTATCCTTTGGATGGAGGAGAGGCATGTGGATGGAACATCAGGGAGCTAGCAGGCAATAAAGAATGCACATGGTGTGAGGAATAATTTCACTAAATAAGTATCAAACTGCAAGGCCAAAGGAGAGATGTGGTCATTCTCAGTAGACAAATTTCCGAATCCTGTGGAAAGGAGATGAATAATATATGGAAGAATCATGAAACACAAAATGACAATACAAATAGGCCTAGATCCTACCAGGTCTTAGATGGAGGCTGTCCTCTCCCCAAGGTCACCAGCTGGTAGTGAAGGTCATGTGTCCTCCGTGTGCTCAGACACCAGAAGCATCTACTGGATCCATGAGGATACTGAAGGTTAGGAGCTTGATTGAACGGTCTTCCCCCTCCAGGGAATAACTCATGGATCCTTCAGGTGCTGACGTCAGCTCATTGTGTGTGACCTCTACCATCCCCATGTTGGCATCTAATGCCCATGAGATCAGGGGAGGGGGTGGGGCCTTAGGGTATCACTTGGGTCAGGAGGTGCAGCTTCATGATAGAATCAGGGCCCTTATAAACCAGGACTGGGAAAGCTCCCTGCACCCTGGCCCCATGTGAGGTGATGGGGAAAGGACGGGCTAGGACGTGGGTGTTCTCCAGACAGCACACCTGCACCTGGACCTCAGACGCCCCAGATTCCAGAACTGTGAGAATGAGTGTCTGTTGTTTGATCTTCCCAGTCCATGTAGGATGTTCCAGCAGGGTCACAGGCTAATCTCCACTTATTTTTCTTTGTTAAGTTGAATTTAGCAGGGCAGGGCAGGAGGGCAGAGGAGTCGGGATCTCAAGTCACCTGTCCCCATAAACTTACCTAGGTAAATTTAAATCATCCTCAAAACCTACTAATCCCTCTAGAAATTTATTTTTTAATAATAAATTTATTTTTTATTGGTGTTCAATTTGTGAACATACAGAATAACACCCAGTGCTCATCCCAACATGTGCCCCCCTCAGTGCCCATCAACCATTCACCCACACCACCCGCCCTCCTCCCCTTGCACCACCCCTAGTTCATTTCCCAGAGTTAGGAGTCTTTATGTTCTGTCTCCCTTTCTGATATTTTCCACCCATTTCTTCTCCCTTTCCTTCTATTCCATTTCAATATTATTTATATTTCCCATATGAATGAGACCATAAAATGTTTGTCCTTCACTGATTGACTTACTTCACTCAGCATAACACCCTCCACTTCCATCCATGTTGAAGCAAATGGCGGGTATGTGTCATTTCTAGTGACTGAGTAATATTCCATTGTATACATAGACCACACCTTCCTCATCCATTCGTCTTTTGATGGACACCGAGGCTCCTTCCACAGTTTGGCTATTGTGGACATTGTGGCTAGAAACATCGGGTTGCAGGTGTGCCAGCATTTCGTAACCCCAGCATCTGTATCTTTGGGGTAAATCCCCAACAGTGCAATTGCTGGGTCATAGGGCAGATGTATCTATAACTCTTTGAGGAACCTCCACACAGTTTTCCAGAGTGGCTGCACCAGTTCACATTCCCACCAACAGTGCAAGAGTGTTCCCTTTTCTCCGCATCCTCTCCAACATTTGTGGTTTCTTGCTTTGTTAATTTTCCCCATTCTTACTGGTGTGAGATGGTATCTCATTGTGGTTTTGATTTGTATTTCCTTGATGGCAAGGGATGCGGAGCATTTTCTCATGTGCTTGTTGGCCATGTCTATGTCTTCCTCTGTGAGATTTCTGTTCATGACTTTTGCCCATTTTATGATTGGATTGTTTGTTTCTTTGGTGTTTACTTTAATAAGTTCTTTATAGATCTTGGAAAATAACCCTTTATCTGATACGTCATTTGCAAGTATCTTCTCCCATTCTGTACGTTATCTTTGAGTTTTGTTGACTGTATCCTTTGCTGTGCAAAAGCTTCTTATCTTTTTGAAGTCCCAATAGTTCATTTTTGCTTTTGTTTCTTTTGCCTTCGTGGATGTATCCTGCAAGATTATTGTGGCCGACTTCAAAAGGTGTGTTGCCTGTGTTCTCCTTTAGGATTTTGATGGAATCTTGTCTCACATTTAGATCTTTCATCCATTTTGAGTTTATCTTTGTGTGTGGTGCAAGAGAGTGGTCTAGCTTCATTCTTCTGCATGTGGATGTCCAATTTTCCCAGCACCATTTACTGAAGAGACTGTCTTTCTTCCAGTCATTAGTCTTTCCTCCTTTATCGAATATTAGTTGAACATAATATTTTCGGTCCACTTCTGGGTTTTCTATTCTGTTCCATTGATCTATGTGTCTGTTTTTGTGCCAGTAGCACACTGTCTTGATGACTACAGCTTTTTTACAGTACAACCTGAATCTGGCATTGTGATGCCCCCAGCTATGGTTTTCTTTTTTAAAATTCCTCTGGCTATTCAGGGTCTTTTCTTATTCCACACAAATCTTAAAATAATTTGTTCTAACTCTCTGAAGAAATTCCATGGTATTTTTTTTAATTTAATTTTATTTATTTATGATAGGCACACAGTGAGAGAGAGAGAGAGGCAGAGACATAGGCAGAGGGAGAAGCAGGCTCCATGCACCAGGAGCCTGACGTGGGATTCGATCTTGAGTCTCCAGGATCGCGCCCTGGGCCAAAGGCAGGCGCCAAACCGCTGCGCCACCCAGGGATCCCTTCCATGGTATTTTGATAGGGATTGCATTAAATGTGTAAATTTCCCTGGGTAACCAAAAAGGAGAATTATAGACCAATATCCCTGATGCACATGGATGCAAAAATTCTCAACAAGATACTATCCAATAGGATCCAACAACACATTAAGAGAATTATTCACCATGAGCAAGTACGATTTATTCTCGGGACACAAGCCTGGTTCAACACTTGTAAATCAATCAATGTGATTCATAATATCAGCAAGCGAAAAACCAAGAACCATATGATCCTCTCATTAGATGCAGAGAAAGCATTTGACAAAATACAGCATCCATTCCTGATCAAAACTCTTCAGAGTGTACGGATAGAGGGAACATTCCTCAACATCTTAAAAGCCATCTAAGAAAAGCCCACAGCAAATATTATTCTCAATGGGGAAGCACTGGGAGCCTTTCCCCTAAGATCAGGAACAAGACAGGGATGTCCACTCTAACTACTGCTATTCAACATAGTACTGGAAGTCCTAGCCTCAGCAATCAGACAACAAAAAGACATTAAAGGCATTCTAATTGGCAAAGAAGAAGTCAAACTCTCCCTTGTCGCTGATGACATGATACTCTACATAGAAAACCTAAAAGCATCCACCTCAAGATTGCTAGAAATCATACAGGAATTTGGCAGTGTGGCAAGATCCAAAATCAATGCCCAGAAGTCAGTGGCATTTCTATACACTAACGATACTGAAGCAAGAGAAATTACGGAGTCAATCCCATTTACAATTGCACCCGAAAGCATAAGATACCTAGGAATAAACCTAACCAAAGAGGTAAAGGATCTATACCCTAAAAACTATGGAACACTTCTGAAAGAAATTGAGGAAGACACAAAGAAATGAAAAAATGTTCCATGCTCATGGATTGGCAGAATTAATATTGTGAAAATTCCAATGTTACCCTCTTGAAATTTAAAGAGAGAACAGCTGGAAAGCTACATAGAGAAGGGTTACCCTTCTAAAGTAATATATAAATATACAAAAAGTAATATATAAAGTAAATATAAATATAAAAAAAGTAAATATAAAGAGTTAAAAGGTGACAGGTCCCCTGCAGAGCTGGGCTAAGTTTGGCGGTGAGAGCTCTGGGAGAGAAAATCCCATTCCCAGAGAAGCAGGAAATTTAAGCATCCTTACCGGATTCTTCCCAAATGGAAAGGCACTTTAGCAAGAAACTTGGGCAGACTTATCAGGGGGCACTGGAGCCTCCATTTTCAAGGGTCACTAATAGGGCAGTTCCACCAGTGCTGTGGGCCTATCTCAGTAACGGGCTAAAGCCTCCTTGGTACATCTGGTCCGAGGCGGCTGCACCCTGCTTCTTCAGGAGCTGTGGCCCCAGGACCCAGATTCCAGCAACACAGGCCCCGCAGCCCAGGAAGCAGAGCTGGAGCAGCCTTGGGTCCTGTTCTTCCCCAGGTAAGGTGGAGGCGGGTAGGGCCCAGGGCAGTGAGTATGCTCCTGCCCCAGGGCGCCCTGAGCTCTACAGGTCTGTGCCCCCCTCCCCGCCCTGGGAGCATCCAGGCCTCTGCAGACTGGGAGCTGCAGTAGTTACTGTGGGAGCTGACTCCAGGCCTGGGGAGCTGGCCCCGCCAGTGTGGTTGGTCCTCCCGGGGTCAGCCTATGCCTGGGATGGAGCAGGGCTGCCAGGGAGCAGGTGTCTCACAGGATAAGCAGCTCCCCCTGAGCCCAGCAGCCAGATGGGGACAGGGCATCCCCCCAAGGTGCACACACCTGAGACTCAGCACAGCAGGCCCCTTCCCCAGAGGACCAGCTGGCAGGACAAGGGAAGAGCAAGTTGTTGACTTGGAGGACTGGAAAGCTCCAGGGGAAGTCGAGGGATTTACAGTATATAGAACCAGAGGGAACCCCTCCTTCCCCCCCTTTTTTGCCATACAACTCAATTTGTATGAGACTGTAAATTTCCAATTTTTTCCCTGTCTCACCTTAACTACAATGTTTTACCACCTCTTCCTTTTCAAGTTTCGTCCTTTTTGACTTTCATATTTCTACAATTACAAGAACTGGATATATCTTCCACTTCTAGATTCCCTTTGACATACCCAACTTAATATTGGGAGATATACAAGATATGTTTTTTTGTTTTATTTTGTGTTTTTTGTTTCTCTGCCTCATTTTGTTCTACAATGGCAGAACTTAATACCTTCTGAAACATGACTAGTATGCACCCAGTACCCAGTGGTATACCATGCTAGTTCATTCTGTGAGATTCCTCATTCCCATTATTTCCCCTCTTGTATCACACATATGTTCAGTTGTCAATGTTGGGCCTCTCTACAAGTATTTCTGGTTTATATAAATTTGGGACTGAACATATTCTAACATACAGAACTTCATATGCTCAGAAACAAGAGGTTCACCCTCTAGAACCACTCAGGTAAATTACATCATCCCTCCACTTCAACATTGTCACCACCACAATCTCCCAGTCCCCCCTTTTCCTTCTTCCTTTTTTTTCACTCTTCTTAGGATTCTTAGACTATTATTTTTTAATACTTTGTTTTAAATTTCTTCTTCACTTTACGGTACTTTTGTTTTATTTTGTTCTTATCTTTGTTCTCAATTTCTGGTCTCTGACCTCGACAGAATCATGTGGGTGAAATTTACTTAGGTCCCGGTTCATATTCTTGACAAAACCCAGTCATACAACCACTCTGCACTGAGTAAAATGACTACAAGGAAGAACTCAACACAAAAGAAAGAATCAAAAGCAGTACTCTCTGCCACAGTTACAGATGTTTGATTACAATTTGATATCAGAAAGCCAATTCACAAGCACAATTATAAAGCTAATGGTGGCTCCGGAGAGAAGCATAAAGGATTCAAGACATTTCATGACTGCAAAAAAAGATGGAATCCGGCTGAAATTAAAAATCAATTAAAAGAGATGCAATCCAAACTGGAGGTCCTAATGACAAGGGTTAACAAGGTAGAAGAACGAGTGAATGACATAGAAGGCAAGTTTCTGGCAAGGAGAGAAACTGAGGAAAATAGGGAAAAACAATTAAAACATCATGAGGATAGGTTAAGAGAAATAAATGACAGCCTCAGAAGGGAAAATCTACATTTAACTGGGGTTCCTGAGGGCGCCAAAAGGGACAGACGTCCAGAATATGTATTTAAACAAATCATAGCTGAGAACCTCCCTAACTTTGGAAGGGATACAGGCATTCAGATCCAGGAAAGAGAGAGATCCCTCCTTAAAATCAATAAAAACCACTAGACACCTTGACATTCAATAGTGAAACGTGCAAATTCCTAAGATAAAGAGAAGATCCTTAAAGCAGCAAGAGACAAGAGATCCCTAACTTTTATGGGATTTCAAACACATGGAGGTTAAGGACCATCCTGTTGAAAGATGAAGGGGGTCGACCAGGAAATTAGGGAATAATTCAAAAGAATCATGGAAACTAATGAGAATGAAGATATAATCATTCAAAATCCTTGGGATACAGCAACAGCAGTTCTGAGGGGGAAATACATTGCAATACAAGAATCCATCCAAAAACTGGAAAGAACTCAAATACCAAGCAAAAGGCAAGCTGCCCAGGATATCAAGGTAAAGTAAGAACAGGAACTGCAAGATATCCAGTCTCAGTCAAAAGAATAATTCAATTCTTACACATAAATGTTTGCCAGAGTGTTATGGCCAATGAATTTGCAGCTCTGAGAATTCATCAGATAGCTGCTCTACAGTACAGATGTGTACTCCACCAAACAAACAAACGTAGAAGTACAGACACTTCACTGTCTGTCTCAAGCTGCTGGGATGTATTTCTAGGAAAACATTCTCGTAGGTCAATATTTTTCTTTAGAGCAGATATTGGAAGCCTCATGTTAGCCATTTTAAAAGGCAACACTTTGAGAAAATGATTGTTGATCTTTCTGAAATTTGTGGCATGTTCATGTTTATTGGTAGAGCGATCCTACCAAGACGGGCGATGGGACTATGTCATATTCCTTGAGAGAGACGGAGAATGTGCCACCATCTAGGAATGTGACCATCAATTCACATATGCTATCCGTCCTCAAGTTAATTTACATACATAGGGAATAAAATGGAATTACGGTGGGGGTTCCATTTCTGACAGCTGACATTTATTAAACTTTGGCTCAAAGATCATGTGATTTTACAATTGGATTTTTTTAATTAACTGATTTCTCTTTTCCTTAATTCCAGGACACATTAGTCTCCTGATCCAATGAGAAATATATTTTTCAATAATGTTGAAGGGATCTACTATGAATCTACTACACCTACCATTGAAGAAGCTGGATTCTGACTCATTGACAAGCTTTCCCAAATGAATTTTATAATAGATTTCCTTGAATAAACTGGCCCAGTTGTCATGCTTCTTCCTGGGAAATAAATGTCAGCTCTGCCTTAATAAGTATTTGTTTTAAATTTTTAAGAATTTATTTTACAGCAGGAGTCCCAAAATCCTTCATAAACTTTTTTTCCACAATTGTTTTTCTTAATTAAGAAGTCTTACCTTATTAAAATGACCACCATGCTAAACCATTTTTATGTGATCTGAACAGAATGTTATAGTTTCGTACCAACTAAAAACTTAATTTACAAATAGACCACAGACCTCCTCCTACTTTTATAGGCTTGAATACTTAAGTAATTTAAATTATAGTTGGTATTTACTTCATTTTAAAATCTAAATCTTTCCTAGAATAATAAAATTTCAATGTTCAGCAAAAAACCCCTGTTTGAGTTTAAGCCATTTTCAAAAGAAACTTGCCTTCTAAATCATTGTGTTCCAGAACATTAAGTGATTATAGGTATTGGGTATTAGTGATGATGCATTGTGATGTCTTTTGGGTGCATCGGTGCTTCTTAAAGGGGCCGCATAATATAGGGTTAACTATGCATATTCATGTTAACAATTAACTTGTAGTTTGGCTGTTTCCTGGATTTTAAAACATATACATGTGCAGAAATGTATTAAAATGAAAGGAAGCATACCTTTATCAAGATGCTATTTAAATTTAACATCAAGTATAATATTTCATTTGGATTCTTCTTGTTCTTGTTAATGCCTAAAAATGCTTATTTGGATCATCACCTTTTTTTGATTGGGAGAAGCTCTCTTCTGTGTAGAACAGTTGTTCCAGAATATCTTGTTTTGCCTTCCCATTGCATGACAAAATTAAATATTTTTTTCCAGGAGTGGAGGTGCTGTTAGAGTCCAGTGTTCTAGAGGAGGCAGTGTCTCAGGCCTAATTTTACTTTTCTAATTCTGGTAGCTATTACCAGGAATTTCTGAAAGCTTTGTTTAAGTAGTCTAATATTTTCTATGTAAAGAGCATTAAATTTTGCTATGTATAAATTTTTGTAACCTAACAGTGAATCAATATTTTCAATCAGTGCCAAGGGCTTCCTGTAGTCCTATTCAAGTATTACAATAAATATTTGTAGATAATAGTCAAAAAAATAATAGAGGAGACAAGGAGGGACGCCTGGGTGGCTCAGTGGATTAGTGCCTGCCTTCGGCCAATGGCGTGATCCTGGAATCCCAGGATCGAGTCCAACATCAGGCTCCCTGCATGGAGCCTGTTCGCCATCTGCCTGTGTCTCTAACTCATTCTCTCGCTCTTGCTCATACTCTCTCTGTCTCTCATGAATAAATAAATAAAATCCTTAAAAAATAATAGACAGCATTCCCTTCTTTTTTGTATGATTAAAGAAAGGTTATGATCAAATGATTAGTTCATTTACATTCACCTGTAGCAATTACATGAGAATTTGAATTTTGTCGTGTTTGTGTTTGTTCATTCCTGTGAATGATGGTGCAGTTAGGTGAGTTTTTGTGTCATGGTACCCAAACTCACCATATTGTCCTCTTTAATCTTTGAGGGTTTCAATAAAAATTGTTCACTCAAAAAATATATAAAAGACAATACTTATATGGTCCTCTCACTAGATGCAGAGAACTCATAGGCCAAATTACAGCAGGCATTCCTGATTAAAACTCTTCAAAGTAGAAGGTAGAGGGAACATGCTTCAATATCTTAAAGCCATCTATGAAAAGTTCACAGTGAATCTTATACTCAATGGGGATTCAAAGAGATTGTCCTTAAATTCAGGAAGACAGCACAGATGCAGGCCCTCACCAATTCGGCTCACAAAAGAAATAGAATTCGTATAATCAACAATCAGACAACAATATAAAAGGCATTCAAAGTGGCAAAGATGAATTTAAACTCTCCCTCTTTGCAGAGTACATGATATTTTATATAAACTCCAACAGATACCACCTAAAATTTCTAGAAATGACATAGCAACTTAGGGACATGGCAGGAGACAAAACAAGCATAAAGGCAGCTGCATTTCTACACAGTAACAATGATACTGATAAAAGAGAAATTAGGGTATTAAACTCATTTACAATGGATCCAACCATAAGATACCTAGGAATAGACCTAACCAATGAGGTAAAGGATCTGTCCTTAAATCTAGACAACACTTATGAAAGAAATTAATGAAGACACAAAGAGATGGAGAAACATTCTGTGCTCAAGGATCAGAAGAATAAACATTGTGAAAATGTCTGTGCTACCCAGGGAAATCTAGATACTGAATGCAATTTCTATCAAAATACCACAAGCTTTCTTCCCAGTGATGGAACAAATAATCTGAAGATTTCTATAAAATCAGAAAAGAGCTCCAATAGCCAGAGTAAGGTTGAGAACGAAAACCAAAGCTGGGGCATCAGAATGCCTGATTTCAAGCTGTACTGCAAAGCTTTTATCATTAAGACGGTGTGGTACTGGCAAAAAAACAGACACACAGATCACTGCAACAGAATAGAGGACCCAGAAATAGACCCTCAAACATACGGTATATAATCTACAATAAAATAGGAAAGAATGTCTCCTGGGAAAATAAAGCATTCTCATAAAATAATTGGCATGGGGAGAATTGAACAACCCCTATAGAAGAATAAAAGTAGACCATTCTCTTATACCAGACAAGAAGATAAAGTCAAAATGGTTAAAAGATCTAAATATGAGACAACAATTCATCAAAATCTCTAGGAAGAGAAGAGAGAGAACAACGTTTTTGAACTTAGCCTTAGCAATATCTTGCAAGGCATATGTATAATGAAAAGGGAATCAGAAGCAAAAATGTATTTTGGGAGCTCAATCGAAACAAAAATGTTCTGCAGAGCAAAGGAAACCCTCCAAAACTAAAACACATCATACAAAAGGGTAGATTATATTAGTAAATGACATATCAAACAGCTTGTAACCAACATCTATAAAGAACTTATCAAATTCAACACCCAAGAAACAAGGAATCCAGTCAAGACACGGGGAGAAATCATGAAGAGAAATATCTCCGAATAAGATCTACATATGGCAAACAAGTCCATGAAAAACATGCTCCACATCACTATCAGGGAAAAGCACATCCAAACACATTCACTTGTCACTTCACACCACAGAGAATAGTGAAATTAACAGGAAAGAAAACAACAAATTTTGGAGAGGATGTGGAGAAAGGGGAACACTCTTGCACTGTTGGTGGGAATGTGAACTAGTGCAGCCACTCTGGAAAACTGTGTGAAGGTTCCTCAAAGACTTAAAAATAGATCTGCCCTACAACCAACAATAGTACTGTTGGGGATTTACCCCAAAGATACAGACACAGGGAAATGGTAGAACACATGCACCCCAAGGTTTATAGCAGCCAAGTCCACAAGAGCCAAATTCTCCAAGACTCACCATGTCCTTTGGCAGATGACTTAATAAACACGTTACAGTATATATATACAAAGGAATATTTCTAAAAAAAAGGAATATTTCTCAGTCATCAGAAAGGATCAGTAGCTACCATTTTCATCAACATGTATGGAACTACAGGGTATTATGTCAATGAAATAAGTCAATCAAAGGACAATCATCATAGTTTCACTCCTATGTGGAATATAAGAAATAGTGAATAGGATCATAATGGAAGGAGAGAAAATGTGTGGGGATAAATCAGAGTGGAAGACAAACCATGAGAGACTCCTACCTCTGGGACTGGGACATAGGGTTGCAGAAGGAGAGCTGTGTGGTGGGACATGGTACCTGGGTGATGGGCACTAAGGAATGCATGTGATGAGATGAGCACTTGGTGTTACTAAATGCTAGCAGATTGAACTTAATTGAAATCTTGAATAAATAAATGAAAAATAAATTATTAAAGAGAGAGAACATTATGAGCAATGACATGCCAATGAATTCAGCAATCTGGAAGAAATGGATGCCTTCCTATGAATGTAGAAACAACTAAATCTGAAACAGGAATGGATAGAAAAGCAGTACAGACCCAAAACCAAGAAATTAAAACCAAACATATTTAAATTATTCTAACAATCAAAATTTGGGGCAGATGGCTGCCCATGGGAATGCACAAGCATTTAAAATTTATTAATGCCTATCCTGAAAATGTTCCAAAAAATAGAAATTAAAGGAAACTTATAAGTTCATTTTCTGAGGGTAGCATTTCCTTGACCTCAAACGCAGACAAAGATTCAACTGAAAAGGAGAATTACTTACTAATATCCTTGATGGATATGGATGCAAAATTGTCACAAATATCCTAAGAAACAAGCTCCAACAGTACATCAATAGGAGAATTCACCATGACCAAATGAGCTTAATTTCTGGTCTGCAAGGATGGTTCAGCATCTGCAAATCAAATAATGGGATTTGAGCCATTAATAAAAGAAAAGATAAGGACCATTTTGTTCTCTCAACTGATGTCCAAAAATATTTGGCAAAAGAAATTATACTTTCTTGATAAAAACATGTTGCTGTGTAGAGATAGGGAGACATACTCTATATCATAAAAGCCATTTACAGAAGACACATGGAGAATGTCATCCTCAAAGGAAAACTTGAGAGCTTTTCCCCTAAGATCAGGAACAGGACAGGGATGCTCACCATCACCACTGTTCTTCACCATAGTGCTAGAAATCCTAGCCTCATCATCAGAAAACAAAGATAAGTAAAATTCATTCCAATAAGCAAAGAAAAAGTCAAACTTTCACTCTTCACACACAAGATACTTTAAGTTCAAATCCCAAAATTGCTTTGAAAAAATTGCTAGAACTGATACTGGAATTCAGCGACATCTGAATTGTATTGTAAAATCAATACAAGGAAGTCATTGGATTTCAATATACTGCAAATGAAACAGAAAAATAGAAAATCAAGGAATTGATGCAATTTATAATTGCAACAGAAATCATCATATAACGACGAAAAATCCTAAGCAAAGAGGGATGGATGTATAGACTAAACATTCCAGACACTTATGGAAGACAGAAAGGAAGACACAAGTAGATTGAAAATATTTATTCTCATAGATTAGAATAGATATTGATAAAATAGCTATGCTACCAAGAGCAAGTAACACATTCAAAGCACGTGTATAAAAATATCACCAGCATTTTGCACAGAGCTTGAGCAAACAATCTGAAAACTTTCAGGCAACCACAAAGACCTCAAATAGCCAAAGCAATCCTGAAAAAGTAGGGCAAAGCTGGAGACATCCTGATCCTGGTTGTCAAGGTAAATTACAAAGTTGTGATCATCAGGACAGTATGTCACTGGCACAAATACAGATGTATAGATGAATAGAAAAGTTTGAGAACCCAGAAATGGACCCTGAAATCTAAGGTCAAAATATCTTGACAAAGCAGGAAATAATATCCAATGGAAAAAAGAAAATCTCTTCAACAAATGGTTTTGAGAATATTGGAGTCTCACATGCAGAAGACTGAAAGGGGAACCTTTTCTGACATCATTCACAACAATGGACTCAAATTTGATGAAGGACCTAAATGTGAGTCAGGAAACCATCAGAATCTTCAGGAGAACACAGGCAGCATCTTTTATACCTCAGCTGCATCCACTTCTAGACATGTCTCCAGAGGCAATGGAAAGAAAAGGAAAAGGAAAAGGAACTATAGGGACTTCAAAGAAAGAGCAATTTCACAGCAAAAGAATCACTCAGTGTAATTAAAAGGCCACCTACAGAATGGGAGAAGATACCTGGAAATATTTTATTAGATTAAAGAATCGAATTCAAATCTGAATGAATTTATCAGTCTCAATGCACACTGAAGATATTGGATAACTGAGTGAAATTACAAATTACTAGTGTTTTCAATAAACTGAGACTGTTTCATGAAGAAATAAAAAATGAACAAAAGAGAACAGATAAGGAGACTGAAACCTTATTAAAAATTCTCACTGTGGCATACCAGGTGGCTCAGGGGTTTAGCACCACCTTCAGTCCAAGGTCTTATCCTGGAGACCTGGATTCAAGTCCCATGTCAGGCTCCCCCAATGGAGCCTGCTTCTCCCTCTGTGTCTCTGCCTCTTTCTCTCTGTATCTCTCATGAATAAATATATCAGTGTGAATCTGGGAAAGCAAGGGACCCCAAGAAGTACATGGTGAGGATGTGTAGTCTGAAGAGCCCCCTCCCACACACACACAGACACAAGAGTACAAAACTTTATCTCCTTCATCATCATGTCTGTTGAGAGCAGGGCAGGCCTGTCATCACATCATAAGTGCTTAGATTTTGGAAGGACACTGGCTCATGGTGTGTGTTGTGGGACAGTGGTAGAGACGAGGTCCTGCTCCAGGAGGGACTTGTGTGGATTCAGTGTCACATCTGCATCAAAGGAGGGAATTCAATGGTTCCTGCTGGATATCCCATGGGTGGGTCTGGAGGAGAAGAGAGAGGACTGGTGATCACGTGTCAGCAGGTGACACTCAAAGATATGGTGTGATGACAAATTAAGCTAAACTATTATGAAAACTGAGAGAACAAAGGCGGAGGAGGACTTTCCACCTACAGGGAATAACTCATGGATCCTTCAGGTGCTGATATCAGCTCAATCTGTGTGACCTTTACATCCCTGTTTTGGAAACTAACGTCCATGTGATGGGAGGATGAGGGGGGCCTTAGGGGAGCACTTAGTTCAGGAGGTGCAGCCTCATGATGGGATCAGGGACCTTATACACCAGGACTAGGAAAGCTCCCTGCCTCTGGGCCCCATATGAGGTGACTGGGAAAGGACGGGTTAGGACATGGGCACTCTCCAGATACCCCATCTGCCTGCACCTGGACCTCAGACATCCCATACTCCAGAGCTGTGAGAATGAGTGTCTGTTGTTTAATCCACAGAGTCTGGGAATGCAGTGACCTCACCCAGAAACAGTTAAACAGGGTCTCACCTCTTATTTGTCCTTTACAATCTGGTCCCAGGAAAACACTCAGGTTATGACAAAATAGAGCAGGAAACCCACACCTGTACTCACTGTCCTCAGCCACCATCCTTGCTCCTGTCCTTAGTTGCTGTGCATCACGTTTGTGCCACAAATTCTTCCTACAACTCTGGGGTTCGTTAGAACCATTAGTATCCTGGGATTCCTTCCTCTTTCCCACCTGTGCACCTTGAAGGCAGCACATCCCCATGGAAGTGGACATCAAAAGGTTCAGATTTTCCCTTCTGCTATTCATACTACTATGTAGAATATTCTGGATCTGCCTCCCTCCTGTCATCATCTCCACAGCTATATGTCCCCATGACAACATCCACACCTCCTACATCCAAAAGGTGGTTGATTTTCTACATGTCGACTTGCAGTTTTTGTTCTCCCAGACCTCTGATTTCATCGGAAATCAGAATGATTGCATAACTGCCTATCATGTTCCAGTTACGAGACAAGCTCAAGGACCCTGATCCAGAATCTTAAGTGCTCCCTCCCAATGCTGTTATAGCAACGACCATGTGGGGAATGAATTACAAAATGATGAGATCTGGCTATTTCCATGTTGTGAAAATGATTCAGTTATGTACTGGCATTGGTGAGGATCTATTAAAAAATAACTTTCTTGAACTTTGAGCGGTATCTCTAAATGTAGTGCTAAAACTTTGTAACACCTGCCTTGTCCATTACTTTTAAAATTTTTTTGACTTATTTTTTATTTTATTTTTTTTAATAAATTTATTTTTTATTGGTGTTCAATTTACCAATATACAGAATAACACCCAGTGCTCATCCCGTCAAGTGTTGACTTATTTTTTAATTGGAGTTCAATTTGCCAACATATAGCATAACACCTAGTGTTCATCCTGCCAAGTGCCCCCCTCAGTGCCTGTCACCCAGTCAACCCCACCCCCCACCCACCTCCCCTTCCACTACCTCTTGCTCGTTTCCCAGCGTTAGGTGTCTCTCATGATTTATCACCCTCAGTGATATTTCCCACTCATTTTCTCTCCTTTCCCCTTTATTCCCTTTCACCATTTTTATATTCCCCAAATGAATGAGACCATATAATGTTTGTCCTTTGCAATTGACTTGTTTCACTCAGCATAAAACCCTCCTGGTCCATCCACGTCAAAGCAAAAGGTGGGTATTTGTCATTTTTTTTTATTTACTTATGATAGTCACAGAGAGAGGGAGAGAGAGAGAGGCAGAGACACAGGCAGAGGGAGAAGCAGGCTCCATGCACCGGGAGCCCGACGTGGGATTCGATCCCGGGTCTCCAGGATCGCGCCCTGGGCCAAAGGCAGGCGCTAAACCGCTGTGCCACCCAGGGATCCCAGTATTCGTCATTTCTAATGAGTGGGTAATATTCCATTGTATAAAGAGACCACATCTTCTTTATCCATTCATCTGTCAATGATTGTTCCTTACTTTTGCTTGCTTTATAACCAATACCAGTGCTGGAGAGAAGATCGCAGAGAGATGTTTTCATCTGGATTTTGTTTTCTTAGACTCTGGGAAAAAAGGCAAACATAATTTAAATTTGACTAAACATTATTTTCGGACTACATGGCTCACTACCAAATAAATGTCCCTCCAAGTATGCCACTAGCTAGAGCACAATGTGAAGAAAAATAAAGAGCACCCAGTTGTTTTCTATGAGACCACGATCTGAACGTGGGGCATGTGTTCTCTTGGCACAACACAGTCTCTCCTTTCAGAGCCACACCATCAGTAACCTGGTGTTGTCACGTTTTGGTGCAGAGTCCCTGATTCCTCAGAGCCAGGTCTCCAACTGCACGTCAGGTTATAAGGGAAACAGAAATTGTGCCTGGATCTGAAAGTCTCAGGTATGTTGAAAGGGAAATATGAGGCACTGGAGATGTAGATTTTGCAGGAACGATGAGGAAAATAAGCAGGAAAGAAGTGTTGGTCATATAAACTCTAAAGAAGAAGGATTTGTATGCTTTCTGAAATGCACTAATGACAGAGAACAAAACCTGGAGTTTCACTACTGAAAATGTGCTAACAGAGACTGCGTGATTTTCTTAGAGGTCTTAAAATTGTAGTCTTGACATTCAGGTAATTTTGCCATGTTAAATACATGGTTTATATTCGTTACTCAAAATAAGTATTATTCACTTCTGGGCCTTTGGGGAATTGATTTTTATCCACAGAGAGGAAAGAACTTGGCACCACACTAATTTTAAGAGAAGCACACAATGTGTTTCTGAATGTCTCTGTTACCTAAAATTACTCTCAAAATGGTAAAAAACAAAAACAAAAACAAAAACAAAAAA
The DNA here is from genome assembly GCF_048418805.1 of Vulpes vulpes. Lineage (NCBI taxonomy): Eukaryota > Metazoa > Chordata > Mammalia > Carnivora > Canidae > Vulpes > Vulpes vulpes. The sequence continues at coordinate 133,097,780 of NC_132785.1, read as the reverse complement.
AAAGCCCGAACAAACAAAAAACATCCTCTCCTATTTCATTTTTGCTTTTTCTTAAGAACTTTGGCCTTTTTTTTCACTTCATTATGTCTGCACTAATCTTTTCAGCCTTTTAACTCCTAAGCATACTAGTAGAGCATGCTTCCAGTATCTGATGGCTCTGACAGCAGAATGAGTATTAATACTCACTCTACCTTTTGACAGTAAAGATGGTCTAATCTGCCTAGCAGCTTGCTTTGCCTTCTGACATGCTCACTAGCCCTCATGCTCAACCTTCTTTTCAGATCACTTCCTCATTATACTGTCTTCTAACTGGGCTTACTTAAAGGATGCAAGCAAAATGCAGGCTTACCAGAATATCAAAGCAAAGGAAGAACAGGAACTTCAAGATATCCAGTCTAGGTCAAAAGAACAACTCAATTCTTACACATAAATGTTTGCCAGAGTGCTACGGCTGACGAGTTTGCAGCTCTGAGAAGTCATCAGACAGCTGATCTGCAGTACAGATGTGTACCCCACCAAACAAACAAATGTAGAAGTACAAATACTTCACTGTCTTTCTCAAGCTGCGGGGATGTATTTCTAGGAAAACATTCCTGTATATCAATCTTATTCTTGAGAGTAGATATTGGAGGTTTCATGTTAGCCATTTTTAAAGGCAACACTTTGACAAAATGATTGTTGATCTTTCTGAAATTTGTGGCGTATTCACATTTATTGGTAGAGTGATCCTACCAAGAGGAGCGATGGGAATATGGCATACTCCTTGAGAGGGACTAAGGATGTGCCAGCATCAAGGAATTTGACCATCAATTCACTTATGCCATCCATCCTCAAGTAAATTGGACTATATAGGGAATAAAATGGAATGGGGGTGATTGTTCCATTTCTGAAAGCTGACATTTATTAAACTGTGGCTAAAGATCATGTGATTCTTAAAAAATTGGATTTTTTAAAATTAACTGACTTTCCTATTATTTTTTTAATAATAAATTTATTTTTATTGGTGTTCAATTTACCAACATACAGAATAGCACCCAGTGCTCATCCGGTCACGTGCCCCCCTCAGTGCCTGTCACCCATTCACATCCACCCCCCGCCATCCTGCCCTTCCAATACCCCTACTTCGTTTCCCAAGGTTAGGAGTGTTTATGTTCTGTCTCTCTTTCTGATATTTTCCACACGTTTCTTCTCCCTTCCCTTATATTCCCTTTCACTATTATTTATATTCCCCAAATGAATAAGAACAATGTTTGTCCTACTCCAACTGACTTACTTCACTCAGCATAATACCCTCCAGTTTCATCCACATTGAAGCAAATGGTGGGAATTTGTCGTTTCCAATGGCTGCGTAATATTCCATTGTATACATAAACCACACCTTTTTTATCCATTCATCTTTCAATGGACACCAACGCTCCTTCCAGAGTTTGGCTATTGTGGACATTGCTGCTAGAAACATCAGGGCGCAGGTGTCCCGGCTTTTCATCGCATCTGAATATTTGGGGTAAATCCCCAAGAGTGCAATTGCTGGGTCATAGGGCAAGACTTTTTAACTCTTTGAGGAACCTACACACAGTTTTCAGGAGTGGCTGCACCAGTTCACATTCCCACCAACAGTGTAAGGGGGTTCCCTTTTCTCCACATCCTCTCCAGCATTTGTGGTCCCCTGCCTCATTAATTTTCCCCATTCTCACTGGTGTGAGGTGATATCTCATTGTGGTTTTGATTTGTATTTCCCTGATGGCAAGGGATGCAGAGCACTTTCCCATGTTCCTGTTGGGCATGTCCATGTCTTCGTCTGTGAGATTTCTCTTCATGTCATTTGCCCATTTCATGATTGGATTGTTTGTTTCTATGATGTTGAGTTTAATAAGTTCTTTATAGATCTTGGAAACTAGCCCTTTATCTGATATGTCATTTGCAAATATCTTCTCCCATTCTGTAGGTTGTCTTTGAGTTTTGTTGACTGTATCCTTTGCTGTGCAAAAGCTTCTTTTCTTGACAAAGTCCCAAAAGTTCATTTTTGCTTTTGTTTCTTTTGCCTTTGTGGATGTATCTTGCAAGAAGTTAGTGTGGCCGAGTTCAAAAAGGGTGCTGCCTGTGGTCTCCTCTAGGATTTTGATGGACTCTTGTCTCACATTTAGATCTTTCATCCATTTTGAGTTTATCTCTGTGTATGATGAAAGAGAGTTGTCCAGTTTCATTCTTCTGCATGTGGATGTCGAATTTCCCAGCACCATTTATTGTAGAGACTGTCTTTCTTCCAGTGGATAGTCTTTCCTTCTTTATCGAATATTAGTTGACCATGAAGTTCAGGGTCCAATTCTGGGTTCTCTATTCTGTTCCATTGATCTATGTGTCTGTTTTTGTGCCAGGAACACACTATCTTGATGACCACAGCTTTGTAGTACAACCTGAAATCTGGCATTGTGATGCCCCAGAATATGGTTTTCCGTTTTACACTTCCCCTGGCCATTCGGGGTCTTTTCTGATTCCACATAATCCTTAAAATAATTTGTTCTAACTCTCTGAAGAAAGTCCAAGGTATTTTGATAGGGATTGCATTAAACGTGTAAATTGCCCGGGGTAACATTTACATTTTCACAATATTAATTCTGCCAATCCATGAGCATGGAATATTTTTCCATCTCTTTGTGTCTTCCTCAATTTCTTTCAGAAGTGTTCTATAGTTTTTAGGGTATAGATCCTTTACCTCTTTGTTTAGGTTTATTCCTAGGTATCTTATGATTTTGGGAGTAATTGTAAATGGCATTGACTCCTTAATTTCTCTTTATTCAGTCTCATTGTTAGTGTATAGAAATGCCACTGATTTCTTGGCATTGATTTTGTATCCTGCCATGCTGCCAAATTGCTCTATGAGTTCTAGCAATCTTGGGGTGGAGGCTTTTGGGTTTTCTATGTAGAGTATCATGTCATTGGCGAAGAGGGAGAGTTTGACTCCTTCTTTGCCAATTTGAATGCCTTTAATGTTTTTGTTGTCTTATTGCTGAGGCTAGGACATTCAGTACTATGTTGAATAGCAGTGGTGAGAGTGGACATCCCTGTCTTGTTCCTGATCTTAGGGGAACAGCTCCCAGTGCTTCCCCATTGAGAATGATATTTGCTGTGGGCTTCTCATACATGGCTTTTTTTAAAATTAATTTTTATTGGTGTTCAATTTACCAACATACAGAAAAACACCCAGTGCTCATCCCGTCAAGTGTCCACCTCAGTGCCCGTCACCCATTCCCCTCCAACATGCATGCTTTTAAGATGTCAAGGAATGTTCCCTCTATCCCTACACTCTGAAGAGTTTTGATCAGGAATGGATGCTGTATTTTGTCAAATGCTTTCTTTGCATCTAATGAGAGGATCATATGTTTTTTGGTTTTTCTCTTGCTGATGTGATTAATCACATTGATTGTTTTACAAGTGTTGAACTAGCCTTGCACCCCAGGGATAAATCCTACTTGATCATGGTGAATAATTTTCTTAATGTACTGTTGGATCCGATTGACTAGTATCTTGTTGAGAATTTTTGCATCCATGTTCATCAGGGATATTGGTCTGTAATTCTCCTTTTTGGTGGGGTCTTTCTCTGGTTTTGGAATTAAGGTGACACTGGCCTCATAAAATGAATTTGGAAGTACTCCATCTCTTTCTCTTTCCAAACAGCTTTTGTAGAATAGGTGTGGTTTCTTCTTTAAACATTTGATAGAATTCCCCTGCGAAGCCCTCTGGCCCTGGACTTTTGTTTCTTGGGAGGTTTTTGATGACTGCTTCAATTTCCTCCCTGGTTATTGGCCTGTTCAGGTTTTCTATTTCTTCCTGTTCCAGTTTTGGTAGTTTGTGGCTTTCCAGGAATACATCCATTTCTTCTAGATTGCCTAATTTATTGGCGTATAGTTATTCATAATATGTTTTTAAAATCGTTTGTATTTCCTTGGTGTTGGTAGTGATCTCTCCTTTCTCATTCATGATTTTATTAATTTGAGTCCTCTCTCTCTTCTTTTTAATAAGGCTGTCTAATGGTGTATCTAGCTTATTAATCCTTTCAGAGAACCAACTCCTGGTTCTGTTGATATGTTCCACCATTCTTCTAGTCTCGATTTCATTGAGTTCTGCTCGAATATTTATTAACTCTCTTTTTCTGCTGGGTGTAGGATCTATCTGCTGTTTTTCCTCTAGCTCCTTTATGTGTAAGGTTAGCTTTTGTATTTGAGTTCTTTCCAGTTTTTGAATGGATGCTTGTATTGTAATGTATTTCCCTCTGAGGACTCCTTTTCCTGCATCCCAAAGATTTTGAACAGTTGTATCTTCATTCTTATTAGTTTCCATGAATCTTTTAAATTATTCCATAATTTCCTAGTTGACCCTTTCATCCTTTAGCAGGATGGTCCTTAATCTCCACGTGTTTGAGGTCCTTCCAATCTTCTTGTTGTGATTTAGTTCTAATTTCAAGGCATTATGGTCTGAGAATATGCAGGGGACAATCCCAATCATTTGGTATCAGTTCAGACCCGTTTTGTGACCCAGCATGTGGTCTCTTCTGGAGAAAGTTCCATGTGCACTTGAGAAGAATGTGTATTCAGTTGAGTTTGGATGTAAAGTTCTGTAGATATCTGTGAAATCCATCTGGTCCAGTGTATCATTTAAAGGTCTCATTTCTTTGGAGATGTTGTGTTCAGAAGAACTATTGAGTATAGAAAGAGCTAGATTGAAGTCACCAAGTATAAGTGTATTATTATCAAAGTATTTCTTCACTTTGGTTATTAATTGATTTAAATATTTGGGAGCTCCCACAAACAGGGCATATATATTGAGGTTTGTTAAGTCCTCTTGTTGGATAGATCCTTTGAGTATGAGATAGTGTCCCTCTTCATCTCTCACTACAGTCTTTGGGGGTAAATTTTAGTTTATCTGATATAAGGATGGCTACCCCTGCTTTCCTTCGAGGACCATTTGAATGGTAAATGGTTCTCCAACCTTTTATTTTCATGTTGTAGGTGTCCTTCTGTCTAAAATGAGTCTCTTGTAGACAGCAAACAGATGAGTCCTGCTTCTTTATCCAGTCTGAATCCCTGCGCCTTTTGATGGGGTCATTAAGCCCGTTCACGTTCAGAGTTACTATTGACAGATATGAGTCTAGTGTCATCATGATATCTATTCAGTCCTTGTTTTTGTTGATTGTTCCACTGAACTCCTTCTTATAGTGGAATTTTAAGAGTCCCCCTTAAAATTTCTTGCAGAGCTGGTTTGTAGGTCACATATTCTTTCAGTTCCTGCCTGTCTTGGAAGCTCTTTATCTCTCCTTCCATTTTGAATGAGAGCCTTGCTGGATAAAGTGTTCTTTGTTGCATGTTATTCTCATATAGGACCCTGAATACATCCTGCCAGCCCTTTCTGGCCTGCCAGTTTTCTGTGGAGAGGTCTGCTGTTACCCTAATACTCTTCCCCTTAAAAGTCAGGAATTTCTTCTCTCTTGCTTCTTTAAGGATCTTCTCTTTATCTTTGGAATTTGCAAGCTTATCTATTAGATGTCAAGGTGTACAATGGTTTTTATGATTTTAGGGGGGGATCTCTCTGTTTCCTGGATCTGAATGCCTGTATTCCTTCCCAGATTAGGAAAGTTTCCAGCTAGGATTTGTTCAAATACATATTCTGGCCCTCTGGCCCTTTCGGCGCCCTCAGGAAACCCAATTAAACATAGGTTTTTCTTCCTCAGGCTGTCATTTATTTCCCTTAATCTATCCTCATGGTCTTTTAATTGCCTGTCTCTTTTTTCCTCAGTTTCCCTCTTTGCCATCAACTTGTCTTCTATGTCACTAACTCATTCTTCCACCTCGTTAAGCCTCGTCGTTAGGACTTTTAGTTTGGATTGCATCTCATCAATTGATTTTTAATTTCTGCCTGATTGGATCTAAATTCTGCAGTCATGAAGTCTCTTGAATCCTTTATGCTTTTTTCTAGAACCACCAGTAGCTGTTTAATCTTGCTTCTGAATTGGCTTTCTGACATTGAATTGTAACCCAGATTTTGTAACTCTGTGGGAGAGAGGACTGTTTCTGATTCTTTCTTTTGAGGTGAAGTTTTCCTTCTTGTCATTTTGCTCAGTGCAGAGTAGCCAAAAACAAGTTGTATTGGGAAAAGGAGAAAAAGAGAGAGAGAGAAAGAAAGAAAAGAGAAAATGAAAAAAAGGAAGAAAAAAGAGAAGAAAAAGAGAAGAAAAAGAGAAAGAAAAAGAAAGAAAGGGGAAAAAAGGCTGGGGGAAGCAAACAAAAATCAAAAAGAGAAACAAAAAAAAAGAAGAAACCACGGGGGAGTATCTTCTGATTCTGTATAATTTAAGTCCCTTGACTTTCCCTGGAACTTGTCCTTCTAGCTGGTCTTCTTGGGGAGGGGCCTGTAGTGCTGATTTTTAGGTGGTAGCACTTGGGGGAGTTGCTGATCCCCCTGCCTAGTGCAGGGCTCAGTGGGAGATTTTTACCCTGTGAGGCCTCAGAAGGAAAAACCCCAGTGGTGTGGCCAGCTCTGGAGCCCAGGATTCAGCTCCTGCAGTGACTCCGGGGCTCTCCGTCTGTAGGGCCTGGAGGCTCGGGGCGGGGCCACTGATCTGCTGAGCTCTGGGCAGGAGCATCCTCGCTGTCCTGGGCCCTCCCGGCCTCTGCCTGTCCCGGGGGAGGCCGGATCCTGGGCTGTGTCCCGGCGCCCTATGCTCCGGGGCCTGCGCTGTTGGATTCTGCTCCCGCCCAGCAGCCCCCTCCTCGGAGCCGCCGCCCGAGCCCCTCCGAACTGCTCCGGGTCCGCCATGCGCGCTGCAGCCCTTAGGGAGCTCGGGGCATCTCCCGGGGCGCAGTTCCTCTGTTAGTGTCCCAGGGAGCCCGAGGGCATCCCCGCCCTCCTGGGTCCTGCTCTAATTCCCTGCGGGCCCCTTTCTGCCTGGGAAGGTTGGTGCAGCTCCTGCTCCTCCGGGACGGGTCTCTCCTGTCCTGGAGACACTCGCCCCGGCCTCAGCCCGGCTCCTCGTGGGACCCCTCCCCCTTGGAGGCCTTTTGTGTCTTTATTTCTTTTTCCCCGTCTTCTTACCTTGATAAAAGCAGGAACTCTTCTCACTGTAGCATTCCAGCTGGTCTCTCTTTAAATCACAGGCTGAATTCGTAGATTTTGAGGATGAGTTGAAGGTTATCTAGGTAATTTGGTGGGGACAGGTGATTTGGGGACCCTACTCTTCTGCCATCTTGCCCTTCCCTCTGACTTCTCTATTCTTTAAGTCCAGGACACATTAGTCACCTGATCCAATTAGAAATCTATTTTTCAATAATGCTAAAAGGATCTACTATAAATCTAGTACACCTACCATTGAATAAGCTGGATTCTGACTCATTGACAAGGTTTCCAAAAAAAATTTACTATAGACTTCCTTGAATAAAATGGCCCAGGTGTCATTCTTCATCCTGGGAAATAAATGTCAGCTCTGCCTTAATATGTATTTGTTTTAGATTTCTAAGAACTTATTTTACAACAGGAGACCCCAAATCCTTCATAGTCTTTTGTTCCACACACATTTTTCTTAATTAAGAAGTGTTACCTTATTAAAATGACCACCATTCTAAACCATTTTTATGTGGTCTGAATAGCAAGTTTATTGTTCTGTACCAACTATCTGAAAACCTCATTTACAAACGGACCACAGACCTCCTCCTACTTTTATAGACTTGAATATTTAAGTAATATAAATTAGAATTGGCATTTACTTCATTTTTTTTAATTTATTTATGATAGTCTCACAGAGAGAGAGAGAGAGAGGCAGAGACACAGGCAGAGGGAGAAGCAAGCTCCATGCACCGGGAGCCTGATGCGGGACTCGATCCCGGGTCTCCAGGATCACGCCCTCGGCCAAAGGCAGGCGCCAAACCGCTGCGCCACCCAGGGATCCCATTTACTTCATTTTTAAATTGAAAACTTTCCTGGAATAATAAGAGTTCAATGTTCAGCAAAAAACACCTGCTTGTGTTTACGCCATTTTCAAAAGAAACTTGCCTTCTAAATCATTGTGTTCCAGAACATTAAGTGATTATAAGTATTGGGTATTAGTGATGGTAGACTGTGTTGTTCTTTATGAAATGATACATATAGCTGTTGGGTGCATCAGTGCTTTTTTAAAGGGGCTGCATAATATAGGGTTAACAATGCATATTCATGTTAACAATTAACTTGTGGTTTGGCTGTTTCCTGGATTTTAAAACATAGACATGTGCAGAAATGTATTAAAATGAAAGGAAGCATACCTTTATCAAGATGCTACTAAAATTGAACTTCAAGTATAATATTTCATTTGGATTCTTTTTGTTTTTGTTAATGCTTAAAAATGCCTGTTTGGTTCTTCACCATTTTTAATTGGGAGAAGCTCTCTTCTATGTAGAACAGTTGTTCCAGAATAGCTTGTTTTGATTCCTGTTGCATGACAGACTTAAATATTTTTTCATCAGTGGAGGTGCTTTTAGAGTCCAGTGTTCTAGGAGATGCAGTGTCTCAAGTCTAATTTTAGTTTTCTAATTCTCATAGCTATTACCAGGAATTTCTGAAAGTTTTGTTTAAGTAGTCTAATATTTTCTATGTAAAGAGCATTAAAGTTTGCTATGTATAAATTTTTGTAACCTAAAAATGAATCAATATTTTCTATAAATGCCAAGCATTTCCTGTCGTTCTATTCAAGTGTTACACTAAGTATTTGTAGATAATAGTAAAAAAATAGAAAAGACAAGAAGGGACGCCTGGGTGGCTCAGCGATTTAGTTCCTGCCTTCAGCCAAGGGCATGACCTGGGGTCCCACTGTCGAGTCCCAAGTCAGGCTCCTGCATGGAGCCTGTTCGTTCTCTGCCTATGTCTCTCTCTCTCTCTCTCTCTCTCTCTCTCTTCCTCTCGTTCTCTCTGTCACTTATGAATAAATAAATAAAATCTTTATAAAACTATAGAAAAGAAAAGAGGTATATGGTCCTCTAACTAGATGAAGAGAACTCATAGGACAAATTACAGCAGGCATTCCTGATTAAAGCTCTTCAAAGTAGAGGGTAGAGGGAACATGCTTCAATATCTTAAAAGCCATCTATGGAAAATTCACAGTGAATCTCATACTCAATGGGGATTAAAAAGCTTGTCCTTAAACTCAGGAAGACAGCACGGATGCAGGCCCTCACTGATTCTGCTCACAAAAGAAATAGTATTCCTAGCATCAACAATCAGACAACAAAATAAAAGGCATTCAAAATGGCAAAGACGAATTCAAACTCTCCCTCTTTGCAGAGTACATGATATTTTTATATATACCGCAAGAGATACCACCTAGCCCCTCCAAGCTGCTCCCGGGTCAATGCGTGTGCATGCTGCAGTCCTTTAGGGAGCTCAGCGCACTCTCCCAGGTGTCCAATTGCTCTGTTAGTGTCCAAGGTAACCTGAGGGCATCCCCGCCCTTCCTGCTGTCCTGCTCTAACTCCCTACAAGTGCCTTTCCACCCGGGAAGATTGGTGAAGCTTCTGCTTCTCTGGGACAGTGCTTTCCTGTCCTGGGGGCACTCTCCCTGGCCTTAGCCTGGCTCCTCGTGGGGCCCCTCCCCTTTGGATGCCTTTTGTTTCTTTAATTCTTTTTTCCCGTCTTCTTACCTTGATAGAAGCACAAACTCTTCTCACTGTAGCATTCCAGCTGTTCTCTCTTTAAATCTCAGGCCGAATTCATAGATTTTCAGGATGATTTGAAGGTTATCTAGGTAATTTGGTGGAGACAGGTGATTTGGGGACCCTACTCTCCCGCCATCTTGCCCTTCCTCCTCTTCAAATCGTCTGAAGAATCGAGGCTTAAGAGATTGTGTCATGAATTAGTCACATTTTATGAAAAGTCCACAATGAACACTGCATTCAAAAATGAAAACCTGAAGCTCTTCTGTCAAGTCAGGACCCACACAGGGGGTCATTCCCACCATGAGTATTCAACATGCTATACTGAAGAAGAATAAACTGTGTCACCCCATATGTCAGCTGGTTCTCTGGAGTATTGTGAAAAAAATCACATAAGAATCATCCAATGGACAGAGAGGCTGAAACTCCTATGTCACCTTGCTGGAAGGAACTAAATCTCCCAGGAAAAAATTCCCTTCTTTAAACCAGGAGGGTTGAACAATCCTCTTCACTAGAACGGTCTATGGGGCCCAGAAAGGAGTGCAAACCACCCTTGTCATTTCCTCACTAGTTTACTGACCCAAACCCAATATCCTGGTCTTATATCTCCACAAACCCAACGTTCTGTTGTGTAAGAAGCACAAGGGCTGCCTACTTAAGTCATTGTCAGTGTGTTGTGTTCCAGGGAGCTCAGGGACATGCAACATGAAATACATCCCCACTTAGGTCTGTCATATATCTACAGAATAATTAGTCCAGAGAAATAACCAAGAAGAAGAGAGAAGGAAGCCTGTACTGTGGCAATGACTGGAATTCCAATCCAGGAAATTTAAGAAACTAAGAATAATAAATACTTAAATCAATAGATTCAGAAAAAAATTATTTGTATCTATAGGACATGATATTTTGTAGGGTGAAACCCAATACGTTCTAAAACCAAACACTTAGTTAATGAGCAATTTCAGGAAATATATAGGATACAAAATCAACATACAAAGTAAATCTAGCAGCCATGTCCACAATAGTCAAACTGTGGAAGGAGCCTCAGTTTCCATCGAAAGATGAATGGATAAAGAAGATGTGGTTTATGTATACAATGGAATATTCCTCAGCCATTAGAAATGACAAATACCCACCGTTGCTTCAACGTGGATGGAACTGGAGGGTATTATGCTGAGTGAAGGAAGTCAATCGGAGAAGGACAAACATTATATGTTCTCATTCATTTGGGGAATATAAATAATAGTGAAAGGGAATATAAGGCAAGGGAGAAGAAATGTGAGAGAAATATCAGAAAGGGTGACACACATAAAGACTCCTAACTCTAGGAAACGAACTAGGGGTGGTGGGAGGGGAGGAGGGCGGGGGGTGGGGGTGAATGGGTGATGGGCACTGAGGGGGGCACTTGACGGGATGAGCACTGGGTGTTATTCTGTATGTTGGTAAATTGAACACCAATAAAAAAATAAATTTATTATAAAAAAACCATAGTAATTCTGGGTTTCCACACAGTAACAACCAATAATTTGTAATTTAAAGATTTTATTTAATTTTTCATGAAAGACACAGGCAGTGTGAGAAGCAGGCTCCATGCTGGGAGCCCAACGTGGGACTGGATCTCTGAACTCCAGAATCCCTCCCAGAGCAGAAGACAGACCACAACTGCTGAGCCACCCCAGCATCCCTAACAATAAAGTATTTAAAAGGTACTTTATAAAAACTTGTTACATTGACACCAGGGTCAGAAATATATTATGTAAAATTAAATATTCTGAAGGAAGTAAAATACTGTCCACTAAAAGTACCTAAATTGATGAGAGATTTTTAGAGTCAAAAAGAAACGCAAAGGTAATTTTTTCATAGGTTTGAAAACTTCATCATGTCGCAAGATATTACACACAGTGGCCTACAGATGTAAAGCAATCCTTGTTAATAACTTGTAAAGAATCAAATATTGGGGAATATAAATAATAGTGAAAGGGAATATAAAGGAAGGGAGAAGAAATGTTGGGAAATATCAGGAAGGGAGACAGAACATAAAGACTCCTAACTCGGAGAAACGAACTAGGGGTGGTGGAAGGGGGGAGGAGGGCGGGTGTTGGAGGGGAATGGGTGACGGGCACTGAGGTGGACACTTGACGGGATGAGCACTGGGTGTTTTTCTGTATGTTGGTAAATTGAACACCAATAAAAATTAATTAAAAAAAAAAAAAAGAAGCACAAACTCTTCTCACTGTTGCATTCCCGCTGTTCTCTCCTTAAATCTCAGGTTGAATTTATAGGTGTTCAAGATGATTTGAAAGTGATCTAGGTAATTTGGTGGGGACAGGTGACTTGGAGACCCTACTCTTCCACAATCTTGCCCCTCAGAATCTTGTATGACTTTGGAGTAGATGGTTATTCTTAAATTTTTGCTTTGGAATATGCATGTGCTTTAACTCCTGCCTAATTGTCCTGATGTTATTTGCTTCCCACATGAGGGTTGAAGAGGATATACCTTGTAAACATTAACATATTATCTGTATCTCTGCTCAACTCAATTATATCAATAACCCTGGATGTGAGAAGCCCTGAGTTCCCCTAATCATCTGACATCTTAACTCCTCCTACCATATATTCTTATACTATAGACGGTGTGGTGAATTCTTTCTGATGTATATGTTGGCAGTCCACATTGAACTCTGGTGTTTTGTTTCAGAATGTCCTAAACTTATTTTCCCTGGACGCTGATTCTGGATCCTATGGACTCATTTTTGTTTGTACAACCCTACTGAATACTTTACAATTTTTATATAATGTTGCAGGAAGCACATGTAGACATATGTCTTCCATACACATAAGTTCATTCCACAAGTGACATAAAGAGCAATGCACCTCCTAGCAATGAGATGGGGCTTCTAGGAGGGCAGGTAGTGTTCCCATGGACTAGAATTGCAGGAATATTATAGGCAAGACTCCATGTGTTTGTAAAGTGGACACAGGTGCCTTTTGGTTGGTGGGCTCTGCTGGCAGTCTTTCTGATGCATATGACCCATTCATAGTTAGAAAGTGTTAGATTTGGAGACAGAAGAGAAGTCTTGTACATAGCCCATAGGGTCATGGGGACTGATCTGAGAAAACCAAAACTAAGTTTGATTAGAGGCATAGATTGAAATTGAATTGAAACTGAATTTTCCTGCCACATTTGTTATCAAAAATACCTGATCAATCTGTAGAAGGGTTCAAGGGTAGATTTTTTTCTTCTCTTAGATGGAATATACTATTTGAATATAAAAGGAATTCATCAAAAACTTAGTGGAAAGGCAGCATTACACTGTTCATTTAGGAGGGATAAGAAAAATAGAAATATAGGCTATACAATGGAAAATGTTCATCCTCACACCAGTTTATTATATCCCAAACTCTACATGAATGCAGCTCATTTTGCATCAGGTAAGCTCATCAAAGCCATTACAGAAAATCACAGATTTGACTGTAGTGGAACACAGTGACTGAGTTGATAGTTACAAATCCAACTGCATTACCTGAAACCCTCTGCAATTCAGCCTAAATTCTAAATTTAGTAAAAGAGTGTGATCCTCAATGCGGGAGGGGTCCACATTTCTAAGGAACCCTGCCAGTCTGTCATTCAGGTGTTTCAAGAGGGCCAGTAAGTCCTGTGGAGAGGAGCACAGGCCAAGATTCTGACTCACTGAAATGTGCACAAGCACATATGAGAAACCCTCTACAATTTAAGGGATAGGATAAAATCACTCTATGGGGACACATGACACCTAAAAACCAAGATTTATGTGCAAATATCACTACAAAGTACCACGTGGACACAAAGTTTGAAGTCCAGAACATTACCTAAGGAAAACATAGTTTCTGAAAGCAGTCAGTATGAACACACAAAGGCAGTCACATCTGCTCTGTTCACAACAGTCTGACACAAGTGATCCCAAGCTGATTATATTCTGAGAGGACATGTATATAAGGGCCTCCTTCCATGGACTAAAAGAGCCCATATCTGAACCTGCATCTGGGAGAGGAGCCGCAGCCCCAGGAACCATAAGTAACCCCATTCAGTGATCAGGCGAGAACACAGACAACTCACTATGGAGTCTGTGCTCAGCTGGGTTTTCCTTGACACCATATATATTTTTTTTGCAATATGCCAACACATAGCATAACTCCCAGGGCTCATCACATCAACTGCCCTCCTCTGTGTCTGTCACCCCGTCACCCTAACCCACCGCCCACTTCCCCTTTCAGCACCCCTTGTTCTTTTCCCAGAGTTAGGAGTCTCTCATGTTCTGTCTCCCTCTCTGATATTTCCCACTCATTTTCTATCCTTTAGCATTTATTGCTTTCACTAATTTTATATTCCCCAAATGAATGACAACATATAATGTTTGTTGTTCTCTGATTGACTTACTTCACTCAGCATAATACACTCCAGGTCCATCCACATTGAATAAAATGGTGGGTATTTGCCAATTCTTTTTTTATGAATTTATTTTTTATTGGAGTTCAATTTGACAACATATAGAATAACACCTAGTGCTTATCCTATCAAGTGCCTCCTTCAGTACCCATCACCCAGTCACCCCTACTCCCCCATCTCCCCTTCCACCACCCCTAGTTCATTTCTCAGAGTTAGGAGTCTCTCATATTCTGTCTCCCTTTCTGATATTTCCCACTCATCTTTTCTCCTTTCCCCTTTAATCGCTTTCGTTATCCTTTATATAACCCCAATGAATGAGACCATACAATGTTTGTCATTTCTAATGGCTGAGTAATATGCCACTGTATACATAGACCACATCTTCTTTATCCATTAATCTGTCGATGGATACCGAGGCTCCTTTCACAGTTTAACTATTCTGAACATTGCTTCTATAAATATTGGGGTGCAGGTGTCCTGCCATTTCACTGCAACTGTATCCATGATGCTATTTTATAGGTAATTCATGGGGAACAAGACACCTTGAGTATGTGAGTGGAGATGAGTGAGAGAAATGGCATGTGCAACCATTTTCTGACCAGGATCTCGTCTGTCTGCAGGTGTCCAGGGTGGAAGTACAGCAGTTGGAGTCCGGGGGAGACCGCGTGAAACCTGGGAGGTCACTAAGACTCTCCTGTGTGGCCTTTGGATTCAACTTCAGTGAATCCTACAGCACATATGGGCTTCGCCAGTCTCCTGGGAAGGGGCTACAGTGGGTCACATACATTAGCAGGAGTGGAAGTAACACATACTATGCAGACGCTGTGAAGGGCTGATTCACCATCTCCAGAGACAACGCCAAGAACACGCTGTATCTGCAGATGAACATCCTGAGAGCCCAGGACACCGCCCTGTATTACTGTGCAGACACAGTTAGGGAACATCACTGTGAGCCCAGACAGAAACCTTTTTGCAGGGACTCAAGTATGGATGGTCTGTAGGGTCTCTCATGTCACCAGGGGGCACTCAGGTCACCAGTCCCTGTTCAGGACATCAGGGGTGCAATGGAACCAGGATGTATAGGTGAAGATTCAGGAAAATATTTATTTTCATTTGTCTAAGATACAAAATAAGCTATTTTGGGCTGAAATCTGGATTAATCAGTTTGTGATATTTTATTTATATTATGTATGTTAATCTTAGATTTTATGATACAATAATATTTTAAATCATTATTTTTGATTTTTTTAATTGGAGTTCAATTTGCCTACATATAGCATTACACTTAGTGTTCATCCCGCCAAGTGCCCCCTCACTGCCCATCACCCAGTCACCCCAACACTACGTCCACCTCCCCTTCCTCTACCCCTTGTTCACTTTCCAGAGTTAGTTGTCTCTCATGTTGTGTCACCCTCAATGATATTTTAACTCATCTTCTCTCCTTTCCCTTTATTCCCTTTCACTAATTTTTGTATTCCCCAAATGAATGAGACCATATAATGTTTGTCCTTTTCCGATTGACTTATTTCACTCAGCATATGTCCTCCAGGTCAATCCACATCGAAGTAAAAGATGGGTATTTGTCATTTCTAATGGCTGAGTAATATTCCGTTGTATAGATATACCACATCTTCCTTGATACGATGATTTCTTAAATAAAATAATTTTGTTTTTGTTACATTGAATTAGTGAGCTTATACTATATACTTCTTTTCTGATTTTCAATAATCCATCAGGTGCTTATAACACCCAGTATTGATGACATCACTTCCTCTCTTCAATGTGCATCACAGAATGACCCAATACACCCACTAACCTCCCAGCATTATACCTCATTCTGTTTCCTGTAGTTAATGGTTTCTCATGTTCTGTCTCCCTCTCTAATGATTCCCAGTCTTCCTAGCTTTAGCCAATGTTCCATTCACGTGTTACATATATTCCACACTAGACAGAAATGATATGATTATTGTCTTCTGATTGACTTATTTTACTCAGCAAAATACCCTCCAGTTCCATCAATGTCACTGTAAATGGTAGGTGTTTGATATTTCTGATGGCAGAGTAATATCCCATTGTATATATTCCACATACTATTTATCCATTCTTCTCTTGTGGATGTCATGCCTCCCTCCACGGTTTGCCTACTGTGTACTCTACTGCTATGAACACTGGGGTTCAGGTGCCCTTTGCATTACTACATCTGTATGCTTGGGGTAAATACTCAGTAATACAATTTCTGGGGCATAGGGTAATATTCATAACAGAGGAAAGAACCAGAGGTAATGCTCTCTGCCATAGATCTAATTAAGTGGGATAAAGTAAAAAATCAGAGCTCAAATTCAGGAGAGTGATTTTAAAGTTACTAGTTCCATTTCAGGAAAGCTGAAACACACCACATTATAACTTAGTGTAGAAATGAACCAATTCAGTTGTAAATTAAAAATTATCAAGGTGAGAGAGTCTAAACTAGATGCTCTAACAGCCATGGTAAATGAGGTCGAAAGGAGCATAGGTGGCATAGAATACAAGGTGATAGAAAGGAAGGAAGGTGAGGGAAGTAGAGAAACACAACTAATGGACCATGAAAGGTTTGACTAATCACTAGTGCCATAAGTTCAACTTAAATTAAAATATTTGGGACCAATGAAGGGAATAAAGAGAGAGAAGAACAGAACATATATTTGAGAAAATCAGAGCAGAGACTCCTTTTCTTTCTTTTTTTTCTTGAAAGATGTAATTTATGTATTCATGAGAGACATAGAGAGAGAGAGGCAAAGACATAGGCGGAGAGACGAATAGGCTCCATGCAGGGAGCCTGATGTGGGACTTGATCCCGTGTCTCCAGGATCATTCAGTGGGCCAAAGGTAGGTGTTCAACCGGTGAGCCACCCAGGAGTCCCAATAGACACTCCTTTTCAACACAAAGATACATCCAGATTGAAAGTGAGGGAGTAAACAACCACTAATCATGTCAATGGACATCAAGAGGAATGAGCTGTAGCAACACTTATATCAGATGAACTAGAATTTAAAACAAAGACTATAACAAAGGATGAAGAAGGATACTATATCATAAAAATGGTTTATCCAACAGAAGATCTACCTTTTCTAAATATTCATAGCACTAACTTTGGAGAAGACAAGTGCACAACCCAAATAACCCTAAATTTAATGAAACTCCTGGCTACTATTACCTTAACAGCAGGGATTTCGATGTCTCCCTGACATCAGTGAGAATCATCTAAGCAGAAGCTCAACAAGGAAACAAGGGGTTTGATAGACATACTGGATCGGACGTACTTCACAAATAGAGCATTTTTCCTAAAGCAGAATACATGTTCTTCTCTATTGCACATGGAAAATACTCCAGAATTGATCATACACATGGTCACAAGTCATGTGTCAAGTGGTACAGAATGTCGGAATTCACTCCATGCATATTTTCAGGCCAATATGCTATGAAACAAGAAGTCAAACCCAATAAAAACATGCAAGACCCCTAAACGACAATGTGATACCACCTCACACCAGTGAGAATGGTGAAAACTAAGAAGACAGGAAAGAGCAAATGCTGAAGAGGATGTCGAGAAAGGGGAACCCTCCTGCATTGTTGGTGGGAATGTGAACTGATACAGTAACTTTGGAAAACTGTGTGGAGCTTCCTCAAAGAGTTAAAAATAGATCTGCCCTATGGCCCAGAAATTGCACTGCTGGGGATTTACCCCAAAGATACAGATGCAGTGAAACACCAGGATATCTGCACTCCGATGTTTATAGTAGCAATGTCCACAGTAGCCAAACTGTGAAAGGATCCTCAGTGTTCATTCAAAGATGAATGGATTAAGAAGATGTGCTCTATGTATACAATGGAATATTCCTCAGCCACCAGGGAGGAGGAATACCCACCATTTGCTTCAATGAGAGTGGAACTGTAGGGTATTATGCTTAGTGAAGTAGGTCCATCGGAGGACAAACATTATATGATTTCATTCATTTGGGTAATATAAAAAATAGTTTAAAGAATTATAGAGGAAATTAGGAAAATAAGTGGAAAAAATTAGAGAGGGTGACAAAACATGAGAGAGTTCTAAATCTGGGAAATTAAAAAGAGGTAGTAGGAGGGGAAGTGGATGGGAGAATGGGGTGACTGGGTGATGGGCACTGAGGGGAACACTTGACTGGATGAGCCTGGGTGCTATGCTATATGTTGGAAATCAATCTTCAATAAAAATATATATAACAAATAAATAAATGCAATTAAAAGGATATCTTTTTGAAGAAGAAAAGGGGCAATAAAGAAATTAAAGACTTTAAGCAGAATTTTAATCAATGAACATTAAATCACAATCATACGATCCAGTATGTCTCTCAAACCCCTTGTTTCCTTGTAAAGCTTTGGAACACATCAAAAGCCATCCACAGAGGGAACAATGGAGCAATACAGGTCTTCCTCAAAAACAGGAAAAATATGAAACAAGCAAGATAATCCTGCACCTAAGGGCACTGGAGAAAGAGATCAAAGAAAGCCTAAATCTAACAGCAGAAGAGAAGTAATGAAGATTAGAGTAGATCTCAAATATACAGGAATTAAAAAATGAGGATAAACAAACCTCAGAGCTAATATTATGAAAATATTAGTAAGTGTAAGAAACCAATAGACAGAATTGACAAATTAAAAGTGAAAGTACCCAAACTAATAAAATCATGAATGAATGAGGAGCGATCAAAATGATCACCCAAGAATTACAAGCCATATTAGACGAAATTATGGGCAGTCAGCATATTCGATGATCTGTAGAAATGAATGCAATCCTAGGAACATGAAGACAACCCAAACAGAAATAGCAATGAAGGGACAAGCTGCACGGAACTGGAAATAAAAATCAATCATAATTAAGAGTCTCCCAAAAGCAGGATTACATGAACAAATGGTTCCCCGGGAAAATTCCACAGAAACAATCAACACCTATTCTGCTAAAACTATTCCAAGTAACAGAGATTGAAGGAAAACTTGCAGACTCATTCTGTGATGTTGGTATTACCTTACCCCCAAACCAAACATCCCAGTAAGAAGGAGAATTACAGAATAATGAATTAATGATACTCAGATGATGAATCTGGATGCAATTTTCTCACCAAGATCCTAACCAGCAAGATCCAACAGTATATTGATAGGATTATTGATGACAATGAACAAATAATCTTAATTCCCGTGCTGCAGGGTGGTTCAGTATGTGTAAACCAATCAATGTGATAATCACATTAATAAAAGGAAGGATAAGAGACATTATTTCCTCTCAACTCATGCCCCAAAATAATATGACAAAAGACATTATTCTTTCTTAATAAAAATCCTTTTCCTGTGTAGGGATAGGGGGATACACCCAAATTCATGAAAGCCATCTACAGAAGATACACAAAGAATGTCATCCTCAACATGGAACACTGAAAGCTTTTCTCCTAAGATCAGGAACATGACAGGAATGCGCACTGTCAGCACTGTTAATTCAACATAGCACTAGAAGTCTGAGACTGAGCCATCAGACAAAAAAAGTGAAAATCATCCAAATCAGCAAAGAAAAAAAAATCAAACTTTCAGTATTCACAGAAGACAAGATCCTTTAAAGACAAACCCCCAAAGAATCTATCGAAAAATTGCTGGAACTGATACAGGAATTCAGCAAAACTTGAGCATACAAAATCAATACAAGGAAGTCAGTGGTATTCCTATATACTACAAAATGAAACAGAAGAAAGAGAAATCAAAATCAGTGAATCCCATTTATAATTGCATCAGAAACTTCAGATAATGAGGAATAAGCCTAACCAAAGACAGAAAGGATGTATTGTCTAAAAATACTAAAATACGTATGAAAGACAGTAAAGAAGGCACAAATATGTAGAAAACATTCTATTATTATGCATTGGAAGAATAAATATTGATATAATGTCTATCCTACCAGCAGCAATTACGCATTCAATACAAACCCTATCAAAACACCACAAATATTTTTCTAGGAAATTCAACAAACAATACTAAAACTTGTGAGGCGGACACTTGACAGGATGAGCACTGGGTGTTTTTCTGTATGTTGGTAAATTGAACACCAATAAAAATAAATTTAAAAAAAAACAAACAAAAAACAAATATAAATAAATAAAACTTGTATGAAAACAAAAAATATTCTGACTAGGCAAAAGAAACTTGAAATAGCCCAAAGCAGAAGGCACCAAAATTGTGGATTTCAAAGTTCTGGTCATCAAGAAGGTATAATGGTGGCAGTAAAACATGCACATGGTCAATGGAATAGAATAGAGAACCGAGGAATGGACACACAGCTCTGAGGGCAACAAATCCTCAACAAAGTACAAAAAACTATCGATTGGAAAAAGGACAATCTCTTCATCAAGTGGTGTTGGGAATATTGGACGACGGCAAGTAGAAGAATGATCCTGGGCCACATTCTTACACTCCACACAAAGATAAACTCAGAGTAGATGAAAGACCTAAATGTGAGGCAGGAAACCATCAAAATCCAAGAGATTTTGTGATCTCAGCCACAACAGGTTCTTGGCACTACAATCTCCAAAGGGAAGGAAAACAAAAACATAAATGAATTCTGTGAACTACACCAAGGAAGGAGCTGTCATACAGCTATGGAAACACTCAACATAATCAAAAGTCAACCTAACAAATGGTACGAAATAGGGACGCCTGTGGAGCTTGAGCATCGGTCCTTGGCTCAGTGATTCCAGGGCTCTGGGATGGAGACCAGCATCAGGCTCCCTGTGGGGAACCCACTTCCCCCTCTGCCTATGTCTCTAAATCTCTCTCTCTCTCTCTCTCTCTCTCTCTCTCTCCCTCTCTCTCTCATAAATAAATAAATAATTCCCCCCATAAAAAGAATGGGAGAAGATATTTGCAAATCTATCTTCAGATTAGGGCGGGTTTCAAAAATTGATAAATAAATTATCAAACTGAACCACAAAGTGAAAACTACAATCAGGTAGCTCAACTACATGCAAAATGAAATTTATTGTCTCGTCTAGGTCGGCCTTATATCAACTGCATGATTTAACCAGATAATGGATCCAAAAGATGAGATGAAAGTATTTTCTGCCCCAGTTGAAGGACCTAGCAGAAAACCTGGAAAGAAAACTACAAAAAAAGAAATGAAAAATTGGTAAATGGAAAGAAAATAATTTGTTTGCCTATGACAATGTTTTAATAGAGTCAATGAGTAAAAACCTCACATAACAACTAGAAGAAATAACTAATGAACTCAGGAAAATTTTAGGATTCAAAATCAGCAAATAAAGATACGGTCCTACAAACAAACAACAAATTACCTATACAAAATTACTATATAATCTGCTTTACCCTGGTATCAAAAATAAATATTTAGGATTAAAATTTACTAAGGAGATAAAATATTCTATGGAAAATGACCTACACTGATGAGGGTCTTTTGAAGTTGCAGCCAGAAATGCAAAGATAACTCTGCTTACAATTTGGAACTTCAAATAGTCATAGTGCCATCTACACAAATTGCTAGAGAATTATGGTGTAAGATTTGTGTTGACTTTAAAGACTCGAATGTAAGTCTGGAGCTGAATATATATAGTCAGAGTACATGCAAATAGGGCCCTCCTTTCACTGATTAAGCCAGCCCAGCCCCGACCCTGCAGCTGGGAGTGGAGCCCCAGCCCTAGGATTTGAACATGACTCCATTCAGTGCTCAGGACACAACACAGTCAAACAACCATGGAGTCTGTGCTCAGCTGCATTTTCTTTGTCATTATTTTAAAAGGTAATTCATGGAGAACAAGAGACCTTAAGTACATGAGTGGAGATGAGTAGGAGAAACAGGTGATGGGGGACCATTTCCTGACCAGGATGTCTTGTGTCTGTAGGTGTCCAGGATCAGGTGCAGATGGTGGAGTCTGGGGGAGACCTGGTGAAGCTTGGGAGGTCCCTGAGACTCTCCTGTGTGGCCTCTGGATTCACCTTCAGCAGCTGCTGGATGCATTGGGTCCGCCAGTCTCCAGGGAAGGGACTACAGTGGGTTGCAGAAATTAGCGGTAGTGGAAGTAGCACAAACTACGCAGACGCTGTGAAGGGCCAATTCACCATCTCCAGAGACAATGCCAAGAACACGCTGTATCTGCAGATGAACAGCCTGAGAGCCAAAGACACGGCCGTGTATTACTGTGTGAGGCACACAGTGAGGTGACCTCAGCGTGAGCCCAGACACAAACCTCCCTGTAAAAGGGTATTACGACCACTGGCGAATGCACAGTACTCATCACTTCTGTCTTGAAAGCCCAGGAGCAGGTGCAGATGGTGGTTCTGGGAAGGTTTCCTTTCAGTGCCTGGGCTTCCTCTCCAAGGAGCAGTTTCCCCCAAGGAGCCTCTCTGGGCACAGGATTCTGTGCTTACATATTCAGAGATAAATTTTGATACATAGACCAAGTATTAGCCCCTTCATTATAGAGTACAAGCTGATGGTTACCACATGGGAGGTAAGTGGGGGATGGGTGACCTGTCAGATGGGGATTAGGGAGTGTATTATTTTGCAGGACACATTGTAGGAACCCACATCCTGGGAGTGTGAGAAACCCTGATGAGAGAAGAGCTGTGGGGGAGGGCTGAAGAGGTGACAGGGACAAGGATTCTCCTGACTTCCTCACACCAATGAGTCAGGGGTTTGGGACAGAGATAATGCTCTTGTGTGCACGACATTCTCTCTAGGACGGTTTGAAGAAACAGCTACACTGAAGGAATGATACAGGTTAAACACTTTGCATCAAGAAAGAACCATTAGTTTTGTAGTGGGGATATTTTCAATCACTTATGGATAGATGATTAACCTTGAGGCACCATCTGGGAAGACTTGGGAGGTGTCAGGCTGCAGAGTCTGCGACTGTAGATCTATCATTATCAAGCCTGAGATAACTCCCCCCTCTCCTTTTTTTTGAAATGTGATAATTTTCTTCAGGAAAAGAAACGATATGAGCACTATGGGTGAATTTCTCTGTCCCAGTCTCCGTGTGAGCATTACAACCAATTCTGGTAGGACATTCATGTACTCATGATCACAAGTCCTGGGCTGACAGGTGTACCAGGTTCAGGCTCAGTTAGGTCAGCACATCATCTTTGCAGTCCCCCTTCACTGCTGAGTTCCTGCAGAGGCTCCTCCGCACACAGCTAAACCCGTGTGTGGTCCTGTCCCTGGGACAGTACTGGTGTTCACCACAAACTTGGGCATTATTGTATGACCTGGAATGTGACACTGAAATCCAACCTATATTCTTTCCATGACCACAGGGTCCGGGTACCACACAAAGAACTCATGTCTACACACCTTTATTCCCCTAACGTGTCGAAGTCTATCTGAAGTCAGCTCCACCAGCTAGTCCATGCTTGCAGGGCTACATCCTTGCAGACTCCTGGGTGCTCCTTGTGGGTTCCACCTGGAATCTTGAAATCAGATAATGTTTTTTTGAGAATCATGCACCCTCAGGTTTAGAGGAGACTTTCCCAGGGTGATCATACGCTGAGTCCTGCCGACATGTGTTTCAGATAATGAGAAGTGAGAATTTGGGATGAGGATATTTAGACAGATTTGGAGTGGAGATTATTTCCCCTCCTTGTTTCCAGAGCAGCCCTCCCTGAATTTTCATGTCATAATTGTTCATCAACCTTCACATAGAAAAGACCATTGACCACCCATAGTCTCATTACTTCTTCTGGGGCCTTACATCCCTCTATTACCTCTCATAAAAACACTGACATTACTTGAGGAGCCACCAAGATGCTCCATAAGGGATATTATTTCCTTTTCTGTCGCTTATGTGTAGTTCTCACACACTCTTTCATGTTTTTGGAGTACAGCATAGTGATAGGACGGAGTGGTGGACTATGTTTTGCCCAGGGGCTCCACCATCAGGAAACTATAATAATCTTAGGATGTCTAAATTAATGAGACTCAGAAATGTCCCTTTTACCACGTAATAAAATATTCAGTTTCTGTCCATGATCAGGACACCACAGTCAACCGTGGGACTCCAAGCTCCACATTCAGGCCACATGCTAAGTCATTTATCACATCCCTACAGCCCTCGAAACTTCATCTTAGAAATGCATAATCTCCACTCCAAATCTGTCTAAATATCCTCATCCCAAATTCCCACTTCTCATTATCTGAAACACATGTGGGCAGGACTCAGCGTATGATCACCCTGGGAAAGTCTCCTCTAAACCTGAGGATGCATGATTCTCAAAAAAACATTATCTGATTCCAAGATGCCGGGTGGAACCCACAAGGAGCACCAGCTGTAAAACCTTCCCAGTGCGGGGATCATATGGAGGGGATATAGGAGTTGGACAGATATTTCTAAGAATAACTCAGAAAAAATTAGGTTCTGAGGCCTGGGATTCTCTCTGGTTCCGGGATCTACATGGGGTCTGTGGCTCTTCCCTTGGGGAGCTCTATCCCTTTCAGGATCTGTGCAAATGTGAGAATATGTGTGTTTACCAGCATGCCCTCTGTTCTGAGAATTAGGGGGGCCCATGGCCATCTTTCAAGTTATCCTCTCTCTCCCTGTCACCTCGTGTGGGTTTGATCCTACCTCTACACCTTCTTAAACACTGTGCAGGGCTCTGCTGGATGAGCAGGGATTCATTGCACATGAATAAAATCAACTTACAGCCACACTACAACACTGGAAATAATCATATTTTATTGAAGATATAATCCCCAACTTTCACAAATTCTGGTGCTTAGTTTGTCCACCATTCAGATGTCTAACATGGTAGTGATTCAGTATCATCAGTTATCTGCATGTAGTTATACATAGTGTTGAGGACAATCTCCATGGAGGAATTCTCCAGGACTGACATGAAATGGGACCCTATCCAGTTCAGGGACAGATGAGGATAGGGGTGAACATGCTGCCAACCAGCTGCCCAGTGACCCTATGCAGTATTGGGCTGATGAATAGGGAAGGGGATCATGTGTGGTATCCTGAGTCTCAAACCTGACTATGCACATCAAGATATTCATGAATTATTGTTAAGGGAAAGTACACACTGTGCACATATCTCAAGAACATGCCCTTACTTCCACAGTCTATGAAAATGCTCTGTCCATTGACCCCATCTTATTGAACAATGTCATCCCTCTCTCTCCTAATCACAGTGACGCTAGTACAAGGTCCCCACAATAGATTCCTGCTCTTTCAAAGATGACACCACCACCTCAGCAGGCAGGAGGAACGGGCCCATTCTACACATCTACAGTAAATCCTCTAGTCGAGAAGCCCCAGGGTGAGGGTTCCTGGATCAAGTTGAGGAGAGGATTTCGTGTCCTGAGGGCTCCAGTCCTGAAGGTTGGAGTGGTCCCTTTGGGATCTAGGACATGAGTTCCCAGATGTAAGTGTTTTTCTGTTCCTCCCAGGCAGCCTCAGTCTCTATGTGGCAAGGCCCTGAGTCCCATGCACATGTGAGTCAGGACATTTGTGAGGATGGAATAATCCACAAATCCTCCCCTTTTTTGAAAAGCCAAGCATTGTGTTTAGGGAAGTGACTCTTGCATCCCTGCCTGGGCATCCTGTGCTCCTCACGCCTGCTGCTGACCATCATTCCCTCTGAGTGCTCTTGTTGGAGGCTCACTCAGGGAAGGCAAGTCCTGTCCCCATCCTGTGGTGTCCTTGTCCACAGGAGATCTGTCCCAGTTTCCCCTGCAGGACTCTGGATCTGGGCTGGGGAAACCCAGGCAGACCCTTACACTCACCTGCTCCTCCTTCTCTGGGTTCTCACTGCACATGTCAGTGAGGGTTTCACATGGGTCCATCAGCCTCCAGGGGAAGGCCCTGGAGTCAATGCCAAAGTCTGGAGAGAAAATGCTAAGTACCACAACCTGTCTCCGAACAGCAGCAAGATGTATAGAAATTCCAACACCTGGAAAGATAAATGATAATGTTTCACACCAGAAGTACACCTATTCAACGTGATGAAAAACCAGCTGACGAGATACAGCAGAGCATCTGCCATGAAATCACAAGTTCACTTTTGAGCATGGGAACAGAATTGCTATAGTTTATGAAAACAACACCATGAAAATCAATCCCCAGAATCTATATTTATATAATATGTAAACACTGAGTTACTAGAGACCAATTACAGAACAGGTCAACACTGAGGAGACCAGGAAAAAAAAACACAAGACTTTTCAATATATTGTCAATGGAGAAACTATTCACAGGCAATCATTAATCATGAAATCGGAATGTTATAGATAAAATATCAATATGCATAATACCAAATATTAAGAATACACTTTGTGAAAAATCAACTAGGTGAACCTGTTGAACAACCAGACTGATCAGATACAACAGAGCATTTTACATTAAATCACAAGATCACGTCTGAATATGAGAAAAAAATTCGTACAGTTTAGAAAAAGAGCAACATGAAAACCAATTGCCAGATTCTATATTCATATAAAAAATAACACTGATATAGTAGAGACAATTAGGGGACAGGTCAACACTGAGGAGACCAGGAAAAAGAAAACAAGACTTTTCAATATTTTGGCAATGGAGAAACTATTCATAAGCCATCATTAATCATGAAATCAGAATGTTATAGGTAAAAATAATTATGCATAGCATCAAATATTAAGAATACTCTTAGTGAAAATCAGCTACATTTTTCTACCCATATATTCATCAAGGTAATAAAATACAAGATATGGACCAAGAGAAAACTTGCACAAATTTCATAACCAACAAAGAACTTTCACCTGAATATCATAAGAACCCTCAAAACTCAGTGGAAAAAAAACAACAGAATTCATGTATAAAACAGGCAGAGCCTTGTGTGGACATGTTATACAGGAGGGTACAGATACATGAAGTGAGCACAAGAGAGGACACATCCCACCAGAATCCTTCAGAGTAATTCACGTCAACCACATAGAGGTGCCCTATACACTCATCATGAGGGCTCAGGTATGAAAGAAGCAATGACCAGAACATCCGGGGAGCATGCAGGACACCTGGGTCTCAACCCTGCAAGTAGAAATGAAAAATGAAACAGAAGCCCTGGAAAATCATTTTTCTGTTCCTCCTGAAATTAAAGACGGATAACCTACCAGGGGACCTGGAAATCCCACTTCTCAGTGATTGCTACAGAATAAAGAAACCCAATGTTCTTGTAAAAATGGCATGTGATGAATTATAGTGTCTTTATTTCTGTTAGAAGCCTAGAAACCCCCCCGCAAAAGCCTGTGTGATTTATTTTTTTTAATTTTTATTTATTTATGACAGTAACACAGAGAGAGACAGAGGCAGAGACATAGGCAGAGGGAGAAGCAGGCCTCATGCACCAGGAGCCCGATGTGGGACTCGATCCCGGGTCTCCAGGATCATGCCCTGGGCCAAAGGCAGGCGCCAAACCGCTGAGCCACCCAGGGATCCCGCCTGTGTGATTTAAAGAATAATGTCAGTAGAAAACATTCATCAATGGGACAGGATTCTACGATAAGAAGCCACACTATTGATGCACACCCAGGATCCTAGGGGAACCTCAAGGACATGCTGCTTCATGAAGCTCAGCAGTCTAAGACATGACAGGCCGTGGAGCCTGGGGCATTTGTACAGCCAGACCAGGGTCACAATTGTTTGGTTGGGCTTTCTCTTCCCCAAACCCAGATGATGAGCTCCTCTGCATCAGGCTGCATGCTGCCCTCCTGTACACAATGTCCTCAGGTATGGAGTGTCCACAAACTGAAACAAACCACCTCTTGTCCTCTGATGGGGGGATCCTGAGAGTCTGACATGTGTTGTGATACGAACTGTCCCCTCCAGCATCTCTGGCTCTGGCTCTCTCCTGCAGGTGATCAGGACTAGGTTAAGACACCTCCACTAAGTCCATCTGTCTCCTGCTACAGTTTCTCCCCACAACCTGAGATCTAGACCTTCCTCTCACTCAGCTGGAAATGAGGTCAAGTGTTTGGGAACAGAGTGAGGTCACAGTTTTGATCAACTGTCCACACAGGTTCCCACTACTGTTTGTTTTCTATAGAGAAATAAATATAGAAAAACTTGTCCAGATTTAAAAAATCATATTTTATATATTTATTTAGAGAGAAGGAGAAGGAGAGGAGTCAGAGAGAGAGAAATAAAATCTCAAGCAGATTCCCCATGACCAGAGCCTGACTTGGGGCTCAATTCCAGGATCCTGAGATCACGACGTGACTCACAACCATGATGCTTAACCATGTGAGTCAACCAGGCGACCCATTCTTGAGCAACTGTTTAAAGAGAGATTTGTGTTTGTTATTATTGTGTTTTGTCAGACTTTCTATTGAGGTTAAGATTCCCTTCTGTATTTGGAGATTAAATCCGTCTCAGTATATAGTTGAAAACACTGTCTCCTATTTCATAGGCTACCTTTTTGCTCCAATAATATTTGTCCTGCACACTTTGTGCATGAGGTAGCCTCACTCATCGGTCTTTTTTTTTTTACTGTGATTTTAATGTTATATCAAATAAATCATGAAATGCCTGGGTGGCTCAGCAGTTGAGCGACTGCCTTTGGCTCAGGGCATGATTCTGGATTCCGGGATCAAGTCTCCAGTGGGCCTCCATGCATGGAGCCTGCTTCTCTTCTGTCTGTGTCTCTGCCTCTCTCTCTGTGTGTCTCTCATGAATAAATAAATCTTTAAAAAATAAATAAATCACAGCCAAGCAAATATCATGATGTTTTCCCCTTAGTTTACATGTTTAAGTTCTAGGCTTGAGACTTCCGCTTAACTCTTAATCACTTTTGAGATTTTCTGTGTCCTAGAATCTGTGTTATGTTTGGTAAGGGCCAAGTGTCATTATTTGCATGAGGCTGTCCAACACCATTTGCTATAGAGACTATCATTCCCCACTGTGTATTCTTAGATATCCTGTGGTTGAAGGATTTCTGACTGTATATGCATACGTTAACTTCTGGGCTCTGTAATATGGTCCACCATCTACAAGTCTGATGTTAGGCAGTCACACACTGAAATGCTTAAT
Source organism: Vulpes vulpes (assembly GCF_048418805.1). NCBI lineage: Eukaryota > Metazoa > Chordata > Mammalia > Carnivora > Canidae > Vulpes > Vulpes vulpes. The sequence continues at coordinate 133,068,611 of NC_132785.1, read as the reverse complement.
GTGCGACTAAGATACATTTCTCTAGAGGGATGTGTGATGTCTGACTATTGTTCTAATTTCTTAAACTTGTATGGTCACTCTCATGTGATTTCGTTTTCCATATGAATGTGTAGTTTTTCTATTATGTAATAAAACAATTGATATTTTGATTGATTTAATCAACATTAAAATCATTAGAACAGAAATTATTTGTCTACTTTTATAGACAAATAAAAATTCTCAGGAGATTTAATAAGTATTTGGAAAATAAAAATGAAATTGAACTCATAGGCATTCTAGGAATAAGGTTAAGCCTTAATAAATATAATCTGATTTCAAAGAGAAGAAATAACTGACACCAAAAAATAGAAAGGACCATGAAAAAAATTCTAAGATTTTAACAGTGCAAATAATGGATAACCAAGGCAAATTACAAAATTACTAGTATTATCAAGAAAATAACAATGTTTCATGAAGAAATAAAAAAAATGAACAAAACAGAACAAATAGGAAGCGGAAACCATTATCTAAAAATCCTTCCTGGGGCAGGACAGGTCGCTCAGGAGTTTAGCACCACCTATGGCCCAGAGCCTAATCCTGGAGACTCAGGATCCAGTCCCACATTGAGCACTGGGCATGGAACCTGCTTCTCCGTCTGCCTGTGTCTCTGCCTCTGTGTGTGTGTGTGTGTGTGTGTGTGTCTCTCATAAATGAATAAAATCTTTTTAAAAATTCTGCCTCAAAAAAGACAATGAAAATTTAAAAAGAGTATTGCAATGAAAAGGGCAAAATCAGATAGCTTAATCTACAAATATTCAAATATTTTAAGAAATAAGGCCAAAATGTTTCAATCTCTTCCAAAATGTATTTAGAATGGAATGACACCAAATTGATTTAAGGAGGCCAGGATGAGTCTGACAGCCAACCCATGCCAAGGACCCCACAGGAAGGGTCTCATGGACAATATCTCAGATCCACATAAATGCAAAAATCCTGGCATCTTGAATCCAACAGCCCATGGACAGATGGTACAGGATGACCTAGAGGGAATCATCCCTGGGGTGCAAGGATGCTTCAACACACCCAGATCATAAATGGATCCCAGTATTAATAGAGTCAAGGATTGGATGTACATGATTCTTTCCTATGATACCTAAAACAGCTTGAAAAAAATCTAACATGCTTTTATCTTCAAAACATCTTAACAGTCGAGGCAGAAGAGATTTCCTCCTATCTGATGGAAGTAGTCATGTTTTATGAAAACCCACAACCAACACTGCATTCAAAAGTGAAAACCTGGGCAGCCCTGGTGGCTCAGTGGTTTAGCGCCGCCTTCAGCCCAGGGCCTGATCCTGGAGACCCGGGATCGAGTCCCACATCAGGCTCCTTTCATGGATCTTGCTTCTCCCTCTGCCTGTGTCTCTGCCTCTCTCTCTCTCTCTATCTCTATCTCTCTCTCTCTGTCTCTTATGCATAAATAAATAAAATCTTTTTAATAAAGTGAAAACCTGAAGCCCTTCTGTCAAGTCAGGACCCACACAGGGGTCATTCCCGCCCTCAGTATTCAACATATTATTCTAAAAGAGAATAAACTGTGCCACCCCATATGTCAGCTGGTTCCCTGGATTATTGTGAATAAAATCACAGAATCATCCAGTGGACAGAGAGGATGAACCCTTCTTTCACCCTGATGTAAGGAAATAAATCTCCCATAGGAAAATTCCCTTCTCTGAACCAGGAGAGGTGAACCATCCTCAGCACCAGAAACGTCTGTAGGGCCCAGAAGGCTGTGAAAACAAGCCTTCTTAGTTCCTCACCAATTCACTGACCCAAATACAGTATCCTGGCCTTATATCTCTACAAATCAACGTCATGTTGGGTAAGAAGAAGAAGAACTGCCTAGTTTGTTCATTGTCTGTGTGTTGTGTTTCAGGGAGCTCATGCACATGCAACATGAAATACATCTTCACTTAGGTCTCTCATAAGTCTACAGAGTAATTAGTCCAGACAAATAACCAGGAAGAAGGGAAGGAAGCCCGTACTGTGGTAATGACTGGAATTCCAAACCAGGAAGTTTATTAAACAAAGAATAAAAGAAATCGACACACACACACACAGACAGGAGAGTGCAAACCTTTTTCACCATCATCCAGTCTGTTGAGAGCAGGGCAGAACTCTCAGCAAGTCATAAGTGCTTGGATTTGGGAAGGACACTGGCTCAGGGTGTGTTTTGTGGGTCAGTGGTGGAGATGAGGTCCTGCTCCAGGAGGGGCTTGTGTGGAGTCAGTGTCCAACCTGCTTCAATGGAGGAAATTCAAAGTCTCCTGATGGATATCCCATGGGTGAGGCAGGAGGAGAAGATGGAGTACTGGTGATCACAGGAGTTAGCAGGGGACACTCAAAGATACAGTAAGATGACAGATTCCACTAAACTATTATGAAAAATGAGAGAACAAAAGTGGAGGAGGACCTTCCACCAGCAGGGAATAACTCATGGATCCTTCAGGTGTGGATATCAGCTAATTATATGTGACTTCTACCATCCCCATGTTGGAACCTAGTGCCCTTGTGATGGGAGAAGGAGTTGGCCCTTAGGGGAGCACTTAGGTCAGGAGATGCAGCATCATCATGGGATCAGGGCCCTTATACAACAAGACTGGGAAATCTCCCTGCCCTCTGCCCCATGTGAGGTGACAGAAAAGGACGCGTAGGATGTGGGCGCTCTTCAGACACCACATCTGCCTGCACCTGAACCTCAGACTTACCAAACTCCAGAGTTTTGAGAATGAGTGTTTGTTGTTTAATCCACCCAGTCTCATGCGGTGATATCACGCAGACACAGTAAAACAGGCACTCACCTCTTATTTGTTCCTTACAACCTGGTCCCAGTAGAAGTGCCAGGTTAGGAAAAAACAGAGTAGGAAACCCACACCTAGACTCACTGTCATCAGCCATTGTCCATGCCCCTGTGCTTAGTAGTTGTGCATCACGTTGATGCCACACATTCTTCCTACAACCCTGGGGATCTGGAGAACCATTAGTATCCTCCGATTCTTCCCTCTTTCCACCGGAGTACCTTTAAGCCAGCACATCCCCATGGAAGCAGACATCTAAAGTTCAGATTATCCTGTCTGCTGCTCTTAATACTATAGAGAATATTCTCGATCAGCCTCGCTCCTGTCATCATCACCACAGCTATATCTCCTGATGACAACGTCCACACCTCCTACATCCAAAAGGTGGTCAATTTTCTATGAGTTTTTGCAGTTTCTCTGCAGTTTTTGTTCTCTCAGGCCTCTGAGTGATATCATGGATGATCAGAATGATTCGATAACTGTCATGTTCCAAGAAGGAGACAAGCTCACAGACCCTGATCCAGCATCTTAAGTCCTCCCTCCCAATGCTGTTATAGCAAAGACCGTGTGGAGAATTCCCTCTGCTTTATATGCTGAAGATCAAATGGGAATTCTGGAATTTTATGTCAAAATCACCTAAATTTATTTCCTTCCTAACTCTTATCTCAGTCCTGTGGATTCATTTGTATTTGAGTATATGTTGTACAATTATTATATTATTTTTCAGTAAGTAATGGTGACATATGTGGTCCATGCACATAATCTCACTAATGAGTGACATAGAGAGGAAAGCACCTCTCAACATGTGACACGGGCTTTGTGCAGGATATCAGGCATCCTCCAAAAGGACAATAATTGTGGGAATATTATTATCACAACTCTGTCTTGATGCCATTGAGGTAGATGCATTTTGGATGGAGTGGGAAGCTGGCAGTCTCCCTGATGTACAGGATCCCCCGATGACAGAAACTGATAGATCTGGAGACAGAATAGTAGTCCTGTCTCATTTGGCAGGGTCAAAAGGACTAACCTGAGAAACCCAAAATTGAGGTGGATCAGAGCAGCAAATTGGAATTGAGTTCCTTAATCTTGGCATTTTCTCTAAGTCTCTGTCTTTCTCTGTTTGTACAAAAGCCAGTTATAGTTCCTGCTCCAGAATAACAGCTCTATGATAAAGAGGTCACATAGGATGCTGGGTCTGGGTTCAGAGAGTCTCTGTGGTGTGTGCTGCATGCACTGTGCTCTCCTCTTTTGGCTGCTGTTTCCTTCAAGCCAGGTGTCTACACAGGCTCTCCTTGCCTGCTGTCGGCAGGGTGTGGTCCCTGGCCAAGATGTGGTGAGTTTTAACGGGGTGAGCTTTACTTTGCTTGCTAAATGAGCCCTGATACCACCTCCACTAGAACTGAGACTCTGCTGAATTCTCTGGTTAGGAGATATGGGTGGGCAAGGGTGCAGCCATTCTGGGAAACCATATGGTGTGACATCAAATAAGTAATAGTAGACCAACCCTATCATCCAGCAAATGCACTACTGGGCATTTACTCTAAGAATACAAAAGTACTAGGATGCCTGGGTGGCTCAGCAGTTGAGTGCATGCCTTTAGCTCAGGTCATGTTACCAATCTGGGGATTGACTATCATATCAGACTCCTGGGAGGAGCCTGCTTCTCACTCTTTGTCACTGTTTCTTTGTGTCTACCATGAATAAATAAAAAAATCTTTAAAACAAAAAGTATTCTGGGACATCTGGGTGGCTAAGTGGTTGAGCGTCTCCTTTGGCTCATGGCATAATCCCAGAGTCCGGGGATCGATTCCCACATTGGGCTTCCTACATTTAGTCTGCTTCACCCTCTGCCTTTGCCTCTTCCTCTGTGTGTGTGTGTGTGTCTTTCTCATGTATAAATAAATAAAATCCTCAAAAAATAAAAGAAAAAAAAACAAAAATACAAATTCAAAGGGATACACGCAAGTGGATTTTTACAGCAGCATTATGTACATTAGCCAAACTATCAAAACTATTCATACATGGAATGAAATCTAATCCATTTGGAGCTATGTGGATGGAGGAAGCAAGCATAATAAGTGAGTCTGTCAAAGAAAGACAATCGTTGTATGATTTCAGTCATATATTGAATTTAAGAAAGAAAAATAATATGGGCAAAGGGAATAAAGTCGATACTTAGACCAAGTAATAGCCCCTTCATTACAGAGTACAAGCTGATGTTTATCACATGGGAGGTAATTGGGGTATTGGTGACCTGTCAGATGGGGACTAGGGAGTGTATTATTGTGTAGAGCACATCGTGAGAACCCACATTCTGGGATTGTCAGAAAACCTGGTGAGAGGAGAGCTGTGGGGGAGGGCTGAGGAGGTGACAGGGACAGGGTTTCTCCTGACTTCCTCACACCAATGATTCAAAGGTTTGGGACAAAGATAATTCTCTGTGTGCACGCCAATCTCTCTAGGACGGTTTGAAGCAACAGCAACACTGAAGGAATGATACAGGTTAAACACTTTGCATCAAGAAAAAATGTATTACTTTTTTTGGGGGGGGGATATTTTCAATCTCTATATGGACAGAAAGAGAGAATGTCCATTGAGTCTTCATCTGGGAATAATTGGGAGGTGTCAGGCTTCAGAGTCTGGATGGTAGATCTGTCATGAACGATCTTGGAACATCTCCTTCTTTTCTGAAATGTGAAAACGTGCTTGGGGTAAAGAAATGATGAGAATCCCATGGTTCACCACGTTTACTTCCAGGCTCCATAATGTGCTGCACTGTGTACATGTCTGACTATATATGGTCACATAGTGATGTCTTGATATGCCTCTCCAAATATTTATAAAGAGGTAAATCTGATGCCAGAAGCTTGGTCTTCCTTTTCATAATTGTATGGTCACTCTTATTGGATTTGTGTTTCCATATGATTATGGGTATTTTCTATTTTTTAACAAAACAACTAGTGTTTTGATTAATTTAAGTAACACTAAAATTATTAGAACGGAAAGAAGAAATAGTGACTAAAGAAATACAAATAAGGAGATTTAAATAAGTATATTGAAAAGACAAATGAAATTTAAAACTCATAGGTAGTCTAGGAAAATATGTGAGCCTGAAATAATACATTTAGATTTCAAAGTGAAGAAACTGCAGACACTAAAGAAATCCAAAAGTCTATGAAAAATTGGGCAACCCGGGTGGTTTAGCGATTTAGTGCCACCTGTGGCCCAGGGTGTGATCCTCGAGTCGGGGGATCGAGTTCCGCATCAGTCTCCCTGCATAGAGCCTGCTTTTCCCTCTGCCTGTGTCTCTGCCTCTCTCTCTCTCTCTCTCTCTCTCTCTGTGTGTGTGTGTGTGTGTGTGTGTGCGTGTTTCTCATGAATAAATACATAAAATATTTAAAAACCCCATGAAAAAATACAAAGATGATACTACAGCACATATTGAATAACCAAGGCAAATTATAAAATTTCTAGAATTGCCAATCCACTAAAAGTTTTCATAAAGTAATAAATATAAGCAAAACAAATCTAATAAGACAAATGAATGTGTAATCTAAAAGCCATTGTCTCAAAAAAAGACCAATAAAATAAATAAATAAAAAAGAACAAACCAAAAAGAAAAAAAATCCAGTATTAAATGGATTTATCTATGAATCCTACCAAACATTTTCAAAAGAATTAAGGACAAAATATCTGTACCTATTCCAAAATAATGAGAATGGAACATGCCCAGATTCACTTAAGGGGGCCAGGCTGACTCTGACAACAAAGTAAGGCAAGGATCCCATAGGAAGGGACTAAAGGTAATGTCTCAGATGCACATAAATGCAAAATCCTGGCATCCTGAATGCAACAGCACTTGGAGAGGATCACACAGAAGGAGCCATAGGAAATCAGCCCTAGGGTGCAAGAATCCTTCAATAAGCCCAGATTATAAATGGGATCCCCTGAATTAGCAGAGTGAAGGATTAGATGTACATGATCCTTTCCTATGATGCCTAAAACAATTTGGCAAAAGCCATCACACTTTATCCTCAGAACATCTTAAAAATCGAGGCAGAAGAAATTGAGTCGACAGAATAGTGGCAATTTCCAAAACACACACAACAATACCATATTCAACAGTGAAAAACTGAAGCCTTCCTGTCAAGTCAGGAGCCACACAAGGATACTCATTCCCACCATGATTATTCAACATGGTATCAGGAAAGACAATCAACTGTGACACCCTATATGTCTGCTGGTCCCCTGGGTTATTGTGAACAAATGCCACTTTAAAACCCCCAGAGGTCAGACATGGTGAGCCACATATATCCCACATATATCCTCTTGTTGGCAGGAAATAAATCTTCCGAATGTTTCCTTCTCTGTACCAGGAGGAAACAACCATCCTCAGCACCAGAACAGGGAACATAGGGCTCAGAATGCTGTACAAACAAGTCTTGTCCATTTCTCAATAATTCACGGATCCAAAAAACTTCATGGCTTTCACTTTCCACAAATATAAGGTCTTGTTGTCTTAGAGGTACTTGGGCCATCCACTTGGGTCTTTGTCTTGGTGTCATATTCTAGGTAGCTCATGCACAGGCAAAATGAAATACTTTACTCCCAAGAACTGTCTAATGTCTACAGAGTTGTCTGACCAGACAAAGAACTCAGGAAAATAAAAGAAAAATATTTTCACCACAAAAATGGGAAGAACTACCCAGGAAATAAAGGTAATGAAAAATTAAAAGATTCATAAATGAGTAGGTAAAGAAAAATATTAACCATATGACAAGATCTGCTACAAGGGCAAATGTTTGAACCTCCACAAACAAATGTTTAGAATTAATTAACTATTTCAAGAATGTTCAGGGGATAAAATAAAAATAACAAATAAAGCTATATTTTAACGCAATAACACAAATCACTTAAAAGGAAATTAACAAAATAATTGCATTGACATTCTCATTAAATATAAACTACATGGGATCAAATATCGGGATGCAGTTAAAATAATACATACTAAAAATTCTCAACAATAATGAGAGATATTTAAAGAGAGAGATGCAAGGGAAATTCTGTTCACAGAGTAGAACACTTCATATTCTCACAAGACATGAAACAGGGTTGAATGCGGGTATAATGCAATCCTTATTTATAACTTGTAAAGAATCAAATCTAAGTCTGGAGGTGACTATTTAGTCATAGGACATGCAAATAAGGCCCTCCCTCCACAGATTAAACCAGTCCCAGGATGCTCAGGTGACCCCATACAGGGATCAGGACAGAACACAGACAACTCACCATGGAGTCTGTGCTCAGCTGGGTTTTCATTGTCGCTATTTTAAAAGGTAATTCATGGAAGACAAGAGACCTTGAGTTTGTGAGTGAGAAATGGGATGTGGGACAGTTTCCTGACCAAGATGTGTTGTGTCTTCAGGTGTCCATGGTGAGGTGCAGCTGGTGGAGTCTGGGGGAGACCTGGTGAAGCTTGGGGGGTCCCTGAGACTCTCCCGTGTGGCCTCTGGATTCACCTTCAGTGGCTACAGTATGAGCTGGGTCCGCCAGGCTCCCGGGAAGGGGGTGCAGTGGGTCACATGGATTTATGCTAGTGGAAGTAGCACAAGCTATGCAGACGCTGTGAAGGGCCGATTCACCATCTCCAGAGACAACACCAAGAACACACTCTTTCTGCAGATGAACCACCTGAGAGCTGAGGACACAGCCGTGTATTACTGTGTGAGGGACACAGTGAGGGGACCTCAGTGTGAGCCCAGACACAAACCTCCCTGTAGAAGGGGATCAGGACCACCAGGGTGTGCACACTCCTCACCACTTCTGTCTTGAATGCCCGGGAGCAGATGCAGGTGGAGGTTCTGGGCAGGTTTCCTGTCAGCGTTTGGAATTCCTCTTCATAGAGTATTTTCCTGCAGGGAGCATCTCTGGACCAGGAATATCTATTTAACTATACAGTGTCTGATTCAGAAATTTAGTTTATGTAGGAAAACAGCTAGTTTACATGCGCAAAGAGCTGCTTACACTTATTTGTGATTCTCCCTAAAAATGAATAATATACAAATATCTCCATGTTCCCGAACTTCTAGAGGAATCAACAATCAAACATGAAAAATATGTGACGTCCTGAAAATTAGGAAGAATCACAGAGAAGCAGCAAACTTATGATATGGTGATAGAGGTAGACTAGGAAATCACTCAGAATTTCAAGTTGAATTAGTCCTCTCCCTATGGTCATCAGCTGATTCTTAAAGGTATCTGTATACTGTGTCCAATCAGGGACCAGAAGATTCTACTGGATCCAGGAAGAACCTCAGGATGAGAAACTGGATTGGGAGAGCCTTTGTTCTGCAGGAAATATCTCATTGATACCTTAGGTGCTGATATCAGCTCACAGTGAGTGACCAACCTTCTCCATCTGAACTAACACCCATGTGATGGGGGTAGAGGTAGGGCCTTAGGGGAGAACTTATGTCAGGAGTTTCATGCAAGGTGACTGGGAAAGGATGCCTTAGGATGTGGGCGCTCTCCGGACACCAGATCTGTTGGCATCTGGACCTCAGACTTCCCAGACTCTAGAACTGTGGGAATGGGTGTCTGTTGTTTAATCTCCCTGTTTCTATGATGCTCCAGGTGGGGGCACAGGTTAAGACATTAGTGACACGTGAACCCAAACAATGATGCTCTGAAATTATTGCTGCATTTGTTGTGATAAGTCCCTGATTACTTCTGTCCATGAGGTAATAACTTCCATCCATGAGGTGTGATAAGTCCCTGATAACTTCCATCCATGAGGTGAAGGGTGGATTTCGCACTTGTTCCCTCCTGCAGAGAGGATGAACCTGTGGACAATCCTAGGACTCTGTGAACAAGACCCAGCAGACACACGGAGGGAGAACCTTCACATATGGATCGGGGGCTGGGAGATTGTGGAACTATACTGTGAGGAGGATGATTTATCAACATTTGCAGAGGAGGAGGATGTGCTGACCCTGTGGGACCTGAGTCTGAGCATCACCATCCAGATGCTGCTATTTTGGTGACTGTGAGGTTCAGGACAGCAGTTCCCTTGCTGCTTTCAGGATTCCTTCCATGTCTGCATATTCTGTGAGTTTGATATTGAAATGTCTTGGACATGATCAAATTTGTTGAATTTCATGGGAGTATGTGTACTTCTTGGATTTTAAGGTCTGTGTCCTTCCTGATTAGGGAGTTTTCCGGCTATGTTTTGATTGAATAACCTGGAACATTTTCTCTCTCTTCATTTTGTGGGACTCCAATGATAAAAATATTACTGTTTTCATAAGCCACTGAATTCCCTAAGTCTACCTTTAGGTCCATTAGCTTTTATCCCCTCTTCTTGTCAGTCATTGTTATCCACCATGTTATCTTCTATATCCCCAGTGCTTTCTTTCATGTGTCCTTTTTTTCCCTGCATATGGGACAGCATGTAGGTAATAGAATTTTAACTTTTGGGCAGAAAAGGGTTTTTTTGTTTGTTTGTTTGTTTGTTTGTTTTTCTTTTATCTCTACAGTAAGTGATTCTTCAGTGTCTTCCATGTCTGTTCAATCCCAATTGTATCTTTATAAACATTGTTCTAAATTCCAGTCTTCTAAATTCCACTTGATGACCTTTGACCAGATATATCCCCAAGTTAGTAGATTTCAATTTTTTTAGATTTTCCTATATTCTGGTCTGGCATTGAGACAGTAATAAAAGTGAAGACTTAGGCCTTCCTCTGCCTTGATTCTACTCACGCTCTTCATGAGTTGGAGGGTACTCTTCACATTTGGGGAGAGAAATCTACGTCATAAGTACATGTATCCAAAGGTAATCACCCATGGAAACACACTCATTTCTAAGGAATTCTAAGGCTTCTGTGAAATCATGTAGGCTCCAGCAGTGTCTGTGGGGGCACGATCCTCTCTGTGGTTTGGGTGGATGATGTCCTTAATTAAGCAGCTCTCTGAGATGCCTCAGAAAGGAGTCTTTGTTCTGCAACATCCTCCACATCTTATTGCTTCAAAGGACGTGTGAGTTTAAGTCCAATTTGCCAATATATAGTATAATTCTCAGGTTTCATCATTTGATGTGTCCTCCTCAAAGACAATAGTCCAGTTACTGCATGTGATTAAAAAACCACAGGTATATGTTGGCAAATTGAATTAGATAGAGAAAAAAATGTAAAATAATTCCATCACCACTACACTACATCACCACTACAACATCACACATTAGAGAGGCAACAGTAGAGAGGGAGTTTTTGGTATATTATTATTGGAATTTGTTTTGCTGACACACAGTATAACATCCAGTGTTCATCCCATCAAGTGCCCCCCTCAGTGCCCATCACCTAGTCAGCCCATGCCCCTGCCCAACTCCCCTTCCACTCCTCCTCGTTCATTTCCAAGATTTAAGAGTCTCTCAGGTTCTATCACCTTCTCTGATATTTACCACTCATTTTCTCTCAGTTCTCCTACAATTCCTTTCCCTATTTTTTGTATTCCCCATATGAGTGAAACCATATATTGTTTCACCTTCTCTTATTTAATTACTTCACTCAGCATAATACTCTCCTGACATTGGGCGCCCTGCAGATCAGTGCACCTGTGTCTGCCCCCAGGACCATCTAGGGCAGTGTGGACTGGGAGTCCACAGGTAGGTTCTAGCTGAGATTCAAGAAAGCTAAAACACACTAGGTTATCACTTAGTGTAGAAATTAAGCAAGTTCAGGTGAAAATGAAAAGTGCTCTGAGATGCAGTCTAAACTGCATCCTCTAACAGCTAGGGTAAATGAGTCAGAAGGGAGATTTAGTGACATTGAAGTCAAGTTGATAGAAAGGAAGGAAGCTGAGTGAAAGAGAGAAACACAAAGAATGGACCATAAGGAGAAACTCAAGAATCAGCAATGCCATAAAATAAACAAAGTTAGAATAATTGGTGTGCATGAGAGAAAATAGAGGACAGAACGTATGTTTGAGCAAATCATAGAAGACACTCATTTTCAATACGAAGACACATCCAGATTGAATGTGAGGGAGTAAAGAGCCATTTATCATGTCAATGGACATCAAGAGGAGCAAGACTTAAATCAGATGAACTAGAACTGAAAACAAAGACTATAATAAGAGATGAAGAAGGATACTATAACATTAAAGGATACTATATCATTACTCTAGCTAAAAAGATATCTCTCTTTACTAAATATCCACACCGTTAACTTAGGAGCAGCCAATACATAAACCAAATAACCAAAACAATAATGTAATGAATGTCTACTAATAACCTAACAGCGGGGACTGTAATATCCCTCTGACAGCAGGAATGTTTATATACACAGAAGCTCAACAAGGAAATAAGGGTTTTTCACACCATGTCCACAATAGCCAAACTGTGCAAGGAGCCTCGGTGTCCAACGACACATGAATGGATAAAGAAGATGTGATCCATGTATACAATGGAATATTACTCAGCCATCAGAAGAGATGCATACCCACCATTTGCTTCAACATGGATGGAACTGGAAGGTATTACGCTGCATGAAGTAAGTTAATCAGACAAGGTAAATAATAAATTTTAGGATAGAAATCAAGGATAAAGAAATTAAAAAATAAATAATGTAAACAAACCTAGGCGCTGATATTATGAAAATAGTAGTGAGTGAGAAACTACTAGATAGACTTGTCGATATAAAACTGAAAGCACTCAAATTGTTAAAATCATGGATGAATGAAGATAGATCACAACCAACAGCAAGAAATACAAACAATAATATAAATAAATTATAAGCAGTTATAAACCAAATAATTGGGCAATCTGGAAGAAATGTATGCATTCCTAGGAACATAAAAATCAACCAAAACAAAAACAGGAATGAAAGTAAAAGCTGTACAGAACCATTATCTGGATATGAAAATCAATCATAATTAATAGTTTTCTTACAAACAAGAGTCCAGCTTCGGATGGTTGCCAAGTGAAACTCAGCAACAAGAATCTATTCTGATTCTTCTGAAACTATATCAAATAATAGAAATTGAAGAAAAATTTCCAGACTAATTCTCTGATGTCAGCATTACATTGACCCCCAAAACAAAGACCTTGTAATGAAGGAGAATTAGAGGCTATTATTCTTGATGAAAATGAATGCAAAATTCTCACCAAGTTTCTAATGAATAGGACCAACAGTATATTATTACTGCTATTTACCACGACCAAATGGGATCAATTCCTGGGCTGCAAGGATGGTTAACTGTCAGCAAAACAATCCATGTAAGAACCACGTTAATAAAAAAAGGACAAGAACCATTTAATCCATTCAACTGATGCCCAAAAAGCATTTGACAAAAGATATTATTCTGTCTTGATTAAAAAAAAAATGCTGTGTTGGGATAGGGGAACATACTCTATATCATAAAATCCATCTAAAAATTGATACAAGAGGGAAAATTGATATATTTTCCCTTAAGCTCAGGAAAATGACAAGGATGTCCACTGTCCAAACTGTTCTTCAGCATAGTACTAGAAAACCTAGCCTCAGCAATAAAAAAAGGAGTAAAATGTATCAAAATCAGCAAATAAAAAGTCAAATTTCAGTCAGCACACGCAAAATCTTTTGTAATTTTTAAAAATTATTATATTTATTTATTCATGAGAGACACAGAAAGAAAGAGAGGCAGAGACAAAGGCAGAGGCAGAAGCAGGCTCCATGCAGGGAGCCTGATGTGGGACTTGATCCCGGGTCTCCAGGATCATGCCCTGAGCTGATGGCGGCACTAAACCACTGAGCCACCTGGGCTGCTATCTTTCATAATTTTGGTACAAAACCCAAAGACTCCTTCAAAAAAATCAGCAAAACATAACCATATAAAATAGATACAAGGAGGTCAGTGGCATTTCTATAAACTACAAATGAAACCAAAGAAAGAGAAATTAAGGTGTGGATCCCATTTATAATTGCATGAGAAACATCAGATAATGAGGAATAATCCTAAAAAAAGAGGGAAAGGATCTATAGTCTAAACCTCCTAGCTCACTTATGAAAGAAATTGAGGAAGACACAAATAGATGGAAAACATTCTATTCTAATGGATTGGAAGAATAAATATTGATAAAATGTCTGTGCTACCAGGAGCAATATACACATTCAATGCAAACCTTATTAAAACACTGAAAACATTTTTCAAGGAAATGGAATAAACAATCCTAAAACTTGAAAGGAATGCCTAGATCCTGACTAGGCAAAAGAATGTTGAAAAACCCAGAGCAGAAGGCATCACAATTACAGCCTCAAAGTTGTGATCATCCAGACAGTATAATAGTGCCAGAAAAGAAGGCACATAGGTGAATGACACAAAATAGAGAACCCAGAAATGGACACACAACCCTATGGTCAAATTATCTTTGACAAAGCACAAAAGACTATTGACTGGAAAAAGAACAATCTCTTCAACAGGTGAGGTTGAGAATATTGGACAGTCACAGGTGAGGTTGAGAATATTGGAGAGTCACAGTAGAAGAATGAACCTGGGACACATTCTTACACATGACACAAAGATTAACTCAGAGTAGATGAAAGACCCATTTGTGAAGCAGGAAAACATCAAAATCCTAGAGATTCTGTGACTTCAGCCAGAAAAGCTTCTTGCTACCTGAATCTCCAGAAGAAAAATAAGCTATATGGATTCCATCAAGGAAGGAGCCATTGTACAGCTTTGGAAACACTCAACATAGTTAAGAGGCAACCTACAGGATGGGAGAAGATATTTGCAAATATATCATTGGACTAAGGATGGCATTCACAATCTGTAGCAAAACTATTGAACTAAACAACCAAACTAATGAAAAACACAATCAGAAATGCACAGAAGCCATGAATAGACACCTTGTCCTCATATGAAATCCCACCTCACACCATATATTAAGTAGCTCATCCACATGCAAAATAAAATACATTGTCTCCTGTAGGTCTGCCTTATATCAATTGCAAGACTCCCCTGCATCCTCTGTATTCACCTTCAGTAGCTACTTTATGAGCTGGGTCCACCAGGATCACACTGTATTTGCAGATGAACAGCCTGAGAGCCAAAGACTCCGCAGTGTATTACTGTGGGAAGAGCACACTGAGGGGACCACAGTGTGAGCACAAAGTCTCCCCTTTGGAGGGGGATCAGGACCACCAGGGGGTGCACACTACTCACCACTTCTGTCTTGAAGACCCAGGAGCAGGTGCAGATGGAGGTTCTGGGAGGGATTCCTGTCAGGGTCTGGGGCTTCCTCTACACAAAGCAGTTTCCCTCAGGAGCCTCTTTGGACATAGGATTCTGTGGTGACCTATCTCGTCTCCAACTTACAATTTTGTTGTCATAAAAAGAGAAATACATCAAATTACACAAACTACAATGTCTCTTTCATTACATATTCCTTACTCAGTCTCTGAATTAGGAAATTTGCAAACAACTATTCCTTTTTTGAAAGTTTATTTATTTATTTATTTATTTATTTATTTATTTATTTATTTATTTGAAACAGAGAGAAAAAGAGAGAAAGAGACATAGGCAGAAGGAGAAGCATGCTCCCCGTGAGAAGCCTGAAGTGATACTCGATCCCAGGACCCTGTGATCATGACCTGAATCAAAAGCAGACTCTCATTCGCTGAACCACCCAGGCATCTTGGTAAGCCACTATTCTTATATGCCCAAAGTCTAATTTGCTTAGACTTACTTACCAATGTCCCTAAATAATTGTTTATTACACATATCTGCATGTACCTCAACTTCTCCCTTATAAGATTTCCACGTGTATTCATGATGCATTACAGAACCATGCTGCTCACTGGTTAAGTATCTTAGAAACAGTATAAAGTACATGCTGTACATGACGATGCAAAGGGCTCAAGAATCAAATGCATAGAAAGACCACAGGTAGGACTACGGTCTTGAACCACAGTCATAGAACAATAATAGCGACATCCTGGAGTAGCAAGGACCCCAACAAGTACACGGTGAGAATGTCGTCTGAAGAGCAAACACACGAGAGAGTATAAACCTTCATCACCTTCACCATCATATCAGTTTAGACCAGAGCAGCCTCTCAGCAAGTCATAATGCTTGGATGGAGTCAGGGAAGGACACTGGCTCAGGGTGCATGTAGGGGATCAGTGGGGCCATAAAATGAAACAAAATTAGCATTATTGGGGTTCCTGAGGGAGAATGATGAGAAGGGACAGAAGGTATATTGGAAGAAATATAGAAGAAAATCTTTTAGACACAAAGAGAGATCCAAATGGATGTGAGGGGGTAAAGAACCATTTATCATATCAATGGGATTCAAAAGAAAGTTGGAGTACAACACTTATATCAGACAACTAGACTACCAACTAAACCATAATAAAAGATTTAGAAGTATACAGTATCATAAAAAAGTCAGTACAAAAGTCATCTATTTTAAATATTTGTGTCCCTAAATTCAGAGTAGACAAGTATATAAACCATTCAACAATAAAATTAAAGAGACCGACTGATAATAATACAATAGTGTGGGAACTTTCACGTCCCACTGATAGCAAGGAAAGATCATAAAAGCAGAATCTCAACAAGGAAACAAGTGCTTAGAACAACACACTGGAACAGATGGACTTCAAAGATATATACACAATGTTGCATCCTAAGGCAGGAGAAAACACAGTCTTCACCAGGGCACATGGAAAATTCTCCAAAATTGATCATATAGAAGGTCACACATCAAGATACAACTGGTACAGAAAGAGTGAATTTATTCCATGCATATTTTCAGACCACAGTGCAATAAAACTAGAAGTGAACCACCATAAAAATACAAAAAGTACATAAATAATGGAGGTAAAGGAACATCGTACTGAAGAGGGAATGGGTCAACCAGCAAGTTAGAGAATTAAAAAAATACACGGATTCAATGAAAATGAAAACACGATACTTTCAAAACTTTGGGACACAGCAAAAGTGATCCACAGAAGGGAGGATAGAGCAATACAGTCCTTCCTCAGAGGACAATAAAAGTCTCATAAATAAAAGTAATGCTTGGACCAAAAGGAGTTGGAGAAAGAACAGCAAAGGATTTCTAAATCCAGGTGAAAGAGGAATAATAAAGAATAGAGAAGAAATCAAGGTTATAAAAAAAGGCAGTAGATCAAATCACTCAGGGGATGATTCTTTTAAAGAATAAATAAGATTGTAAGCACCCAGAGAGACTTCTAAAATAAAACAAATATTCTTGGTTGCATGTTCTTTTCATTTAGGACCCTGAATATATCCTGCCAGCCCTTTCTGGCCTGCCAGGTCTCTGTGGAGAGGTCTGCTGTTACCCTAATATTCCTCCCCATAAAAGTCAGGGACTTTTTTTCTCTTGCTGCTTTAAGGATCTTCTCCTTATCTTTGGAATTTGCAAGCTTCACTATTAAATGTCGAGGTGTTGAACGGTTTTTGTTGATTTTAGGGGGGGATCTCTCTATTTCCTGGATCTGAATGCCTGTTTCCCTTCCCAGATTAGGAAAGTTTTCAGCTAGGATTTGTTCAAATACATATTCTGGCCCTCTGTCCCTTTCAGGGTATTATGCTGAGTGAAATAAGTCAATCGGAGAAGGACAAACAGTGTATGTTCTCATTCATTTGGGGGAATATGAATAATAGTGAAAGGGAATATAAAGGAAGGGAAAAGAAATGTTGGGAAATATCAGGAAGGGAGACAGAACATAAAGACTCCTAACTCGGGGAAATGAACTAGGGGTGGTGGAAGGGGAGGAGGGCGGGTGTTGGAGGGGAATGGGTGATGGGCACTGAGGTGGACACTTGACGGGATGAGCACTGGGTGTTTTTCTGTATGTTGGTAAATTGAACACCAATAAAAGTTAATTAAAAAAAAATAAAAATAAAATAAAACAAATAGAAAGGCCTGATAATCATAAAATCCTGAATAAATAAGGAAAGATCACAACCAACAGCCAAGAAATACAAACAAGTATAAGACAATATTCTGAGCAATTATATGACAATGAATTAGGCAATCTAGAAGAAATGGATACATTCCTAGAAACATAAAAATATCAAAACTTAATGGAGAGGAAAGGAAGAACAGCACATACCCATATCCAGAAAATAAGAAAACAATCATAATTAAAAGTCTCTCAACAAACAAAAGTCCAGATGGCTGGTGGGGGATTTCAATAAACATGTAAAGAAAAATTTATACCAGTTCCTGTGAAGATGTTCCAAAACATGGGAATGGAAGAAAATTTCCCAAACCCATTCTCTGATGTCAACATTACCTTGACCCCAAAATCAGGCAATTATTGCACCAACAAGGAGAATTACAGAACAATATCCCTGACCAATGTGGATTCAGAAATTCTCACCAAGTTTCTAGCCAAAATAATCCAATTATATACTGAAACGATTATTCACTATGACCAAATGAGATTTCTTCCTGACCTGCAAGGGTGCTTCAACACCTAAAAGTCAATCAGCATGGCAAACCACATTAATAAAAGAAAGGAAAAGAATCATTTGATCTCCTCCACTGATGCACAAATAGTATTTGACAAGAGATCATTCTTTCTTGATGAAAAGCTTCTGCTGTGTAAGGAGAGAGGGAATTTACTCAAGATCACAAAAGCATAGTCATAAACCCCAGAGTGAGAGAGTTTTTTCCCTGAGGTCGGGAACACAACAGTGATGTTCACTCGTCACTGTTCAACACAGTACTAGAAGTCCTCATCTCAGAAATCACACAATGAAAAGAAGAAAGGTGCATCCAAATCAGGCAAGAAAAAGTCAAAATTTCATTCTTAACAGATGACATGATACTTTAGGTAGAAATCCCAGAACACTCCACCAAAAACTTGCTAGAACAGATACAGGAATTCAGTAAGTCAAATCATACAAATTGATAAAGGGAAGTCAGTAGCATTTCTATACACTAAAAATGAAAAAGAAAGAAAAAATCAAGGAATGAGTCCCATTTATCATTACACCAAAACACAAAAGACAAGAAGGAATAAAGCTAACCAAGAAGGAAAAGCATCTTAGTCTGAGAACTGAGAAAGAAATTCAGGAAAACATAAAGTAATGGAAAAAATATATTATCCTCATAGACTGGAAAAATATTAATAAAATCAGCATGATATGCAAAGAAATTTACATATTCAGTGCAAACCCTATCAAAATACTTCCAGCATTTTTCTCAGAGCCAAAATAAACAAACCAATAATGTTTGAAAAACTGTGTGTAGGTTCCTCAAAGAGTTAAAAATAGACGTGCCTTATGACCCAGCAATTGCACTGTTGGGGATTTACTCCTAAGATACAGATGCAATGAAATGCCAGGACACCTGCACTCCGATGTTTCTAGCAGCAATGTCCACAATAGCCAAACTGTGGAAGGAGCCTCGGTGTCCATCAAAAGATGAATGGATAAAGAAGAGGTGGTTTATTTATACAATGGAATATTACTCAGTCATTAGAAATGACAAATACCCACCATTTGCTTCAACGTGGATGGAACTGGTGGGTATTATGCTGAGTGAAATGAGTCAATCGGAGATGGACAAACATTATATGTTCTCATTCATTTGAGGAATATAAATAATAGTGAAAGGGAATAGGAGGGAAGGGAGAAGAAATGTGTGGAAAATTTCAGAAAGGGAGACAGAACATAAACACTCCTAACTCTGGGAAATGAACTAGGGGTGGTGGAAGGGGAGGAGGATGGGGGGTGGAGGCGAATGGGTGACGGGCACTGAGGCAGACACTTGACGGGATGAGCACTGGGTGTTATTCTGTATGTTGGCGAATTGAACACCAATAAAAAATAAATTTAGTATTAAAAAAATATATGACACCATTAAAGACCCTGAAGATGAAAACGGATGTTGAGGAGAAAAAAATAAAGAAACAGAAGACATCATGATGCCTGATGTCAAGCTGTTTTAGAAACTGTGATCCTCAAGACAGTGTGATAGTGACACAGAAACAGACTCATGGATCAAAGGAACAGAATAGATAACCCAGAAATGAACTACCACCTCCATGGTCAACGAGTCTTATAGAAAGCAGGAAAGAATACCCAATGGAAAAAAGATGATCTCTTTATAAAATAGTGCTGGGAAAATAGGACAGTCACATGTAGAATAATGAAACTCGGCCATTTTCTTACACCACACACAAGATAAAGTAGATGACACACTTAATATGAGGCATGACGCCTCCAAAATACTAGAGTAGATCCAAAGGAGCAAGGTGTTTGACCTGAGCCTCAGCAAAATCTTGTTTGATGTGTCTCCAAAGGAAAGGGAAACAAAAGGAAAAATGAAATATTAGGATTTCATCAAGATAAAAAGCTTCATCACAGCAAAGGAAATAGCCAAAGAAATCAAAAGTCTATCTAGGGAAAGAAGAAGATATTTGCATTGGACGTATCAGATGAAGGGCTAGTATCCAAGACCTAAAGTTACTTATTAAACTCAACACTGAAGAAACAAAAGATTCAGACAGAAATGAGCAAAAAACATAAACTGGTATTTTGCCTTATAAGTAGGGATCTCTTGCTTCTCCTTGCTTTAAGGATTTTCTCTTTATCTTTGGAATTTGCAAGTTTCACTATTACATGTCAAGGTGTTGAAAGGTTTTTATTGATTTTTTTTTTGGGGGGGGACTCTCTATCTTCTGGACCTGAATATCACTTTCCCTCCCTAAATTAAGGAAGTTCTTAGGTATGATTTTTTCAATTATGCTTTCTGGCCCTTTGGCCCTCTCAGTGCTCACTGGGACCCCAATTATACATAGATTTTTCCTGCTGAGAGTGTCATTTATTTCCTTTAACCTTTCCTTGTGGTCTTTTTTTGTTCTTTTCTCCTCAGCTTCCCTCCTTGCCATCAACTGTCTTGTATGTCACTCACTCTTTCTTCTACCTCATTAACCATCATTGTTAGGATCTCCAGTTTGGATTGCATGTCATTTAATGGGCTTTTAATTTCGGCCTGATTAGATCTAACTTCTGCAGTCATGAAGTCTCTTGAATCTTTTATGCTTGTTTTTCCAGAGCCACCAGTAGCTTTATAATTGTGCTTCTGAATTGGCTTTTGACACCGAATTGTAATCCCAATTCTGTAAACCTTTGGCAGCAAGTACTGTCTCTGATACTTTCTTCATGGTGAGTACTTACTTCTAGTCACTTTGCTCTGTGGAGAGTGGCTGTATGCATGGGCTAACTCAAGATTATCAATAATGACCCAAGTAAATTTCATCCTAGATAATTCTGACATGGTCAGAGACCAGAACAAGAAAACAAAGATCAGAACCAAATAAAATAAATGGACCACCAAAGTGAAAAAAAAATTTAATTTTTTTATTTTAAATATTTTATTTATTTATTCATGAGAGATACAGAGAGAGCGAGAGAGACAGAGAGAGACAGATAGAGAGAGGCAGAGACACAGTCAGAGGGAGAAGCAGGCTCCATGCAGGGAGCAGGATGTGGAACTCGACCCAGGTCTCTAGGATCACGCCCTGGGTGGAAGGTGGTGCCAAACTGCTGGGCCACCTGGGCTGCCCATGAAAAACAAATTTTAAAACAAAGTAGTAAAAAATAAAAGTCCAAGAATCCCAAAGAAGAAAAAAAAAAGAAAAGAGAAAAAAGGAAGAGACAAAAGGCAAAGTAAAGAGAAAAAAAAAAGGGTAGAAAAAAGGGGTGTGGATTTGAGAGATAGTGGTGGTAGCGAAGTTGTAGTGGAGGGAGAATGTAGTCTACCTGAGGGGTCCTAGTGGGTGATCCAAATCCTCCAGTGCTGGAGTCGCAGAGTGAGTGTCCCTGGATCAGATTTGATGAAAAGACTGTGTACTGAGGGCTCCATTCCTGAAAAAAAAAAAGAGTGTACTCATAGGATCTGGACATGGATCCCCCATACACAGGTTCACTACCTCAACCCCACCTACTCATCCCCATTCTGCAGGGCTCTGTGACCCCCAAATGACACAGAGCATTGATGAAGATTGAAATATCTTCAAATCCACCTCCTCACAGTTGAGAAGGCAAGCACCGGGTTTAGGGCAATGGCTTATTTTACCAGTCTGGGCATCCTGTGCTCCTCACCCCTGCTGCTGAACATCCCTTCCTGTGAGTGCCCATGTATGGGGCTCCCTCTGGGTAGGAGATTCCTGCCCCATCCTGAGGTGGCTTTCTCCACAGGGGATCTGTGCCAGGTGACCCTGTAGGAGTCTGGACCTGGTCTGAGGAAACCCAGGCAGCTGCTGACTCACATGTTCCTTCTCTGCGTTCTCACTGATCATGTCAATGTGGGTATCACATGGGTCCATCAGCCCCATGTGCAAACCAACATATGGTGGGAAGATGCTAAATATTAGAACCCATTTTTGAAGTGCACCAAGATGTATAGAAAGTCAAACACCTAAAGGTAAATGTTCATGTTTCACACCAGAAGCACATCTATTCAATGTGATGAACAACCAGACTGAAGAGATACAGCACAGTCTCTGTCATGAAATCTAAAAATCGAGTTTGAGCATGAGAAGAGAATCATATGACTCCACTCATGTGGAATTTAACAAACAAAACAGATGAACATAGAGGAAGGGAAGGAAAACAGATGAAATCACAGAGGGAGACAAAACATAAGAGACACTTAACGCTAGAAAACAAAGTGAAGTTTGCTGGTGAGGCGGGGGGATGGGTAACTTGGTGATGGCATTAAGGAGGACACCTGATGGGATAAGCAGTGGGTATATATACAACTGAGTAATCACTAAATTCTACCTCTGAATATAAAAATATAAAAAAACACATAATACTATACATGGTAATCAAATGTTTTTATGTACTGATGAAAGGGAAAAAATGATGAGAATAATGGATGGATGATATATTGATATAGATAGATGATATAGATAGATGATAGATAGATGATAGATTGATATAGATGGATATATAGATAGATACATGATTGATAGATAGATGATAGATGATAGATAGACAGATGATAGATAGATGATAGATAGATAGATAGATAGATAGATAGGTAGATAATAGATAGATAGATGGTAGTTATGATGCAGCAATCTTGCCATCACCAACAACATGCATAGGTCTAGAGGGTATTAAGCTAAGTGAATTAAGTCATTCAGAAAAACACAATACACCATATTATTTCACTGTTATGTGGATTTTAAAAACAAAATAAAACTGATCAAAGGGGAAAAATGAGAGAGAGAAGCAAAGCAAAACACAGACAACAAAGGGAACAACATGAGGGCTACCAAAGGGCTGGAGTTTGGGGAATAACAAATTAGATGGGAGTGAAGGAGAACATTACTCTGAGCAGCACAAGTGGTGTATGGAGGTATCGAATCACTACCTGTGTACCTGTAACTAATATCACACACTCTGTTAACTAACTGACATGAAAATAAAAACTATTTTCTTATATTTCTACATATTCTATTTTTTTTACATATTCTATTTTTATTTAAATTCAAGAAGCAAATACCACTTCCAAAGTTTCACAAGGAGCATTCAATGATTCATAAGATGCATAAACACCCAGTGCTCATCATATCACGTGCTCTCCTTAATGCCCATCACCCAGTCACCCCATCCCCCATTCACCTCCCTTCCAGAGATCCTCACTTTGTGGTTTGTGTCCTCTGATTGACTTATTCACTCAACATAATACCCTCCAGTTCCATCCACGTTGAAGCAAATGGTGGGTATTCATCATTTCTAATGGCTGAGGAATATTCCACTGTATATATAGAAAACATCTTCTTTATTCATTCATCTGTGGATGGACACCAAAGCTTCTTCCACAGTTTGGCTATTGTGGACATTGCTGCTATAAACATTGGGGTGCAGGTGTCCTGCACCTGTTATCCATGACGCTATTTTATTTTTTATTTTTTTTAAATTTCTTTTTATTGGATTTCAATTTGTCAACATAGAGCATAACACCCAGTGCTCATCCCATCAAGTTCCCACCTCAGTGCCCGTCACCCAGTCACTTTGACGCTATTTTAAAAGTTAATTCATGAGAACAAGACACATTGAGTATGTGAGAGGAGATGAGTGAGAGAAACAGGAGCTGTGTGACGGTATCCTCCCAGGATGTCTTGTGTCTGCAGGTGTCCAGGGTGAGGTGCAGCTGGTGAAGTCTGTGGGAGAACTGGTGAAGCCTGGGGTGTCCCTGAGACTCTCCTGTGAGTCCTCTCATTCACCTTTCATAGGACAGCATGCATTGGCTCCACCAGTCTCCCAGTAGTGGCTACAGTGGGTCATATCCATTAGCAGTAATGGAAGTAGCATGTACTATGCAGACGCTGTAAAGGGATGATTCACCATCTCCAGAAACAACACCAGGAACACGCTGTATCTGCAGATGAACACCCTGAGAGCTGAGAACACGGCCATGTATTGCTGTGCAAGGGACACAGTGAGGGGACCTCAGTGTGAGCCCAGACACAAATCTCCCTGTAGAAGAAGATCAAGACTGCCATTGGATGCCCACTACTCACCAGTTCTGTTTTCAAGCCCAGGAGCAGGTGCAGATGGAGGTTCTGAGCAGGTTTCCTGTCAGGATCTGGGGTTTTGTCTCCAAGGTGAGTCTCTCTGGACACAGTATTCTGTGTTTACCTATTCAGACTCAATCTTAGAAAGTGATGAAAACAACTATTTCAATGAGCCCAAAGACTATCACTTGAATTTACATCTTTCTGACCCAAAATATCAATGTATTACACATAACACCATGTGCATCATCTGAACTTTTTCAGGAATTGTAGTGGAACTCACAGTATCTTACTTAAACACCCAGCAAATGTGCAACCTTGCTAGAAGCATATAAAGTGCATAATGGATATGGGACTACAGAGACTTCAAGAATCTGAACACAAGAAAAAAGATCTCTGGTTGTGGTTACTTTCAGTAAATATGGTCAGAACTGCAATTTCTGTAACAGCCTGAGAGACAGAATGATTCCCTTAGGACCTGGTATGAATGTGGAATCTAGAGATCACACACAGACACACACACAGACACACACGACAAGTGTATAAAACTATTATCATCTTGACCATCCTGTTGTAGAGAGCAGGTCAGGCCTCTCAGCAAGTCATAAATGTTTGGATGGAGTCAAAGAAGGACAGTGGCTCAGGGTGCATGTTGTGGGTCATTGGTGGGGGTGGGGTCCTGTTCCAGGAGGGGATTGCATGGATTCAATGTCCCCTGGGTATCAAAGGATGGAGAACTTGTGGGTTACTGCTGGATTTCTCATGAGTAGGACAGGGGGAGGAGAGGGAGAATTGGAGATCAGGGAACTAGCGAGGCATAATCAAAGGATTGGCGTGATGATTAATTCTACTACACAAGTATGAAAACTGAGATAAGAAAAGAGACACATGATCATTCTGCTGAGAAAGGGCTCCTAATACGTGGAAAATCAGAAGAACAATAAGAGGGAAGAATCATAAACTATAAAATGATCATAAAAATAGACCAAGTCTTTATTCAGGATCTCAGGTGGAAGGTGTCATCTCCCCAAGGTCACCAGCTGGTTCTGAAGGTCATGTGTACAGTGTTTGCACGCAGTGACCAGAAGCTTCTACTGGATCCATGAGGATGCTCAGGGTGAAGAGCTGGATTGGAGGACCTTCCATCTGCAGGGAATAACTCATCGATCCTTCAGGTGCTATCAGCTCACTGTGTGTGACCCCTACCATCACCATGTTGGAACCTAACATTCATGTGATGGGAGGAGGCAGGGCCTCAGGGGAGCACTTAGAAGGTGCACCCTCATGATGGGATCAGTGGGAGTTTTCTCTGCTTGTTGGAGTTTGATATGTGTGTTCCTCCTGAGATTAGGGAACTTTTCAGTTCTTATTTGAACAAATATTTTCTGTTTCTTTATCCTCTTTCTTCATCTGTTTTGGCACCTATCATGTGAATATTATTATAACTTCATAATCACTGAGATCCCTACATCTAGCTTTTTGTCTTTACCTTTTTTCCCTCTTCTTTTCAGTAATTATTTTCTATAATTATATCGTATCTTATAAGACTCACTTACTCCCCTGATTCATCCACCATCATTACTATGGCCTCCACCTGGATTACATCTTGGTTATACTATCTATAATTTGGTCTTTTTAATTCTTCTTCATTTATCTAAGCAGAAAAGGAAATTCTGTTGTCTTATCTCCCTTTCCAAGCCTAGCTAGTATGCTTTCAATCATTTTTTAAAATTCTAAGTTAGGTATCTTCATCTATTGATGATGTCTTTTCTCTTGAGATTAGCATTCTATTCATTCTCGTCAGTAAATTTTTTCATTGTTCCTTTTTTCCCGATGAAGACATAAATAAAGGGGAAAAGAAAAGAAAAATGTAAAAAAAGAAGATCCCAGATTGTTTTGTTATGCCTTTTGAAGGATATATATAAAAAAAATAAAAATAAATTTAATTAAATTGGAATTAGAAAAAAATAAGTCTCTAAATTATATTTAGAAACATAAATATGAAATAGAAAAATTAAAAAGAAAAAATAAAAATAACTATGGAATGATTGGAATATAAATAATTCGAGAAACAATGGAGAGTAAAATTGGAAAGGAAGCTAGGTCCTACCTCCCCTAGCGCTGACTTCTCGCAGCATTCTCTGACCACAAGACTTGCTGACCTGGAATTGCTGGTGCTGATCCCCTGGGGAGACCCTGCTATCCTCACTCTCAGGGATCCTGCCTTACTGGACATGCACATCTAGGGGGCAGGGGGCGGGTTCAGGGTGGGTAGCTCTGGGCTCTAGTAGGTTGCACTCTTCTGCTCCCTGATCGGCTGATGAAGGGTGACCATGGTCCCTTACCTTTAGCCTCAGTGTGAATATTCTCCCCCCTCACGCTTCAGGGAGCCCTGACAGAAGAGCCATCAACCCCATTCTGTCTTCCCTTTCCATCTGAACTCCATGTTCACCCTGCCTATGCCTGAGCTGGTTTATCTCAGGCACATGAGTGAGTGTCCAAGCCTCAATATGAAGGAATCGCCTGGTGTGGACTGGGGATGTTCTTCTGAGGGAGAGTCTCACAGTGTTCTTATCTTCTGCCTGCAGGTCTCAGGATATAGGTCACAGGACCACACAGGGTACAGTTTATGGAAACACACAGCACAATGCCTGCACTCAGACCCACGGTTCACCCCCTCTCGAGGTTCCTGTGCCTCTTAACCATCCCTCACATAGTGCCATATGTTCTTCTTAGGACTCAGGGTGCCTCATACCTGGAAATATCCCCACTTTGCTATTGAGCACCATCATGCCAAGCTTGTCCCCAGGTGCACACTTCTAAAAGTTCACACATTCCTCTCTGGTCCTTATAAACCTTCACAATAGCTTCTGGAAGCAACCCTCCTCCATGCTGTCATCCTCAGCTTTATAACTCCCTGCAGAAGAAGATCGGGACTTTAGGAGGTATATACTACTCACCTATATTTCTGACTTGAAGTCCCAGAAGCAGGTGCAGATGGAGGTTATGGACAGGTTTCCTTTCAGGGTCTGAGGCTTCCTCTCCATGGAGCAGTTTCCCCCAAGGAGCCTCTCTGAACACAGGGTTCTATGCTTACGTATGCATTTTATAACTTAGAAACATAGATATCATATGAAGACACATCACATAAACTTGCAGAAAACCAAGTAAATTACATTAAATGACTCCTGTATTTAAAAATGAATGAATTACAAGTATCCCGCTGCTTATCCAGAGAAGCTTTGGAGGAGCCACTGCTGCACTCACTGTGCATCACAGAACAACTCAGCTCAATGAACAAGCTTACTTAGAAGTGGCATAAACTGCATGTTGAGCATTAGGCTACAGAGGCACCAACAATCCATGCAACAGAATAAAAGCCACTGGAGGTCACTATCTTGGACCATGCTCACAGCATCAATATCGGTGACAGCCTGGAAAACCAGTGGAGCCCCCACCACGAAGTGTGTGGATGTCTTGCCTGAAAAACACAGACACAGACACAGACACACATGGAAACGCACACGCACATGCACTCGCACACACTGAAGAGTATAAAAACTTTGATGAGCTTCACCTAATTTCTCTGCAGCCAAGTAGCTCCATACACAGAAGTAGACAGCAGTACAGGTCTCCGTCAAGACACAAGAAAAATATGAAATCAACAACCTAAACTAACACATAAGAAGTTGGAAAAGGGACAACTGAAACCCAGTACACTGGAAGGAAGGAAATGACAAATATTACAGCAGAAATAAATGATATAAAAACTTCAAAAGAAGAGACCAAAGAGACTACAATCTAGTTGTTTTGGAGAAAAAGAACAATAAAATTGAGAACCCTGACCTAGATATATCTAAAAGAAAAGAAAGAGCTCAAATATATAATATAGAAGTCTATGTGGTCCATTACATCATTGAAAGTCTATGTTTCCTTGTTGATATAATGTGTTAAATTAAATAATGTGTTTGATGCTATGTATGTGTTTGGAAATTCTCTATTTTTTTTTACTATGGAAAAAGTGTTTCCTTAGGCTTGAGATTAATGGGTTTATATAATTATCTGCTTCCATGTTAGGGGCATACATATTTACAATTGTTACGGCTTTGTGTTGGATAGACATTTCTATTAGGATGTTGTGTCCCTCTTCATCTTTTATTTCAGTCTTTGGATTGAAGCCAGTTTTCTAATGCAAGAATGGCTAGTCCAGTGTTCTTTCATGTCCTTTAGCAATAAATCATTATCCACACCCTCAATTTCAATCTGGTGGTAAATCACAGTCTAAAAACCATCTCCTGAAAGCAGCAAAAGATGGCTCTAGTGCACTAAGGTCAGGAACATGACAGGAATGTACACTGTGAACAATGTTCTTCAACATACCCTGAAACTTGAAGACTCAGCATTTGAACAATAAGAATAAATAAAAGTTCTCCCAAATAAGGTAAAAAGACAAATATTCACTCTCCAAAGGTAACATGCTACTCCACATAGAAAACTCAAACGACTCCAGGAAGAATCCTAGATAGGAGACAGCAATTCAGCAAATAAGAGGATATAAAACCAATGTACAAAAATCAGGTACATTTCTATACACTAACAATGACACATATGAAAGAGAAACTTAGGTATCCATATCATTTACATTTTCACCAAAATGATACTGCTACTACTACTACTACTACTACTACTACTACTACTACTACTACAAATGAAACAATAACAATAAGATATCCAGGAATTAACTTAGAAAATAATAAAGAATCTATACTCTGAGAACCCCAGAACACTTAAGATATAGTTGAAGCCACAAAGAAAATAAAAATCATTCCTTGCTGTGTGCTTAGGAGAAAAATAATGTTTAAATGTCTATGCGAACTGATAAGAACAGATACTACACTTGGTCTTAGCCAAAAGGAAATACAAATTAAAACCACAGTGAGATCCCACCTCACACCAGTGAGAATGGTGAAAATAAACAAGACAGGACACAACACGTGTTGGAGAGGATGTGGAGAAAGGGGAACCCTCCTGCACTGTTGGTGGGAATGTGAACTAGTGCAGCCACTCTCTAAAACTGTGTGGAGGTTCCTCAAAGAGTTAAAATAGAACTGCCTTAGAACCCAGTAATTGCCATGCTGGGAATTTACCCCAAAGATACAGATGCACTGAAAACCCGGACACCTGGACCCTGATGTTTATAGCAGCAATGTTTACAATAGCCAAGCTGTGGAGGGAGCCTCGGGGTCTATAGAAAGATGATGGATAAAGAAGATGTGGTCTATGTATACAATGGAATATTACTCAGCCATTAGAAACGACAAATAGCCACCATTTACTTCAACATGGGTGGAACTGGAGGATAGAATTTTGAGTGAAGTAAGTCAGTCAGAGAAGGACAAACATTACATGGTTTCATTCATTCGGGGAATATAATAAATAGTGAAAAGGAATAAGGGGGAAAGGAGTGAAAATGAGTGGGAAAATTAGAGGGTGATAGAACATGACAGACTCTTAAGTCTGGGAAACAAACAAGAGGTAGTGGAAGGGGAGGTGGGCAGGGGCCAGTCACCCTGCATGGGAGTTAGCAAGTGTAAGAAAATACTAGACAGTTTTGAGAATTTAAAAGTGAAAGTACCCAAAATATAAAATCATGAACAAATGAGGAGAAATAACAAGGAACACCAAAGAATTACAAGGAAGTATAAGAAGAGATTATGAGCAGTTATAAGCCAATGTACTGGGTGATCTGGGGAAACGGATGCAATCCTAGGAACATAAATACAACCAAAACAGAAACAGAAATGAAGGGACAAGCTGCACAGAACAATTACCTGGAAATAAGAATCAATCATACTTAAAAGTCTCCCAAAAACAAGATGATATGTGCAGATGGTTCACCAGGGAAATTCCACAAGAACAATCAACATCTATTCTTCTAAAACTATTCCAAATAATGGAAATTAAAGGAAAACTGCCAGACTCATTCTGTGATGTCAGTATTACCTTGACCCCCAAAAAAATCCCAGTAAGTAGGAGAATTACAGAACAATATCATTGATGAGTCTGGATGCAAATTTCTCACCAAGATCTTAACCAGCAGGATCAACTGCATATTAATAAGCTTATTCACGAAAAACAAAAGGGCGTAATTCCTGGGCTGCAAGCATGATTCAGTATGTGTAATCTATCAATGTGATAATCACCTTAATAAAAGAAAGAATCAGTGCCACTTTATTCTCTCAATTGATGCCCAAAAATAATTTGACAAAAGACAATATTCTTTCTTGATAAAAACCTTTTCCTGTGTACGGATAGGGGTATATGTCCAAATTCATAAAAGCCATCTACAGAGGATACACAAAGAATGTCATCCCCAACATGGAAAAACTAAGAGTTTTCTCGTAAGGTCAGGATCACTACAGGAATGCGCACTGTCACCACTGTTATACAACATAAAACTAGACGTCTTGCCTGAGCAATCAGACAAAAAAAATGGAAAAGTCACACAAATCAGCAAAGAAAAAATCAAACTTTCACTCTTCATAGACAACAAGATATTTGAAGGACAAACCCCAAAGACTCTATCAAAAAATTGCTGGAACTAATACAGGAATTCAGCAAAACCTGAACACACAAAATCAATACAAGGAGTCAGTGGCATTTCTATATACTACAAATGAAAGAGAAGAAAGAGAAATCAAGAAAGGGGAATCAAGATTATTAATCATAAACAAACTATCCCATTTACAATTGCATCAGAAACGTCAGACAATGAGGAATAATCCTAACCAAAGACGGAAAGGACCTATAGTCTAAAAATTCTAAAATACGCATGAAATACATTAAATAAGACACAAATATGTAGAAAACATTCCCTTCTCATGGATTGGGAGAATAAATATTGATATAATGTCTATGCTACCAACAGCAGTCTATGCACTCAATACAAACATAATAAATGAAAAGAAGTTAGTATTTTTATAATATAAAACAGTATCATTTATAGCTTAACAGTCATGTATTGTTATCCAGCAAAAAAAAGTCCAATGGAGAATTAAGTTATCTTCACACCTGTCAATGGGGGAGGCTATTTTTGTTAAGACTGTCAGAATTTACTAACCGCAGTTATGGCATAGAGTGCAAAGAGTGCAGTAACCTCCTTATTATGGTAATTAATTGTTCTCTTCTGAAGATCTGTGTTGTCTAATTGAACAACAGTAATTCAAGTAGAGTGTCTCAGAAAAAAACCACTTGGACTCCCGCTCTGGAGTCTAGCTGGCGGCTCTGAGCCCTGCCAGTGGCCCCGACTCGGCCTGCCTTGGCATCCCCTGAGAGGCCTGAATTCTGCTCGCAGCTTCATTACCACTGGGCTGGAAACATCCTTGGGTTGAGTGTTTTGTTTGGGAGTTATTTCACGAAGGACTTTTGAACAGTAGTGTCCCAATGAAGTACTAGATATTATTTATGTAAGAATGAGCTTTTTTTTTTTTTTAAACAATCTCCTTTCAAAATTTCTAACTACTTTGTAATTGCACGACTTAACCTGGTGATAAAAGCAGTTATTAAAAGTCTACTTTTTCAAAAAAAAAAAAAACATAGTCACCATCAAAATCCTAGAAGAGAACACAGGCAACACCCTTTTTGAACTCAGCCACAGTAACTTCTTGCAAGATACATCCACGAAGGCAAAAGAAACAAAAGCAAAAATGAACTATTGGAACTTCATCAAGATAAGAAGCTTTTGCACAGCAAAGGATACAGTCAAAAAAACGAAAAGACAACCTACAGAATGGGAGAAGATATTTGCAAATGATGCATCAGATAAATGGCTGTTTCCAAGATCTATAAAGAACTTATTAAACTCAGCAACAAAGAAACAAACAATCCAATCATGAAATGGGCAAAACACATGAAGAGAAATCTCAGAGGAAGACATAGACATGGCCAACACGCACATGAGAATACATTCTGCATCACTTGCCATCAGGGAAATACAAATCCAAAACACAATGAGATCCCAACTCACACCAGTGAGAATGGGGAAAATTAACAAGGTAGGAAACCACAAATGTTGGAGAGGATGCGGAGAAAAGGGAACCCTCTTACACTGTTGGTGGGAATGTGAACTGGTGCAGCCACTCTGGAAAACTGTGTGGAGGTTCCTCAAAGAGTTAAAAATAGACCTGCCCTATGACCCAGCAATTGCACTGTTGGGGATTTACCCCAAAGATTCAGATGCGATGAAATGCTGGGACATCTGCACTCCAATGTTTATAGCAGCAATGTCCACAATAGCCAAACTGCGGAGGGAGCCTCGGTGTCCATCGAAAGATGAATGGATAAAGAAGATGTGGTTTATGTATACAATGGAATATTACTCAGCCATTAGAAATGACAAATACCCATCATTTGCTTCGATGTGGATGGAACTGGAGGGTATTATGCTGAGTGAAGTAAGTCAATCGGAGAAGGACATCAGTGTATGTTCTCATTCATTTGAGGAATATGGATAATAGTGAAAGGGAATATAAGGAAAGGGAGAAGAAATGTGTGGGACATATCAGAAAGGGAGACAGAACATAAAGACTCCTAACTCTGGGAAACAAACTCGGGGTGATGGAAGGGAGGAGGGTGGGGGGTGAGGGTGAATGGGTGACGGGCACTGAAGGGGGCACTTGACAGGATGAGCACTGGGTGTTATTCTGTATGTTGTCAAATTGAACACCAGTAAAAAAATAAATTTATTATTATAAAAAAAAAACAAAACACCACCAACATTTTTCTAGGAAATGGAAAAAAACAATCCTAAAACTTGTAAATAAAAATAAAAGATTCTGACTTGGCAAAAGAATGTTGAAAAAAACCAAAGCAGAATCACAATTGGGGATTTCAAAATTGTGATCATTAAGACAGTATAATAGTGGCAGTAAAACATGCACATAGGTCAATGGAATAGAATAGAGAACCCAGAAGTAGTCACACAGCTCTGTGGTCAACTTATCCTCATCAAAATACAAAAGACTATTGACTGGAAAAAGGACAATCTCTTGAACAAGTGGTGTTGGGAAGATGGACAGCTGCAAGTAGAAGAATGAACCTGGGCCACATTCTTAGACTCCACACAAAGATAAACTCATAGTAGATGGAAGACCTAAATGTGAGGCAGGAAACCAACAAAATCCAAGAGATTTTGTGACCTCATTTGCAACAGTTCTTGGTACTCGACTCAACCAAAGGGAAGGAAAACAAAATCAGAAATGAATTCTATGGACTACATTAAGGAAGGAGTTGTCGTACAGCTATGGAGACACTCAACATAATTAAAAGGAAACCTAATGAATGGGAAAAGATATGGCTGCTTTTGTAGCTGGAACATCTGTTTTTGGCTCAGAGCATAATCCCAGGGCTCTGGGATTGAGACCAGCATGACTCCTTGTGGGGAACTCACTTCTCCTGCCTATGTCTCTGCATCTCTGTGTAATGAATAGATAAATAAAATCATCCAAAAGAATGGGAGAAGATATTTGCAAATCTATCTTCAGATTAAGGCTTGTTTCCTATATCGACAAATAAATTATCAAGGTAAACAAACACAAGGGGAAAAGTTAAGTCAGAAATGTGCAGAAGACATGAAGAGACACCCTGTCCTGAGATGAGTTGCTGACTCTCACCTTATATGAGGTAGGTCATCCACATGCAAAATGAAATTTATTGTCTCCTCTAGGTCTGCCTTATATCAACTGCATGATTAAACCAGACAATGGATCATAAAGACAAGAGAGAAATATTTTCTGCCCCAGCCTGGAGGACCTACCAGAAAACCTGGGAAGAAAACTACATAAATAAAAAGAAAAATTGGTAAACTGGAAAGAAAGTAATTTTTTTGCCTATGACAATGTCATAAGAGAGTCAGTGAGTAAAAACCTCACATAAAATATGGAAGAAATAAATTAGAGCTTAGGAAAAATCAGGATATAAAATGACCAAATAAAATTAAAATATGCTCTACACACTGACAACAAATTACCAACACAAAATTAACAAAATAATCCACTGTAACTGGTTTCAAAAATAAATAGGATTAAAATTTACTAAGGAGATAAAATATTCTGTGGAAAATTATCTATATTGATAAGAGTCTTTTGAAAATGCACCCAGAAATGAAAATAACTCCGCTGACACGTTAGAAATTTGTATAGTCATAGTGCCAGCTACACAAATTTCTATAGAATTCTGAAGCAACACTTGTGGTGAATTTAAAGACTCGAATGTAAGTCTGGAGCTGGTTATATAGTCAGAGGACATGCAAATAAGGTCCTCCCTCCACTGATTAAACAGGCCAGCCCCAACCCTGCAGCTGGGAGAGGAGCCCCAGCCCCAGGATCCCCAGGTGACCCTCTTCAGGGATCAGGACAGAACACAGGAAACTCACCATGGAGTCTGTGCTCAGCTGGGTTTTCATTGTCGCTTCTTTAAAAGGTAATTCATGGCGAAGAAGATACCATGAGTCTGGGAGTGGAGGTGGGTGAGAGAAACAGGGGATGTGGGACAGTTTCCTGACCAGGATGTCTTGTGTCTGCAGGTGTCCAGGGTGAGGTGCAGCTGGTGGAGACTGGGGGAGACCTGGTGAAGCCTGAGGCGTCCCTGAGACTCTCCTGTGTGGCCTCTGGATTCACCTTCAGTAGCTCCTACATGAACTGGGTCCGCCAGGCTCCAATGAAGGGGCTGCAGTGGGTCGCAGGTATTAGCAATGATGGAAGGAGCACATACTACGCGGACGCTGTAAAAGGCCGATTCACCATCTCCAGAGACAACGCCAAGAACACGGTGTATCTGCAGATGAACAGCCTGAGAGCCGAGGACACGGCCGTGTATTACTGTGTGAGGGACACAGTGAGGTTAATTCATTGTGAACCCAGACACAAACTTCCCTGTAGAAGGGGATCAGGACCACCAGGTGGTGCACACTCCCCACAATTTTTGTCTTGAAGGCCCAGGGGCAGTTTCAGATGGAGGTTCTGGTCAGGTTTCCTGTCAGGGATGGGGCATCCTCTCCAACGTGCAGTTTCCCCTGGGGAGCTCCTCTGAACACTTGATTATGTGTTTACCTATTCAGTCTCTTTCTTAGAGACTTAGAATTCAACTATAGCACTTGCACTTACCTGTGCATAACTTTTCCTGACCCTAAATTTTAACCAATTACAAATAACTCCATTCACATCATCTGAACCTTTTAATGAGTCCTAGTGGAGATCACTGTGGATCACAGGACCCCAAGCTAACATGCTGTCTTGCACATCACAGTATAGTGGAAACCCCAATCAACACAAGAGAAAAGAGACATTCTACAAAAATGGTAATCACAGCTGGGAGTGAGAGATTCCCAGCATGATATGGAAGGGAAGTGGACTCAGAGGTCATTCACACACACACACACACACACACACACACACACACACACACACGAGAATCACAAGAGTATAACCATTCATCACCTTCACCTTCATGACTGATGAGAGCCAGGCAGGTCTCTCATAAGGTCATAAATGCCTGGATAGTGCCAGGGAAGGAAACTGGCTCTGGGTGTGTGTTGTGGGTCAGTGGTGGGGATGAGATGCTGCTCCAGGAGGGGCTTGTGTGGAGTTAGTGTCCCAACTGCATCAAAAAAGGGAACCCCTGAGTTATTATTTGATTTCTTATCCTTTGGGTGGAGTAGAAGAATGAGGAAGGAATGTCAGGGAGCTAGCAGGCAATAAAGACTGGACATGGTATGAGGAATCATTTCACTAAACAAGCGTCAAACTGGAAGGACAGAAGAGAAACATGGTCATTCTCAGTAGACAGATGTCTGAAGCATAGGGAAAGGAGATGAATAATATATGGAAGCAGCACGAAACTTTAAATAATAATACAAATAGGCCAAGATCCTACCCGGGTCTCAGATGGAAGCTGTCCTCTCCCCAAGGTCACAATCTGGTTCTGAAGGTCATGTATACACCATGTGCTCAGAGACCAGAAGGTTCTACTGGATCAATGAGGAACCTCAGGGTGAGGAGCTGGATTGGAGGACCTTCCACCTGCAGGGAATAACTCATCGATCCTTCTGGTGCTGATGTCAGGTCACTGTGTGTGACCTCTACCATGCCCATGTTGGAACCTAACGCCCATGAGATGGGGAAGGAGGTGGAGCCTTAGGGGAACATTTAGGTAAGGAGGTGCAGCCTCATGATAGGATCAGGGCCCTTATAAACCAGGACTGGGAAAGCTCCCTGCACCCTGGCCCCATGTGAGGTGATGGGGAAAGGATGGGGTAGGACGGGGGCACTCTCCAGAGACCACATCTGTGTGCACTTGGACCTCAGACGTCCCAGATTCCATACCTGTGAAGAGGAGTGTCTGTTGTTTGATCCTCCCAGTCCATGTATGATGTTCCAGGAATGTGGACAGGTGAAAGTCCATTTTTTTCTTTGTTTAAATTGAATTTACCAATATTTACTACACACTCAGTGCTCATCATATCACGTCCCCTCCTTAACTCCCATCACCCAGTTCCCCCATCCCCCAACCACTCTCTTCCAAAGACCCTCAGTATTTTTCCCTCCGGAGTTAACTGTCTCTCATGATTTGTCTTCCTCTGTAATATTACCCCACTAAGTTTCACTCCTCCGTTATGGTCTCTTTCAATATTTCCTATATTCCACATATGGGTGAGACCATATCATTGCCTCTCTGTGATTAATTTATCTCAGTATAATAGCTCCACTTCCATCCAAGTTGAAGGAAATGTTATTTCATGTTATTCATCCTTTCTGACAGCTGTGTAATATCCCATTGTATATATAAACCACATATATAGTATCTTTTTATAGGAGTTCGATTGGCCAACATATAACAGCCAGTACTCATTCTTTCAATTGCCCCCCTCAGCTCCTGTCATCCAGGTACCCCAACCCACCAACCTTCTTCCCTTCCACTACTCATTGTTTTCTTCCCCAATAGGTAGGAGTTTCTCATGTACTGTTACTGTCTCTGATGATTCCCACTCATCCTATCTCCTTTCCCCTTTATTACCTTGCACTATTTTTATGTACTTTGTATGTGTGAAACTATATAATGCTTGTCCTTCTCTAAATCACTTACTTAACTCAGCATAATACCCTCCAGTTCCATCCACATTGAAGCAAATGGTGGATATTCGTCTTTTCTAATGACCGAGTAATGTCCTATTGTATATATAAACCACATCTTCTCTATGCATTCATCTGTCGATGGACACCGAGGCTCCTTCCACATCTTCTTTATCACTCTTCTGTAGAAGGGCATCATGATTCCTTCCACAGTTTGGCTATTCTG
Organism: Vulpes vulpes; assembly: GCF_048418805.1. Taxonomy (NCBI): domain Eukaryota; kingdom Metazoa; phylum Chordata; class Mammalia; order Carnivora; family Canidae; genus Vulpes; species Vulpes vulpes. Next base: position 133,030,876 of record NC_132785.1, on the reverse strand, counting down.
GACATTGTTGCTGTGAAGATTGGGGTGCAGGGGTCCCTTAATTACATTAAATTTGCGTCTTTGGGGTAAATAACATGTAGTGGAATGCCTGTGTTCTAGGGTAGCTCTATTATCACTTTTTCAGGACATTCCATTCTGTTTTCTGGAGTGGCTGAACAAGCCTGCATTCCCACCAAAAGAAGAGAAAGTTCCACTTTCTCGATATCCTTGCTTATATTTATTGTTTCCTGCCTTGTTACTTTATCCATTCTGAGTTGTATAAGTGGGATCTTAGTGTGGTTTTCATTTGTATTTCCCTGATGTCAAGTCAAGTGTTCCTGCTGATTTTCAATTTTGGGGCAGGTAGAGAAGATGGGATGTTGGAGATCAGGGAGCGAGCAGGTAACACTTCAGAATACTGTGTTATGAGAAATTCCACTTAACAATTATGAGAGAACAAAAGTGGAGGAGGACCTTCCACCTGCAGGGAATAACTCATGGATGTTTCGGGTGCTGATATAGCTAACTCTGTGTCACCTCTAGCATCCCCATGTTGGAACCAAATGTCTATGTGATGGAAAAAGGAGTTGGGGCTTTAGGGGAGCAATTAGGTCAGGAGATGGAGCCTCATGATGCAATCAGGAACCTTATACATCAGGATATGGAAAGCTCCATGCCCCCTGGCCCCATGCGAGGTGACAGGGAAAGGACCGGCTAGGACGTGGGTGCTCCAGACACCACATCTTCTTGCACCTGGACCTTAACTTCCCAGACTCCAGAGCTGTGAGAATGAGCGTCTGTTGTTTAGTCCATTGAAACTGGGAATGAGGGGACATCACCCAGAAACACTTAAACAGCGTCTCACCTCTTATTTGTCCTATACTAGTCTGTTATCTAGTCATTTGCAAATATTTTCTCCCATTATGTAGGTTGTCATTGAGTTTTGTTGACTGTATCCTTTGCTGTGCAAAAGCTTCTTATCTTGATGACGTCCCAATAGTTCATTTTTGCTTTTATTTCTCTTGCCTTCGTGGATGAATCTTGCAAGAAGTTACTGTGGCCAAGTTCAAAAAGGATGTTGCCTGTGTTCTCTAAGATTTTGATGGAATCTTGTCTCACATTTTGATCTTTCATCCATTTTGAGTTTATCTTATGTTTTGTGTAAGAGAATGATCTAGTTTCATTCTTCTGTACATGGCTGTCCAATTTTCCCAGCACCATTTATTGAAGAGACTCTTGTTTTTTCCAGTGGATAGTCTTTCCTGCTTTTTCGAATATTAGTTGACCATAGAGTTCAGTGTCCACTTCTGGTTCTCCATTCTGTGCAATTGATCAATGTGTCTGTTTTTGTGCCAGTACCAGAATGTCTTGATGATCACAGCTTTGTAGTAGAACTTGGAATCCAGCATTCTGATGCCCCCAGTTCTGATTTTCCTTTCAGTATTCCCATGGCTATTTGGAGTATTTTCTAATTCCACACAAACCTTAAGTTGATTTGATTTGTTCCAACCCTCTGAGGAAAGTCCGAGGTATTTTGATAGGAATTGCATTGAACGTGTAAATTGTCCTCGGTAGCATTGACATTTTCACAAAAGTAATTCTTCCAACCCATGGGCATGGAATATTTATCAATATTTTTGTGTCTTCCTCAATTTCTTTCAGAAGTGTTCCATAGTTTTTAGGGTATAGAAACTTTACCTCTTTGGTTAGGGTTAATTCTGGGTATCTTCTGCTTTTGGGTGCAATTTACGATTTTTTTGATGCCTTAACTTTTCTTTCTTTAATCTCAGGGCTAGTGTATACTAATGGAAGTGATTTATGGGCATTCATTTTGTATCCTGCCACACTGCCAAATTGCTGTATGAGTTCAATCAACCTTGGGGTGGAGTCTTTTGAATTTTCTAGATACAGTGTCATGTCATCTGTGAAAACAGAGGTTTTGAATTCTTTTTTTCTTTTTTGGTTTTGACTTCTTGTTTGCCAATATGAATGTCTTTTGTTTCTTTTTGTTGCCTTATTGCTGAGGCTAGGACTACTAGTACTATGGTGAATAGCAGTGGTGAGAGTGGATATCCCTGTCTTGTTCCTGATCTTAGGGGAGAGGCTCCCAGGGTTTCCCCATTGAGAATGATATTTGCTGCGAGCTTTTTGAAGATGGCTTTTAAGATGCTGAAGAATGTTCCCTCTATCCCGACACTCTGAAGAGTTTTGATCAGGAATGGATGCTGTATTTTGTCAAATGCTTTATTTGTTTCTATTGAGAAGATCCTATGGTTCCTGTTTTTTTCTCTTGTTGATGTGATCTATCATACTGATTGCTTTATGAGTGTTGAACCAACCTTGCATCCCAGGTATAAGTCCCACTTGGTCAGGGTGAATTATTTTGTTAATATTCTGTTGTGTCCTATTGGCCAGTGTCTTGTTGAGAATTTTTGCATCTGTGTTCATCAGGGTTATTGGTCTATAATTCTCCATTTTGGTGGAGTGTTTGTCTGGTTTTGGATTTAAGGTGATTCTGGCCTCATAAATAGAGTTTGGAAGTATTCTATCCCTTTCTATCTTTCAGAACAGCTTTAGTAAATAGGTATGGCTTCTTCTTTAAATGTTTGATAGACTTCGCTGGGAAGCCATCTGGCCCTGGACTTTTGTGTCTTGGGAGGTTTTTGATGATTGCTTCAATTTCCTCCTTGGGGGCAACCCTGGTGGTGCAGAGGTTTAGCGCCACCTGCAGCCCAGGGTGTGATCCTGGAGACCCTGGATCGAGTCCCACGTCAGGCAGTATGATGCCTGCTGCTCCCTCTCCCTGTGTCACTGCCTCTCTCTCTCTCTCTCTCTCTCTCTCTCTCTGTGTGTGTGTGTGTGTCTCTATTAATAAATAAATAAATAAATAAAATCTTTAAAAAATTTCCTCCTTGGTTATTTGCCTGTTTGGGTTTTCTATTTCTTCTCATCCCAGTTTTCCTTATTTGTGTTTTTCCAGAAAAGCATCCATTTCTTCTGGATTTCCTAATTTATTCGCATATGAGTGGTCCTAATATGTTTATAAAATCGTTTGTATCTCGTTACTATTGGTTGTGAGGTATTGGGACTTCATCAAGATTCAAAGCTATGCACAGCAAAATAGTCAACAAAACTCAAAGACAACCTATTGAATGGGAGAAGAATTTGTGAATGACCTATCAGATAAAGGGCTAATATCCAAGATCTATTTTTAAAAGTTATCTACGAAGAAACAAAAGCAAAAATGAACTATTGGGACTTCATCAAGATAAGAAGCTTTTGCACAGCAAAGGATACAGTCAACAAAACTAAAAGACAACCTACAGAATGGGAGAAGATATTTGCAAACGACATATCAGATAAGGGCTAGTTTCCAAAATCTATAAAGAACTTATTAAACTCAACACCAAAGAAACAAACAATCCAATCATGAAATGGGCAAAAGACATGAAGAGAAATCTCACAGAGGAAGACATGGACATGGCCAACAAGCACATGAGAAAATGCTCTGCATCACTTGCCATCAGGGAAATACAAATCAAAACCACAGTGAGATCCCACCTCACACCAGTGAGAATGGGGAAAATTAACAAGGCAGGAAACAACAAATGTTGGAGAGATTGCGGAGAAAAGGGAACCCTCTTACACTGTTGGTGGGAATGTGAACTGGTGCAGCCACTCTGGAAAACTGTGTGGAGGTTCCTCAAAGAGTTAAAAATAGACCTGCCCTACGACCCAGCAATTGCACTGTTGGGGATTTACCCCAAAGATTCAGATGCAATGAAACGTCGGGACACTTGCACCCCGATGTTTCTATCAGCAATGGCCACAATAGCCAAACTGTGGAAGGAGCCTCGGTGTCCATCAAAAGATGAATGGATAAAGAAGATGTGGTTTATGTATACAATGGCATATTACTCAGCAATTAGAAACGACAAATACCCACCATTTGCTTCAACGTGGATGGAACTGGAGGGTATTATGCTGAGTGAAATAAGTCAATCGGAGAAGGACAAACAGTGTATGTTCTCATTCATTTGGGGAATATGAATAATAGTGAAAGGGAATATAAAGGAAGGGAAAAGAAATGTTGGGAAATATCAGGAAGGGAGACAGAACATAAAGACTCCTAACTCGGGGAAATGAACTAGGGGTGGTGGAAGGGGAGGAGGGCGGGTGATGGAGGGGAATGGGTGATGGGCACTGAGGTGGACACTTGACGGGATGAGCACTGGGTGTTTTTCTGTATGTTGGTAAATTGAACACCAATAAAAGTTAATTAAAAAAAATAAAAAATAAAAAAATAAAAAGTTATCTACGTTACTTGCTGGTAAGAGGTGAGTTGAGGACCCGTACTCCTCCATGATCTTGCCCCCATCATTTATTTATTTATTTATTTTCAGACAAAGTGACAAAAGAGTTTGTGGGTAACAGATACAAAATCTCAAGAAGATTCTTCAGTGAGCACAAAGACTGACCAGGGGCTTGATCCCAGGAACTTGCATCATCATCTCAGCAGAAATCAAGAATTCATGGTTAAGTGAAAGTTTCCCCATGGGCATCATCCTTGGGCCACTTTTTTAAAGAATGCATTTATTTATTGTTGAGTGACACACAGAGACAGAGAAGCGGACTCCATGCAGCATGCCTGATGCTGGACTTGACCTCAGTACACAGATATCATGCCCTGAGCCAAAGGCAGACACTCAACAACTGAGGCACCCAGGTGGGATTGAGTCCCACATCGGACTCCCTGTGTGGAGCCTGCTTTTGCCTCTGCCTGTGTCTCTGCCTCTCTCTCTCTCTCTCTCTCTCTGTATGTGTGTGTGTGTGTGTGTGTATGTCTCATGAATATATAAATAGATTCTTTAAAAAATAAATAAAATGCAAGTAGGACAGGAAGTGCTACAGGATGTTTAAGTCTCCTGTTCTGTCAGGAACATTTACCAAACACTACACAATGAGGAGCACATTTGCAGGACAAGCAATTCCATGGCTTTTACATATCTGAGGTGTGAAGAGATGGAGGTGGGAATGCACTGATTACCTCACTGGATGCAGTATATTGGAGACACACTGATCCAGGAATAAGACATTCAGATCTCAGAGCCAACATCAGGTTCATAGAGACTCTTTCATTCAGAGATGGCTTCACAATGAGGAGGATGTCCTGTGGCTTCCAGACCTTCAGTGGAGACATTCACTCTGCAAACAGTTCAGGGATCTAGAAGGGGACCTATGTCATCAATGAGGATTAGGACTTGGGCCTCAGGTTCATACATAGCACAGTCCTGTGATGATGATCTGCTCCTTCTCTAGATGAGGCTTGAGTATGAAATACTCCATCTCATGAATATGCAAATTCTCCGTGATGCATTAGGATAATAAGTACAGGAATATCTGTGTCCTGAATCACCAACATCTGCACACCCTTCCTCCAGAAGCTCCTGTGAGCACAGTCCTCACCATGGACCACAGTTGGAGAATATTATTCCTGCTGGCACTGGCCACAGGTAAGGGACACCCCACAAATAAGGCTGAGGACAGGACCAGGCGCAGTCAAGGATAACTTCATCCCCTCTTGTTCCTCTTCACAGGTGTGCACTCTGAGGTCCAGCTGGTGCAGTCTGGGGCTGAGGTGAAGAAGCCAGGGGCATCTGTGAAGGTCTCCTGCAAGACATCTGGATACACCTTCATTAACTACTATATGCACTGGTTATGACAGGCTCCAGGAGCAGGGCTTGATTGGATGGGATGGACTGATCCTGAAGATGGTGCCACAAGCTATGCACAGAAGTTCCAGGGCAGAGTCACCCTGACAGCAGACACATCCACAAGCACAGCCTACATGGAGCTGAGAAGTCTGAGAGCTGAGGACACAGCTGTGTACTACTGTGAGAGACACAGTGTGAGAACCCACATCCTGGAAGTGTCAGAAACCCTGGTGAGAGCGCAGCTGTGATGGGTAATTGAGGAGTGATACAAACAAGGATTATCTGATTTCCTGATACCAACGTGTCAGGGGTTTTGGACAAAATATACTCTTGTGCACATCATTCTATCTACAAAGGTTTGAAGTGACAGATACACAGAAAGAATGATCCTAGTTAAACACTTTGCATAAAATTTTTTATTACATTTTATTTTATTTTATTTTTATAAATTAATTTTTATTGGTGTTCAATTTACCAATATACAGAAAAACACCCAGTGCTCATCCCATCAAGTGTCTGCCTCAGGGCCCGTCACACATTCCTCCCCACCCCCCGACCTCCTCCCTTCCACCATCCCTAGTTCGTTTCCCAGAGTTAGGAGTCTTTATGTTCTGTCTCCCTGATATTTCCCACACGTTTCTTTTCCCTTCCTTTATATTCCCTTTGACTATTATTTATATTCCCCAAATGAGTGAGAACATACACTGTTTTTCCTTCTCTGATTGACTTACTTCACTAAGCATAATACCCTCCAGTTCCATCCACGTTGAAGCAAATGGTGGGTATTTGTCGCTTCTAATGGCTGAGTAATATTCCATTGTATACATAAACCACATCTTCTTTATCCATCATCTTTCGATGAACACCGAGGCTCCTTCCACAGTTTGGCTATTGTGAACATTGCTGCTATAAACATCGGGGTGCAGGTGTCCGGCATTTCAGTGCATCTGTATCTTTGGGGTAAATTTCCAGCATGGCAATTACTGGGTCGTAAGGCAGTCCTATTTTTAACTCTTTGAGGAACCTCCACACAGTTTTCCAGAGTGGCTGCACCAGTTCACTTTCCCACCAACAATACAGGAGGGTTCCCCTTCCTCCACATCCTCTCCAACATTTGTTGTTTCCTGCCTTGTTAATTTTCCCCATTCTCACTGGTGTGAGGTGGGATCTCATTGTGGTTTTGATTTAAATTTCCCTGATGGCAAGTGATGTAGAGCATTTTCTCATGTGCATGTTGGCCATGTCCATGTTTTCCTCTGTGAGATTTCTCTTCATGTCTTTTGCCCATTTCATGATTGGATTGTTTGTTTCTTTGGTGTTGAGTTTAATAAGTTCTTTATAGATTTTGGAAACTAGCCCTTTATCTGATATGTCGTTTGCAAATATCTTCTCCCATTCTGTAGGTTGTCTTTTAGTTTTGTTGACTGTATCCTTTGCTGTGCAAAAGCTTCCTATCTTGATGAAGTCCCAATAGTTCATTTTTGCTTTTGTTTCTTTTGCCTTTGTGGATGTATCTTGCAAGAAGTTACTGTGGCCAAGTTCAAAAAGGGTGTTGCCTGTGTTCTCCTCTAGCATTTTGATGGACTCTTGTCTCACATTTAAATCTCTCATCCATTTTGGGTTTATCTTTGTGTATGTTGAAAGAGAGTGGTCTAGTTTCATTCTTCTGCATGTTGATGTCCAATTTTCCCAACACCATTTATTGAAGAGACTGTCTTTCTTCCAATGGATAGTCTTTCCTCCTTTATCGAATATTAGATGACCATAAAGGTCAAGGTCCACTTCTGGGTTCTCTATTCTGTTCCATTGATCTATGTGTCTGTTTTTGTGCCAGTACCACACTGTCTTGATGACCACAGCTTTGTAATACAACTTGAAATCTGGCATTGTGATGCCCCCAGCTATGGTTTTCTTTTTTAAAATTCCCCTGGCTATTCGGGGTCTTTTCTAATTCCACACAAATCTTAGAATAATTTGTTCTAACTCTCTGAAGAAAGTCCATGGTATTTTGATAGGGATTGCATTAAACGTGTAAATTGCCCTGGGTAACATTGACATTTTTACAATATTAATTCTGCCAATCCATGAGCATGGAATATTTTTCCATCTCTTTGTGTCTTCCTCAATTTCTTTCAGAAGTTTTCTATAGTTTTCAGGGTATGGATCCTTTACCTCTTTGGTTAGGTTTATTCCTAGGTATCTTATGATTTTGGGTGCAATTGTAAATGGGATTGACTCCTTAACTTCTCTTTCTTCAGTCTCATTGTTAATGTATACAAATGCCATTGATTTCTGGGCATTGATTTTGTATCCTGCTACACTACCAAATTGCTGTATGAGTTCTAGCAATCTTGGGGTGGAGGCTTTTGGGTTTTCTATGTAGAGTATCATGTCATATTAATAAGATAGATAAACCATTAGCCAACCTTATTAAAAAGAAGAGAGAGAAGACTCAAATTAATAAAATCATGAATGAGAAAGGGGAGATCACTACCAACACCAAGGAAATACAAACGACTTTAAAAACATATCATGAACAGCTCTACGCCAATAAGTAAGGCAATCAGGAAGAAATGGACACATTTCTGGAAAGCCACAAACTACCAAAACTGGAGCAGGAAGAAATAGAAAACTTGAACAGGCCAATAACCAGGGAGGAAATTGAAGCAGTCATCAAAAACCTCCCAAGACACAAAAGTCCAGGGCCAGATGGCTTCCCAGGGGAATTCTATCAAACGTTTAAAGAAGAAATCATACCTATTCTACTAAAGCTATTTGGAAAGATAGAAAGAGATGGAGTACTTCCAAATTCGTTCTATGAGGCCAGCATACCTTAATTCTGAAACCAGACAAAGACCCCACCAAAAAGGAGAATTACAGACCAATATCCCTGATGAACATGGATGCAAAAATTCTCAACAAGATACTAGCGAACAGGATCCAACAACACATTAAGAAAATTATTCACCATTACCAAGTAGGATTTATCCCTGGGAAACAAGGCTGGTTCAACACTCGTAAAACCATCAATGTGATTCATCATATCAGCAAGAGAAAAACCAAGAACCATATGATCCTCTCATTAGATGCAGAGAAAGCATTTGACAAAATACAGCATCCATTCCTGATCAAAACACTTCAGAGTGTTGGGATAGAGGGAACTTTCCTCGACATCTTAAAAGCCATCTACGAAAAGCCCACAGGGAAATATCATTCTCAATGGGGAAGCACTGGGAGCCTTTCCCCTAAGATCAGGAACAAGACAGGGATGTCCACTCTCACCACTGCTATTCAACATAGTACTGGAAGTCCTCGCCTCAGCAATCAGACAACAAAAAGACATTAAAGGCATTCAAATTGGCAAAGAAGAAGTCAAACTCTCCTTCTTCGCTGATGACATGATACTTTATAACATTTTATTGTGCAGATTTTTGCAACCTATTTGGACACAAATGGTGAAAATCCTTGAGGTCTTATCTGGGAAGTGTTGGAAATTGTTGTGCTACACAATCTGAGACTGTTGATTTGCCTGCAACAGGGTCAAAAATTTTCCCACTTGTATTGAAATGTGACAGTGTCCAGGGTGAGGTGCAGCTGCTGGAGTCTGGGGGAGACCTGGTGAAGCCTGGAGGTTCCCTGAGACTCTCCTGTGTGGCCTCCGGATTCACCTTCAGTAACTACAGCATGAGTTGGGTCCACCAGGCTCCAGGGAAGGGGCTGCAGTAGGTCACAACTATTAGCAATAGTGGAAGTAGCACAAACCACGCAGACGCAGTAAAGGGCCAATTTACTATCTCTAGAGACAACACCAAGAACACGCTGTGTCTACAGATGAGCAGCCTGAGAGCCAATGACATGGCCATGTACTTACTGTGCAAGGGACACAGTGAGGGGACCTCATTGTGAGCCCAGGCACAAACCTCCCTGTAGAAGGAGATCAGAACCACCAGGGGTGTGCACTCCTCACCTCTTGTGTCTTGAAGGCCCAGGAGCAGGTGCAGATGGAGCTTCTGGGAAGGTTTCCTGTCAGGGTCTGGGCTTCCTCTCCAAGGAGCACTTTCCCAAGGGAGTCTCTCTGACACAGGATTCTGTGCTCACCTTCTCAGTCTCTAACTTATAAAGTTCATTGTCATAGAAAGAGAAATATTCAAATGTCCATAAATGACAGTGACTCTTGCTTTGCTTATTCCTTATTTAGTTTCTGATTTGGAAACTTTGCTTGTTTTACTCAACAGCTCTTCTTATATGCACAAGGATATATTTGCTTAAACTTTCTTACTACTCTCCCTAAATATCAGTTTATTACTCATATCTCTTACTGCAACTTTTCCTTTATAACGTCCCAGCTGGGGATCCCTGGGTGGCGCAGTGGTTTAGCGCTTGCCTTTGGCCCAGGGCGTGATCCTGGAGACCCAGGATCGAATCCCACGTCGGGCTCCTGGTGCATGGAGCCTGCTTCTCCCTCTGCAATGTCTCTGTCTCTGTCTCTCTCTCTCTCTCTCTCTCTCTGTGACTATCATAAATAAATAAAAATTTAAAAAATTTTTTAAAAAGTCCCAGCTGTATACATGGATTACAACAGGTCAAACCAACTAGTGTGCATGGTTCTTTGAAACAGCATAAAGTACATTCTACTCATGACCCTACAAAAGCTCAAAAATCAAAAGGAGAGAAGACGTAGTGCTGGTATGACCTCAGTCTTGAACCACACTGACAGAATACAGATTAGAATTAGCCTGGGAAAGCAAGGAACACCAAGAAGTACATTGTGAGGAGTGTAGTCTAAAGAGCCCCCCCACACACACACACACGAGTACAATCCTTTATCACCTTCATCATTGTGTCTGTTGATTGCAGGGCAGGCCTCTAAGCAAGTCATAAGTGCTTGGATTTGGGATGGACACTGGCTCAAAATGTGTGTTGTGGGTCAGTGGTGGGGAGAAGGTCTTGCTCCAGGAGGGGCTTGTGTGGAGTCAGTGTCTATCCTGCATCAAAGGAAGAAATTCAAGGTTTCCTGCTGCATTTCCCGTGGGTTGGGCAGGAAGAGAAGAGGGAGGACTGGTGATCACAGGAGTAAGCAGGTGACACAAAAGATACGGTGTGATGAAATTTCAACTAAACTATTATGAAAACTGAGAGAAAAAAAGTGGAGGAGGATCTTCCCCCTGCAGGGAATAACTCATGGATCCTTCAGGTGCTGATATCAGCTCACTGTATGTGACCTCTACATCTCTGTTGGAACCTAACGTCCATGTGATGAGAGGAGGAAGTGGGGCCTTAGGGGAGCATTTAGGTCAGGAGGTGCAGTCTCATAATGGGATCAGGAACCTTATACAGCAGGACTGGGAAAGCTCCCCACACTCTCACCCCTTGTGAGGTGATGGGTAAAGGACAGGCTAGGACGGGGGCACTCTCCAGACACCACATCTGCCTGCACCTGGACCTCAGACATCCCAGACTTCAGAACTGTGAGAATGAATCTGTTGTTTAATCCACCCAGTCTGGAAATGCGGTGACATCACCCAGACACACTAAAACAGTGTCTTTCCACTTTTTTTGTCCTCTACAAACTGTTTCCAAGAACACACTCAATTTATGACAAAAGAGAACAGGAAACCCAAACTTGGACTCACTGTCCTCAGCCACCTTCAATACCCCTGTTCTTAGCAGCTATGCATCACGTTGGTGTAACACATTCTTCCTACTACCCTTGGGTTCTTTTGACCCATTAGTATCCTGGGATTCCTCCCAATTTACTACCTGAGCTGCTTTAACCCAGGCACATCTCCATGGAAATGGAGGTCTAAAACTTCATAATTTCCTGTCTGCTGCTCAAAATACTATACAGAATAATCTGGAGCAGCCTCCATCCTGCCCTCATCGTCACAGCTATATATCCCTATGACAACATCCACACCATCTACATCCAAAACGACGTTGATTTTCTACCCTGAACTTGCAATTCCTGTTCTCACAGAACTCTGAGTGATTTCCTTTGTGATCAGAATTAATCGATAAATATCTCTCATGTTCCAGGAACAAGCAAGCTCAGGAGCTTTAGTCCAGCATCTTAACTCCTCCTTCCCAATGCTGTTAGAGCAAACACCTTGTGGGGAATTCCCTCTGTTTTATATGCAGGGATTAAAATGGGGATTCTGGAATTTGATGTCAAAGTCAACTAAATTTATATCCTTCCCAACTCTTATCTCAGTCCTGTGGATTCATTTTGTGTTTGAGTGTATGTTGTACAATTATTAAATTATTTTGCACTAAGTAATGGCGAATGTGTGGTCCATGTACATATTGTCCCTAATTAGTAAATAGAGAGGAACCACCTCTCAACACATGACACGAGCTTTGGGCAAGAGGTTGGGCAACCTCCGCAAGGAAAAGAATTTTGGGACTATTATTATCACAACTCTATATCTTCATGCCATTGAGGAAGATGCACTTTGGATGGTGTGGGCAGCTGGCAGTCTCCCTGATGTACAGGATCCCCTCAGGGATGGAAACTGCTGGATCTGGAGACAGAACTGTACTCCTGTCTCATTTGGCAGGGTCAAAGAGACTGACCTGAGAAACCCAAAATTGAGGTGGATCAGACCAGGAAAATAGAATTGAAATTCCTTAATCATGGCATTTTCTCTAAGTTTCTCTCTTCCGCTGTTTGTACAAAACCCAGTTTTAGTTCCTGCTCCAGAAAAACATCTTTATGATAGAGTTCACATAGGGTGCTGGGTCTGGGTTCAGAGAGTGTCTGTGGGGTGTGCTGCATGCTCTGTGCTGTCTTGTTTGGGCTGCTATTTCCTCCAGGACAGGCATCTACACAGGCCATCCTTGCCTGCAGTGAGCAGTGTGTGGTGCCTGGCCAGCATGTGGTGAGTTTTAACTGGGTGTGTTCTGGTCTGCTTGATAGATGAGCCCTGATTCCCCCTCCACTAGAACTGAGGCCCTGATGAATTCTCTGGTCTGGAGATGTGGGTGGGAAAGTGTGCAGCCATTCAGGGAAACCATACGGTGTGACATCAAATAAGTAATAGTAGACCTACTCTATGATCCAGCAAGTGTACAACTGGGCATTTACTCTAAGAATACAAAAGTACTAAGATGCTTGGGTGGCTCAGGAGTTTAGTGCATGCCTTCAGCTCAGGTCATGTTCCCAATCAGGGGTTTGAGTCTCATATCGGGTCCCTGGGAGGAGCCTCTTTCTCACACTTTGTCACTGTCTTTGTGTCTCCCATGAATAAATAAATAAAATAATTAAAATGTAAAGTATTCTGAGACAACTGGGTGGCTCAGTGGTTGAGCATCGCCTTTGGCTTATGGCATAATCCCAGAGTTTGGGGATCGATTCCCACATCGGGCTTCCCGCATTTAGCCTACTTCTCCCTCTGCTGTGTCTCTGTCTCTCTCTGTGTGTTTTTCTCATTTATAAATAAATAAAGTCTTCAAAGAAATAAAAGAAAAAAATACAAAAATACAAATTCAAAGGGATACATGCACCTGGATTTTTACAGCAGCTTTATGTACATTAGTCAAACTATCGAAACTATCCATACATGGAATGAAATCTAAACCTTTTGGAACTATGGGGATGGAGGTAGCAAGTTTAATGCTAAGTGAAGTGAGTCAGTGAAAGTAGGGCAATCACTGTATTATTTCAGTCATGTACTGAATTTAAGAAAGAAAAAAACATGAGCAAATGGGAATAAAGTCGATACGTAGACCAAGGATATATACAGACAATGCTATAAAACTAGGAATCAATTACTAGAAGGAGTTTAGAAGAAACTCAAAAACATGGAGGTTAAAGGGAATCCTACTAAATGATGAACGGCTCAACAAGGAAATGAGAAAAGTACTAAAAATATTCTTGCACACTAATGAAAATGAAAGCATATCTATTCAAAACTGCTGCCATACAAAAAGATAGTCATAAGAGGGAAATAAATTGCACCACAAGTTTTCCTCCAACAATTTGAAAAAGAAAAACAAATAAACAAACTATCCTCACACGTAAAGGAATTGGAGAAAGAACAGCAGGTAAGCGCTACACCAAGTAGAAGAAGAGATATAATAAAGATTCTAGCAAAACTCAATGAAATAGAGACTAGATGAAATCTAGAACACATCAATCTTACAAGGATCTGGGTCTTTGAAAGAATTAATAAGCTATATACACACCTAGCAAGGTAATTAAAAAGGAAAAGCTGAAAGAGGAAGTAGAAAACAAGAAAATATCAATAAAATTGAGGAAATTGGGGCTGCTATCAAAATCCTCCCAAGAAAGAAACACCCAGGGCCTGATGGCTTCCCAGGAGATTTCTTCCAAACATTTAAAGAAGAAATAGTACTGATAGGACTGAAGCTGTTTCAAACGATAGAAAAAGAAGGATTACTTCTAAATCCCTTCTATGGGGCCAGCATTACCTTGATCCCAATACCAGACGAAAATACCGCCAAAAGGGGAATTATAAACCATTTTTCCTGATAACATGGATGTAAAATTCTCAACCAAGACACTAGACAACAGGATCAAATAATACATAAAGACCAGTATTCACCGTTACCAGGTGGGATTTGTCCCTGGAATAATACGGTGGCCCAAAATATGTAAAACAATGAGTGTAATAGTACACATCAATAATAAAAAAGACAGGGACTCCTGAATGGCTCAGTGGTTTAGTGCCTGCCTTCGGCCCAGAGCATGATCCTGAAGTCCCAGGATTGAGTCCCATGTAGAATCCCTGCATGGAGCCTGTTCTTCTGCCTGTGTCTCTGACTCTCTCTCTCTCTCTCTCTCTCTCTCTCTCTCTCTCTCTCTCTCTCAAATAATAAATAAATAAAAAATAAATAAATAAATAAATAAATAAATAAAATCTTAAAAAAATAATAGAAAAGGCAAGACGTATATGGTCCTTTCTCTAAATGCAGAGAACTTATAGGCCAAGTTACAGCACGCATTGCTGATTAATATTCTTAAAGTAGGGAATCCCTGGGTGGCGCAGTGGTTTATCACCTGCCTTTGGCCCAGGGCGCGATCCTGGAGACCCGGGATCGAATCCCACGTCGGGCTCCCGGTGCATGGAGCCTGCTTCTCCCTCTGCCTGTGTCTCTAACTCTCTCTCTCTCACTGTGTGCCTATCGTAAATAAATAAAAATAAAAAAAAAATTCTTAAAAAAATATTCTTAAAGTAGAGGATAGAGAAAACATTCTTAAATGTCTTAAAAGCTAATTATGAAACGTTCAGAATGAATCTCATACCAACTGGGGATCAAAAGAGCTTAAAAAATGTTCAGGGGGATCCCTAGGTGGCGCAGCGGTTTCGTGCCTGCCTTTGGCCCAGGGCGCCGTCCTGGAGACTCAGGATCGAATCCCACATTGAGCTCCCGGAGCATGGAGGCTGCTTCTCCCTCTGCCTATGTCTCTGCCTCTCTCTCTCTCTCTCTCTGTGACTATCATAAATAAATAAAAAAATTTAAAGCAAAGTTCACGAAGTTCAGGAAGACAGCGGAGGTGCCCACTCTCACCACTTCCGCTCACAAAAGAAGTATAATTCCTAGAATCAACAATAATACAACAAAATAAATAAAAAACATTCAAAATGGCAAAGAAGAAATCAAACTCTGCTTCTGTAGAGAGCATGATATTTGTATGTAAACTCCAAGAGATACCACCTAAAATTTCTATAAATGATATAGCAAATTAGCGACATGGCAGGAGAGGAAACCAAGGCATAGAAGACAGCTGCATTCCTACACACTAACAATGATACTGATAACAGAGAAAAGAGTGTATTGAACTCATTTACAATGGCAACAACCATAGGATATATAGGATTAAACCTAACCAATGAGGTCAAGGATCTGTACTTTAAATCTAGAAAACACTTATGAAAGAAATTAATGAAACACAAAGAGAGGGAGAACATCCAATGCTCATGGATCAGAAGAATAAACATTTTGAAAATGTCTAAGTTACCCAGGACAATCTAGACATTGAATTCAATTCCTGTTAAAATACCACAATCTTTCTTCCCAGTGATGGAACAAATAATCCTAAGATTTCTACAAAATCAGAAAAGATCTCCATTTGCCAGAGTAAGGTTTACAAAAAAGCCAAAGCTGGGGACATCAGAATGCCCGATTTAATGCTTTATGAAAAAGCTGTGATCATTAAGACAGTCTGGTCCTGGCACAATAACAGACACAAAGATCAACAGAACAGAATAGAGAACCCAGAAATGGACCCTTAAATGTATGCTCAATAATCTCTGACAAAATAGGGAAGAATATCCCTTGGGAAAATAAAACAGTCTCAAAAATAATTGGCATGGTGAGAATTGAACAGCCCCTGTAGAACAATTAAAGGGACAAATCTCATATGCAAGTAAAGAAGATAAATTCAAAATGCTTAAAAGATCTAAATGTGAGATAACAATCCATCAAAATCTCTGCGAGGAGAAGAGAGGGAACAACATTTTTTAACTTAGCCACAGCAATTTCTTGCAAGGCATATCTATAATGGCAAGGGAAACAAAAGCAAAAATGAATTTTGGGAGCTCCATCAACATAAAAATGCCCTGCAGAGGAAAGGAATCTGATAAAAGAACAAAAGCACAACACATAGAAGGGTAGATGATATTAGCAATTGACATATCAGACAAAGGGCTTTCTATCAAACATGTATAATGAACTTATCAAAAACGACACCCAAGGAAAAAGGAACCCAGTAAAGAAACGGGGAGAAAACATAAACAGAAATTTATCCAATAAAACGTACATATGGCCAACAAGTCCATGAAAAAATGCTCCACATCACTTGCTATCAAGGAAAAGCACATCCACAATCATCTGTCACTTTACACCACAGAGAATAAAGAAAATTAATACAATAGAAAAATAACAAATGGTGGAGGGACGTGGAGAAAGGGGAACCCTCTTGCACTGTTGGTGGGAATGTGAACTGGTGCAGCCACTCTGGAAAACTGTGTGGATTCCTCAAAGAGTTAAAAATAGATCTGCCCTACGACCCAGCAATTGCACTGCTGGGCATTTACCCCAAAGATACAGATGCAATGAAACGGCAGGACACCTGCATCCCAAAGTTTATTACAGCCATGTCTACAGGACCAAATCCTTGGGTAAGCCATGATGTCCTTTGACAGATGAATTGATAAACATATGAGGTTTATATATACAAAGGGATATTTCTCTGTCACCAGAAAGGATCAATAGCTATTATTTCTTCAAGGTATATGGAATTACAGGGTATTATGCCAATGGAATAAGTTAATCGGAAAAGGACAATCATCATGGATTCACTCATATGTGGAATATAGAAACAGTAAAAGGGATCGTAAGGGAAGGAGGGAAACTGAGTGGGGATAAATCAGGAGGAAGACAAACCATGACAGATTCCTATCTCTGGGACTCGAACAAAGGGGTGCAGAAGGGCAGGTGGATGTTGGGACGTGGTCCCTGGGTGATGGGCACTAAAGAGGGCATTTGATCAGATGAGCACTTGGTGTTACTATATGTTGGCAAATTGAACTTAAATAAAATATTGAATAAATAAATGAAAAATAAATTATTGAAGAGAGATAATATTATGAGCAATAACATGCCAATATATTCAGCAATCTGGAAGAAATAGATGCCTTCCTATAAATGTAGAAACAATGAAATCTAAAACAGGAATGAATGGAAAAGCTGTACAGACCCAAAAACCCAGAAATGAAAATCAGATATATTTAAAAGTTTTCTAACAATCAAAAATCCAAGGACAGATGGCTGCCCATGGGAATGCAACAAGCACTTAAAATAATTTAATACTTATCATGAAAATGTTTCAAAGATAGAAATTAAAGGAAACTACCAAACTCATTATCCAATGGTAGCATTTCCTTGACCTCAAAAGCAGACAAAGATCCAACTGAAAAGGAGAATTACAGACAAATATCCTTGATGGATATGGATGCAAAATTCTCACCAAGATCCTAACTAACAGGATCCAACAGTACATTAATAGGATAATTCATCATGACCAAATTCGCTTCAATTCTTGTATGCAAGGGTGGTTCAGCATCAGAAAATCAAACAATGGGATTTGACTCATTCATAAAAGAAAAGATAAGAATCATTTTGTCCTTTCATCTGAAGCCCAAAAATATTTGTCAAAAGATACTATACTTTCCTCATAAAAACCTTTTGCGGTGTAGACATACGGAGACATTCTCATCACAAAACCTACCTACAGAAGACACATGGAGAATATCATCCTCAACAGGAAAATTTGAGAGCTTTTCCCCTAAATTCAGGGACAGGACAGGGATTCCCACCCTCACCACTCTTCTGCACCATAGTACTAGAAGTCCTAGCTTCAAAAATCAGAAAACCAACAGATGTAGAAGTCGTCTAAATCATCAAAGAAAAAACTCAAACCTTCGCTCTTCACACATGACACAATACTTTAAGTTCAAATCCAAAAGATTCCTTTGAAACAATTGCTAGAACTGATACCTGAATTCAGCAAAATATAGTACATGGAAAATCAATACAAGAAAGACAGGGGCTTTTCTATATAGTGCAAATGAAACAGAAAAAAAGAAAATCAAGGAGTGGATGTAATTTATAATTTCACCATAAATAATCAGATAATGAGGAAAAAACCAACGAGGGATGGATGGATAGACTAAACATACCAGAACACTTATGAAAGACAGTATGGAAGACACAAGAGCATAGAAAATATTATTTTCATAGATTAGAAGAATGAATATTGATAAAATACTTATGCTTCCAGAGAAAGCTACACATTCAAAGCCATCCGTATAAAAATATCACCAGCATTGTTTACAGATCTAGAGCAAACCATCATGAAATATTAGGGAACCAAAAAGACCTCAAATATCCAAAGCAATCCTGTTAAAGTAAAGCAAACCTGGAAACATACTGATTCTGGTTGTCAAGGTAAATTACAACGTTGTGATCATCAGGACATTATGGTACTGGCACAAATTCAGAAAAGTTTGAGAACCCAGAAATGGACCCTGAAATCTAAGGTCAAAAAACCTTGACAAAGCAGGGAAGAATATGCAATGGAAAAAGAAAATCTCTTCAACAAATTGTGTGGGGAAAGTTGGGGAGACACATGCAGAAGAATGAAAGTGGACCCCTTTCTTATATCATTCACAACAATGGACTCAAAGTTGATGAAAGACCTAAACGTGAGTGAGGAAACCATCATAATCCTCAGGAGAACACAGAGGCACCTTTTCTATCTCGGCTGCAACTACTTCTAGATGTGTCTCCAGAGGCAAGAGAAAGAAAAGGAAAATGAACCATGGCGATTTCATCAAGGAAAGAGCATTTTCACAGCAAAGGAATCATTTGGTGTAATTAAAAAGCAACCTACAGAATGGGAGAAGATATTTTGTAAAGTCTAATCAGATTAAAGGCTCAAATTCAAATCTAAAATAAACTTATCAAGTTCAGCAGCCAATCAGAATTGGGCAGAAATTGTGAACAGACCTCCTGTCCTGTCCTGAGATCCTGCATCACACCATATATTAGGGAGCTCATCCACAAGCAAGAAGCAATTCTTTTGCTCTCCTAGATTTGCTATATATCAAATGAAATATTACAACAAAGAATTTGACAAAAAGAGGTAAAGCTTTTATTCCCCTAAATCAAAGATTTCCATAGAAATTAGGCAATAATAAAATATAAGGTATTAATATCATTCAACAGAAAGAAAAATAATTTGCTTTTATATGACATTGTCATATAAATGGTGAATGAGGACAAACCTTACAAAAAAGAGTTGAAGTTAGTAATGAGCTCAAGGAAAATACAGGATATGAATCCAACATACACATTAAAGCTAATTTCTACACACTAACAACAAATTATCACTATACAATTTAAAAAACAATCCCCTTTACAAAAGTAACAAAAATAATATTTATGATTAAAGTTCATTACGGAGAGAAAATAATTTTTAAAAATGACCTATATTAATGATAGAGTTTTTAAAAGGCACAAAGGCAAAGATAAATACGTAGATGGATTAGAAAATCATAAATCCACTGTATCACCAAAAGAAAGTGATGAACAGTTGTGAAGTAATGCATGTATATAACTTCTAAAGTATTGAATCGAGTCTGGAGCTGACTATATAGCCAGAGTACATGCAAATTGGGCCCACCCTCCACTGATTAAACCAGCCCAGCCCCGACCCTGCAGCTGGGAGAGCAGCCGGAGTCCCAGGATCCCCAGGTGACCCAATTCAGTGCTCACTACACAACAGAGATAAACTACCATGGAGTCTGTGCTCAGCTGGGTTTTCCTTGTCACTATTTTAAAAGGTAATTCATGGAGAACCAGGGACATTGAGTCTGTGAGTTGAGGTGAGTGAGAGAAACAGGGGATGTGGGACAGTTTCCTGACCAGGATGTCTTGTGTCTGCAGGTGTCGAGGGTGAGGTGCAGCTGGTGGAGTCTGGGGGACACCTGGTGAAGCCTGGGGTGTCCCTGAGACTCTCCTGTGTGGGCTCTGGATTCACCTTCAGTAGCTACTGGATGTACTGGGTCCGCCAGGCTCCAGGGAAGGGGCTCCAGTGGGTCGCATGGATTAGGTATGAAGGAAGTAGCACAAGCTACGCAGACGCTGTGAAGGGCCGATTCACCGTCTCTAGAGACAACGCCAAGAACACGCTGTATCTGCAGATGAACAGCCTGAGAGCCGAAGACACGGCCGTGTATTACTGTGTGAGGGACACATTGAGGGGACCTCAGTGTGAACCCAGACACAAACCTCCCTGTCGAAGGGGATCACGACCACCAGGGGATGCACACTCCTCACCACTTCAGTCTTGAAGGACCAGGAGCAGTTGCAGATGGAGGTTCTGAGCAGATTTACACTGGGCTTATGGGTTTCCTCTCCATGGAGCAGTATCCCCCAGGGAGTCTCTCTGAACACTTGGTTATGTGTTTACTTCTTCAGTCTCTTTCTTAGAGACTTAGAAATTCAGCTATAGCACCTGCACTTACTTATACTTAACTTTTCCTGACCCGAAATATTCATCTATGACAAATAACTCTATTCACATCATCTGAACATTTTCATGAGTCCTAGTGATGCTCACTGTGGATCAAAGGACCCCAAGCTAATATGCTGTCTTGCACATAATGGTATAGAGGAATCTGCAATCAACACAAGGGAAAAGAGACATTCTAGAAAAATGTTAATAATGGCCTGAGAGTGAGAGAGATTCCCAGCATGAAATTGGAGGGGTGTGGACGCAGAGGTGATTCACACACACACACACAAACACACACAATCAGTAGAGTATAAGATTTAATCATCTTCATCTTCATGTCAGATGAGAGCCAGGCTGGCCTCTCATCAAGTCATAAATGCCTGGATGGTGCCAGGAGGTACACTCGCTTAGGGTGTGTGTTGTGCGTCAGTGTTGGGGACGGAGTCCTGCTCCAGGATGGGCCTGTGTGGAGTCAGTGTCCCAACTGCTTCTAAAGAAGGAACCCTGGGTAATTGTTTGAGTTCTTATCTTTGGATGGAGGAGAGGCTTGTGGATGGAACGTCAGGGAGCTAGCAGGCAGTAAAGAATGCACATGGTGTGAGGAATAATTTCACTAAATAAGTATCAAACTGGAAGGACAAAAGAGAGACGTGGTCATTTTCAGTAGACAAAATTCTGAATCCCATGGAAAGGAGATGAATAATATATGGAAGCAGCATGAAACACAGAATGACAATACAAATAACTAAGATCCTACCAGATCTCAGATGGAGGCTGTCCTCTCCCCACTGTCACCAGCTGATCATGTGTCATGTGTCCTCCGTGTACTCAGAGACCAGAAGCTTCTATTGGATGCATGAGGATCCTTAAGGTGAGGAGCTTGAAGGGTCTTCCCCCTACAGGGAATAACTCGTGGATCCTTCAGGTGCTGACGTCAGCTCACTTTGTGTGACCTCTACCATCCCCATGTTGAACATAATGCCCATGAGATCAGGGGAGGAGGTGGGGCCTTTGGGGAGCACTTAGGTCAGGAGGTGCAGCCTCATGATAGGATCAGAGCCATTATAAACCAGGACTGGGAAAGCTCCCTGCACCCTGGTCCCATGTGTGGTGATGGGGATAGGACGAGCTAGGATGTGGGTGTTCTCGAGACACCACACCTCCACCTGGACCTCAAACGTCCCAGATTCCAAAGCTGTGAGAATGTTTGTTGTTTGATCTGCCGAGTCCATATATGATGTTCCAGCAGGGGCACAGGCTAATCTCTACTTATTTTTCTTTGTTAAGTTGAATTTACCAGGGCGGGGCAGGAGGGCAGATGAGTAGGGTTCTCAAGACACCTGTCCCCATCAACTTACCTAGGTAACTTTTAAATAATCCTCAAAACCTACTAATCCCACTTGAAATTTATTTTTTAATAATAAATTTATTTTTATTGGTGTTCAATTTCCCAACATGCCGAATAACACCCAGTGCTCATCCTGTCAAGTGCCCCCCTCAGTGCCCATCACCCATTCACCACCCCCTGCCCTCCTCCCCTTCCACCATCCTGAGTTCATGTCCCAGAGTTAGATGTCTTTATGTTCTGTCTCCCTTTCTGATATTTCCTACCCATTTCTTCTCCCTTTCCTTCTACTCCCTTTCACTATTATTTATATTCCCCAAATGAATGAGACCATATATATTTGTCCTTCTCAGATTGACTTATTTCACTCAGCATGATACCCTCCAGTTCCATGCACATTGAAGCAAAAGGTGGGTATTTGTCATTTCTAATGGCTGAGGAATATTCCATTTTATACATAAACCGCATCTTCTTTATCCATTCATCTTTTGATGGACCCCAAGGCTCCTTCCACAGTTTGGCTATTGTGGATATTGCTGCTATAAACATCGGGGTGCAGGTGTCCTGGCATTTCATTGCATCTGTACCTTTCGGGTAAATCCCCAACAGTGCAATTGCTGGTCAAAGGGCAGGTCTATTTTTGACTCTTTGAGGAACCTCCACACAGTTTTCCAGAGTGGCTTCACCAGTTCACATTCCCACCAAAACTGTAAGAGGCTTCCCGTTTCTCTGCATCCTCTCCAACATTTGTGGTTTCTTGCCTTGTTAATTTTCCCCATTCTCACTGGTGTGAGGTGGTATCTCATTGTGGTTTTGATTTGTATTTCCCTGATGGCAAGTGATGCAGAACATTTTCTCATGTGCATGTTGGCCATGTCTATGTCTTCCTTGTGAGATTTCTCTTCATGTTTTTTGCCCATTTCATGATTGGATTGTTTGTTTCTATGATGTTGAGTTTAATAAGTTCTTTATAGATCTTGGAAACTAGCCCTTTATCGGATATGTCATTTGCAAATATCTTCTCCCATTCTGTAGGTTGTCTTTTAGTTTTGTTGACTGTATCCTTTGCTGTGCAATAGCTTCTTATCTTGACGATGTCCCAATAGTTCAATTTTGTTTTTGTTTCTTTTGCCTTCGTGGATGTATCTTGCAAGAAGTTACTGTGGCCGAGTTCAAAAAGGGTGTTGCCTGTGTTCTCCTCTAGGATTTTGATGGAATCTTGTCTCACATTTAGATCTTTCATCCATTTTGAGTTTATCTTTGTGTTTGGTGAAAGAGAGTGGTCCAGTTTCATTCTTCTGCATGTGGATGTCCAATTTTCCCAGCACCATTCATTGAAGAGACTGTCTTTCTTCCAGTGGATCATCTTTC
The DNA here is from genome assembly GCF_048418805.1 of Vulpes vulpes. Classification (NCBI taxonomy): domain Eukaryota; kingdom Metazoa; phylum Chordata; class Mammalia; order Carnivora; family Canidae; genus Vulpes; species Vulpes vulpes. Next base: position 133,007,424 of record NC_132785.1, on the reverse strand, counting down.
CTCCTTTATCGAATATTAGTTGACCATAAAGTTGAGGGTCCACTTCTGGTTTCTCTATTCTGTTCCATTGATCTATGTGTCTGTTTTTGAGCCAGTTCCACACTGTGTGGTACTATTTTCTGGATTTTAAAACATATACATGTGCAGAAATGTATTAAAGTGAAAGGAAACATACCTTCATCAAGATGTTATTTAAATTTAATATCAACTATTATAATATTTCATTTGGATTATTTTTCTTCTTGTTAATGCCTAAAAATGCCTCCTTTGATCATCACCTTTCTCTCATTCGGGAGATTCTCTCTCCTGTGTAGAACAGATGTTCCTGAGTAGCTTGTTTTGTTTTCCTGTTGCAAGACAGACTTAAATATGTTTTTCCAGCATTGGAGTTGTGTTAGAGTCTAGTGTTCTGGAAGAGGCAGTGTCTCAAGGTCAGTTTTACTTTTCTAATTCTGGTAACTATTACCTGGAATTTCTGAAAGTTTTGTCTAAAAAGTCTAATATTTTTTATGTAAAGAGCATTAAATTTTGCTACGTATAAATTTTTGTAACCTAACAGTGAATCAATATTTTCAATCAGTTCCAAGGGCTTCCTGTTGTTCTATTCAAGTGTTACAATAAATATTTGTAGAAAATAGTCAAAAAATAATAGAAAAGACAAGGAGGGATGCCTGGGTGGCTCAGAGGTTTCGTGTGTGCCTTCGGCCAAGGGCATGATCTTGGAGTCCCAGGATCGACTCCCACGTCAGGCTCCCTGCATGGAGCCTGTTCGCCTTCTGCCTGTGTCTTTAACTTTCTTGCTCTCACTAATCCTCTCTCTGTCTCTCATGAATAAATAAATAAAATCCTTAAAGAATAATAGCATTCCTTTCTTTGTCGTAGGATTAAAGAAAGGTTATGATAAAATGATTAGTTAATTTACATTCACTTGTAGCAATTACATGAGAATTTGAATTTTGTCGTGTGTGGGTGTGTCCATTCCTGTGAATGATGGTACAGTTAGATGCTCCTACCCCAAGCTGAGCAAATCAGCAGATCCGCCCCCGGAGCATCCAGGCCCCTGCAGACATAGAGCTCCATAGTTACTGTAGGAGCTGAAAACAGGGCTCCAGAGCTGGCCGCTGCCACTGTGGTTGTTCCTCCTGGGGCCTCACAGGGTAAACAACCCCCACTGAGCCTCACGGTGGCCTCTCTGGATAAGCAGCTATACATCACTCACTGAGCCCTACACCAGGCAGGGGGCTGAGCAGCTGCCCAAGTGCTAACACCTGAATATCAGCACAACAGACCCCTCCCCAAGAAGACAAGCCTGATGGACAGGGGCAAAACAAATTATTGACAACAAGCACTGGAGTGTTCTAGGGGAAGTCAAGGGACTTACAGTATAAAGAATCAGAGGATACTCCCACTTGTTTTGCTTTGTTTTTTTTTTTTATTTTTGTTTGCTTCCTCCCCTCATTTTCTTTTTTCTCTTTTTCTTCTCTTTTTCTCTTTTTTCTTCCTTTTTGCTTTTTTCTTCTTTTCTTTTTCTTATTTCTTTCTCATCTCTCTTTTTCCCCTTTTCCCAATACAACCTGTTTTTGGCCACTCTACACTGAACAAAATGACTAGAAGGAAAACCTCACCTGAAAAGAAAAAAAAAAAACAGTCCTCTATCCCACAGAGTTACAAAATTTGGATTACAATTCAATATCAGAAAGCCAATTCAGAAGAACTATTATAAAGCTATTGGTGGCTCTACAAAAAAAGCATAAAGGACTCAAGAGACTTCATGAATGCAGAATTTGAATCTAATCAGGCAGAATCAAAAATCAATTGAATGACATGTAATCCAAACTAGAAGTCCTAACGATGAGGGTTTTGGAGGTGGAAGAATAAGTGAGTGACATAGAAGACAAGTTGATGGCAAAGAGGGAAACTGAGCAAAAGAGACAAACAATTAAAAGATCATGAGGATAGATTAAGGGAAATAAGTGACAGCCTGAGGAAGAAAAACCTACATTTAATTGGGGTTCCTGAGGGCACTGGAAGGGAAAGAGGGCCAGAATATGTATTTGAACAAATCATAGCTGAAAACTTTCCTAATCAGGGAATGAAACAGGCATTCAGATCCAGGAAATAGAGAGATCCCCCCCTAAAATCAATGAAAACCGTTCAACACCTTGACATTTAATAGTTAAGCTTACAAATTCCAAAGATAAAGAGAAGATCCTTAAAGCAGCAAGAGACAAGAAATCCCTGACTTTTATGGGGAGGAGTATTAGGGTAACAAAAGACCTCTCCACAAAGACCTGGCAGGACAGAAAGGGCTGGCAGGATATATTCAGGGTCCTAAATGAGAAGAACATGCAACCAAGAACACTTTATCCAGCAAGGCTCTCATTTAGAATAGAAGGAGAGATAAAGAGCTTCCAAGACAGGCAGGAACTGAAAGAATATGTGACCTCCAAACCAGCTCTGCAAGAAATTTTAAGGGGGAACTCTTAAAATTCCCCTTTAAGTAGTCCAATGGAACAATCCACGAAAATAGGGACTGAATAGATATCATGATGACACTAAACCCATATCTTTCAATAGTAACTTTGAACATGAATGAGTTTAATGACCCGATAAAAAGGCGCAGGTTGTCAGACTGTATAAAAAAGCAGGACCCATCTTTTTGCTGTATATAAGAGACTCATTTTACACAAAAGGACACCTACAGCCTGAAAATAAAAGGTTGGAGATAGGCCACAGTAACTTCTTGCAAGATACATCCACAAAAGCAAAAGAAACAAAAGCAAAAATGAACTATTGGGACTTCATCAAGATAAGAAGCTTTTGCACAGCAAAGGATACAGTCAACAAAACTAGAAGTCAATCTACAGAATGGGAGAAGATACTTGCAAATAACATCAGAAAAAGGGCTAGTTTCCAAAATCTATAAAGAACTTATTACACTCAACACCAAAGAAACAAACAATCCAATCATGAAATGGGCAAAAGACATGAAGAGAAATCTCACAGAGGAAGACATGGATATGGCCAACAGGCACAGGAGAAAATGCTCTGCATCACTTGCCATCAGGGAAATACAAATCCAAACCAAAATGAGATACCACCTCACACCAGTGAGAATAGGGAAAATTAACAAGGCAGGAAATCACAAATGTTGGAGAGGATGCAGAGAAAAGGGAAGCCTCTTACAGTGTTGGTGGGAATGTGAACTGGTGCAGCCACTCTGGAAAACTGTGTGGAGGTTCCTCAAAGAGTTAAAAATAGACCTGCCCTATAACCCAGCAATTGCACTGTTGGGGATTTACCCCAAAGATTCAGATGCAATGAAATGCCAGGACACCTGCACCCTGATGTTTATAGCAGCAATGTCCACAATAACCAAACTGTGGAAGGAGCCTCGGTGTCCATCAAAAGATGAATGGATAAAGAAGATGTGGTTTATGTATACCATGGAATATTACTCAGCCATTAGAAACGACAAATACCCACCATTTGCTTCGATGTGGATGGAACTGGAGGGTATTATGCTGAGTGAAGTAAGTCAATCAGAGAAGGACAAACAGTGTATGTTCTCACTCATTTGGGGAATATAAATAATAGTGAAAGGGAATATAAGGGAAGGGAGAAGAAATGTGTGGGAAATGTCAGGAAGGGAGACAGACCATAAAGACTCCTAACTCTGGGAAACAAACTAGGGGTGGTGAAAGGGGAGGAGGGCGGGGGTTGGGGGGGAATGGGTGACAGGCACTGAGGGGGACACTTGACAGGATGAGCACTGGGTGTTTTTCTGTATGTTGGTAAATTGAACACCAATAAAAATTAATTTATTAAAAAAAAAAGTTTGGAGATCCATTTACCATTTAAAGCGTCCTAAAAAGAAAGCAGGAGTAGCCATCCTCATATAAGATAAACTAAAATTTACCCCAAAGACTGTAGTGAGAGATGAAGAGGGATGCTATATCATACCTAAAGGATCTATCCAACAAGAGGATGTAGCAATCATCAATATATATGCTCCAAATGTGAGAGTTGCCAAATATATCGATTAATAACCAAAATTAAGACATACTTTGATTATAATACACTTATACTTGGTGACTTTGCTCTAGCGTTTTCTACACTCGATAGGTCTTCTAAGCACAACATCTCCAAAGAAATGAGAGCTTTAAATGATACCTTGGACCAGGTGGATTTCACAGATATCTACAGAACTTTACAAACAAACTCAACTGAATACACATTCTTCTCAAGTGCACTTGGAACTTTCCCCAGAATAGACCACATACTGGATCACAAATCACTTCTGAACCAATACCAAAAGATTGGGATTGGCCCCTGCATATTCTCCGACCGTAATGCCTTGAAATTAGAACTAAATGACCACAAGAAGTTTGGAATAACTTCAAACACGTGGAGGTTAAGGACCATCTTGTTAAAACATGAAATGGTCAATGAGAACATTAAGGACGAATTAAAAAGTTTCATGGAAACTAATGAGAATGAAGATACAACCATTTAAAATCTTTTGGATACAGCAAAAGCAGTCCTGAGGGGGAAATACATATCAATACATGCATCCATCCAAAACTGGAGAGAACTCAAATACAAAAGCTAAACTTACACCTAAAGGAGCTACAGAAAAAACGACAAATAGATCCTACACCCAGCAGAAGAAGAGAGTTAATAAAATTCAAGCAGAACTCAATGAAATCGAGACCAGAAGAACTGTGGAAAAGATCAGCAAAACCAGGAGACGGTTCTGTGAAAGATTAATGAGATAGATGAACCACTAACCTGTCTTATTAAATAGAAGAGAGAGAAGACTCAAATTAATACAATCATGAATGAGAAAGGAGAGATCACTACCACACCCGGGAAATAAAAACCTTTTTAAAAACATATTATGAACAACTATACACCAATAAATTAAGCAATCTAGAAGAAATGGACGCATTCCTGGAAAGCCACAAACTACCAAAACTGGAACTGGAAGAAATAGAAAACCTGAAAATGCCAATAACCAGGGAGGAAATTGAAGCAGTCATCAAAAACCACCCAAGACACAAAAGCACAGGGACAGATGGCTTCCCTGGAAAATTGTATCAAACTTTTAAAGAAGAAACCATACCTATTCTACTAAAGCTATTTGGAAAGATAGAAAGAGTTGGAGCACATCCAAATTCGTTCTAGGAGGCCAGCATCACCTTAGTTCCAAAACCAAAGACCCCACCAAAAAGTAGAATTACAGAACAATACCCCTGATGAACATGGATGCAAAAATTCTCAACAATATACTAGCAAATAGGATCCAACAACACATTAAGAAAATTATTCACCATGACCAAGTAGGATTTATTCCTGGGACACAAGGCTGGTTCAACACTTGTAAAACAATCAATGTGATTCATCCTATGAGCAAGAGAAAAACCAAGAAGCATATGATCCTCTCAATAGATGGAGAGAAAGAATTTGACAAAATACAGCATCCATTCCTGACCAAAACTCTTCAGAGTGTAGGGATAGAGGGAACATTCCTCAACATCTTAAAAGCCATCTACGAAAAGTCCACAGCAAATATTATTCTCAATATGGAAGCACTGGGAGCCTTTACCCTAAGATCAGGAACAAGACAGGGATGTCCACTCTCACCAATGCTATTCAACATAGGACTGGAAGTCCTAGCCTCAGCAATCAGACAACAAAAAGACTTTAAAGGCATTCAAATTGGCAAAGAAGAAGTCAAAATCTCCCTCTTTGCCGATGACATGATACTCTACATAGAAAACCTCAAAAATCTCCACCCCAAGATTGCTAGAACCAATACAGCAAGTTGGTAACTTGGCAGGATACAAAATCAATGCCCAGAAATCAGTGGCATTTCTATACACTAACAATGAGACTGAAGAAAGAGAAATTAACGAGTCAATCCCATTTACAATTGCACCCAAAAGCATACGATACCTTGGAATTAACCTAACCAAAGACGTAATGATCTATACTCTAAAAACTATGGAACACTTCTGAAAGAAATTGAGGAAGACACAAAGAGATGGAAAAATATTCCATGCTCATGGTTGGTTTGGCAGAATTAATATTGTGAAAATGTGGGATCCATGGGTGGCGCAGTGGTTTGGCACCTGCCTTTGGCCCAGGGCACGATCCTGGAGACCCGGGATCGAATCCCACGTCAGGCTCCCAGTGCATGGAGCCTGCTTCTCCCTCTGCCTGTGTCTCTGCCTCTCTCTCTCTCTCTCTCTCTCTCTGTGTGACTATCATAAATAAAAAAATTAAAAAAAAATATTGTGAAAATGTCAATGTTACCGAGGGCAATTTACACGTTTAATGCAATCCCTATCAAAATACCATGGACTTTCTTCAGAGAGTTAGAACAAATTATTTTAAAATTTGTGTGGAATCAGAAAAGACACCGAATAGCCAGGGGAATTTTAAAAAAGAAAACCATATTCTGGGGCATCACAATGCCAGATTTCAGGTTGTGCTACAAAGCTGTGTTCATCAAGACAGTGTGGTACTGGCACAAAAACAGACACATAGATCAATGGAACAGAATAGAGAACCCAGAAGTTGACCCTGACCTTTATGGTAAACTAATATTCGATAAAGGAGGAAAGACTATCCATTGGAAGAAAGACAGTCTCTTCAATAAATGGTGCTGGGAAAATTGGACATCCACATGCAGAAGAATGAAACTAGACCACTCTCTTTCACCATACACAAAGATAAACTCAAAATGGATGAAAGATCTAAATGTGAGACAAGATTCCATCAAAATCCTAGAGGAGAACACAGGAAACATCCTTTTTGAACTCAGCCACAGTAACTTCTTGCCAGATACATCCACGAAGGCAAGAGAAACAAAAGCAAAAATGAACTATTGGGACTTCATCAAGTAAAGAAGCTTTTGCACAGCAAAGGATACAGTCAACAAATCTAATAGGCAACCTACAGAATGGGAGATGATATTTGCAAATGACGTATCAGATAAAGGGCTAGTTTCCAAGATCTATAAAGAACTTCTTAAACTCAACACCAAAGAAACAAACAATCCAATCATGAAATGGGCAAAAGACATGAACAGAAATCTCACAGAGGAAGACACAGACATGGCCAACAGCCAACATGCACATAAGAAAATGCTCCGCATCACTTGCCACCAGGGAAATACAAATCCAAACCACAATGAGATATCACCTCACACCAGTTAGAATGGGGAAAATTAACAAGGCAGGAAACCACAAATGTTGGAGAGGATGCAGAGAAAGGGAAGCCTCTTACACTGTTGGTGGGAATGTGAACTGGTGCAGCTACTCTGGAAAACTGTGTGGAGGTTCCTCAAAGACTTAAAAATAGACCTGCCCTATGACCCAGCAATTGCACTGTTGGAGATTTACCCCAAAGATACAGATGCAATGAAATGCTGGGACACCTGCACCCTGATGTTTATAGCAGCAATGTCCAATAGCCAAACTGTGGAAGTAGCCTCGGTGTCCATCAAAAGATGAATGGATAAAGAAGATGTGGTTTACGTATACCATGGAATATTACTCAGTCATTAGAAATGACAAATACTCAGCAATTCCTTCAACGTGGACTGGAGAGTATTGTGCTGAGTGAAATGAGTCAATTGGAGAAGGACAAGCATTATAGGTTCTCATTCATTTGGGGAATATAAATAATAGTGAAAGGGAATATAAGGGAAGGGAGAAGAAATGTGTGGGAAATATCAAAAGGGGAGAGAATATAAAGACTCCTAACTCTGGGAAATGACCTAGGGGTGGTGGAAGGGGAGGAGGGCGGGTGGTGGGGTGAATGGGTGACGGGCACTAGGGGGGCACTTGACAGGATGAGCACTGGTGTTATTATGTATGTTGGTACATTGACCACTAATAAAAAATAAATTTAGTAAAAAAAAATAAAAAAATAAAAATAAGGATTCATCTATGAAGGCAAGACAAACAAGAGCAAAATTGAATTATTGGGTCTCCCTCAAGATAGAAAGCTTCTGCACATCAATAAAACAGTCAAAAAAACTAACAGACAACCTACAGATTGGGAGAAGATATTTTCAAATAATATATCAGATAAAGAGCTAGTATCTAAGATCTATAAAGAACTTATTAAACTCAACAGTAAAGAAGAAAAGAATCTGAGTAAGCTCAGAAAGGTCAGTGAACTATAGAAAATAACAAACCTATTATTTCTATAAAAGAACTCTGCAGAACAAAGAAAATCAAGGACTGGGTGCAATTTATAATTACACCAGAAATCGTCAGGTAATGAAAAATCCTAACCAAAGTGCCATGGTTGTATGGTCTGAACATTCCAGAATTAGAAGAATGCATATTGATAAAATATCTATGCTACCAAAAGCAAGTGACATATTCAAAGCCATCCGTATTTATATATCACCAAAATTTTTCAAAGAGCTAGAGAAAACATCAGAAAATTTTTGGGGAACCACAAAGAGCTCAAATAGCCAAAGCAATCCTGAAAAATTAAAGCAAAGCTGTAGACACCCTGATTCTGGTTGTCAAGGTAAATTACAACGTTGTGATAATCAGGACACTATGGCACTGGCACAAATACAGACGTATAGATAAATAGAAAAGTTTGAGTACCCAGAAATGGAACCTGAAGTCTGTGGTCATAAATCCTGACAAAGCAGGGAAGCATATTCAATGGAAAAAAAAGAAAGTCTCTTGAACAAATGGCATTGGGAATATTGGAGACCCACATGCAGAAGAATGAAAGGGGACACTTTTCTTAGATCATTCACAGCAATGGACTCAAAGTTGATGAAAGATCTAAATGAGTTGGGAAACCATCAGCATCCTCAGGAAAACACAGGCAGCACTTTTTCGACCTCAGCTGCAACCACTTCTAGAGGTGTCTCCAGAGGCAAAAGAAAGAAAAGGAAAATGAAGCATGGGGAATTCATCAAGAAAGAGCATTTTCACAGCAAAGGAATCACTCAGTCTAATTGAAAGGCAACCTACAGAATGGGAGAAGATATTTGGAAATGTCTTTTCAGATTAAAGGTTCGTATTCCTATCTAAAATGAATGTCTCAAGCTCAACAGCCACAAGTATCTCTAATGAGAATTGGGCAGAAGTTGTGAAAAGACTTCCTATCTCCCTTTCTGATATTTCCTACCCATTAAAGACTCATAACTCTGGGAAACGAACTAGGGGTTGTGGAAGGGGAGGAGGGCAGGGGGTGGGGTGAATGCGTGAAGGGCACTGAGGGCGGCACTTGACGGGATGATCACTGGGTGTTATTCTGTATGTTGGCAAATTGAACACCCATAAAAAATAAATTTATTAAAAAAAGACTTCCTATCCTATCCTGAGATCCCACATCACACCGTATATTAGGGAGCTCATCCTCATGCAAAACGAAATTCATTTGTTCTCACAGATTTGCCATATATCAAACAAAATATTAGAAGAAAGTGTCTGAAAGAAAAGAAGGAAACATCAATGCCCCTACGTCGAAGATTACCATAGAAATTTCGCAATAATAAAATAAAAGATTTTAAAATCATTCAACAGGAATAAAACAATTTGTTTACATATACATAGTCAACGAGGAAAATCATTCCAAAAAAAAAAAAAAACAGTTAAAGGTAGGTAATGAACTCAGGGAAATTTCAGGATATCAAATAAAATTAGACCATAAAATTAATTTCTACACACTAACAACCAAATTTCTCTATAAAATATACAAAACATTTCCCTTACACTGGTTTCAAAAATAAATATTTGTGGTTACACTTCTCTAAGGAGTGGAAATGCATTTAAAAGTGAACTATATTAATGAGAGACTTTCAAAATGACACAGAAATGCAAAGATAAATACGCTAATGGATTAGAACATCATAAATTCACTGTGCCATCAAAAGAATGTCATCTGCTGTTGTGAAGTAATGCTTGTATATAACTTGTAAAGAATTGAATCTAAGACTGGTGCTGACTATATAGTCAAAGGACATGCAAATAGGCCCTCCCAAGGCTGATTAAATCAGCCCAGCCCGACCCTAAAGCTGGGGAGGAGCCCCTGCCCCAGGATCCCCCGGTGGACCCTTTCAGTGCTCACGACACAACACAGACAAACTACCATGGAGTCTGTGCTCAGCTGGGTTTTCCTTGTCGTTATTTTAAAAGGTAATTCATGGAGAACAAGGGAGCTTGAGTCTGTGAGTGGAGGTGAGTGAGAGAAATGGGATGTGGGACAGTTTCCTGACCAGGATGTCTTGTGTCTGCAGGTGTCCAGAGTAAGGTGCATCTGGTGGAGTCTGGGGGAGAACTGGTGAAGCCTAGGGGGTCCCTGAGACTCTCCTGTGTGGCCTCTGGATTCACCTTCAGTAGCTACAGCATGCAGTGGGTCCGTCAGACTCCCGGGATGGGGCTGCAGTGGGTCACAGATATTAGGTTTGATGGAAGTAGCACAAGCTACGCAGACGCTCTGAAGGGCCGATTCACCATCTCCAGAGACAATGCCAAGAACACGCTCTATCTGTAGAAGAACAGCCTGAGAGCCGAGTATACGGCCGTGTATTACTGTGTGAGGGACACAGTGAGGGGACCTCAGTGTGAATCCAGACACAAACCTCCCAGTCGTAGGGGATCCGGACCACCAGGGAGTGCACACTCCTCACCACTTTTGTCTTCAAGGCCCAGTAGCAGGTGCAGAGGGACGTTCTGGGCAGGTTTCCTGTCAGGGTCTGGGCTTCCTCTCTAAGGAGCAGTTTCCCCCAGGGTGCCCCTCTGAACACTTGATTGTGTGTTTACTTATTTAGTCTCTTTCTTAGAGACTTAGAATTCAACTATAGCAATTGCACTTACTTGTACTTAATTTTCCCTGATCAGAAGTATTAATCAATTACAAATAATTCCATTCATGTCATCTGAACATTTTCATGAATCATATTGGCACTGTCTTTGGATCACAGGACTCCATGATAACTGTTGTCTTGCACATCATGGTATTCAGTAATCTCCATTCAACACAAGAGAAAAGAGACATTCTACAAAAATGTTAATATGGCCTGGGAGTGAGAAAAATTCCCAGCATGACATGGTAGGGAGGTGGACTCTGAGGTCACACACACACACACAATCACAAGAGTATACGCTTTAAATACCTTCGCCTTCATATCCGATGAGAGCCAGGCAGGCCTCTCATCATGTCATAAATGCCTGGATGGTGCCTGAGAGTTCACTAGCTTAGGGTGTGTGTTGTGGGTCAGTGGTAGGGACATGATCCTGCTCCATGGGATTTGCAGAGGAGGTGAGGCCCCAGGGGAGCACTTAGGTCAGGAGGTGCAGCCTTATTATTCAATCAGGGCCCTAATACACCCGAACTGGGAAAGCTCTGTGCATCCTGGCCCCATGTGAGGTGATGGGGAATGGATGGGCTAGGACGTGGGTGCTCTCCAGACGCCACATGTGCCTGCACCTGGACATCAGACATCCCAGATTCCAGATCTGTGAGAATGAGTGTCTGTGGTTTGATCTACCCAGTCCATGTACGATGTTCCAGGAGTTGGGACAGGCTAGTCATTTTCTTTGCTTAAATTGAATTTACCAATATTTACAACATACTCAGTGCTCATCACATCATGTGTCCCCCTTAACTCCAATCACCCAGATCCCCTATCCCCCACCCCCTCCCTTCCAGCGACCCTGAGTGTTTTTTTTTTAAATTAATTTTTATTGATGTTCAATTTACCAACATACAGAAAAACACCCAGTGCTCATCCCGTCAAGTGTCCACCTCAGTGCCCGTCACCCATTCCCCTCCAACACCCGCCCTCCTCCCCCCTTCCACCACCCCTAGTTCGTTTCCCCGAGTTTGGAGTCTTTATGTTCTGTCTCCCTTCCTGATATTTCCCAACATTTCTTCTCCCTTCCTTTATATTCCCTTTCACTATTATTTATATTCCCCAAATGAATGAGAACATACACTGCTTGTCCTTCTCCGATTGACTTATTTCACTCAGCATAATACCCTCCAGTTCCATCCACGTTGAAGCAAATGGTGGGTATTTGTCGTTTCTAATCGCTGAGTAATATTCCATTGTATACATAAACCACATTTTTTTCCCCAGAGTTAAGTGTCTCTTATGATTTTTCTTCTTCTGTAGTATTACCCCACTAAGTTTCACTCCTTCAATTATGGGCTCTTTCAATATTTCCTATGTTCCACATATGAGTGAGACCATATCATTGCCTTTCTGTGGTTAATTTCTCTCAACATAATACCTCCAGTGCCACCCATGTTGAAGGAAATGTTATTTCATCTTATTCATCATTTCTGACAGCTGTGTAATATCCCATTGTATATATAATCCACATAATTTGTATATTTTTATTGGATTTCTATTTGCCAACATATATTATAACAGCCAGTACTCATTCCGCCAATTGCCCCCCTCAGCTCCTGTCATCCAGGGACCCCAACTCCCAGATCGTTTCCCCTTCCACTCTCCTTGTTTTTTTTTCCCCATAGTTAGGAGTTTCTCATGTTCTGTCACTGTCTCTGATGATTCCCACTCATTCTATCTCCTTTCCCCTTTATTCCCTTGCACTACTTCTTATATTCTTTGTATGAGTGAAACCATATAACATTTGTCCTCTGAATCACTTACTTTATTCAAATAATACCCTCCACATCCATCCACATTGTAGCAAATGGTTGGTATTCGTGGTTTCTAATGGCTGAGTTATGTCCCATTGTATATATAAACCACATCTTCTCTATGCATTCATCTGTCAATGGACATTGAAGCTCCTTCTGCAGTTTCTTTACCCACTCTTCTGTAGAAGGGCTTCATGATTCCTCCCACAGTTTGACTATTGTGGACATTGCTGCTGTGAACATTGGGTTGAAGAGATCCCTTAATTTCATTCAATTTGCATATTTGGGTTAACTACCCTGTAGTGTAGTGGCTCCATCATAGGGTGGCTCTATTCTCACATTTTCAGGACATTCCATTCTGTTTTCTGGAGTTTCTGAACAAGCCTGCATTCCCACCAAAAGTGAAAGAGAAAGTTCCAATTTCTCAATATCCTCGCTTATATTTATTGTTTCCAGCCTTATTACTTTATCCATTCTGAGTTGTATAAGTGGAATCTTAGTGTGGTTTTCATTTGTATTTCCCTGATGACATATCATGTGGATCACTTCTCTCATTTTCCTGTTGGCCATGTGTAGGTCTTCTTTGGAGAAATGGCTTTTTTTTTGCATTCTCTCCATTTCTTGAGTGGATTGTTTGTTTTGTTGGGTGCTGATTTGTTAAGGAAATATCTTTTCCTATTCTTTTTGTTGCCTTTCATTTTGTCGCCTGTTGCATTGTTGTACAGATTCCTCCTTTATGAACTCCTAATAGTTTACCTCCCCTATATTTCCCTGTTGTTTCCTAAGCCTTTTGAGAGGTGCCTTGATAGCAGTCGTTGCAGCTGAGGACAAAAAGTTGCTACCTGAATTCTCCTCTTGGATTTTGATGGATTAGTGTCTCAGATTTTGGTATTTCATCCATTTTGAGATTGTGTTTGTTTTTGGTGTAGCTGAATGGTCCACATTCCTTCTTATGCAGGTGGCTGTACAATTTTTTTCAGATCCATTTATTAATGGGACTTTTTTTCATTAGATATTTTTTTCTTGCTTCTTGAGGAGTAATTGACCATAGAGTTGAGGGTCCATTTCTGCGTTCTCTGCTCTGTTCCATTGATCTATGTTTTGTTTTTCCCTATACCAGGCTATCTTGATGATAAAGACTTTATAATAGAGCTTGTCTGCAAATATTGATTTGCCCAACAGCTGTAGGATGTTTCTTGGCCCAAATGTTTCAACCAATTTGGCGACTTAGGAAAGGAATTGTAGAAGACACAAAGAGATGGAAAACCTTCCGTGCATATGGATTTGTACAATGAATATTGTCAGGGCACCTGTGTTGCTCAGAGGTTGAGTGTCTTCAATTGGCTCAGGTTGTGATCCTGGGGTCCTGGGATGGTGTCCTGTGTGAGGCTTTTGGGAGGGTGCCTGCTTCTCCCTTTGCCTATGTCTCTACCTCCATCTGTGTGATTCTCCTGAATAAATAAATAAATATTTTTTAAAAAAGGAAAAATAATTATTGTGAAAATCTCTATGCTTCCCAGAACCTTCTACATATTCAAACAATCCTTATCAAAACATCCTGGAGATTTTTTGCAGCATATGTACATATAATCCTAAGATTTTTAAGGCACACAGAGAGATATTAGGGACACATTGATGCTCTGGCATTGCCCTGCTGTATTTGTTTCGAAAAGTATCCGTTAGCCTCCCTCATCCAGTGAAGGGTGCATTTCTCAGCAGGACTAGAACTAACCTGTTGCAAACCATAGGTATCCGTCAAAATTCACAGTGGACACACAGGAGAATAATGATACAAGAGAGTCAGAGATACTCAGACACTTTGGAATTTCATTTTAGGGATGTTCTTTTATAACGTTTACAGAAGATGAGGATGTGATGACCCTGTGGGATTTTTGTCTCACCATCACCTTACAGGGTTGTGTTGTACTATGGCTGTTAGGTGTGTCCCTTGTCACTTATGTCACTTATTTGGTGCCCTGTGTCCTCGTTTCAAACCCACCTGCATCTGTGTGTCTCCCTCTGGACATGAGATCAGATTCCCTTTAGGATTTCCTCAATGGAACACCCCAAGGGACCTACCTGACTTACTTACTCTTTATCATTGTATTTAAATGCAATCATTTTTGTCATGGGATATGCAACAACCAGGTAACATGACCTGGTCATGTCAATATCCAACAGCCCTACCATCCTATTCCATAGTCTACCTGTGAACTTACATGGCGGTGAAGGTGTTTCAGGGAAAGTAAGTCCACTCATGGTCAGCAAGGCAGGGGAGCAGCTCCGAATGCCCAGAAGCAAGGCAGTAGTTGGCTTTGCCAATTTCACTAATATTTATACACATAGACGCTGTACCAAATCACACACACTCAGAACATAACGGAGAGAATGGAGCAAGGGATGGAGCACACAGTTCCTCTGGCAGTGTGCAGCCCCTGGTCCTGAGATGCGCTTGGATGAATCTGTACACTCAGAGTGCAGTTTACAATGGATTGTTATTGTTTGCTATTGTTTTTTTTTCCTCTGTAGATGCTCACACCCTACCTTGTTGAGGCCTGTTTTGGGGGTTTTGTGACTCTCTTCCTGGCTGCATCGGAGAGCTGTTCTGAACATGGCCTCCTACCTCTAGCCTGGGGTTGAATGTTTGCACCCCCACTCTTCAGAGAGCCCTCACAGGAGAGCCATCAAGCCCTTTCTGTCCTCAGTTTACACCTGAACCCCATGTTCACCCTGCCTGTGCCTAAGCTGGTTTATCTCAGGCACATGAATGAGTCTCTAAATGTCAATATGAGGGATATAAGGGATTTCTGTGGTGTGGACCTGGGATGTTCCTCAGAGCAAGGGTCTCAGGATCTCTTATTTTCTGCCTGCTGGTCTCAGGATAGAGGTCACAGGACCACACAAGGTTCAGTTTATGGAAACACAAATCACAACGCCTGCACTCAGGCATAATGTTTACCCATCTCCAGAATCCTGTTCTTCTTAACCATCTATCACATGGCGCCACTTTTTCTTTGTAGGACTCAGGAGGACCGCACATCCTGGAAATTTCCCCACTTTGCCACTTGAGCACCATCATACCAGGTTCGTTCCACGCAGGACCAGAATTCTTTTATTTATTTATTTTTTATTGGTATTCAATTTGCCAACATACAGAATAACACCCAGTGCTCATCCCATCAAGTGCCCACCTCGGTGCCCATCACCCAGTCACCCCCACCCCCGCCCACTTCCTTTTCGACAACCCCTTGTTCGTTTCCCAGATTTAGGAGTCTCTCATGTTCTGTCTCCCTTTCTGATATTTCCCACTCATTTTTTCTCCTTTCCCATTTATTCCCTTTCACTATTTTTTTTATATTCCTGAAATGAATGAGACCATATAATGTTTGTCCTTCTCTGATTGACTTATTTCACTCAGCATAATACCCTCTAGTTCCATCCATGTTGAAGCAATTGGTGGCTATTTGTTGTTTCTAATGGCTGAGTAATATTCCATTGTATACATAGACCACATCTTCTTTATCTATTCATCATTCGATGGACACCGGGGCTCCTTCCACAGTTTGGGTATTGTGGAGATTGCTGCTATAAATATTGGGGTGCACGTGCAGGACCAGAATTCTAAAGATTCACATGTTCCTCTCTTGTCTTTAAAATCCTTGACAGTAGCTTCTGCAAGTAACCTCCTTCCTACTGTCATCCCCATGGTTGACTCTCCCCTAAGTCAACACCTCACAGCTTCAACACTCCACAACCTGCTCAGTATCCTTTTATAAGATTCTATTTGCTTATTCACAAGAAACACACACACACACACACACACACAGAGTGAGAGAGAGAGGTTCAGTATTCTTTTACGAGTCTTGCTGTTTTTATTCTTTCATCTCTGATCAATTTCTTCGATGTTTAAAATGATTCAATAACCATCCATCTGTTCCAGGGATGTGAAAAGCCCTGAGTCCCCCTAATCTTCTGACATCTTAACTCTTTACTCCCATATTTTTTTATACTAAAGACGGTGTGGTGAATTCTTTCTTATTTTTATTTTGGAGGTCCACCTTGAACTCTGTTAATTTGCTTCAGAATTTCCTAAACTTATTTTCCCCCGACTCTGATTCTGGATCCTATGGATTTATTTTTGTTTGTACAAGCCCTTTGAATATTGTACAATTATTATATTATGTTGCAGGAAGTACATGTAGACATATGTGGTCCATACACCTATCGTCTTCCAACAAGTGACATAAAGAGCAATGCACCTCCTAGCAGTGAGATGGGGCTTCTAGGAGGGCAGGTAGTGTCTCCAGGGACTGTAATTGCAGGAATATTATAGGCAGGACTCCATGTCTTTGTGAATTGGACACAGGTGCCTTTTGGATCGTAGGCTCTGCTGGCAGTCTTACTGCTGCATATGATCTATTCAAAGTTGGAAAGTATTAGATTTGGAGATAGAAGAGAAGTCGTGTGCACAGCCACAGGGTCAGGGGGACTGATCTGAGAAAACCAAAATTAAGGTTGATTAGAGCCACAGATTGAAATTGAATTCAAACTGAATTTTCCTGCCACATTTTTTATCAAAAATACCTGATAAATCTGTAGAAGGGTTCAAGGGTAGATATTTTTCTTCTCTTAGATGGATTATACTATTTGAATGTAAAAGGAATTCATCAAAGACTTACAGTGGAAAGGCAGCATTATACTGCTCATTTAGGAGGGATAAGAAAATAGAAATATAGGCTATACAATGGAAAATGTTATTCCAGACACCAGTTTATTATATCCCAAACTCTGCATGAATGCAGCTCATTCTACATTAGGTAAGCTTATTAAAGCCATTACAGAAAATCACAGATTTGACTATAGTGGAACACAGTGACTGAGTTGATAGAGAGTTACAAATTCAACTGCATTACCTGAAACCCTCTGAAATTCAGCTAAATTCTAAATTTAGCAAAATCATGATCCTCAATATAGGAGGAGTCCACATTTCTAAGGAACCTTGCCAGTCTGTCATTCAGGTGTTTCAAGAGGGCCAGTACGTCCTGTGGAGAGGAGCACAGGCCAAGATTCTGACTCACTGAAATGTGCAAAAGGACATATGAGAAACCCTCTACAATTTAAGGGGTAGGATAAAATCACTCTATGGGGACACATGACACTTAAAATCCAAGATTTACGTGCAAAAGCATTACAAAGTACCACGTGGACACAAAGTCTGAAGTTTGGAATATTACTTAATAAAAATACAGATTCTCAAAGCAGTCAATATGAACACACAAAGGCAGTCACATCTGCTCTGGTCACAACAGTTTGACAAGTAGGGCAAGAGGAGAACAGTTAGGACTTGAGATCAAGGAGTTAACAGGTAACATTCAAAACATGGTGTGGTGAAAAATGCCACTAAACAATTATGAAAAATAAAGGAAAAAATTGGAAGAGGTCCTTTCATTGATCCTTCAGGTGTAGATATCAGTTCATTGTGTGTGACCTCTACCATCCTCATGTTGAAACCTAAGGCCCATGAGATGGGAGGAGGAGGTGGGGCCTTGGGGAGCACTTAAGTCAGCAGATCGATCCGCAGGATGGGATCAGGAACCTTAATCACCAGGACTAGGAAATATCCCTGCCTCCTGCCCCATGTGAGGTGACAGGGAAAGGACAGGCTAGGACGTGGGTGGTCTCCAGACACTGCATGTGCGTGCACCTGGACCTCAGATGTTACAGACTCCAGAACTATGGGAAATGAAGGTCTTTCTTTTGATTTGCCAAATCCATTTAGATGTTACAGCAGCCAGCACAGACCAAAGTTATTATTATTATTATTGTTATTAAATTAAATTAAATTTTCCAAAATTTACTATACACCCAGTGCTCATCACATCACGTACCCTCCTTAATGCTCATCAGCCAGCTCTCTAGTATTACCCCAGTCAATTTCACTCCTTCCCTTTTGGTCTCTTTCAATATTTCTTATATTCCACATATGACTGAGACCATATCATTGCCTATTGGTGATTGGTTTATTTTCCTCAGTATAATACCTCAAGTTCCAACCATATGGACTTGAATGTTCCTTCATGTTATACATAATTTCTAGCGGCTTAATTATACTTCAATTTATATATAAACCACATCTTCTTTATCCTTTTTCCCTGTTGAGGAACACCATGGTTCCTCCCAGCTTAATTATTGCGGACATTGTTGCTGTGAACATTGAGGTGCAGGTGACCCTTCATTTAACTACATCTGTGTCTCTGAAGCTAATACCCAGGATAGCAATGACTGGGTCATAGGGTGGCTCTCTTCTCAGTTTCCGAGGAGATTTGATTCCGTTATCTGAAGAGCCTGCACCAGCTTTCATTCCTACCAACAGTGCAAGAGTTCTCCCTTTCTCCACATCCTCTGCAATATTTATTTCCAGCCATGTTAGTGTATCCATTCTGAGTTGTAGAAGTGGTATCTCCTTGTGATTTTCCTTTGTATTTCCCTGATGACAATTCATGTGGATCATTTTTCTCAGCTGCCTGTTGTCCGTGTGTAGGTCTTCTTTGGGGCAATGCCCATAAATGTATTTTCCCAATTTCTTGGCTGGATTGCTTGATTTTTTTATTATGAATTTTTATGCAAATATCTTCTCCTATTCTGTAGATTGCCTCTCATTATATTGACCACTGCATTGCTGTGCAGATTTTATCTTGAATAAGTCCCAGTAGTTCATTTTTTCCTTTGTTTCCTATGCTTTAGATGTATTGCCATTAATCACTGCATTTTAGGTCAAAAGTTGCTACCTGTATTTTCCTTTATGATTTTGATGAGTTACTGCCTCAGATTTTGGTCTTTCATTCATATTGAGTTTATCTTTGTGTTTGCAGTAGGAGAATAGTCTACATTCATGCTTCTGTAGGTGGACATCCAAGTTTTTAGCACTATTTATTGATGAGTCTGTGTGTTTTACATTGTGCATTCTTTCTTGATTCTGGAGGATTAGTTGATCATAGATTTGATTGTCCCCTTCTGGCTTCTCTACTCAGTTCCATTCATCTATGTGCTGTTTTGTGCCAGTACCAGCTTGCCTTGATGATAACGACTCAGTAAAACAGCTTGACCACAAACATTGTGATGCCACTGCTGTGGCACTTTGATTTTTTTCAACAGTTTTCTACCTAATCAGCGTTTTAAGAAGTAAACTGAGGAAGACACAATGAGATGGAAAGCGATTGCATGCTATGGATTAGAAGAATAACTATTGTTGGGACACCTGTGTTCCTCAGTGATTGAGTGTCTGCCTTTGGCTCAGGTCAACTCAGGGTCTGTGGATGGATCCCACAGCGGGCTCCCTGCAGGGATCCCGCTTCTCCTTCTGACTATGTCTCTATCCCTCTAGGTGTCTCTCATGAATACGAAAGTTATGAAATACTTTTTAAAAACAGAACTAATATTTTGAAAATATATGCTACCCAAAATATTTTACACAGTCAATGCAATCCTTATCAAAACATCATAGACTTTCGTATACAGAGTTGAGACACACAATCCTAGAGATGTATGGCTACCAAAGATTCTAGTGACACATGAATCCAACGCTGATACTCTTGCAACTTCAGACTGCATTTGTTGTGTCAAGAACCTTTTAAGCTCCCTCAGCCAGTCAAAGGTGGATTGCTCACATATTCCTTCCTGGAGTTAGTACTAAGCTGTTGTCAATCATAGAGATCTCCCCTGAGAAAATTCTCTTCTCTGAACCAGGAGAGGTGAACCATCCTCAGCAGCAGAACCGTCTGTAGGGCCCAGAAGGCTGTGCAAACATCCCATGTCAGTTCCTCACTAATTCACTGACTCAAATCCAATATCCTGGCCTTATATCTACAAAACCCACATCCTGTTGTGTAAGAAGCACAAGGGCTGCCTACTTTGATCATTGCGTGTTGTGTTCCAGGGAGCTCATGCACATGCAACATGAAAAAATCTCCACCTAGGTCTTTCATATGTCTACAGAGTAATTAGTCCAGACAAATAACCAGGTAGAAGAGAAGGAAACACATACTGGGGCAATGACTGGAATTCCAATCCAGGAAGTTTAGGAAACAAAGAATAAAAGATTTTTAAATCAATAGATACAGAAAACAATACTTGTATCCATTTGACATGATCTGTTGCAGGGTCAAACCTGACAAGTTCCAAAACCAAACCCTTAATTAATGAATATCTTCATGGAATCTATAGGATAAAAATCAACATACAAAATAAATCCAAGTGTCCACACAGTAACAACTCATTATTTATAATTTAAAGATTTCATTTAATTACTCATGAGACAGAAAGAGACAGAGACACAGGCAGAGAGAGAAGAAGGCTCCATGCTGGGAGCCCCACATGAGACTCCATCCCTGGACTCCAGGAACACTCCCAAAGCAGAAGGCATATCTCAACCGCTGAGCCCCCCAGGCATCCATAACAATAGAGAATTTAAAAGGCAATTAACAAAACCTTATTACATTGACACCGATGTTAAGAATATACTATGTAGGATTAAATATTCTGAAGGAGGCAAAATACTGTCCACGAACAGTACCTACATTGATGAGAGATTTTTAAAAAGTCATAAGGAAATGAAAAGGTATTTTTTTCATAGATTTGAACACTTCATAATGTCACAAGACATTAGACAGTGGCCTACAGATGTAAAGCAATCCTTGTTAATAACTTGTAAAGAACCAAATGTAGGTATGGTGCTGATTATTTATTCAAAGGATATGCAAATAGGACCCTCCCTCCACTGATTAAACCAGGCAGGCCCGACCCTGCAGCTGGGAGAGGAGCCCCAGCCTGAGGATCCCCAGGTGACCCCATTCAATGCTCATGACACAACACAGACAAACCACCATGGAATCTGTCCTCGGATGGGTTTTCCTTGTCACTATTTTAAAAGGTAATTCATGAGGGATCCCTGGGTGGCGCAGCGGTTTGGCGCCTGCCTTTGGCCCAGGGCGCGATCCTTGAGACCCTGGATCGAATCCCACATCGGGCTCCCGGTGCATGGAGCCTGATTCTCCCTCTGCCTGTGTCTCTGCCTCTCTCTCTCTCTGTATGACTATCATAGGTAAATAGAATTTAAAAAAAAAGAAAAAAAATTTTTAAAAAAGGTAATTCATGGAGAACCAGAGACCTTAAGTCTGTGAGTGGAGGTAAGTGAGAGAAACAGGGGATGTGGGACAGTTTCCTGACCAGGATGTCTTGTGTCTGCAGGTGTCCAGGGTGAGGTGCAGCTGGTGGAGTCTGGGGGAGACCTGGTGAAGCCTGGGGTGTCCCTGAGACTCTCCTGTGTGGCCTCTGGATTCACCTTCAGTAGCTACTACATGCACTGGGTCCGCCAGGCTCCAGGGAAGGGGCTGCAGTGGGTTGCAGAAATTAGCGGTAGTGGAAGTAGCACAAACTACGCAGACGCTGTGAAGGGCCAATTCACCATCTCCAGAGACAACGAAAAGAAGACGCTGTATCTGCAGATGAACAGCCTGAGAGCCGAGGACACGGCCGTGTATTACTGTGCGAGGGACACAGTGAGTTGACCTAAGTGTGAGCCCAGACACAAACCTCCCTGTAGACGGGGATCAGGACCACCAGGGTGTGCAAACGCCTCACTACTTTTGTCTCAAGGCCCAGGAGCAGATGCAGAGGGAGGTTCTGGGCAGGTTTCCTGTCAGGGCCTGGGCTTCCTCTCCATGGAGCAGTTTCCCCCTGGGAGCCTCTCTGGGCACAGGATTCTGTTGTTACCTATTCAGTCTGTGATTTAGAAACAGTTCTTTTCTTTTCTTTTCTTTTCTTTTTCCTTTTTCTTTTCTTTCCTTTCCTTTCCTTTCCTTTCCTTTCCTTTCCTTTCTTTCCTTTCCTTTCCTTTCCTTTCCTTTCCTTTCCTTTCCTTTCCTTTCCTTTCCTTTCCTTTCCTTTCCTTTCCTTTCCTTTCCTTCCTTTCCTTTCCTTTCCTTTCCTTTCCTTTCCTTTCCTTTCCTTTCCTTTCCTTTCCTTTCCTTTCCTTCCTTTCCTTTCCTTTCCTTTCCTTTCCTTTCCTTTCCTTTCCTTTCCTTTCCTTTCCTTTCCTTTCCCTTCCCTTCCCTTCCCTTCCTTTCCTTTCTTTCCTTTCTTTTCTTTTCTTTTCTTTTCTTTTCTTTTCTTTTCTTTTCTCTTTGTTTTTGGTAAAAAATTATCCTTACATGTACAAAAGAGAAATTTGCTTAGATTTGCTTGCTATTTTTCCTAAACACTGATTAATTAGAAATTCCTCCAAGAAAATTCAATTCTCTGTAAGAGTCACAGCAATCAACAGTAGAGAAGAAAAATCTCTGAAGGGGTCCCTGTCTTGAACCACCCACTCGGTATCAATATTTGTGCCAACCTGGGCAAACTGAAGAACCCCAACCAGGACATATTGTGGCTGTGGCATCTGAAGAAAATACAAATGTACACACACACACACACACACACACACACACGCATGCACACACACACCAAGAGAGTTTAAAACCTTTATCACCTTCACCATCATGTCTGTTGAGAAAAGTTTAGGCCACTCAGAAAGTCATAAGTGCTTGAATGGAGCCAAGGGAGGATAGAAGCTCAGGGTGTGTGTTGTGGGTCAATGGTGGGGACGGGGTCCTGGTTCAGTAGGGGCTTGTGAGGAGTAAGTATTCCCTTGCATCAAATTATAGAGAATCTGTGGGTTATTTTTGATTTCCCATGTTTGAGGTAGGAGGAGAAGAGGGAGGATTGGAGATCAAGGATCTAGAAGATAACGGACAATGGATGTGATGTGAGCAATAATTACAATCCATATTACTGCATTTGTTGTCTTTGCCCTTGTTTCCCTTTTCTTTTCAGTCCTTATTTTATATAATTGTTTTTAAGAGCTTGTTTATTTATTCATGAGAAACACAGAGAGGAGAGAGAGAGGCAGAGACACAGGCAGAGGGAGAAGCAGGCTCCAGCAGGGAGCCCAACGTAGGACTTCATCCTGCGTCTCGAGGATCAGACCCTGGGCTGAGGGTGGCGCTAAACTGCTGAACCCTCCAGCTGCGCTATTTTTTTTATAATTATATCTTATCTATCTCTGACTGAGTTCTCTCCTTCATCATCCGTCATATTGACCACCTCCATTGGGATGGCATTTTGGTTATAGTATTTTTAATTTGGCCTGATTTGATTTTACTTGACTGGTCTCAGTAGAAAGGAAGCCTCTCTTGTCTTCTCTGTAGTCTTATTTCCTTTTCCCAAATCCTGCTAGTGTTCTTTCAATCATGGTTTTATTGTTTTTTCTTTATACATAGTTTTTATTTTTTTCCCCTAGGTAATTTATTTATTTGTTATTTTTTTTAAATTAATTTTTATTGGTGTTCAATTTACCAACATACAGAAAAACACCCAGTGCTCATCCCGTCAAGTGTCCGCCTCAGTGCCCGTCACCCATTCCCCTCCACCCCCCGCCCTCCTCCCTATCCACCACCCCTAGTTCCTTTCCCAGAGTTAGGAGTCTTTATGTTCTGTCTCCCTTCCTGATATTTCCCAACATTTCTTTTCCCTTCCTTTATATTCCCTTTCACTATTTTTTATATTCCCCAAATGAATGAGAACACACACTGTTTGTCCTTCTCCGATTGACTTATTTCACTCAGCATAATACCCTCCAGTTCCAACTCTTTCTATCTTTCCAAACAGCTTTAGTAGAATAGGTATGATTTTTTCTTTAAAAGTTTGATACAATTTCCCAGGGAAGCCATCTGGCCCTGGACTCTTGTGTCTTGGGAGGTTTTTGATGACTGCTTCAATTTCCTGCCTGCTTATTGGCCTGTTCAGGTTTTCTATTTCTTCCTGCTCCAGTTTTGGTAGTTTGTGGCTTTCCAGGAATGCATCCATTTCTTCTAGATTTCCTAATTTATTGGCGTATAGCTGTTCATAATATGTTTTTAAAATCGTTTGTATTTCCTTGGTGCTGATAGTGATCTCTCCTTTCTCATTCATGATTTTATTAATTTGAGTCTTCTCTCTCTTCTTTTTAATAAGGCTGGCTAATGGTTTATCTATCTTATTAATTCTTTCAAAGAACCAACTCCTGGTTCTGTTGATCTGTTCCACAGTTCTTTTGGTCTCAATTTCACTTAGTTCTGCTCGAATTTTAATTAACTGTCTTCTTCTGCTGGGGGTGGGGTCCATTTTATACTTTTTCTCTAGTTCCTTTATGTGTAAGGTGAGCTCTTGTATTTGAGTTCTTTCCTGTTTTTGAATGGATGCTTGTACTGTGATGTATTTCCCCCTCAGGACTGCTTTTGCTGCATCCCAAAGATTTTGAACAGTTGTATCTTCATTCTCATTAGTTTCCATGAATCTTTTTAATTCTTCCTTAATTTCCTGGTTGACCTTTTCATCTTTTAGCAGGATGGTCCTTAACCTCCACGTGTTTAAGGTCCTTCCAAACTTCTTGTTGTGATTAAGTTCTAATTTCAAGGCATTATGGTCTGAGAATATACAGGGGACTATCCCGATCTTTTGGTATCGGTTCAGACCCCATTTGTGACCCAGTATGAGGTCTATTCTGGAGAAAGTTCCATGTGCACATGAGAAGAATGTGTATTCAGTTGAGTTTGGATGTAAAGTTCTGAAGATATCTGTGAAATCCATCTGGTCCAGTGTATCATTTAAAGCTCTCATTTCTTTGGAGGTGTTGTGCTTAGAAGACCTATCGAGGGTACAAAGAGCTAGATTGAAGTCACCAAGTATAAGTGTATTATTATCTAAGTATTTCTTCAGTTTGGTTATTAATTGGTTTAAATATTTGGCAGCTCCCACATTCGGGCATATATATTGAGGATTGTTAAGTCCTCTTGTTGGATAGATCCTTTGAGTATGAGATAGTGTCCCTCTTCATCTCTCACTATAGTTTTCTGGATAAATTTTAATTTATCTGATATAAGGATGGCTACCCCTGCTTTTTTCTGAGGACCATTTGAATGGTAAATGGTTCTCCAACCTTTTATTTTCAGGTTGTAGGTGTCCTTCTGTCTAAAATGAGTCTCTTGTAGACAGCAAATAGATGGTTCCTGCTTTTTTATCCAGTCTGAAACCCTGCGCCTTTTGATGAGGTCATTAAGCCCGTTCACGTTCAGAGTCACTATTGAAAGATATGAGTTTAGTGTCACCATGAAATATATTCAGTCCTTGTTTTTGTGGATTGTTCCACTGAACTTCTTCTTAAAGGGGAATTTTAAGAGTCCCCCTTAAAATTACTTGCAGGGCTGGTTTGGAGGTCACATATTCTTTCAGTTCCTGCCTGTCTTGGAAGCTCTTTATCTCTCCTTCCATTTTGAATGAGAGCCTTGCTGGATAAAGTGTTCATTGCTGCATGTTATTCTCATTTAGGACCCTGAATATATCCTGCCAGCCCTTTCTGGCTTGCCTGGTCTCTGTGGAGAGGTCTGCTGTTACCGTAATACTCCTCCCCATAAAAGTCAGGGACTTTTTTTCTCTTGCTGCTTTAAGGATCTTCTCCTTATCTTTGGAATTTGCAAGCTTCACTATTAGATGTCGAAGTGTTGAACAGTTTTTATTGATTTTAGGGGGATCTCTCTATTGCCTGGATCTGAATGCCTGTTTCCCTTCCCAGATTAGGAAAGTTTTCAGCTAGGATTTGTTCAAATACAAATTTTTGCGCTCTGTCCCTTTCGGCGCCCTCGAGAACCGCAATTAGACGTAGGTTTTTCTTCCTCAGGCTGTCATTTATTTCCCTTAATCTATCCTCATGGTCTTTTAATTGTCTGTCTCTTTTTTCCTCAGTTTCCCTCTTTGCCATCAACTTGTTTTCTATGTCACTCACTCGTTCTTCCACCTCGTTAGGCCTCGTCGTTAGGACTTCTAGCTTGGATTGCATCTCATTTAATTGATTTTTAATTTCTGCCTGATTGGATCTAAATTCTGCAGTCATGAAGTCTCTTGAGTCCTTTATGGTTTTTTCTAGAGCCACCAGTAGCTGTATAATAGTGCCTCTGAATTGGCTTTCTGACATTGAATTGTAATCCAGATTTTGTAACTCTGTGGGAGAGAGGACTGTTTCTGATTCTTTTTTTTTTGAGGTGAGGTTTTCCTACTAGTCGTTTTGTTCAGTGCAGAGTGGCCAAAAACAAGTTGTATTGGGAAAAGTAGAAAAAGAGAGAGAAGGAAAGAAAGGAGAAAAAGAAAAAAGAGAAAGAAGAACAAAAGGGGAAAAAAGAAGAAAAAGAGAAAGAAAAAGAAAGAAAGGAGAAAAAATGGTGTGGGGGTGGGGGAAGCAATCAGAAATCAAGAAGAAAGAAAAAAACACAAAACAAAACAAAACAAAAGAACAAAAAAACACGGGGGAGTATCTTCTGATTCTGTATACTTTGAGTCCCTTGACTTCCCCTGGAACTGGTCCCTCTAGCTGGTCTGGGGGAGGGGCCTGTTGTGCTGATTTTCAGGTGTTAGCCCTTGGGGGAGCTGCTCTGCCCCTGCCTGGTGCAGGGCTCAGTGGGGGTTGTTTATCCTGTGAGGCCCCAGGAGGAACTGCTACAGTGCCAGGGGGAAACTCTGGAAACCTGGTTTCAGCTCCCGCAGTAACTCCGGGGCTCTCCATCTGCAGGGCCTGGAGGCTCGGGGCAGGGCCGCTGAACTGCTCAGCTCCAGGCAGGAGCGTCCTTGCTGTCCTGGGCCCTCCTGGTCTCTGCCTGTCCCGGGGGAGGCCGGATCCTGGGCTGTGTCCAGGCGCCCTGTGCTTTGGTGCCTGGACAGTTGGATTCGTGCTCCCGCCCCGCAGCCCCCTCTGCGGAGCCACCGCCCGGGCCCCTCCGAGCTGCTCCGGGTCCTGCCATGCGTGCTGCAGCCCTTAGGGAGCTCAGCGCACTCTCTAGGGGCGCAGGTGTCTGTTAGTGTCCCAGGGAGCCCGAGGGCATCCCCGCCCTCCTGGGTCCTGCTCTAACTCCCTGCAGGCGCCTTTCTGCCTGGGAAGGTTGGTGCAGCTCCTGCTTCTCTGGGACGGGGCTCTCCTGCCCTGGGGACACTTACCCCAGCTTCAGGCAGGCTCCTCATTGGACCCCTCCCCCTTGGATGCCTTTTGTTTCTTTATTTCTTTTTCCCGGTGTTCCTACCTTGATAGAAGCGAGAACTGTTCTCACTGCAGCATTCCAGCTGGTCTCTCTTTAAATCTCAGGTCGAATTCATAGATTTTCAGGATGATTTGAAGGTTATCTAGGTAATTTGTTGGGGACAGGTGATTAGGGGACCCTACTCTTCCACCATCTTGCCCCTCCTCCTCCTGATTGATTTTTATTTGCCTCCTTGAAGTCCCCTAGATGAAATATTATGTGTAAGAACTAGAATTGTTAAATGAAATAGTCTATCTGATACGTCATTTGCAAATATATTCTCCCATTCTGTAGGTTTTTTAGTTTTGTTGACTGTGTCCTTTGCTGTGCAAAAGCTTCTAAACTTGATCAAGATCTATAAAGAACTTATTAAACTCAACACCAAAGAAACAAACAATCCAATCATGAAATGGGCAAAAGACATGAAGAGAAATCTCACAGAGAAAGACATGGACATGGCCAACATGCACATCAGAAAATGCTCTGCATCACTTCCCATCAGGGAAATACAAATCAAAACCACAATGAGATACCACCTCACACCAGTGAGAATGGGGAAAATTAACAAGGCAGGAAACCACAAATGTTGGAGAGGATGTGGAGAAAAGGGAACCCCCTTACACTGTTGTTGGGAAGGTGAACTTGTAGAGCCACTCTGGAAAACTGTGTGGAGGTTCCTCAAAGAGTTAAAAATAGATCTGCCCTATGACCCAGCAATTGCACTGTTGGGGATTTACCCCAAAGATTCAGATGCAATGAAACGCCAGGACACCTGCACCCCAATGTTTCTAGCAGCAATGTCCACAATAGCCAAACTGTGGAAGGAGCCTCGGTGTCCATCGAAAGATGAATGGATAAAGAAGATGTGGTTTATGTATACAATGGAATATTACTCAGCCATTAGAAATGACAAATACCCACCATTTGCTTCAATGTGGATGGAACTGGAAGGTATTATGCTGAGTGAAGTAAGTCAATCGGAGAAGGATAAGCATTGTATGTTCTAATTTATTTGGGGAATATAAATAATAGTGAAAGGGAATATAAGGGAAGGGAGACAAATGTGTGGGAAATATCAGAAAGGGAGACAGAATATAAATTAATTATTAATTAATTAATAATACAAATATAAATATAAATTAATAATATAATTATAATAATTAATAATTAATAATATAAATATAAATATAAATTGCTGAGAAACAAACTCGGGGTGATGGAAGGGGAGGAGGGGGGGGTGGGGGTGAATTGGTGATGGGCATGAGGGGGGCACTTGACGGGATGAGCGCTGGGCGTTATTCTGTATGTTGGTAAGTTAAACACCAAAAAAAATAAATTTACTATAAAAATAAAATAAAATAAAGTCTATACATCATATGTTAAATGACAAAGACATAATAGAGGGAAGAAAACAAAAAAACATATTCACCGAAAAAATAAGGAAATATGCGTGATAGCTACAGTCCTCATTTTTAACATCATGAGAATAAAAGCTGCTGTGTATACCTACCATGTTCAACTGCCAAATATATATTCTCTTCTGTCATCTTGACCTAGAGTTTGTCCCATATGTTACCTGACAGGATTACTAAACCCTTAATCCCCAATCATCTCAATTTACTCATACATGGGTAGAAGGAAATTCTGTTCCATATATCCAGGTGTTTCTGGGTGGTGGAGAATGTGGTGAGATTCGTAAGTACCACATTTAAGTAGTGAATGAATATCATGCAGAACCCTCTGTGAACCAGGCTCACCTTCATTCTTGCTCAGAGAGCTAACTGTTGGACTATCCTCATGAGACCACAGGTGCAGGTTGAGAGAGAAAAGATAGGGGAGCACGATTGGGGACCATGAGCATTTGGAAACTACATCATGTGACATGCTGTGTCTTCAGGATCTCCTCAGACCCCATCTCTTCTATCCTTCGATGAAAGAGTATCACTGTGCATGAAAAATATAATGGCTTAGTTATTCAAGTAACACAATGATTTGTGTTTTTATGTTTATTTTTTGTATATTTGTATTGGAGTTCAATTTGCCAATATATACGATAACACCCAGTGCTCATCCTGTCAAGTGCTGTCAAGGGTCTTTTTGAGTCCACACAAATCTTAAGATTATTGGTTCCAACTCTCTGAAGAAAGTCCAGGGTATTTTGGGTAAATAGGGATTGCATTGAATGTGTAAAATGCCTTGGGGAGCATTGAGATTTTCACAATATGAATTCTTCCAATCCTTAAGCATGGAATAATTTTCCATGTCTGTGTGTCTTCCTCAACTTTTTTCAGAAGCGTTCTATTGTTTTTGGTTATAGATCCATTACCTTTTTTGTTAGGTTTATTCCTAGGTACCTTATGCTTTGGGTGCAATTGTAAATGGTATTGATTATTTCTCTTTCTTCAGTCTCATTGTTAGTGTATAGAAATGTCACTGATTTCTGGGCATTGATTTTGTATCCTGCTACACTGCAGAATTGTTGTAGGAGTTCTAGAAAACTTGGGGTGGAGTATGCAAGGAGAGACAGTTTGACTTCTCATTGCCAGTTTGAATTCCTTTAATAACTTTTTGTTGCCTGATTGCTGAGGACAAGACTTTAGTACTATGTTGAGTAGTAGTGGTGAGAGTGGACATCCTTGTCATGTTCCTGATCTTAGGGAAAAGTCTCCCAGTGTTTCCCCATTGAGAATGATATTTGCTGTGGGCTTTGCATAGATGACTTTTAAGATACTGAGGAATATTCCCTCTATCCCTACACTCTGAAGATTTTTTTGTTTTTTTTTTTTAATTTTTGTATATTTTATTGGAGTTTCATTTTCCAACATATAGCATAACACTCGGTGCTCATCCTGTCAAGAACCCCCTCAGTGCCCATCACCCAGTCACACCATCCCCCCGATCACCTCTCTTTCCACCACCCCTTGTTAGTTTCCCAGATTTAGGAGTCTCTCATGGTCTGTCACCTTCACTTATATTTCCCACTCGCTTTCTCTACTTTCCCCTATAATGCTTTTCACTATTTTTATATTCCTCAAATGAATGAAACTAAGTAATATTTCTGCTATTCTGAATGACATAATTCATTCAGCATAATACCCTCCAGTTCCATCCACGTCGAAGCAAATGGTGGGTATTTGTCATTTCTACTGGCTGAGTAATATTCCATTGTATACATAGACCACATCTTCTTTATCTGTTCATCTTTCCACGAACATCTTTTCGAGGCTCCTTCCTCAGTGTGGCTATTGTGGACATTGCTGCTATAAACATTGTGGGTGCAGGTGTCTTTATCTCTCACTTCATTAGTATCTTTGGGGTAAGTCCCAGTAGTGCAATTGCTGGAATGTAGGGCAGGTCTATTTTTAACTCTTTGAGGAACCGCCACACAGTTTTCCCGAGTGGCTACCCCAGTCCACATTCCCACCATCAGTGCAAGAGTGTTCCCCTTTCTCCACATCCACTCAAACATTTGTTGTTTCCTCAGGAATGGTTTATATATTGTGCCCAATGATTTCTCTGCATTCATGGAGAGGATTATATGGTTCTTGTTTTTTTCTCTTGTTCATGTTATCGATCATGTTGTTTGTTTTACGAATATTGAACCAATGTTGCATCACAGGGATAAATCCCATTTTGTCATGGAGAAAAATCCACTTAATATACTGTTGGAGCCTATTGGCTAATAAGTTGTTGAGAATTTTTACTTCCATGTTCAAACAAAATCCTAGAGGAGGACACAGGCAACACCCTTTTTGAACTTGCGACAGCAACTTCTTGCAATATACATCTATGAAGGCAAGAAAAACAAAAGCAAAAGTGAACTATTGGGACTTAATCAGGATAAAATGCTTCTGCAGCCAAAGAAACAGTCAACATAACTCAAAGACAACCTACAGAATGGGAGAAGATATTTGCAAATGACAGTTAAGATAAAGGACTACTATCCAGATCTGTAAAAACTAATTAAACTCAACAGAAAAGAAACAAACAATCCAATCATGAAATGAGCAAAAGAAACGAACAGGACAGTCCAGGTGGCTCAGCGGTTTATTTTTTAATTTTTTTAATAATAAATTTATTTTTATTGGTGTTCAATTTGCCAACATATGCGATAACACCCAGTGCTCATCCTGTCAAGTGCTGTCAAGGGTCTTTTTGAGTCTACACAAATCTTAACATTATTGGTTCCAACTTCTGAAGAAAGTCCAAGGTATTTTGATAGGGATTGCATTCAGTGTGTATATTGCCCTGGGTAGCATTGAGATTTTCACAATATTAATTCTTCCAATCCTTGAGTGTGGAATAATTTTCCGTCTCTGTGTGTCTTCCTCAACTTTCTTCAGAAGTGTTCTATTGTTTTTAGGGCATAGATCCATTACCTTTTTTGTTAGGTTTATTCCTAGGTACCTTATGCTTTTGGGTGCGATTGTAAATGGTACTGATTATTTATCTTTCTTCAGTCTCATTGTTAGTGTATAGAAATGTCACTGATTTCTGGGCATTGATTTTTTAATCTTGCCACACTGCCGAATTGCTGTAGGAGTTCTGAAATCTTGAGGTGGAGTATGCAAAGAGAGACAGTTTGACTTCTTCTTTGCCAGTTTGAATTCCTTTAATAACTTTTTGTTGCCTGATGGCTGAGGCTAGGACTTCTAGTACTATGTTGAAAAGCAGTGTGGTGAGAGTGGACATCACTGTCGTGTTCCTGATCTTAGGGAAAAGTCTCCCAGTGTTTCCCGATTGAGAATGATATTTGCTTTGGGCTTTGGGTAGATGGCTTTTAAGATGCTGAAGAATGTTCCTTCTATCCCTACACTCTGAAGATATGTTTTTTTTATTTTGTATATTTTATTGAAGTTCAATTTGCCAACATATAGCATAACGCTCGGTGCTCATCCCGTCAAGAGCCCCCTCAGTGCCTGTCGCCCAGTCATCCCCAACCCCCTGACCACCTCCCTTTCCACCACCCCTTGTTAGTTTCCCAGAATTAGGAGTTTCTCATGGTCTGTCACTCTCACTGTTATTTCCCACTCATTTTCTCTCCTTTCCCCTCTAATCACTTTCACTATTTTTTATATTCCCCAAATGAATGAAACCAAATAATATTTCTGCTTTTCTGATTGACATACTTCGTTCAGCATAATACCCTCAGGTCCATCTACGTTGAAGCAAATAGTGGGTATTCTTCATTTATAATGGCTGAGTAATATCCTATTGTATACAGATACCACATCTTCTTTATCCATTCATCTTTTGATGGACACCGAAACTCCTTCCACAGTTTGGCTATTGTGGACATTGTTGCTATAAACATTGGGGTGCAGGTGTCTCTATCTCCCACTTCATCTGTATCTTTGGGATAAGTCCCAGTAGTTCAAGTGCTGGGGGATAGGGTAGCTCTATTTTTAACTCTTTGACAAGCCTCCACACAGTTTTCCAGAGTGGCTGCTCCAGTTCACATTTCCACAAAGAGTGCAAGAGCATTCCCCTGTCTTCCTATCCACTCAAACATTTGTTATTTCCTCAGGAATGGATGATGTATTGTGTCAAATGATTTCTCTGCATCTATGAAGAGGATCATATGGTTCTTGTTTTTTTCTCTTGTTTCTGTTATCAATCATGTTGATTGTTTTACTAATATTGAACCAATGTTGCATCACGGGGATAAATCCCATTTCGTCATGGAGAAAAATCCACTTAATATACTGTTGGAGCTTATTGGCTAATAATTTGTTGAGAATTTTTACTTCCATGTACAAACAAAATCCTAGGGGAGAACACAGGCAACACCCTTTCTGAATTTAGCCACAGCAACTTCT
Organism: Vulpes vulpes; assembly: GCF_048418805.1. Taxonomy (NCBI): domain Eukaryota; kingdom Metazoa; phylum Chordata; class Mammalia; order Carnivora; family Canidae; genus Vulpes; species Vulpes vulpes. The sequence continues at coordinate 132,973,808 of NC_132785.1, read as the reverse complement.
TGCAAGATACATCTATGAAGGCAAGGAAAATAAAACCATAAATAAACTATTGGCACTTAACCAGGATAAAATGCTTCTGCAGCAAAAGAAACAGTCAACAAAACTCAAAGACATCCTACAGAATGGGATACGATATTTGTAAATGACATTTCAGATGAATGACTAGTGTCCAAGATCTATAAAAACTACTTAAACCCAACAGAAAAGAAACAAACAATCCAATCATGAAATGAGCAAAAGACATGAACAGGGCAGGCCAGGTGGCTCAGTGGTTTAGTGCCACTTTCACCACAGGGCGTGATCCTGGAGACCCAGGATCAAGTCCCACGTCAAGCTCCCTGCATGGAACCTGCTTCTCCCTCTGCCTGTGTCTCTGCCTTTCTCCCTTGCCTCTCTGTGTTTCTAATGAATAAATAAATAAATCATCATTTTTAAAAAAGACATCAACAGAAATTTAACAGAGGAATACATACACATGGCCAACCAGCCATGAGAAAATGCCCCACATCCCTTGTCATCAGGGAGATACAAATCAAAACCACAATGAGATCCCACCCCACACCAGTGAGAATGGTGAACATTAACAAGACAGGAAACAACACATGTTGGAGAGGATGTGGAGAACGGGGAACCCTCTTGCACTGTTGGGGATGTGAACTGGTGCAGCCACTCTGGAAAACTGTGTGGAGGTTCCTTAAAAGGTTAAAAATAGATCTGCCCTATGACCCAGCAATTGCAATGCTGGGGATTTACCCCAAATATACAGATTTTTGTGAAATGGCAGAACAGCTGCACCCCAATGTTCATAGCAAATATGTCCACAATAGCCAAACTGTGGAAGGAGCCTTGGTGTCCATCAAAAGATGATGGGTAAACAAGATGTGGTCTATGTATGTAATGGAATATTACTCAGCCATTAGAAATGTCGAATACACCATGTGCTTCAATGTAGTTGGAACTGGAGGGCATTATGCTGAGTGAAGTAAGTCAATAAGAGATGGACAATCATCATATGGTTTCACTAATATGGGGAATATAAGAAATAGTGAAAGGGATTATAAGGGAATGGAGGGAAAATGAGTGGGAAATATCAGAGAGGGAGACAGAACACGAGAGTCTCCTAACTCTGGGATACAAACAATGGGTAGTGGAAGGGGAAGTGGGTGGGAGGATGATGTGACTGGGAGACCGGCGTTGAGAGGGGCAATTGATGGGATGAGCACTTGGTGTTTTACTATATGTTAGCAAATCAAACTCCAATAAAAATATACAAACATAACAAGCATAAAAAAAATCCAAGATCAGATTGCTTTATCTATGAATTCTACCAAATATCTTAAGAAGAATTAAGGCCAAAACATCTCAAAACCTTCCAATCAATGAAAATGGTACATGATCAAATTCATTTAAGGAGGCCAGGATGACTCTGACGCCAAAGCAAGTCAAGGACCCCACAGAAAGGGACTCATGCACAATATCTCAGATGCACATAAACACAAAAATCCTGGCATCCTGAATGCAACAGCACATGGAATGGATCATACAAGATGACCTAGAGAAAACCAGCCCTGGAATGCAAGGATCCTTCAATATGCCCAGATCATAAATGGGGCCCACTATAGTAACAGATTGAACAATTGGATGTACATCATCCTTTCCTTTGATGCCTACAACCATTTAACAAAATCCAATAGACTTTTATCTTCAAAACATCTTAACACTCAAGGCATAAGATGATTTTTGTCAACAAAATAGTGGTGATTTCCATAAAAGCCACACCAACATCATATCTGACAGTGAAAAACTGAAGCCTGCCAGTCAAATCAATAGCCAGGCAAGGATGCTGATTCCCAGCATGAGTATTCAACATGGTATCATGAAGGACAATAAACTTGACACCACAAACATGTCAGCTGGTCCCCTAGGTTACTGTGAATAAGAGTCACCTGGTAACACCCAGAGGAGGCACACGGAGCCTCCTATATCTCCGTGATGGCAGGAAATAAATCACACATTGGATGTTCTTGTCTCTGCACCAGGAGGTGAGAATTATCCTCAGCACCAGAATAGGGAACTTAGGGCCCAGAAGGCTGGACCAATATCCCTTGTCATTTCCCTCACTAACTCACTGACCCAAACCCAAATCTCCTTAAATATCACCAAACCCAATGTCTTCTTGTCTAAGAGCCACAACAACTGCCTACTTTGGTCGTTTTCTGGGTGTAGTACCCTAGGTATCCCATACACTTGCAAAATGAAGTACATTTTCCCCTAGATATGTCTTATTTCTACTGAGTTGGTAGACCAGACAAAGAACCCAGGAGAAGAGAAGGAAAATCTTTCTGCCACAACAATGGGAGGATCTAGACAGGAAATTTAGGGAATGATAGAAGGGTACTTACATCAAAATAGAAGGAAAATTATTTTTTTCCATATGACATTATTTCTATAAAGTCAAACTCTACAAACTCCACAAACAAATTCTTAGACAAATGAATTATTTTAGGGAATCAAGAAATACAAGAAACATGGAAAATAAAGCCATGTTTCCACACACTAATGTGCAATCATATAAAAGGAAATTAACAAAATAATCCCACTGACACTGGCATTAAGATTAAATGGATTTAATTAGGATTTAACGTCAGGATGAAGGCAAAACACTGAATACAAAAATTACCTACATTGGTAGGAGATTTTTATTTTTTTATTTATTATTTTCTTAATGAGAGGCTTTTCAAAAGACATAAAGAGATGAAAAGGAAAATCTGTTCACAGATTAGCAGACTTCATATAGTCACAAAAGATTACACACTGTTGCCTGCAGATGTAAAGCAATCCTTGTTAATAACACATAAAGGATCAAATCTAATTCTAGTTCTCATTGTATACTCAGATGATATGCAAACAGGGCCCTCTCTCCACTGATTAAACCAATCCATTCCTGATCCTGCAGCTGGGAGAGGAGCCCCAGCCCCAGGATCTCCAACTGACCCCATTCGGGGATCAGGGCAGAACACAGGCAACTCACCATGGAGTTTTTGCTCACGTGAGTTTAACTTGTGGCAATTTTAAAAGGTAATATCTAACACCTCTGCCATCCTATCCCATAGTTTACACATTAATGTAGCTGAGAGTGCAGTTGTGTCAGGAAGTTAAGTCCACCCATCATAACTCAGCCAGTGTGGCAGGCCCAAATGAACTTAACATGAGAAGTGGCCCAGCTTTGTCCAAAATAAGCATGATTTGTGCATTTATCTCCTTTTCTCATACTTGCACATCCAGGACTTTAATCATGAGAGGATGAAGGAGAGGACGGAGCACCGAGATTCCATAACACAGTGGAGGCCCAGGACCTAGGTGGAGGTTTGATGAATGTGTAAGCAGGCTTTGGGGCAGAAGGTTGTTCTACCTGCAACACAACCCTCCCTCCTGACTGTGTCCAGAACCCTGGTCAGCTCTTTAAAGACATTCTCCACATGGGAGCAAGAGGAGCCAGGGCTTATTGAATGAGATCCCAGAGAGAACATAGACGTCTCAAGGGGCACTGCAGACCCTGCTCCCAGGAAATCCCCAGGAACTTGGACTCACCTTCCCCTTTCCCAATTTCATAAAAAGTAACGTCACATGTGCACGGCCTCAGCTGGGAAATAGATGGTGCCCAGCCCTCATGTATTTGCCTTTTGGTCCTCCTCACCTAGGACTTACCAATTTTCTTCATTTCTTACATTTTCTTACATCACTTCCATGGATTCATGACGTCATGTACTCAACCTTCTGCACTGCGGTCCCTGCTGTCCTGAGAGCCAGGTACCATGGAAACTAGAATAACACTTACAATCATAATAACACCTATGGTCAAGCCAAAAGGATCATTTACTCACAAAGGGCACATATGGTTCTTGGGAGGAACACTCTCAACTTAGTTTGAAAGGGTAGGGTCATTGTCCCCTTCCCACACGACAGGAGACACAGAGCCCCAACTACGCAGACACTTCCATTGTTATTAGCTCCAAGATGAGCCCCCACCACCTTCTAGTCCCTAATTCCACATGGGAAATACGAGGATCAGGGGGCATCTGTACATGTGCTTATATGCTCCGTCTAACCATCCTGGTTCTTCACCTTGATTTCTCCATCCTCTGTGCTCCTCATGGACAGGTCCCTGCATGTTCCCTGAAGATTTCATGAATTATAAATCTATTACAGGGAAGTAATTCATCCCTGTTGCACATTCTATCATTCTCTCTCCCTCCTCTGCTTATGCCCCTCACCTCCAAGCTTGAACACATATGTTAGTAGAGGAAAGAGTCTCAAAGCATTAAAACTAGCAAGCTCACGTTGTTTGACTTTCTATGTCTCAGAGAAATCCTGATATGATTAAGAGTTACTTTTTGATTTTCCTGTTGATGTATCAATTCTGTATTCATTAATCCTTATCTGGACATTTTTTGTACTCTAATATTAGCAGGTACACACATAATTAGCAATGATGGACTACTCATTTAAACTTTGCACTGAGGTGAGGGGCTCAGCCTAAGGAAAGAGGTTACATTCCTATTTCTCTGAACACCCACAGATTTCTGCTGGCAGAGCTGATCATTTCCTCTTGTCCCCAAGTATGGGACATGGTCCCTCAGTGGTGACCTTTTCTCTCATGTTCCAGCTCCACTTGGAAGGCAAGGAAGCCCCCAATCTTGCAACCAGCTCTGCACCAGTTACAGAACACAGCTTTCTTACTGTATGTCTTGTGTTCAAGGAATGATACTGGCCCTCTGGAGTCCCCTGTGTAGGTTCCAGCTGAGACCCAGTCCCTCTGAATCACAGGCATTTACTCATGAGAATATTTGATGCCCCTCTGTACACAGAACCAACACACCAGTGTCTCAAAAGGGATTAGAGTTGAGGGGCTATAGGATGCCAATCTGTCTGAGGAGGAGATTGAAGGGGTTCAGTGAAAAAGTGACACCACCCGAGGACAGGTCTCTCAAGATTCATACCGACCCCAGGTCCCTATGTCATGGACCTTGGACATTCCTTCCTTTTCATAGGGGTCTTGGCCAATACTTCTATCTAGCCTTGGTCTGTTGGCATAACAGGAATGTCTATGAAGGTTCTGGCAGAAGCACAGATCCAGGAGGACCTGCTGCCTGAGGTGCAAGGAGCAGGTGTCAGGAAGAGGGCCAACCAGCAGGATGGAGTCCCATGAATGTACAGAAGCAGAGCTTTTGGGCAAAGAGTTGTCATGAGGAAGCTGTGGCGACTCTCAGAGAGCTGACCCCATTCACCTGCCCCTCTTCTGTCCCACCCACCAGGTAACCTGGAGCATCTCCTGAGTCACCTGACATGGTGCAGCTAGTTATGCTCCTCCAATTATCAGAGTCACCACTTCCACAATCATGGGGTCACCACGCCCTCAGCTGTAGGCCCGGGATGGTCAATGCATGATGTCTCCTGCCCCTCCTCTCCTCCAGGACTATGTTTACACTTGGTGGTGTCCACCCTAAACCACAGCAGTCAGCACAGCCCAGGGTCCCTGCACTGACCATGTCTCCTGTATGATGGGGATGAAACCAGTGCCTGGCCCAGGTTGGAGGGGACACACACCTGAACACATTAATATGCTATTTGCACAGCCCAATTGATCAGGATTGTGAGAACAACCTGGAGGATCATACACTGTGGTAGTGACCAGAATGCCCCCAGGCCCCGAAGCACTGCTCACCATGAAGAAGGCACATGGGAACCATAAACACACAACATCAAGCTCTAGTGTGGAGGTATTGCATCCAAACCAGAAGCAGATTCATCTCCTCCACTCTGGTTTTTATGTGCAGCTCTACTCTTCTTGAAACTTGACATACACATGAGCCCATCTGCACAGCTGAGACAAGAACTGATCTCCAAGAGGGAAACCCCCACTTCAGAGATCCTCCCCCATCACTCAGGTAGAAGACACTGATCCAACATTCAGCAGTCCAGGAGCCCTCTTTCTGCATTATACCATTTATTTGCATCTGGGGAGCCTTCCTTGTCCAGTGACGTCCATGACCTCAAATCGGGGCCCTGGCTGTTCCTCTGGCAAAGGGGATGCCCACAGCATTGATGTTTACTGAGACCTCCCTGTGGGTATGCAGCACAGTCCTGGAAGCAATGACATGGTGTGTCAGCCTGGGAATTATCATCTAAGGGGCAGGGCTCGGCTCTCGTATCCACAGACTTGAAGGACCCCAGGCATTGGGAGGACAGACAAACCCAACATGCACACACTTTCCTATCTCTGCTTGAATCATATTTTCTTTAGTTGTGTTGACTTGAAACAATCCACACAACCAGGCCCAGGGTCCAGGTGGAGGACACTGCCCATGAGCTGGATGCAGGGAAGAAGGGCACAATGGGATTCTGACTCCAAATATCAGCTACAGTGTGTGTGTGTGTGTGTGTGTGTGTGTGTGTGTGTGTGTGTGTGTCTTATTGGACAGTGGAGTTGCAGTGCCCTGTGAGTTGCATGTGTCTTCATGAGAAGATAGATGTGACCTTGAGGAACCTAAAGAAGATAAGGGGCTCTCCAAAGCCCTGAAAGTTCCTGGCCTCATGGTGAGTGTGGACTGTGAGTGCATCTGGGGCTACAGGGAAGTGTCTACACCAGAAGTTCAGAGGTCCCTTGCTTGGGGTCTCCCTGCAGACTGTGCATAGCTAGGAACCGAGATCACTATTGCAGGACATGTTATCTGAGCACATGGTGTTATGGGAGGAACTCTCTGAAGGCACAACACACCCATTTTGGGGTCAGAAAGATTTCCCTCATTCCCTTTTAGGTTCTTAGGATGGGTTAAAAATTACTTGGACATAAGCCAAACAGGAGAAAAATAGTATTAATCTTGCATGTATAGCAGCTTGTAAAATATAAAGAAACAGAAATGTGAGCAAAGTAGAAAGGACTTACATCTATATAAAAGGTGGGGATTTGATGGCATGACAACAGATAGAAATGTGGATTTGAAGGCTTGACAACAGATAGAAATGTGGGTTTGTTACTCCTTACTGGAGAAGTAACGTTTGTTTTACAGCTTTTTGTACCTAAAATCCATTTCTTGTGGTAATAAAATGTTTCTTCCTGGATCAGGGAGGAAGACTTTCCTTCGGGAGACTTGATTTCACCTCAGAGGTCGAGACTGTCAGTATATATCTGCATTGGTTCTTTCTTGAGGAGTATAAATTCCCAGAACAGATTTGGGGTGTCATGTTCTGCACCAATTCACAATGTACTACTGGAGTAGAGACACTGCAGTAAATACCCTTTGAGCCCAGACTGGGTCCTCCAAGCAGAATTGGGGTCTGGGCTACAGGGGGCGCTCAGGACCACGCAGCACAAGGCTGCTTCCCCAGGAACAGGTGCACAGGGATCTGGGGAAGGCTTCCTCGGAGAAGTTGGGGTTGCTTTGTTCGAAGAACTACCTAAAATGCAGGTAGGAGAGGGAGTGCTACAGGGTGTGTAATGTTTTTTTATATAAAATATTTCTATAAATAATACCTAAATTAAAATTTATAGATGGACAAAATATAGAAATATGTGATTACTAACAGTTGACTCTATCAATAACTACATGAAATTATATTTAAATTTCAATTCAGGGGATCCCTGGGTGGCGCAGCGGTTTGGTGCCTGCCTTTGGCCCAGGGCGCGATCCTGGAGACCCGGGATCGAATCCCACGTCGGGCTCCCGGTGCATGGAGCCTGCTTCTCCCTCTGCCTCTGGCTCTGGCTCTGTCTCTGCCTGTGTCTCTGGCTCTCTCTCTCCTTCTATCTCTCAAGAATAAATAAAATCTTTAAAAATAAAAATAAAAATAAATAAATAAATTTCAATTCATGTATTGTACTCATTTTATTAGAATATCCCTTAGTCAAAATCATTATCTGCCTGTCTTACAAACGTGATGATATCACCCTCAGATCACATCTGCACTTGTCTGTCTGCAAGGTTTAGAATTTCTCCCAGGATGAGCAGAAACTGTCTTCCCCCAAGTGAGTCCAAGCCCCAGATGTCTCTTCCTTCTTCGATCATGAGGTTTCTCCAGGATCTCATGGCTGCTCACTATCCTCAACCAGCTCTGGTCCCAAACATACAAGATGATGCTTAATTCATAGCAATTTGCTTCTCAGGACTTTATAGGATGGCATCTATCTGAAATTACTTTACCCCACAAGAGGTAGTAACATGAATTTTTAAGGGTTCTCTTGAGGAACTGGACCCATAGCATGTTGGCTCCCATGACTTAATAGGCTGAGAGGTCCTTGATCTACATTCATGAGGTGGGGACCCAGGGAAGCCAGTGGAGTAATTCTCGTCTGACTCTGAAGTAATCTCTCATTAGAGAATTTGGAGACATGCATGTGTAACTGTCTCCAAGGCAGGAGGACATGAATGTTTCAAATCAAACCTCCAGGCAGGAAGAATGATGGAACTCTTCATCCTTCTGCTATTTATTCTATTCAGAACAACTCAGGCATCCCTTTTTCTTTTTCTTTTTTTTTTTGAAGATTTTATTTATTTTTTCATGAGAGATACAGATACAGTCACAGAGACGGGGCAGTGAGAGAAGCAGGGTTCATGCAGGGAGCTCAATGTAAGACTTGAACCTGAGACTTCAGGATGACCTGAGCTGAAGGCAGATGCTCAACCACTGAGCCACCCAGGCATCCTGAGTGTCTGTTGTTTAAATCCACCCAGTTCTTGTACAATGTTACAGCAGCCAGAACAGGGTACGACTCCAGTGACACATGGATCCAAGTAATGGTGCTCTGGCATTTCCACAAGTTGTGTCTCTGTTGACCTTCAGGGATTTGACTGGTATCAACTCCTTCCAGAGTTGTGATATACTGACTGCGGGGAGGTGTGTGCCTCACCACTGGGAACAATGTTGGTCCCCCATGTCCCCAACCTAATACCTACCTGTGTCTGTCACTCTCCCTCCATAGACGAGGGGGGTTTCCAATGGTGAGCTCATTACTGGAAATCCAGAAACACCTACAATAACTATTTATTCTTTATATATATATATATATATATATATATATATATATATATATATATATATGTTTATATGCAGTCATTATCTAGAGTGTTTCTACACCATCCTGGTGGCATGACCTGGTGTTGACAGTATCTTTCAGCTCTTCCATCCTATCCATAGTTTACACGTGAAGTCACTGGTGGAGATACTGTTTCAGGAAGTAAAAATCACTCATAGAAAGTGAGTCTCTTGATGGCAAGAAATAAACCTCTGGTGGGAACGACCCCTTCTCTGTATCAGGAAGGGAAAATTATTCTCAGAATCAGTAGGGAATGTAGGGCACAGAAGACTCTGCAAACAACCCTTGTCGTTCTTCACTCATTAAGTGACCCAAACCCAAATCCCGGACTTTAATATGTACAAACGCAATGTCGTATTGTCTAACAGACAGAAGGGCTGCCTCATCAATCATTGTCTGGGTGTCATATTTTACATAGCTCATGCACGTGGAAAATGAAATGCATCTCTCCTTAGATATGTCTTATATCTACTGATTTATTAGATGAGAAAAGGAAACCAGAAAAATGGAAATCTTTCTGCTACAACAGGTTGAAGACATACTGAGGGAAATTAGGCAATTAAAAAATTAATCAGGAGAGGGAAGAAAAGTTATTTATTTCCATATGACATGATCTGCTAAAGAGGCAATGTCTACAAATTCCACAATATTTAGGAATTAATTAATGATATCAGGGAATGTTAAGGATATAAAATAAGCAAATACAGCTATGATTCCAAATACTAAGAAAAATTATCTATATAAAATTCACAAAAAATATGACTTTAGCTAGCATCAAAAAATATTTAGGATTAAATTTCAATAGGAGATAAAATACCATATTAAAAATGATGTATTTTGACGAAAGGCTTTTTTTTTTAAGGAAACAGAAATGAAAAGGTTACTATGCTCACAGATGAGAACATCGTATTTCCACAGTGACATCTGCAAAAAGTGATCAACAAAGGTAATGCAATCCTTGCTATTAACTTGTTAAAATCGTGTTGTAGTCAGAAGCTGAATATATACTCACAGTACATGCAAATAGGGCCCTCCCCCCGATGATTAAACCAGCCCATCCCTGACCCTGCAGCTGGGAGAGGAGCTCCAGCCCCAGGATCCCCAGGTGACCTCATTCAGAGATCAGGACTGAACACACACAACTCACCATGGAGTCTGTCCTCAGCTGGGTTTTCCTTGTCACTATTTTAAAAGCCAATTCATGAAGAACAAGATACCTTAATATGGGAGTGGAGGTGAGTGACAGAAACAGGGGATGTGGGAGAGAATCCTGACCAGGATGTCTTCTATCTGCAGGTGTCCAAAATGAAGCGCAGCTCGTGGAGTCTGGGGGAGACCTGGTGAAGCCTGGGGGGTCCCTTAGACTCTCCTGTGTGGCCTCTGGATTCACCTTCAGTAGCTATGCCATGAGCTGGTTCCGCCAGGCTCCAGGGAAGGGGCTGCAGTGGGTCGCATACATTAACAGTGGTGGAAGGAGCACAAGCTACACAGACACTGTGAAGGGCCAATTCACTGTCTCCAGAGACAACGCGAAGAACACGCTTTCAGATGGACAGCCTGAGAGGACATGGCCATGTATTACTGTTTGGGTGACACAGTGAGGGGACCTCAGTGTGAGCCCAGCCACAAAACCACCCTGTAGAAGGGGATCGGGACCACCAGGGGGTGGGCACTCCTCACTACTTCAGTAATTGAAGTTGCAGGAGCAGGTGCAGATGAAGGTTCTGGGCAGGTTTCCTGTCAGTGTCTGGGGCTTCCTCCTCATGGAGCTGGTTCCCTAGGGTGTCTTTCTAGACCCATGATTCAGTGTCTCCTTATAAACTTTCTATTTTTTTTAAACTCTCTAATTTTTAATATTTGTTTTATATACACTATTGTTTACATGCGCTCAAGACAAATCTCCTTATACTTCTCTCTACTGTCCTTACACATCATTTAATGACACATATTTCAATGCACCTCAACTTCTCCTTTAGGAGTTCCACCTTTATACACATTTATTAGAAAACCACCCTGCTCAGCATGCAAGGTTGGTAGAAGCAGCATGAACCAAATGATGGACAGGAAGCTATAGACAGATCAGGAGTAGAAAGCAAGAATGGGAACTTCTGGAGGCATCACTATAATGAACCAACCTACTAGCATTTATGCTAGTGATAATGTGGAAAAGCAGTGGAAACTCCCCAAGGGTGTTGTTAGGATGTGGAATCCAGAGGTCACGCACAAATGCACACATGCAAATGCACACACACAAACGCACACACACAGACGCACTCATGAGACTATAAATCATTATCATATTTACTGAGTCTGTTTAGAGCAGGGCAGGCCTCATAGGAAGTCCTAAAATCTTGGAGGGAATAACGAAGGACACTGACTCAGGGTATGTGTTGTGGGTCAGTGGTGGGGACGTGGTCCTGCTCCAGGAGGAGCTTGTGTTGAATCAGTGTCCCCCCTGCATCAGAAGCAGAACAACCTATGGTTTTTGGTTGGATGAACCATATTTGTGGAGCAGGAGAATAGGGATGAATGGATGTCTAGGATCTATCAGGTACATTCAAAATATAGTGTAAGGAATCATTCCACTAAACAAGTACGAAAACTGGTAGAACAATAGAGAGAAATGTTTGTTTTAAGTATGAAAAAGTCAGAATTAGAGGGAGGTGAGATGAATGTTTCTTCGAAGCCACACAGTATAAAGTGATTATAGAAACAGTTCAAGGATAACCCAGAGTCTCAGGTGGAAACTGTCCTCTCCCCAAGGTCACTAGCAGGTTCTGAATGTCAAGTGTGCGCTGTGTGTGCACAGACACCAGAAGCTTCTACTGGATCCATGAGGATCCTCAGGGCAAGGAACTGGATTGGAGGACCTTCCACTTGCAGGGAATAACTCATGGATCCTTTGGGTGCTGGTGTCAGCTCATTGTGTGTGACCTCTACCATCCCAGTGTTCGAACCTAATGCCCATGTGAAGAGAGGAGGAGGTGGGGCCTTAGGAGAGCACTTAGGTCAAGAGGTACAGCCTTATGATGGGATAAGTGGGAGTTCTCTGTGCTTCTTGTATTTTTACATCTGTGTCCTTCCTGAGATTAGGGAACTTTCCAGTTTTAATCAAATAATTTTTTCCTGCCTCTTCATCTAATGGGATGCCTATCATATGAATATTATTATGAAATCATGATTAACTGAGTTCCCTATGTCTGTCATTGTTGTCTTTACCTTTATTTCCTCCTCTCTTCAGTCATTATTTTCAATAATTTTATCTTGCCTAAACTGCCTCACTCCTGTGATTTATCCAACCCCATTTTTATACACTTCACTGGGAATTAAATATTCATTATAGAATTCTTAATATGGCGTGATGCAATTTTGCTTCATTCATCTAGAATAATAGCAATGTCTATTGTCTTCTTTCCATTTTTTCCAGCCCACCTAGTTTTCTTTAAATCACTGTTTCAATTCCACATTAGGGATGCTTGGATGGCTCAGTGGTTGGGCATCTGACTTTGACTCAGGGTGTCATCCAGTAGTGGGATGGAGGCTGCTCCAGGGTTCCTGCATGGAGGGTACTTCTCCTTCTGCCTGTGTCTCTGCTTCTCTATCTCTTAATCTTTCATGAATAAATAAATAAAATATTTAACAAAATAAATAAATTCCACGATAGAGCATTTATTTCTTTCTCTAATGATTAAATTCCTGAACTGAGAGATGGGAATGCTCTATATTTTTCTATGGTAAATTTGTCTATCATTTATTTTTTCCCTGTTTTTTTTTTTTTCTGGCAAAGTGAGTTTTTTGGAGAGATAGCAGAGGAATTACAATTAGCGACATGCACAGTATAGTGAAGAAATTTTGAAGAGACCAAAGAAGAAAGTTTGAAGAGGTGAAAAGAAGATCAGTTTTAATAAGGTTTTAGGAAGAAATAAGGACATGTTATTTAAAAAAAGAGTTCATTGAAAAAGGACAAGTATTTCAAATTGTGCTTATTTCTCATTGGCTGATAGCAGTGCTTAGTGAGCAGTTGCTGAGACAGGGAGGATTTCCATCTTTTTCTTTTTTGTATATTTTTTATTGGAGCTTAATATGCCGACATATAGCATAACACCCATTGCTCTATACCACCAAGTGTCCCCCTCAGTGCCCAACACTCAGACACCCATCCCCACACCCACCTCCCCTTCCACTACCCCTTGCTCATTTCCTTGAGTTAGCAGTCTCTCATGTTCTCTCTACCTCTCTGATTTTTCCCATCCATTTTTATTTCTTTCTCCAACAATCCCTTTCATTATTTTTTTATATTCACCCTCTGAATGAAACCATATGATGATTGTCCTTCTCCGATTGACTTACTTCACTCAGCATAATACCCTCCAGTTCTATCCACGTTGAAGCAAATGGTGGGTATTTCTCATTTCTAATGGCTGAGGAATATTCCATTTTATACACAAACCACATCTTCTTTATCCATTCATCTTTCGATGGACACTGAGGCTCCTTCCACAGTCTGGCTATTGTGGACATTGCTGCTATGAATATTGGGGTGCAGGTGTCCCAGCGTTTCACTGCATCTGTATCTTTGGGGTAAATCCCCAACAATGCAATTACTGGGTTGTAGGGCAGACCTATTTTAACTCTTTGAGGAACCTCCACACAGTTTTCCAGAGTGTCTACAACATTTCACATTCCCAACAACAGTGCAAAAGGGTTCCCTTTTCTCCACATCCTCGGCAACATTTGTGCTTTCCTGCCTTGTTAATTTTCCCCATTCTCACTGGTGTGAGGTGGGATCTCATTGTGGTTTTGATTTGTATTTCCCTCATGGCAAGTGATGCGGAGCATTTTCCCATGTGCTTCTTGGCCATATCTATGTTTTCCTCTGTGAGATTTCTGTTCATGTCTTTCATCCATTTCATGATTGGATTGTTCGTTTCTATGGCATTGAGTTTAATAAGTTCTTTATGGATCTTGGATGCTAGCCCTTGATCGGATAGGTCATTTGCAAATATCTTCTCCCATTCTGTAGGTTGTTTTCTAGTTTTGTTGACTGTTTCTTTTGCTGTGAAGAAGATTTTCGTCTTGAAGATGGCAGAATAATTCATTTTAGCTTTTGTTTCTCTTGCCTTCATGGATATATCTTGCAAGAAGTGGCTGAGGCCAAGGTTGAAAGGGGTGTTGCCTGAGTTCTCCTCTAGGATTTTGATGGAATCTTGTCTCACATTTAGATCTTTCATCCATTTTGAGTTTATCTTTGTGTATGGTGAAAGAGAATGGTCTAGTTTCATTCTTCTGCATGTGGCTGTCCATTCTTCACAGCACCATTTATTGAAGAGACTTTTTTCCAGTGGATAGTCTTTTCCAGCTTTGTCGAATATTAGTTGACCATGGAGTAGAGAGTCCACTTCTGGATTCTCTATTCTGTTCCATTGATCTATGTGTCTGTTTTTCTGCCAGTACCACACCGTCTTGGTGACCACAGCTTTGTGGTAAAACCTGAAATCTGGCATTGTGATGCCCCCAGATATGGTTTTCTTTTTTAGTATTTCCCAGGATATTCGGGGTTTTTACTCATTCCACACAAATCTTAAGATGCTTTGTTTCCACTCTCTAATGAAAGTCCATGGTATTTTGATAGGGATTGCATTAAATGTGTAAAATTGCTGGGTAACATTGACATTTTAACGATACTAATTCTTCCAATCAATGAGTAAGTTATATATTTCCATCTCTTTGTGTCTTCCTCAATTTCTTTCAGAAGTCTTCTGTAGTTCTTAAGTTATAGATCCTTTACCTCTTTGTTTAGGTTTATTCCTAGGTATCCTATGCTTTTGGGTGCAATTGTAAATGGTATTGACTCCTTAATTTCTCTTTCTTCAGGCTCATTGTTAGTGTATAGAAATGCCACTGATTTCTGTGCATTGATTTTGTATCCTGCCACACTGCAAAAGTGCTGGATGAGTTCTAGCAATCTTCGGATGGAGTCTTTTGGGTTTTCTACGTACAGTATCACGTCATCTATGGTGAGGGAGAGTTTGACGTCTCCTTTGCCAATATGAATGCCTTTTGTTTCTTTTTGTTGACTGATTGCTGGGGCAAGGACTTCAAGTACTATGTTGAATAGCCATCGTGTCAGTGGTCATCCCTGACTTGTTCCCAATCTTAGGGGAAAGGCTCCCAGTGTTTCCCCACTAAGAATTATATTTGCTGTGGGCCTTTCATAGATGGCTTTTAAGAAGCTGAGGAATGTTCCCTCTATCCCTACATTCTGAATAGTTTTGACCAGGAATGGATGCTGTATTTTGTCAAATGCTTTCATGCACCTTTTAAGAGGATCATATGGTTCTTGTTTTTTTCTCTTGTTGATATGATGTCTCCCATGGATTGCTTTACAAGTGCTGAGCCAGCCTTGCATCCCGGGGAAAAATCCTACGTGGTCACGGTGAATGCAGTGTTGGATCCTATTGGCTAATACATTGGTGACAATCTTTGCATCTGTGTTCATCAGGGATATTGGTATATAACTGTCCTTTGTGGTGGGTTCTTTGTCTGATTTTGGAATTAAGGTGATGCTGGCCCCATAGAACGTGTTTGGAAGTTTTCCATCTCTTTCTATCTTTCTGAAAAGCTTTAATATAATAGTTATGGTTTTTTCTTTAAACGTTTGATAGACGTCCCTGAGAAGCCATCTGGCCCTGGACTTTTATGTTTTGGGAGATTATTGATGACTGCTTCATTTTCCTCCCTGGTTATCGGCCCATTCAGGTATTCTATTTCTTCCTCTTCCAGTTTTGGTAGTTTGTGTTTTTCCAGTAATGCATCTATTTTTTCTTTTTTTCTTTTTTTTATTTTATTTTTTTTGCATCTATGTTTTCTTGATTCCCTAATTTATTTGTTTATATATGCTCATAAGTTTTTAAGATCATTTTTATTTCCTTGATATTGGTGGTGCTCTTTTCTCACTGACAATTTTGTTAATTTGAGAATTTTCTTTCTTCTTTGTAATAAGGCTGGCTAACAATTTATTTATCTTAAAAATTCTTTCAAAGAACCAACTCCTAGTTTAGCTGATCTGTTTCACAGTACGTCTGGTCTCTATTTCATTGAATCTCACACCAAATTCATAGGCTTTCAGGATTATTTGATAATTATACAGGTAAGCTGATAGTTGACAGTATCTAGGTGACAGGTGACTTGGGGACCCTAATCTTCCACCATCTTGTCCCACCTTCCAATGACAGATATTCTAAGGACAACATCTCAAAAGAAACAAGAGCTTTTAATTATACACTGGACCATATGGATATCAGAGACATTTACAGAATTTTACATCTGAACACAACTGAATACACTTTCTTCTCAAGAGCACATGGAATTTTCTCCAGAATGGATCACATACTTGATCACATATCAAGTCTTAACCTATACTGAAGTTTGGATTGTCCGCTATATATTTTTAGACCATTATGCTTTGAAACTAAAACTAAATCACAAGAAGAAATTTGCAAGAAGTAACTGTGGCCAAGTTCAAAAATGGTGTTGCCTGTATTCTCCTCTAGGATTTTGACTGAATCTTGTCTTTTGCAAGATACATCCACGAAGGCAAAAGAAACAAAAGCAAAAATGAACGATTGGGAGTTCATCAAGATAAGAAGCTTTTGCACAGCAAAGGATACAGTCAAAAAACTAAAAGACAACCTACATAATGGGAGAAGATATTTGCAATTGACGTATCGGATAAAGGGCTAGTTTCCACGATCTACAAAGAACTTCTTAAACTCAACACCAAAGAAACAAACAATCCAATCATGAAATGGGCAAAAGACATGAACAGAAATCTCACAGAGGAAGACATAGACATGGCCAACATGCTCATGAGAAAATGCTCTGCATCCCTTGCCATCAGGGAAATACAAATCAAAACCACAATGAGATACCACCTCACACCAGTGAGAATGGGGAAAATTAACAAGGCAGGAAAGCACAAATGTTGGAGAGGATGCAGAGAAAAGGGAACCCTCTTACACTGTTGGTGGGAATGTGAACTGGTGCAGCCACTCTGGAAAACTGTCGGAGGTTCCTCAAAGAGTTAAAAATAGACCTGCCCTACGACCCAGCAACTGCACTGTTGGGGATCTACCCCAAAGATTCAGATGTAATGAAATGCCAGGACACCTGTACCCCGATGTTTATAGCAGCAATGTCCACAATAGCCAAACTGTGGAAGGAGCCTCAGTGTCATTGAAAGATAAATGGATAAAGATGTGATTTATGTATACAATGGAATATTCCTCAGCCATTAGGAACAACAAACACGATTTGCTTCAACGTGGATGGAACTGGAGGTTATTATGCTGAGTGAAGTAAGTCAATCGGAGAAGGACAAATAATGAGTGTTCTCATTCACTTGGGGAATATAAATAATAGTGAAAGGGAATATAAGGGAAGGGAGAAGAAATGTGTGGGAAATATCAGAAAGGGAGACAGAACATAAAGACTTCTAACTCTGGGAAACGGACTAGGGGTGGTGGAAGGGGAGGATGCTGGGGGTTGGGGGTGAATGGGTGATGGGCACTGAGGGGGGCACTTGATGGGATGAGCACTGGGTGTTTTTCTGTATGTTGGTAAATTGAACAGCAATAAAAAATTAATTTATAAAAAAAAGGAAATTAAGGGGAAAGGAAACAAAATGAGTGATAAATATCAGTGAGGGAGACTGAGCATCAGAGACACCTAATTGTGGGAAGCTAATAAGGGATAGTAGAAAGAGAGGTGGGCGGGGGGGCGGGGGTGACTGGATGATGGGCCTTGAGCGGGGCACTTGGTGGGCTGAGCACTGGGTGTTATGCATTTTGTGGGCAAATTGAACTCCAATTTAAAAAATGTAAAAAATGAATAAATAAATAAATAACATCTTATAAAAAAGAGAATTAAAATGGATGAAAGACCTATATATAAGGCAGGAATCCATCAGAATCCAGGCAGGAACCTCCCTGATATTGTTCAGGCCAAAGTCTTACAAGACATTTTTCCAAAGACAAATGAAACAATTGCAAATATGTATTATTGGGTGTTCATTAGGATAAACAGGTCTGAGAGGAAAAAATGTCAAGAAACAAACACAACCAACAGACTGGGAGTAGATATTTATAAATGAGGAATTATTTGAAGGGCTAGTAGCCAAAATCATTAAAGAACTTAATAAATTCAATACTCAAAAAACAAAAAATCCAGTAAGACATGAGCTGAAAACACAAATTGATATTTCCCCATAAAAGATATATAAATGGGGATCCCTGGGTGGCGCAGCGGTTTGGCGCCTGCCTTTGGCCCAGGGTGCGATCCTGGAGACCCGGGATCGAATCCCACATCAGGCTCCTGGTGCATGGAGCCTGCTTCTCCCTCCGCCTGTGTCTCTGCCTCTCTCTCTCTCTCTGTGACTATCATAAATAAATAAAAAATTAAAAAAAAAGATATATAAATGTGCAAGCCACTTATAAAATGATTGTCCTTCTCAAATTTACTTATTTCACTCAGCATAATACCCTCTAGTTCCACCCACATCAAAGCAAATGGTGGTTATTCATCCTTTCTGATGGCTGAGTAATACTCCTTTGTATACAAAAACCATATGGTTTTTATCCATTGATCTTCCAAAGAACATTGTGGCTTCTCGCACAAATTGACTCTTGTTTGCGTTACTGCTATAAACAGTGGGTGGCGGGCAGGTGCCCCGGATTTACATTGCAACTCTATATTTGTGGTTGTAAATAACCCAACTGCAATTGCTGGGTCAGAAGTTAGCTCTATTTTTCTTTTGCCAAATTTCAGCATATGTTCCTGATTAAAACTCTTCAAGTGGAGGATAGAAGGAACATTCTTCAATCCCATAAAAACCATCTATGACTTTCACAGTGAATCTCATTCTCAGTGGGGAAAAACAGAATTGTCCCTAAGTTCACGAAGACAGCAGAGATTCCCAATCTCAGCACTTGTGTCACTATAGGAGTTGAAATCCTACCATCAGCAATCGGAAAACAAAATAAATAAAATCCATTCAAAATGGCAAAGAAGAAATGAAACTCTCCCTTTTTGCAGAGTACATGATATTTGTATCTAAACTCCAAGACACACCACTTAAATTTTCTAGAAATGACATAGCAACATAGAGATGTGGCAGGAGACAAAACCAAGGCATAGAGGGCACCTGCATTCCTATGCACTAACAGTGAGACTGATAAGAGAGAAATTAGGGAATTGAACTCATTTATAATGGCACCAACCATAAGATACCTAGCAATAACCCTAACCAATGAGGTAAAGGATCTGTCCTTTAAATCTAGAGAACACTAATGAAAGATATCAAAGAAGACACAAAGAGATGGAGAAACATTCTTTGCTCATGGATCAGAAGAATAAACATTGTGAAAACTTCTATGCTACCCAGGCCAATGTAGACACTGAATGCAAGTCCTATAAGAATACCACAATCTTTTTTCCCAGTGATGAAACAAATAATCTTCAGATTTCTATAAAATTAGAAAAGAGCTTCAATAGCCAGAGTAAGGTTGAGAAAGAAAACCAAACCTGGGGCATCAGAATGCATGATTTCAAGCTGCACTACAAAGCTATGATCATTAAGACAGTGCGGTCCTGGCACAAAAACAGACACATGGATTAATAGAACAGCATAAAGAACCAGGAAATGGACCGCCAAATGTATGGTCAAAATCTTCGACAAAATAGGAAAGAATATCCCCTGGGAAAACAAAACAGTCTCAAAAATAATTGGCATGAAGAAAATTGAACAGCTCCTGCAGGAGAATTAAACTGGACCATTCTCTTATACCAAACAAAAACATAAAGTCAACATGATTAAAATGTGTGCCTTCACCTTCCGCTTGCCTCTCACCCAACTTCTGTCATGCATAGAACATAAGCCTGTTTGAAGCTAAGCACACAGGCAATTAGGATGTGGGACACACAGGTCATAAGCTCAACTCTGAGAAATATGTAAACCTTGGAGGCAGATATCAGCTAGCCACTCATTTATAGCAGTTAGAACCTACCTGCATTCTAATTGAAGATGTAACTTGGAAATCAGTGTATTAAAACTCACATACACATGAAAAAAACAACAACAGAATAAAATGTGAGAAAAAAATCCGTCTAAATCTCTTTCAGGAGAAGAGAGGGAACAGCTTTTTGGAAGGAACATAGCCACAGCAGTTTCTTGCAAGGCATATCTATAATGGCAAGGCAAACAGAAGAAAAATGAATTTTGGGAGCTCCATAAAGATAAGAATGCTCTGGAGAGCAAAGGAAACTGTCAACAAAACTAAAACACAACAAACAGAAGGGAAGATGATACTAGCAGATGACATATAAGACAAAGGCCTTCTATTCAACATCTATAAAGAATCTATCAAAGTCAACACACAGGAACAGGGATTCCAGGCAAGAAATGGCAATAAAACATGAACGGAAATTTTTCCAAATAAAACTTACATAGGCCAAGAAGTCCATAAAAAATTGCTCCAGATCACTTGTTATCAGGGAAAAGCACATCCAAACCACAATCAGCTGCTGCTTTACAACACAGAGAATAGAAAAAATTAATACAGAAGAAATCATCAAACTTTAGAGAGAATGTGGAGAAAGGGGAACCCTCATGCACTGTTGGAGGGAATGTGAACTGGTGCAGCCACTCTGGAAAACTGGGTGTAGGACCCCGAAAGAGTTAAAAATAGAGCTACACTCCGACCCTGCAATTATACTACTCCAGATTTATCCAAACGATACAGTTTTAATGAAGCAGCAGGACACGTGCACCCCAATGTTTACAGCAGCAATGTCCACAAATGCCCATAGGCAAACTATGGGAAAAACCATGATGCCCTTTGACAGATAAATTGATAAACATGATACGGTTTATATATATATAAAAAAATATTTCTCAGTCATCAGAAATGATCAAATGCTACCATTTCCCTCAACATGTATGGAACTACAGGGGAATTATACCAATGAAATAAGTCAATCGAAGGACACTCATCATAATTTTACTTATACATGAAATATAATAAATAGTGAAAGGGATCATAAGGGAAGGAGGGTAACAGAGTGGGGATAAATTAGGGAGGAAGACAGACCATGAGAGACTCTTATTTCTTGGACTTAGAGGAGTGCAGAAGGGGAGGTAGGTCGTGGGACATGGTACCTGGGTGATGGGCACTAAGGAGGGAACAAGATCAGATGAGAATTTGGTGTTATATTATGTTGGCAAATTGAACTTAAATAAAATATTGAATAAACAAATGAAAAATAAATTATTAAACAGAGAGAACATTATGAGCTATAACATGCCAAAAAATTCAGCAACCTCAGAGAAATGGATACCCTCCTATAAATGTGGAAACAACCAAATCTGAAACAGGAATGAATAGAAAAGCAAGACAGACCCAAAACCAGGAAAGGAAAATCGAACATATTTAAAGGTCTTCTAACAATCAAAAGTCCAGGGACAGATGATTGCCCAAGGGAATGCAACAAGTATTTAAAAGGAATTAATGCCCACCCTGAAAATGTTACAAAAAACAGAAATTAAGGGAAAATTCCACTCCTTTTCTGAGGGTAGCGTTACCTTGACCTGAAATGGAGACAATGATCCAATTTCAAAAGAAAATTACAGATTAATTTTCCTGATGGACATGGATGAAATATTCTCATTAAGATCCTAACCAACAGGATCCAACGGTACACTAACAGGATAATTCTTCATGACAAAAACCGGCTTAATTTCTGGTCCACAAGGGTGGTTCAGCATATACAAAACTAAGAGTGGGATTTGAGTCATTAATAAATGAAAGTTTAAGGGCCATTTTATCCTCTCACCTGATGCCCAAAAAGCTTTTGGCAAAAGAGATTATACCTTCTTGATAAAAAAACCTCTTGCTATGTAGAGATGGGGGACCTACTGAGCATCATAAAATCCATTTACAGAGACATATGGAGAGTGTCATCCTCAACAAGGAAAAGTTGAGAGCTTTTCCCATAAGACCAGGAACAAGACAGGGATGCCCACCATCACCACTGTTCTTCCCCATAGTGCTACACATCCTAGCCTCAACAACCAGA
The DNA here is from genome assembly GCF_048418805.1 of Vulpes vulpes. Lineage (NCBI taxonomy): Eukaryota > Metazoa > Chordata > Mammalia > Carnivora > Canidae > Vulpes > Vulpes vulpes. The sequence goes on along the minus strand of NC_132785.1, from coordinate 132,951,583 downwards.
CAACAAAGAAAAGGAAATGTCATCCAACTCAGCAAAGAAAAAGTCAAACGTTGACTCTTCACACCACAAGATACTTTAAGTTCAAATCCCAAAGATTCCTTTGAAAAAAATTGCTAGAACTGATACCAGAATTCAGCAAAATCAGAGAATGTAAAATCAATACAAGGAAGTCAGTGGCTCTTCTCTAATGTGCAAGTGAAGCAGAAAAAAGAAAATCAAGGACTGGATGCAATTTAAAAGTGCACCAGAAATCATCAGATGATGAGGAAAAATCCTAATTGAAGAGGGATAGATCTATATTCTAAACACTGCAGAACACTTATGAAAGACAGGAAGGAATAAAAACCTAGATAAAAAATATTTAAAATCGTTTGTATTTCCTTGGTGTTGGTAGTGATCTCTCCTTTCTCATTCATGATTTTATTAATTGGCATCTTCTCTCTCTTCTTTTTAATCAGGCTCTCTAATGGTTTATCTATCTTATTATTTCAAAGAAACAACTCCTGGTTCTGTTGATCTGTTCCACAGTTCTTCTGGTCTCGATTTCATTGAGTTCTGCTCGAATCCTTATTACCTCTCTTCTTCTGCTGCATGTAACATCTATTTGCTGTTTTTTCTCTAGCTCCTTTATGGAGCTTTTGTATTTGAGTTCTTTCCAGTTTTTGAATGGATGCTTGTATTGCGATGTATTTCCCCCTCAGGTCTGCTTTTGCTGCATCCCAAAGATTTTGAACGGTTGTATCTTCATTCTCATTAGATTCCATGAATCTTTTTAATTCTTCCTTAATTTCCTGGTTGACCTTTTCATCTTTTAGCAGGATGGTCCTTAACCTCCACGTGTTTGTGGTCCTTCCAAACTTCTTGTTGTGATTAAGTTCTAATTTCAAGGCATTATGGTCTGAGAATATACAGGGGACTATCTCGATCTTTTGGTATCGGTTCAGACCCAGTTTGTGACCCAGTATGTGGTCTATTCTGGAGAAAGTTCCATGTGCACTTGAGAAGAATGTGTATTCAGTTGAGTTTGGATGTAAAGTTCTGTAGATATCTGTGAAATCCATCTGGTCCAGTGTATCATTTAAAGCTCTCGTTTCTTTGGAGATGTTGTGCTTAGAAGACCTATCGAGGGTACAAAGAGCTAGATTGAAGTCACCAAGTATAAGTGTATTATTATCAAAGTATTTCTTCAGTTTGGTTATTAATTGGTTTAAATATCTGGCAGCTCCCACATTCGGGGCATATATATTGAGGATTGTTAAGTCCTCTTGTTGGATAGATCCTTTGAGTATGAGATAGTGTCCCTCTTCAACTCTAACGATAGTCTTCGGGGTAAATTTTAATTTATCTAATATGAGGATGGCTACCCCTGCTTTCTTTTGAGGGCCATTTGAATGGTAAATGGTTCTCCAACCTTTTATTTTCAGGTTGTAGGTGTCCTTCTGTCTAAAATGAGTCTCTTGTAGACAGCAAATAGATGGGTCCTGCTTTTTTATCCAGTCTGAAACCCTGCGCCTTTTGATGGGGTCATTAAGCCCGTTCACATTCAGAGTTACTATTGACAGATATGAGTTTAGGGTCATCATGATATCTATTCAGTCCTTGTTTTGGTGGATTGTTCCACTGAACTTCTTCTTAAAGGGGAATTTTAAGAGTCCCCCTTAAAATTTCTTGCAGAGCTGGTTTGGAGGTTACATATTCTTTCAGTTCCTGCCTGTCTTGGAAGCTCTTTATCTCTCCTTCCATTTTGAATGAAAGCCTTGCTGGATAAAGTATTCTTGGTTGCATGTTCTTCTCATTTAGGACCCTGAATATATCCTGCCAGGCCTTTCTGGCCTGCCAGGTCTCTGTGGAGAGGTCTGCTGTTACCCTAATATTCCTCCCCATAAAAGTCAGGGACTTTTTTTCTCTTGCTGCTTTAAGGATCTTCTTTTTTTTTTAAATTAATTTTTATTGGTGTTCAATTTACCAACATACAGAAAAACACCCAGTGCTCATCCTGTCAAGTGTCCACCTCAGTGCCCATCACCCATTCCCCTCCAACACCTGCCCTCCTCCCCCCTTCCACCACCCCTAGTTCGTTTCCCCGAGTTAGGAGTCTTTATGTTCTGTCTCCCTTCCTGATATTTCCCAAAATTTCTTCTCCCTTCCTTTATATTCCCTTTCACTATTATTTATATTCCCCAAATGAATGAGAACATACACTGCTTCTCTTTATCTTTGGAATTTGCAAGCTTCACAATTAAATGTTGAGGTGTTGAACAGTTTTTATTGATTTTAGGGGGAATCTCTCTATTTCCTGGATCTGAATGCCTGTTTCCTTTCCCAGATTAGGAAAGTTTTCAGCTAGGATTTGTTCAAATACATATTCTGGCCCTCTGTCCCTTACGACGCCCGCGGGAACCCCAATTAAACATAGGTTTTCTTCCTCAGGCTGTCTTTTATTTCCCTTAATCTATCCTCATGGTCTTTTAATTGTCTGTCTCTTTTTTCCTCAGTTTCCCTCTTTGCCATCAACTTGTCTTCTATATCACTCACTCATTCCTCCACCTCGTTAAGCCTCGTCGTTAGGACTTCTAGCTTGGATTGCATTTCATTTAATTGATTTTTAATTTCTGCCTGATTGGATCTAAATTCTGCAGTCATGAAGTCTCTTGAGTCCTTTATGGTTTTTTCTAGAGCCACCAATAGCTGCATAATAGTGCTTCTCAATTGGCTTTCTGACATTGAATTGTAATCCAGATTTTGTAACTCTGTGGGAGAGAGGACTGTTTCTGATTCTTTTTTATTGAGGTGAGTTTTTCCTTCTAGTCATTTTGGTCAGTGCAGAGTGGCCAAAAACAAGTTGTATTGGGAAAAGGAGAAAAAGAGAGAGAAGGAAAGAAAAGAGAAAAAGAAAAAAGAGAAAGAAGAAAAAAAGGGAAAAAAGAGAAGAAAAAGAGAAAGAAAAAGAAAGAAAGGAGAAAAAAGCGGGTGGGGTGGGGGAAGCAATCAGAAATCAAAAAGAAAGAAAGAAAAAAAACACAAAACAAAAAAAACAAAAACAAAAAAACCCACGTGGGAGTATCTTCTGATTCTGTATACTTTAAGTCCCTTGACTTCCCCTGGAACTGGTTAGCTGGTCTTCTGGGGGAAGGGGCCTGTTGTGCTGATTCTCAGGTGTTAGCACTTGGGGGAGCTGTTCTTACCCCTGCCTGTTGCAGGGCTCAGTGGGGTTGTTTACCCTGTGAGGCCCCGGGAGGAAGCCACAGTGGCGGGAGCAGCTCTGGAAACCTGGATTCAGCCCCCGCAGTAACTCAGGGGCTCTCTGTCTGCAGGGCCTGGGGGCTCCGGGGCGGGGCCGCTGATCTGCTCAGCTCCAGGCAGGAGCATCCTTGCTGTACTGGGCCCTCCCGATCTCTGCCCTGTCCCTGGGGGAGGCCGGATCCTGGGCTGTGTCCCGGCGCCCTGTGCTTTGGTGCCTGCGCTGTTGGATTCCCGCTCCCAGCCAGCAGCCCCCTCTGTGGAGCCAACGCCCGAGCCCCTCCGAGATGCTCCGGTCCCGCCGAGGTGGCGCTGCAGCCCTTAGGGAGCTCCACGCACTGTCCTGCACGTGCTGCAGGTGTCTGTTATTGTCCCCGGGAGCCCGAGGGTATCCCCGCCCTCCTGGGTCCTGCTCTAACTCCCTGCGGGCACCTTTCCGCCCGGGAAGGTTGGTGCAGCTCCTGTGCCTCCAGGACGGGGCTCTCCTGTCCTGGGGACACTCGCCCCGGCCTCAGCCCGGCTCCTCGCGGGGTCTCTCCTCCTTGGATGCCTTTTGTTTTTTTATTTCTTTTTCCCGGTCTTCCTAACTTGATAGAAGCGTGAACTCTTCTCACTGTAGCATTCCAGCTGGTCTCTCTTTATCTGAGGCCGAAATCATAGATTTTCAGGATGATTTGAAGGTTATCTAGGTAATTTGTTGGGGACAGGTGATTTGGGGACTCTACTCTTCTGCCATCTTGCCCCTCCTCCTATCCATTCATCTTTAAATGGACACCGGGGCTCCTTCCACAGTTTGGCTATTGTGGACATTGCTGCTAGAAACATCGGGGTGCAAGTATGCCGGCGTTGCATTGCATCTGTATCTTTGGTGTAAATCCCCAGCAGTACAATTGCTGGGTCATAGGGCAGATGTTTTTTTAACCCTTTGAAGAACCTCCACAAGTTTTCCAGAGTGGCTGTAACTTTTCACATTCCCAGTAACAGTGTAAGATGGTTCCCCGTTCTCTGCATCCTCTCCAACATTTGTGGTTTCCTGTCTTGTTAATTTTCCCCATTCTCACTGGTGTGAGGTAGGATCAAATTGTGGTTTTGATTTGTATTTCCCTGATGGCGAGTGATGCAGAGCATTTTCTCATGTGCATGTTGGCCATGTCCATGTCTTCCTCTGTGAGATTTCTGTTCATGTCTTTTGCCCATTTCATGATTGGATGGTTTGTTTCTTTGGTGTGGAGTTTAATAAGTTCTTTATAGATGTGGGAAACTAGCCCTTTTTCTGATATGTCATTTGCAAATATCTTCTCCTATTCTGTAGGTTGACTTTTAGTTTTGTTGACTGTATCCTTTGCTGTGCAAAAGCTTCTTATCTTGATGAAGTCCCAATAGTTCATTTTTGCTTTTGTTTCTTTTGCCTTTGTGGATGTATCTTGCAAGAAGTTACTGTGGCCAAGTTCAAAAAGGGAGTTGCCTGTGTTCTCCTCTAGGATTTTGATGGACTCTTGTCTCACATTTAGATCTCTCATCCATTTTGAGTTTATCTTTGTGTATGGTGAAAGAGAGTGGTCCAGTTTCATTCTTCTGCATGTGGATGTCCAATTTTCCCAGCACCATTTATTGAAGAGACTTTCTTTCTTCCAATGGATAGTCTTTCCTCCTTTATCGAATATTAGATGACCGTACATTTCAGGGTCCACTTCTGGGTTCTCTATTCTGTTCCATTGATCTATGTGTCTGTTTTTGTGCCAGTACCACACTGTCTTGATGACCACAGCTTTGTAGTACAACCTGAAATCTGGCATTGTGATGCCCCCAGCTATGGTTTTCTTTTTTAAAATTCCCCTGGCTATTCAGGGTCTTTTCTGATTCCACACAAATCTTAAAATAATTTGTTCTAACTCTCTGAAGAATGTCCACGGTATTTTGATAGGGATTGCATTAAACGTATAAATTGCCCTGGGTAACATTGACATTTTTACAATATTAATTCTGCCAATCCATGAGCATGGAATATTTTTCCATCTCTTTGTGTCTTCCTCAATTTCTTTCAGAAGTGTTCTATAGTTTTTAGGGTATAGATCTTTTACCTCTTTGGTTACGTTTATTCCTAGGTATCTTATGCTTTTGGGTGCAATTGTAAATGGGATTGACTCCTTAATTTCTCTTTCTTCAGTCTCATTGTTAGTCTATAGAAATGCCATTGATTTCTGGGCATTGATTTTGTATCCTGCCACGCTACCAAATTGCTGTATGAGTTCTAGCAATCTTGGGATGGAGGCTTTTGGGTTTTCTATGTAGAGTATCATGTCATTGGCAAAGAGGGAGAGTTTGACTTCTTCTTTGCCAATTTGAATGCCTTTAATGTCTTTTTGTTGTCTGATTGCTGAGGCGATGACTTCCAGAACTATGTTGAACAGCAGTGGTGAGAGTGGACATCCCTGTCTTGTTCCTGATCTTAGGGGAAAGGCTCCCAGTGCTTCCCCATTGAGAATGATATTTGCTGTGGGCTTTTCGTAGATGGCTTTTAAGATGTCGAGGAAAGTTCCCTCTATCCCAACACTCTGAAGGGTTTTGATCAGGAATGGATGCTGTATTTTGTCAAATGCTTTCTCTGCATCTAATGAGAGTATCATATGGTTCTTGGTTTTTCACTTGCTGATATGATGAATTACATTGATGGTTTTACGAGTGTTGAACCAGCCTTGTGTCCCAGGGATAAATTCTACTTGGTCATGGTGAATAATTTTCTTAATGTGTTGTTGGATCCTATTGGCTAGCATCTTGTTGAGAATTTTTGCATCCATGTTCATCAGGGATATTGGTCTGTAATTCTCCTTTTTGGTGAGGTCTTTGTCTGGTTTCGGAATTAAGGTGATGCTGGCCTCATAGAACGAATTTGGAAGTACTCCATCTCTTTCTATCTTTCCAAACAGCTTTAGTAGAATAGGTATGATTTCTTCTTTAAACGTTTGATAGAATTCCCCTGGGAAGCCATCTGGCCCTGGACTCTTGTGTCTTGGGAGGTTTTTCATGACTGCTTCAATTTCCTCCCTGGTTATTGGCCTGTTCAGGTTTTCTATTTCTTCCTGCTCCAGTTTTGGTAGTTTGTGGCTTTCCAGGAATGCGTCCATTTCTTCTAGATTTCCTAATTTATTGGTGTACATCTGTTCATAATATGTTTTTAAAATCGTTTGTATTTCCTTGGTGTTGGTAGTGATCTCTCCTTTCTCATTCATGATTTTATTGATTTGAGTCTTCTCTCTCTTCTTTTTAATAAGGTTGGCTAATGGTTTATCTATCTTATTAATTCTTTCAAAGAACCAACTCCTGGTTCTGTTGATCTGTTCCACAGTTCTTTTGGTCTCGATATCATTGAGTTATGCTCGAATTTTAATTAACTGTCTTCTTCTGCTGGGGGTGGGGTCTATTTGTTGCTTTTTCTCTCGTTCCTTTATGTGTAAGGTGAGCTTTTGAAGTTGAGATCTTTCCAGTTTTTGAATGGATGCTTGTATTGCGATGTATTTCCCACTCAGGACTGCTTTTGCTGCATCCCAAAGATTTTGAACGGTTGTATCTTCATTCTCATTAGTTTCCATGAATCTTTTTAATTCTTCCTTAATTTCCTGGTTGACCTTTTCATCTTTTAGCAGGATGGTCCTTAACCTCCACGTGTTTGTGGTCCTTCCAAACTTCTTGTTGTGATTGAGTTCTAATTTCAAGACATCATGGTCGGAGAATATACAGGGGACTATCCCGATCTTTTGGTATCGGTTCAGACCCGATTTGTGACCCAGTATGTGGTCTATTCTGGAGAAAGTTCCATGTGCACTTGAGAAGAATGTGTATTCAGTTGAGTTTGGATGTAAAGTTCTGTAGATATCTGTGAAATCCATCTGGTCCAGTGTATCATTTAAAGCTCTCGTTTCTTTGGAGATGTTGTGCTTAGAAGACCTATCCAGGGTAGAAAGAGCTAGATTGAAGTCACCAAGTATAAGTGTATCACTATCAAGGTATTTCTTGAGTTTGGTTATTAATTGGTTTAAATATTTGGCAGCTCCCACATTCGGGGCATATATATTGAGGATTGTTAAGTCCTCTTGTTGGATAGATCCTTTGAGTATGAGATAGTGTCCCTCTTCATCTCTCACTATAGTCTTTGGGGTAAATTTTAATTTATGTGATATAAGGATGGCTACCCCTGCTTTCTTTTGAGGACCATTTGAATGGTAAATTGTTCTCCAACCTTTTATTTTCAGGTTGTAGGTGTCCTTCTGTCTAAAATGAGTCTCTTGTAGACAGCAAATAGATGGGTCCTGCTTTTTTATCCAGTCTGAAACCCTGCGCCTTTTGATGGGGTCATTAAGCCCGTTCACGTTCAGAGTTACTATTGATAGATATGAGTTTAGTGTCATCATATCTATTCAGTCCTTGTTTTTGTGGATTGGTCCACTGAACTTCTTCTTAAAGGGGAATTTTAAGAGTCCCCCTTAAAATTTCTTGCAGAGCTGGTTTGGAGGTTACATATTCTTTCAGTTCCTGCCTGTCTTGGGAGCTCTTTATCTCTCCTTCCATTTTGAATGAAAGCCTTGCTGGATAAAGTATTCTTGGTTGCATGTTCTTCTCATTTAGGACCCTGAATATATCCTGCCAGGCCTTTCTGGCCTGCCAGGTCTCTGTGGAGAGGTCTGCTGTTACCCTAATATTCCTCCCCATAAAAGTCAGGGACTTTTTTTCTCTTGCTGCTTTAAGGATCTTCTCCTTATCTTTGGAATTTGCAAGCTTCACTATTAAATGTCGAGGTGTTGAACGGTTTTTGTTGATTTTAGGGGGGGATCTCTCTATTTCCTGGATCTGAATGCCTGTTTCCCTTCCCCGATTAGAAAAGTTTTCAGCTAGGATTTGTTCAAATACAAATTCTGGCCCTCTGTCCCTTTCCGCGCCCTCAGGAACCCCAATTAAACGTAGGTTTTTCTTCCTCACGCTATCATTTATTTCCCTTAATCTATCCTCATGATCTTTTAATTGCTTGTCTCTTTTTTCCTCAGTTTCCCTCTTTGCCATCAACTTTTCTTCTATGTCACTCACTTGTTCTTCTACCTCGTTAACCCTCGTCGTTAGGACTTCTAGCTTGGATTGCATCTCATTTAATTGATTTTTAATTTCTGCCTGATTGGATCTAAATTCTGCAGTCATGAAGTCTCTTGAGTCCTTTATGGTTTTTTCTAGAGCCACCAGTAGCTGTATAATAGTGCTTCTGAATTGGCTTTCTTACATTGAATTGTAATCCAGATTCTGTAACTCTGTGGGAGAGAGGACTGTTTCTGATTCTTTTTTTTTGGTGAGGTGAGTTTTTCCTTCTAGTCATTTTGGTCAGTGCAGAGTGGCCAAAAACAAGTTGTATTGGGAAAAGGAGAAAAAGAGAGAGAAGGAAAGAAAAGAGAAAAAGAGAAAAGAGAAAGAAGAAAAAAAAGGGGGGGGGGAAGAGAAGAAAAAGAGAAAGAAAAAGAAAGGAGAAAAATGAAAAAAAAGGGTGGGGTGGGGTGGGGTAAGCAATCAGAAATCAAGAAGAAAGAAAGAAAAAAAAGCACAAAACAAAACAAAGACAAAAACAAAAAAACAAAAACAAAAAAAACACAGGAAAGTATCTTCCGATTCTGTATACTTTAAGTCCCTTGACTTCCCCTGGAACTGGTCCGTCTCGCTGGTCTTCTGGGGGAGGGGCCTGCTGTCCTGATTCTCAGGTGTTAGCACTTGAGGGAGCTGCTCTGCCCTTGCCGGATGCAGGGCTCAGTGGGGGGTCTTCACCTCGTGAGGCCCCGGGAGTAAGCCACAGTGGCGGGGGCAGGTCTGGGACCCTGGAATCAGCTTCCGCAGTAGCTCCGGGGCTCTCCGTCTGCAGGGCCTGGAGGCTCCGGGGCGGGGCCGCTGATCTGCTCAGTTCCAGGCACGAGCGTCCTCGCTGTCCTGGGCCCTCCCGGCCTCTGCCTGTTCCTGGGGGAGGCTGGATCCTGGGCTGTGTCCCGGCGCCCTGTGCTCCGGAGCCCGCGCTGTTGGATCCGTGCTCCCGCCCCGCAGCCCCCTCCGCGGAGCCGCCGCCCGAGCCCCTCCGAGCTGCTCCGGGTCCCGCCGAACGCTGCAGCCCTTAGGGAGCTCGGCGCATCTCCCGGGGCGCAGTTCCTCTGTTACTGTCCCAGGGAGCCCGAGGGCATCCCCGCCTTTCTGGGGATCCTGCTCCAATTCCCCAGGAGGCCTTTCCGTCCGGGAAGGTCGGTGCAGCTCCTGCTCCTCCGGGACGGGGCTCTCCTGTCCTGGGGACACTCGCCCCGGCCTCAGCCCGGCTCCTCGGGGCCCCTCCCCCTTGGAGGCCTTTTGTTTCTTTATTTCTTTTTCTCCCGTCTTCCTACCTTGATAGAGGCGCGAACTCTTCTCCCTGGAGCATTCCAGCTGGTCTCTCTTTAAATCTCAGGCCGAATTCGTAGATTTTCAGGATGATTGGATGGTTTTCTAGGTAATTTGTTGAGGACAGGTGACTTGGAGACCCTGCTCTTCCGCCATCTTGCCCCTCCCCTCTTTAAATATCCTCTGTGAGATTTCTCTTCATGGCTTTTGCTCATTTCATGATTGGATTGTTTGTTTTCTCGCTGTTGAGTTTAATGAGTTCTTTATAGATCTTGGAAACTAGTCCTTTATCTGATAGGTCATTTGCAAATATCTTCTCCCATTCTGTAGATTGTCTTTTAGTTTTGTTGGCTGTATCCTTTGTTGTGTAAAAGCTTCTTATCTTGAAGAAGTTCCAATAGTGCATTTTTGCTTTTGTTTCTCTTCCCTTTATGGATGTATCTTGCAAGAAGTTACTGTGGCAAAGTTCAAAAAGAGTGTTTCCTGGGTTCTCCTCTAGAATATTTATGGACTCTAGTCTCACATTTATATCTTTCTTCCATTTTGAGTTGATTTTTGTGTATGTTGCAAGAGAGTGGTCTAGTTTCATTCTTCTGCATGTGGATGTCAATTTCATTGGGACATAAAATACAATGCAAAAATGATCAACTTTCAGAAAATCCTTTTTAAAAAAACAAACAGAAATGAAAACATTACACCTCTCACAGATGAGAACTTCATATTTCCACAGTCAGAACTGCACACAATGATCTGTAAAGGTAATGAAATCCTTGCTATTTACTTGTTAGGATCGAATTGTAGTGAGAAGCTAAATATATACTCAGACGACATACAAAAAGGGCCCTTCCTCCACTGATTAAACCAGCCCAGGCCTGACCCTGCAGCTGGGAGAGGAGCCCCAGCACCAGGATCCCCAGATGAGCCCTTCAGGATCATGACAGAACACAAACAAACCACCATGGAGTCTTTGCTCCGATGAGTGTTCCTTGTCGCTATTTTAAAAGGTAATTCATGGAGAACAAGGGACCTTGTGTATGTGAGAGGAAGTGAGTGAGAGAAACACGGGATGTGGGACAGTTTCCTGACCAGGATGTCTTGTGTCTGTAGGTGTCCAGGGTGAGGTGCAGCTGGTGGAGTCTGGGGGAGACCTGGTGAAGCCTGGGGGGTCCCTGAGACTCTCCTGTGTGGCCTCGAGATTCGCCTTCAGTAACTATAGCATGAGTTGGATCCGCCAGGCTCCAGGGAATGGGATGCAGTAGGTCGCAACTATTAGCAATAGTGGAAGTAGCACAAAATACGCAGACCCAGTAAAGGGTTGATTCACCATCTCCAGAGACAATGCCAGAACACAGTGTATCTACAGATGAGCAGCCTGAGAGCCGATGACACGGCCATGTATTACTGTGCAAGTGACACGGTGAAGGGACCTCATTGTGAGCCCAGGCACAAACCTCCCTGTAGAAGGGGATCGGGACCACGAGGTGTGTGCACTCCTCACCACTTCTGTCTTGAAGGCCCATGAGTAGGTGCGGATTGAACTTATGTGCAGGTTTTCTATCAGGGTCTGGGCTTCCTCTCCAAGGAGCAGTTTTCCCCAGGGAGTCTCTCTGGGCACAGGATTCTGTGCTCACCTTCTCTGTAAGTCTCTAACTTACAAACTTCATTGTCATGGAACGAGAAATATTCAAATGTCCATAAATTACAGTTTCTTTTGTTTTGCTTATTCCTTATTCCATTTCTGATTTGGAAACTTTGCTTGTTTTATTCAACAATTCTTCTTATATGCAAAAGGACATATTTGCTTAAACTTTCTTACTACTCTCCCTAAATATCAGTTTATTACTCATATCTCCACATACTGCAACTTCTCCTTTATAAAGTCCCAGCTGTATACGTGGATTATGACAGGACCAACCAGCTCTGTGTGCATGGTTTTTTAAACAGCATAAAGCACATGCTACTCATGTCCCTACAAAGCCTCAAAAATCAAAAAGAGAGAAGATGGAGTGCAGGCGTGACCTCAGTCTTGAACCACACTGACAGAATCAATATTAGCATCAACCTGGGAAAGCAAGGTACACCAAGAACTACGTTGTGAGGAGTGTAGTCTAAAGAGCCCCCCCACACACACACAAGAGTACAATCCTTTATCACCTTCATCATCATGTCTGTTGAGACCAGGGCAGGCCTCTAAGCAAGTCATAAATGCTTAAATTTGGGAATAACACTGGCTCAAGATGTGTGTTGTGGGTCAGTGGTGGGGACGAGGTCTTGCTCCAGGAGGGACTGGTGTGGAGTCAGTGTCTCTCCTGCATCAAAGGAAGAAATTAAAGAGTTTGTGCTGGGTTTCCCATGGTTTGGGCAAGAAGAGAAGAGGGAGGACTGGTGATCACAGGACTAAGCAGGTAACACTCAAAGATACAGTGTGATGACAAATTCAACTAATCTATTATGAAAACTGAGAGAACAAAAGTGGAGGAGGACCTTCCCCTGCAGGGAATAACTCATGGATCCTTCAGGTGCTGATATCAGCTCACTATGTGTGACCAAACCATGCCCCTGTTGGAACCTAACATCCATGTGATGGGAGGTGGAAGTGGGGACTTAGGGGAGCATTTAGGTCAGGAGGTGCAGTCTCATAATGGGATCAGGATCTTCATACACCAGGACTGGCAAAGCTCCAGTCTACCCCATGTGAGGTGATGGGGAAAAGACAGGCTAGGACAGGGGCACTCTCCAGACACCACATCTGCCTGCACCTGGACCTCAGACATCCCAGACTTCAGAACTGTGAGAATGAATATCTTGTTTAATCCACCCAGTCTGGAAATGTGGTGACATCACCCAGACACACTAAAACAGTGTCTTTCCACGTTTTTGTCTTTTACAAACTGTTTCCAAGAAAACACTTAATTTATGACAAAAGAGAATAGGAAACCCAAACATGGACTCACTGTCCTCTGCCACCTTCAATGCCCCTGTGCTTAGCAGCTATGCATCACGTTGGTGACACACATTCTTCCTACCACTATGGGGTTCTTTTAACCCATTAGTATCCTGGGATTCCTCCCAATTTACTACCTTAGCAGCTCTAACCCAGGCACATCCTCATGGAAGTGGAGGTCCAGGAGTTCAGAATTTCCTGTATGCTGCTCATCATACTATACAGAATATTCTGGATCAGCCTCCATCCTGCCCTCATCGCTACAGCTATATATCCCTATGACAACATCCACAACTCCTACGTCCAAAATGACGTTGATTTTCTACCTCTGAACTTGCAATTCCTGTTCTCACAGAACTCTGAGTGATTTCCTGCATGATCAGAATGATTCAATAAATATCTCTCATGTTCCAGGAATGAGACAAGCTCAGGAACCCTAGTCCAGCATCTTAACTCCTCCTTCCCAAAGCTGTTAGAGCAAACACCTTGTGGGGAATTCCCTCTGTTTTATATGCAGGGATTAAAATGGGGATTCTGGAATTTGATGTCAAAGTCAACTAAATTTATATCCTTCCCAACTCTTATCTCAGTCCTGTGGATTCATTTTGTGTTTGAGTGTATGTTGTACAATTATAAAATTATTTTGCAGTAAGTAATGGTGGCATATGTGGTCCATGCATTGTCCCTAATTAGTACATAGAAAGGAAATCACCTCTCAACATGTGACACGAGCTTTGGGCAGGAGGTTGGGCATCCTTCACAAGGAAAAGAATTTTGGGACTATTATTATCACAACTCTATGTCTTCATGCCATTGAAGAAGATGCACTTTGGATGGTGTGGGCATCTGGCAGTCTCCCTGATGTACAGGATCCCCTCAGGGATGGAAACTGCTGGATCTGGAGACAGAACTGTACTCCTGTCTCATTTGGCAGGGTCAAAGAGACTGACCTGAGAAACCAAAAATTGAGGAGGATCAGACAGGAAACTGGAATTGAAATTCCTTAATGATGGCATTTTCTCTAAGTTTCCCTCTTCCTCTATACAAAAGCCAGTTTTATTTCCTCCTCCAGAATAACATCTTTATGATAGAGTTCACATAGGGTGCTGGGTCTGGGTTCAGAGAGTGTCTGTGGTGTGTGCTGCATGCTCTGTGCTGTCCTGTTTTGGCTGCTATTTCCCCCAGAACAGGCATCCTCACAGGCCCTCCTTGCCAGCAGTGAGCAGTGTGTGGTGCCAGGCCAGTGTGTGGTGTGTTTTAACTGGGTGTGCTCTGGTCTGCTTGTTAAATGAGCCCTGATACCACCTCCACTAGAACTGAGGCCCTGCTGAATTCTCTGGTCTGGAGATGTGGGTGGGCAAGGGTGCAGTCATTCAAGGAAACCATCCGGTGCGACATCAAATAGGTAATAGTAGACCTACTCAATGATCCCGCAACTGTACAACTGGGCATTCACTCTAAGAATACAAAAGTACTAAGATGCCTGGGTAGCTCAGGAGTTGAGTGCATGCCTTCACCTCAGGTCATGTTCCCAATCTGGGGATTGAGTCTCATATCAGGCTCCTGGGAGGAGCCTGTTTCTCACTTTTTGTCACTCTCTTTGTGTCTCCCATGAATAAATAAATAAAATCATTAAAACGAAAAGTATTCTGAGACACCTGGGTGGCTCAGTGGTTGAGCATCTGCCTTTAGCTCATGGCATAATCCCAGAGTCTGGGGATCGATTTCCACATCAGGCTTCCTGCATTTACCCTGCTTCTCCCTCTGCTGTGTCTCTGTCTCTCTCTGTGTGTGTCTTTCTCATGTATAAATAAATAAAGAATTCAAAAAATAAAAGAAAAAAATACAAAAAAAATTCAAAGGGATACATGCACCTGAATTTTTACAGCAGCATCATGTACATTAGTCAAACTATCGAAACTATCCATACATGAAATGAAATCTAATCCATTTGGAACTATGGGGATTGGGGTAGCAAGTATAATGCTAAATGAAGTGAGTCAGTCAAAGTAAGGCAATCACTGTATTATTTCAGTCATGTATTGAATTTAAGAAAGAAAAAAACATGAGCAAATGGGAATAAATTTGATACATAGACCAAGGATATATACAGACAATGCTATAAAACTAGGAATCAATTACTAGAAGGAGTTTAGAAGAAACTCAAAAACATGGAGGTTACAGGGAATCCTACTAAAAGATGAACAGCTCAACAAGGAAATGAGAAAAGTACTAAAAATATTCTTGCACACCAATGAAATTGAAAGCATATCTATTCAAAACTGTTGCCATACAAAAAGATAGTCTTAAGAGGGAAATACATTGCACCACAAGTTTTCCTCCAACAATTTGAAGAAGAAAATCAAATAAACAAACTATCCTCACAAGTAAAGGAATTGGAGAAAGAAGAGCAGGTAAACTCTACACCAAGTAGAAGTAGAGATTTAATAAAGATTCTAGAAAAACTCAATGAAATAGAGACTAGATGAACTCTAGAACACATCAATCACACCAGGCTCTGGTTCTTTGAAAGAATTAATAACGTAGATACACACCTAGCTAGGTAATTAAAAAGAAAAGGCTGAAAGAGGAAGTAGAAAACAAGAAAATATCAATAAAATTGAGGAAATTGAGGCTGTTATCAAAATTCTCCCAAGACACAAACACCCAGGGCCTGATGGCTTCCCAGGAGATTTCTTCCAAACATTTAAAGAAGAAATAGTACCGTTAGGACTGAAGCTGCTTCAAACGATAGAGGAAGAAGAACTAGTTCTAAATACCTTCTATGGGGCCAGCATTATCTTGATCCCAATACCAGACAAAAACACCTCCAAAAGGGGAATTATAAACCATTTTTCCTGACAACATGGATGCAAAATTTTCACCAAGATATTAGACAACAAGATCCAATAATACATAAAGACCATTATTAACCGTTACCAGGTGGGATTTGTCCCTGGAATAATACGGTGGCCCAAAATATGTAAAAAAAATCAGTGTAATAGGACACATCAATAATAAAAAAGGCAGGGACTTCTGAATGGCTTAGTGGTTTAGAGCCTGCCTTCGGCCCAGAGCATGATCCTGAAGTCCCAGAATTGAGTCCCATGTAGAGTCCCTGCATGGAGCCTGTTCTTCTGCCTGTGTCTCTGACTCTCTCTCTCTCTTTTAAATAACAAATAAATAAATAAATAAATAAATAAATAAATAAATAATAAATAAATAAATAAGATCTTAAAAAAATAATAGAAAAGACAAGACGTATATGGTCCTTTCTCTAAATGCAGAGAACTCATAGGCCAAATTATGGCAGGCATTGCTGAGTAAAATCTTCAATGTAGAGGATAGAGAAAACATTATTCAATATCTTAAAACGTAATTATTAAACGTTCAAAATGAATCTCATACCAATTGGGGACCAAAGAGTTTAAAAAAATGTTTAGGACATTCCGGAGGACAGCGGAGGTGCACACTCTCACCACTTCTGCTCACAAAAGAAGTATAATTCCTAGAATCAACAATAAGACAACAAAATAAATAAAAAACATTCAAAATGGCAAAGAAGAAATCAAACTCTCCTTCTGTAAAGGACATGATATTTGTATATAAAATCCAAGAAATAACACCTAAATCTTCTATAAATGATATAGCATCTTAGCGACATGGCAGGAGATGAAACCAAGGCATAGAAGACAGCTACATTCCTACACACTAACAATGATACTGTTAACAGAGAAAAGAGTGTATTGAACTCATTTACAATGGCACCAACCATATGATATATAGGATTAAACCTAACCAATGAGGTCAAGGATCTGTACTTTAAATCTAGAGAATATTATGAAAGAAATTAATGAAGACACAAAGAGATGGAGAACATCCAATGCTCATGGATCAGAAGAATAAACATTTTGAAAATCTCTAAGCTACACAGGACAATCTGGACACTGAATGTGATTCCTGTTAAAATATCACAATATTTCTTCCCAGTGATGGAACAAATAACCCTAATACTTCTACAAAATCAGAAAACATCTCCAATTGCCAGAGTAAGGTTTACAAAGAAAGCCAAAGCTGGGGACATCAGAATGCCTGATTTCAAGCTGTACTACAAAGCTGTGATCATTAAGACAGTCTGGTCCTGGCACAAAAACAGACACAAAGATCAACAGAACAGAATAGAGAACCCAGAAATGAACCCTTAAATGTGTGGTCAATAATCTTTAACAAAATAGGAAAGAATATCCCTTGGGAAAATAAAACAGTCTCAAAAATAATTGGCATGTTGAGAATTGAACAGCCCCTGTAGAACAATTAAAGGGACAAATCTCATATGGAAATAAAGAAGAGGGATCCCTGGGTGGCGCAGCGGTTTGGCGCCTGCCTTTGGCCCAGGGTGTGATCCTGGGGACCCGGGATCGAATCCCACATCGGGCTCCCGGTGCAGGGAGCCTGCTCCTCCCTCTGCCTGTGTCTCTGCCTCTCTCTCTCTCTCTGTGACTATCAAAAATAAAAAAAATTAAAATTAAAAAAAAAGGAAATAAAGAAGATAAATTCAAAATGGTTAAAAGATCTAAATGTGAGATAACAATGCATCAAAATCTCTGCGAGGAGAAGAGAGGGAACAAAGTTTTTGAACTTAGCCACAGCAATTTCTTGTAAGGCATATCTATAATGGCAAGGGAAGCAAAAGCAAAAATGAATTTTGGGAGCTTCATCAAGATAAAAATGCTCTGCAGAGCAAAGGAATCTGACAAAAGAACAAGAACACAACACATAGAAGGGTAGATGACATTAGCAATTGACATATCAGACAAAGGGCTTTCTATCCAACATGTATAATGAACTTATTAAAATCAACACCCAAGAAACCAGGAATCCAGTCAAGAAATGGGGAGAAAACATGAACAGAAATTTATCCAATAAAACCTACATATAGCCAACAAGTCCATGAAAAAAATGCTCCACATCAGTTGCTATCAAGGAAAAGCACATCCAAACGGCAATCGTCTCTCACTTTACACCACAGAGAATAGAGAAAATTAATAAGAAAGAAAAATAACAAATGGTGGAAAGGATGTGGAGAAAGGGGAACCCGCTTGCACTGTTGGTGGGAATGTGAACTGGTGCAGCCAATCTGGAAAACTGTGTGGAGGTTCCTCAAAGAGTTAAAAATAGACCTGCCCTACGACCCAGCAATTGCACTGCTGGGGATTTACCCCAAAGATACAGATGCAGTGAAACGGCAGGACACCTGCATCCCAATGTTTATTACAGCCATGTCCACAAGAGCCAAATCCTCGGGTAGGCCACAATGTACTTTGACAGATGAATTGATAAGCATGTACAGTTTATATATAAAAAGGGATATTTCTCAGTCACCAGAAACCATCAATAGCTATTATTTCTTCAAGGTGTACGGAACTACAGGGTATTATGCCAATTAAATAAGTTAATTGGTTTAGGACAATCATCATGGTTTCACTCATATGTGGAATATAGAAATAGTGAAAGGGATCGTATGGGAAGGAGGAAAACTGAGTGGGGATGAATCAGGAGGAAGACAAACCATGACAGATTCCTATCTCTGGGACTCGAACAAAGGGGTGCAGAAGGGCAGGTGGGTGTTGGAACATGGTCCCTGGGTGATGGGCACTAAAGAGGGCATGTGATCAGATGAGCACTTGGTGTTACTATATGTTGGCAAATTGAACTTAAATAAAATATTGAATAAATAAATGAAAAATAAATTATTGAAGAGAGACAATATTATGAGCAATAACATGCCAACATATTCAGCAATCTGGAAGAAATGGATGCCTTCCTATAAATGTAGAAACAACTAAATCTGAAACAGGAATGAATGGAAAAGCTGTACAGACCCAAAACTCAGAAATGAAAATTAGATATATTTAGAAGTCTTCCAACAATCAAAAGTCCAAGGACAGATGGCTCCCCATGGGAATGCAACAAGCATTTAAAATGACTTTATACGGGGATCCTTGCGTGGGTCAGTGGTTTAGCACCTGCCTTTGGCCCAGGGTGTGATCCTGGAGTCCTGGGATCGAGTCCCGCATCGGGCTCCCGGCATGGAGTCTGCTTCTCCCTCCTCCCGTGAAAATATTACAAAGATAGAAATTAAATGAAACTTCCAAAGTCATTCTCCAATAGTAGCATTTCCTGGACCTCAAAAACAGAGAAAGATCCAACTGAAAACGGGAATTACAGACTAGTATCCTTGATGGATATGGATGCAACATTCTCACCAAGATCCTAACTAACAGGGTCCAATAGTACAATAATAGGATAATTCATAATGATCAAATTCGCTTAAATTCTGGTCTTCAAGGGTGGTTCAGCATCGGAAAATCAAACAATGGGATTTGACTCATTCATAAAGGAAAAGAAAAGGGCCATTTTGTCCTCTCATCTGAAGCCCAAAAATATTTGTCAAAAAATACTATACTTTCCTCATAAAAACCTTTTGCGATGTAGAGATACAGAGACATTCTTATCACAAAAGCTACCTACCTAAGACACACGAAGGATGTCATCCACAACAGGAAAATTTGAGAGCTTTTCCCCTAAAATCAGGAACAGGACAGGGATGCCCACCATCACCACTGTTCTGCACCATAGTACTAGAAGTCCTAGCTTCAAAAATCAGACAACAAACAGATTTAAAAGTCTTCTAAGTCATCCAAGAAAAAAATAAACTTTCACTCTTCACACATGACACAATAATTTAAATTCAAATCTCAAAGATTCCTTTGAAACAATTGCTAGACCTGATACCGGAATTCAGCAAAATCAGAGCATGGAAAATCAATACAAGAAAGACAGTGGCTTTTCTATATAGGGCAAATGAAACAGAAAAAAAGAAAATCAAGGACTGGATGTAATTTATAATTGCACCATAAATAATCAGATAATGAAGAAAAATCCTAAGCAAAGAGGTATGAATGGATAGACTAAACATTCCAGAACGTTTTTCTGTATGTTGGTAAATTGAACACCAATAAAAATTAATTAAAAAAAAAAAGAAAGACAGTATGGAAGACACAAGAGTATAGAAAATATTATTTTCATAGATTAGAAGAATGAATATTGATAAAATACTTATGCTTCCAGAGAAAGCTACACATTCAAAGCCATCCATATAAATATATCACCAGGATTGTTTACAGATCTAGAGCAAACCATCAGAAAATTTTAGGGAACCAAGAACCTCAAATATCCAAAGCAATCCTGTTAAAGTAAAGCAAACCTGGGGATCCCTGGGTGGCGCAGCGGTTTGGCGCCTGCCTTTGGCCCAGGGCGCGATCCTGGAGACCCGGGATCGAATCCCACGTTGGGCTCCCGGTGCATGGAGCCTGCTTCTCCCTCTGTCTCTCTCTCTTCTCTCTCTCTCTCTCTCTCTCTCGCTCTCTCTCTGGTGACTATCATGAATAAATAAAAAAAAATTAAAAAAAAAAAAAGTAAAGCAATCCTGGAAACGTACTGATTCTGGTTGTCAAGGTAAATTACAACTTTGTGATCATCAGGATATTATGGTACTGGCACAAATTCAGAAAAGTTGGAGAACCCAGAAATGGACCATGAAATCTGATGAATGGATAAAGAAGATGTGGTTTATGTATACAATGGAATATTACTCAGCCATTAGAAACGACAAATACCCACCATTTGCTTCAACGTGGATGGAACTGGAGGGTATTATGCTGAGTGAAATAAGTCAATCGGAGAAGGACAAGCAGTGTATGTTCTCATTCATTTGGGGAATATAAATAATAGTGAAAGGGAATATAAAGGAAGGGAGAAGAAATGTTGGGAAATATCAGGAAGGGAGACAGAACATAAAGACTCCTAACTCGGGGAAACGAACTAGGGGTGGTGGAAGGGGGGAGGAGGGCGGGTGTTGGAGGGGAATGGGTGACGGGCACTGAGGTGGACACTTGACGGGATGAGCACTGGGTGTCTTTCTGTATGTTGGTAAATTTAACACCAATAAAAATTAATTAAAAAAAATAATCAAGCTAATGCCTAACAGTCACTCAATAAATGCTTATTTGTTCATTGATTCAAAAAAAAAATCTTGACAAAGCAGGGAAGAATATGCAATGGAAAAAGAAAGTCTCTTGAACAAATTGTGTGGGGAATGTTGGGGAGACTCATGCAGAAGAATGAAAGTGGACCCTTTTCTTACATCATTCACAACAATGGACTCAAAGTTGATGAAAGACCTGAAAGTCAGTCAGGAAACCATCACAATCCTCAGAAGAACACAGGCAGCATCTTTTCTACCTCAGCTGCAACAACTTCTAGATGTGTCTCCAGAGTCAAGAGAAAGAAAAGGAAAATGAACCATGGCGATTTCATCAAAGAAAGAACATTTTCACAGCAAAGCAATCATGCAGTGTAATTAAAAGGGAAACTACAGAATCGTAGAAGATATTTTGTAAAGTCTTATCAGATTAAAGGCTCAAATTCAAATAGAAAATGAACTTTTCATTCACATAGGGAATATAAATAATAGTGAAAGGGAATATAAGGGAAGGGAGAAGAAATGTGTGGGAAATATCAGAAAGGGAGACAGAACATCAAGACTCCTAACTCTGGGAAATGAACTAGGGGTGGTGGAAGGGGGGGAGGGCTGGGGGTGGGGGTGAATGGGTGACAGGCACTGAGAGGGGCACTTGACGGGATGAGCACTGGATGTTATTCTGTATGTTGGTAAATTGAACACCATTAAAAATTAATTTATTAAAAAATAATAAAAAAATATAAAATGAACTTATCAAGCTCAACAGCCACCAGTATCTCCAATCACAACTGGGCAGAAATTCTGAACAGACTTCCTGTCCTGTCCTGAGATCCCGCATCACACCATATATTAGGGACCTCCTCTATATGCAAGAGGAAATTCTTTTGCTCTTCTAGATCTGCTATATATCAAAGGAAATATTAGAACAAAGAATCTGACAGAAAAGAGGGTAAGCTTTTATGCCCCTAAGTTGAAGATTTACATAGTAATTAGGCAATAATAAAATAAAAGATATTAACATCATTCAACAGGAAGAAAAATAATTTGATTGTATATGATATTGTTGTATAAATGGTGAATGAGGACAAACCTTACAAAAAAGACTTGAAGTTAGTAATGAGCTCAGGGAAAATACAGGATATAAAACCAACATATACAATAAAGCTCATTTTTACACACTAACAACAAGTTATCACTATACAATTTAAAAAACAATCTCCTTTACACTAGTATCAAAAATAAATATTTATGATTAAACTTAAGGAGAGAAAATACTTTTTAAAAATGACCTATATTAATGATAGAGTTTTTAAAAGGCACAAAGGCAAAGATAAATACTTAGAAGGATTAGAACATCTTAAATCCACTGTATCACCAAAAGAAAGTGATCTACAGTTGTGAAGTAATGCTTGTATATAACTTGTAAAGAATTGATCAGAGTCTGGAGCTAACTATATAGTCAGAGGTTATGCAAATTGGGCCCACCCTCCACTGATTAAACCAGCCCATCCCTGACCCTGCAGCTGGGAGAGGAGCCGCAGCCCCAGGATCCCCAGGTGATCCCATTCAGTGCTCACGACACAACACAGAAAAGCCACCATGGAGTCTGTGCTCAGCTGGTTTTTCCTTGTCACTATTTTAAAAGGTAATTCCTGGAGAACAAGGGACTGTGAGTCTGTGAGTAGAGGTGAGTGAGAGAAACAAGTGATGTGGGGCTGTTTCCTGACCAGGATATATTGTGTCTGCAGGTGTCCAGGGTGAAGTGCAGCTGGTGGAGTCTGGGGGAGACCTGGTGAAGCCTGGGGGATCCCTGAGGCTCTCCTGTGTGGCCTCTGGATTCACCTTCAGTAGCTACTACATGCACTGGGTCCGCCAGGCTCCAGGGAAGGGGCTGCAGTGGGTCGCATACATTAACAGTGGTGGAAGTAGCACAAACTACGCAGACGCTGTGAAGGGCCGATTCACCATCTCCAGGGACAACGCCAAGAACACGCTGTATCTGCAGATGAACAGCCTGAGAGCCGAGGACACGGCTGTGTATTACTGTGCGGGTGACACAGTGAGGCGACCTCAGTGTGAGCCCAGACACAAACCTCCCTGTAGAATGGGATCACGACCACCCGGGTGTGCACACTCCTCACCACTTCTGTCATGAAGGCCCAGGAGCAGGTGCAGATGGAGGTTCTGGGCAGGTTTCCTCTCGGGTTCTGGGCTTCCTCTCCATGGAGCAGTTTCCCCCAGGGAGTCTCTCTGAACACTTGGTTATGTGTTTCCCTCTTCAGTCTCTTTCTTAGAGACTTAGAAATTCAACTATAGTACCTGTACTTACTTATACTTAATGTTTCCTGACCCGAAATATTCATCTATTACAAAGAACTCCATTCACATCATCTGAACATTTTCATGAGTCCTCGTCATGCTCACTGTGGATCAGAGGACCCCAAGCTAATATGCTGTCTTGCACATCATGGTTTAGAGGAATCCCCAATCAGCAGAAGAGAAAGACATTCTACACAAATGTTAATAATGGCCTGGGAGTGAGAGAGATTCCCAGCATGACATGGTAGGGAGGTGGATGCAGAGATGATTCACACACACACACAATCAGTAGAGTATAAGGTTTAATCATCTTCATCTTCATGTCAGATGAGAGGCAGGCAGGCCTCTCATCACGTCATAAATGCCTGGATGATGCCGGGAGGTACACTCACTTAGGGTGTGTTTTGTGGGTCAGTGTTGGGGATGGGGTCCTGCTCCAGGAGCGGCTTGTTTGGAGTTAGTGTCCCAACTGCTTCTAAGGAGGGAACTCCTGGGTTATTGTTTGATTTATTATCCTTTGGATGGAGGAGAGGCATGTGGATGTAACATCAGGGAGCTAGCAGGCAATAAAGAATGCACATGGTGTGAGGAATAATTTCACTAAATAAGTATCAAACTGGAAGACCAAAGGAAAGACTTGGTCATTCTCAGTAGACAAATTTCTGAATCCCACGGAAAGGAGATGAATAATATATGGAAGAATCATGAAACACAAAATGACAATACAAATAGGCCTAGATTCTACCAGGTCTTAGATGGAGGCTGTCCTCTCCCCAGGGTCACCAGCTGGTACTGAAGGTCATGTGTCCTCCGTGTGCTCAGACACCAGAAGCTTCTACTGGATCCATGAGGATACTGAAGGTTAGGAGCTTGATTGAAGGGTCTTCCCCCTCCAGGGAATAACTCGTGAATCCTTCAGGTGCTGACGTCAGCTCATTGTGTGTGACCTCTACCATCCCCATGTTGGCATCTAATGCCCATGAGATCAGGGGAGGAGGTGGGGCCTTAGGGTATCACTTGGGTCAGGAGGTGCAGCTTCATGATAGGATCAGGGCCCTTATAAACCAGGACTGGGAAAGCTCCCTGCACCCTGGCCCCATGTGAGGTGATGCGGAAAGGACAGGTTAGGACGTGGGTGTTCTCCAGACAGCACACCCGCACCTGGACCTCAGACACCCCAGATTCCAGAACTGTGAGAATGAGTGTCTGTTGTTTGATCTGCCCAGTCCATGTAGGATGTTTCAGCAGGGTCACAGGCTAATCTCCACTTATTTTTCTTTGTTAAGTTGAATTTAGCAGGGCAGGGCAGGGCAGGAGGGCAGAGGAGTAGGGATCTCAAGTCACCTGTCCCCATCAACTTACCTAGGTAACTTTTTTTTTTTTTTAATGTATGATAGTCACAGAGAGAGAGAGAGAGAGGCAGAGACACAGGCAGAGGGAGAAACAGGCTCCATGCACCGGGAGCCCGATGTGGGACTTGATCCCGGGTCTCCAGGATCACGCCCTGGGCCAAAGGCAGGCGCTAAACCGCTGCGCCACCCAGGGATCCCACCTAGGTAACTTTTAAATCATCCTCAAAACCTACTAATCCCTCTAGAAATTTATTTTTTTAATAATAAATTTATTTTTTATTGGTGTTCAATTTGTGAACATACAAAATAACACCCAGTGCTCATCCCATCATGTGCCCCCCTCAGTGCCCATCAACCATTCACCCACACCACCCACCCTCCTCCCCTTGCACCACCCCTAGTTCATTTCCCAGAGTTAGGAGTCTTTATGTTCTGTCTCCCTTTCTGATATTTCCCACCCATTTCTTCTCCCTTTCCTTCTATTCCATTTCAATATTATTTATATTTCCCAAATGAATGAGACCATAAAATGTTTGTCCTTCACTGATTGACTTACTTCATTCAGCATAACACCCTCCAGTTCCATCCATGTTGAAGCAAATGGCGGGTATGTGTCATTTCTAGTGACTGAGTAATATTCCATTGTATACATAGACCACATCTTCCTCATCCATTCGTCTTTCGTTGGACACCGTGTCTCCTTCCACAGTTTGGCTATTGTGGACATTGCGGCTAGAAACATCGGGGTTCAGGTGTCCCGGCGTTTCATTGCTTC
Source organism: Vulpes vulpes (assembly GCF_048418805.1). Taxonomy (NCBI): domain Eukaryota; kingdom Metazoa; phylum Chordata; class Mammalia; order Carnivora; family Canidae; genus Vulpes; species Vulpes vulpes. The sequence continues at coordinate 132,926,516 of NC_132785.1, read as the reverse complement.
TGTATCTTTGGAGTAAATCCCCAACAGTGCAATTGCTGGGTCATAGGGCAGGTCTATTTTTAACTCTTTGAGGAACCTCCACACAGTTTTCCAGAGTGGCTGCACCAGTTCACATTCCCACCAACAGTGCAAGAGGGTTCCCTTTTCTTCGCATCCTCTCCAACATTTGTGGTTTCTTGCTTTGTTAATTTTCCCCATTCTTACTGGTGTGAGATGGTATCTCATTGTGGTTTTGATTTGTATTTCCTTGATGGCAAGGGATGCGAAGCATTTTCTCATGTGCTTATTGGCCATGTCTATGTCTTCCACTGTGAGATTTCTGTTCATGACTTTTGCCCATTTTATGATTGGATTGTTTGTTTCTTTGGTGTTTACTTTAATAAGTTCTTTATAGATCTTGGAAAATAACCCTTTATCTGATACGTCATTTGCAAGTATCTTCTCCCATTCTGTAGGTTATCTTTGAGTTTTGTTGACTGTATCCTTTGCTGTGCAAAAGCTTCTTATCTTTTTAAAGTCCCAATAGTTCATTTTTGCTTTTGTTTCTTTTGCCTTCATGGATGTATCCTGCAAGATTATTGTGGCCGACTTCAAAAGGTGTGTTGCCTGTGTTCTCCTCTAGGATTTTGATGGAATCTTGTCTCACATTTAGATCTTTCATCCATTTTGAGTTTATCTTTGTGTGTGGTGCAAGAGAGTGGTCTAGTTTCATTCTTCTGCATGTGGATGTCCAATTTTCCCAGCACCATTTACTGAAGAGTCTGTCTTTCTTCCAGTGGTTAGTCTTTCCTCCTTTATCGAATATTAGTTTAACATAATATTGTTGGTCCACTTCTGGGTTTTCTATTCTGTACCATTGATCTATGTGTCTGTTCTTGTGCCAGTAGCACACTGTCTTGATGACTACACCTTTCTAGTACAATCTGAAATCTGGCATTGTGATGGCCGCAGCTATGGTTTTCTTTTTTAAAATTCCCCTGGCTATTCAGGGTCTTTTCTGATTCCACACAAATCTTAAAATAATTTGTTCTAACTCTCTGAAGAAATTCCATGGTATTTTGATAAGGATTGCATTAAATGTGTAAATTTCCCTGGTTAACCAAAAAGGAGAATTATAGACCAATATCCCTGATAAACATGGATGCAAAAATTCTCAACACGATACTATCCAATAGGATCCAACAACACATTAAGAAAATTATTCACCGTGACCAAGTACGATTTATTCTCGGGACACAAGTCTGGTTCAACATTTGTAAATCAATCAATGTGATTCATAATATCAGCAAGAGAAAAACCAAGAACCATATGATCCTCTCATAAGATGCAGAGAAAGCATTTGACAAAATACAGCATCCATTCCTGATCAAAACTCTTCAGAGTGTACGGATAGAGGGAACATTCCTCAACATCTTAAAAGCCATCTATGAAAAGCCCACAGCAAATATTATTCTCAATGGGGAAGCACTGGGAGCCTTTCCCCTAAGATCAGGAACAGGACAGGGATGTCCACTCTAACTACTGCTATTCAACATAGTACTGGAAGTCCTAGCCTCAGCAATCAGACAACAAAAAGACATTAAATGCATTCAAATTGGCAAAGAAGAAGTCAAACTCTCCCTTGTCGCTGATGACATGATACTATACATAGAAAACCTAAAAGCATCCACCTCAAGATTGCTAGAAATCATACAGCAATTTGGCAGCATGGCAAGATCCAAAATCAATGCCCAGAAGTCAGTGGCATTTCTATACACCAACAATGATACTGAAGAAAGAGAAATTATGGAGTCAATCTCATTTACAATTGCACCCAAAAGCATAAGATACCTAGGAATAAACCTAACCAAAGAGGTAAAGGATCTATACCCTAAAAAGTATTGAACACTTCTGAAAGAAATTGAGGAAGACACAAAGAGATGAAAAAATATTCCATGCTCATGGATTGGCAGAATTAATATTGTGAAAATGTCAATGTTACCCTCTTGATATTTTTTTTTATTTATTTTCCCTCTTGATATTTAAAGAGAGAAGAGCTGGAAAGCTACAAGCTACATAGGTTTCCCTTCTAACAAGGTAGGAAGGCTGCAAAAAGTAAATATAAAGAGTTAAGTGGTGACAGGTCCCCTGCAGAGCTGGGCTAAGTTTGGCGGTGAGAGCTCCTGGGAGAGAAAATCCCATTCCCAGAGAAGCAGGAAATTTAAGCATCCTTACCGAATTCTTCCCAAATGGAAAGGCACTTTAGCAAGAAACTTGGTCAGACTTATCACGGGGCACTGGAGCCTCCATTTTCAAGGGTCATTAATAGGGCAGATACACCAGTGCTGTGGGCCTATCTCAGTAACGGGCTAAAGCCTCCTTGGTACATCTGGTCCGAGGCAGCTGCACCCTGGTTCTTCAGGAGCTGTGGCCCCGGGACCCTGATTCCAGCAGCACAGGCCCCGCAGCCCAGGAAGCAGAGCTGGAGCAGCCTTGGGTCCTGTTCTTCCCCAGGTAAGGTGGAGGCGAGTAGGGCCCAGGGCAGTGAGTATGCTCCTGCCCCAGGGCGCCCTGAGCTCTACAGGTCTGTGCCCCCCTCCCCGCCCTGGGTGCATCCAGGCCCCTGCAGACTGGGAGCTGCAGTAGTTACTGTGGGAGCTGACTCCAGGCCTGGGGAGCTGGCCCCGCCAGTGTGGTTGGTCCTCCCGGTGTCAGCCTATGCCTGGGATGGAGCAGGGCTGCCAGGGAGCAGGTGTCTCACAGGATAAGCAGCTCCCCCAGAGCCCAGCAGCCAGATGGGGACAGGGCATCCCCCCAAGGTGCACACACCTGAGACTCAGCACAGCAGGCCCCTTCCCCAGAGGACCAGCTGGCAGGACAAGGGAAGAGCAAGTTGTTGACTGGGAGGACTGGAAAGCTCCAGGGGAAGTCGAGGGATTTACAGTATATAGAACCAGAGGGAACCCCTCCTTCCCCCCCCCCTTTTTGCCATACAACTCAATTTGTATGAGACTGTAAATTTCCAATTTTTTCCCTGTCTCACCTTAACTACAATGTTTTACCACCTCTTCCTTTTCAAGTTTCGTCCTTTTTGACTTTCATATTTCTACAATTACAAGAACTGGATATATCTTCCACTTCTAGATTCCCTTTGACATACCCAACTTAATATTGGGAGATATACAAGATATGTTTTTTTGTTTTATTTTGTGTTTTTTGTTTCTCTGCCTCATTTTATTTTACAATGGCAGAACTTAATACCTTCTAAAACATGACTAGTATGCACCCAGTACCCAATGGTATACCATGCTAGTTCATTCTGTGAGATTCCTCATTCCCATAATTTCCCCTCTTGTATCACACATATGTTCAGTTGTCAATGTTGGGCCTCTCTACAAGTATTTCTGGTTTATATAAATTTGGGACTGAACATATTCTAACATACAGAACTTCATATGCTCAGAAACAAGAGGTTCACCCTCTAGAACCACTCAGGTAGATTACATCATCCCTCCACTTCAACATTGTCACCACCACAATCTCCCAGTCCCCCCTTTTCCTTCTTCCTTTTTTTTTCACTCTTCTTAGGATTCTTAGCCTTTTATTTTTTAATACTTTGTTTTAAATTTCTTCTTCACTTTATGGTACTTTTGTTTTATTTTGTTCTTATCTTTGTTTTCAATTTCTGGTCTCTGACCTCGGCAGAATCATGTGGGTGAAATTTACTTAGGTCCGGGTTCATATTCTTGACAAAACCCAGTCATACAACCACTCTGCACTAAGTAAAATGACTACAAGGAAGAACTCAACACAAAAGAAAGAATCAAAAGCAGTACTCTCTGCCACAGTTACAGATTTTGGATTACAATTTGATATCAGAAAGCCAATTCACAAGCACAATTATAAAGCAAATGGTGGCTCCGGAGAGAAGCATAAAGGATTCAAGAGATTTCATGACTGCAAAATTAAGATGTAATCCGGCTGAAATTAAAAATCAATTAAAAGATATGCAATCCAAACTGGAGGTCCTAATGACAAGGGTTAACAAGGTAGAAGAACGAGTGAATGACATAGAAGGCAAGTTTCTGGCAAGGAGAGAAACTGAGGAAAATGGGGAAAAACTATTAAAAGATCATGAGGATAGGTTAAGAGAAATAAATAACAGCCTCAGAAGGGAAAATCTACATTTAACTGGAGTTCCTGAGGGCGCCAAAAGGGACAGATGTCCAGAATATGTATTTAAACAAATCATAGCTGAGAACCTCCCTAACTTTGGAAGGGAAACAGGCATTCAGATCCAGGAAAGAGAGAGATCCCTCCCTAAAATCAATAAAAACCACTAGACACCTCGACATTCAATAGTGAAACATGCAAATTCCTAAGATAAAGAGAAGATCCTTAAAGCAGCAAGAGACAAGAGATCCCTAACTCTTATGGGATTTCAAACACATGGAGGTTAAGGACCATCCTGTTGAAAGATGAACGGGTCGACCAGGAAATTAGGGAATAATTCAAAAGAATCATGGAAACTAATGAGAATGAAGATATAATCGTTCAAAATCCTTGGGATACAGCAACAGCAGTCCTTTTTTTTTTAAAGAATTATTTTTATTTATTTATGATAGTCACAGAGAGAGAGAGAGGCAGAGACACAGGCAGAGGGAGCAGGCTCCATGCACCGGGAGCCGGACGTGGGACTCAATCCCGGGTCTCCAGGATCATGCCCTGGGCCAAAGGCAGGTGCTAAACCGCTGCGCCACCCAGGGATCCCAGCAACAGCAGTCCTGAGGGGGAAATACATTGCAACACAAGAATCCATCCAAAAACTGGAAAGAACTCAAATACCAAGCAAAAGGCAAGCTGCCCAGGATATCAAAGTAAAGGAAGAACAGGAACTGCAAGATATCCAGTCTCAGTCAAAAGAACAACTCAATTCTTACACATAAATGTTTGCCAGAGTGTTATGGCCAATGAATTTGCAGCTCTGAGAATTCATCAGATACCTGCTCTACAGTACAGATGTGTACTCCACCAAACAAACAAATGTAGAAGTACAAACATTTCACTGTCTGTCTCAAGCTGCTGGGATGTATTTCTAGGAAAACATTCTCACAGGTCAATTTTTTTCTTTAGAGCAGATATTGGAAGCCTCATGTTAGCCATTTTAAAAGGCAACACTTTGACAAAATGATTGTTGATCTTTCTGAAATTTGTGGCATGTTCATGTTTATTGGTAGAGCGATCCTACCAAGAGGGCCGATGGGACTATGTCATATTCCTTGACAGGGACAGAGAATGTGCCACCATCAAGGAATGTGACCATCAATTCACATATGCTATCCGTCCTCAAATTAATTTACATACATAGGGGATAAAATGGAATGGGGGTGGGGGTTCCATTTCTGACAGCTGACATTTATTAAACTTTGGATCAAAGATCATGTGATTTTACAATTGGATTTTTTTAATTAACTGATTTCTCTTTTCCTTAAGTCCAGGACACATTAGTCTCCTTATCCAATGAGAAATATATTTTTCAATAATGTTGAAGGGATCTACTATGAATCTACTACACCTACCATTGAAGAAGTTGGATTCTGACTCATTGACAAGCTTTCCAAAATGAATTTTATAATAGATTTCCTTGAATAAACTGGCCCAGTTGTCATTCTTCTTCCTGGGAAATAAATGTCAGCTCTGCCATAATAAGTTTTTGTTTTAAATTTCTAAGAATTTATTTTACAGCAGGAGTCCCAAAATCCTTCATAAACTTTTTTTCCACAATTGTTTTTCTTAATTAAGAAGTGTTACCTTATTAAAATGACCACCATTCTTCTCCCATTCTGTAGGTTGTCTTTTAGTTTTGTTGACTGTATCCTTTGCTGTGCAAAAGCTTCTTATCTTGATGAAGTCCCAATAGTTCATTTTTGCTTTTGTTTCTTTTGCCTTTGTGGATGTATCTTGCAAGAAGTTACTGTGGCCGAGTTCAAAGAGGGTGTTGCCTGTGTTCTCTTCTATGATTTTGATGGACTCTTGTCTCACATTTAGATCTCTCATCCATTTTGAGTTTATCTTTGTGTATGGTGAAAGAGAGTTGTCCAGTTTCATTCTTCTGCATGTGGATGTCCAATTTTCCCAGCAGAATGGGAGAAGATATTTGCAAATGACGTATCAGATAAAGGGCTAGTTTCCAAAATCTATAAAGAATTTATTAAACTCAACAGCAAAGAAACAAACAATTCAATCATGAAATGGGCCAAAGACTTGAAGAGAAATCTCACAGAGGAAGACATGGACATGGCCAACATGCACATGAGAAAATGCTCTGCATCACTTGCCATCAGGGAAATACAAATCAAAACCACAATGAGATACCACCTCACACCAGTGAGAATGGGGAAAATTAACAAGGCAGGAAACAACAAATGTTGGAGAGGATGCGGAGAAAAGGGAACCCTCTTACACTATTGGTGGGAATGTGAACTGGTGCAGCCGCTCTGGAAAACTGTGTGGAGGTTCCTCAAAGAGTTAAAAATAGTCCTGCCCTGCGACCCAGCAATTGCACTGTTGGGGATTTACCCCAAAGATTCAGATGCAATGAAACATCGGGACACCTGCACCCCGATGTTTCTATCAGCAATGGCCACAATAGCCAAACTGTGGAAGGAGCCTCGGTGTCCATCGAAAGATGAATGGATAAAGAAGATGTGGTTTATGTATACAATGGAATATTACTCAGCAATTAGAAACGACAAATACCCACCATTTGCTTCGACATGGATGGAACTGGAGGGTATTATGCGGAGTGAAATAAGTCAATCGGAGAAGGACAAACAGTGTATGTTCTCATTCATTTGGGGAATATGAATAATAGTGAAAGGGAATAAAAAGGAAGGGAAAAGAAATGTTGGGAAATATCAGGAAGGAAGACAGAACATAAAGACTCCTAACTCTGGGAAACGAACTAGGGGTGGTGGAAGGGGAGGAGGGCGGGTGTTGGAGGGGAATGGGTGACGGGCACTGAGGTGGACACTTGACGGGATGAGCACTGGGTGTTTTTCTGTATGTTGGTAAATTGAACACCAATAAAAATTAATTTAAAAAATTAATAAAAAATGTTTAAAAAAATGACCACCATTCTAAACCATTTTTATGTGATCTGAACAGAAAGTTTACAGTTTCGTGCCAACTAAAAACCTAATTTACAAATAGACCACAGACCTCCTCCTACTTTTATAGGCTTGAATACTTAAGTAATTTAAATTATAGTTGGTATTTACTTCATTTTTAAAATCTAAATCTTTCCTAGAATAATAAAATTTCAATGTTCAGCAAAAAACCCCTGTTTGAGTTTAAGCCATTTTCAAAAGAAACTTGCCGTCTAAATCATTGTGTTCCAGAACATTAAGTGATTATAGGTATTGGGTATTAGTGATGATGCATTTTGTTGTTCTTTATGAAATGATACATATGTCTGTTGGGTGCATCGGTGCTTCTTAAAGGGGCCGCATAATATAGGGTTAACTATGTATATTCATGTTAACAATTAACTTGTAGTTTGGCTGTTTCCTGGATTTTAAAACATATACATGTGCAGAAATGTATTAAAATGAAAGGAAGCATACCTTTATCAAGATGCTATTTAAATTTAACATCAAGTATAATATTTCATTTGGATTCTTCTTGTTCTTGTTAATGCCTAAAAATGCTTATTTGGATCATCACCTTTTTTTGATTGGGAGAAGCTCTCTTCTGTGTAGAACAGTTGTTCCAGAATATCTTGTTTTGCCTTCCCATTGCATGACAAAATTAAATATTTTTTTCCAGGAGTGGAGGTGCTGTTAGAGTCCAGCGTTCTAGAGGAGGCAGTGTCTCAGGCCTAATTTTACTTTTCTAATTCTGGTAGCTATTACCAGGAATTTCTGAAATCTTTGTTTAAGTAGTCTAATATTTTCTATGTAAAGAGCATTAAATTTTGCTATTTATACATTTTTGTAACCTAACAGCGAATCAATATTTTCAATCAGTGCCAAGGGATTCCTGTAGTCCTATTCAAGTATTACAATAAATATTTGTAGATAATAGTCAAAAAATAATAGAGGAGACAAGGAGGGACACCTGGGTGGCTCAGTGGATTAGTGCCTGCCTTTGGCCAATGGCGTGATCCTGGAATCCCAGAATCGAGTCCAACATCAGGCTCCCTGCATGGAGCCTGTTCGCCATCTGCCTGTGTCTCTAACTCATTCTCTCGCTCTTGCTCATACTCTCTCTGTCTCTCATGAATAAATAAATAAATAAAATCCTTAAAAAATAATAGACAGCATTCCCTTCTTTTTTGTATGATTAAAGAAAGGTTATGATCAAATGATTAGTTCATTTACATTCACCTGTAGCAATTACATGAGAATTTGAATTTTGTCATGTTTGGGTTTGTTCATTCCTGTGAATGATGGTGCAGTTAGGTGAGTTTTTGTGTTATGGTACCCAAACTCACCATATTGTCCTCTTTAATCTTTGAGGGTTTCTTTTTTTTTTTTAATGTTTTTTTTAATTTTTTTTATTATTTATTTATGATAGTCACAGAGAGAGAGAGAGAGAGAGGCAGAGACACAGGCAGAGGGAGAAGCAGGCTCCATGCACCGGGAGCCCGATGTGGGATTCGATCCCGGGTCTCCAGGATCGCGCCCTGGGCCAAAGGCAGGCGCCGAACCGCTGTGCCACCCAGGGATCCCCTCTTTGAGGGTTTCAATAAAAATTGTTCACTCAAAAAATATATAAAAGACAATACTTATATGGTCCTCTCACTAGATGCAGAGAACTCATAGGCCAAATTACAGCAGGCATTCCTGATTAAAACTCTTCAAAGTAGAAGGTAGAGGGAACATGCTTCAATATCTTAAAAGCCATCTATGAAAAGTTCACAGTGAACCTTATACTCAATGGGGATTCAAAGAGCTTGTCCCTAAGTTCAGGAAGACAGCACAGATGCAGGCCCTCACCAATTCGGCTCACAAAGAAATAGAATTCATATAATCAACAATCAGACAACAATATAAAAGGCATTCAAAGTGGCAAAGATGAATTTGAACTCTCCCTCTTTGCAGAGTACATGATATTTGTATATAAACTCCAACAGATACCACCTAAAATTTCTAGAAATGACATAGCAACTTAGGGACGTGGCAGGAGACAAAACAAGCATAGAAGGCAGCTGCATTTCTACACAGTAACAATGATACTGATAAAAGAGAAATTAGGGTATTAAACTCATTTACAATGGATGCAACCATAAGATACCTAGGAATAGACCTAACCAATGAGGTAAAGGATCTGTCCTTAAATCTAGACAACACTTATGAAAGAAATTAATGAAGACACAAAGAGATGGAGAAACATTCTGTGCTCAAGGATCAGAAGAATAAACATTGTGAAAATGTCTGTGCTACCCAGGGAAATCTAGATACTGAATGCAATTTCTATCAAAATACCACAAGCTTTCTTCCCAGTGATGGAACAAATAATCTGAAGATTTCTATAAAATCAGAAAAGAGCTCCAATAGCCAGAGTAAGGTTGAGAACGAAAACCAAAGCTGGGGCATCAGAATGCCTGATTTCAAGCTGTACTGCAAAGCTTTTATCATTAAGACAGTGTGGTACTGGCAAAAAAACAGACACACAGATCAATACAACAGAATAGAGGACTCAGAAATGGACCCTCAAACATACGGTATATAATCTACAATAAAATAGGAAAGAATGTCCCCTGGGAAAATAAAGCATTCTCAAAAATAATTGGCATGGGGATAATTGAACAACCCCTATAGAAGAATTAAAGTAGACCATTCTCTTATACCAGACAAGAAGATAAAGTCAAAATGGTTAAAAGATCTAAATATGAGACAACAATCCATCAAAATCTCTAGGAAGAGAAGAGAGAGAACAACGTTTTGGAACTTAGCCATAGCAATTTCTTGCAAGGCATATGTATAATGAAAAGGGAATCAGAAGCAAAAATGTATTTTGGGAGCTCAATCGAAACAAAAATGTTCTGCAGAGCAAAGGAAACCCTCCACAAAACTAAAACACATAATACAGAAGGGTAGATTATATTAGTAAATGACATATCAAACAGCTTGTAACCAACATCTATAGGGATCCCTGGGTGGTGCAGCGGTTTGGCGCCTGCCTTTGGCCCAGGGCGCGATCCTGGAGGCCCGGGATCGAGTCCCACGTCGGGCTCCCGGTGCATGGAGCCTGCTTCTCCCTCCGCCTGTGTCTCTGCCTCTCTCTCTCTCTGTGACTATCATAAATAAATAAAAAAAATTAAAAAAAAAAAACCAACATCTATAAAGAACTTATCAAATTCAACACCCAAGAAACAAGGAATCCAGTCAAGACACGGGGAGAAATCATGAAGAGAAATATCTCCGAATAAGACCTACATATGGCAAACAAGTCCATGAAAAAAATGCTCCACATCACTATCAGGGAAAAGCACATCCAAACACATTCACTTGCCACTTCACACCACAGAGAATAGTGAAATTAATAAGAAAGAAAACAACAAATTTTGGAGAGGATGTGGAGAAAGGGGAACACTCTTGCACTGTTGGTGGGAATGTGAACTAGTGCAGCCACTCTGGAAAACTGTGTGAAGGTTCCTCAAAGACTTAAAAATAGATCTGCCCTACAACCAACAATAATACTCTTGGGGATTTACCCCAAAGATACAGACACAGGGAAATGGTAGAACACATGCACCCCAAGGTTTATAGCAGCCAAGTCCACAAGAGCCAAATTCTCCAAGGACCCATGATGTCCTTTGGCAGATGAATTGATAAACATGCTACAGTTTATATGTACAAAGTAATATTTCTCAGTCATCAGAAAGGATCAGTAGCTACCATTTTCATCAACGTGTATGGAACTACAGGGTATTATGCCAATGAAATAAGTCAATCAAAGGACAATCATCATAGATCACTCCTATGTGGAATATAAGAAATAGTGAATAGGATCATAATGGAAGGAGAGAAAATGTGTGGGGATAAATCAGAGTGGAAGACAAACCATGAGAGACTCCTACCTCTGGGACTGGGACATAGGGTTGCAGAAGGAGAGCTGTGTGGTGGGACATGGTACCTGGGTGATGGGCACTAAGGAATGCACGCGATGAGATGAGCACTTGGTGTTACTAAATGCTAGCAGATTGAACTTAATTGAAATCTTGAATAAATAAATGAAAAATAAATTATTAAAGAGAGAGAACATTATGAGCAATGACATGCCAATGAATTCAGCAATCTGGAAGAAATGGATGCCTTCCTATAAATGTAGAAACAACTAAATCTGAAACAGGAATGGATAGAAAAGCAGTACAGACCCAAAACCAAGAAATTAAAACCAAACATATTTAAATTATTCTAACAATCAAAATTTGGGGCAGATGGCTGCCCATGGGAATGCACAAGCATTTAAAATTTATTAATGCCTATCCTGAAAATGTTCCAAAAAATAGAAATTAAAGGAAACTTATAAGTTCATTTTCTGAGGGTAGCATTTCCTTGACCTCAAACGCAGACAAAGATCCAACTGAAAAGGAGAATTACTTACTAATATCCTTGATGGATATGGATGCGAAATTGACACAAAGATCCTAAGAAACAGGATCCAACAGTACATCAATAGGAGAATTCACCATGACCAAATGGGCTTCATTTCTGGTCTGCAAGGGTGGTTCAGCATCTGCAAATCAAACAATGGGATTTGAGCCATTAATAAAAGAAAAGATAAGGACTATTTTGTCCTCTCAACTGATGTCCAAAAACATTTGGCAAAAGAAATTATACTTTCTTGATAAAAACATGTTGCTGTGTAGAGATAGGGAGACATACTCTACATCATAAAAGCCATTTACAGAAGACACATGGAGAACGTCATCCTCAAAGGAAAACTTGAGAGCTTTTCCCCTAAGATCAGGAACAGGACAGGGATGCTCACCATCACCACTGTTCTTCACCATAGTGCTAGAAGTCCTAGCCACATAATCAGAAAACAAAGATAAGTAAGTCATTCCAATAAGCAAAGAAAAAATCAAACTTTCACTCTTCACACACAAGATACTTTAAGTTCAAATCCCAAAATTTCGTTGAAAAAATTGCTAGAACTGATACCGGAATTCAGCGAAATCTGAATTGTATTGTAAAATCAATACAAGGAAGTCATTGGATTTCCATATACTGCAAATGAAACAGAAAAATAGAAAATCAAGGAATTGATGCAATTTATAATTGCAACAGAAATCATCATATAATGACGAAAAATCCTAAGCAAAGAGGGATGGATGTATAGACTAAACATTCTGATTGCTGAGGCGAGGACTTTGGTGAATATCAGTGGTGAGAGTGGACATCCCTGTCTGGTTCCTGATCTTAGGGGAAGGCTCCCAGTGCTTCCCCATTGAGAATGACATTTGCTATGGGCTTTTCGTAGATGGCTTTTAAGATGTTGAGGAATGTTCCCTCTATCCCTACGCTCTGAAGTGTTTTGATCAGGAATGGATGCTGTATTTTGTCAAATGCTTTCTCTGCATCTAATGAAAGGATCATATGGTTCTTGGTTTTTCTCTTGCTGATATGATAAATCACATTGATTGTTTTACGAGTGTTGATCCAGCCTTGTGTCCCGGGGATAAATCCTACTTGGTCATGGTGAATAATGTTCTTAATGTACTGTTGGATCCTATTGGCTAGTATCTTGTTGAGAATTTTTGCATCCATGTTCATCAGGGATATTGGTCTGTAATTCTCCTTTTTGGTGGGGTCTTTGTCTGGTTTCAGAATTAAGGTGATGCTGGCCTCATAGAACGAATTTGGAAGTACTCCATCTCTTTCTATCTTTCGAAACAGCTTTAGTAGAATAGGTGTGGTTTCTTCTTTAAACATTTGATAGAGGGGATCCCTGGGTGGCGCAGCGGTTTGGCGCCTGCCTTTGGCCCAGGGCACGATCCTGGAGACCCGGGATCGAATCCCACGTCTGGCTCCCAGTGCATGGAGCCTGCTTCTCCCTCTGCCTATGTCTCTGCCTCTCTCTCTCTCTCTGTGTGACTATCATAAATAAATAAGAATTTAAAAAAATAAAAAAAATTAAAAAAAATAAACATTTGATAGAATTCCCCTGGGAAGCCATCTGGCCCTGGACTTTTGTGTCTTGGGAGTTTTTGGATGACTGCTTCTATTTCCCCCCTGGTTATTGGCCTGTTCAGGTTTTCTATTGCTTCCTGCTCCAATTTTGGTAGTTTGTGGCTTCCCAGGAATGAGTCCATTTCTTCTAAATTTCCTAATTTATTGGCGTACAGCTGTTCATAATATGTTTTTTAAATCGTTTGTATTTCCTTGGTGTTGGTAGTGATCTCTCCTTTCTCATTCATGATTTTATTAATTTGAGTGTTCTCTCTTCTTTTTCATAAGGTTGGCTAATGGTTTATCCAACTTATTAATTCTTCCAAAGAACCAACTCCTGGTTCTGTTGATCTGTTCCACAGTTCTTCTGGTCTCGATTTCATTGAGTTCTGCTCGAATCTTAATTAACTCTCTTCTTCTGCTGGGTGTAGGATCTATCTGCTGTTTTTCCTCTACCTCCTTTATGTGTAAAGTTAGCTTTTGTATTTGAGTTCTTTCCAGTTTTTGAATGGATGTATTGTGATGTATTTCCCCCTTAGGAATGCTTTTGCTGCATCCCAAAGATTTTGAATGGTTGTATCTTCATTGTCATTAGTTTCCATGAATCTTTTTAATTCTTCCTTAATTTCCTGGTTGACCCTTTCATCTTTTCGCAGGATGGTCCTTAACCTCCACGTGTATGAGGTCCTTCCAATCTTCTTATTGTGATTTAGTTCTAATTTCAAGGCATTATGGTCTGAGAATATGCAGGGGATAATCCCAATCATTTGGTATCAGTTCAGAGCCAATTTGTGATCCAGTATGTGGTCTTTTCTGGAGAAAGTTCCATGTGCGCTTGAGAAGAATGTGTATTCAGTTGAGTTTGGATGTAAAGTTCTGTAGATATCTGTGATTCCATTTGGTCCAGTGTATCACTTAAAGCTCTCATTTCTTTGGAGATGTTGTGTTTAGAAGACCTATCGAGTATAGAAAGAGCTAGATTGAAGTCACCAAGTATAAGTGTATTATTATCTAAGTATTTATTCAGTTTGGTTATTAATTGGTTTAAATATTTTTCAGCACCCACATTTGGGGCATATATATTGAGGATTGTTAAGTCCTCTTGTTGGATAGATCCTTTAATTATGATATAGTGTCCCTCTTCATCTCTCACTACAGTCTTCAGGGTAAATTTTAGTTTATCTGATATAAGGATGGCTACACCTGCTTTCCTTCGAGGACCATTTGAATGGTAAATGGTTCTCCAACCTTTTATTTTCAGGTTGTAGGTGTCCTTCTGTCTAAAATGAGTCTCTTGTAGAAAGCAAATAGATGAGTCCTGCTCATTTATCCAGTCTGAAACCCTGAGCCTTTTGACAGGGTCATTAAGCCTGTTCACGTTCAGAGTTACTATTGAATGATATGAGTTTAGTGTCATCATGATATCTATTCAGTCCTTGTTTTTGTTGATTGTTCCACTGAAATCCTTCTTAAAGTGGAATTTTAAGAGTTCCCCTTTAAATTTCTTGCAGAGCTGGTTTGGAGGTCACATATTCTTTCAGTTCCTGCCTGTCTTGGAAGCTCTTTATCTCTCCTTCTATTTTGAATGAGAGCCTTGCTGGATAAAGTGTTCTTTGTTGAATGTTATTCTCATATAGGACCCTGAATATATCCTGCCAGCCCTTTCTCGCTTGCCAGGTTTCTGTGGAGAGGTCTGCTGTTACCCTAATACTCCTCCCCATAAAAGTCAGGGATTTCTTGTCTCTTGCTTCTTTAAGGATCTTCTCCTTATCTTTGGAATTTGCAAGCTTATCTATTAGATGTTGAGGTGTTGAATGTTTTTTACTGATTTTAGGTGGGGGATCTCTCTGTTTTCTGGATCTGAATGCCTGTTTCCCTTCCCAGATGAGGAAAGTTTTCAGCTAGGATTTGTTTAAATACATATTCTGGAACTCTCTCCCTTTTGGCGCCATGAGGAACCCCAATTAAACATAGATTTTTCTTCCTCAGGCTGTTGTTTACTTCCCTTAATCTATCTTCATGGTTTTTTAATTGTTTGTCTCTTTTTAACTCAGTTTCCCTCTTGCCATCAACTTGTCTTCTATGTCACTCACTCGTTCTTCCACCTTGTTAACCCACCTCGTTAGGACTCTAGTTTGGATTGCATCTCATTCAATTGATTTTTAATTTCTGCCTGATTGGATCTAAATTCTGCAGTCATGAAGTCTCTTGAGTCCTTTATGCTTTTTTCTAGAGCCACCAGTAGCTCTACAATCGTGCTTCTGAGTTGGCTTTCTGACATTGAATTGTAATCCAGATTTTGTAACTCTGTGGGAGAGAGGACTGTTTCTTTCTTTTGAGGTGAGGTTTTCCTACTAGTCATTTTGCTCAGTTCAGAGTGGCCAAAAACAAGTTGTAATGGGAAAAGGAGAAAAAGAGAGAGAAAGAAGGAAAGAAAGAGAAAAAGTAAAAAGAAAAAAGGAAGAAAAAATGAGTAGAAAAAGAGAAAGAAAAAGAATGAAAGGAAAAAAAGGGTGGGGGAAGCAAACAGAAATCAAAAAGAAAAAAAAAACAAAATGGGGGGGTATCTTCTGATTTGTATACTTTAAGTCCCTTGACTTCCCCTGGAACTTGTCCTTCTAGCTGGTCTTCTGGGGGAGGGGCCTGTTGTGCTGATATTCAGGTGTTAGCACGTGGGGGAGGTGCTCTGCTCCCTGCCTGGTGCAGGGCTCAGTTGGCATTGTTTACTCCATGAGGCCCCAGGAGGAACAACCCCAGTGGCGGGGCCAGCTCTGGAGCCCTGGAGTCAGGTCCTGCGGTAACTCCAGAGGCCTCCATCTGCAGGGCCTGGAGGCTCCAGGGCAGGACTGCTGATCTGCTCAGCTCGGGGCAGGAGCGTCCTTGCTGTCCCGGGCCCTCCTGACCTCTGCCTGTCCCTCGGGGAGGCCGGATCCTGGGCTGAGTCCCCGGCACCCTGTGCTCTGGGGCCTGCACTGTTGGAGTCGCATTCCTGGCCTCACAGCCCCCTCCACAGAGCCGCCACCCGAGCCCCTCCGAGCTGCTCCTGGAGCCAGGCAGCCCCTTCCATGTGGAGCCACCGCCCGAGCTGATCCGATCTGCTCCGGGTCCCGCCGTGCACGCTGCAGCCCTTAGGGAGCTCGGCACACTCTCCTTGGTGCGCAGGTGTCTGCTCCTGTCCCAGGGAGCCTGAGGGCATCCCCGCCCTCCTGGGTACTGCTCTAATTCCCTGCGGGCCCCTTTCCACCTGGGAAGGTCGTTGCAGCTCCTGCTTCTCCGGGACAGGGCTCTCCTGTCCTGGGGACACTCGCCCCGGCCTCAGCCTGGCTCCTCGCGGGGCCCCTCCCCCTTGGAGGCCTTTTGTGTCTTTATTTCTTTTTCCCGTCTTCCTACCTTGATAGAAGCGTGAACTCCTCTCACTGTAGCATTCCAGCTGGTCTCTCTTTAAATCTCAGGCCGAATTCGTAGATTTTCAGGATGATTTGAAGGTTATCTAGGTAATTTGGTGAGGACAGGTGATTTGGGGACCCTACTCTTCTGCCATCTTGCCCTTCCTTCTGACTTCTCTATTCTTTAAGTCCAGGACACATTAGTCTCCTGATCCAACTAGAAATCTATTTTTCAATAATGCTAAAAGTATCTACTATAAATCTACTACACCTACCATTGAATAAGCTGGATTCTGACTCATTGACAAGGTTTCCAAAAAAAATTTGTTATAGACTTCCTTGAATAAAATGGCCCAGTTGTCATTCTTCATCCTGGGAAATAAATGTCAGCTCTGCCTTAATATGTATTTGTTTTAGATTTCTAAGAACTTATTTTACAACAGGAGACCCCAAATCCTTCATAGTCTTTTGTTCCACACACGTTTTTCTTAATTAAGAAGTTTTACCTTATTAAAATGACCACCATTCTAAACCATTTTTATGTGGTCTGAATAGCAGGTTTATTGTTCTGTACCAACTATCTGAAAACTTCATTTACAAACAGACCACAGACCTCCTCCTACTTTTATAGACTTGAATATTTAAGTAATTTAAATTAGAATTTGCATTTACTTCATTTTTAAATTGAAAACTTTCCTGGAATAATACAAGCTCAATGTTCAGCAAAAAACACCTGCTTGTGTTTACGCCATTTTCAAGAGAAACTTGCCTTCTAAATCATTGTGTTCCAGAACATTAAGTGATTATAAGTATTGGGTATTAGTGATGGTAGACTGTGTTGTTCTTTATGAAATGATACATATAGCTGTTGGGTGCATCAGTGCTTTTTAAAAGGGGCTGCATAATATAGGGTTAACTATGCATATTCATGTTAACAATTAACTTGTGGTTTGGATGTTTCCTGGATTTTAAAACATATACATGCACAGAAATGTATTAAAATGAAAGGAAGCATACCTTTATCAAGAAGCTATTAAAATTGAACATCAAGTACATTTCATTTGGATTCTTTTTGTTCTTGTTAATGCCTAAAAATGCCTGTTTGGTTCTTCACCATTTTTAATTGGGAGAAGCTCTCTTCTATGTAGAACAGTTGTTCCAAAATAGCTTGTTTTGTTTTCCCTTTGCATGACAGACTTAAATATTTTTTCCAGCAGTGGAGGTGCTTTCAGAGTCGAGTGTTCTACAAGATGCAGTGTCTCAAGCCTAATTTTACTTTTCTAATTCTCGTAGCTATTACCAGGAATTTCTGAAAGTTTTGTTTAAGTAGTCTAATATTTTCTACGTAAAGAGCATTAAATTTTGCTATGTATAAATTTTTGTAACCTAACAATGAATCAATATTTTCTATAAATGCCAAGCATTTCCTGTAGTTCTATTCAAGTGTTACACTAAGTATTTGTAGATAATAGTAAAAAAATAGAAAAGACAAGGAGGGACGCCTGGGTGGCTCAGCGATTTAGTTCCTGCCTTCAGCCAAGAGCATGACCTGGGGTCCCACTGTCGAGTCCCACGTCAGGCTCCTGCATGGAGCCTGTTCGTTCTCTGCCTATGTCTCTAACTCTCTCTCTCTCTCTCTCTCTCTCTCTCTCTCTCTCTCTTCCTCTCGTTCTCTCTGTCACTTATGAATAAATAAATAAAATCTTTATAAAACTGTAGAAAAGAAAAGAGGTATATGGTCCTCTAACTAGATGCAGAGAACTCATAGGACAAATTACAGCAGGCATTCCTGATTAAAGCTCTTCAAAGTAGAGGGTAGAGGGAACATGCTTCAATATCTTAAAAGCCATCTATGGAAAATTCACAGTGAATCTCATACTCAATGGGGATTAAAAAGCTTGTCCTTAAACTCAGGAAGACAGCACGGATGCAGGCCTTCACTGATTCTGCTCAGAAAAGAAACAGTATTCCTAGCATCAACAATCAGACAACAAAATAAAAGGCATTCAAAATGGCAAAGACGAATTCAAACTCTCCCTCTTGGCCGAGTACATGATATTTTTATATAAACCGCAAGAGATACCACCTAGCCCCTCCAAGCTGCTCCCGGGTCAATGAGTGTGCAAGCTGCAGTCCTTTAGGGAGCTCGGTGCACTCTCCCAGGTGTCCAATTGCTCTGTTAGTGTCCAAGGGAACCTGAGGCCATCCCCGCCCTTCCTGCAGTACTGCTCTAACTCCCTGCAAGTGCCTTTCCACCCGGGAAGATTGGTGAAGCTTCTGCTTCTCTGGGACAGTGCTTTCCTGTCCTGGGGGCACTCGCCCTGGCCTTAGCCTGGCTCCTCGTGGGGCCCCTCCCCCTTGGATGCCTTTTGTTTCCTTAATTCTTTTTTCCCGTCTTCTCCTGAGTGACATCATGACAAACTAGTCTGCAAAGGTAATGCAATCCTTGCTATAAACTCATTAGAATCGAATTGTAGTCAAGAGCTGAAGATATAGTCAGAGGATATGCAAATATGGCCATCCCTCCACTAATTAAAGCACCCCAGCCCCAACCTTGAGCTGGGAGAGTAGCCAAAGCCCCAGTATCCCCAGGTGACCATATTCAGTGATCAGGACGGAACACAGACAACTCACCATGGAGTCCGTGCTCGCCTGAGTTTTCCTCATCGCTATTTCAAAAGGTAATTCATGAAGAATAAGAGACCTTTAGTATATGAATGGAGGTGAATGAGAGAAACAGAAGATGTGGGATAATTTTCTGACCAGGATGCCTTGTATCTGCAGGTGTCCAGGGTGAAGTGCAGCTGGAGGAGTCTGCGGGAGGCCTGGTGAAGCCTGGGGGGTCCCTGAGACTGTCCTGTGTGGCCTCTGGATTCACCTTCAGTAGGTACTACATGCACTGGATCCACCAGGCTCCAAGGAAGGGGCTGCAGTGGGTCGCATGAATTAGGAGTGATGGAAGTAGCACAAGCTATGCAGACGCTGTGAAGTGCCGATTCACCATCTCCAGAGACAATTCCAAGAACATGCTGTATCTGCAGATGAACAGCCTGAGAGCCGAGGACACGGCCCTATATTACTGTGCAAAGGACACAGTGACAGGACCTCAGTGTGAGCCCAGACACAAACCTCCCTGTAGAAGGGGATTGGGACCACCAGGGGGTGCACACTACTCAACACTTCTGTCGTGAAGGCCCAGGAGCAGGTGCAGATTGAGGTTATCAGCAGATATCCTGTCAGGGTCTGGCGTTCCTCTCCAAGGAGCAGTTTTCCCCACGGAGTCTCTCTGGACATAGGATTTTGTGTTAAAGTATTCATTCTCTGTCTTAGAAACTTGAGAAATCAACTCTAGCATCTGCATAATTTTGTAAACAACTGTACTACTTTCATTTCTTGAACTTAAATTTCCCTGACCTGGACTATAAATCAATTACAAATACCTCCATACTCATCAACTGAACATTTTCCTGAATCACAACAGCACTCCCTGTGCACCAGGGTGGAAGACACAAAGAGATGGAAAAATATACCATGCTCATGGATTGGAAGATTTAGTATTGTGAAAATGGAAATGTTACCCAGGGCAATTTACACAGTCAATGCAATCCCTATCAAATACCATGGACTTTTGTCAGAGAGGTGGAACAAATCATCTTAAGATTTGTGTGGAATCAGAAAAGACTCCAAAAACCCAGGGGAATACTGAAAAAGAAAACCAGAGTCAGGGCATCACAATGCCGGATTTCACATTGCACTACAAAGCTGTGATCATGAAGACAGTGCGTTACTGGCATAAAAAACAGACACATAGATCAATGGAACAGAATAGAAGACCCAGTAATGGGTCTTCAATTCCATGGTCAACTCTTATCCGACAAATCTGGTAAGATTCTCCAGTGGAAAAAGACAGTGTCTTCAATAAATGGTGCTCGGAAAATTGGACAGCCATGTGCAGAACAATGAAACAAGACCATTCTCTTACACTGTACACAAAGATAAAATCAAAATGTGAGACAAGATTCCATCAAAATCGTAGAGGAGAACACAGGAAATACCTTATTGAACTTGGCCACAGCAACTTCCTTCAAGATACATCCATGAGAGCAAGGGAAACAAAAGCAAAAATGATTATTGGAACTTCTTCAAGATAAATAACTTCTGCACAGAAAAAGAAATAGTCAACAGAAGGACACTGAGGTGGATACTTGACGGGATGAGCACTGGGTGTTTTTCTGTATGTTGGTAAATTGAACACCATTGGTAATTGAATTTAAAAAAAAGAAAAAAAAAAAAAAGAAGGGAAGATGATATTATCAAATAACATGTAAGGCAAAGGGCTTGTATCCAACATATATAAATAACTTATCAAACCCAACACCCAAGAAACAAGGAATCCAGTTAAGAAATGGGGAGAAGGGATCCCTGGGTGGCGCAGCGGTTTGGCGCCTGCCTTTGGCCCAGGGCGCGATCCTGGAGACCCGGGATCGAATCCCACATCAGGCTCCCGGTGCATGGAGCCTGCTTCTCCCTCTGCCTGTGTGTCTGCCTCTCTCTCTCTCTCTCTCTCTGTGACTATCATAAATAAATAAAAATTAAAAAAAAAAAAAGAAATGGGGAGAAAACATGACAGGAATTTCTCCAAATAAGACCTACATATGGCCAACTAGTCCATGAAAAAATTCTCCACATCACTTTCTATCAGAGAAAAGCACATCCAAACACAATCAGCTGCTACTTTACACAACAGAGAATGGCAAAAATTAATAAGAAATAAAACAACACATGTTCGAGAAGTTGTAGAAGAAGGGGAACCTTCTTCCACTGTTGGTGGGAATATGAACTGGTACAGCCACTCTGGAAAACAGTGTGGAGGTTCCTAAAGGGTTAAAAATAGATCTGCCCTATGACCCAGCTAAATGCACTGCTGGGGATTTACCCCAAAGATAAAGATGCAGTGAAAAGTCAGGATACCTGCACCCCAATGTTTATAGCAGCAGTGTGCCACAATAGCCAAATTCTGGGAGAAGCCACGATGTCCTTTGAGAGACAAATTGATAAGCATGATATGGTTTATATATAGAAATGGATATTTCTAAGTCATTAGAAAGGATCAATAGCTACCATTTGTATCAACGTGTTTGGAACTACAGAGTATTATGCCAATGAAATAAGTCGGTCCCAGAAGGACAATCATCATACTTTCTCTCAAACAACGAAAGGGAACAAAAGGGAAGGAGGTAAAATGAGAGGGGATAAATCAGAGAGGAAGACAAAACATGAGAGATTCCTATCCCTGGGAGTCAGACAAAGGGCTTGGGAAGAGAGGTGGGTGGTGGGACTTGGTACCTGGGTGACGGGCACTAAGGAGGGCATGTGATGGGATGAGCACTTGGTGTTGCTCTATGTTGGGAAATTGAGCTTAAATAAATATTGAATAAATACATGAAAAACAAACTATTAAAGAGAGAGAACATTATGAGGAATAACATGCCAACAAATTCAGCAATCAGAGAAATAATGGATGCCTTCAAGTAAATGTAGAAACAACCCAGTTGGAAACAGGAATGAATAGAAAATCTGTAAAGACTCCAAACCAGGGAATGAAAATCAAACATATTTAAAAGTCTTCGGACAATCAAAAGTTCTGGGACAGATGGCTACCCCTGGGAATGCAAAGAGAATTGAAATAGAATTAATACCTATCCTGAAAATTTTCCAAAAATAGAAATTAAAGGAAACTTCCAAGCTCATTTTCAGAGGGTAGCATTGCCTTGACCTCAAAAGCAAACAAAGATCCAACCTAAAAGGGGAATTACAGACTAATATCCTTCATGGATATGGATGCAAAATTTCACCAAGATCCTAAGCAACAGAATCCACCAGTACGTTAATAGGATAATTCACCATGAAGAAATGGGCCTAATTTCTGGTCTGTACGTGTGGATCAGCATCTGCAAATCCAACAATGGGATTTGGATCATTAATAAAACAAAGGATAAGACCATTTTAAAATCTTAACTCATGCCCAAAAAGCTTTTGGCAAGAGCGATTATATATTCATGTTAAACATTTCTTGCTGCGTAGCATAGGGGAACATATTCAACAAAGAAGCCATCTACAGGAGACACGTGGAGAATGTCTTCCTCAACAGGGAAAAGTTGAGAGCTTTTCCCCTAAGATCAGGAACAGGACAGGGATACCCCCCATCACCACTGTTCTTCACCATTGTGGTAGAAGGCCTAGCCTCATCCATCAGACAGCAAACAGTAGGAAATTTCCTCCAACTCAGCAAAGAAAAAATCAAATTTTCACTCTTCACAGGCAAGTTATTTTAAGTTCAAATCCCAAAGATTCCTTTGAAAAAATTTCTAGAACTGGCACTGGAGTTCACCAAGATCGGAGCATGTAAAATGAATACAAGGAAGTCAATGGCTTTTCTATATAGTGCAAATGAAATAGAAAAAGGGAAAACAGGGACCTATGCAATTTATAATTGCACCAGAAATCATCAGATAATGAGGGGAAATCCTAACCAAAGAGGGATGGATGTATAGTCTAAACATTCCAGAACACTTATGAAAGACAGTATGAAATACACAAGTAGATAGAAAATATATATTCTCATAGATTAGAAGAATAAATATTGAAAAACCAACTATGCTACCAAGAGCAAGTTATCCTTTCAAAGCCAGGTTTATAAAATATCTCGAGCATTTGTCACAGACCTTGAGCAAGTGATCTAAAAACCTTTAGGGAACCACAAAGACCTCTAATAACCAAAGCAATCCTGAAAAAGTAAAGCAAAGCTGGAGACATCCTGATTCTGGTTGCAAGGTAAATTACGATGTTGTGATCACCAGGACAGTATGGCCCTGGAAAAAATACAGACTTATACATAAATAGAAAACTTTAAGAACCCAGAAATGGACCCAGGATAGTATGGTCAAAAAATCTTGACAAAGCAGGAAAGAATATCCAATGGAAAAAAAGAAAATCTCTTCAATAAATACCGTTGGCAATATTGGAGAGCCACATGCAGAAGAATGAGAGTCGACACTTGTTTTACATCATTCATAGAAATGGACTCAAAGTTGATGAAAGACCTCAATGTGAGTCAGGAAACCATCAGAATCTTCAGGAGAACACAGGCAGCACCTTTTCTACCTCAGCTGCAACCACTTCTAGACGTGTCTCCAGAGGCAAGGGAAAACAAAGGAAAATGAACTATGGCAACTTCATCAAAGAAAGAGAATTTTTACACGAAAGGAATTACTCAAAGTAACCTAAAAGCCACCTAGAGAATGCGAGAAGATATTTGGAAATGTCTTATCAGATTAAAGGCTTGAATTCAAATCTAAAATGAACTTATCAATCTCAACACACACCAAAGATATATATCTCCAATCAGAATCGGACAGAAGTTGTGAACAAAATTCCTATCCTTCGTGAGGTCCCACACCACACCATATACTAGGGAGCTGATCCACATGCAAAAAGAAATTCATTTGCTCTCCTAGATCTGCTATATATCAGACAAAATATTAAAGAATCTGACAAATAACAGGGAAAATATTTATGCACCTAAATCTAAGATTACCCTTGAAATTAGGCAAAAATAATATAAAAGATATTAAAATCAGTCAACAGGAAGTAAAATAATTTGTTTGCATATACACCGTCAACGAGGAAATTTATTTCAAAAACCAATTACAAGTAACTAGTGAGCTCAAGGAAAATTGAGGATATAAAATCAACATAGAGAATAAAGTTAAATCCTACACACTACCAACAAATGTTCTGTATAAAATTTACAAAACAATCACCTTTATACTGGTAACAAAAATAAATATTTATGATTAAACTTCATTAAGCAGAGAAAATACTGTTTAAAAATAACCTATACTAATGAAAGACCTTTAAAGAGGAACAGAAATGCAAAGATAAATGTGTTAATGGATTAGAACATCATAAATCCACTGTGAAACGAAAAGAAACTGATCTGGGGTTCTGAAGCAATTTTGTATATAACTTTTTAAGAATTGAATCTAAGTTGGTATGTGAATATATAGTCAGTGGACATGCAAATAGGGCCCTCCCTCCACTGATTAAACAAGCCCAGCCTGGACCCTGCAACTCGGAGAGGAGCTCCAGGCCCAGGGTCTCCAGGTGACCCCATTCAGTGCTCAGGACACAACACAGACAAACCACCATGGAGTCTGTGCTCTGCTGGGTTTTCCTTGTCGCTATTTTAAAAGGTAATTCATGGAGACCAGATACCCTGAGTCTGTGAGTGGAGGTGAGTGAGAGAAACAGGATGTGGGACAGTTTCCTGACCAGGATGTCTTCTGTCTGCAGGTGTCCAGGGTGAGGTGCAGCTGGTGGAGTCTGGTGGAGACCTGGTGAAGCCTGGGGGGTCCCTGAGACTGTCCTGTGTGGCCTCTGGATTCACCTTCAGTAGCTACGGCGTGAGCTGGGTCCGCCAGGCTCCAGGGAAGGGGCTGCAGTGGGTTGCAGCTATTTGGTATGATGGAACTGAAACATACTATGCAGACGCTGTGAAAGGCCGATTCACCATCTCCAGCGACAACGCCAAGAACACACTGTACCTGCAGATGAACAGCCTGAGAGCTGAGGACACGGCCCTGTATTACTGTGCGAAAGACACAGTGAGTCGACCTCAGTGTGAGCCCAGACACAAACCTCCTTGTAGAAGGGGATCGGGACCACCAGGGGGTGCACACTCCTCACCACTTCTGTCTTGAAGGCCCAAGAGCAGGTGCAGATGGAGGTTCTGGTCAGGTTTCCTGTCAGGGTCTGGGCTTCCTCTCCAAGGAGCAGTTTCCCCAAGGGAGTGCCCCCGGGCCAGGATTCTGTGCTTACGTATTCAGTCTCTAACTTACACACTTTGTTGTCATAGAAAGAGAAATATTCCAACATCCAAAAATGGCAGTGCCTCTTGCTTTGCTTATTCCTTATTCAATTTCTGATTTGGAAATTTGGTTGATTTTAGTCAACAATTATTCTTATATGCTCAAGGACAAATCTGTTTAAAATTTCTTACGACTGTCCTTTAATACCAGTTTATGACCCATATCTCCATTTACCACATCTTCTCCTTTATAAGAGTCCCAGCTGTATACATGGAATATGAAACCTCCAGCCAGCTCACTGTGCAATGATTTTATTTTATTTTATTTTGTGTATTTTATTGGATTTCAATTTGCCAACATATACCATAATACCCAGTGCTTACCCGCCAAGTGCCCCCCTCACTGCCTTTCACCCAGTCACCCAAACCCTCCGCCAACTTCCCCTTCCACTACCCCTTGTTCATTTCCCAGAGTAAGGATTCTCTCATGCTCTGTCCCCTTCCCTGACATTTCCCGCTCATTTTCCTTCCTTTCTCCTTTTTTCCCTTTCTCGATTTTTTTCATTCCCTGAATAAATGCGACCATATGTTTGTCCTTCTCCGATTTACTTACATCACTCAGCATAATACCCTCCAGTCCATCCATGTTGCTGCAAACGGTGGGTATTCCTTGTTTTAATATGCAAGGATTTTAGAAACAACATAAAGTTCATGCTGGTCACTACAAAGGGCTCAAATATTAAATGGAGAGAAGACTGAGTGCAGCTGTGACTTCAGTCTTGAACCACTCTCACAGAATCAATATCAGTGTGAATCTGGGAAAGCAAGGGACATCAAGAAGTACGTTGTGAGGATGTGTAGTCTGAAGAGCACCCAAACACATACAGACACGAGAGTACAAACCTTTATCACCTTCATCATCATGTTTGTCGAGAGCAGGGCAGGCCTGTCATCACATCATAAGTGCTTGGATTTTGGAAGGACACTGGCTCATGGTGTGTGTTGTGGGACAGTGGTAGAGATGAGGTCCTGCTCCAGGAGGGACTTGTGTGGATTCAGTGTCACATCTGCATCAAAGGAGGGAATTCAATGGTTCCTGCTGGATTTCCCATGGGTGGGGCTGGAGGAGGAGAAGAGGGAGGACTGGTGATCACAGGTGTCAGCAGGTGACACTCAAAGATACCATGTGATGACAAATTAAACTAAACTATTATGAAAACTGAGAGAAAAAAGGTGGGGGAGGACTTTCCACCTACAGGGAATAACTCATGGATCCTTCAGGTGCTGATATCAGCTCAATCTGTGTGACCTTTACATCTGTTTTGGAACCTAATGTCCATGTGATGGGAGGATGAGGTGGGGCCTTAAGGGAGCACTTAGTTCAGGAGGTGCAGCATCATGATGGGATCAGGGACCTTATATACCAGGACTAGGAAAACTCCCTGCCTCTGGGTCCCATATGAGGTGACTGGGAAAGGACGGGCTAGGACATGGGCACTCTCCAGATACCCCATCTGGCTGCACCTGGACCTCAGACATCCCATACTCCAGAGCTGTGAGAATGAGTGTCTGTTGTTTAATCCACAGAGTCTGGGAATGCAGTGACCTCACCCAGAAACAGTTAAACAGGGTCTCTCCTCTTATTTGTCCTTTACAATCTGGTCCCAGGATAACACTCAGAGTATGACAAAATAGAGGAGGAAACCCACACCTGGACTCACTGTCCTCAGCCACCATCCTTGCTCCAGTCCTTAGTTGCTGTGCATCACGTTTGTGCTACACATTCTTCCTACAACTCTGGGGTTCGTTAGAACCATTCGTATCCTGGGATTCCTCCCTCTTTCCCACCTGTGCACCTTCAAGGCAGCACATCCCCATGGAAGTGGACATCAAAAGGTTCATATTTTCCTCTCTGCTGTTCATACTACTATGCAGAATATTCTGGATCAGCCTCCCTCCTGTCATCATCTCCACAGCTATATGTCCCCATGACAACATCCACACCTCCTACATCCAAAAGGTGGTTGATTTTCTACATGTCGACTTGCAGTTTTTGTTCTCCCAGACCTCTGATTTCATTGGAAATCAGAATGATTGCATAACTGCCTATCATGTTCCAGTTACGAGACAATCTCAAGGACCCTGATCCAGAATCTTAAGTCCTCCCTCCCAATGCTGTTATAGCAATGACCATGTGGGGAATGAATTACAAAATGATGAGATCGGGCTATTTCCATATTTGGAAACGATTCAGTTATGTACTGGTATTGGTGAGGATCTATTAAAAAATAACTTTCTTGAACTTTGAGCGGTATCTCTAAATGTAGTGCTAAAACTTTGCAACACCGGCCTTGTCCATTACTTAAAAATTTTTTTGACTTATTTTTTATTTTATTTTTTAATAAATTTTTTTTATTGGTGTTCAATTTATCAATATACAGAATAACAACCAGTGCTCATCCCATCAAGTGTTGACATATTTTTTAATTGGAGTTCAATTTGCCAACATATAGCATAACACCCAGTGTTCATCCTGCCAAGTGCCCCCCTCAAGCCTGTCACCCAGTCAACCCCAACCCCCACCCACCTCCCCTTCCACTACCTCTTGCTCGTTTCCCAGCGCTAGGTGTCTCTCATGATTTATCACCCTCAGTGATATTTCCCACTCATTTTCTCTCCTTTCCCCTTTATTCCCTTTCACCATTTTTATATTCCCCAATGAATGAGACCCTATAATGTTTGTCCTTTCCAATTGACTTATTTCGCTCAGCATAAAACCCTCCTGGGCCATCCACGTCAAAGCAAAAGGTGGGTATTTGTCATTTCTAAAGACTGAGTAATATTCCATTGTATACAGAGAGCACATCTTTATCCATTCATCTGTCAATGATTATTCCTTACTTTTGCTTGCTTTATAACCAATACCAGTGCTGGAGAGAAGATGGCAGGGAAATGTTTTCATCCATATTTTGTTTTCTTAGACTCTGGGAAAAAAGGCAAACCTATTTTAAATTTGACTAAACATTATTTTCGAACTACATGGCTCACTACCAAATAAATGCCCCTCCAAGTATGCCACTAGCTAGAGTACAATGTGAAGAAAAATAAAGAGCACCCAGTTGTTTTCTATGAGACCACGATCTGAACGTGGGGCATTTGTTCTCTTGGCACAACACAGTCCTTCCTTTCAGAGCCACACCATCAGTAACCTGGTGTTGTCACGTTTTGGTGCAGAGTCCCTGATTCCTCAGAGCCAGGTCTCCAACTGCACTTCAGGTTATAAGGGAAACAGAAATTGTGCCTGGATCTGAAAGTCTCAGGTATGTTGAAAGGGAAATATGAGCCACTGGATATGTAGATTTTGCAGGAAAGATGAGGAAAATAAGCGGGAAAGAAGTGTTGGTCATATCAACTCTAACGAAGAAGGATTTGTACACTTTCTGAAATGCACTAATGGCAGTTAGAGAAAAAAACCTGGAGTTTCACTACTCAAAATGTGTTAAAACAGACTGCGTGATTTGCTTAGACGTCTTAAAATTGTAATCCTGACATTCAGGTAATTTTCCCATGTTAAATACATGGTTTATATTCGTTACTCAAAATAAGTATTATTCACTTCTGGGCCTTTGGGGAATTGATTTTTATCCACAGAGAGGAAAGAACTTGGCACAACACTAATTTTAAAAGAAGCATACAATGTGTTTCTGAATGTCTCTGTTAGTTAAAATTACTCTCAAAATGGTAAAAAACAAAAACAAAAACAAAAACAAAAAGCCCGAACAAACAAAAAACATCCTCTCCTATTTCATTTTTGCTTTTTCTTAACTTTGGCCATTTTTTTCAGTTCATTATGTCTGCATACTAATTTTTTCAGCCTTTTAACTCCTAAGCATACTAGTAGAGCATGCTTCCAGTATCTGATGGCTCTGACAGCAGAATGAGTATTAATACAGAATATGCCACTCTACCTTTTGACAGTAAAGATGGTCTAATCTGCCTAGCAGCTTGCTTTGCCTTCTGACATGCTCACTAGCTCTCATGCTCAACCTTCTTTTACAGATCACTTCCTCATTATACTGTCTTCTAACTGAGCTTACTTAAAGGATGCAAGCAAAATGCAGGCTTAGCAGGATATCAAAGCAAAGGAAGAACTTCAAGATATCCAGTCTAGGTCAAAAGAACAAGTAAATTCTTACACATAAATGTTTGCCAGAATGCTACGGCTGACGAGTTTGCAGCTCTGAGAAGTCATCAGACAGCTGATCTGCAGTACAGATGTGTACCCCACCAAACAAATAAATGTAGAAGTACAAACACTTCACTGTCTTTCTCAAGCTGCGGGGATGTATTTCTAGGAAAACATTCGTGTACATCAATCTTATTCTTGAGAGTAGATATTGGAGGTTTCATGTTAGCCATTTTAAAAGGCAACACTGACAAAATGATTGTTGATCTTTCTGAAATTTGTGGCGCATTCACATTTATTGGTAGAGTGATCCTACCAAGAGGAGTGATGGGAATATGGCATACTCCTTGAGAGGGACTAAGGATGTGACAGCATCAAGGAATTTGACCATCAATTCATATATGCAATCCATCCTCAAGTAAATTGAACTATATAGGGAATAAAATGGAATCGGGGTGAGTGTTCCATTTCTGAAAGCTGACATTTATTAAACTTTGGCTCAAGATCATGTGATTCTTAACACTTGGATTTTTAAAAATTAACTGACTTTCCTAATATTTTTTTAATAATAACTTTATTTTTTATTGGTGTTCAATTTACCAACATACAGAATAACACCCAGTGCTCATCCAGTCAAGTGCCCCCCTCAGTGCCTGTCTCCCATTCACATCCACCCCCCGCCATCCTCCGCTTCCAGTACCCCTACTTCATTTCCCAAGGTTAGGAGTGTTTATGTTCTGTCTCCCTTTCTGATATTTCCCACACATTTCTTCTCCCTTCCCTTATATTCCCTTTCACTATTATTTATATTCCCCAAATGAATAAGAACAATGTTTGTCCTACTCCAACTGACTTACTTCACTCAGCATAATACCCTCCAGTTCCATCCACATTGAAGCAAATGGTGGGTATTTGTCGTTTCCAATGGCTGAGTAATATTCCATGGTATACATAAACCACATCTTCTTTATCCATTAATCTTTCAATGGACACCAACGCTCCTTCCAGAGTTTGGCTATTGTGGACATTGCTGCCAGAAACATCGGGGTGCAGTGTGCCAGCATTTCATCGCATCTGAATCTTTGGGGTAAATCCCCAAGACTGCAATTGCTGGGTCATAGGCCAGGTCTTTTTAACTCTTTGAGGAACCTCCACACAGTTTTTCAGAGTGGCTGCACCAGTTCACATTCCCACCAACAGTGCAAGAGGGTTCCCTTTTCTCCACATCCTCTCCAGCATTTGTGGTCCCCTGCCTCATTAATTTCCCCCATTGTCACTGGTGTGAGGTGGTATATATTGTGGTTTTGATTTGTATTTCCCTGATGGCAAGGGATGCAGAGCACTTTCCCATGTGCGTGTTGGCCATGTCTATGTCTTCCTCTGTGAGATTTCTGTTCATGTCTTTTGCCCTTTTCATGATGGGATTGTTTGTTTCTGTGATGTTGAGTTTAATAAGTTCTTTATAGATCTTAGAAACTAGCCCTTTATCTGATACGTCATTGCAAATATCTTCTCCCATTCTGTAGGTTGTCTTTGAGTTTTGTTGACTGTATCCTTTGCTGTGCAAAAGCTTCGTTTCTTGACGAAGTCCCAAAAGTTCATTTTTGCTTTTGTTTCTTTTGCCTTCGTGGATGTATCTTGCAAGAAGTTAGTGTGGCCAAGTTCAAAAAGGGTGTTGCCTGTGTTCTCCTCTAGGATTTTGATGGACTCTTGTCTCACATTTAGATCTCTCATCCATTTTGAGTTTACCTTGTGTATGGCGAAAGTGAGCGCTCCAGTTTCATTCTTCTGCATGTGGATGTCCAATTTTCCCAGCACCACTTATTGAAGAGACTTTCTTCAGTGGATAGCCTTTCCTCCTTTAACGAATATTAGTTGACCATGAAGTTCAGGGTCCACTTCTGGGTTCTCTATTCTGTTCCATTTGTCTATGTCTGTTTTTCTGCCAGTACCACACTATCTTGATGACCACAGCTTTGTCGTACAACCTGAAATCTGGTATTGTGATGCCCCAGAATATGGCTTTCCTTTTTAAAATTCCACTGGCTATTTGGGGTCTTTTCTGATTCCACACAAATCTTAAAATAATTTGTTCTAACTCTCTGAAGAAAGTCCATGGTATTTTGATGGGGATTGCATTAAATGTGTAAATTGCCTGGGGTAACATTGACATTTTCACAATATTAATTCTGCCAATCCATGAGCATGGAATATTTTTCCATCTCTTTGTGTATTCCTCAATTTGTTTCAGAAGTATTCTATAGTTTTTTGGTATAGATCCTTTACCTCTTTGGTTAGGTTTATTCCTAGGTATCTTATGATTTGGGGAGCAATTGTAAATGGCATTGACTCCTTAATTTCTCTTCATTCAGTCTCGTTGTTAGTGTATAGAAATGCCACTGATTTCTCGGCATTTATTTTGTATCCTGCCATGCTGCCAAATTGCTGTATGAGTTCTAGCAATCTTGTGGTGGAGGCTTTTGGATTTTCTATGTAGAGTATCATGTCATTGGCGAAGAGGGAGAGTTTGACTCCTTCTTTGCCAATTTGAATGCCTTTAATGTGTTTTTGTTGTCTTATTGCTGAGGCGAGGACTTCCAGTACTATGTTGAATAGCAGTGGTGAGAGTGGACATCCCTGTCTTCTTCCTGATCTTAGGGGAATGGCTCCCAGTGCTTCCCCATTGAGAATGATATTTGCTGTGGGCTTTTCATACATGGCTTTTAAGATGTCGAGGAATGTTCCCTCTGTCCCTACACTCTGAAGAGTTTTGATCAGGAATGGATGCTGTATTTTGTCAAATGCTTTCTCTGCATCTAATGAAAGGATCATATGGTTCTTGGTTTTTCTCTTGCTGATATGATGAATCACATTGATTGTGTTACAAGTGTTGAACTAGCCTTGCGCCCCAGGGATAACTCCTACTTGGTCATGGTGAATAATTTTCTTAATGTACTGTTGGATCCAATTGACTAGTATGTTGTTGAGAATTTTTGCATCCATGTTCATCAGGGATATTGGTCTGTAATTCTCCTTTTTGGTGGGGTCCTTCTCTGGTTTTGGAATTAAGGTGATGCTGGCCTCATAGAATGAGTTTGGAAGTACTCCATCTCTTTCTATCTTTCCAACCAGCTTTAGTAGAATAGGTATGATTTCTTCTTTAAACGTTTGATAGAATTCCCCTGGGAAGCCCTCTGGCCCTGGACTCTTGTGTCTTGGGAGGTTTTTGATGACTGCTTCAATTTCCTCCCTGGTTATTGGCCTGTTCAGGTTTTCTATTTCTTCCTGTTCCAGTTTTGGTAGTTTGTGGCTTTCCAGGAATACATCCATTTCTTCTAGATTGCCTAATTTATTGGTGTATAGTTGTTCATAATATGTTTTTAAAATCGTTTGTATTTCCTTGGTGCTGGTAGTGATCTCTCCTTTCTCATTCATGATTTTATTAATTTGAGTCTTCTCTCTCTTCTTTTTTTTTTTTTTAATTTTTTTATTATTTATTTATGATAGTCATATATATAGAGAGAGGCAGAGACAAGGCAGAGATAAAGGCAGAGGGAGAAGCAGGCTCCATGCCAGGAGCCCGACGTGGGATTCGATACCGGGTCTCCAGGATCGCGCCCTGGGCCGAAGGCAGGCGCCAAACCGCTGCGCCACCCAGGGATCCCTCTCTCTTCTTTTTAATAAGGCTGGCTAATGGTGTATCTAGCTTATTAATTCTTTCAAAGAACCAACTCCTGGTTCTGTTGATATGTTCCACAGCTCTTCTGGTCTCGATTTCATTGAGTTCTGCTCAAATATTTATTAACTCTCTTTTTCTGCTGGGTGTAGGATCTATCTGCTGTTTTTCCTCTAGCTCCTTTATGTGTAAAGTTAGCTTTTGTATTTGAGTTCTTTCCAGTTTTTGAATGGATGCTTGTATTGTAATGTATTTCCCCCTTAGGACTGCTTTTGCTGCATCCCAAAGATTTTGAACAGTTGTATCTTCATTCTCATTAGTTTCCATGCATCTTTAAATTTTTCCGTAATTTCCTGGTTAACCCTTTCATCTTTTAGCAGGATGGTCCTGAATCTCCACGTGTTTGAGTTCCTTCCAATCTTCTTCTTGTGATTTAGTTCTAATTTCAAGGCATTATGGTCTGAGAATATGCAGGGGACAATCCCAATCATTTGGTATCAGTTCAGACCCGATTTGTGACACAGTATGTGGTCTATTCTGGAGAAAGTTCCATGTGCGCTTGAGAAGAATGTGTATTCAGTTGAGTTTGGATGTAAAGTTCTGTAGATATCTGTGAAATCCATCTGGTCCAGTATATCATTTAAAGCTCTCATTTCTTTTTTTTTTAAATTTTTATTTATTTATGATAGTCACAGAGAGAGAGAGAGAGAGAGAGAGAGAGAGAGAGAGAGAGGCAGAGACACAGGCGGAGGGAGAAGCAGGCTCCATGCACCGGGAGCCTGATGTTGGATTCGATCCCGGGTCTCCAGGATCGCGCCCTGGGCCAAAGGCAGGCGCCAAACCGCTGCGCCACCCAGGGATCCCTAAAGCTCTCATTTCTTTGGAGATGTTGTGTTTAGAAGAACTATTGAGTATAGAAAGATCTAGATTGAAGTCACCATGTATAAGTGTATTTTTATCAAAGTAATTCTTCACTTTGGTTATTAATTGATTTAAATATTTGGGAGCTCCCACAAACAGGGCATATATATTGAGGATTGTTAAGTCCTCTTGTTGGATAGATCATTTCAGTATGATATAGTGTCCCTCTTCATCTCTCACTACAGTCTTTGGAGTTGATTTTAGTTTATCTGATATAAGGATGGTTACCCCTGCTTTCTTTTGAGGACCATTTGAATGGTAAATGGTCCTCCAACCTTTTATTTTCAGGCTGTAGGTGTCCTGTCTAAAATGAGTCTCTTGTAGACAGCAAGTAGATGGGTCCTGCTTTCTCATCCAGTCTGAAATCCTGTGCCTTTTGCTGGGGTCACTAAGCCCGTTCACGTTCAGAGTTACGATTGAAAGATATGAGTCTACTGTCATCAAGATATCTAGTCAGTCCTTGTTTTTTTGGATTGTTCCACTGAACTTCTTCTTCTTTTTTTTAATAAGTATTTTTTTTAATTTTTATTTATTTATGATAGTCACACACACACACACACAGAGAGAGAGAGAGAGGCAGAGACATAGGCAGAAGGAGAAGCAGGCTCCATGCACCAGGAGCCTGATGTGGGATTCGATCCCGGGTCTCCAGGATTGTGCCCTGGGCCAAAGGCAGGCGCCAAACCACTGCACCACCCAGGGATCCCCAAACCTCCACTGAACTTCTTCTTAAAGGGGAATTTTAAGAGTCCCCCTTAAAATTTCTTGCAGAGCTGGTTTGAAGGTCACATATTCTTTCAGTTCCTGCCTGTCTTGGAAGCTCTTTATCTCTCCTTCCATTTTGAATGAGAGCCTTGCTGGATAAAGTATTCTTGGTTGCATGTTCTTCTCATTTAGGACCCTGAATATATCCTGCAAGCCCTTTCTGGCCTGCCAGGTCTGTGTGGAGAGGTCTTCTGTTACCCTAATACTCCTCCCTATAAAGATCAGGGATTTCTTGTCTCTTACTGCTTTAGGGTTCTTTTCTTTATCTTTGGAATTTGCAAGCTTAACTATTAGACGTCGAGGTGTACAATGCTTTTTATCATTTTAGGGGGGGGGGATCCCTCTATTTCCTGGATCTGAATGCCTGTTTCCCTTCCCAGATTAGGAATGTTTTCAGCTAGGATTTGTTCAAATACATATTCTGGCCTTCTGTCGCTTTGGCGTCCTCAGGAACCCCAATTAAACGTAGGTTTTTCTTCCTCAGGCTGTCGTTTATTTCCTTAATCTATCCTCAGGGTCTTTTTATTGTTTGTCTCTTTTTCCTCAGTTTCCCTCTTTGCCATCAACTTGTCTTCTATGTCACTCACTAGTTCTTCCAACTCATTAACCCTCTTCGTTAGGACTTCTAGTTTGGATTGCATCTCATCAATTGATTTTTAATTTCTGCCTGATTGGATCTAAATTCTGCAGTCATGAAGTCTCTTGAGTCCTTTATGCTTTTTTCTAGAACCACCAGTAGCTGTTTAATCATGCTTCTGAATTGGCTTTCTGAGTTTGAATTCTAATCCAGATTTTGTAACTCTGTGGGAGAGAGGACTGTTTCTGATTCTTTCTTTTGAGGTGAGGTTTTCCTTCTAGTCATTTTGCTCAGTGCAGAGTAGCCAAAAACAAGTTGTATTGGGAAAAGGAGAAAAAGAGAGAGAGAGAAGGAAAGAAAATAGAAAAAGAAAAAAAAGAAAAAAAGGAAGAAAAAAAGAGAAGAAAAAGAGAAAGAAAAAGAAAGAAAGGGGAAAAAAGGGTTGGGGAAGCAAACAAAAATCTAAAAGATAAACAAGAAAAAGAAATAAGGAACCATGGGGGAGTATCTTCTGATTTTGTATACTTTAAGTTCCTTGACTTCCCCTGTAACTTGTCCTTCTAGTTGGTCTTCTTGGGGAGGGGCCTATAGTGCTGATTTTTAGGTGTTAGCACTTGGGGGAGCTGCTGAGCCCGCTGCCTGGTGCAGGGCTCAGTGGGGTATTTTTACCCTGTGAGGCCTCAGGAGGAACAACCCCAGTGGTGTGGCCAGCTCTGGAGCCCAGGATTCAGCCCCCGCAGTAACTCAGGGGCTCTCCATCTGCAGGGCCTGGAGGCTCCGGGGCGGGGCCACTGATCTGCTCAGCTCCGGGCAGGAGCATCCTTGCTGTCCTGGGCCCTCCTGGCCTCTGCCTGTCCCGGGGGAGGCCGGATCCTGGGCTGTGTCCTGGCGCCCTGTGCTCCGGGGCCTGCGCTGTTGGATTCTGCTCCCGCCCCGCAGCCCCCTCCGCAGAGCCAACGCCCGAGCCCCTCCGAGCTGCTCCGTCCAGCCGTGCACGCTGCAGCCCTTAGGGAGCTCGGCGCACTCTCCCTGGTGCACAGGTGCCTGTTAGTGTCTCCGGGAGCCCGAGGGCATCCCCGCCCTCCTGGGTCCTGCTCTAACTCCCTGCAGGTCCCTTTCTGCCCTGGAAGGTTGGTGCAGCTCCTGATCCTCCGGGACGGGGCTCTCCTGTCCTGGGGACACTCGCCCCGGCCTCAGCCCGGCTCCTCGCGGGGCCCCTCCCCCTTGGAGGCCTTTTGTTTCTTTATTTCTTTTTCCCCATCTTCTTACCTTGATAGAAGCAGGAACTCTTCTCACTGTAGCATTCCAGCTGGTCTCTCTTTAAATCTCAGGCCAAATTCGAAGATTTTGTGGTTGATTTGAAGTTAATCTAGGTAATTTGGTGGGGACAGGTGATTTGGGGACCCTACTCTTCCGCCATCTTCCTTCTGACTTCTCTATTCTTTAAGTCCAGGACACATTAGTCACCTGATCCAACTAGAAATCTATTTTTCAATAATGCTAAAAGGATCTACTATAAATCTACTACACCTACCATTGAAGAAGCTGGATTCTGACTCATTGACAAGGTTTCCAAAAAAAAATTTACTACAGACTTCCTTGAATAAAATGGCCCAGTTGTCATTCTTCATCCTGGGAAGTAAATGTCAGCTCTGCCTTAATATGCATTTGTTTTAGATTTCTAAGAACTTATTTTACAACAGGAGACCCCAAATCCTTCATAGTCTTTTGTCCCACACACATTTTTCTCAATTAAGAAGTGTTACCTTATTAAAATGACCACCATTCTAACCCATTTTTATGTGGTCTGAAGAGCAAGTTTATTGTTCTGTACCAACTATCTGAAAACCTCATTCACAAACGGACCACAGACCTCCTCCTACTTTTATAGACTTGAATACTTAAGTAATATAAATTAGAATTGGCATTTAATTCATTTTTAAATTGAAAACTTTCCTGGAATAATACGAGTTCAATGTTCAGCAAAAAACACCTGCTTGTGTTTACGCCATTTTCAAAAGAAACTTGCCTTCTAAATCATTGTGTTCCAGAACATTAAGTGATTATAAGTATTGGGTATTAGTGATGGTAGACTGTGTTGTTCTTTATGAAATGATACATATAGCTGTTGGGTGCATCAGTGCTTTTTTAAAGGGGCTGCATAATATAGGGTTAACTATGCATATTCATGTTAACAATTAACTTGTGGTTTGGCTGTTTCCTGGATTTTAAAACATATACATGTGCAGAAATGTATTAAAATGAAAGGAAGCATACCTTTATCAAGATGCTACTAAAATTGAACTTCAAGTATAATATTTCATTTGGATTCTTTTTGTTCTTGTTAATGCCTAAAAATGCCTGTTTGGTTCTTCACCATTTTTAATTGGGATAAGCTCTCTTCTATGTAGAACAGTTGTTCCAGAATAGCTTGTTTTGATTACTGTTGCATGACAGACTTAAATATTTTTTCATCAGTGGAGGTGCTTGCTTTTAGAGTCCAGTGTTCTAGAAGATGCAGTGTCTCAAGTCTAATTTTAGTTTTCTAATTCTTGTAGCTATTACCAGGAATTTCTGAAAGTTTTGTTTAAGTAGTCTAATATTTTCTATGTAAAGAGCATTAAATTTTGCTATGTATAAATTTTTGTAACCTAACAATGAATCAATATTTTCTATAAATGCCAAGCATTTCCTGTAGTTCTATTCAAGTGTTACACTAAGTATTTGTAGATAATAGTAAAAAATAGAAAAGACAAGGAGGGATGCCTGGGTGGCTCAGCGATTTAGTTCCTGCCTTCAGCCAAGGGCATGACCTGGAGTCCCACTGTCGAGTCCCATGTCAGGCTCCTGCATGGAGCCTGTTCGTTCTCTGCCTATCTCTCTCTCTCTCTCTCTCTCTCTCTCTCTCTCTCTCTCTTCCTCTCGTTCTCTCTGTCACTTATGAATAAATAAATAAAATCTTTATAAAACAATAGAAAAGAAAAGAGGTATATGGCCCTCTAACTAGATGCAGAGAACTCATAGGACAAATTACAGCAGGCATTCCTGATTAAAGCTCTTCAAAGTAGAGGGTAGAGGGAACATGCTTCAATATGTTAAAAGCCATCTATGGAAAATTCACAGTGAATCTCATACTCAATGGGGATTAAAAAGCTTGTCCTTAAACTCAGGAAGACAGCACGGATGCAGGCCCTCACTGATTCTGCTCACAAAAGAAATAGTATTCCTAGCATCAACAATCAGACAACAAAATAAAAGGCATTCAAATGGCAAAGACGAATTCAAACTTTCCCTCTTTGCAGAGTACATGATATTTTTATATAAACCGCAAGAGATACCACCTAGGCCCCTCCAAGCTGCTCCTGGGTCAATGCGTGTGCACGCTGCAGTCCTTTAGGGAGCTTGGCGCACTCTCCCAGGTGTCCAATTGCTCTGTTAGTGTCCAAGGGAACCTGAGGGCATCCCCGCCCTTCCTGTGGTCCTGCTCTAACTCCCTGCAAGTGCCTTTCCACCCGGGAAGATTGGTGAAGCTTCTGCTTCTCTGGGACAGTGCTTTCCTGTCCTGGGGGCACTCGCCCTGGCCTTAGTCTGGCTCCTCGTGGGGCCCCTCCCCCTTGGATGCCTTTTGTTTCTTTAATTCTTTTTTCCTGTCTTCTTACCTTGATAGAAGCACAAACTCTTCTCACTGTAGCATTCCAGCTGTTCTCTCTTTAAATCTCAGGCCTAATTCATAGATTTTCAGGATGATTTGAAGGTTATCTAGGTAATTTGGTGGAGACAGGTGATTTGGGGACCCTACTTTCCGCCATCTTGCCCTTCCTCCTCTTCAAATCATCTGAAGAATCGAGGCTTAAGAGATTGTGTCATGAATTAGTCACATTTTATGAAAAGTCCACAATGAACACTGCATTCAAAAATGAAAACCTGAAGCCCTTCTGTCAAGTCTGGACCCACACAGGGGGTCATTCCCACCATGAGTATTCAACATGCTATACTGAAGAAGAATAAACTGTGCCACCCCATATGTCAGCTGGTTCTCTGGATTATTGTGAAAAAAATCACATAAGAATCATCCAATGGACAGAGAGGCTGAAACTCCTATGTCACCTTGCTGGAAGGAACTAAATCTCCCATGGAAAAATTCCCTTCTTTGAACCAGGAGGGTTGAACAATCTTTTTCACTAGAACGGTCTATGGGGCCCAGAAAGGAGTGCAAACCACCCTTGTCATTTCCTCACTAGTTTACTGACCCAAACCCAATATCCTGGTCTTATATCTCCACAAACCCAACGTTCTGTTGTTTAAGAAGCACAAGGGCTGCCTACTTAAGTCATTGTCAGTGTGTTGTGTTCCAGGGAGCTCAGGCACATGCAACATGAAATACATCCCCACTTAGGTCTGTCATATATCTACAGAAAAATTAGTCCAGAGAAATAACCAAGAAGAAGAGAGAAGGAAGCCCGTACTGTGGCAATGACTGGAATTCCAATCCAGGAAATTTAAGAAACTAAGAATAATAAATACTTAAATCAATAAATTCAGAAAAAAACTTATTTGTATATATACGACATGATCTTTTGTAGGGTGAAACCCAATAAGTTCTAAAACCAAACACTTAGTTAATGAACAATTTTAGGAAATATAAAGGATACAAAATCAACATACAAAGTAAATCTAGCAGCAATGTCCACAATAGTCAAACTGTGGAAGGAGCCTCAGTTTCCATCGAAAGATGAATGGATAAAGAAGATGTGGTTTATGTATACAATGGAATATTCCTCAGCCATTAGAAATGACAAATACCCACCGTTGCTTCAACGTGGATGGAACTGGAGGGTATTATGCTGAGTGAAGTAAGTCAATCAGAGAAGGACAAACATTATATGTTCTCATTCATTTGGGGAATATGACTAATAGTGAAAGGGAATATAAGGGAAGGGAGAAGAAAGGTGCGAGAAATATCAGAAAGGGTGACAGGACATAAAGACTCCTAACTCTTGGAAACGAACTAGGGGTGGTGGGAGGGGAGGAGGGCGGGGGGTGGGGGTGAATGGGTGATGGGCACTGAGGGGGGCACTTGATGGGATGAGCACTGGGTGTTATTCTGTATGTTGGTAAATTGAACACCAATAAAAAAATAAATTTATTATAAATAAACCATAGTAATTCTGGGTTTCCACACCGTAGCAACCAATAATTTGTAATTTAAAGATTTCATTTAATTTTTCATGAAAGACACAGGCAGTGTGAGAAGCAGGCTCCATCCTGCTATTTTAAAAGGTAATTCATGGAGAACCGGAGTCTTTGAGTATGTGAGGGGGTGAGTGAGAGAAACAGCGGATATGGGACAGTGTCCTGATGAGGATGTCTTGTGTCTGCAGGTATCAAAGTGATGTGCAGTTGGTGGAGTCTGGGGGAGACCTGGTGAAGCCTGGGGGGGTCCCTGAGACACTCCTGTGTGGCCTCTGAATTCACCTTCAGTAGCTATGCCATGAGCTGTGTCCTCCAGGATCCAGGGAAGGAGCTGCAGTGGGTCGCATACATTAGCAGTGATGGAAGTAGCACAAGCTACATGGATGCTGTGAAGGGCAAATTCGCCATCTCCAGAGCCAATGCCAAGAACACGCTGTATCTGCAGATGAAGAGCCTGAGAGCAGAGGACACGGCCGTGTATTACTGTGTGAGGGACACAGTGAGGGACCTCAGTGTGAGCCCAGACACAAACCTCCCTGTAGAAGGGGATTGGGATCACCAGGGGGTGCACACTCCTCACCACTTCTGTCTTGAAGGCCCAGGAGCAGGTGCCCAGGGAGGTTCTGGGCAGGTTTCCTGTCAGGGTCTGGGCTTCCTCTCCAAGGAGTTGTTTCCCCCAAGGGAGCCTCTCTGGACCAGGAATTTGTTCTTAACTATTTGGCTTCTGATTTGAAAACAGATTCTTTAGGAAAACTGCTACTTTATATGCACAGAAGACAGAGTTGCTTACACTTATTTACTATTTACCCAAATATGAGAAATGTACAAATATCTCCATGTACCTCAAGTACTAGAGGGATCTGGGGATCCCTTGGTGGCTCAGTGGTTTAGAGTTTGCCTTCAGCCTAGGCCATGTTCCTGGAGTCCCAAGTTCGAGTACCTAGTCAAGCTCCCAGCATGGTGCCTGCTTCTCCCTCTGCCTGTGTCTCTACATCTTCTCTATGTCTCTCATGAATAAATGAATAAAATTGTTTAAAAAGAGGGACCTACAGGGATCCCTGGGTGGCGCAGCGGTTTGGCGCCTGCCTTTGGCCCAGGGCGCGATCCTGGAGACCCGGGATCGAATCCCACATCAGGCTCCCGGTGCATGGAGCCTGCTTCTCCCTCTGCCTGTGTCTCTGCCTCTCTCTCTCTCTCTCTGTGACTATCATAAATAAAAAAAATAAAAAAAAGAGGGACCTACAATCCATGCACAAAAACATAATACCTGGTGTAGTGATAAATGAGAAGTATGATAGGGAGAAGAGGCAAAAATTATGATGTGATTATAAAAGTGGACTCACAACTCACCCAGAAGATGAAGTGGAATCTATTGCCTTCCATGTTATCAGCTGATTCTGAAGGTCATGTGTGTCCTTGTGCAGGGACCAGAAACTTCCACTGAATCTATGAGGATCTTCAGGGTGAGGAGCTTGACAGGAGGAGCCTTCCACTTCCAGGATATAAATCATTGATCCTTCCGGTGCTGATATCAGCCCAATGTGTGTGACCTCTACCCTCCCCATGTTGAAACCTAACGCCCTTGTGATAGGAAGAGTTGTTGGTGGCCTTAGGGGAGCACTTAGGTCAGGAGGGTGCAGCCTCAGGATAGGACCAGGCCCTTATACAGCAGGACTGGGAAAGCTCACTGCCCCGTGGCCCAATGTGTGTTTTTGAGGAAAG
This sequence comes from Vulpes vulpes, assembly GCF_048418805.1. NCBI lineage: Eukaryota > Metazoa > Chordata > Mammalia > Carnivora > Canidae > Vulpes > Vulpes vulpes. Next base: position 132,884,061 of record NC_132785.1, on the reverse strand, counting down.
GATATGGTAGGACATGGACGCTCTCTAGACACCACATCAGCCTGCACCTGGATCTCAGGCTTCCCAGACTACAGTACTGTGGGAATGAGTGTCTGTTTAATCCATGCAGACCAAGTACGATGTTCCATTAGGGGGGACAGGCTAAGATATTGGTGACACGAGAATCCAAGCCCTGATGATCTTGTGTTTTCTGCTGTATTTGTTGTGATAAGTTCCTGATAGGTTCCATCCATGGGATCAAGGATGGATGAACCTGTGGACACTCCTAGGACTCCGGGAACAAGACCCAGTGGACACTGGGATGGAGAACTTTTACACAGGCAACAGGGGCCTGGGAGACTGTGGAACTTTAGTGTAAGGATGATGATTTATCAACCTTTCCAGAAGATGGGGATGTGCTGACCCTGTGGGACCTGACTCTGAGCATCATCGTCCACATGCAGTTAGACTGATGGCTGTGAGGGTCAGGACAGCAGTTCCCTTCCTGCTTTCAGGATTCCTTCTTTGTGTGCATATTTTGTGAGATGGAATATGAAATGCCTTGGAGAAAGTCGAATTTGTTGAATTTCATGAGAGTTCCTGGATGCTTCCTGGATGGGGAGGTCTCTGTCCTTCTGATTAGGGGGCATTTCAGGAATTATTTCATTGAATAAACCTGCCACTGCTGCTCGGTCTTCATTTTCTAGGCCTCCTATTAAAGGAATGTTACTGTTTCATAAGTCACTGAGTTCCCTATGTCTATCTTTAGGGACAATTACTTTGTTTCCCTCTATTGTTGTGTCATGATTTTCCACCATGTTATCTTCTATTTTCCCCAACATGCTGTTCTTTAATCCGTCCTCCTTTCTTCATGCATTTGAGACAACCTGTCTGTAATAGCATTTTTTATTTTTGACTGACAAGGGATTACTTCTTTTATCTCTGCAAGAAGTGATTTTGGAGTGTCTTCAGTATTTGCTCAATCCCAGTTGTATCTTTAAAAACAGATTCCAGCCTGCTTTAACATCTGAGCACTTTTAACCTGCCATATCCTCAAATGGGTGGATTTCTATGACGAACTCATAGAATGAAATGAACTCTAAACAATCTTCCTCGATGCTGCTCATCCTAATTGTGGTATCTTCAGGGAGCAGTTTTCTTCCCTGCCCCAGCCCCACAGCTATGTGTCCTCCCCAGAACAACACTCCAAACTGCCTACATTCCAAAACGTGTCAATTTTCTACTTGCAGACTAGCACATTTTGTTCTCTTCGTCCTAAAATTGGTTTCTTGTTAGCTCAGAATTATTTGATAAATATCCAGCTGTGTTCAGGGATGACACAAGCGCAGGGTCCCCTGCAGGTCTGACATCGTAACTCCTCCTCCCATTGTGTTTGTTAGCAAAGAAGATCTGAAATGATACAAGGAGGGAATATGTATGACAGTTGCAATCCTCATTTTAGTAACCAAACGAGAATAAAAACTGTTAATTGACCTTCCTTCTTCATCTACCAACTACATACACTCTTTGATTTCAGGAACCCTTCAGCTTGTCACAGCCCATTACCTGAGAGGGCGACCAACACCTTCATCCTGAAGGGTCTCTGCTTGGTCTCCTCCTTCTTACAAGCTATTGGTACCTACTTAGTGCTCTAATCCTATCTTGAAAGGAAATTCCACTCGTCTCAAAAGCCAGCTGCATCTGGGATGTGAAGAAAATTTTAATCTACTGAGTTCCACTCTTAAGTTCTGTCTGAATATCTGCAGAACCATCTGTGGATGAGGCTCTGATTTCTTTCCCCTTTCAAATAATTTCTTACTCTCTCCATGAGTTCATATGTGCAGGATGTGAGACTGAATGCAGTGGAGCAGGACTGGGCTCCATGAGGATTTGGAAGCTCCTTAATGTGACATGCTGTGTCCTCAGGATTGCTCCAGAACACAACACTTCTTTCATTTGGTGATGGAGAGGCACTGTGCGTGCCCCAATCCTGGGCTTACGTGCTCAAATACCACTAATTTCAAGATGGAATGCTCAGTTTCCATGATAACCTAGGGACACAGGCTTCCACCTGTAGATTCTAAGATCCAGAAACATCCTTACAGCTTTCTCTATAAATGAACAATGATCAGCAGAGTTTGGCAGGGCTTTTCCCACAAAATTTGAAAACCATCAATCTGAAATGCCCATAGGGGACTTCTAGAGCACTTCAGATTTTATGCAGCCCAAATAGGAATAGTTAATAGGCAGGTGGGGAGCATCACCAACCCTATATCCTCCACGTCCCTGATGGCGGCACTATTCTCAGGAGTTCTTTAAGAAACATGTAACAGATTAATGTTCTATTCCCTGGAAAGAAGTAAATGATAAATGTAAATATAATGATCCTTACAATACACCAGTACATCTCCACCTATTGACTAAATTACCGAATTGAATAAATTAAACTATGACAATACTAAATGTCAGCAAGGTTGTATAGAAAGTAGAACTTTTTTTAAGTATGATCTCTAATCTCATCTGGATAAAATGTATATAATTAGATCCTAGGATAACAGAGCTTGACAAGACCCATGATCTGTCTGCTGCATCCCAGAGCCACAGAGTCGATGTTGGTGTAAATCATTCTGATCTGTTGTAATGAGAACAGGGAAGGTCATGTGTGTTGCTCAGTCTAAGAGTAGGAGATGATAACATGAGATGTCCAGCACAGACATTGAGACAGAAATAAATGAGATAACTTCTGCCTTCCATGTCTATTCTTGTATTAATGGATTCAGTGAGTTGGGGGATGCTCCCTATGGTTGTGGAGGGAAATATACTTTATAAGTCTCAGGGATCCAATGGTCATCTCACCTGGAAACCCTCTCACTTCTAGGGAAATCCAAGGCTTCTCCACAAATCATGTAGAGCACAGGTATGTCAGTGGGTATACATGCCTCTTTGTAGTTTGGGGGATAGATTCCTCCCTGAACTCTGCTTTATCTCTTAAATATTTTATTTATTTATTCATGAGAGCCCCAGAGAGAGGCTGAGACACAGGCTGAGGGAGAAGCAGGCTTTCTCTGGGGAGCCTGAGGTAGGACTCACTCCCAGGACTCCATAATCCTGATCTGAGCTGAAGGCTGAAGCTCAAACATGGAGCCACTCAGGTGCCCCAGAACTCAGTTTTTTTTAGCGACCCCCAAAATGGGTGTTTTTCAAAATCCTCAGTACTTTCTTGTTTGAAAGATGATGTGATATGTCAAATCATTTAGCCAACATACAGCATAACACTAAGTTCTCACCACATCAGATGTCCTCCTTAATGACCATCACCCAGTTACCACATATGATGTGACAAATACAGGCTGGTAAACTACGGTATACTGTAAGCTGGCAAGTTGAATTTAAATGAAGAAAAGATGGTTAAAATACTCCATCAGCCCTGCGCATATCATGCAGACAACAGATTATTTCTCCTTGCGTCATACTGCATTTTACACTAATCGTTGGCCATTTATGCCAGTCATCTTGAAAGATTCTATACTCTTTAGATACTTTTTATTTAAAAATGTAAAAAGAAAAATACTTTTAACTTCTCTAAGATCGTGTTATTTTTATTTAGCCTTTTGTGGTGATAACGTTTCTTTTACTGGACATGAATTAAATCATTTTAGGGTCAATCTTTTTAGCCTTAGACTGTAGGCCAGCCCGCCTATTCCATCCTTTGGATATTTGGAACATCTGTATTTGATGCAAAAAATAAATGCCTGTTTTTAAAGTTAAAAACAAAACAAAAAAAACCCCAGAGATTTTCGGGTAACTACCTTCTGTGTTACCTAGAAACTCTAAATCACACTCTGCCATTTATCACACAATATCATAATCTTATATCCCTCTTTCCCCTGATCCAGCACTTCTATGCACTCAAGAGCTCTTTTTTTTTATAAATTAATTTTTATGGGTGTTCAATTTACCAACATACAGAAAAACACCCAGTGCTCATCCCGTCAAGTGTCTGCCTCAGTCTCTTTTAATGTAGAAAGTCCTTTGAGTATGATACAATCATTATATGCTTTGCAGGAAGTGACAGTTGTCACCTGAGGACCATGCACACGATCTCATTCTTGTCTCCATCTCCAGTGACACAGGAGCTTCATGGGGGACAACAGATGAGCTCCAATATGTCCGAATAGCAGGACTATTATCACCACCCTCTATCACCATTCAGTGGATGTTGCTGCCAGTTGGAGGGTGTGGACTGCTGGCAGTCTTCCTGATGCACACGATCCATTCAGTGAAGAAATATCCTGCAAATGGACATATAAGAGGAACCCTCTGCTCAAACTGCAGGGTTATGAGGATCGGTCTGAGGAAAACAAATACTGATGGTGATAAGAATTGCAATATGAAATTGAATTCCTCCACCATGGCAGTTTCTCTAACCGTCTACCTTCTTCTCTGTGTTAGAAAAGCCAGTTATGATTCCTCCTCCAAAAGCAACAGTTTTTCTTTTCTTTTTTTTTTTTGAAATTTTTTTTTCTTAATTTTAATTTATTTATGATAGTCACAGAGAGATAGAGAGAGAGAGGCAGAGACACAGGCAGAGGGAGAAGCAGGCTCCATGCACCGGGAGCCCGACGTGGGATTCGATCCCGGGTCTCGAGGATCGCGCCCTGGGCCAAAGGCAGGCGCCAAACTGCTGCGCCACCCAGGGATCCCAAAGCAACAGTTTTTCGAGGAAGAGGTTATATAGTGTGTATGGTCTGGCACCTCAGAGGGTGTCTCTTTTGTGTGCTGCATGCACTAGGCTCTTCTGTTTTGGCATCTTTTTCCATCAGGTAATACCTACAGAGGCTCTCCCTGTCTGCAGTGGGCAGTGTGTGGTCCTTGTCCAGGATTTTGATGAGTTTTAACTGGGTATGGTCTGTTCTGCTTGATAAATGACACCTGCTACCACCTCCACTAGAACTGAGGCCTTTCAGAATTCTCTGGTCACAATATGTGGGTGGACAGGTGTGCAGCAACTCCGGGAAACAGTATTGAGGTTACTCAAAAAATTAAAAACGGAGCCTTAGCATGAACCTGCAAACAAAGACCTAAATATTCACACAAAAAATACAGAAAATCTGGTTTACAAGGAACCTCAAACATGTATGTTTATAGATTCATTATTTTCAAAAGGCAAAATATGAAAACGGTGCAAGTGTACATTATCAGATGAATATAGAAGATAATAAAGCATCTTTCTCTTCAAACATCATCATGTTGGGACATGGTCAACCGTTTGTTTAGTCTGGGGAAATACGGAAGAGTCCTCAATTTCTGAATACACAATCATAGTGCCTGTAACCAAGTTGCCAAGGACAAGCTCCAGGATCAATAAAACTGATATTTTCATGGCAATATATGTGAGTGTACAAGTACAATGATCTCCATGCCATAGATGAGGACACGGCTCTAAAACACATCCTTTTTTGGTCACATTTTATGGATTTAATTATTTTAATAATCATTCCACTCTTCTATCTTTATTTAGAATTCCCAATCATATGTACAAAGAGAGGACGTGTAAATGCCCCTGTGGCAGATGAATCCACAACATCTCCGTCAGCTCTGTGAGTCTCCGTCAAGGTTTCTACTTGTCTGCATTTTTGTGTGACTGAGAGAACTGGTATCCACACATCACTCAATTGGTACTTCTGGAAATTACAGAAACCTACAAATCTCATGTCCAGATTCTTCCTGGAAGTGGCTCAGGGAGGATCCAGTTCCCATGGTGGGGAGCACAGCCAAGACACTGGGACTCACTTCAAACTGCTGTGTCATCTCAGACACTCACACAAGCTCTCTTCTGCAGTGAATAGTTATACACCTGTAAATGGTGGAAAATTTTTATGTTCATAACCTATCTTGAGTGTGTATGTGGAAAAATGGAAGATAATTGATGATAAGTAATCAGGCAGCAAATGAGGTTGGAGAAAGCACAATTTACTGACATATATCCTGTCCGCAAAACTCTGCCATGATCCACACATGTGTTCTGAGCAACTGTATCATAAGGATACTAACTGCTAAATTTGATATGTAGTCAGAGGACATGCAAATAGCACCCCACTCTACTATTAAGCCAGCCCAGCCTGAACCCTTAGCTGGGAGAGAAGCCCCAGCCCCAGGAACCTTAGGTGACCCCTTTCAGGGATTGGGACAGAACACAGAAAACTCACCATGCAGTCTGTTCACTGGTGGGTTTTCCTTGTCACTATTTTAGAAGGTAATTCATAGAGAACGGAGACCTTGACTATGTGAGTGGAGGTGAGTGAGAGAAACATGATGTGGGACACTTTCCTCACCAGGATGTCTTGTGTCTGCAGGTGCCCAGGGTGAGGTGAAGCTGATGGCGTCTGGGGGAGACCTGGTGAAGCCTTTGGGATCGATTAGACTCTCCTACGTGACCTCTGGATTCACCTTCAGGAGCTACTGGATGAGCTGGTTCAGCCAGGCTCCAGGGAAGGGACTGCAGTGCGTCACATGGGTTAATACTGGTTGAAGCAGCAAAAGCTATGCAGACACTATGAAGGGGCGATTCACCATCTCCGGAGACAATGCCAAGAACATGCTGTATCCGCATATGAACAGCATGAGAGCTGTGTATTATTGTGTGAGTGACACATTGAGGGGACTTCAGTGTGAGTCCAGACAGAAATCTCCCTGTTGAAGGGAATCAGGACCTGTTGTGATGGTCATCAGACATTTGATGGAAGAGTGGACTCATTCCATTGTACAACATACACCGATCTTACACTACATATTAAAAACAGTGATTTAAGTAAAATTTGTAAAATTAATTACAACCTAAACAGTGTTAAGTCCCTTAAATTCATAGTGTAACTCAAGAAGATGTTTCTAATGACCAAATATTATATTATTCAGGGATTTATTAATTAGTAGTTCTGTGAAACCGAAGAGTCAACACACAATCAAGGGGCAATTTCTTTATCTGACTAGTATATAATGAGTTATACTATGAAACATAATTAATCTTTCTATTTTAAGGTTTTATACAGTATTTGATTTGAGAGTAGAGTGTCTACTTTCATATACTGTTTTTAACTACTCTTTTTTTAAAAATTAAATGATTGGTCTTCTGTTTAATGCTTTCTATATGAGGGAAGGAAGAACATAAGAACCGATAAACATTAACATATTATCCATAAATCAAGTCTATTGAATTAAATCAGTAAAACCAGGAAGCTCCTGGAAAGGTGCAGATGATGTCCTGTGAGGAGCAGGACTAATGTCCATTCCTGAGACTCTGAGCATGGAACGGCTGATCCCCATGTCAGGTGTCATGGAAGAAATGAGGATCCATTGGAGGTGGTTGAGGGTGATGCCGTGTGCTGCATATGCCTAAATCTATTGACCTTTACACTTCAGAACACTTAAGATCTGAAAAGTGACATGGTGGTTTTTTTTCCCTGAAATACAGCAATGAAAATGGGAATGCTTAAGAACTGACAGAAAATCTATCATAATATATATGTTAAATCTTTTTAAAATGTCCCTATGCTTTAGATAATTTCATCTACTTTTGCTAGAAGGAGAGAAATTATACCTCAAATTTCATAACCATTGGGATAAGGGGTAATGAGATTATAAATGTTTGATTGATCCATTTTATCCCTAACTGGGATCAGATATTAATTAACCAAAACCATCATGACTCCACTGTGGTAACATGTGGCTTGTAATTCAAACCACAGCTCCTTTTCCTCACTCACCCAAGCCCGCACCTCACTTTCAGCCTGTCCAGACACCCATCAGCCCATTATTGTTTTGTGACTTCCTGCAGTAATGGAAAAGGCCTGTTAATATGGGGTGTTGCTGGATACTCATGAAGCATGGACAAGTGTCCACTGACATTCATCTGAGGCTCCTATTCCTCTATACGGAATAGGTCAGAGGTCAATAATTTTACTAGGTGCGATTCGACTGACCTTCATCACCTGACACCAAACATGGATTCCTGTTTCTACTTCAATTTTTTAAATAATTTAATGTCTAGTTCTATATACTAAAAATCCCTCAACTTCCCCTGGTGCTTCGTGAAAACCCAGCAATTGCACCGCTGGGGATTTACTACAAAAATACAGATGCAGTGAAATGTGGGGACACTCACATCCCAATGTTTATAGCAGCAATGGCCACCAAAGCTGAACTGTGGAAGAAGCCTCGGTGTCCATCAACAGATGATGGATAAAGAAGATGTGTTCTATGTATACAATGGAATACTATTCAGACATTAAAAATGACAAATACCCACCATTTGCTTCAATGTGGGTGGAACTGGAATATATTATTTTGAGAAAAGTAAGTCAGTCGTAGAAGGATAAACATTATATGGTTTCATTCATTCAGGGAATATAAGAAATAGTATATAATATAAGAAATATATAAGAAATATAAGAAAAATATAAGAAATATAAGAAAATATAAGAAATATAAGAAAAATATAAGAAATATAAGAAAAAGAATAAAGGGGAAAGGAGAGAAAGTGAGTAGGAAAACTCAGAGGGTAACAGAACATGAGAGACTCCTAAGTCTGGGAAATGAACAAGAGGTAGTGGAAGGGGAGATGGGCAGGGACCAGTGTCCCTGCATGGGAGTTAGTAAGTGTAAGAAAACACTGTACAGTTTTGACAATTTAAAAGTGAATGTACCCAAACTAATAAAATCATGATTAAATGAGGAGAAATCACAACAAACACCCAAGAATTACAAGCAAGTATAAGAATAGATAATGAGCAGTTATAAGCCAACATACTGGGTGATCTGGAGAAACGGATGAAATCTTAGGAACATAAAGACTATCGAAACAGAAACAACAATGAATGGACAAGCTGCACAGAACAAATACATGGAAATAAAAATCAATCATGATTCATAATCTCCCAAAGGCAAGATGATGCAGATGATACCCCCAGGGAAATTCCACAAGAACAATCAATGTCTATTCTTCTAAAACTAATCCAAATCATAGAAATTAAAGGAAAACTGCCAGACTCATTCTGTGATGTCAGTTGACCCCAAACCAAACATTCCAAGAAGAAGGATAATTACAGAACAATACCACTGATAAACCTGGATGCAAATTTCTCACCAAGATCCTAACCAGCAAGATCCAACAATATATTGATAGGATTATTCATGAAAAGAAACCGTGTAAAGAACCGTTTAGGCTCCCTCAGCCAGTTACATAAATATTTGGTGGGATTCACACTTTCTCCATTTCAAGAGAGGAAAACCTGCCTCCAAATCATGGTAACAGGGCTCAGAAGTCTCTGCAAACAACCCTTGTCATCCGATCACTCATTCACTGACCCAAACCCACATCCTGGCCTTAAATATCTACAAACGCAACACTGTACACAAAGATAAAATCAAAATGTGAGACAAGATTCCATCAAAATCGTAGAGGAGAACACAGGAAATACCCTTTTTGAACTTGGCCACAGCAACTTCTTGCAAGATACATCCATGAGGGCAAGGGAAACAAAAGCAAAAATGATTATTGGAACTTCCTCAAGATAAATAACTTCTGCACAGAAAAAGAAACAGTCAACAGAAGGGAAGATTATATTGTCAAATAACATATAAGGCAAAGCGCTTGTATCCAACATGTGTAAATAACTTATCAAACCCAACACGCACGAAACAAGGAATCCAGTTAAGAAATGGGGAGAAAACATGATAGGAATTTCTCCAAATAAGACCTACGTATGGCCAACTAGTCCATGAAAAAATTCTCCACATCACTTTCTATCAGAGAAAAGCACATCCAAACACAATCAGCTGCTACTTTACACAACAGAGAATGGCAAAAATTAAGAAGAAATAAAACAACACATGTTCGAGAGGTTGTAGAGGAAGGGGAACCCTCTTCCACTGTTGGTGGGAATATGAACTGGTACAGCCACTCTGGAAAACAGTGTGGAGGTTCCTAAAGGCTTAAAAATAGATCTGCCCTTTGACCCAGCAATTGCACTGCTGGGGATTTACCCCAAAGATAAAGATGCAGTGAAAAGGCAGGATATCTGCACCCCAATATTTATAACAGCAGTATGTGCAATAGTCAAATTCTGGGAGAAGCCACGATGTCCTTTGAGAGACAAATTGATAAACATGATATGGTTTAAATATACAAAGGGATATTTCTAAGTCGTTAGAAAGGATCAACAGCTACCATTTGTATCAACGTGTTTGGAATTACAGAGTATTATGCCAATGAAATAAGTCAATCCCAGAAGGACAATCATCATACTTTCTCTCAAACAATGAAAGGGAACATAAGGGAAGGAGGTAAAATGAGAGGGGATAAATCAGGAAGACAAAACATGAGAGACTCCTATCCCTGGGAATCAGACAAAGGGCTGGGGAAGAGAGGTGGGTGGTGGAACTTGGTACCTGGTGACGGGCACAAAGGAGGGCACATGAGGAGATGAGCACTTGGTGTTGCTCTATGTTGGGAAATTGAGCTTAAATAAATATTGAATAAATACATGAAAAAACAAACTATTAAAGAGAGAGAACATTATGAGGAATAACATGCCAACAAATTCAGCAATCAGAGAAATAATGGATGCCTTCAAGTAAATGTAGAAACAAACCAGTTGGAAACAGGAATGAATAGAAAATCTGTAAAGACTCTAAACCAGGGAATGAAAATCAAACATATTTAAAAGTCTTATAGTGAAAGGGAATATAAAGGAAGGGAGAAGAAATGTTGGGAAATATCAGGAAGGGAGACAGAACATAAAGACTCCTAACTCGGGGAAACGAACTAGGGGTGGTGGAAGGGGGGAGGAGGGCAGGTGTTGGAGGGGAATGGGTGACGGGCACTGAGGTGGGCACTTGACGGGATGAGCACTGGGTGTTTTTCTGTATGTTGGTAAATTGAACACCAATAAAAATTAATTAAAAAAAAAAAAGTCTTCGGACAATCAAAAGTCCTGGGACAGATGGCTACCCCTGGGAATGCAAAAAGTATTGAAATAGAATTAATACCTATCCTGAAAATTTTCCAAAAAAGAGAAATTAAAGGAAACTTCCAAGCTCATTTTCAGAGGGTAGCATTGCCTTGACCTCAAAAGCAGACAAAGATCCAAACTACAAGGGGAATTACAGACTAATATCCTTGATGGATATGGATGCAAAATTTCACCCAGATCCTAAGCAACAGGATCCACCAGTACATTAATAGGATAATTCACCATGACGAAATGGGCCTAATTTCTGGTCTGTACGGGTGGATCAGCATCTGCAAATCCAACAACGGCATTTTGATCATTAATAAAACAAAGGATAAGGACCCTTTTTATAAAGACCTCCAATAACGAAAGCAATCCTGAAAAAGTAAAGCAAAGCTGGAGACATCCTGATTCTGGTTGCAAGGTAAATTATGATGTTGTGATCACCAGGACAGTATGGCACAGGAAAAAATACAGACTTATACATAAATAGAAAACTTTAAGAACCCAGAAATGGACCCAGAATAGTATGGTCAAAAAATCTTGACAAAGCAGGAAAGAATATCCAATGGAAAAAAAGAAAATATTGGAGAGCCACATGCAGAAGAATGAAAGTGGACACTTGTTTTACATCATTCACAAAAATGGACTCAAAGTTGATGAAAGACCTCAGTGTGAGTCAGGAAACCATCAGAATCCTCAGGAGAACACAGGCAGCACCTTTTCTACCTCAGCTGCAACCACTTCTAGACGTGTCTCCAGAGGCAAGGGAAAACAAAGGAAAATGAACTATGGCAACTTCATCAAAGAAAGAGCATTTTCACAGGAAAGGAATCACTCAAAGTAACTAAAAGGCCACCTAGAGAATGCGAGAAGATATTTGGAAATGTCTTATCAGATTAAAGGTTCGAATTCAAATCTAAAATGAATTTATCAATCTCAACACACACCAAACATATATATCTCCAATCAGAATTGGGCGGAAGTTGTGAACAGACTTCCTGTCCTGCGTGAGGTCCTGCACCACACCATATATTAGGGAGCTAATCCATATGCAAAAAGAAATTCATTTTCTCTCCTAGATCTGCTATATATCAGACAAAATATTAAAGAATCTGACAAATAACAGGGAAAATATTTATGCACCTAAATCTAAGATTACCCTTGAAATTAGGCAAAAATAATATAAAAGATATTAAAATCAGTCAACAGGAAGTTAAATAATTTGTTTGCATATGCATTGTCAATGAGGAAAATTATTTCAAAAACCAATTACAAGTAACTAATGAGCTCTAAGAAAACTCAGGATATAAAATCAATATAGACAATAAAGTTAAATCCTACACACTATCAACAAATTTTCTGTATAAAATTTACAAAACAATCTCCTTTACACGGGTACCAAAATTAAATATTTATGATTAAACTTCATTAAGCAGAGAAAATACTGTTTAAAAATGACCTTTTCTAATGAAAGACTTTTAAAAACGAACATAAATGCAAAGATAAATACGTTGATGGATTAAACATCATAAATCCTCTGTAAACCCAAAAGAAACTGATCTGGGGTTGTGAAGCAATCTTTGTATATAACATATTACGAAATGAATCTAACTTGGTAAGTGACTATATAGTCAGGGGACATGCAAATAGGGCCCTCCCTCCACTGATTAAAGAAGCCCATCCCCAACCCTGCAGCTCGGAGAGGAGCTCCAGGCCCAGGGTCTCCAGGTGACCCCATTCAGTGCTCAGGACACAACACAGACAAACCACCATGGAGTCTGTGCTCTGCTGGGTTTTCCTTGTCGCTATTTTAAAAGGTAATTCATGGAGAACCAGATACCCTGAGTCTGTGAGTGGAGGTGAGTGAGAGAAACAGGATGTGGGACAGTTTCCTGACCAGGATGTCTTCTGTCTGCAGGTGTCCAGGGTGAGGTGCAGCTGGTGGAGTCTGGTGGAGACCTGGTGAAGCCTGGGGGGTCCCTGAGACTCTCCTGTGTGGCCTCTGGATTCACCTTCAGTAGCTAGGGCATGAGCTGGGTCCGCCAGGCTCCAGGGAAGGGGCTGCAGTTGGTCGGAGGTATTAGCAGTAGTGGAAGCAGCACATACTACACAGACGCTGTGAAGGGCCGATTCACCATCTCCAGAGACAACGCCAAGAACACGCTGTATCTGCAGATGAACAGCCTGAGAGCTGAGGACACGGCCGTGTATTACTGTGCGAAGGACACAGTGAGTCGACCTCAGTGTGAGCCCAGACACAAACCTCCTTATAGAAGGGGATCGGGACCACCAGGGGGTGCACACTCCTCACCACTTCTGTCTTGAAGGCCCAGGAGCAGGTGCAGATGGAGGTTCTGGGCAGGTTTCCTGTCAGGGTCTGGGGCTTCCTCTCCAAGGAGCAGTTTCCCCAAGGGAGTCTCTCTGGGCACAGGATTCTGTGCTTACATATTCAGTCTCTAACTTACACACTTTGTTGTCATAGAGAAATATTCCAATTCCAAAAATGAGAGTGTCTCCCTCTTTGCTTAATTCTTATTCAGTTTCTGATTTGGAAATTTGGTTGGTTTTAGTCAACAACTCTTCTTATATGCTCAAGGACAAATCTGCTTAAAATTTCTTACTACTGTTCATAAATACCAGTTTATTACCCGTATCTCCATTTACCACAGCTTCTCCTTTATAAGAGTCCCAGCTGTATACATGGAACATGAAACAACCACCCAACTCACTGAGCAATGATTTTATTTTATTTTATTTTTTATATTTTTTATTGGATTTCAATTTGCCAACATATACCATAACACCCAGTGCTTATCCCACCAATTGCCCCCCTTACCGTCCCTCACCCAGTCACCCAACCCTCCGCTGACCTCCCCTTCCACTACCCCTTGTTCATTTCCCAGAGTAGGGATTCTCTCATGTTCTGTATCCTTCCCTGACATTTCCCGCTCATTTTCCATCCTTTCTCCTTTTTTCCCCTTTCTCGATTTTTTACATTCCCTGAATAAATGCGACCATTTTTTTTGTCATTTTCCCATTGACTTACTTCACTTAGCATAATACCCTCCAGTTCCATCCACGTTATTCCAAAGGGTGGGTATTCCTTGTTTCTAATATACAAGGTATTATGCTGAGTGAAATATACAAGGATTTTAGAAACAACATAACGTTCATGCTGGTCATGACACTACAAAGGGCTCAAAAATCAAATGGAAAGAAGACGGAGTGCAGGTGTGACTTCAGTCTTGACCACTCTTGCAGAATCAATATCAGTGAATCTGGGAAAGCAAGGGACCCCAAGAAGTACGTGGTGAGGATGTGTAGTCTGAAGAGTCTCCTCCCCCCCACACACAGACACGAGAGTACAAACCTTTATCACCTTCATCATGGTGTCTATTAAGAGCAGGGCAGGCCTCTCAGCACGTCATAAGTGCTTGGATTTTGGAAGGACACTGGATCGTGGTGTGTGTTGTGGGACAGTTGTAGGGATGCGGTCCTGCTCCAGGATGGGCTTGTGTGGAGTCAGTGTCCCACCTGCATCCAAGGAGGGAATTCAGTGTTTCCTGATGGATTTTTCCATGGGTGAGGCAGGAAGAGAAGAGGGAGGACTGGTGATCACAGGTGTCAGCGGTGACACTCAAAGATATGGTATGATGACAAATTAAACTAAACTATTATGAAAACTGAGAGAACAAAGGTGGGGGAGGACTTTCCACCTGCATCGGATAACTCATGGATCCTTCAGGTACTGATATCAGCTCACTCTGTGTGACCTCTACATCCCTGTTTTGGAACCTAATGTCCATGTGTTGGGAGGATGAGGGGGGGCCTTAGGGGAGCACTTAGGCCTGGAGGTGCAGCTTCATGATGGGATCAGGGACCTTATACACCAGGACTAGGAAAGCTCCCTGCCTCTGGGCCCCATATGAGGTGACAGGGAAAGGACGGGCTAGGACATGGGCATTCTCCAGATACCCTATCTGCCTGCACCTGGACCTCAGACATTCCATACTCCAGAGCTGTGAGAATGAGTGTCTCTTCTTTAATCCACAGAGTCTGGGAATGTGGTGACCTCACCCAGAAACACTTAAACTGTATCTTACCTCTTGTTTGTCCTTTACAATCTAGTCCCACGAAAACACTCAGGTTATGACAAAATACAGCCGGAAATCCACACCTGGACTCACTGTCCTCAGTCACCGTCCATGCTGTGCTTATATTTTATGACATGCTGTCCTTAGTTGCTGTGCATCACGTTTGTGCCACCCATTCTCCCTAGAACCCTGGGGTTTGTTAGACCCATTAGAATCCTGGGATTCCATCCTCTTTACCACCTGTGCACCTTCAAGGCAGCACATCCCCATGGAAGCGGACATTAAAAGATTCAGATTTTCCTCTCTGCTGCTCATGGTACTATGCAGAATATTCTGGACAAAACTCCCTCCTGTCATCATCACCACAGCTATATGTCCCCATCACAACATCCACACCTCCTACATCCAAAAGGTGGTCGATTTTCTACATGTCGACTTGCAGTTTTTGTTCTCCCAGACCTCTGAGTGATTTCATCAGAAATCAGACTATTGCCTAACTACCTATCATGTTCCAGTTATGAGACAAGCTCAAGGACCCTGATCCAAGATCTTAAATCCTCCCTCCCCATGCTATTATAGCAAGGACCATGTGGATAATTCCCTCTGGTTTATATGCTGAAGATCAAAAGGGGATTCTGGAATTTAATTTCAAAATCATCTAAATTAATTTCCCTCCCAACTTTTATCTCACTCCTGTGGATTCAGTTGCTGCTTGAGTGTATGTTGTACAATTATTATATTTTTTTGCAGTAAGTAATGGTGACATGTGTGATCCATGCACATATTGTCCCGAATGAGTGACATAGAGAGGACAGCACCTCTCGACATGTGACACGGGCTTTGGGCAGGAGGTCGGGCATCCTTCACAAAGACAAGAATTGCGGGGATATTATTATCACAATTCTGTGTCTTCACTCTATTGAGATAGATACTCTATAGATGGTGTGGGCATCTGGCAGTCTCTCAAATGCACATGATCCCTTCAGGGATGGAAAATGCTGGAACAGGGGGCAGAACAGAAGTCCTGTCTCATTTGGCAGGGTCAAAGGGACTGACATGAGAAACCCAAAATTTGAGGTGGATCAGAGCAGGAAACTGGAAATGAATTCTGTAACCTTGGTATTTTCCCTAAGTCTCTATATTCCTCTGTAGGTACAAAAGCCAGTTCTATATCCTGCTCCAGAATAACAGCTTTATAATAAAGAGGTCAGAAAAGGTGCTGGGTCTGCATTCAGGGAGTGTCTGTGGTGTGGTGAATGCACTGTAGTGTCCTGTTTTGGCTGCTATTCCCTTCAGGCCAGGCGTCTACACAGGCCCTTCTTGCCTACAGTGGGCAGTGTGTGGTCTCTGGCCATCATGTGGTGAGTTTTAACGGGTTGTGCTCTGCTCTGCTTGTGAAATGAGCCCTGATACCACCTGCACTAGAACTGAGTCCCTGCTGAATTCTCTGGTTAGGAGATGTGGGTGGGCAAGGGTGCAGCTGCTCTGGAAAACCATATGGTGTGACATACCGTATGATCCAGCAACTGCACTACTGGTCATTTACTCTAAGAATATAAAAGCACTAAGATGCCTGGGTGGCTCAGCAGTTGAGCGCATGCCTTCAGCTCAGGTCATGTTCCCAATCTGAGTATTGTGTCTCATATTGGACACCTGGGAGGAGCCTGTTTCTCACTCTTTGTCACTGCCTTGTTAAGTTTTCCATGAATAAATACATAAAATCATTAAGAGGAAAAATTCTGAGACACCTCGGTGCCTCAGTAGTTGAGCGTCTGCCTTGGCTCATGGCTTAATCTCAGAGTCCAGGTATCGAGTCCCAAATTGGGCTCCATGCATGGAGCCTGCTGCTCCGTCTGCATATGTCTCTGCCTCTGTGTGTGTCTGTGTTTCTCAGGTATAAATAAATGAGTTCTTTTTAAAAATAAAATAAAAATAATACAAAAATACAAATTCAAAGGGATACATGCACCTGGATTTTTACAGCAGCATTATGCACATTAGCCAAACTATCAAAACTATCGATACATGGAATGAAATCTAATCCATTTGGAACGATGGGCATGGAGGTAGCAAGTATAATGCTAAGTTAAGTGAGTCAGTCAAAGTAAGACAATCGTTGTATGATTTCGGTCATATATTGAGTTTAAGAAAGAAAAAATGAGCAAAGGGGAATAAAGTCAATACCTAGATCTAGTAAAAGCCTCTTCATTACAGAGTACAAGCTGATGGTTATCACATGGGAGGTAAGTGGGGTATGGATGATTTGTTAAATGGGGATTAGGGAATGTATTATTCTGTAGGACACATTGTGAGAACCCACATCCTGGGAGTGTCAGAAAATCTGGTGTGAGATAACTGGAGGGGAGGGTTGAGGAGGTTACAGGGACAAGGATTTTCCTGACTTCCTCACACCAATGAGTCAGGCGTTTGGGACAAAGATAACGCTCTTGTGTGCACGCCATTCTCTCTAGGAAGGTTGGGAGCAACAGCTACACTGAAGGGATGATACAGGTTAAACAATTTGCATGAAGAAAATATGTGTTACTTTCTGTAGTGGCAATATTTGCAATCTCTATATGGGTAGAAGGAGAGGATGTCCCTTGAGACATCATCTGGGAAGACTTTGGAGGTGTCAGGCTTCAGATTCTGGACTGCGGATGTGTCATCAATGAGCTTGGACTATCTCCTTTTTTGAAATGTGACAAGGTGTTTGGGGTAAAGAAGTAATGTGAACCCCATGGATGAATTTCTCTGTCCCAGTCCCCATGGGAGAATCACAACATTATATTCCCCATTATGGCAAGGGAAACAAAAGCAAAAATGAATTCTGGGAGCACCATCAAGATAAACATGTTCTGAAGAACAAAGGAAACTCTCAACAAAACTGAATCACAAGCTACATAAGGGAGAAGATATTACCAAATGACATATCAGACAAAAGGCTTGTATCCAACATGTATAAAGAACTTATTAAAAACTCATCACCCAAGAAACAAGGAATCCAGTCAAGAAATAGGGAGAAAACATTAACAGACATTTTCCCGAACAAACCTACAGTTGGCCAACAAGCACATCTGTATAAAAATAACAACACTGTTCACCGATTTAGAATAATCAGAAAATATTTAGGGAACCACAGAGACCTCAAAGAGCAACAGCGATCCTGAAAAAGTAAAGCAAAGCTTACGAAATCCTGATTCTGGTTATCAAAGTATATTAAAATGTTGTGATCATCAGGACACTATGGCACTGGCACAAATACAGATGTATAGATAAATAGAAAAGTTTGAGAACTCAGAAATGGACCCTAAAATCTGTGGTCAAAAAATCCTGATGAAGCAGGACAGAATATCCAATGGAAAAAAGAAAGTCTCTTCAGCAAATAGTGTTGGGAATACTGGAGACCCACATGCAGAAGAATGAAAGGGGACCCTTTTCTGTCATCATTCATAACAACTACCTCAGCTGCAATCACTTCTAGACGTGTCTGCAGAGGCAAGGGAATGAAAAGGAAAATGAACCATAGCTACTTCATCAAGGAAAGAGCATTTTCACAGCAAAGGAATCACTCAAAGTAACTAAAAGTCAACCTACAGAATGGGAGAAGATACTTGGAAATGTCTTATCTATTTAATGGCTGGAATCCAAAATATACAAAGGGCTTATCAAACTCAACAGCCACCAGTATCTCCAATCAGAATTGGGCAGTAGTTGTGAACAGACGTCTTGTTGTGTCCTGAGGTCCCACATCACACCATATATTAGGGATCTCATCCACATGCAAAACGAATTTCATTTGCTCACCTAGAACTGCTGTATATCCATCAAAATATTAGAACAAAGAATCTGACAGAAAAGAGGGAAAACTTTATGCCCCTTACTCGGAGATTACCATAGAAATTAGGCAATAATAAAATAAAAGGTATTAATATCAGTCAACGAAAAAAAAATAATTTGCTTCTACATGACATTGTCATATAAATAATGAATGAGAACAAGCCTTACAAAAACATTTAGAAATAACTAAGGAGCTCAGGGAAAATTCAAGACATAAAATCAATTTATACAATAAAGCTAATTTCTACACACTAACAACAAATTTTCAGTATAAGATGTACAAAACAATCCCCTTTGCACTGTTATCAAAAATAAATATTTAAGATTATACCTCATTAGGGAGAGAAAATCCCGTTTAGAAATGACCAATAATAATGAAAGACATAAAAAAGCACAGAAAGGCAAAGATAAAACATTCATGGGTTAGATCATTATAAATACACTGTCCCCCCTATAGAAAGTGGTCTACGGTTGAGAAGTAATCCTTGTATATAACATGAAAAGAGTTGAATCTAAGTCTGGAGTTGATTATATAGTTAACGACATGCAAATAGGGCGTTCACTCCACTGATTAAACCAGCCCATCCCGGACCCTGCAGCTGGGAGAGAAGCGCCAGCCCCAGGATACCCAGGTGACCCCATTCAGTGCTCACGACACAATAAAGACAAACAACCATGGAGTCTGGAATCTGTGCTCCGCTGGGTTTTCCTTGTCGATATTTTAAAAGGTAATTCAGGGAGAACAAGAGACCATGAGTCTGTAACTGGAGGTGAGTGAGCGAAACAGGGGATGTGGGACCGTTTCCTGACCAGGATGTCTTGTGTCTGCAGGTGTCCAGGGTGAGGTGCAGCTGGTGGAGTCTCGGGGAGACCTGGTGAAGCCTGGGGGGTCCCTGAGACTCTCCTGTGTGGCCTCGGGATTCACCTTCAGTAGTCACAGCATGAACTAGTCCGCCAGGCTCCTGGGAGGGGGCTGCAGTGGGTCGAAGCTATTAGCAGTAGTGGAAGTAGCACATACTACGCAGACGCTGTGAAGGGCCGATTCACCATCTCCAGAGACAATGCCAGAACTGTATCTGCAGATGAACAGCCTGAGAGCCGAGACACGGCCGTGTATTACTGTGCAGACACAGTGAGGGGACCTCAGTGTGAGCCCAGACAGACCTCCCTGTAGAAGGGGATCAGGACCACCAGGGGGTGCACACTCCTCACCACTTTTGTCTTGAAGACCCAGGAGCAGGTGCAGATGGAGGTTCTGTGCAGGTTTCCTGTCAGGGTCTGGGCTTCCTCTCCAAGGAGCAGTTTCCCCCTGGGAGTCTCTCTGAACACTTGGTTGTGTGTTTACCTATTAATTCTCTTTCTTAGAGACTTAGAATTCCACTATAGCACTTGCACTTAATTGTACTTAACTTTCCCTGACCTGAAGTATTAATCAATTAAAAATAACTCCATTCATGTCATCTGAACATTTTCATGAGTCGTATTGGTACTCTCTTTGGATCACAGGACCCCATGATAACTGTTCTCTTGCACATCATGGTATTCAGTAATCTCCATTCAACACAAGTGAATAGAGACATTCTACAAAAATGTTAATAACGGCCTGGGAGGGAGAAAAATTCCCAGCATGACATGGTAGGGAGGTGGACTCTGAGTTCAGTCACACGCACACAATCACAAGAGTGTAAGCTTTAAATACCTTCACCTTTACATCCGATGAGAGCCAGGCAGGCCTCTCATTATGTCATAAATGCCTGGATCGTGCCAGGGAGGTAACTAGCTTAGGTGTGTGTTGTGGGTCAGTGCTGGGGACAGGATCCTGCTCCATGGGATTTGGGGAGGTGGAGGTGCCCCAGAGGAGCACTTAGGTCAGGAGGTGCAGCCTCATGATTTGATCAGGGCCCTAATATACCAGGACTGGGAAAGCACCCTGCATTCTGACCCCATGTGAGGTGATGGAGAAAGGATGGGCTAGGACGTGGGTGCCCTCCAGGCACCACATCTGCCTGCACCTGGACCTCAGACGTTCCAGATTCCAGATCTGTGAGAATGAGTGTCTGTTGTTTGATCTAGCCAGTCCATGTACGATGTTCCAGGAGTTGGGACAGGCTAAAGTCATTTTTTTTCTTTGTTTAAGTTGAATTTACCAATATTTACTACACACTCAGTGCTCATCACATCATGTGCCCTCCTTAACTCCAAACACCCAGTTCCCCCATCCCCTTCTCCTTCTCTTCCAGCGACCCTCAGTGTTTCTTCCCCAGATTTAAGTGTCTCTCATGATTTGTCTTCCTCTGTAATATTACCCCATTAAGTTTCACTTCTTCCATGATGGTCTCTTTCAGTATTTCCTATATTCCACATATGAATGAGACCATATCATTGCCATTCTGTGATTAATTTCTCTCTTTCTCTCAACTTAATACCTCCAGTGCCACCCATGGTGAAGGAAATGTTATTTCATGTTATTCATCATTTCTGACAGCTGTGTAATATCCCATTGTATATATAAACCACGTTTTGGGTATATATTTATTGGATTTCTATTTGCCAACATATATTATAACAGCCAGTACTCATTCCGCCAATTGCCCCCCTCAGCTCCTGTCATCCAGAGACCTCAACTCCCAGTCCATTTCCCCTTCCACTCTCCTTGCTTTTTTTCCCCATAGTTAGGAGTTCTGATGTACTGTCACTGTCTCTGATAATTGCCACCCATTCTATCTCCTTTCCCCTTCATTCCCTTGCACTATTTCTTATATTCTTTGTATGAGTGAAACCATATAATGTTTGTCCTTCTCTGAATCACTTACTTCAGTCAGCATAATACCCTCCACGTCCATCCACGTTGAAGCAAATGGTGAGTATTCATCATTTCTAATGGCTGAGTAATGTCCCAGTATATATGTAGACCATATCTCCTTTATCCATTCATCTGTCAATGGACATTGAAGCTCCTTCTGCAGTTTCTTTATCCACTCTTATGTAGAAGGGCTTCATGATTCCTTCCACATTTTGACTATTGTGGACATTGCTGCTGTGACTATTGTGGTCCCTTAATTTCATTAAATTTTCATATTTTGGGTAAATACCCTGTAGTGTAGTGGCTGAATCTCAGGGGGGCTTTATTATAACTTTTTCAGTGCATTCCATTCTGTTTTCTGGAGTGGCTGAAAAAGCCTGCATTCCCACCAAAAGTGAAAGAGAAAATTCCACTTTCTGGATATCCTCGCTTATATTTATTGTTTCCGGCCTTGTTACTTTATCCATTATGAGTTGTATAAGTGGGATCTTAGTGTGGTTTTCATTTGTATTTCCCTGATGACATATCATGTGGATCACTTTTCTCATCTGCCTGTTGGCCATGTGTAGGTCTTCTTGGAGAAATGGCTGTTTGTGCCTTCTCTCCATTTCTTGACTTAATTGTTTGTTTTCTTGGGTGCTGACTTTGTTAAGGAAATATCTTGTCCTATTCTGTAGGTTGCCTTTTATTTTGTCACCCATTGCATTGTTGTACAGATTCTATCTTGATGAAGTCCTAATAGTTTACTTTCCCTATGTTTCCCTGTTGTTTCCTATGCCTTTTGAGAGGTGCCTTGATAGCAGTCGCTGAAGCTGAGGACAAAAGATGCTACCTGAATGCTCCTCTAGGATTTTGATGGATTAGTGTCTCAGATTTTGGTACTTCATCCATTTTGAGATTATATTTGTGTTTGGTGTAGCTGAATGGTCCACATTCATTCTTATGCTGGTGGCTGTACAATTTTTTTCAGATCCATTTACTGATGAGACTTTTTTTCATTAGATATTTTTTCTTGCTTATTGAGGAGTAGTTGCCCATAGAGTTGAGGGTCCGTTTCTGCATTCTCTGCTCTATTCCATTGATCTATGTGTTGTATTTGCCAGTACCAGGCTATCTTGATGATAAAGACTTTATAATAGAGCTTGTCTGCAAATATTGTTTTGCCCAACAGCTGTAGGATTTTTTTTTTTGGCCAAAATGTTTCTACCTATTTGGCTACCTAGGAAAGGTATTGAAGAAGACACAAAGAGATGGAAAACCTTCCATGCTTTTGGATGAGAGCAATGAATCTTGTTAGGGCACCTGTGTTGCTCAGAGTTTGAGTGCCTGCAATTGGCTCAGGGTGTGATCCTGGGCCCTGGGATGGTGTCCTGAATCAGGCTTTTGGAAGGGAGCCTGCCTCTCTCTCTGCCTATGTCTCTACCTCCATCTGTGTGACTCTCCTGAATAAAAATAAATAAATATTTAAAACAAAAACAAAAATAACTATTGTGAAAATCTCTATGCTGCCCAGAACCTTCTACATATTAAAGAAATACTTATCAAAACATCCTGGACATTTTTCACAGAGTATGAACATATAATCTTGAGATTTTTATGGCACACAGAGAGATATGAAGGATACATTGATGCTGTGGCATTGCCCTGCTGTATTTGTTTTGAAAAGTATCCGTTAGCCTCCCTCATCCAGTGAAGGGTGCATTTCTCACCTGGAATTAGGACTAACCTGTTGCAAACCGTACGTATCTGTCAAAAAGTCACAGTGGACACACAGAAGGAGAATAATGATACAAGAGAGTCAGAGATGCTCAGACACTTTGGAAATTCAGTTTAAGGATGTTCTTTTATAACATTTCCAGAAGAAGAGGATGTGATGACCCTGTGGGATATGTGTCTCACCATTAGTTTACAGGGTTGTGTTGTACTGATGGCTGTGACGTGTGTGCCTTGTCACTGGTGAACATTTGTTGTCCTGTGTCCTCACTTCAAACCCACCTGCATCTGTGAGTCTCCCTCTGGACATGAGATCAGATTCCCTTTAGATTTCCTCAATGGAACACCTCAAGGGACCTACATGACTTATTTACTCTTTATCATTTTATTTATTTTTTTTTTTCAGATTGTACATGGGGTTTTTAATTTATTTCAGTCAAATGTTTGTAAATTGTTATTACACATGAATAGTACTAACAAAATAACTAGGAAGTTAAGGAACCCAAACCAGAATGAAAGTATAAAATTTCACTGAAATAGAAAATATATTTTATTTAATTATTTACTTAATATTCATTTAGTTAATAGTTAGGTATCAGGAGATACTGCACCCATTAATATAGCTTTAACAAGACAAAGCCCTTAACATTATGAAGGTCATGTTCATAGTTAAAGAAAACTTTCAATTTCTCTGATGTATGTGGTTTATGTATACAATGGAATATTACTCAGCAATTAGAAACGACAAATACCCACCATTGGCTTCAACGTGGATGAAACTGGAGGGTATTATGCTGAGTGAAATATCATTTTATTTAAATGCAAACATTTTCGTCATGGGATATGCAACAACCAGGTAACATGACTTGGTCATGTCAATATCTAACAACCCTAGCATCCTATTCCATAATCTACATACAAACTTATATGCCGGTGCAGCTGTTTCAGGGAAGGTTAGTCCACTCCTGGTCAGCAAGGCAGGGGAGCAGCTCCAAATGCCCAGAAGCATGGCAGTAGTTGGCTTTGCTGATTTCACTAATATTTATACACATAGCAGCTGTCCCGAAACACACACACTCAGAACATAACGTGAGAGGATGGCGCAAGGGATAGAGCACACAGTTCCTCTGGCAATATGCAGCCCCTGGACCTGAGATGGGCTTGGATGAATCTGTAAATCACAGTGCCGTTGATAATGGATTGTTATCATTTGCTATTGGTTTTGTTTCCTCTGGAGATTCTCACACCCTACCTTGTTGAGGCCTGTTTGGGGGTTTTGTGATTCTCTTCCTGGGTGTATCAGAGAGCTGTTATGAACATGGCCTCCTACCTCTGGCCTGAAGTTGAATGTCTGCACCCCCCTCTTCAGGGAGCCCTCACAGGAGAGCCATCAAGCCGTCCTGTCCTCAGTTTACAACTGAACCCAGTCTTTACCCTGCCTGTGTCTAAGCTGTTTTATCTCAGACATATGAATGAGTCACTAATCATCAATATGAGGTATTCCTGTGGTGTGGACCAGGGATGGTCCTCTGAGCAAGGGTCTCACGGTCTCTTACTTTCTGCCTGCTGGCCTCAGGATAGAGGCACAGGACCACATATGGTTCAGTTTATGGAAACACAAATCACAATGCCTGCACTCAGACATAACGTTTACCCATCTATAGAATCCTGTGCTTCTTAACCATCCATCACATCATGCCGCTTTTTGTTTGTAGGACGCAGGGGGACAACAGATCCTGGAAATTTCCCCAGTTTGCCACTTGAGCACCATCATACCAGGTTCGTTCCATGCAGGACCAGAATTCTTTTTTTTTAATTATTTTTTATTGGAAGGCAAGTCCTGTCCCCATCCTGTGTTGTCCTTCTCCACAGGAGATCTGTCCCAGTTTCCCCTGCAGGAGTCTGGATCTGGGCTGGGGAAACCCAGGCAGACCCTTACACTCACCTGTCCCTTCTCTGGGTTCTCACTGTGCATGTCACTGAGGGTGTCATATGGGTACATTAGCCTCCAGGGGAAGGCCCTGGAGTCAATGCCAAAGTCTGGAGGGAAAAGGCTGAGTACCACAACCTGTTCTGAACAGCAGCAAGATGTATAGAAAGTCCAACACCTGGAAAGATAAATGATAATGTTTCACAGCAGAATCACATCTATTCAATGTGACGAACAACCAGCTGATGAGATACAGCAGAGCATCTGCCATGAAATCACAAGTTCACATTTGAGCATGGGAACAGAATTGGTATAGTTAATGAAAACCATACCATGAAAATCAATTCCCAGAATCTATATTTATATAATATGTAAACACTGAGTTACTACAGACCAATTACGGAACAGGTCAACACTGAGGAGACCAGGAAAAAAAAAAAACACAAGACTTTTCAATATATTGTCAACAGAGAAACTATTCATAGGCAATCATTAATCATGAAATAGGAATGTTATAGATAAAATATCAATATGCATAATACCAAATATTAAGAATACACTTGGTGAAAAATCAACTAGGTGAACCTGTTGAACAACCAGACTGATCAGATACAACAGGGCATCTTACATTAAATCACAAGTTCACGTCTGAATATGAGAAAAAAATTCGTACAGTGTACAAAAAGAGCAACATGAAAATCAATTGCCAAATTCTATATTCATATAAAAAAATAACACTGATATAGTAGAGACCAGTTAGGGGGCAAGTCAACACTGAGGAGACCAGGAAAAAGAAAACAAGACTTTTCAATATATTGTCAATGGAGAAACTATTCATAAGCAATCATTAATCATGAAATCAGAATGTTATAGGTAAAAATCATTATGCATAACACCAAATATTTAGAATACACTTTGTGAAAATCAGCTACATTTTTCTACCTGCATATTAATCAAGGTAATAAAATACAAGATATGGACCAAGAGAAAACTTGCACAAATTTCATAACCAACAAAGAACTTTCACCTGAATATCATAAGAACCCTCAAAACTCAGTGGAAAAAAACAACAGAATTCATGTATAAAACAGGCAGAGCCTTGTGTGGACATGTTATATAGGAGGGTACAGATACATGAAGTAAGCACAGGAGAGGACACATCCCACCAGGATCTTTCAGAGTAATTCACGTCAACCACATAGAGGTGCCCTATGGACTCATCACGAGGGCTCAGTTATGAAAGAAGCACTGACCAGAACATCCTGAGAAGCATGCAGGACACCTGGGTCTCAACCCTGCAAGTAGAAATGAAAAATGAAAGAGAAGCCCTGGAAAATCATTTTTCTGTTCCTCCTGAAGTTAAAGATGGATAACCTACCAGGGGACCTGGAAATCCCACTCCTCAGTGATTGCTCCAGAATAAAGAAACCCAATGTTCTTGTAAAAATGGCATGTGATGAATTATAGTGTCTTTATTTCTGTTAGAAGCCTCAAAACCTCCCCGAAAGCCTGTGTGATTTAAAGAATAATGTCAGTATAAAACATTCATCAATGGGACAGGATTCTGCGATAAGAAGCCACACTATTTATGCACACCCAGAATCCTAGGGGAACCTCAAGGGCATGCTGCTCCATGAAAGTCAGCAGTCTCAGACATGACAGGCCGTGCAGTCTGGGGCATTTGTACAGCCAGGGCAGGGTCACAATTGTTTGGTTGGGCTTTCTCTTCCCCAAACCCAGATGATGAGCTCCTCTGCATCAGGCTGCATGCTACCCTCCTGTGAACAATGTCCTCAGGTATGGAGTGTCCACACACTGAAACAAACCACCTCTTGTCCTCTGATGGGGGGTTCCTGAGAGTCTGACGTGTGTTGTGATACGAACTGTCCCCTCCAGCATCTCTGGCTCTGGCTGTTTCCTGCAGGTGAGCAGGACTAGGTTAAGACACCTCCACTGAGTCCATCTGTCTCCTGCTACAGTTTCTCCCCACAACCTGAGGTCTAGACCTTCCTCTCACTCAGCTGGAAATGAGGTCAAGTGTTTGGGAACAGAGTGAGGTCACAGTTTTGATCAACTGTCCACACAGGTTCCCACTAGTTTGTTTTCTATAGAGAAATAAATATAGAAAAACTTGTCCAGATTAAAAAATCATATTTTATATATTTATTTAGAGAGAAAGAGAAGGAGAGGAGTCAGAGTGAGAGAAATAAAATCTCAAGCGGATTCCCCATGACCAGAGCCTGACTTGGGGCTCAATTCCAGGATCCTGAGATCACGACGTGACTCACAACTATGGTGCTTAACCATGTGAGTCAACCAGGCGACCCATCCTTGAGCAACTGTTTAAAGAGAGATTTGTGTTTGTTATTATTGTGTTTTGTCAGACCTTCTATTGAGGTTAAGATTCCCTTCTGTATTTGGAGATTAAATCCGTCTCAGTATATAGTTGAACACACTGTCTCCCATTTCATAGGCTACCTTTTTGCTCCAATAATATTTGTCCTGCACACTTTTTGCATGAGGTAGCCTCACTCATTGGTCTCTGTTTTTTTTTTTAATTGATTTTAATGTTATATCAAATATATCATGAACGCCTGGGTGGCTCAGCAGTTGAGTGACTGCCTTTGGCTCAGGGCATGATTCTGGATTCCGGGATCAAGTCTCCAGTGGGTCTCCCTGCATGGAGCCTGCTTCTCTCCTGTCTGTGTCTCTGCCTCTCTGTGTGTCTCTCATGAATAAATAAATCTTTAAAAAATAAATAAATCACAGCCAAGCAAATATCATGATGTTTTCCCCTTAGTTTACATGTTTAAGTTCTAGGGTTGAGACTTCCGCTTAACTCTTAATCACTTTTGAGATTTTCTGTGTCCTAGAATCTGTGTGATGTTTGGTAAGGACCAAGTGTCATTATTTGCATGAGGCTGTCCAACACCATTTGCTATAGAGACTATCATTCCCCACTGTGTATTCTTAGATATCCTGTGGTTGAAGGATTTCTGACTGTATATGCACACGTTAACCTCTGGGCTCTGTAATATGTTCCACCATCTACAAGTCTGACGTTAGGCAGTCACACACTGAAATGCTTAATGTGCGACTAAAATACATTTCTGTAGAGGAATGTGTGATGTCTGACTATTGTTCTAATTTCTTAAACTAGTATGGTCACTCTCATGTGATTTCGTTTTCCATATGAATGTGTAGTTTTTCTATTGTGTAATAAAACAATTGATATTTTGATTGATTTAATCAACATTAAAATCATTAGAACAGAAATTATTTGTCTACTTGTATAGACAAATAAAAATTCTCAGGGAGATTTAATAAGTATATGGAAAATAAAAATGAAATTTAACTCATAGACACTCTTGGAAAAGAGTTAAGCCTTAATAAATATAATCTGATTTCAACGAGAAGAAATAACTGACACCAAAAAATAGAAAAGACCATGAAAAAAATTCTAACTTTTTAACAGTGCAAATAATGGATAACCAAGGCAAATTACAAAATTACTAGTATTATCAAGAAAATAAAAATGTTTCATGAAGAAATAAAAAAAATGAACAAAACAGAACAAATAGGAAGCAGAAACCATTATCTAAAAATCCTGCCAGGGGCAGGACAGGTCGCTCAGGAGTTTAGCACCACCTATGGCCCAGAGCCTGATCCTGGAGACTCAGGATCCAGTCCCACATTGGGCTCTCGGCATGGAACCTGCTTCTCCCTCTGCCTGTGTCTCTGCCTGTGTGTGTGTGTGTGTGTGTGTGTGTGTGTGTCTCATGAATAAATAAAATCTTTTTTAAAATTCTGCCTCAAAAAAGACAATGAAAATTTAAAAAGAGTAATGTAATGAAAAGGGCAAAATCAGATAGCTTAATCTACAAATATTCAAATATTTTAAGAAATAAGGCCAAAATGTTTCAATCTCTTCCAAAACATATTTAGAATGGAATGACACCAAATTGATTTAAGGAGGCCAGGATGAGTCTGACAGCCAACCCATGCCGAGGACCCCACAGGAAGGGTCTCATGGACAATATCTCAGATGCACATAAATGCAAAAATCCTGGCAACTTGCATCTAACAGCCCATGGACAGATGGCACAGGATGACCTAGAGGGAATCATCCCTGGGATGCAAGGATGCTTCAACACACCCAGATCATAAATGGGTCCCTGTATTAATAGAGTCAAGGATTGGATGTACATGATTCTTTCCTATGATACCTAAAACAGCTTGAAAAAAATCTTACATACTTTTATCTTCAAAACATCTTAACAGTCGAGGCAGAAGAGATTGCCTCCTATCTGATGGAAGTAGTCACGTTTTATGAAAACCCACAACCAACACTGCATTCAAAAGTGAAAACCTGGGCAGCCCTGGTGGCTCAGTGGTTTAGCGCCACCTTCAGCCCAGGGCCTGATCCTGGAGACCCGGGATCGAGTCCCACTCAGGCTCCTTGCATGGATCTTGCTTCTCCCTCTGCCTGTGTCTCTGCCTCTCTCTCTCTCTATCTATCTACCTCTATCTCTCTCTCTCTGTCTCTTATGCATAAATAAATAAAATCTTTTTAAAAAAGCGAAAACCTGAAGCCCTTCTGTCAAGTCAGGACTCACACAGGGGTCATTCCCACCCTCAGTATTCAACATATTATTCTAAAGGAGAATAAACTGTGCCACTCCATATGTCAGCTGGTTCCCTGGATTATTGTGAATAAAATCACATGAGAATCATCCAGTGAACAGAGAGGATGAACCCTTTTTCACCCTGATGTAAGGAAATAAATCTCCCATAGGAAAATTCCCTTCTCTGAACCAGGAGGAGTGAACCATCCTCAGCACCAGAAACATCTGTAGGGCCCAGAAGGCTTTGAAAACAAGCCTTGGCAGTTCCTCACCAATTCACTGACCCAAATACAGTATCCTGGCCTTATATCTCTACAAATCAACGTCTTGTTGGGTAAGAAGAAGAAGGACTGCCTAGTTTGTTCATTGTCTGTGTGTTGTGTTTCAGGGAGCTCATGCACATGCAACATGAAATACATCTTCACTTAGGTCTCCCATAAGTCTACAGAGTAATTAGTCCAGACAAATAACCAGGAAGAAGGGAAGGAAGCCCGTACTGTGGTAATGACTGGAATTCCAAACCAGGAAGTTTATGAAACAAAAAATAAAAGAAATTGAAATCAATAGATACAGAGAAATTTACTTGTATCTGTATGACACAATCTGTTGCAGGGTCAAACTTGCCAAGCTTCAAAACCAAACCCTATGTTAATGAACAACTTCAGGGAATCAATAGAATACAAAATCAACAAAGTAAATCCAGGTTTCCACACAGTAACAACTAATTATTTATATTTTAAAGATTTTATTGAATTATTCATGAAAAACGCACAAACAGAGAGAGGCAGAGACACAGGAAGAGAGAGAAGCAGGCTCCATGCAGGGAGCCCAATGTGGGACTGGATCTCTGGACTCTAGGATCACTCCCAGTGCAGAAGGCAGACCTCAACTGCTGAGCCACACAAGCATCCGTAACAATAAAGTACGTAAAAGGTAATTAATAAACCCTTATTACATTGGCACCGGTGTTAAGAATGTAATAGGTAGGATTAAGTATTCTGAAAGAGGTAAAATACTGTCCACTAAAAGAACTTATATTGATGAGAGATTTTTAAAAAGTCAAAAAAAAATGCAAAGGCATTTTTTCATAAATGTGAACACTTCATAATGTCAGAAGACTTACACACAGTGGCCTACGTATGTAAAGAAATCCTTGTTAATAACTTGTAAAGAATCAAATCTAGGTCTGGAGCTGATTATATATTCAAAGGACATGCAAATAGGGCCCTCACTTCACTGATTAAACCAGCCCATCCCGACCCTGCTGCTGGGAGAGGGGTCCCAGCCGCAGGATACCCAAGTGACACTGTTTAGGGATCAGGGTGGAAAACAGACGACTAAACATGGAATCTTTCCTTGGCTGGGTTTTCCTTGTCACTATTTTAAAAGGTAATTCATGAAGAATAAGAGACCTTGAGTCTGTGAGTGTAGGTGAGTGAGAGAAACGGGACGTGGGACCGTTTCCTAACCAGGATGTCTTGTGTCTGCAGGTGTCCAGGGTGAGGTGCAGCTGGTGGAGTCTGGCGGAGACCTGGTGAAGCCTGGGGGGTCCCTGAGACTCTCCTGTGTGGGCTCTGGATTCACCTTCAGTAGCTATGCCATGAGCTGGTTCCGCCAGGCTCCAGGGAAGGGGCTGCAGTGGGTCGCAGGTATTACCAATAGTGGAAGTTACACAGGCTACACAGACGCTGTGAAGGGTCGATTCACCATCTCCAGAGACAACGCCAAGAACACGCTGTATCTGCAGATGAACAGCCTGAAAGCCGAGGACACAGCCGTGTATTACTGTGCGAAGGACACAGTGAGTCGACTTCAGTGTGAGCCCAGACACAAACCTCCCTGTAGAAGGGGATTGGGACCACCAGGTGGTGCACAATCCTCATCACTTCTGTCTTGAAGGCCCAGGAGCAGGTGCAGATGGAGGTTCTGTGCAGGTTTCCTGTCAGGGTCTGGGATTCCTCTCCATGGAGCAGTTTTCCCCAGGGAGTTATCTACACAGATGATATGTGCATACCTATTCAGTCTCTGATTTAGACACATCCATTTTTATATGAAAACAGCTATTATGCCATGCACAAAAGAGAGCAATTATTTTTCTATCAATAGATTTCACAGTAATTTTATTTTATTTCTTTAATAATAAATTTATTTATTATTGGTGTTCAATTTGACAACATACAGAATGACACTCAGTGCTCATCCCGTCAAGTGCTCCCTCAGTGCCTGTCACCCATTCACCCCCACCCCCCACCCTCCTCCCCTTCCACCACCCCTAGTTCATTTCCCCGAGTTAGGAGTCTTTATGTTCTGTCTCCCTTCTGACATTTTCTAGCCATTTCTTCTCCCTTCCCCTAATGTTTGTGCTTCTTCGATTGATTCTTTTCACTCAGCATAATAACCTCCAGTTTCATCCACGTGGAAGCAAATGGTGGGTATTTGTCATATCTAATAGCTGAGTAATATCCCATTGCATGCATAAACCACATCTCCTTTATCCATTTATTTCAATGGACACCGAGGTTCTTTCCACATTTTGGCTATTGAGGACCTTGCTGCTATAAACATCGGGGTGCAGGCTTCCCGACGTTTCATTGCATCTGCATCTTTGGGGTAAATCCCCAACAGTCCAATTGCCGGGTGGTAGGGCAGGTCTATTTTTAACTCTTTGAGGAACATGCACACAGTTTTCCAGAGTGGCTGCACCATTTCACATTAGATTTCACAGTAATTTTATTTTACATGATAATAGGTTATAGTAGACATGTAAAACATAAATTACATAAACTGTTTTTCTAGATTTGTTTATGCAGGTAGAAACATTGTAATATAAGATATATATATATATATATATATATATATAAGACATATACGTTATACGTATATGTTGTATATATAAAAGATATATACGTTATACGTATATATGTATACGTATACGTATATATATATATACGTTGTATATAAGATATATATAAGATATATTAATTTATATCTTGAACACTGCACACTGTGGCAATCAATAAATATGTGAATTTGATGAGATAGTATAATAGAAAAGATAATTTGGGGGATACATAAATGTAATGATTCTAGAAAACATAGGCTTATGCAACTGGTTTCATGAGAAGGAGTAATACATGCTCTATTTCTTTGGAATAAAAAAGCTAGGACAGTGAATACCTGTATAATTTAGCAGAATGGTGACACTGTATTAATTTGCCAGCTATAATATAATGTTTTATACAGTTGCATGATTTGCACTGGTTCTATAATTTTGAGTAATCTATAGCCCTTATTGAAATTTCACCAGTTTTCCAAATAGTTTTTTTTTCCTGCCCCAGAATCCAAACTACGATCCCAAATTGCATTTAGTTGCTGTTTTCTTTGTTTCTGCTAACCTATGGCAGCTATTTAAGTCTTTCTTTGTCCTTCATGGCCTTGAAACATTTGATGAGTACTGGTCAGTTGTTCTGAAGAATGCTTCTCACTTTGGGTTTATGTGACCCTTTTGGATGATTAGATTAAGGTTTTGCATTTGTTGGCAATATCACAGCCAAAATGTGGAAGGAGCTTTGGTGTCCACCAAAAGATGAATAGATAATGAAGATATGGTATATGTATACAAGGGAATATTACTCAGCCATTAGAAATGGCAAATATGGGGATCCCTGGGTGGCTCAGCAGTTTGGCACCTATCTTTGGCCCAGGGTGCAATCCTGGATTCCCGGGATGAGTCCCACGTCAGGCTCCTCACATGGAGCCTGCTTCTGTCTCCCCCTATGTCTCTGCCTCTCTCTATCATAAATAAATAAATAAATAAGCTTTTAAAGAAAATTTTTAAAAAGCGACAAATACCCACCATTTGCTTCGACGTGGTTGGAACTGGAGGGTATTACCTGAGTGAAATAAGTCAATTAGAAAAGGACAAACATTATATGGTCTCATTCACTTGGGGAATATAAAAAATACTTAAATGGAATAAAGGGGAAAGGAGAGAAAGTGAGTGTGAAATATCAGAGATGGAGACAGAACATGAGAGACTCTTAGCTCAAGGAAACGAACAAGGCATGGTGGAAGGGGAGGAGGTTAGGGGGTGGGGGTGAATGGGTGATGGGCCCTGAGGGGGCACTTGATGGGATGAGCACTGGGTGTTATTCTGTATGTTGGCAAATTGAACACCAATAAAAAATAAATTTATTATTTTGAAAAAAGAATCATAACTAACAAAATATATATATTAATAAGTAAAATAAAATAAAATAAAATAATAAAATAATTGGGTGAACCACAATATTTATGTAATCTCAGAGCATCTCTCCAAATATAGTTATTAGTTACAAAGGGAATACTAGTAAATCTACAGTGGAAATACTCAACACACATTACCTTGATCAAGAATATCCTGAAAGAAAAAATATATCATGTATCCCCTGATATGATACATTGTCAAGAACACATCAGTTCTGTGATATTGCCAAGACAGAGATTCTTGCAGTTGCTTACTATTTTCCCTAAATACCAGTTAATTGCAAATATTTCCATGTACATTAACTAAGTATTTCCCCGATCCACACCTGCAATCATTGTGCATCAGACGACCACCCAGCTCAAGGAGAAATTTGGTAGAAGCAGCATAAACTCCATGTCAGACATGAGGCTGCAAATGTATCAAATATCTAAAGCAAAAGAAGACAGACCCCTAATGGGGTCTATTTCTTGAACCACGCACACAGCATCCATGTCAGTGACAGCCTGGGAAGGAAGCAGGATTCACACCAGGATGTTCTGTGGATGTGGAGTCTGAGCATCAACACACACACACACACACACACACACACAGAGTATGAAAACGTTTTCAGCTTCATCATTGTTTCTGTTAAAAGCAGGCAGGCCTCTCAGCAAGTCAGATATGTTTGGATGGAGCCAGGGATAGACACTTGCTTAGGGTGTGTGTTGAGGGAAAGTGGTGATGATGAGGTCCTGATCCAGGAGGGGATTATATGGAGTCAGTTTCCCTCCAGTATCTGGGGACAGAACTCAAGGGCGCTTGCTGGATTTCCCATGGGTGGGGCAGGAGGAGAAGAGGGAGGATTGGAGATCAAGGAGATAGCAGGTAATACTCAAAAATATGGTGTGATGACAAATTCCACTATACAATTATGAAAACTGAGAGAACAAAAGTGGTGGAGGACCTTCCACCTGCAGTGAATAACTCATGGATCCTTCAGGTGCTGATATCAGCTCACTGTGTGAGTCCTCTAACAGCCACATGTTGGAACCTAAAGTCCATGTGATGGGAGGAGGAGGTGGGGTCTCAGGGGACCACTTAGGTCAGGAGGTGCAGCCTCATTATGGGATCAGGGCCCTAATACACCAGGACTGGGAATGCCTCCTGCCGTTTTGCCTCATGTGAGGCCATCTGTCTGGGTGCATGTAATACAATTGTTATTATTTTTGCAGTAGTAACGGTTGAGTTTTGTGTTCCATGAAAATCACCTCACTGATGAGTGACAAAGAGAGAAAGCACTTATCACCATGTGACATGGGCTTCAGGCAGGAGTTCAGGCAACCTCCCCAAGGACAAAAAATGCAGGAATATAATTGTCATGAGTTATATGTTTCCCTACAGTCTATGTAACTCCATTTTGGATGGGTTGGGCTGCTGGAAGTCTCCGTGATGCAAATGACCCATTCAAGGATGAAAACTGCTGGATCTGGAGACAGAAAAGAAGTCTTGTCTCATTTGGCAGGGTCAAAGGGAGTGACATGAGAAAGCAAAATTAAGCTGGCTCCAGGCAGCAAACTGGAATTGAATTCCTTAATCTTGGAATTTTCTCTAAGTCTTTATCTTCCTCTGTGTGTACAAATGCCAGTTATAGATCCCGCTACAACTATAACAGTTTTATGAAGAAGAGGTCACATAGGGTCCTGGGTCTTGATCTTCAGAGAGTGTCTCTGGTGTCTGCTGCGTGCACTGTGCTGTACTGTTTTGGTGCCTCTTTCCTTCAGGTCTGGCATCTAAACATGCTCTCCCTACGTGCAGGGGCAGTGTGTGGTCCTTGGGAAGAATGTGATGAGCTTTTTTAACATATTTTTTTATTCTTTTTTATTTATTTATTTATGATAGTCACAGAGAGAGAGAGAAAGAGAGGCAGAGTCACAGGCAGAGGGAGAAGCAGGCTTCATGCACCGGGAGCCCGACGTGGGATTCAATCCCGAGTCTCCAGGATGGTGTCCTGGGCCAAAAGCAGGCGCTAAACCGCTGTGCCACCCAGGGACCCCCAGAATGTGAAGAGTTTTAACTGGCTGTGCTCTGCTCAGCTCCTTAAATGAGCCATGAAACCACCTCCACTAGAACTGGGGCCCTGCAGAATTCTCTGGTCAGGAGATGTGGATGGGCAGGGGTGCAGCCGCTCAGGGAAACCGTATGATGGTGTCTCAAATAGGTAAATGTAGACCTACCCTGTGATCCAGCAACTGCCCTACTGGGTACTTATGCTAAGATTACAAAAGTGCTGATTCAAAGGGATACACGCACCTCTATGTTTACAGCAGCATTATCTACATTAGCCAAACTATGGAAACAATCCCAGTATCTGTGAACTGATGAATGGATAAAGAATATGTGAGATAGGTAGAGTTAGATACATAGGGATTTTCCTAATCAATGCAGTAGAATTTCTAACAATTTACAAGTATGAGGATGGAGGTAGTATGCATAATGGTAATTGACATGCCAGTGAGAAAAAGAAAATACTGTATATTTTCAGTCATAGTTTCAATATAAGAGACAGAACAAATGAGCAAAGAGATTGATGCATAGATCAGGAAATAGTCCCTTCAATACAGAGATAAAACTGATAGTTACCAGGTGGGAGGAGCGTGGGGGATGGATGACCTGTCAGATGGGGCTTAGGGAGTGCACTTCTCCTGATGAACAGTGGGTGATGTATGGAAGTGTTAAATCAGCATGTTGGATACATGAACGGGTATTACACTGGATGTGACCTCTACTGCAATTCGTTTTTTGAATGTTCATAGCAGCTTTATTTGTAACAGCTAAAACTCAGGGTCAGCCCAGATATCCTTCACCCAATGAATGGTTAAACCAACAGTTTACATCTACACCATGGGATACAACTCAGCTATGAAAAGAAACAAATTATTGATACACACAACAAGTTGGATGAACCTAGAGGGAATTATGCTGAGAGAAAAAAGGCAATCCCTAAGGTACATTGTGTATGATTCCAATATTATAACATTTTTGACATGAAAATGTTATAAATATTAGTGGTTTCCAACAGTTAGGGAAGTGAGTAGTATTGTGGTGACTGACTATAAAAGGATTGCATGAGGGATACTTTCTATGGAATAGTTCTATGGCTTAGTTGTGGTGCTCATTACACAAAACTACACATGTGTATAATTGAATAAAACTTAATTACCACACACGTGCACACACACAGGAGTGTCTACTGCAATTCAAATAAAAATTTAGAGGTTTTGGAGAGAAGATGGCGGAAGAGTAGGATCCCCAAATCACCTGTCCCCACCAAATTACCTAGATAACCTTCAAATCATCCCAAAAACCTACGAATTTGGCCTGAGATTTAAAGAGAGAACAGCTGTAATGCTACAATGAGAAGAGTTCATGCTTCTGTCAAGGTAGGAAGATGAAGGAATAAGAAATAAAGAAACAAAAGGCATCCAAGGGGGAGGGGCCCCACAAGGAGCTGGGCTAAGGCCTGGGTGAGTGTCCCCAGGACAGGAAAGCTCCGCCCTGGAGAAGCAGGAGCTTCACCAATCTTCCCGGGTGGAAAGGCCTCACAGGGAGTTGGAGCAGGACCCCAGGAGGGCGGGGATGCCCTCAGGCTCCCTGGAACACTAACAGACATCTGTGTACCCCGGAGAGTGTGTTGAGCTCCCTAAAGGGCTGCAGCAGCACGGCTGGACCCAGAGCAGCTCAGAGAGTCTCAGGTGGTGGCTCTGTGAGGGGGATGCCCAGCTGGAGTGAGAATCCAACAGTGCAGGCCCCAGAGCACAGGCCGCCGGGGACACAGGAGCTGTGTACAAGGAGCTGGCCTTCCCCCAGGACAGGCAGAGGCCAGGAGGACCCAGGACCACAAGGACGCTCCTGCCCTGGGCTGAACAGATCAGCGGCCCTGCCCCCAGAGCATCCAGGCCCTGCAGAGGGAGAGCTCTATAGTTACTGCGGGGGCTGAAGCCAGGGCTCCAGAGCTGGCCCCGCCACTGAGGCTGTTCCTCCGGGGGCCTCATGGGGTAAACAACCCCACTGAGCCCTGCACCGGGAAGGGGGCAGAGCAGCTCCCCCAAGTGCTAACACCTGAAAATCAGCACAACAGGCCCCTCCCCCAGAAGACTAGCCAGACGGACAAGTTCCAGAGGAAGTCAAGGGACTTAAAGTGTACAGAACAGAAGATACATCCTTGTGTTGTGTTTTGTTTTGTTTTTGTTTTTGTTTCTTTGCTTTTTGATTTCTGTTTGCTTCCCCCACCCTTTTTTCTTTCTTTCTTTTTCTTTCTCTTTTTCTTCTCTTTTTTTTCTTTTTTATTCCTATTTTCTTTTTTCTTTCTCGCTTTTCTTTCCCTCTTTCTGTCCTCTCTTTTTCTCCTTTTCCCAATACAACTTGTTTTTGGCCACTCTGCACTGAGCAAAATGACTAGAAGGAAAACCTCACCTCAAAAGAAGGAATCAGAAACAGTCCTCTCTCCCACAGAGTTACAAAATTTGGATTACAATTCAATGTCAGAAAGCCAATTCAGAAGCACTATTATAGAGCGACTGGTGGCTCTAGAAAAAAGCATAAAGGACTCAAGAGACTTCATGACTGCAGAATTTAGATCCAACAAGGCAGAAATTAAAAATCAATTGAATGAGATGCAATCCAAACTAGAAGTCCTAATGATGAGGGTTAACGAGATGGAAGAACGAGTAAGTGACAAAGAAGACAAGTTAATGGCAAAGAGGGAAACTGAGGAAAAAGAAACAATTAAAATACCATGAGGATAGATTAAGGGAAATAAACGACCACCTGAGGAAGAAAAACCTACATTTAATTGGGGTTCCCGAGGGCGCCGAAAAGGCCAGAGGCCCCGAATATGTATTTGAACAAATCATAGATGAAATATTTCCTAACCTGGGAAGGGAAACAGGCATTCAGATCCAGGAAATAGAGAGTTCCCCCCCCTAAAATCAATAAAACCCTTCAACACCTCGACATCTAATAGTGAAGCTTGCAAATTGCGAAGATAAAGAGAAGATCCTTAAAGCAGCAAGAGACAAGAAATTCCTGACCTTTATGCAGAGGAGGATTAGGGTAACAGCAGACCTCTCCACAGAGACCTGGCAGGCCAGAAAGGGCTGGCAGGATATATTCAGGGTCCTAAATGAGAAGAACATGCAACCAAGAATACTTTATCCAGCAAGGCTCTCATTCAGAATGGAAGGAGAGATAAAGAGCTTCCAAGACAGGCAGGAACTGAAATAATATGTGACCTCTAAACCAGCTCTGCAAGAAATTTTAAGGGGGACTCTTAAAATTCCCCTTTTAGAAGAAGTTCAGTGGAACAATCCACAAAAACAAGGACTGACTAGATATCATGATGACACTAAACTCATATCTGTCAATCATAACTCTGAACATGAACAGGCTTAATGACTCCATCAAAAGACACAGGGTGTCAGACTGGATAAAAAACCAGGACCCATCTATTTGCTGTCTACAAGAGACTCATTTTAGACAGAAGGACACCTACAGCCAGATAATAAAAGGTTGGAGAACCATTTACCTTTCAAATGATCCTCAAAAGAAAGCAGGGGTAGCCATCCTTATATCAGATAAACTAAAATTTACACCGAAGACTGTAATGAGAGATGAAGAGAGGTACTATATCATACTTAAAGGATCTATCCAACAAGAGGACTTAACAATCCTCAATATATATGCCCCGAATGTGGGAGCTGCAAATATTTAAACCAATTAATAACCAAACTGAAGAAACACCTACATAATAATACCCTTATACTTGGTGACTTCAATCTAGCTCTTTCTATACTCGATAGGCCTTCTAAGCACAACATCTCCAAAGAAACAAGAGCTTTAAATGATACACTGGACCAGATGGATTTCACAGATATCTACAGAACTTTCCATCCAAACTCAACTGAATACACATTCTTCTCGAGTGCACATGGAACTTTCTCCACAATATACCACATATTGTGTCACAAATCGGGTCTGAACCGATACCAAAAGTTTGGGATCGTCTCCTGCATATTCTCAGACCATAATGCCTTGAAATTAAAATTAAATCACAACAAGAAATTTGGAAGGACCTCAAACACCTGGAGATTAAGGACCATCTTGCTAAAAGATGAAAGGGTCAACCAGGAAATTAAATTAAGGAAGAATTAAAAAGATTCATGGAAAAAAATGAGAATGAAGATACAACTGTTCAAAATCTTTGGGATGCAGCAAAAGCAGCCCTAAGGGGAAAATACATCGCAATACAAGCATCCAGACAAAAACTGGAAAGAACTCAAATACAAAAGCTAACCTTACACATAAAGGAGCTAGAGAAAAAACAGCAAATATATCCTACACCCAGCAGAAGAAGAGAGTTAATAAATATTCAAGCAGAACTCAAAGAAATCGAGACCAGAAGAACAGTGGAACAAAATAACAAAACCAGGAGATGGTTCTTTGAAAGAATTAATACGATAGATAAACCACTAGCCAGCCTTATTACAAAGAAGAGAGAGAAGACTCAAATTAATAAAATCATGAATGAGAAAGGAGAGATCACTACCAACACCAAGGAAATACAAACTATTTTAAAAACATATTATGAACAGCTCTACGCCAATAAATTAGGCAATCTAGAAGAAATGGACTTTTCCTGGAAAGCCACAAACTACCAAAACTGGAACAGGAACAGACAACCTGTACAGACCAATAACCAGGGAGGAAACTGAAGCAGTCATCAAAAACCTCCCAAGACACAAGAGTCCAGGGCCAGATGGCTTCCCAGGGGAATTCTATCAAACGTTTAAAGAAGAAATCATACCTATTCTACTAAAGCTGTTTGGAAAGATAGAAAGGATGGAGTACTTCCAAATTCGTTCTATGAGGCCAGCATCATATTCCAAAATCAGACAAAGACCCTACCAAAAAGGAGAATTACAGACCAATATCTCTGATGAGCATGGATGCAAAAATTCTCAACATGATACTAGCCAATAGGATCCAATAGTACATTAAGAAAATTATTCACTGTGACCAAGTAGGATTTATTCTCGGGACACAAGGCTGGTTCAACACTCGTAAAACAATCAATGTGATTCATCATATCAGCAAGACAAAAACCAAGAACCATATGATTCTCTCATTAGATGCAGAGAAAGCATTTGACAAAATACTGCAGCCATTCCTGATCAAAACTCTTCAGAGTGTAG
Organism: Vulpes vulpes; assembly: GCF_048418805.1. Taxonomy (NCBI): domain Eukaryota; kingdom Metazoa; phylum Chordata; class Mammalia; order Carnivora; family Canidae; genus Vulpes; species Vulpes vulpes. Next base: position 132,842,593 of record NC_132785.1, on the reverse strand, counting down.
GGATGGAGGGAACATTCCTCGACATCTTAAAAGCCATCTACAAAAAGCCCACAGCAAATATCATTCTCAATGGGGAAGCACTGGGAGCCTTTCCCCTAAGATCAGGAACAAGACAGGGATGTCCACTCTCACCACTGCTATTCAACATAGGACTGGACGTCCTCGCCTCAGCAATCAGACAACAAAAAGACATTAAAGGCATTCAAATTGACAAAGAAGAAGTCAAACTCTCCCTCATCGCTGATGACATGATACTCTACATAGAAAACACAAAAGCCTCCACCCCAAGATTGCTAGAACTCATACAGGAATTTGGTAGCGTGGCAGGAATCAAAATCAATGCCCAGAAATCAATGGCATTTCTATACACTAACAATGAGACTAAAGAAAGAGAAATTAAGGAGTCAATGCCATTTAAAATTGCACCCAAAACGCATAACATACCTAGGAATAAACCTAACCAAAGAGGTAAAGGATCTGTACTCTAAAAGTTATAGAACACTTCTTTTTTTTCTTTTTTTTTTAATTTTTTTAAATTTATTTATGATAGTCACAGAGAGAGAGAGAGAGGCAGAGACACAGGCAGAGGGAGAAGCAGGCTCCATGCACCGGGAGCCCGATGTGGGATTCGATCCCGGGTCTCCAGGATCGCGCCCTGGGCCAAAGGCAGGCGCCAAACCGCTGCGCCACCCAGGGATCCCAGTTATAGAACACTTCTGAAGGAAATTGAGGAAGACACAAAGAGATGGAAAAATATTCCATGCTCATGGATTGGCAGAATTAATATTGTGAAAATGTCAATATTACCCAGGGCAATTTACTCTTTTAATGCAATCCCTATCAAAATACCATGAACTTTCTTTTTTTTTTCAGAGATTTAGAACAAATTATTTTGAGATTTGTGTGGAATCATAAAAGACCCCGAATAGCCAGGGGAATTTTAAGAAAGAAAACCATATCTCGGGGCATCACAATGCCAGATTTCAGGTTGTACTACAAAGCTGTGGTCATCAAGACACTGTGGTACTGGCACAAAAACAGACACATAGATCAATGAAACAGAATAGGGAACCCAGAATTTGACTCGGAACTTTACGGTCAATGAATATTCGATAAAGGAGGAAAGACTATCCACTGGGAGAAAGACACTCTCTTCAATAGATGGTGCTGGGAAAATTGGACATCAACATGCAGAAGAATGAAACTAGACCACTTTCTTTCACCATACACAAAGATAAACTCAAAATGGATGAGAGATCTAAATGTGAGACAAGATTCCATCAAAATCCTAGATGACAACACAGGCAACACCCTTTTTGAACTTGGCCACAGTAACTTCTTGCAAGATACATCCACAAAGGCAAAAGAAACAAAAGCAAAAATGAACTATTGGGACTTCATCAAGATAAGAAGCTTTTGCACAGCAAAGGATACAGTCAACAAAACTAAAAGACAACCTACAAAATGGGAGAAGATATTTGCAAATGACATATCAGATAAAGGGCTAGTTTCCAAAATCTATAAAGAACTTATTAAACTCAACACCAAAGAAACAAACAATCCAATCATGAAATGGGCAAAAGACATGAAGAGAAATCTCACAGAGGAAGACATGGACATGGCCAACAAGCACATGAGAAAATGCTCTGCATCACTTGCCATCAGGGAAATACAAATCAAAACCACAATGAGATACCACCTCACACCAGTGAGAATGGGGAAAATTAAGAAGGCAGAAAACCACAAATGTTGGAGAGGATGTGGAGAAAAGGGAACACCCTTACACTGTTGGTAGGAATGTGAACTGGTGCAGCCACTCTGGAAAACTGTGTGGAGGTTCCTCAAAGAGTTAAAAATAGACCTGTCCTATGACCCAGCAATTGCACTATTGGGGATTTTTCCCAATGATTCAGATGCAAGGAAACACTGGGACCCCTGCATCCCGATGTTTCTAGCAGCAATGTCCACAAGCGCCAAACTGTGGGAGGAGCCTTGGTGTCCCTCAAAAGATGAATGGATAAAGAAGATGTGGTTTATGTTTTAATGGAATATTCCTCAGCCATTAGAAATGACAAATACCCACCATTTGCTTCAACGTGGATGGAATCTGAAGGTATTATGCTGAGTGAAGTAAGTCAATCGGAGAAGGACAAACATTGTATGCTCTCATTCATTTGGAGAATATAAATAATAGTGAAAGCAATATAAGGGAAGGGAGAAGAAATGTGTGGGAAATATCAGAAAGGGAGACAGAACATAAAGACTCCTAACTCTGGGAAATGAACTAGGGGTGATGGAAGGGCAGAAGGGCGGGGGGTGGGGGTGAATGGGTGACGGGCACTGAAGGGGATACTTGACCTGATGATCATGGTGTTATTCTGTATGTTGGTAAATTGAACACCAATAAAAAATAAATTTATTATTAAAAAAATAAAAAAAATAAAAATAACAAAGAAAGAAAGAAAAAAACAAAAATTTAAAAGAACAACTACAACTGGAAATTTTATTCATTGTCCTATTTTTCATGCATAAGTCAGGCAGTTTTTTTCTATTAAACAAAGCTGATAGTTTTCAGGGATTCACTAACCACCACTTACGTGGAAATGAAATTTAATAATCTATAAAAAATGGAAATTCTGGACTTTATCATCTAACAATTGGTGTATCGAAAAGTCGGATAAAGCTAGATTATTGTGCAGCCGAGGAGTGCAGCAGATTAGCACCGCCTTCAGCCCAGGGTGTGATCTTGGAGACCCGGGATTGAGTCCCACGTCAGGTACCCTGCATGGTGCCTGCCTCTCCCTCTGCCTGTGTCTCTGCCTCTCTCTCTCTCTCTCTCTCTCTCTCTCTCTCTCTCTGTGTGTGTGTGTGTGTGTGTGTGTTGAATAAATAAATAAATTCTTTTTTAAAAACTGTTGATTATTAAGGCTTCTTTTAGCCTGGCTCCTCGCTGGGGCCCCTCCCCTTTGGATGCTGTTTTATTTATTTTTTTCCATCTTCCTACATTGATAGAAGCACAAACTCTTCTCACTGTTGCATTCCCGCTGTTCTCTCTTTAAATCTCAGGCTGAATTTGTAGGTGTTCAAGATGATTTGAAAGTGATCTAGGTAATTTGGTGGGGACAGGTGACTTGGAGACCCTACTCTTCCACAATCTTGCCCCTCAGAATCTTGTATGACTTTGGAGTAGATGGTTATTCTTAAATTTTCGCTTTGGAATATGCATGTGCTTTAACTCCTGCCTATTTGTCCTGATGTTATTTGCTTCCTACATGAGGGTTGAAGAGGATATACCTTGTAAACATTAACATATTATCTGTATCTCTGCTCAACTCAATTATATCAATAACCCTGGATGTGAGAAGCCCTGAGTCCCCCTAATCATCTGATATCTTAACTCCTCCTACCATATATTCTTATACTATAGACGGTGTGGTGAATTTTATCTGATGTATATGTTGGCAGTCCACATTGAACTCTGGTGTTTTGTTTCAGAATGTCCTAAAATAATTTTCCCTGGACCCTGATTCTGGATCCTATGGACTCATTTTTGTTTGTACAAGCCTACTGAATACTTTACAATTTTTATATAATGTTGCAGGAAGCACATGTAGACATATGTCTTCCATACACATAAGGTCATTCAAAAAGTGACGTAAAGAGCAATGCACCTCCTAGCAATGAGATCGGGCTTCTAGGAGGGCAGGTAGTGTTCCCATGGACTAGAATTGCAGGAATATTATAGGCAAGACTCCATGTTTGTAAAGTGGACACAGGTGCCTTCTGGTTGGTGGGCTCTGCTGGCAGTCTTTCTGATGCATATGACCCATTCATAGCTGGAAAGTGTTAGATTTGGAGACAGAAGAGAAGTCTTGTACATAGCCCATAGGGTCATGGGGACTGATCTGAGAAAACCAAAACTAAGTTTGATTAGAGGCATAGATTGAAATTGAATTGAAACTGAATTTTCCTGCCACATTTGTTATCAAAAATACCTGATCAATCTGTAGAAGGGTTCAAGGGTAGATATTTTTCTTCTCTTAGATGGAATATACTATTTGAATATAAAAGGAATTCATCAAAAACTTAATGGAAAGGCAGCATTACACTGTTCATTTAGGAGGGAAAAGAAAAATAGAAATATAGGCTATACAAAGGAAAATGTTCATCCTGACACCATTTTATTATATCCCAAACTCTACATGAATGCATCTCATTTTGCATCAGGTAAGCTCATCAAAGCCATTAAGAAAATCACAGATTTGACTGTAGTGGAACACAGTGACTGAGTTGATAGTTACAAATCCAACTGCATTAGCTGAAACCCTCTGCAATTCAGCTAAATTCTAAATTTAGTAAAATAGTGTGATCCTCAATGCAGGAGGGGTCCACATTTCTAAGGAACCCTGCCACTCTGTCATTCAGGTGTTTCAAGAGGGCCAGTAAGTCCTGTGGAGAGGAGCACAGGCCAAGATTCTGACTCACTGAAGTGTGCACAAGCACATATGAGAAATCCTCTACAATTTAAGGGGTAGGATAAAATCACTCTATGGGGACACATGACACCTAAAAACCAAGATTTATGTGCAAATATCACTACAAAGTACCACGTGGACACAAAGTTTGAAGTCCAGAACATTACCTAAGGAAAACATAGTTTCTCAAAGTAGTCAATATGAACACACAAAGGCAGTCACATCTGCTCTGTTCACAGCAGTCTGACACAAGTGATCCCAAGCCGATTATATTCTGAGAGGACATGTATATAAGGGCCTCCTTCCATGGGCTAAAAGAGCCCATATCTGAACCTGCATCTGGGAGAGGAGCCCCAGCCCCAGGAACCATAGGTAACCCCATTCAGTGATCAGGCGAGAACACAGACAACTCACTATGGAGTCTGTGCTCAGCTGGGTTTTCCTTGACGCCATATATATATTTTTTGCAATATGCCAACACATTGCATAACTCCCAGGACTCATCACATCAACTGCCCTCTTCTGTGTCTGTCACCCTGTCACCCTAACCCCCCGCCCACTTCCCCTTCTAGCATCCCTTGTTCTTTTCCCAGAGTTAGGAGTCTCTCATATTCTGTCTCCCTCTCTGATATTTCACACTCATCTTCTATCCTTTAGCGTTCATTCCCTTTCACTAATTTTATATTCCCCAAATGAATGACAACATATAATGTTTGTTGTTCTCTGATTGACTTACTTCACTCAGCATAATACACTCCAGGTCCATCCACATTGAAGAAAATGGTGGGTATTTGCCAATTCTTTTTTTGTGAATTTATTTTTTATTGGAGTTCAATTTGCCAACATATAGAATAACACCTAGTGCTTATCCTATCAAGTGCCTCCTTCAGTGCCCGTCACCCAGTCACCCCTACTCCCCCATCTCCCCTTCCACCACCCCTAGTTCATTTCTCAGAGTTAGGAGTCTCTCATGTTATGTCTCCCTTTCTGATATTTCCCACTCATCTTTTCTCCTTTCCCCTTTAATCGCTTTCATTATCCTTTATATAACCCCAATGAATTAGACCATACAATGTTTGTCATTTCTAATGGCTGAGTAATATGCCACTGTATACATAGACCACATCTTCTTTATCCATTAATCTGTCGATGGATACTGAGGCTCCTTTCACAGTTTAACTATTCTGAACATTGCTTCTATAAACATTGGGGTGCAGGTGTCCTGCCATTTCACTGCAACTGTATCCATGACGCTATTTTATAGGTAATTCATGGGGAACAAGACACCTTGAGTATGTGAGTGGAGATGAGTGAGAGAAATGGCATGTGCAACCATTTCCTGACCAGGATCTCGTCTGTCTGCAGGTGTCCAGGGTGGAAGTACAGCAGTTGGAGTCCGGAGGAGACCGCGTGAAACCTGGGAGGTCACTAAGACTCTCCTGTGTGGCCTTTGGATTCAACTTCAGTGAATCCTACAGCACATTTGGGCTTCGCCAGTCTCCTGGGAAGGGGCTACAGTGGGTCACGTACATTAGCAGGAGTGGAAGTAACACATACTATGCAGACGCTGTGAAGGGCTGATTCACCATCTCCAGGACAACGCCAGGAACACGCTGTATCTGCAGATGAACAGCCTGAGAGCCCAGGACACCGCCCTGTATTACTGTGCAGACATAGTTAGGGAACATCACTGTGAGCCCAGACAGAAACCTTTTTGCAGGGACTCAAGTATGGATGGTCTGTAGGGTCTCTCATGTCACCAGGGGGCACTCAGGTCACCAGTCCCTGTTCAGGACATCAGGGGTGCAATGGAACCAGGATGTATAGGTGAAGATTCAGGAAAATATTTATTTTCATTTGTCTAAGATACAAAATAAGCTATTTTGGGCTGAAATCTGGATTAATCAGTTTGTGATATTTTATTTATATTATTTATGTTAATCTGAGATTTTATGATACAATAATATTTTAAATCATTATTTTTTATTATTTTTAATTGGAGTTCAATTTGCCTACATATAGCATTACACTTAGTGTTCATCCCGCCATGTGCCCCCTCAGTGCCCATCACCCAGTCACCCCAACACTACGTCCACCTCCCCTTCCTCTACCCCTTGTTCACTTTCCAGAGTTAGTTGTCTCTCATGTTGTGTCACCTTCAATGATATTTTAACTCATCTTCTCTCCTTTCCCTTTATTCCCTTTCACTAATTTTTGTATTCCCCAAATGAATGAGACCATATAATGTTTGTCCTTTTCCAATTGACTTATTTCACTCAGCATATGTCCTCCAGGTCAATCCACATTGAAGCAAAAGATAGGTATTTGTCATTTCTAATGGCTGAGTAATATTCCATTGTATAGCTATACCACATCTTCCTTGATACGATGATTTCTTAAATAAAATAATTTTGTTTTTCTTACATTGAATTAGTGAGCTTATACTATATACTTCTTTTCTGATTTTCAATAATCCATCAGGTGCTTATAACACCCAGTATTGATGACATCACTTGCTCTCTTCAATGTGCATCACACAATGACCCAATACACCCACTAACCTCCCAGCATTATACCTCATTCTGTTTCCTGTAGTTAATGGTTTCTCATGTTCTGTCTCCCTCTCTAATGATTCCCAGTCTTCCTAGCTTTAGCCAATGTTCCTTTCACGTGTTACATATATTCCACACTAGACAGAAATGATATGATTATTTTCTTCTGATTGACTTATTTTACTCAGCAAAATACCCTCCAGTTCCATCAATGTCACTGTAAATGGTAGGTGTTTGATATTTCTGATGGCAGAGTAATATCACATTGTATATATTCCACATACTATTTATCCATTCTTCTCTTGTGGATGTCATGCCTCCCTCCACGGTTTGCCTACTGTGTACTCTGCTGCTATGAACACTGGGGTTCAGGTGCCCTTTGCATTACTACATCTGTATGCTTGGGGTAAATACTCAGTAATACAATTCCTGGGGCATATGGTAATATTCATAACAGAGGAAAGAACCAGAGGTAATACTCTCTGCCATAGATCTAATTAAGTGGGATAAAATAAAAAATCAGAGCTCAAATTCAGGAGACTGATTTTAAAGTTACTAGTTCCATTTCAGGAAAGCAGAAACACACCACATTATAACTTAGTGTAGAAATGAACCAATTCAGTTGTAAATTAAAAATTATCAAGGTGAGAGAGTCTAAACTAGATGCTCTAACAGCCTTGGTAAATGAGGTCGAAAGGAGCATAGGTGGCATAGAATACAAGGTGATAGAAAGGAAGGAAGGTGAGGGAAGTAGAGAAACACAACTAATGGACCATGAAAGGTTTGACTAATCACTAGTGCCATAAGTTCAACCTAAATTAAAATATTTGGGGCCAATGAAGGGAATAAAGAGAGAGAAGAACAGAACGTATATTTGAGAAAATCAGAGCAGAGACTCCTTTTCTTTCTTTTTTTTTTTTGAAAGATGTAATTTATGTATTCCTGAGAGACATAGAGAGAGAGAGGCAAAGACATAGGCGGAGAGAGGAATAGGCTCCATGCAGGGAGCCTGATGTGGGACTTGATCCCGTGTCTCCAGGATCATTCAGTGGGCCAAAGGTAGGTGTTCAACCGGTGAGCCACCCAGGAGTCCCAATAGACACTCCTTTTCAACACAAAGATACATCCAGATTGAAAGTGAGGGAGTAAACAACCACTAATCATGTCAATGGACATCAAGAGGAATGAGCTGTAGCAACACATATCAGATGAACTAGAATTTAAAACAAAGACTATAACAAAGGATGAAGAAGGATACTATATCATAAAAATGGTTTATCCAACAGAAGATCTACCTTTTCTAAATATTCATAGCACTAACTTTGGAGAAGACAAGTGCACAACCCAAATAACCCTAAATTTAATGAAACTCCTGGCTACTATTACCTTAACAGCAGGGATTTCGATGTCTCCCTGACATCAGTGAGAATCATCTAAGCAGAAGCTCAACAAGGAAACAAGGGGTTTGATAGACATACTGGATCGGACGTACTTCACAAATATATCAGAGCATTTTTCCTAAAGCAGAATACATGTTCTTCTCTATTGCACATGGAAAATACTCCAGAATTGATCATACACATGGTCACAAGTCATGTGTCAAGTGGTACAGAATGTCGGAATTCACTCCATGCATATTTTCAGGCCAATATGCTATGAAACAAGAAGTCAAACCCAATAAAAACATGCAAGACCCCTAAACGACAATGTGATACCACCTCACACCAGTGAGAATGGTGAAAATTAAGAAGACAGGAAAGAGCAAATGCTGAAGAGGATGTCGAGAAAGGGGAACCCTCTTGCATTGTTGGTGAGAATGTGAACTGATACAGTAACTTTGGAAAACTGTGTGGAGCTTCCTCAAAGAGTTAAAAGTAGATCTGCCCTACGGCCCAGAAATTTGCACTGCTGGGGATTTACCCCAAAGATACAGATGCAGTGAAACACCAGGATATATGCACTCCGATGTTTATAGCATCAATGTCCACAGTAGCCAAACTGTGAAAGGATCCTCAGTGTTCATTCAAAGGTGAATGGATTAAGAAGATGTGCTCTATGTATACAATGGAATATTCCTCAGCCACCAGAGAGGAGGAATACCCACCATTTGCTTCAATGAGAGTGGAACTGTAGGGTATTATGCTTAGTGAAGTAGGTCCATCGGAGGACAACCATTATATGATTTCATTCACTTGGGTAATATAAAAATTAGTTTAAAGAATTATAGAGGAAATTAGGAGGATAAGTCGAAAAAATTAGAGAGGGTGACAAAACATGAGAGAGTTCTAAATCTGGGAAATTAAAAAGAGGTAGTAGGAAGGGAAGTGGATGGGAGAATGGGGTGACTGGGTGATGGGCACTGAGGGGAACACTTGACTGGATGAGCCCGGGTGCTATGCTATATGTTGGAAATCAATCTTCAATAAAAATATATATAACAAATAAATAAATGCAATTAAAAGGATATCTTGTTGAAGAACAAAAGGGGCAATAAAGAAATTAAAGAATTTAAGCAGAATTTTAATCAATGAACATTAAATCACAATCATACGATCCAGTATGTCTCTCAAAACCCTTGTTTCCTTGTAAAGCTTTGGAACACATCAAAAGCCATCCACAGAGGGAACAATGGAGTAATACAGGTCTTCCTCAAAAACAGGAAAAATATGAAACAAGCAAGATAATCCTGCACCTAAGGGCAATGGAGAAAGAGATCAAAGAAAGCCTAAATCTAACAGGAGAAGGGAAGTAATGAAGATTAGAGTAGATCTCAAATATACAGGAATAAAAAACAAGGATAAACAAACCTCAGAGCTAATATGAAAATATTAGTAAGTGTAAGAAACCAATAGACAGAATTGACAATTTAAAAGTGAAAGTACCCAAACTAATAAAATCATGAATGAATGAGGAGCGATCAAAATGATCACCCAAGAATTACAAGCCATATTAGAAGAAATTATGGGCAGTCAGCATATTCGATGATCTGGAGAAACGAACGCAATCCTAGGAACATGAAGACAACTCAAACAGAAATAGCAATGAAGGGACAAGCTGCACGGAACTGGAAATAAAAATCAATCATAATTAAGAGTCTCCCAAAAGCAGGATTACATGAACAAATGGTTCCCTGGGAAAATTCCACAGAAACAATCAACATCTATTCTGCTAAAACTATTCCAAGTAACAGAGATTGAAGGAAAACTTGCAGACTCATTCTGTGATGTTGGTATTACCTTGACCCCCAAACCAAACATCCCAGTAAGAAGGAGAATTACAGAATAATGAATTAATGATACTCAGATGATGAATCTGGATGCAATTTTCTCACTAAGATCCTAAACAGCAAGATCCAACAGTATATTAATAGGATTATTGACGACAATGAACAAATAACCTTAATTCCTGTGCTGCAAGTTGGTTCAGTATGTGTAAACCAACCAATGTGATAATTGCATTAATAAAAGGAAGGATAAGAGACATTATTTCCTCTCAACTCATCCCCCAAAATAATATGACAAAAGACATTATTCTTTCTTAATAAAATCCTTTTCCTGTGTAAGGATAGGGGGATACACCCAAATTCATGAAAGCCATCTACAGAAGATACACAAAGAATGTCATCCTCAACATGGAAAACTGAGAGCTTTTCTCCTAAGATCAGGAACATGACAGAAATGCGCACTGTCAGCACTGTTATTCAACATAGCACTAGAAGTCTGAGCCTGAGCCATCAGACAAAAAAAAAGTGAAAATCATCCAAATCAGCAAAGAAAAAAAAATCAAACTTTCAGTATTCACAGAAGACAAGATCCTTTAAAGACAAACCCCCAAAGAATCTATTGAAAAATTGCTGGAACTGATACAGGAATTCAGGGTTCATGCTCAAAACTTGAGCATACAAAATCAATACAAGGAAGTCAGTGGTATTCCTATATACTACAAAATGAAACAGAAGAAAGAGAAATCAAAATCAGTGAATCCCATTTATAATTGCATCAGAAACTTCAGATAATGAGGAATAAGCCTAACCAAAGACAGAAAGGATGTATTGTCTAAAAATACTAAAATACGTATGAAAGACAGTAAAGAAGGCACAAATATGTAGAAAACATTCTATTATTATGCATTGGAAGAATAAATATTGATATAATGTCTATCCTACCAACAGCAATACACATTCAATACAAACCCTATCAAAACAACACAAATATTTTTCTAGGAAATTCAACAAACAATACTAAAACTTGTAAGAAAACAAAAAATATTCTGACTAGGCAAAAGAAACTTGAAATAGCCCAAAGCAGAAGGCACCAAAATTGCGGATTTCAAAGTTCTGGTCATCAAGAAGGTATAATGGTGGCAGTAAAATCTGCACATGGTCAATGGAATAGAATAGAGAACCGAGGAATGGACACACAGCTCTGAGGGCAACAAATCCTCAACAAAGTACAAAAAACTATCGATTGGAAAAAGGACAATCTCTTCATCAAGTGGTGTTGGGAATATTGGACGACAGCAAGTAGAAGAATGATCCTGGGCCACATTCTTACACTCCACACAAAGATAAACTCAGAGTAGATGAAAGACCTAAATGTGAGGCAGGAAACCATCAAAATCCAAGAGATTTTGTGATCTCAGCCACAACAGGTTCTTGGCACTACAATCTCCAAAGGGAAGGAAAACAAAAACATAAATGAATTCTGTGAACTACACCAAGGAAGGAGCTGTCATACAGCTATGGAATCACTCAACATAATCAAAAGTCAACCTAACAAATGGTAAGAAATAGGGACGCCTGTGGAGCTTGAGCATCGGTCCTTGGCTCAGTGATTCCAGGGCTCTGGGATGGAGACCAGCATCAGGCTCCCTGTGGGGAACCCACTTCCCCCTCTGCCTATGTCTCTAAATCTCTCTCTCTCTCTCTCTCTCTCTTTCTCTCTCTCTCTCATAAATAAATAAATAATTTCCCCCATAAAAAGAATGGAAGAAGATATTTGCAAATCTATCTTCAGATTAGGGCAGGTTTCAAAAATTGATAAATAAATTATCAAACTAAACCACAAAGTGAAAACTACAATCAGGTAGCTCAACTACATGCAAAATGAAATTTATTGTCTCCTCTAGGTCGGCCTTATATCAACTGCATGATTTTACCAGATAATGGATCCAAAAGATGAGATGAAAGTATTTTCTGCCCCAGTTGAAGGACCTAGCAGAAAACCTGGAAAGAAAACTACAAAAAAGAAATGAAAAATTGGTAAATGGAAAGAAAATAATTTGTTTGCCTATGACAATGTTTTAATAGAGTCAATGAGTAAAAACCTCACATAACAACTAGAAGAAATAACTAATGAACTCAGGAAAATTCTAGGATTCAAAATCAGCAAATAAAGATACGGTCCTACAAACAAACAACAAATTACCTATACAAAATTACTATATAATCTGCTTTACCCTGGTATCAAAAATAAATATTTAGGATTAAAATTTACTAAGGAGATAAAATATTCTATGGAAAATGACCTACACTGATGAGGGTCTTTTGAAGTTGCAGCCAGAAATGCAAAGATAACTCTGCTTACAATTTGGAACTTCAAATAGTCATAGTGCCATCTACACAAATTGCTAGAGAATTATGGTGTAAGATTTGTGTTGACCTTTAAAGACTCGAATGTAAGTCTGGAGCTGAATATATAGTCAGAGAACATGCAAATAGGGCCCTCCTTGCACTGATTAAACCAGCCCAGCCCCGACCCTGCAGCTGGGAGTGGAGCCCCAGCCCTAGGATTCCAACGTGACCCCATTCAGTGTTCAGGACACAACACAGTCAAACAACCATGGAGTCTGTACTCAGCTGCATTTTCCTTGTCATTATTTTAAAAGGTAATTCATGGAGAACAAGAGACCTTAAGTATGTGAGTGGAGATGAGTAAGAGAAACAGGTGATGGGGGACCATTTCCTGACCAGGATGTCTTGTGTCTGTAGGTGTCCAGGATCAGGTGCAGCTGGTGGAGTCTGGGGGAGACCTGGTGAAGCTTGGGGGGTCCCTGAGACTCTCCTGTGTGGCCTCTGGATTCACCTTCAGTAGCTGCTGGATGCATTGGGTCCGCCAGGCTCCAGGGAAGGGACTACAGTGGGTTGCAGAAATTAGTGGTAGTGGAAGTAGCACAAACTATGCAGACGCTGTGAAGGGCCAATTCACCATCTCCAGAGACAATGCCAAGAACACCCTGTATCTGCAGATGAACAGCCTGAGAGCCAAAGACACAGCTGTGTATTACTGTGTGAGGGACACAGTGAGGTGACCTCAGCGTGAGCCCAGACACGAACCTCCCTGTAAAAGGGGATTAGGACGACTGGGGAGTGCACAGTACTCATCACTTCTGTCTTGAAGGCCCAGGAGCAGGTGCAGATGGAGGTTCTGGGCAGGTTTCCTTTCAGTGCCTGGGCTTCCTCTCCAAGGAGCAGTTTCCCCCAAGGAGCCTCTCTGGGCACAGGATTCTGCGCTTACATATTCAGGGGTAAATTTTGATACATAGACCAAGTATTAGCCCCTTCATTATAGAGTACAAGCTGATGGTTACCACATGGGAGGTAAGTGGGGGATGGGTGACCTGTCAGATGGGGTTTAGGGAGTGTATTATTTTGCAGGACACATTGTAGGAACCCACATCCTGGGAGTGTGAGAAACCCTGACTAGAGAAGAGCTGTGGGGGAGGGCTGAAGAGGTGACAGGGACAAGGATTCTCCTGACTTCCTCACACCAATGAGTCAGGGGTTTGGGACAGAGATAATGCTCTTGTGTGCATGACATTCTCTCTAGGAAGGTTTGAAGAAACAGCTACACTGAAGGAATGATACAGGTTAAACACTTTGCATCAAGAAAGAAACATTAGTTTTGTAGTGGGGATATTTTCAATCACTTATGGATAGAAGATGATTAACCTTGAGGCACCATCTGGGAAGACTTGGGAGGTGTCAGGCTGCAGAGTCTGGGACTGTAGATCCATCATTATCAAGCCTGGGATATCTCCCCCCTCTCCTTTTTTTTTTGAAATGTGATAATTTTCTTCAGTAAAAGAAACAATGTGAGCACCATGGGTGAATTTCTCTGTCCCAGTCTCCGTGTGAGCATTACAACCATCACATTTTGTTAGGACATTCATGAACTCATGGTCACAAGTCATGGGCTGACAGGTGTACCAGGTTCAGGCTCAGTTAGGTCAGCACATCATCTTTGCAGTCCCCCTTCACTGCTGAGTTCCTGCAGAGGCTCCTCCGCACACAGCTAAACCCATGTGTGGTCCCGTCCCTGGGACAGTACTGGTGTTCACCACAAACTTGGGCATTATTGTCTGACCTGGAATGTGACACTGAAATCCAACCTATATTCTTTCCATGACCACAGGGTCCAGGTACCACACAAAGAGCTCATGTCTACACACCTTTATTCCCCTAACGTCTCGAGGTCTATCTGAAGTCAGCTCCACCAGCTAGTCCATGCTTGCAGGGCTACATCCTTGCAGATTCCTGGGTGCTCCTTGTGGGTTCCACCTGGCATCCTGAAATCAGGTAATGTTTTTTTGAGAATCATGCATCCTCAGGTTTAGAGGAGACTTTCCCAGGGTGATCATATGCTGAGTCCTGCCCACATGTGTTTCAGATAATGAGAAATGGAAATTTGGGTTGAGGATATTTAGACAGATTTGGAGTGGAGATTATTTCCCCTCCTTGTTTCCAGAGCAGCCCTCCCTGAATTTTCATGTCATGATTGTTCATCAACCTTCACATAGAAAAGACCATTGACCACCCATAGTCTCATTACTTCTTCTGGGGCCTTACATCCTTCTATTACCTCTCATAAAAACACTGACATTACTTGAGGAGCCACCAAGATGCTCCATAAGGGATATTCTTTCCTTTTCTGTCGCTATGTGTACTTCTCACACACTGTTTCATGTTTTTGGATTAGAGCATAGTGACAGGATGGAATGGTGGACTATGTTTTGCCCAGGGACTCCACCATCAGGAAACTATATTAATCTTAGGATGTCTAAATTAATGAGACTCAGAAATGTCCCTTTTACCACGTAATAAAATATTCAGTTTCTGTCCATGATCAGGACACCACAGTCAACCGTGGGACTCCAAGCTCCACATTCAGGCCACATGCTAAGTCATTTATCACATCCCTACAGCCCTCGAAACTTCATCTTAGAAATGCATAATCTCCACTCCAAATCTGTCTAAATATCCTCATCCCAAATTCCCACTTCTCATTATCTGAAACACATGTGGGCAGGACTCAGCGTATGATCACCCTGGGAAAGTCTCCTCTAAACCTGAGGATGAATAATTCTCAAAAAAACATTATCTGATTTCAAGATGCCAGGTGGAACCCACAAGGAGCACCAGCTGTAAAACCTTCCCAGTGTGGGGATCATATGGAGGGGATATAGGAGTTGGACAGTATTTCTAAGAATAACTCAGAAAGAATTAGGTTCTGAGGCCTGGGATTCTCTCTAGTTCCAGGATCTACATGGGGTCTGTGGCTCTTCCCTTGGGGAGCTCTATCCCTTTCATGATCTGTGCAAATGTGAGAATATGTGTGTTTACCAGCATGCCCTCTGTTCTGAGAATTAGGGGGGCCCGTGGCCATCTTTCAAGTTATCCTCTCTCTCCCTGTCACCCCATGTGGGTGTGATCCTACCTCTACACCTTCTTAAACACTGTGCAGGGCTCTGCTGGATGAGCAGGGATTCATTGCACATGAATAAAATCAACTCACAGCCACACTACAACACAGGAAATAATCATATTTTATTGAAGATATAATCCCCAACTTTCACAAATTCTGGTGCTTAGTTTGTCCACCATTCAGATGTCTAACATGGTAGTGATTCAGTATCAACAGTTATCTGCATTTAGTTATACATAGTGTTGAGGACAATCTCCATGGAGGAATTCTCCAGGACTGACGTGAAATGAGACCGTATCCAGTTCAGGGACAGATGAGGATAGGGGTGAACATGCTGCCAACCAGCTGCCCAGCGACCCTATGCAGTATTGGGCTGATGAACAGGGAAGGGGATCATATGTGGTATCCTGAGTCTCAAACCTGACTATGCACATCAAGATATTCATGAATTATTGTTAAGGGAAAGTACACACTGTGCACATATCTCAAGAACATGCCCTTACTTCCACAGTCTATGAAAATGGTCTGTCCATTGACCCCATCTTATTGAACAATGTCATCCCTCTCTCTCCTAATCACAGTGACGCTAGTACAAGGTCCCCACAATAGATTCCTGCTCTTTGAAGGATGACACCACCACCTCAGTAGGCAGGAGGAACGGGCCCATTCTACACATCTACAGTAAATCCTCTAGTCAAGAAGCCCCAGGGTGAGGGTCCCTGGATCAAGTTGAGGAGAGGGTTTTGTGTCCTGAGGGCTCCAGTCCTGAAGGTTGGAGTGGTCCGTTTGGGATCTAGGACATGGGTTCCCAGATGTAAGTGCTTCTCTGTTCCTCCCAGGCAGCCTCAGTCTCTATGTGGCAAGGCCCTGAATCCCATGTGTGAATCAGGACATTTGTGAGGATGGAATAATCCACAAATCCTCCCCTTGGTTGAAAAGCCAAACATTGTGTTTAGGGAAGTGACTCTTGCATCCCCGCCTGGGCATCCTGTGCTCCTCACGCCTGCTGCTGACCATCATTCCCTCTGAGTGCTCATGTTGGAGGCTCACTCAGGGAAGGCAAGTCCTGTCCCCATCCTGTGGTGCCCTTGTCCACAGGAGATCTGTCCCAGTTTCCCCTGCAGGACTCTGGATCTGGGCTGGGGAAACCCAGGTAGACCCTTACACTCACCTGCTCCTTCTCTGGGTTCTCACTGCACCTGTCAGTATGGGTGTCACATGGGTCCATCAGCCTCCAGGGGAAGGCCCTGGAGTCAATGCTAAAGTCTGGAGAGAAAATGCTAAGTACCACAACCTGTCTCTGAACAGAAGCAAGATGTATAGAAATTCCAACACCTGGAAAGATAAATGATTATGTTTCACACCAGAAGTACACCTATTCAACGTGATGAACAACCAGCTGATGAGATACAGCAGAGCATCTGCCATGAAATCACAAGTTCACACTTGAGCATGGGAACAGAATTGCTATAGTTTATGAAAACAACACCATGAAAATCAATCCCCAGAATCTATATTTATATAATATGTAAACATTGAGTTACTAGAGACCAATTACAGAACAGGTCAACACTGAGTAGGCCAGGAAAAAAAAAACTACAAGACTTTTCAATATATTGTCAATGGAGAAACTATGCATAGGCAATTATTAATCATGAAATCGGAATGTTATAGATAAAATATCAATATGCATAATACCAAATATTAAGAATACACTTTGTGAAAAATCAACTAGGTGAACCTGTTGAACAACCAGACTGATCAGATACAACAGAGCATCTTACATGAAATCACAAGTTCACGTTTGAATATGAGAAAAAAATTCGTACAGTTTACAAAAAGAGCAACATGAAAACCAATTGCCAGATTCTATATTCATATAAAAAAATAACACTGATATAGTAGAGACAATTAGGGGACAGGTCAACACTGAGAAGACCAGGAAAAAGAAAACAAGACTTTTCAATATATTGGCAATGGAGAAACTATTCATAAGCAATCATTAATCATGAAATCAGAATGTTATAGGTAAAAATAATTATGCATAGCATCAAATATTAAGAATACACTTAGTGAAAATCAGCTACATTTATCTACCCATATATTAATCAAGGTAATTAAATACAAGATATAGACCAAGAGAAAGCTTGCACAAATTTCATAACCAACAAAGAACTTTCACCTGAATATCATAAGAACCCTCAAAACTCAATGGAAAAAAAACAACAGAATTCATGTATAAAACAGGGAGAGCCTTGTGTGGACATGTTATACAGGAGGGTACAGATACATGAAGTAAGCACAGGAGAGGACACATCCCACCAGGATATTTCAGGGTAATGAGATGCTCTATACACTCATCATGGGGGCTCAGGCATGAAAGAAGCAATGACCAGAACATCCGGGGAGCATGCAGGCACCTGGGTTTCAACCCTGCAAGTAGAAATGAAAAATGGAACAGAAGCCCTGGAAAATCATTTTTCTGTTCCTCCTGAAATTAAAGATGGATACCCTACCAGGGGACCTGGAAATCCCACTCCTCAGTGATTGCTCCAGAATAAAGAAACCCAATGTTCTTGTAAAAATGGCATGTGATGAATTATAATGTCTTCATTTCTGTTAGATGCCTAGAAAACCCCCCAAAAGCCTGATTTAAAGAATAATGCCAGTGGAAAACATCCATTAATGGGACAGGATTCTGCAATAAGAACCACACTATTGATGCCCACCTATGATCCCAGGGGAACATCAAGGACATGCTGTTCCATGAAGGTCAGCAGTCTCAGACATGACAGGCCATGCAGCCTGGGGCATTTGTACAGCCAGGCCAGGGTCACAATTGTTTGGTTGGGCTTTCTCTCCATCTCTCTTCCCCAAACCCAGATGATGAGCTCCTCTGCATCAGGCTGCATGCTGCCCTCCTGTGCACACTGAAACAAACCTGCATCAGGCTGCATGCTGCCCACACTGAAT
The DNA here is from genome assembly GCF_048418805.1 of Vulpes vulpes. NCBI lineage: Eukaryota > Metazoa > Chordata > Mammalia > Carnivora > Canidae > Vulpes > Vulpes vulpes. The sequence continues at coordinate 132,823,891 of NC_132785.1, read as the reverse complement.
CAAACCACCTCTTGTCCTCTGATGGGGGGTTCCTGAGAGTCTGACGTGTCTTGTGATAGGAACTGTCCCCTCCAGCATCTCTGGCTCTGGCTCTCTCCTGTAGATGAGCAGGACTAGGTTAAGACACCTCTACTGATTCCATCTGTCCCCAGCTACTGTCTCTCCCCACAACCTGAGGTCTAGACCTTCCTCTCACTCAGATGGAAATGAGGTCAAGTGTTTGGGAACAGAGTGAGGTCAGAGTTTTAATCAACTGTCTGCACAGGATCCCAGTACTGTTTGTTTTCTATACAGAAATAAATATAGAAGAACTTGTCCAGATTAAAAAATCATATTTTATATATTTATTTAGAGAGAAAGAGAAGGAGAGGAGTAGGAGAGAGAGAAAGAAAATCTCAAGCAGATTCCCCATGACCATAGCCTGACTTGGGGCTCAATTCCAGGATCCTGAGATCATGACGTGACTCACAGCCAAGAGTTACATCAAGAGTTAGATGCTTAACCATGTGAGTCAACCAGGCGACCCATCCTTGAGCAACTGTTTAAAGAGAGATTTGTGTTTGTTATTATTGTGTTTTGTCAGACTTTCTATTGAGGTTAAAAGTCTCTTCTGTATTTTGGAGACTAAATCCGTCTCAGTATATAGTTGAACACACTGTCTCCCATTTCATAGGCTACCTTCTTGCTCTGCTAATATTTGTTCTGCACACTTTGTGCATGAGGTAGGCTCACTCATCGGTCTTTGTTTTTTTGGCTGTGATTTTAATGTTATATCAAATAAATCATGAAATGCTTGGGTGGCTCAGGAGTTGAGTGACTGCCTTTGGCTCAGGGCGTGATCCTGAAGTTCTGGGATCGAGTCTCACGTCGGGCCCCCTGCATGGAGTCTGCTTCTCTCTCTGCCTGTGTCTCTGCCCCTCTCTGTGTCTCTCATGAATAAATAAATCTTAAAAAAACAAATAAATCACAGCCAAGTTAATATCACAATGTTTTCCCTTTAGTTTACCTGTATAAGTTCTAGGGTTGAGGCTTCTACTTAACTTTTTAATCCCTTTTGAGCTTTTCTTTGTCCTTGTATCTGTGTGATGTTTGATAAGGACCAATTATCATTATTTGTATGAGGTTGTCCCACACCATTTTGCTATAGAGACTATCTTTTCCCACTTTGCATTCTTAGATATCTTGTGGTTGAAGGAATTCTGACTCTATATGCACACATTTACTTCTGGGCTCTGTAATGTGCTCTACTGTCTCCATGTCTGATGTTAGGCTGTCACTGAAATGTTTAATGTGCGACTGAAATCCATTTCTGTAGAGGGATGTGTGATGTCTGACTATTGTTCGTATTTCTTCAAACTGTATGGTGACTTTCATGTGATTTTATTTTCCATATGAATGTGGAGTTTTTCTATTATGTAAGAAAACAATTAATATTTGATAACTTAACATTAAAACCATTAGAACAAAATATATTTGTGTATTTGTATAAACCAAGAAAAATACTCAGGGAGAGTTAATAAGTATATAGAAAATAAAAATGAAATTTAACTCATAGGCACTCTAGGAAAATAGGTAAGCCTTAATACATATAAGAAGATTTCAAAGAGAAGAAATTACTGACACAAAAAAATAGAAAGGAACATGAAAAAAATTCTAAGATTTTAATAGTGCAAATAATGGATAACCAAGGCAAATTAAAAAATTCCTAGTATTATCAATAAACGAAAACTGTTTCATGAAGAAATAAAAAATGAACAAAACAGAACAAATATGAAGCCTGAAACCATTATCTAAAAATTCTGCCTGGGGCAGCCCAGGTGGCTCAGGAGTTTAGCTCCACTTTTGACCCAGGGCCTGATCCTTGTGACCCAGGATCGAGTCCCGCATCAAGCTCCCTGCATGGAGCCTGCTTCTCCCTCTACCTGTGTCTCTGCCTCTCTCTCTATGTCTCTCATGAATAAATAAAATCTTTTAAAAAGTTCTGCCTCAAAAAACACAATGAATAATTTAAAAAGAATAATGCAATGAAAAAAACAAAATCAGAATGCTTTATCTACGAATATTCAAAATATTTTAAGAATTAAAGCCAAACATTTCAGTGTCTTTCAAAACGTATTTAGAATGGATCGTGACCAAATTGATTTAAGGAGGCCGGGATGAGTCTGACAGCAAACCCACACCACAGACCCCAGAAGGTGGGTCTCATGGGTAATATCTCAGATGCATATAAATGCAAAAATCCTTGCATCCTGAATCCAACAGCATATGGACAGATCGCACAGGATGACCTAGAGGGAATCATCCCTGGGATGCAAGGATGCTTCAGTATGCCCAGACATAAATGGGAACCCTGTATTGACAGAATGAAGGACTGGTTGTACATGATTCTTTCCTATGATGCCTAAAACCGCTTGAAAATGTCTAACATGCTTTTATCTTGCAAACATCTTAACTGTTGAGGCAGAAGTGATTGCCTCCACAAATTAGTCACATTTTATGAAAAACCCAACACTGCATTCAAAAGTTAAAACCTGAAGCCCTTCTGTCAAGTCAGGACCCACAAAAAGTCAAAAGGAAATGAAAAGTCCATTTTTTTCCCATATATTTGAACACTTCATAACGTCAAAAGACATTACACACAATGGGCTAGAGACGTAAAGCAATCCCTGTTAATAACTTGTATAGAATCACATCTAGGTGTGGTGCTGATTATATATTCAAAGGACATGCAAATAGGATCCTTCCTCCACTGATTAAACCAGCCCAGCCCCAACCCTGCAGCTGAGAGAGGAGCCCCAGCCCCAGATCCCCAGGTGAACCCATTCAGGCATCAGGACAGAACACAGACAAAACACCATGGAGTCTGTGCTCTGCTGGGTTTTACTTGTCTCTATTTTAAAAGGTAATTCATGGAGAACTAAAGACCCTGACTATGTGAGTGGAGGTGAGTGAGAGAAACAAGGGATGTGGGACATTTCCTGACCTGGATGTCTTGTGTCTGCAGGTGTCCAGGGTGAGGTGCAGCTGGTGGAGTCTGGCGGAGACCTGGTGAAGCCTGGGGGGTCCCTGAGACTCTCCTGTGTGGCCTCGGGATTCACCTTCAGTAATTATGGCATGAGCTGGATCCGCCAGGCTCCTGGGAAGGCGCTGCAGTGGGTCGCAGGTATTAGTGAGAGTGGAAGCAACACAGTCTATGCAGACACTGTGAAGGGCCGATTCACCATCTCCAGAGACAATGCCAAGAACACTCTGTATCTGCAGATGAACAGCCTGAGAGCCGAGGACACGGCCGTGTATTACTGTGCAGACACGGTGAGGGGACCACAGTGTGAGCCCAGACACAAACCTCCCTGTAGAAGGGGATCAGGACCACAGGGGTTGCACACTCCTCCCCACTTCTGTCTTGAAGGCCCAGGAGCAGGTGCAGATGGAGGTTCTGGGCAGGTTTCCTGTCAGGGTCTGGGCTTCCTCTCCAAGGAGCAGTTTCCCCAGGGAGCCTCTCTGGACCAGGAATCTGTGCTTAACTATTCGGTTTCTGATTTTAAAAGTTAGATTCTTTAGGAAAACAGTTACTTTATATGCACAGAAGACAAAGGTGCTTACACTTATTTACTATTTCCCTAAATATGAAAAATATACAAATGTCTCCATGTATCTCAAGGGTGAGAAGGATCCGGGGATCCCTGGTTGTCGCAGTGGTTTAGCATATGTCTTCAGCTCAGGGCATGATCCTGGGGTTCCTCGTTCAAGTCCCACATCATGCTCCCTGCATGGAGCCTGCTTCTCCCTCTGCCTGTGTCTCTGCCTCTCTTTGTGTGTGCGTTTCTCATGTATAAATAAATAAAGTCTTCAAAAACATAAAGGAAAAAAGAATACAAAAATACAAATTCAAAGGGACACATGCACCTGGATTTTTAAGCAACATTATGTACATTAGTCAAACTATCGAAACTATTCATACATGGAATGAACTCTAATCCATTTCGAACTATGTGGATGGAGGTAGCAATTATAATGCTAAGTGAAGTGAGTCAATCAAAGTAAGGCAATCACTGTATGACTTCAGTCATATTTAGATATGTCATTAATGAGCTTGGAATATCTCCTTTTTTTGAAATCTGACAACGTGCTTGGGGTAAAGAAATGATGTGAACCCCATGGATAAATTTCTCTGTCCCTGTCTCCGTGTGAGAAACACAAACATCACATTCTGGTAGGACACTCATGAACTCATGGTCCCAATTCCTGGCCTGAGACGTGCCAGGTTCAGGCTCAATCTAGGTCAGGACATCATCCTTGCCATCACCCCTTCAATGTCCAGTTCCTGCAGAGGTTCCTCCTCACAGGGCCCTGTCCTGGACCGGTATTGGTGGTCACCACAACACAGGGCAGTAGTGGAACTTGCAGGACGCCAGGAAATCAAACCTGCAGGTGTGAAAGAAATATGAAACAGAAGGCCTGGAAAGTCATTTTTCTGTAATGGTAATGAACTGTTTTTTCCTGGAACAGGAAGACAAGAGGACGGCTTTCCTTTAGGAGATTGATTTCAACTCAGACATCGAGAGGGTCAATATATCTTTGCATTGGCTCTTTCTCGAGGAGTGTAAATTCCAGGTACACACTTAGGGTTTCATATTCTGTGCCCATTCACAATGTACTACTGGAGTAGAGACACTTCATCTCTACTGCAGTAGAGATTTAGTGCAGTAAATACCCTGTGAGCCCAGACAGGGTCCTCCAATCAGAGTCGGGGTCTGGGCTACAGGGGGCTCTCAGGGCCACCCAGCACAAGGCTGGTGTCCCAGGAGCAGGTGCACAGGGATCTGGGGAGGGCTTGCTCAGAGAAGTTGGGGTCGCCTTGTTCAAGGAACTACCTAAAATTCAGGTAGGACAGAGAGTGCTATAGGATGTGTAATATTTTTATATAAAATACTTCCATAAATAATACTTAAAAGTAAAATTTAATGGTGGACAAAATACTGAAAGATGTGATTACTAACAGTTGACTCTATATCGATAACTACATGAATTGATCTTTAAAATTTCAATTCATTATTGTACTCATTTTATTAGAATATCTCTTAGTCAAAATCATTATCTGCCTGTCTTACATACATGATGATATCACCCTCAGATCACATCTGCACTTCCCTGTCCTAATCCTGCACGGTTTAGGAATTTCTCCCAGGATGAGCAGAAACTGTCTTCCCCCAAGTGAGTCCAAGCTCGAGATGTCTCTTCCTTCTGGATCATGAGGCTTCTCCAGGATCTCATAGCTGCTCATTATCCTCAACCATCTCTGGTCCCAAACACACAAGATGATGCTTAATTCATAGCAATTTGCTTCTCAGGACTTTATAGGATGGCATCTTTCTGAAATTACTTTACCCACAAGAGGTAATAGCATGCATTTTGAAGGGTTCTCCTGAGGAAATGGACCCATAGCCCATTGGGTCCCATGACTGAATAGGCTGAGAGGTCCTTGATCTACATTCATGAGGTGGGGACCCAGGGGAGCCAGTGGAGTAATTCTCGTCTTACTGTGAAGGAGTCTCTCAGTGGAGAATCTGGAGACGTGCATGTGTAACTGTCTCCAAGGCAGGAGGACATGGATGTTCAAATCAAGCCTCCAGGCAGAAAGAATGATGGAAGTCTTCATCCTTCTGCTATTTATTCTATTCAGAATAACTCAGGTATCCCTTTTTCTTTTCTTTTTTTTTGAAAATTTTATTTATTTATTCTTGAGAGATACAGAGACAGTCGCAGAGATGGGGCAGAGGGAGAAGCAGGCTCCACGCAGGGAGCTCAATGAGGCTGTTACAGCAGCCAGAACAGGGTATGGACCTAGTGAGACATGAACCCAAGTAATGATGCTCTGGCATTTTCACAAGTCATGTCTCTGATGACCCTGAGGGATTTGAGTGGTACCATCTCCTTCCAGAGTTGTGTTATGCTGACTGCTGTGAGGTGTGCACCTCACCACTGGGAAAGACGTTGGTCCCCCATGTCCCCAACCTAATACTCACCTACATCTGTTACTCTCCCTCCATAGACGAAAGAGGTTTCACTAGGTGATTTCATTACTGGAATCCCTCAAACACCTACAATAACTGTTTATCCTTTATCTATGTTTATATGCAATCATTCTTCTAGAAGGGTTCTACACCATCCTAGTGGCATGACCTGATGTTCACAGTGTCTCTCAGCTCTTCCATCCTATTGCATAGTTTACACATGAACAAACTGGCAGAGAAGCTGTTTCAGGAAGTGAAATCCACTCATGGAAAATGAGTACCCCTGAGGGCAGGAAATATATCTCTGGTGAGAACGACCCCTTCTTTGGATCAGGAGGGAAAAACTATACTCAGAATCAGAGTAGAGTATGTAGGGCCCAGAAGGCTCTGCAAAAAACCCTTGTCAGTTCCTCACTCGTTCACTGACCCAAACCTAAATCCAGGCCTTAAATATCTCCGATATAATGTCATATTGCCTAACAGACAGAAGTGTTGCCTACAGTGGTCATTGGGTGTCGTATTTTACATATTCATGCACGTGGAAAATGAAATGCATCTCTCCATAGATATGTCTTATATCTACTGATTTATTAGATGAGAAAAAGAAAGCAGAAAAACAGAAGAGAAATCTTTTGGCCACAATAGGTTGAAGACCTACTAAGGGAAATTCAGCACTTAAAAAATTAATCAGAAGAGGGAAGAAAAGTTATTTGTTTGCATATGACATGATTGCTACAGAGGCAATTTCTACAAATTTCACGAACTCTAGGAATTAATTAATGATGTCAGGGAATGTTCCAGATATAAAATAAACAAATATAGCTATGATTCCAAAGACTAAGGAAAATTATCTATATAAAATTCACAAAAATATGACTTTAGCTAGCATCAAAAATAAAGATTTAGGATTAAATTTCAATAGGGGATAAAATACCATAGTAAAAATGATGTATTTTGACAAAAGGCTTTTTTTTTAAGAAAACAGAAATGAAAAGCTAACAACGCTCACAGATGAGAATATCATATTTTCACAGTGACATCTGCACAAAGTGATCTGCAAAGGTAATGCAATCCTTGCTATTAACTTGTTAGAATCGAATTGTAGTCAGAAGCTGAATATATACTCAGAGGACATGCAAATAGGGCCTTCCCTCCGCTGATTAAACCAGCTCAGCCCCAACCCTGCAGCTGGGAGAGGAGCCCCAGCCTCAGGATCCCAAGGTGACCCCATTCACAGATCAGGACAACACACACAACTCACCATGAAATCTCTGTTCTGCCAGAGTCTCCTTGTCGCTATTTTAAAAGGTAATTCGTGGAGAACCAGAGACCTTGGAGGTGAGTGGCAGAAACAGGGGATGTCAGACAGCATCCTGACCAGGATGTCTTGTGTCTGCAGGTGTCCAGGGTGAGGAGCAGTTGGTGGAGTCTGGGGGAGACCTGGTGAAGCCTGGGGGGTCCCTGAGACTCTCCTGTGTGGCCTCTGGACTCACCTTCAATAACTACTGGATGTACTGGGTCCACCAGGCTCCAGGGAAGGGGCTTCAGTGGGTCTCAGAAATTAGCAGTAGTGGAAGTAGCATGTACTACGCAGACTCTGTGAAGAGCTGATTCAGCAACTCCAGAGACAGTGCTAAGAACACACTGTATCTACAGATGAACAGCCTGAGAGCTGAGGACACGGCCCTGTATTACTCTGGAAAGGGACACAGGCGACCTCAGTGTGAGCCTAGACACAAACCTCCATGTAGAAGGGGATCAGGACCACCAGGAGGTGCACACTCCTCACCACTTCTGTCTTGAAGGTCCAAGAGCAGGTGCAGATGGAGGTTCTTGGCAGGTTTCCTGTCAGGGCCTGGGCTTCCTCTCCATGGAGCTGGTTCCCCCAGGGAGTCCCTCTGAATACTTCCTTATATGTTTACCTCTTCGGTCTTTCTTAGAGACTTAGAAATTCAAGTATAGCACTTACACTTACTTGTACTTAACTTTTCCTGTCCAGAAATATTAATCAATTACAAATAACTCCATTCACATCAACTGAACATTTTCATGAGTCCTAGTGGCACTCACTGTGTATCACAGGACCCCAAACTGACATACTGTCTTGCACATCATGGTATAGGGGAGTCTCCAATCAACTTAACAGAAAGAGACATTCTACAAAAATGTTAATAACATTTGGGGAGTGAGAGAGATTCCCAATATGACATGGTAGGGAGGTGGACTCAGAGGTCACTCACACACACACACACACAATCACAAGAGTATAAGCTTTTATCACCTTCACCTCCATGTCTGATGAGAGCCAGGCAGGCTTCTCATTATGTCCTAAATACCTGGATGGTGCTAGGGAAGGACACTGACTTAGGGTGTGTGTTGTGGGTCAGTGGTGGGGATGGGGTCCTGCTCCATGGAATTTGTGGAGGAGGTGGTGCCTTAGGGGAACACTTATGTCAAGAGGTCCAGTCTCATAATTGCATTAAAGCCTTTATGCACAGGGACTGGATAAGCTCCCTGCACCCTGACCCCATGTGAGGTGACAGGGAAAGGATGGGCTAGGACGTGGGTGCTCTCCCAAAACCACATTTGCCTGCACCTGGACCTCAGACTTCCCAGACTCCAGAACTATGGGAATGAGTGTCTGTTTTTTGATCCACCCAGTCCATGTAGGTTGTTCCAGCTGGGGGCACAGGCTAATCTCAATTTTTTTCTTTGTTTAAATTGAATTTACCACGTTTACTTTGCACTCAGTGCTCATCACATCATGTACCCTCTTAACACCCATCACCCAATTACCCCATCCCCAGCCCTCCCTTCTAGTGACCCTTAGTTTATTTTTTCCCAGAGTTAAGTGTCTCTCAAAATTTGTCTTCCTCTGTAGTGTTACCCCACTAGGTTTCACTCCTTCCCCAATACTCTCTTTTAATATTTCTTATATTCCATGAGTGAGGCCATATCATTGCGTTTTGATGATTGATTTATTTCTCTCGAAATAGTGCCTCCAGTTCTATCCATGTTTAAGGAAATATTATTTCATGCCATGCATCATTTCTGAGGGTTGTGTAATATTCCATTGTATATATAGACCATATCTTCTATATCCATTCATCTGTTGATGTACAAGGAGGCGCCTTCCGCATCTTCTTCATCACTCTTCTGTAGAAGGGCATCATGACTCCTCCCAGAGTTTTGCTATTGTGGCCTTTGCCTCTGTCAACTTTGAGGTGCAAGTGTCCCTTCGTTTCATTAAAACTAACATCCTGAGAGACAGACTGATTCCCACCAGGGCATGGTATGAATATGGACCCTGAAGGACACACACACATACACTCTCTCTCACATGCACACATCACACACACACACAAGTATATAAAAACTTTATCATCTTCCACCTGATGTATTATTTATTTCCCTTAACCTTTACTCATGATCTTCTAATACTTTTTCTGTTTTCTCCTCAGCTGTCTTCATTGCCATCAAGTTGTCTTCTATGTTGCTCACTCTTTCTTCCACCTCATTAACCCTCATTGTTGGGACCTCCAATTTAGATTGCATCCCATCTAATTGATTTTTAATTTCAGCCTGATAGATCTAAATTCTGCAGTCATGAAGTCTCTTGAATCCTTTATGCTTTTTTTTTCCAGAGTCACCAGTTGCTTTATAATCAAAAGATGAATGGATAAATAATATGTGGTCTATGTATACAACGGAATATTACTTAGCCATTAGAAACGACAAATACCCACTATTTGCTTGGATGTAGAGGGATCTCGAAGGTATCGTGCTGAGTGAAATAAGTCAATAAGAAAAGGACAAACATTATATGGGCTCATTAATTTGAGGAAAATAAAAATTAGTGAAAGGGAATAAAGGGAAAAGAGAGAAAATGAGTGAAAATATCAGTGAGGGTGACAAAACACGACAGACACCTAACTCTGAGAAATGAACAAGGGGTAGTGGAAGGGGAGGTGGACAGGGATGTTGAGGTGACTGGGTGATGGGCACTGAGGGGGGCATTTGGTGGGATCAGCACTGGGTGTTGTGTTAAATATTGGCAAATTGAACTTCAATAAAAAATAATAAAAAATAAAATAAAACAAAGACTGTAATAAAGAATGAAGAAGGATACTATATTATAAACATGGTTTATCCAACAGGAGATCTACCTTTTCTAAAGGTTCTTACCGCTAACTTTGGAGAGGACAAGTGCACAAACCAATTAACCCTAAATTTAATGATACATATGGCTACTATTACCTTAACAGCAGGGACTTCATTGTCCCCCAGACATCAGTGAGAATCATCTAAGCAGAAGCTCAACAAGGAAACAAGAGGTTTGGGAGACATACTGGATTGGACATACTTTAAAAATGTATCGGAACATTTTTCCTAAAGCAGAATACACGTTCTTTTTTGCATGTGGAAATACTGCAGAATTGATCATATACATGGTCACAGGTCATGTGTCAAGTGGTACAGAATGGTTGAATTCACTCCATGCATATTTTCAGGCCAATATGCTATGAAACAAGAAGTCAAACCCAATAAAACATGGAAGGGCCCTAAGAGACAATACCACCTCATACCAGTGAGAATGGTGGAAATTAACAAAGCAGGAAAAAAATGTTGGAGAGGATGTGGAAAAAGCGGAACCCTCTTTCTTGTTGGTGGGAATGTGAACTGGTGCAGCCACTCTGGAAAACTGTGTGGAGGTTCCTCAAAGAGTTAAAAACAGATCTGCCCTACGAGTCAGCAATTGCACTGCTGGAGACTTACCCCAAAGATACAGATGCAGTGAAATGTCAGGACACCTGCACCCCAATGTTTATAGCAACAATGTCCACAATAGCCAAACTGTGGAAGGAGCCTTGCTGTCCATCGACCAATGAATGGATTAAGAAGATGTGGTCTATGTATATAATGGGATACTACTCAGCCATAAGCGAGGAGGAATACTCACCATTTGCTTCAACATGAGTGGAACTGGAGGGTATTATGCTGAGTGAAGTAGGTCAAAGACAGACAAACATGATATGGTTTCATTCATTCGGGTAATATAAAAAATTGTGTAAAGTATTATAGAGGGAATGAAGGAAAATAAGTGGAAAAAATTAGAGAGGGTGACAAAACACGAGAGACTCCTAACTCTAGGAAATGAACAAGAAGTAGTGGGAGGGGAAATATGAGGGGCTTTGGGATGACTGGATGACAGGCACTAGGGGGACACTCGACGGGATGAGCCCTGGGTGCTATTCTATATGTTGGGAATGAATCGTCAATAAAAAATGTATAACAAATAAATAATTGCAGATAAAAGAACATCTAATTGAAGAAGATATGGGTCAATGAAGAAATTAAAGAACTTAAAGAAAATTTTAATCAATGAAAATTAAATCACAACACGGTATGGCTTTGGGACACATCAAAAGCAATTCACAGAGGGAACTGAGCAGTACAGGTCTTCCTCAAAAACAGGAAAAATCTATAACAAGCAAGATAAACTTGCACCTAAACGAGCTGGGGAAAGAGATTAAAGAAAGCCTAAATCTAACAGAAGAGAAGTAATGAAAATTAGAGTAGAACTCAATTATATAAGAATTACAAAGAAGAAGATAAACAAACCTCAGAGCTAATATTATGAAAATGTTAGTAAGTGTAAGGAAACACTAGACAGATTTGACAATTTAAAAGTGAAAGTACCCAAACTAATAAAATCATGAATGAATGAGAAGAGATCACAATGAACACCCAAGAATTACAAGCAAGTGTTAGAAGAAATTATGAGCAGCTATAAGCCAAGATACCGGGTGTTCTGGAGAAATGGATGCAATCCTAGGAACATAAAGACAACCAAAACAGAAACAGCAATGAACAGACAAGCTGCACAGAACAATTACTTGGATATAAAAATCAATCATAATTAAAAGTCTTCCCAAAGCAAGATTACACAGACAGAAGGTTCCACAGGAAAATTCCACAAGAACAATCAATATCTATTCTTCTAAAACTATTCCAAATAATAGTAATTGAAGGAAAACATCCAGACTTGTTCTCTGATTTCTTTTTTTTTTTTAATATTTTATTTATTTATTCATGAGAGACACAGAGAGAGAGAGAGAGAGGCAGAGACACAGGCAGAGGGAGAAGCAGGCTCCATGCACCGGGAGCCTGATGTGGGATTCGATCCCGGGTCTCCAGGATCACGCCCTGGGCCAAAGGCAGGCGCCAAACCGCTGCGCCACCCAGGGATCCCCCTGTTCTCTGATTTCAACATTAGCTTGACCCCCAAACCAAACATCCCAGTAAGAAGGAGAATTACAGAAAAATACCATTGATGTATCTGGATCCAAATTTCTCACCAAGATACTAACCATCAGGATCCAACAGTATATTAATAGGATTATTCATGACACTGAAGAAATGAGCTTAATTACCGGGCTACAAGGGTGGTTCAGTATGTGTCAACTGATCAATATGATAATCACATAATAAAAGAAATGATAAGAGCCATTTTATCCTCTCAACTGATGCCGAAAAATAATTTGACAAAAGACATTATGCTTTCTTCATAAAAACCTCTTCCCGGAGCAGCACAGGTGGCTCAGTGGTGCTGTGCTGCCTTTAGCCCAAGGCATGATCCTGGAGTCCTGGGATCAAGTCCCGCATCTGGATCCCTGCATAGGGCCTGCTTCTCCCCCTGCCCCTCCGATTACTAAATAAATAAAATTTATAAAAAATACCTATTTCTGTGTAGTGATACACCCAAATTCACAAAAGCCATCTACAGAAGATACAAAAAGAATGATCCTCAACCTCAAAAAACTGAGAGCTTTTCTCCTAAGATCAGGAACAGGACAGGAATGCACACTGTCACCACTGTTATTCAACATAGTACTAGAAGTCTGAGCCTGAATAATCAAAAAAAATTCAAAGTCATCCAAATCAGCAAAGAAAAATCAAACTTTGACTCGCCAGAGAGGACAAGATTCTTTAAGGACAAACACCAAAGACTCTATCGAAAAATTGCTAGAGCTGATATAGGAATTCAGCAAAACCTGAGCATACAAAATCAATACAAGGAAGTAAGTGGCATTCCTATATACTACAAATGAAACAGAAGAACGAGAAAACAAGGACAATGAAACCCATTCATAATTGCATCAGAAACATCAGATAATGAGGAATAATCTTATCCAAAGACAGAAAGTATGTGTAGTCTAAAATGTCTAAAATGCTTATGAAAGACATTAAAGAGGACACAAATATATAGAAAACATTCTATTCTCATGGATTGGAAGAATAAATATTGATATAATGTCTATGCTACCAACAGCAATCTACACATTCAATACAAACGCTATCAAAACACCACCAACATTTTTCTAGGAAATGGAGCAAACAATCCTAAAATTTGTAAGCAAACAAAAGGATTATGACTTGGCAAATGAATGTGGACAAAACAGCCAAAGGCATCACAATGCGGAATTCAAATTTATGGAAGGAGCCTCGGTGTCCATCGAAAGATGAATGGATAAAGAAGATGTGGTTTATGTATACAATGGAATATTACTCAGTCATTAGAAATGACAAATACCCACCATTTGCTTCAACGTGGATGGAACTGGAGGGTATTATGCTGAGTGAAATAAGTCAGTCGGAGAAGGACAAACATTATATATGTTCTCATTCATTTGGGGAATATAAATAATAGTGAAAGGGAATAGAAGAGAAGGGAGAAGAAATGGGTAGGAAATATCAGAAAGGGAGACAGAATGTAAATACTCCTAACTCTGGGAAATGAACTAGGGGTGGTGGAAGGGGAGGAAGGCAGTGGGTGGGGGTGAATGGGTGTCAGGCACTGAGTGGGGCACTTGATGGGATGAGCACTGGGTGTTAATCTGTATGTTGGCAAATTGAACACCAATAAAAAATAAATTTTTTATTAAAAAAATCAACATTGTGGTCATCAAGACAGTATAATAGGGGCAGTAAAACAAACACATAGGTCAATGGAATCCAATAGAGAACCCAAAAATGGACTCACAGCTCTGTGGTCAACTTATCCTCATCAAAGTACAAAACTCTATCACCTGGAAAAAGGAAAATCTCTTCAAAAAGTGGTGTTGGGAATATTGGACACCTGCAAGTAGAAGAATGAACCTGGGCCACGTTCTTACACTCCACACAAACATAAACTCAGAGTAGGTTAAAGACCTAAATGTGAGGCAGGAAACCATCAAAATCAAGGAGATTTTGTGACCTTGCCTACAACAGGTTCTTGGGACTCGAATCTCCAAAGGGAAGGAAAACAAAAGCAAAATTGAACTCTATGGACTACACCAAGGGAGGAGCTATGGACAGCTATGGAAACACTCAACATAATTAAAAGACAACCTAACGAATGGGAAAAGCTAGGGATGCCTGTGGAACATGAGCATCTGTCTTTGGCTCAGGGAGTGATCCCAGGGCTCTGGGATTGAGACCAGCTTCAGGCTCCTTGTGGGGAACCCACTTCTCTCTCTGCCTGTATCTCTGCATCTCTCTCTGTCTCTCATGAATAAATAAATAAAATCTTCCAAAAAAAAAAAAAGAATGGGAGAAGATATTTGCAAATCTATCTTTAGATTAAGGGTTCCCAAATTCGACAAACAAATTATCAAAATAAACCACAATATGAAATGTACAATCAGAAATGGGCAGAAGACATGAAAACACACCCTGTCCTGATATGAGTTGCTGACTCACCTTATATTAGGTAGGCCCTCCACATGCAAAATGAAATCTATTGTCTCCTCTAGGTCAGCCTTATATCAAATGCATGATTAGACCAGACAATGAATCCAAAAAACCAGAGGAAAATATTTCTGCCCCAGACTGGAAGATCTAAAAGAAATCCTGGCATGAAAACTACATAAAAGAAATGAAAAAGTGGTAAAGTGGAAAGAAAGTAATTTGTTTGCCTATGACAATGTCTTACTAAGGTCAATGAGAAAATACCTCACATAAAAACTGGAAGAGGAGATCTCTGGGTAGCTCAGGGGATTGGCGCTTGCCTTCAGCCTGTGGCGTTATCCTGCAGACCCAGGATTGAGTCCATGTCAGACTTCCTGCATGGAGCCTGCTACTCCTCTGCCTGTGTCTCTGCCTCTCTCTCTCTTTCTGTGTCTCTCATGAGTAAATAAACAAAATTCTTTTAAAAAGTGCAGGAAATGATGAATGAGCTGAGGAAAAAAATCAGGATATAAAATAAGCAAATAAAGATATTTTTCTACAAACTAATAACAAATTACCGACACAAAAATAACAAAATAATCCGCTTTACACTGGAATCAAAGATAAATATTTAGGATTAAAATTTACTAAAGAGATAAAATATTCTATGGAAAATGACCTACATTGATGACAGGCTTTTGAAACTGCACTCAGAAATGCAAAGATAACTCTGCTTACACATTAGAACTTCATATAGTCATAGTGCCATCGCACAAATTGCTAGAGAAATTGTGGTGCAACACTTGTGCTGACTTTTAATGACTCAAAGGCAAGCATAGATCTGTTATATAGTCAGAGGACATGCAAATAGGGCCTCCTCTCCTCTGATTATACCAGCCCAGCCCCGATCATGCAGCTGGGAGAGGAGCTCCAGCCCCAGTATCCCCAGGTGACCCCATTCAGTGATCAGGACACAACATAGACAAACCACCATGGAGTCTGTGATCAGTGGAGTTTTCCTTGTCATTAATTTTAAGGGTAATTCATGGAGAACAAGGGACCATGAGTATGTAGGTGGAGGTGAGTGAGATAAATGGAGGATGTGGACAGTTTCCTAAAGGATGTCTTTGTCTGCAGGTGTCCATGGTGAGGTGCAGCTCGGGGAGTCTGGGGGAGACCTGATGAATCCTGGGGGGTCCATGAGACTCTCCTCTGAGGCACCTGGATTCACCTTCAGTAGCTACAGCATAGACAGGGTCCACCAGGCCCCAGGAAGGGGCTTCAGTGGGTCGCATACATTAGCAGTGATGGTCGCATACATTAGCAGCAGCACAAGCTACGCAGATGCTGTGAAGGGCCGATTCACCATCTCCAGAGACAACGTCAAGAACACGCTGTATCTGCAGATGAACAGCCTGAGAGCCGAGGACACAGCCATGTATTACTGTGCAAAGGACACAGTGAGGTGACCTCATTGTGAGCCCAGACAGAAACCTCCCTATAGAAGGGGATCAGGACCAACAGGGGATGCGCAGTACTCACCACTTCTGTCTTTAAGGCCCAGGAGCAGGTGCATATGGAGATTGTGGGCAGGTTTCCCATCAGGGTTTGGGCTTCCTCTCCAGAAACTGCTGGGGATTTACCCCAAAGATATGATGCAGTGAAACAGCAGGACACCTGCACCCTAACGTTTATAGCAGTCATGTCCACAAGAGCCAAGTTCTCAGAGAAGCCTCGATGTCCTTTGCCAGATAAATTGATAAACGTGATACAGTTTATATATATACAAGGGGATATTTCTCAGTCACCAGAAAGGATCAATAGCTATTATTTCCTTCAAGGTGTACAGAACTACAGGGTTTTATGCCAATGAAATAAGTTAATCAGAGAAGGACAATCATCATGGTTTCACTCACATGTAGAATATAGAAATAGTGAAAGGGATCATAAGGGAAGGAAGGAAACTGAGTGGGGATAAATCAAAGAGGAATACAAACCATGAGAGATTCCTATCTCTGGGACTCAAACAAAGAGGTGCAGAGGGGAGGTGGGTGGTGGGACATGGTACCTGGGTGATGGGCACTAAGGAGGGCACATGATGAGATGAGCACTTGGTATTACTATATGTTGGCAAATTGAAATTAAATAAAATATTTAATAAATAAATGAAAAATAAATTACTGAGGAGAGACAATATTATGAGCAATAACATGCCAACATATTCAGCAATCTGAAAGAAATGGATGCCTTCCTATAAATGTAGAAACAACAAAATCTGAAACAGGAATGAATAGAAAAGCTGTACAGACCCAAAACATGGAAATGAAAATCATATATATTTAAAAGTCTTCTAACAATCAAAAGTCCAAGGACAGAGGGCTGCCCATAGGAATGCAACAAGCATTTAAAATGACTTAATACATATCATGAAAATTTTTCAAAAAATAGAAATTAAAGGAAACTTCCAAGCTCATTATCCAATGGTAGCATTTCCTTGACCTCAAAAGCAAAGATCCAACTGAAAAGGAGAATTACAGACTAATATCCTTGATGGATATGGATGAAAAATTGTCACCAAGATCCTAACTAACAGCATCCAACTGTACATTCATAGTATAATTCATCATGAACAAATGGGATTAGCTTCTGGTCTGCAAGGGTGGCTCAGCATCTGAAAATCAAAAAATGGGATTTGACTCATTCATAAAAGAAAGAATAAGGACCATTTTGTCCTTTCAACTGAAGCCCAAAAATCTTTGTCAAAAGATACTATACTTTCTTCATAAAAACCTTTTGCTGTCTAGAGATAGGGAGACATCCTCAACATCATAAAAGCCACCTACAGAAGACACATGGAGAATGTAATCCTCAACAGGAAAATTTGAGAGATTTTCCCCTAAAATCAGCAACAGGACAGAGATGCCCATGGTCACAAGTGTTCTGCACCATAGTACTAGAAGTCCTAGCCTCAACAATCAGACATAAAACAGATGCAAAAGTCATCTAAATCAGCAAAGAAAAAATCAAACTTTCACTCTCTCACATGACACAATACTTTAAGTTCAAATCCCAAAGATTCCTTTGAAACAACTGCTGGAACTGATACTGGAATTCAGCAAAATCAGTGCATGTAAAATAAATACAAGAAAGACAGCAGCTTTTCTATATAGTGCAAATGATACAGAAAAAAAGAAAATCAAGGACTGGATGTAATTTATAATTGCACCAGAAATAATCAGATAATGAGGAAAAATCCTAACCAAAGAAGGATGGATGGATAGGTTAAACATTCCAGAACACTTATGAAAGACAGTATGGAAGACACAAGAGCACAGAAAATATTATTCTCGTAGATTAGAAGAATGAATATTGATAAAATAACTATGCAACCCGGAGGAAGCTAAACATTCAACGGCATCCGCATAAAAATATCACCAGCGTTGTTCACAGATCTAGAGCAACCATCAGAAAATTTTTAGGGAACTAGGAAGACCTCAAATATCCAAAGCAATCCTGTTGAAGTAAAGCAAACCTGGAAACATGCTGATTCTGGTTGTCTAGATAAATTACAACATTGTGATCATCAGGACACTATGGCACTGGCACAAATATAGAAAAGTTTGAGAACCCAGAAATGGATCCTAAACCCTAAGGTCAAAAAATCTTGACAAAGCAAGGAAGAATATACAAATGAAAAAGAAAGTCTCTTCAACAAATTGCGTGGGGAATATTGGAGAACCACATGCAGAAGAATGAAAGGGGACCGTTTCCTGAAATCATTCACAACAGTGGACTCAAAGTTGATGAAAGACCTAAATGTGAGTCAGGAAACCATCAGAATCCTCACAAGAACACAGGCAGCACCTTTTCTACCTCAGCTGCAACCACTTCTGGACGTGTCTCCAGAGGCAAGGGAAAGAAAAGGAAAATGAAGTATGGGGACTTCAAGGAAAGAGCATTTTAATAGCAAAGGAATCACTCAGTGTAATTAAAAGGCAACCTATAGAATGGGGGGAGATATTTGGTAAAGTCTTATTAGATTAAAGGCTAAAATTCAAATCTAAAATAAACTTATCAAGCTCAACAGCCACCAGTATCTCCAATGAGAGTTGGGTAGAAGTTGGGAACAGACTTCCTGTCCTGACCTGATATCTCACATCACATCATATATTAGGGAGCTCATCCACATGCAAGAGGAAATTCTTTTGCTCTCCTAGATATGCTATATATCAAATGAAATATTAGAACAAAGAATCTGACCGAAAAGAGGGAAAACTTTTATGCCCCCTAAGTCAAAGATTACCATAGAAATTAAGCAATATTCCCACCAACAGTGTAAGAGGGTCCCTTTTCTCCACATCCTCTCCAACATTTGTTGTTTCCTGCCTTGTTAATTTTCCCCATTCTCACTGGTGTGAGGTGGTATCTCATTGTGGTTTTGATTTGTATTTCCCTGATGGCAAGTGATGCAGAGCATTTTCTCATGTGCTTGTTGGCCATGTCCATGTCTTCCTCTGTGAGAATTCTCTTCATGTCTTTTGCCCATTTCATGATTGGATTGTTTGTTTCTTTGGTGTTGAGTTTAATAAGTTCTTTATAGATTTTGGAAACTAGCCCTTTATCTGATATGTCATTTGCAAATATCTTCTCCCATTCTGTAGGTTGTCTTTTAGTTTTGTTGACTGTATCCTTTGCTGTGCAAAAGCTTCTTATCTTGATGAAGTCCCAATAGTTCATTTTTGCTTTTGTTTCTTTTGCCTTTGTGGATTTATCTTGCAAGAAATTAAAAAAAAATAAAAAAAAATAAAAAAAAGAAATTAAGCAATAATAAAGTAAAATATATTAATATCATTCAACAGGAAGAAAAGTAATTTTATTGTATATGACATTGTCGAATAAATAGTGAATGAGGACAAACCTTACAAAAAACACTTGAAGTAACTACTGAGTTCAGGGAAAATACAGGATATAAAACCAACATATACAATAAAGTTAATTTCTACACACTAACAACAAATTATCTGTATAAAATTTAAAAAACAATCCCCTTTACACTGGTACCAAAAATAAATATTTATGATTAAACTTCATTAAGGAGAGAAAATACTAAAAATGACCTATATTAATCACAGAGTTTTAAAAAGACACAAAGGCAAAGATAAATACATTGATGGATTAGAACATCATAAATCCACTGTGAAACCAAAAGAAAGTGATCTACAGTTGTGAAGTAATGCTTGTATATAACTTGTAAAGAATTGATCAGAGTCTGGAGCTGACTATATAGTCAGAGGACATGCAAATAGGGCCCTCCCTCTAGTGATTAAACCAGCCCAGCCCCGACCCTGCAACTGGGAGAGGAGGCTCAGCCCCAGGATCCCCAGGTGACCCCCTTCAGGGATCAGGACAGAACACAGACAACTCACCATGGAGTCTGTGCTCAGCTGGGTTTTCCTAGTCGCTATTTTAAAAGGTAATTCATGGAGACCAGATACCCTGAGTCTGTGAGTGGAGGTGAGTGAGAGAAACAGGATGTGGGACCGTTTCCTGACCAGTATGTCTTCTGTCTGCAGGTGTCCAGGGAGAAGTGCAGCTGGTGGAGTCTGGTGGAGACCTGGTGAAGCCTGGGGGTTCCCTGAGACTCTCCTGTGTGGCCTCTGGATTCACCTTCAGTGACTATGCCATGGACTGGGTCCGCCAGGCTCCAGGGAAGGGGCTGCAGTGGGTCGCATACATTAACAGTGGTGGAAGTAGTACAAGCTATGCAGACGCTGTGAAAGGCCGATTCACTATCTCCAGAGACAACGCCAAGAACACGCTGTACCTGCAGATGAACAGCCTGAAAGCCGAGGACACGGCTGTGTATTACTGTGCGAAGGACACAGTGAGGCGAACTCAATGTGAGCCCAGACACAAACCTCCCTGTAGAAGGGAATCAGGACCACCAGGGGGTGCACACTCCTCATCACTTCTGTCTTCAAGGTCCAGGTGCAGGTGGAGATGGAGGTTCTGGGCAGGTTTCCTGTCAGGGTCTGGGTTTCCTCTCCACGGAGCAGTTTCCTCCAGGGAACCTTTATGTTTCAATTTTTTTTTTCAAATATTACCAAGTGACCTTTATTTCACAAAACTATCTCCATTAAAATTATTTCATATACCACTGTTATAAATTATAAGATTCTATTTAAATGAAACACAATTGGCAAACTCACAAATCACCAACTTTAAATCCTTTCTTGTACTCTGAGGCTGCCCACATCAGAGTTCATTCCCAAGCCTGAGTAACCTAATGTTTTTAAATTGACATTAGTTAAGACTTCCGTATTGGGTTGAGTGTGCATTACACCAAAGGAGCTTTGGAACCATCTGTCACCTAATTCAGTTCGCCAACATATATCATATCATCCAGGGCTCAGGGGGCCTGTCTTGACACCAGGTTCTGTGTGTACCAATGCAGTGTCTCACTTGATAATTTGTTTCATGGAAAAACAACTATTCTTATATGCACAAAAGATAGAGTTTCATAGACTTATTTAAGTTCTCATAAATATATATCTAAGTTCTTCCTACATATGAGTAATACATATGAATTATACGTATGATTAAAACACAAATGTCTACATGTACCTCAACTTCTATAGGGATCAACAATCCAAGCAAAACAAAACAAAAAACTGAACTCTGAGAAAATGAGCATTAGGATCACTCACACACATACACATGCACACACACACGAGACTCTAAACCTTTATCACTTTCACCATCATGTCTTTTGAGAACAGAGCAGTCCTCTCAGGAAGTCATAAATACATGTTTGGAGCCAGCAGAGGACCCTGGTTCAGGGTGTGTGTTGTGGGTCAGTCAGTTGTTTTGATGAAGTACTAATCCAGGGAGCGCCTATGTGGAGTCAGTGTCCCCCCTGAATCAAAGGAGGGAACTCGAGGTTTCCTGCTGGATTTCCTATATGTAGGGCAGGAGGTGAAGATGGAAGATTGGTGATCCAGGTGGTGGTAAGTATTACTCCAAGAATATGGTGTGATGACAAATTCCACTATACATTTATGAGAACTTACAGAACAAAAATGGAGGAGAACATTCCACCTGCAGAGAATAACTCTTAGATCCTTCAAGTGCTGATATCAGCTCACGGTGTGGGACCTCTACCATCCCCATATTGGAAACTAGTACCCATGTGATGGGAAGAGGAAGTGTGGTCTTATGGGAGTTCTAAGGTCAGGAGGTGCAAACTCATGTTGGGATCTGGTCCCTTATACACCAGGACTGGGAAAGTTCCTGGTCTCCTGGCCCCAGGTGGGTGACAAGGAAAGGACCTACCAGGACATGGGAAATCTCCAGACACTGTGTGCCTGCACTTGGACCTCAGAGTTCCCAGACTCTAGATCTCTGAGAAGGAGTGTCTGCTGTTTATTTCACCCAATCCATGTACGATGTTCCAACAGGGGGCACAGGATAAGGTAGTCTATATTTATTTATTTTAATTCAATTTGCCAACATATTGTAACACCTACTTCTCATCACATCACGTGCCCTCCTTAATGCTGGTCAGTCTCCCCAGCCCCCCACCCACCTCCCTTCCAGAGACCTTCACTTTGTTTCCCAGACTAAAGTGTCTCTCATGGTTTGTCTCTCTCATGAATTTTCCCAACTCAGTTCCCCTCCTTTCCCTTTTAGTCCCTTTCACTATTTCTTATATTCCACGTATGAGTGAGACCATATATTTCCTTTCTTTCTCTCACTGACTTATTTCACTCAGCAAAACATCCTCCGGTTCCATCCATGACAAAGCAAATAGTGGGTATTGATACTTTCTGATGGATGGGTAATATTTCATTGTATACATAGACCACATCTTCTTTATCCATTCAATTGTTGAGGGACACCGTGGCTCCTCCCACAGTGTGGCTACTGTGGACACTGATGCTGTGAACATTGGGGTGCAGGTGTACTGTAGTTTCACAACATCTGTGTCTTTCAGGTAAATACCTAGTGGAAAAATTATCGGGTAGCAGGGTAGTCCAATTCTTCAGTTTTTTTGAGGAAATTCCATTATGTTTTCCAGAGTGGCTGTGCCAGTTTGCATTCCCACCAAAATTGGAAGAGAGTTCCTGCTTTCAACATCCTTTCTTAAAGTTATTGTTTCTGGCCTTGTTAATTTACCCACTCTGAGTTGTATAGGCGAGATTTCACTGTGGTTTTCATTTGTATCTCCCTGGTGATAAGTGATGTGGTGCATTTTTCTCATCTGCCTTTTGTTCAAGTGTAGGTCTTCTTTGCAGAAATGCCTCTTCATGCCTTCTGCCTATATCCTGACTGGATTGTTTGTGATTGTGGGTGTAGAGTTGGTTAAGCAAATATATTCTCTGCTCTAGGTTCTCTTCTCTTTCACTTCATTGTTTCCTTTACTGTTCAGGAGATTTTCATCTTAAATACCAATAGTTCATCTTTGCTTTTATTTCCCATGTCTTTAGATATGTGTCTTGCAAGCAGTCATTGCAGCTGAGGTCAAAAAGATTGCTACAAATTCTCATCTATGATTTTGATAGATTACTGTCTCATATTTAGGTCCTCATTCATTTGAATTTATTGTTTTGTCTCATGTAAGAGAATGGGTTTTATTTTTTTATTATTTATTTATTTATTTATTTATTTATTTATTTATTTTGCAGGTGGCTGTCCAATTTTCCCAATGCCATTTATTGAAGAGACTTTTTGCTATTGAATATTCTTTCTTGATTCTGGAGGAGTAGTTGAATGTAGAGTTGATGGTTCATTTCTGGGTACTCTAGTCTATTCCCTTCCCCTAGGTGTTGTTTTGTGCCAGTATCACGCTGTCTTGATGATGGCAACTTTGTAATAGAGCTTGACTCCAAACATTGTGATGCTCTCCACATGTGTAGTTGTTCCTGTACCTATTCAGGACCTTAAGATGTAAATTGAGGAAGACCCAAAAAGTTGGAAAACATTCCATGCTTAAGGATTAGTAAAATAGTTATTGTCTTGGAAACTCTTCCTCAGGTTTGAGTGTTGGCCTTTGGCTCTGATAGTAATCCCAGGATCCTGAGATTGATCCCACATCAGGATGCTGGCAGGAATACTGCTTCTCCATCTGACTATCTCTCTTTTTTTATTTATTATTTATGATAGTCACAGAGAGAGAGAGAGAGAGAGAGGCAGAGACACAGGCAGAGGGAGAAGCAGGCTCCATTCACCGGGAGCCCGACGTGGGATTCGATCCCGGGTCTCCAGGATCGCGCCCTGGGCCAAAGGCAGGCACCAAACCGCTGTGCCACCCAGGGATCCCTCCATCTGACTATATCTCTAACCCCCACTAGGTATCTCTCTTGAATAGAAAAGTAACGATACACTTTGTAAAAGAGAGGAATAAATATTGTGAAAATGTCTATGTTACCCAGAACATTCTACAAACTCAATGCAATCCTTATCAAAACATTATAGGCTTTCTTCACAGAGTTGGAACAAATACTCCTAATACTTATATGGCACAGACAAAGATATTAGTGACACATGAACCCAACACTGATACTCTGGCATTTTCGGTCTGTGTTTGTTCGTGGAACGTACCTGTTAAATTCCTTCAATCAGTTAAGGGTGGATTTCTCACATGTTCCTTCCTGGAGCTAGGACAAAGCTGTTGAAAATTATACGGATTTGTGAAAAAAGACACAGTGGACACATAGAAGGATTATCTTGATACAATACTGTCAGAGTAACTCAGACATGTTGGACCTTCATTTTAAAAATGGCCTTTTATAATGTTTCCAGAAGATGAGGATGTGATGACCCTGTGGGTTTTGTGTCTGATCATCACCTTAATGAGTTGTGTTTGTTCTGATGGCTGTGAGGTGTGCACCTTGTCACTGGATGAACATTTGTTGCCTCGTGTTCCCATTTGAAACCCACCAGCTACTGTGATTCTCTCTCTGGTCATGATGGCGGTTTCCCCTTAGCATTTTCCTCACTGGAAATAATAAAAGGAGGATCTATATTGCTTATTTGCCCTTTATCTCTTTATTTATATGCAATTTTTTGTAATGGTGTATGCACCAGCCAAGTAATGAGACTGGGTGATGGTAACACCTAACAGCTTTGCCATCCGATTCCATAGTCTGCACATGAATTTACCTTGCGGGGAAGTTGTTTCAGGGAATTTAAGTCCACTCATAGTCAGAAAGCCAGGAGAGCAGCTCTGAATGCCCAGAAACAAGCGAGTGGTTTGCTTTCTCCTACTTCAACAATATGTGTGCACATGCTGTAGTCCTCAAAGTTGCCCACTCAAGACTTAAACATGAAACAATGGAGAAGGGGGTGGATCACACAGGTTCTCTAGCAGTGTTCATCCACTGGACCTGAGCTGGGGTTTGGAATCATGTCTAAGATGCACAGTGCATTTGTTATTAGATTGTTATGTTTAAAGATTTTGCTTCCTCTGTATATGCCCCACCCTACCTTGGTGAGGATTGTGCCATGGGCTGTGTGGCTCTCTCCCTGGCTGCACTGGAGAGCTGTGCTGGCCTGGGTGTCAGTTGTGAAGTGTGTCTCTCTGTGTCCACCCAAGACTTCAGATTCCTTCAGGGATGTCCTGTTTAATTCCCTGACTGGCTTTGTGCTCTCCTTGTTCTCTTCCATGTAGAACCTCCCTCAGCTCCCTCCAATACACCCACTGCTCTACTCACGTGACAATGGTTAATGTGGGGGAAGGAGTGGGACCACCAGGATGCTCTTACATGCTGAATGAGCCTTATCATCAGGTGTTCATGGGACCCTGGGTCTGGAGGAAGGCTGCTTGGGCCCCTGACCCTCCTCCACCAGGAGTCCATTTCCATTGATTCATGCCCATCTCTGGGTACAGAGCCACTTCTTTTATTCCCCTGTTCCCTCCCACAGCTCCAGCTCTCCCTGGGTGTCTTCAGTTTCCTCCTTTTAAATATTTTTATTAAATTTCAATGTGCCAACATGTAGTAGAACACACAGTGCTTATCCCTTCAAGTGCCCTCCTCAGTGCCTATCACCCGGTCAACCCATCCCTCCCCGCCTCCCGTTCCACTACCCCCTGTTCACTTTCCAGAGTTAGGAGATTCATGTTTTGCCACCCTCTCTGATATTTCTCACCCCTTTTCCCTCTTTGCCCTAATAGTCCCTTTCAATATTTCTTATATTCCTCATATGAGTAAAACCATATAATCTTTGTCTTTCTTCATTTGACTTACTTCACCCAGCGAAACACCCTCCAGTTCCATCCATGTCAAAGCACATGGTTAGTATTTGTAATTTCTATTGACTGAGTAATATTCATTGAATATATAGACCACATCTTCTTTTTTAAGATTTAGATATTTATTCTGAGAGACACAGAGAGAGAGAGTCAGAGACACAGGCAGAGAAAAGCTCCATGCAGGGAGCCCAATGTGGGACTTGATCCCGGATCTCTAGGATCATGACCTGGGCCTAGGGCACTAAACCTCCAAGCCACTCGGGCTGCCCTACACCACATCTTATTTATTCTTTCATCTGGAGATGGACATCGAAGCTCTAAGTTTCCTCTTTTCCTACCTTTCCTCACACTAGAACTTTCTTTTGAAATGAAACATCTGTTCAGTCCTCAAGAAAACTTTGCTGTTTAAATCTGTTCCACTTTCAGGAAGAGAGGGATCCCATGCGATCCCTCCTGTTACTACAGGATGCTGGATTGGGAGGTGTTCTATTGCAGACAAATTTTGTTTCTGGACTGGACACAGGCCATGTGTATCTCAAAGCATTTCTGCTCAGTGTCATCTTGCCCCCCTCCTGCAGGAACCATTTGTGAGGGTTTTATGTGATAAGTTCCCATCCTACAGAGGAGGGAAGCATGAGTGTGGAATCAGTTTAATGATGTGGTCTTGGATAACTTCATGCTATAACACCATCAGCACAAAAGGATGTCAAGAAACCTATTAAATGTTTAGGATGAATCTCGTGATCCTTTGTGTGCTCCTTTTGTGCCAGGGTCTGGGGCTTCTTCTCCATCAAATATGTAACCCAGGGAGACTCTCTGGACACAGGATTCTATGTTGACCTATTCAGTGCTAACCTACAAATATACTTGTCATAGGAAGAGAAATACCCTAAACTACACACATGAAACATTCATGTGTATTGCTTATTCATGTCTCTAAATACAAATACACAACCAATATCCTGATGCTCATCAACTTATTATTCGCAGGAGACATACTGACTCAGTGTGCATCACAGGACCACCAGATCAACTAGCCACCATGCTACAAGGAGCATAAAGTGCATACTGGACACGAAGCTCCAGAAGCATTAACAATCCAAGCATCAGAGTAAAGGACTCTGGTGTGTTCACTATCTTGGACCAGGATCACAGCACCAGCGTCAGTGTTCTTCATGTTCGATAGCCACATTAATTCAGAAGAAGTGTTCTTCTTCATCTCTTATTTCTGTCTTCGTATTGAAACCAGTTTTCTGATATAAGAATTGTTACTGCAGGTTTCATGGATGTCCATTTGCAAGAAAAAAGGTTATCCACTAACTCAATTTCAATTTAGAGGTGTCTGGATTTAAAATGATCCCCTTAAAAGCAGAGAAAGATGATATCATGCAATAAGGTCAGGAACATGATGGGAACCTCCACTCTCCAAAATGTTCTTCAATATAGCGCTGGATGCCCTTACCTCAGCAATCAGACAATAAGAAATACAAGTTCCCAAATCTAGAAAGAACAAGTCAAAACTTCATTCTCCATGTATGAGATGCTACTCAACATAGAAAACTCAAGAGACTTCAGGAAAATATTTTATATCTGAGTCAGCAATTTAGCAAAATACCAGGATATACATTCAATGCACAGAAGTCAGGCACATTTTACACTAACAATAATAGAGGAGAAAGAGAAACCCAGGAGTCCATGGCATTTACAATTGCAACTACACACAGTGAACCAAATCAGATGTGTACACTGAGAACTCTAAAACACTTAGGTTGAAAATTGAGAAAGACACAAATATATGAAAAACCTTCCATGTTAAAGGATTATAAAAAATAAATCCTTCAATCTCTATGCTACTCAATGAAATCTACATAGTTACACAATCTCTATCAAAATACCATCAACATTTTTCACATATAGTACAATCGTAAAATTTGGATGGAACCAGAAAAGATCCTAAATACCAATGGGATGTTGATAAAGACAACCAAAGCTGGCGGCATCGCAATGCCTGATATCAGGCTGTATTACAAAGCTGTGATCATCAAGACCCTATGGTACTGCACAAGAACAGACACATAGATTAATGGAACAGAGTAGAGAACTCAGAAATGGACCCTTAACCCTATGGTGAACACATATTTGACAAGAAGGCAAGAGTATCCAATGGAAAAATTGAGGCTCTTCAACAAATGATGTTGGGAAATTTGGACAGCCATATACAGAAGAATGAAACTGGTCCAGGTTCTTACACCAGACACACTGATGAACTGAGAATGGATGAAAGACCTATATGTGAGGCAGGAATCCATCAGAACCCAGGCAGTAACCTCCCTGATATTGTCCAGACCAAAATTTTACAAGACATTTTTCCAAAGACAAGTGAAACAATTGCAAATATGAATTTTTCGGTGTTCATGAGGATAAACAGGTCTGTGAGAGAAAAAAGTCAAGAAAACATAAACACAACCAACAGAATGGGAGTAGATATTTACAAATGAGGAATTATTTAAAGGGATAGTAGCCAAAATCATTAAGAAGTTAGTAAATTCTACACTCAAAGAACAAAAACTCCAGGCAAGACATGAGCTGAAAATACAAATTGTTATTTCCCCATTAAAGATATATAAACATGCAAGCAACTTGAAAAATGATTGTCCTTCTCTGAAAGACTTATTTCACTCAGCATAATAGCCTCCAGTTCCACCCACATCTAATCAAATGGTGGTTATTCTTCCTTTCTGATGGCTGAGTGACATTCTTTTGTATATAAAAACCATAACATTTTTATCCATTCATCTGTCGAAGAACATTGTGGGTTCTTACACAAATTGGCTATTGTTGGAATTACTGCTATAAACACTGGGGGGGGGGCACGTGCCCTGAAATTACATTACAACTGTAACTTTGTGGTAAA
Source organism: Vulpes vulpes (assembly GCF_048418805.1). Taxonomy (NCBI): domain Eukaryota; kingdom Metazoa; phylum Chordata; class Mammalia; order Carnivora; family Canidae; genus Vulpes; species Vulpes vulpes. The sequence continues at coordinate 132,795,000 of NC_132785.1, read as the reverse complement.
TACCACAGAGTGCAATTGGGAGGTCACAGGTTAGCTCTATTTTTCTTTTGCCAAATTTCAGCATGTGTTCCTGATTAAAACTCTTCAAGTGGAGGATACAGGGAACATTCTTCTATATCATAAAGCCATCTATGAACTTTCACAGTGAATCTCATTCTCAATAGGGGAAAACAGAGTTGTCCCTATGTTCACGAGGACATCAGGGATTCCCAGTCTCAACACTTGTGTTCACCATAGAAGTAGAATTCCTACCATCAGCAATCAGATAACACCATAAATAAAATCCATTCAAAATGGCAAAGAAATAAGTCAATCAGAGAAGGACAAACATATGATCTCATTCATTTGGGGAATATAAAAAAATAGTGAAAGGGAATAAAGGGGAAAGGAGAAAAAATGAGTGGGAAATATCAGGAAGGGAGACAGAACATGAAGGACTCCTAACTCTGGGAAACGAACTATGGGTGGTGGAAGGGGAGGTAGGCGGGGAGTGGGGGTGACTGGGTGATGAGCACTGAGGTAGACACTTGATGGGATGAGCACTGGGTGTTATTCTATGTGTTGGCAAATTGAACACCAATAAAAAATAAATTTATTAAAAATGGCAAAGAAGAAATCAAAATCTCCCTTTATAGAGGACATGATATTTGTATCTGAATCCCAAGAGACACCACCTAAATTTTCTAGAAATCACATAGCAATGTAGCGATATGATAGGAGACAAAACCAAGGCCTAGAGGGCAGCTGAATTCATACACACAAACAGTGAGACTGATAAAAGAGAAATTATGGAATTTAACTCATTTACAATGACACCAACCATAAGATACCTAGGAAGAAACCTAAACCATGAGGTAAAGGATCTGTCCTTTAAATCTAGAAGACACTTATTAAAAAAATAACGGAAGACACAAATAAATGGAGAAACATTCCATGCTCATGGATCAGAAGAATAAACATTCGGCAAATTCAATCTCATAAAAGCCATCTATGACTTTCACAGTGAATCTCATTCTCAGTGGGGAAAAACAGAGTTGTCCCTAAGTTCACGAAGACAGCAGAGATTCCCAATCTCATCACCTGTGTCACTATAGGAGTTGAAATCCTACCATCAGCAATCGGACAACAAAATAAATAAAATCCATTCAAAATGGCAAAGAAGAAATGAAACTCTCCCCTTTTGCAGAGTACATGATATTTGTATCTAAACTCCAAGACACACCACTTAAATTTTCTAGAAATGACATAGCAACATAGAGATGTGCAGGAGACAAAACCAAGGCATAGAGGGCACCTGCATTCCTATGCACTAACAGTGAGACTGATAAGAGAGAAATTAGGGAATTGAACTCATTTATAATGGCACCAACCATAAGATACCTAGAAATAACCCTAACCAATGAGGTAAAGGATCTGTCCTTTAAATCTGGAGAACACTAATGAAAGATATCAAAGAAGACACAAAGAGATGGAGAAACATTCTTTGCTCATGGATCAGAAGAAGAAACATTGTGAAAACTTCTATGCTACCCAGGCCAATGTAGACACTGAATGCAAGTCCTATAAGAATACCACAATCTTTTTTCCCAGTGATGAAACAAATAATCTTCAGATTTCTATAAAATCAGAAAAGAGCTCCAATAGCCAGAGTAAGGTTGAGAAAGAAAACCAAACCTGGGGCATCAGAATGCATGATTTCAAGCTGCACTACAAAGCTATGATCATTAAGACAGTGCAGCCCTGGCACAAAAACAGACACGTGGATCAATAGAACAGCATAAAGAACCAGGAAATGGACCGCCAAATGTATGGTCAAAATCTTCGACAAAATAGGAAAGAATATCCCCTGGGAAAACAAAACAGTCTCAAAAATAATTGGCATGAAGAAAATTGAACAGCTCCTGCAGGAGAATTAAACTGGACCATTCTCTTATACCAAACAAAAATATAAAGTCAACATGATTAAAATGTGTGCCTTCACCTTCCGCTTGCCTCTCACCCAACTTCTGTCATGCATAGAACATAAGCCTGTTTGAAGCTAAGCACACAGGCAATTAGGATGTGGGACACACAGGTCATAAACTCAAATCTGAGAAATATGTAAACCTTGGAGGCAGATATCAGCTAGCCACTCATTTATAGCAGTTAGAACCTATCTGCATTCTAATTGAAGATGTAACTTGGAAATCAGTGTATTAAAACTCACATACACATGAAAAAAACAACAACAGAATAAAATGTGAGAAAAAAATCCGTCTAAATCTCTTTCAGGAGAAGAGAGGGAACAGCTTTTTGGAAGGAACATAGCCACAGCAGTTTCTTGCAAGGCATATCTATAATGGCAAGGCAAACAGAAGAAAAATGAATTTTGGGAGCTCCATAAAGATAAGAATGTTCTGGAGAGCAAAGGAAACTGTCAACAAAACTAAAACACAACATACAGAAGGGAAGATGATACTAGCAGATGACATATAAGACAAAGGGTTTCTATTCAACATCTATAAAGAATCTATCAAGGTCAACACACAGGAACAGGGATTCCAGGCAAGAAATGGCAATAAAACATGAACGGAAATTTTTCCAAATAAAACTTACATAGGCCAAGAAGTCCATAAAAAATTGCTCCAGATCACTTGTTATCAGGGAAAAGCACATCCAAACCACAATCAGCTGCCGCTTTACAACACAGAGAATAGAAAAAATTAATACAGAAGAAATCATCAAACTTTAGAGAGAATGTGGAGAAAGGGGAACCCTCATGCACTGTTGGAGGGAATGTGAACTGGTGCAGCCACTCTGGAAAACTGGGTGTAGGACCCCGAAAGAGTTAAAAATAGAGCTACACTCCGACCCTGCAATTATACTACTCCAGATTTATCCAAACGATATAGTTTTAATGAAGCAGCAGGACACGTGCACCCCAATGTTTACAGCAGCAATGTCCACAAATGCCCATAGGCAAACTATGGGAAAAACCATGATGCCCTTTGACAGATGAATTGATAAACATGATACGGTTTATATATACAAAAAAAAATATTTCTCAGTCATCAGAAATGATCAAATGCTACCATTTCCCTCAACATGTATGGAACTACAGGGGAATTATACCAATGAAATAAGTCAATCGAAGGACACTCATCATAATTTTACTCATACATGGAATATAATAAATAGTGAAAGGGATCATAAGGGAAGGAGGGTAACAGAGTGGGGATAAATTAGGGAGGAAGACAGACCATGAGAGACTCGTATTTCTTGGACTTAGAGGAGTGCAGAAGGGGAGGTAGGTCGTGGGACATGGTACCTGGGTGATGGGCCCTAAGGAGGGAACATGATCAGATGAGAATTTGGTGTTATATTATGTTGGCAAATTGAACTTAAATAAAATATTGAATAAACAAATGAAAAATAAATTATTAAACAGAGAGAACATTATGAGCTATAACATGCCAAAAAATTCAGCAACCTCAGAGAAATGGATACCCTCCTATAAATGTGGAAACAACCAAATCTGAAACAGGAATGAATAGAAAAGCAAGACAGACCCAAAACCAGGAAAGGAAAATCGAACATATTTAAAGGTCTTCTAACAATCAAAAGTCCAGGGACAGATGATTGCCCAAGGGAATGCAACAGGTATTTAAAAGGAATTAATGCCCACCCTGAAAATGTTACAAAAAACAGAAATTAAGGGAAAATTCCACTCCTTTTCTGAGGGAAGCGTTACCTTGACCTGAAATGGAGACAATGATCCAATTTCAAAAGAAAATTACAGATTAATTTTCCTGATGGACATGGATGAAATATTCTCATTAAGATCCTAACCAACAGGATCCAACGGTACACTAACAGGATAATTCTTCATGACAAAAATCGGCTTAATTTCTGGTCCACAAGGGTGGTTCAGCATATACAAAACTAAGAGTGGGATTTGAGTCATTAATAAATGAAAGTTTAAGGGTCATTTTATCCTCTCACCTGATGCCCAAAAAGCTTTTGGCAAAAGAGATTATACCTTCTTGATAAAAAAACCTCTTGCTATGTAGAGATGGGGGACCTACTGAGCATCATAAAATCCATTTACAGAGACATATGGAGAGTGTCATTCTCAACAAGGAAAAGTTGAGAGCTTTTCCCATAAGACCAGGAACAAGACAGGGATGCCCACCATCACCACTGTTCTTCCCCATAGTGCTACATATCCTAGCCTCAACAACCAGACAACAAAGAAAAGGAAATGTCATCCAACTCAGCAAAGAAAAAGTCAAACGTTGACTCTTCACACCACAAGATACTTTAAGTTCAAATCCCAAAGATTCTTTGAAAAAAATTGCTAGAACTGATACCAGAATTCAGCAAAATCAGAGAATGTAAAATCAATACAAGGAAGTCAGTGGCTCTTCTCTAATGTGCAAGTGAAGCAGAAAAAAGAAAATCAAGGACTGGATGCAATTTAAAAGTGCACCAGAAATCATCAGATGATGAGGAAAAATCCTAATTGAAGAGGGATAGATCTATATTCTAAACACTGCAGAACACTTATGAAAGACAGGAAGGAATAAAAACCTAGATAAAAAATATTTAAAATCGTTTGTATTTCCTTGGTGTTGGTAGTGATCTCTCCTTTCTCATTCATGATTTTATTAATTGGCGTCTTCTCTCTCTTCTTTTTAATCAGGCTCTCTAATGGTTTATCTATCTTATTAATTATTTCAAAGAAACAACTCCTGGTTCTGTTGATCTGTTCCACAGTTCTTCTGGTCTCAATTTCATTGAGTTCTGCTCGAATCCTTATTACCTCTCTTCTTCTGCTGCATGTAACATCTATTTGCTGTTTTTTCTCTAGCTCCTTTATGTGTAATGTTAGCTTTTGTATTTGAGTTCTTTCCAGTTTTTGAATGGATGCTTGTATTGCGATGTATTTCCCCCTGAGGACTGCTTTTGCTGCATCCCAAAGATTTTGAACGGTTGTATCTTCATTCTCATTAGTTTCCATGGATCTTTTTAATTCTTCCTTAATTTCCTGGTTGACCTTTTCATCTTTTAGCAGGATGGTCCTTAACCTCCACGTGTTTGTGGTCCTTCCAAACTTCTTGTTGTGATTAAGTTCTAATTTCAAGGCATTATGGTCTGAGAATATACAGGGGACTATCTCGATCTTTTGGTATCAGTTCAGACCCGGTTTGTGACCCAGTATGTGGTCTATTCTGGAGAAAGTTCTATGTGCACTTGAGAAGAATGTGTATTCAGTTGAGTTTGGATGTAAAGTTCTGTAGATATCTGTGAAATCCATCTGGTCCAGTGTATCATTTAAAGCTCTCGTTTCTTTGGAGATGTTGTGCTTAGAAGACCTATCGAGGGTACAAAGAGCTAGATTGAAGTCACCAAGTATAAGTGTATTATTATCAAAGTATTTCTTCAGTTTGGTTATTAATTGGTTTAAATATTTGGCAGCTCCCACATTCGGGGCATATATATTGAGGATTGTTAAGTCCTCTTGATGGATACATCCTTTGAGTATGAGATAGTGTCCCTCTTCAACTCTCACGATAGTCTTCGGGGTAAATTTTAATTTATCTAATATGAGGATGGCTACCCCTGCTTTCTTTTGAGGGCCATTTGAATGGTAAATGGTAATGGTTCTCCAACCTTTTATTTTCAGGTTGTAGGTGTCCTTCTGTCTAAAATGAGTCTCTTGTAGACAGCAAATAGATGGGTCCTGCTTTTTTATCCAGTCTGAAACCCTGCGCCTTTTGATGGGGTCATTAAGCCCGTTCACGTTCAGAGTTACTATTGACAGATATGAGTTTAGGGTCATCATGATATCTATTCAGTCCTTGTTTTTGTGGATTGTTCCACTGAACTTCTTCTTAAAGGGGAATTTTAACAGTGCCCCTTAAAATTTCTTGCAGAGCTGGTTTGGAGGTCACATATTCTTTCAGTTGCTGCCTGTCTTGGAAGCTCTTTACCTCTCCTTCCATTTTGAATGAAAGCCTTGCTGGATAAAGTATTCTTGGTTGCATGTTCTTTTCATTTAGGACCCTGAATATATCCTGCCAGCCCTTTGAGGCCCCGGGAGGAAGCCACAGTGGCGGGAGCAGCTCTGGAAACCTGGATTCAGCCCCCGCAGTAACTCAGGGGCTCTCTGTCTGCAGGGCCTGGGGGCTCCGGGGCGGGGCCGCTGATCTGCTCAGCTCCAGGCAGGAGCATCCTTGCTGTACTGGGCCCTCCCGATCTCTGCCTGTCCCTGGGGGAGGCCGGATCCTGGGCTGTGTCCCGGCGCCCTGTGCTTTGGTGCCTGCGCTGTTGGATTCCCGCTCCCAGCCAGCAGCCCCCTCCGTGGAGCCTCCGCCCGAGCCCCTCCGAGATGCTCCGGTCCCGCCAAGGTGGCGCTGCAGCCCTTAGGGAGCTCCACGCACTGTCCTGCGCGTGCTGCAGGTGTCTGTTATTGTCCCCGGGAGCCCGAGGGTATCCCCGCCCTCCTGGGTCCTGCTCTAACTCCCTGCGGGTGCCTTTCCGCCAGGGAAGGTTGGTGCAGCTCCAGTGCCTCCGGGACGGGGCTCTCCTGTCCTGGGGACACTCGCCCCGGCCTCAGCCCGGCTCCTCGCGGGGTCTCTCCTCCTTGGATGCCTTTTGTTTTTTTATTTCTTTTTCCCGGTCTTCCTACCTTGATAGAAGCGTGAACTCTTCTCACTGTAGCATTCCAGCTAGTCTCTCTTTAAATCGGAGGCCGAATTCATAGATTTTCAGGATGATTTGAAGGTTATCTAGGTAATTTGTTGGGGACAGGTGATTTGGGGACCCTACTCTTCTGCCATCTTGCCCCTCCTCCTATCCATTCATCTTTAAATGGACACCGGGGCTCCTTCCACAGTTTGGCTATTTTGGACATTGCTGCTAGAAACATCGGGGTGCAAGTATGCCGGCGTTGCATTGCATCTGTATCTTTGGTGTAAATCCCCAGCAGTACAATTGCTGGGTCATAGGGCAGATGTTTTTTTAACCCTTTGAAGAACCTCCACAAGTTTTCCAGAGTGGCTGTAACTTTTCACATTCCCAGTAACAGTGTAAGATGGTTCCCCGTTCTCCGCATCCTCTCCAACATTTGTGGTTTCCTATCTTGTTATTTTCCCCTTTTCTCACTGGTGTGAGGTCGGATCAAATTGTGGTTTTGATTTGTATTTCCCTGATGGCGATTGATGCAGAGCATTTTCTCATGTGCATGCTGGCCATGTCCATGTTTTCCTCTGTGAGATTTCTCTTCATGTCTTTTGCCCATTTCATGATTGGATTGTTTGTTTCTTTGGTGTTGAGTTTAATAAGTTCTTTATAGATGTCGGAAACTAGCCCTTTATCTGATATGTCATTTGCAAATATCTTCTCCCATTCTGTAGGTTGTCTTTTAGTTTTGTTGACTGTATCCTTTGCTGTGCAAAAGCTTCTTATCTTGATGAAGTCCCAATAGTTCATTTTTGCTTTTGTTTCTTTTGCCTTTGTGGATGTATCTTGCAAGAAGTTACTGTGGCCAAGTTCAAAAAGGGAGTTGCCTGTGTTCTCCTCTACGATTTTGATGGACTCTTGTCTCACATTTAGATCTCTCATCCATTTTGAGTTTATCTTTGTGTATGGTGAAAGAGAGTGGTCCAGTTTCATTCTTCTGCATGTGGATGTCCAATTTTCCCAGCACAATTTATTGAAGAGACTTTCTTCCAGTAGATAGTCTTTCCTCCTTTATCGAATATTAGATGACCGTACATTTCAGGGTCCACTTCTGGGTTCTCTATTCTGTTCCATTGATCTATGTGTCTGTTTTTGTGCCAGTACCACACTGTCTTGATGACCACAGCTTTGTAGTACAACCTGAAATCTGGCATTGTGATGCCCCCAGCTATGGTTTTCTTTTTTAAAATTCCCCTGTCTATTTGGGGTCTTTTCTGATTCCACACAAATCTTAAAATAATTTGTTCTAACTCTCTGAAGAAAGTCCATGGTATTTTGATAGGGATTGCATTAAACGTATAAATTGCCCTGGGTAACATTGACATTTTTACAATATTAATTCTGACAATCCATGAGCATGGAATATTTTTCCATCTCTTTGAGTCTTCCTCAATTTCGTTCAGAACTGTTCTATAGTTTTTAGGGTACAGATCTTTTACCTCTTTGGTTACGTTTATTCCTAGGTATCTTATGCTTTTGGGTGCAATTGTAAATGGGATTGACTCCTTAATTTCTCTTTCTTCAGTCTCATTGTTAGTGTATAGAAATGCCATTGATTTCTGGGCATTGATTTTGTATCCTGCCACGCTACCAAATTGCTGTATGAGTTCTAGCAATCTTGGGGTGGAGGCTTTTGGGTTTTCTATGTAGAGTATCATGTCATCGGCGAAGAGGGAGAGTTTGACTTCTTCTTTGCCAATTTGAATGCCTTTAATATCTTTTTGTTGTCTGATTGCTGAGGCGAGGACTTCCATAACTATGTTGAGCAGCAGTGGTGAGAGTGGACATCCCTGTCTTGTTCCTGATCTTAGGGGAAAGGCTCCCAGTGCTTCCCCATTGAGAATGATATTTGCTGTGGGCTTTTCGTAGATGGCTTTTAAGATGTCGAGGTAAGTTCCCTCTATCCCAACACTCTGAAGGGTTTTGATCAGGAATGGATGCTGTATTTTGTCAAATGCTTTCTCTGCATCTAATGAGAGTATCATATGGTTCTTGGTTTTTCTCTTGCTGATATGATGAATCACATTGATGGTTTTACGAGTGTTGAACCAGCCTTGTGTCCCAGGGATAAATCCTATTTGGTCATGGTGAATAATTTTCTTAATGTGTTGTTGGATCCTATTGGCTAGTATCTTGTTGAGAATTTTTGCATCCATGTTCATCAGGGATATCGGTCTGTAATTCTCCTTTTTGGTGGGGTCTTTGTCTGGTTTCGGAATTAAGGTGATGCTGGCCTCATAGAACGAATTTGGAAGTACTCCATCTCTTTCTATCTTTCCAAACAGTTTTAGTAGAATAGGTATGATTTCTTCTTTAAACGTTTGATAGAATTCCCCTGGGAAGCCATCTGGCCCTGGACTCTTGTGTCTTGGGAGGTTATTGATGACTGCTTCAATTTCCTCCCTGGTTATTGGCCTGTTCAGGTTTTCTATTTTTTCCTGCTCCAGTTTTGGTAGTTTGTGGCTTTCCAGGAATGCATCCATTTCTTCTAGATTTCCTAATTTATTGGCGTACAGCTGTTCATAATATGTTTTTTAAATCGTTTGTATTTCCTTGGTGTTGGTAGTGATCTCTCCTTTCTCATTCATGATTTTATTAATTTGAGTCTTCTCTCTCTTCTTTTTAATAAGGTTGGCTAATGGTTTATCTATCTTATTAATTCTTTCAAAGAACCAACTCCTGGTTCTGTTGATCTGTTCCACAGTTCTTTTGGTCTCGATATCATTGAGTTCTGCTCGAATTTTAATTAACTGTCTTCTTCTGCTGGGGGTGGGGTCTATTTGTTGCTTTTTCTCTAGTTCCTTTATGTGTAAGGTGAGCTTTTGAATTTGAGATCTTTCCAGTTTTTGAATGGATGCTTGTATTGCGATGTATTTCCCCCTCAGGACTGCTTTTGCTGCATCCCAAAGATTTTGAATGGTTGTATCTTCATTCTCATTAGTTTCCATGAATCTTTTTAATTCTTCTTTAATTTCCTGGTTGACCTTTTCATCTTTTAGCAGGATGGTCCTTAACCTCCACGTGTTTGTGGTCCTTCCAAACTTCTTGTTGTGATTAAGTTCTAATTTCAAGGCATTATGGTCTGAGAATATACAGGGGACTATCTCGATCTTTTGGTATCAGTTCAGACCCGGTTTGTGACCCAGTATGTGGTCTATTCTGGAGAAAGTTCTATGTGCACTTGAGAAGAATGTGTATTCAGTTGAGTTTGGATGTAAAGTTCTGTAGATATCTGTGAAATCCATCTGGTCCAGTGTATCATTTAAAGCTCTCGTTTCTTTGGAGATGTTGTGCTTAGAAGACCTATCGAGGGTACAAAGAGCTAGATTGAAGTCACCAAGTATAAGTGTATTATTATCAAAGTATTTCTTCAGTTTGGTTATTAATTGGTTTAAATATTTGGCAGCTCCCACATTCGGGGCATATATATTGAGGATTGTTAAGTCCTCTTGATGGATACATCCTTTGAGTATGAGATAGTGTCCCTCTTCAACTCTCACGATAGTCTTCGGGGTAAATTTTAATTTATCTGATATAAGGATGGCAACCCCTGCTTTCTTTTGAGGGCCATTTGAATGGTAAATGGTAATGGTTCTCCAACCTTTTATTTTCAGGTTGTAGGTGTCCTTCTGTCTAAAATGAGTCTCTTGTAGACAGCAAATAGATGGGTCCTGCTTTTTTATCCAGTCTGAAACCCTGCGCCTTTTGATGGGGTCATTAAGCCCGTTCACGTTCAGAGTTACTATTGACAGATATGAGTTTAGGGTCATCATGATATCTATTCAGTCCTTGTTTTTGTGGATTGTTCCACTGAACTTCTTCTTAAAGGGGAATTTTAACAGTGCCCCTTAAAATTTCTTGCAGAGCTGGTTTGGAGGTCACATATTCTTTCAGTTGCTGCCTGTCTTGGAAGCTCTTTACCTCTCCTTCCATTTTGAATGAAAGCCTTGCTGGATAAAGTATTCTTGGTTGCATGTTCTTTTCATTTAGGACCCTGAATATATCCTGCCAGCCCTTTGAGGCCCCGGGAGGAAGCCACAGTGGCGGGAGCAGCTCTGGAAACCTGGATTCAGCCCCCGCAGTAACTCAGGGGCTCTCTGTCTGCAGGGCCTGGGGGCTCCGGGGCGGGGCCGCTGATCTGCTCAGCTCCAGGCAGGAGCATCCTTGCTGTACTGGGCCCTCCCGATCTCTGCCTGTCCCTGGGGGAGGCCGGATCCTGGGCTGTGTCCCGGCGCCCTGTGCTTTGGTGCCTGCGCTGTTGGATTCCCGCTCCCAGCCAGCAGCCCCCTCCGTGGAGCCTCCGCCCGAGCCCCTCCGAGATGCTCCGGTCCCGCCAAGGTGGCGCTGCAGCCCTTAGGGAGCTCCACGCACTGTCCTGCGCGTGCTGCAGGTGTCTGTTATTGTCCCCGGGAGCCCGAGGGTATCCCCGCCCTCCTGGGTCCTGCTCTAACTCCCTGCGGGTGCCTTTCCGCCAGGGAAGGTTGGTGCAGCTCCAGTGCCTCCGGGACGGGGCTCTCCTGTCCTGGGGACACTCGCCCCGGCCTCAGCCCGGCTCCTCGCGGGGTCTCTCCTCCTTGGATGCCTTTTGTTTTTTTATTTCTTTTTCCCGGTCTTCCTACCTTGATAGAAGCGTGAACTCTTCTCACTGTAGCATTCCAGCTAGTCTCTCTTTAAATCGGAGGCCGAATTCATAGATTTTCAGGATGATTTGAAGGTTATCTAGGTAATTTGTTGGGGACAGGTGATTTGGGGACCCTACTCTTCTGCCATCTTGCCCCTCCTCCTATCCATTCATCTTTAAATGGACACCGGGGCTCCTTCCACAGTTTGGCTATTTTGGACATTGCTGCTAGAAACATCGGGGTGCAAGTATGCCGGCGTTGCATTGCATCTGTATCTTTGGTGTAAATCCCCAGCAGTACAATTGCTGGGTCATAGGGCAGATGTTTTTTTAACCCTTTGAAGAACCTCCACAAGTTTTCCAGAGTGGCTGTAACTTTTCACATTCCCAGTAACAGTGTAAGATGGTTCCCCGTTCTCCGCATCCTCTCCAACATTTGTGGTTTCCTATCTTGTTATTTTCCCCTTTTCTCACTGGTGTGAGGTCGGATCAAATTGTGGTTTTGATTTGTATTTCCCTGATGGCGATTGATGCAGAGCATTTTCTCATGTGCATGCTGGCCATGTCCATGTTTTCCTCTGTGAGATTTCTCTTCATGTCTTTTGCCCATTTCATGATTGGATTGTTTGTTTCTTTGGTGTTGAGTTTAATAAGTTCTTTATAGATGTCGGAAACTAGCCCTTTATCTGATATGTCATTTGCAAATATCTTCTCCCATTCTGTAGGTTGTCTTTTAGTTTTGTTGACTGTATCCTTTGCTGTGCAAAAGCTTCTTATCTTGATGAAGTCCCAATAGTTCATTTTTGCTTTTGTTTCTTTTGCCTTTGTGGATGTATCTTGCAAGAAGTTACTGTGGCCAAGTTCAAAAAGGGAGTTGCCTGTGTTCTCCTCTACGATTTTGATGGACTCTTGTCTCACATTTAGATCTCTCATCCATTTTGAGTTTATCTTTGTGTATGGTGAAAGAGAGTGGTCCAGTTTCATTCTTCTGCATGTGGATGTCCAATTTTCCCAGCACAATTTATTGAAGAGACTTTCTTCCAGTAGATAGTCTTTCCTCCTTTATCGAATATTAGATGACCGTACATTTCAGGGTCCACTTCTGGGTTCTCTATTCTGTTCCATTGATCTATGTGTCTGTTTTTGTGCCAGTACCACACTGTCTTGATGACCACAGCTTTGTAGTACAACCTGAAATCTGGCATTGTGATGCCCCCAGCTATGGTTTTCTTTTTTAAAATTCCCCTGTCTATTTGGGGTCTTTTCTGATTCCACACAAATCTTAAAATAATTTGTTCTAACTCTCTGAAGAAAGTCCATGGTATTTTGATAGGGATTGCATTAAACGTATAAATTGCCCTGGGTAACATTGACATTTTTACAATATTAATTCTGACAATCCATGAGCATGGAATATTTTTCCATCTCTTTGAGTCTTCCTCAATTTCGTTCAGAACTGTTCTATAGTTTTTAGGGTACAGATCTTTTACCTCTTTGGTTACGTTTATTCCTAGGTATCTTATGCTTTTGGGTGCAATTGTAAATGGGATTGACTCCTTAATTTCTCTTTCTTCAGTCTCATTGTTAGTGTATAGAAATGCCATTGATTTCTGGGCATTGATTTTGTATCCTGCCACGCTACCAAATTGCTGTATGAGTTCTAGCAATCTTGGGGTGGAGGCTTTTGGGTTTTCTATGTAGAGTATCATGTCATCGGCGAAGAGGGAGAGTTTGACTTCTTCTTTGCCAATTTGAATGCCTTTAATATCTTTTTGTTGTCTGATTGCTGAGGCGAGGACTTCCATAACTATGTTGAGCAGCAGTGGTGAGAGTGGACATCCCTGTCTTGTTCCTGATCTTAGGGGAAAGGCTCCCAGTGCTTCCCCATTGAGAATGATATTTGCTGTGGGCTTTTCGTAGATGGCTTTTAAGATGTCGAGGTAAGTTCCCTCTATCCCAACACTCTGAAGGGTTTTGATCAGGAATGGATGCTGTATTTTGTCAAATGCTTTCTCTGCATCTAATGAGAGTATCATATGGTTCTTGGTTTTTCTCTTGCTGATATGATGAATCACATTGATGGTTTTACGAGTGTTGAACCAGCCTTGTGTCCCAGGGATAAATCCTATTTGGTCATGGTGAATAATTTTCTTAATGTGTTGTTGGATCCTATTGGCTAGTATCTTGTTGAGAATTTTTGCATCCATGTTCATCAGGGATATCGGTCTGTAATTCTCCTTTTTGGTGGGGTCTTTGTCTGGTTTCGGAATTAAGGTGATGCTGGCCTCATAGAACGAATTTGGAAGTACTCCATCTCTTTCTATCTTTCCAAACAGTTTTAGTAGAATAGGTATGATTTCTTCTTTAAACGTTTGATAGAATTCCCCTGGGAAGCCATCTGGCCCTGGACTCTTGTGTCTTGGGAGGTCATTGATGACTGCTTCAATTTCCTCCCTGGTTATTGGCCTGTTCAGGTTTTCTATTTTTTCCTGCTCCAGTTTTGGTAGTTTGTGGCTTTCCAGGAATGCATCCATTTCTTCTAGATTTCCTAATTTATTGGCGTACAGCTGTTCATAATATGTTTTTTAAATCGTTTGTATTTCCTTGGTGTTGGTAGTGATCTCTCCTTTCTCATTCATGATTTTATTAATTTGAGTCTTCTCTCTCTTCTTTTTAATAAGGTTGGCTAATGGTTTATCTATCTTATTAATTCTTTCAAAGAACCAACTCCTGGTTCTGTTGATCTGTTCCACAGTTCTTTTGGTCTCGATATCATTGAGTTCTGCTCGAATTTTAATTAACTGTCTTCTTCTGCTGGGGGTGGGGTCTATTTGTTGCTTTTTCTCTAGTTCCTTTATGTGTAAGGTGAGCTTTTGAATTTGAGATCTTTCCAGTTTTTGAATGGATGCTTGTATTGCGATGTATTTCCCCCTCAGGACTGCTTTTGCTGCATCCCAAAGATTTTGAATGGTTGTATCTTCATTCTCATTAGTTTCCATGAATCTTTTTAATTCTTCTTTAATTTCCTGGTTGACCTTTTCATCTTTTAGCAGGATGGTCCTTAACCTCCACGTGTTTGTGGTCCTTCCATACTTCTTGTTGTGATTAAGTTCTAATTTCAAGGCATTATGGTCTGAGAATATACAGGGGACTATCCCGATATTTGGTATCGGTTCAGACCCGATTTGTGACCCAGTATGTGGTCTATTCTGGAGAAAGTTCCATGTGCACTTGAGAAGAATGTGTATTCAGTTGAGTTTGGATGTAAAGTTCTGTAGATATCTGTGAAATCCATCTGGTCCAGTGTATCATTTAAAGCTCTCGTTTCTTTGGATATGTTGTGCTTAGAAGACCTATCCAGGGTAGAAAGAGCTAGATTGAAGTCACCAAGTATAAGTGTATCACTATCAAGGTATTTCTTGAGTTTGGTTATTAATTGGTTTAAATATTTGGCAGCTCCCACATTCGGGGCATATATATTGAGGATTCTTAAGTCCTCTTGTTGGATAGATCCTTTGAGTATGAGATAGTGTCCCTCTTCATCTCTCACTATAGTCTTTGGGGTAAATTTTAATTTACCTGATTTGAGGATGGCAACCCCTGCTTTCTTTTGAGGACCATTTGAATGGTAAATGGTTCTTCAACCTTTTATTTTCAGGTTGTAGGTGTCCTTCTGTCTAAAATGAGTCTCTTGTAGACAGCAAATAGATGGGTCCTGCTTTTTTATCCAGTCTGAAACCCTGCACATTTTGATGGGATCATTAAGCCCGTTCACGTTCAGAGTTACTATTGATAGATATGAGTTTAGTGTCATCATATCTATTCAGTCCTTGTTTTTGTGGATTGTTCCACTGAACTTCTTCTTAAAGGGGAATTTTAAGAGTCCCCCTTAAAATTTCTTGCAGAGCTGGTTTGGAGGTTACATATTCTTTCAGTTGCTGCCTGTCTTGGAAGCTCTTTACCTCTCCTTCCATTTTGAATGAAAGCCTTGCTGGATAAAGTATTCTTGGTTGCATGTTCTTTTCATTTAGGACCCTGAATATATCCTGCCAGCCCTTTCTGGCCTGCCAGGTCTCTGTGGAGAGGTCTGCTGTTACCCTAATATTCCTCCCCATAAAAGTCAGGGACTTTTTTTCTCTTGCTGCTTTAAGGATCTTCTCCTTATCTTTGGAATTTGCAAGCTTCACTATTTTTTTTTTTTTTTAAATTATTTATTTTTGATAGTCATACAGAGAGAGAGAGAGAGGCAGAGACACAGGCAGAGGGAGAAGCAGGCTCCATGCACCGGGAGCCCGATGTGGGATTCGATCCCGGGTCTCCAGGATCACGCCCTGGGCCAAAGGCAGGCGCCAAACCGCTGCGCCACCCAGGGATCCCTGCAAGCTTCACTATTAAATGTTGAGGTGTTGAACGGTTTTTGTTGATTTTAGGGGGGGATCTCTCTATTTCCTGGATCTGAATGCCTGTTTCCCTTCCCCGATTAGAAAAGTTTTCAGCTAGGATTTGTTCAAATACAAATTCTGGCCCTCTGTCCCTTTCCGCGCCCTCAGGAACCCCAATTGCACGTAGGTTTTTCTTCCTCAGGCTGTCATTTATTTCCCTTAATCTATCCTCATGATCTTTTAATTGCTTGTCTCTTTTTTCCTCAGTTTCCCTCTTTGCCATCAACTTGTCTTCTATGTCACTCACTTGTTCTTCCACCTCGTTAACCCTCGTCGTTAGGACTTCTAGCTTGGATTGCATCTCATTTAATTGATTTTTAATTTCTGCCTGATTGGATCTAAATTCTGCAGTCATGAAGTCTCTTGAGTCCTTTATGGTTTTTTCTAGAGCCACCAGTAGCTGTATAATAGTGCTTCTGAATTGGCTTTCTGACATTGAATTGTAATCCCGATTTTGTAACTCTGTGGGAGAGAGGACTGTTTCTGATTCTTTTCTTTGGTGAGGTGAGTTTTTCCTTCTAGTCATTTTGGTCAGTGCAGAGTGGCGAAAAACAAGTTGTATTGGGAAAAGGAGAAAAAGAGAGAGAAGGAAAGAAAAGAGAAAAAGAGAAAAGAGAAAGAAGAAAAAAAAGGAAAAAAGAGAAGAAAAAGAGAAAGAAAAAGAAAGGAGAAAAAAGAAAAAAAAGGGTGGGGTGGGGTGGGGTAAGCAATCAGAAATCAAGAAGAAAGAAAGAAAAAAAAGCACAAAACAAAACAAAAACAAAAACAAAAAAACAAAAACAAAAAAAACTCGGGGGAGTATCTTCTGATTCTGTATACTTTAAGTCCCTTGACTTCCCTTGGAACTGGTCCGTGTCGCTGGTCTTCTGGGGGAGGGGCCTGCTGTGCTGATTCTCAGGTGTTAGCACTTGGGGGAGCTGCTCTGCCCCTGCCTGGTGCAGGGCTCGGTGGGGGTTGTTCACCCCGTGAGGCCCCGGGAGGAAGCCACAGTGGCGGGGGCAGATCTGGGACCCTGGAGTCAGCTTCCTCAGTAGCTCCGGGGCTCTCCGTCTGCAGGGCCTGGAGGCTCCGGGGCGGGGCCGCTGATCTGCTCAGTTCCAGGCACGAGCGTCCTCGCTGTCCTGGGCCCTCCCGGCCTCTGCCTGTCCCTGGGGGAGGCCGGATCCTGGGCTGTGTCCCGGCGCCCTGTGCTCTGGGGCCTGCACTGTTGGATTTGCGCTCCCGCCCCGCAGCCCCCTCCGCAGAGCCGCCGCCCGAGCCCCTCTGAGCTGCTCCGGGTCCCACCGAGTTCTGCAGCCCTTAGGGAGCTCGGCGCACTCTCCCGGGGCGCAGGTGCTTGTTAGTGTCCCAGGGAGCCCGAGGGCATCCCCGCCTTTCTGGGGATCCTGCTCCAATTCCCTGGGAGGCCTTTCCGTCCGGGAAGGTCGGTGCAGCTCCTGCTCCTCCGGGACGGGGCTCTCCTGTCCTGGGGTCACTCGCCCCGGCCTTAGCCCAGCTCCTCGCGGGGCCCCTCCCCCTTGGAGGCCTTTTGTTTCTTTATTTCTTTTTCCCCCGTCTTCCTACCTTGATAGAGGCGCGAACTCTTCTCCCTGGAGCATTCCAGCTGGTCTCTCTTTAAATCTCAGGCCGAATTCATAGATTTTCTGGATGATTGGATGGTTTTCTAGGTAATTTGTTGAGGACAGGTTACTTGGAGACCCTACTCTTCCACCATCTTGCCCCTCCCCTCTTTAAATCTCCTCTGTGAGATTTCTGTTCATGGCTTTTGCTCATTTCATGATTGGATTGTTTGTTTTCTCACTGTTGAGTTTAATAAGTTCTTTATAGATCTTGGAAACTAGTCCTTTATCTGATAGGTCATTTGCAAATATCTTCTCCCATTCTGTAGATTGTCTTTTAGTTTTGTTGGCTGTATCCTTTGTTTTGTAAAAGCTTCTTATCTTGAAGAAGTTCCAATAGTGCATTTTTGCTTTTGTTTCTCTTCCACATACTGCAACTTCTCCTTTATAAAGTCCCAGCTGTATACGTGGATTATGACAGGACCAACCAGCTCTGTGTGCATGGTTTTTTAAACAGCATAAAGCACATGCTACTCATGTCCCTACAAAGCCTCAAAAATCAAAAAGAGAGAAGATGGAGTGCAGGCGTGACCTCAGTCTTGAACCACACTGACAGAATCAATATTAGCATCAACCTGGGAAAGCAAGGGACACCAAGAACTACGTTGTGAGGAGTGTAGTCTAAAGAGCCCCCCCACACACACACACACAAGAGTACAATCCTTTATCACCTTCATCATCATGTCTGTTGAGACCAGGGCAGGCCTCTAAGCTAGTCATAAATGCTTAAATTTGGGAATAACACTGGCTCAAGATGTGTGTTGTGGGTCAGTGGTGGGGACAAGGTCTTGCTCCAGGAGGGACTGGTGTGGAGTCAGTGTCTCTCCTGCATCAAAGGAAGAAATTAAAGAGTTTGTGCTAGGTTTCCCATGGTTTGGGCAAGAAGAGAAGAGGGAGGACTGGTGATCACAGGACTAAGCAGGTAACACTCAAAGATACAGTGTGATGACAAATTCAACTAATCTATTATGAAAACTGAGAGAACAAAAGTGGAGGAGGACCTTCCCCTGCAGGGAATAACTCATGGATCCTTCAGGAGCTGATATCAGCTCACTATGTGTGACCAAACCATGCCCCTGTTGGAACCTAACATCCATGTGATGGGAGGTGGAAGTGGGGCCTTAGGGGAGCATTTAGGTCAGGAGGTGCAGTCTCATGATGGGATAAGGATCTTCATACACCAGGACTGGCAAAGCTCCAGTCTACCCCATGTGAAGTGATGGGGAAAAGACAGCCTAGGACAGGGGCACTCTCCAGACACCACATCTGCCTGCACCTGGACCTCAGACATCCCAGACTTCAGAACTGTGAGAATGAATATCTTGTTTAATCCACCCAGTCTGGAAATGTGGTGACATCACCCAGACACACTAAAACAGTGTCTTTCCACGTTTTTGTCTTTTACAAACTGTTTCCAAGAAAACACTTAATTTATGACAAAAGAGAATAGGAAACCCAAACATGGACTCACTGTCCTCTGCCACCTTCAATGCCCCTGTGCTTAGCAGCTATGCATCACGTTGGTGATACACATTCTTCCTACCACTATGGGGTTCTTTTGACCCATTAGTATCCTGGGATTCCTCCCAATTTACTACCTGAGCAGCACTAACCCAGGCACATCCTCATGGAAGTGGAGGTCCAGGAGTTCAGAATTTCCTGTCTGCTGCTCATCATACTATACAGAATATTCTGGATCAGCCTCCATCCTGCCCTCATCGCTACAGCTATATATCCCTATGACAACATCCACAACTCCTACATCCAAAATGACGTTGATTTTCTACCTCTGAACTTGCAATTCCTGTTCTCACAGAACTCTGAGTGATTTCCTGCATGATCAGAATGATTCAATAAATATCTCTCATGTTCCAGGAATGAGACAAGCTCAGGAACCCTAGTCCAGCATCTTAACTCCTCCTTCCCAAAGCTGTTAGAGCAAACACCTTGTGGAGAATTCCCTCTGTTTTATATGCAGGGATTAAAATGGGGATTCTGGAATTTGATGTCAAAGTCAACTAAATTTATATCCTTCCCAACTCTTATCTCAGTCCTGTGGATTCATTTTGTGTTTGAGTGTATGTTGTACAATTATAAAATTATTTTGCAGTAAGTAATGGTGGCATATGTGGTCCATGCATTGTCCCTAATTAGTACATAGAAAGGAAATCACCTCTCAACATGTGACACGAGCTTTGGGCAGGAGGTTGGGCATCCTTCACAAGGAAAAGAATTTTGGGACTATTATTATCACAACTCTATGTCTTCATGCCATTGAAGAAGATGCACTTTGGATGGTGTGGGCATCTGGCAGTCTCCCTGATGTACAGGATCCCCTCAGGGATGGAAACTGCTGGATCTGGAGACAGAACTGTACTCCTGTCTCATTTGGCAGGGTCAAAGAGACTGACCTGAGAAACCCAAAATTGAGGAGGATCAGACAGGAAACTGGAATTGAAATTCCTTAATCATGGCATTTTCTCTAAGTTTCCCTCTTCCTCTATACAAAAGCCAGTTTTATTTCCTCCTCCAGAATAACATCTTTATGATAGAGTTCACATAGGGTGCTGGGTCTGGGTTCAGAGAGTGTCTGTGGTGTGTGCTGCATGCTCTGTGCTGTCCTGTTTTGGCTGCTATTTCCCCCAGAACAGGCATCCTCACAGGCCCTCCTTGCCAGCAGTGAGCAGTGTGTGGTGCCAGGCCAGTGTGTGGTGTGTTTTAACTGGGTGTGCTCTGGTCTGCTTGTTAAATGAGCCCTGATACCACCTCCACTAGAACTGAGGCCCTGCTGAATTCTCTGGTCTGGAGATGTGGGTGGGCAAGGGTGCAGTCATTCAAGGAAACCATCCGGTGCGACATCAAATAGGTAATAGTAGACCTACTCCATGATCCCGCAACTGTACAACTGGGCATTCACTCTAAGAATACAAAAGTACTAAGATGCCTGGGTAGCTCAGGAGTTGAGTGCATGCCTTCACCTCAGGTCATGTTCCCAATCTGGGGATTGAGTCTCATATCAGGCTCCTGGGAGGAGCCTGTTTCTCACTTTTTGTCACTCTCTTTGTGTCTCCCATGAATAAATAAATAAAATCATTAAAACGAAAAGTATTCTGAGACACCTGGGTGGCTCAGTGGTTGAGCATCTGCCTTTAGCTCATGGCATAATCCCAGAGTCTGGGGATCGATTTCCACATCAGGCTTCCTGCATTTACCCTGCTTCTCCCTCTGCTGTGTCTCTGTCTCTCTCTCTGTGTGTCTTTCTCATGTATAAATAAATAAAGAATTCAAAAAATAAAAGAAAAAAATACAAAAAAAATTCAAAGGGATACATGCACCTGAATTTTTACAGCAGCATCATGTACATTAGTCAAACTATCGAAACTATCCATACATGAAATGAAACCTAATCCATTTGGAACTTGGGGATGGGGGTAGCAAGTATAATGCTAAATGAAGTGAGTCAGTCAAAGTAAGGCAATCACTGTATTATTTCAGTCATGTATTGAATTTAAGAAAGAAAAAAACATGAGCAAATGGGAATAAATTTGATACATAGACCAAGGATATATACAGACAATGCTATAAAACTAGGAATCAATTACTAGAAGGAGTTTAGAAGAAACTCAAAAACATGGAGGTTAAAGGGAATCCTACTAAAAGATGAACAGCTTAACAAGGAAATGAGAAAAGTACTAAAAATATTCTTGCACACCAATGAAATTGAAAGCATATCTATTCAAAACTGTTGCCATACAAAAAGATAGTCTTAAGAGGGAAATACATTGCACCACAAGTTTTCCTCCAACAGTTTGAAGAAGAAAATCAAATAAACAAACTATCCTCACAAGTAAAGGAATTGGAGAAAGAAGAGCAGGTAAACTCTACACCAAGTAGAAGTAGAGATTTAATAAAGATTCTAGCAAAACTCAATGAAATAGAGACTAGATGAACTCTAGAACACATCAATCACACCAGCCTCTGGTTCTTTGAAAGAATTAATAAGGTAGATACACACCTAGCTAGGTAATTAAAAAGAAAAAGCTGAAAGAGGAAGAAGTAGAAAACAAGAAAATATCAATAAAAAGCGAGGAAATTGAGGCTGTTATCAAAATTCTCCCAAGACACAAACACCCAGGGCCTGATGGCTTCCCAGGAGATTTCTTCAGAACATTTAAAGAAGAAATAGGACGGTTAGGACTGAAGCTGCTTCAAACGATAGAGGAAGAAGAACTAGTTCTAAATACCTTCTATGGCGCCAGCATTATCTTGATCCCAATACCAGACAAAAACACCGCCAAAAGGGGAATTATAAACCATTTTTCCTGACAACATGGATGCAAAATTTTCACCAAGATATTAGACAACAAGATCCAATAATACATAAAGACCATTATTAACCGTTACCAGGTGGGATTTGTTCCTGGAATAATGCGGTGGCCCAAAATATGTAAAAAAATCACTGTAATAGGACACATCAATAATAGAAAAGGCAGGGACTCCTGAATGGCTTAGTGGTTTAGAGCCTGCCTTCGGCCCAGAGCATGATCCTGAAGTCCCAGAATTGAGTCCCATGTAGAGTCCCTGCATGGAGCCTGTTCTTCTGCCTGTGTCTCTGACTCTCTCTCTCTCTTTTAAATAACAAATAAATAAATAAATAAATAAATAAATAAATAAATAATAAATAAATAAATAAATGAATAAATAAAATCTTTAAAAAATAATAGAAAAGACAAGACGTATATGGTCCTTTCTCTAAATGCAGAGAACTCATAGGCCAAATTATGGCAGGCATTGCTGAGTAAAATCTTCAATGTAGAGGGTAGAGAAAACATTCTTCAATATCTTACAACTTAATAATTAAACGTTCAAAATGAATCTCATACCAATTGGGGACCAAAGAGTTTAAAAAAATGTTTAGGACATTCAGGAGGACAGCGGAGGTGCACACTCTCACCACTTCTGCTCACAAAAGAAGTATAATTCCTAGAATCAACAATAAGACAACAAAATAAATAAAAAACATTCAAAATGGCAAAGAAGAAATCAAACTCTTCTTCTGTAAAGGACATGATATTTGTATATAAACTCCAAGAAATAACACCTAAAATTTCTATAAATGATATAGCATCTTAGCGACATGGCAGGAGATGAAACCAAGGCATAGAAGACAGCTACATTCCTACACACTAACAAAGATACTGTTAACAGAGAAAAGAGTGTATTGAACTCATTTACAATGGCACCAACCATATGATATATAGGATTAAACCTAACCAATGAGGTCAAGGATCTGTACTTTAAATCTAGAGAATATTATGAAAGAAATTAATGAAGACACAAGAGATGGAGAACATCCAATGCTCATGGATCAGAAGAATAAACATTTTGAAAATCTCTAAGCTACCCAGGACAATCTGGACACTGAATGTGATTCCTGTTAAAATATCACAATATTTCTTCCCAGTGATGGAACAAATAACCCTAATATTTCTACAAAATCAGAAAACATCTCCAATTGCCAGAGTAAGGTTTACAAAGAAAGCCAAAGCTGGGGACATCAGAATGCCTGATTTCAAGCTGTACTACAAAGCTGTGATCATTAAGACAGTCTGGTCCTGGCACAAAAACAGACACAAAGATCAACAGAACAGAAGAGAGAACCCAGAAATGAACCCTTAAATGTACAGTCAATAATCTTTAACAAAATAGGAAAGAATATCCCTTGGGAAAATAAAACAGTCTCAAAAATAATTGGCATGTTGAGAATTGAACAGCCCCTGTAGAACAATTAAAGGGACAAATCTCATATGGAAATAAAGAAGATAAATTCAAAATGGTTAAAAGATCTAAATGTGAGATAACAATGCATCAAAATCTCTGCGAGGAGAAGAGAGGGAACAAAGTTTTTGAACTTAGCCACAGCAATTTCTTGTAAGGCATATCTATAATGGCAAGGGAAGCAAAAGCAAAAATGAATTTTGGGAGCTTCATCAAGATAAAAATGCTCTGCAGAGCAAAGGAATCTGACAAAAGAACAAGAACACAACACATAGAAGGGTAGATGACATTAGCAATTGACATATCAGACAAAGGGCTTTCTATCCAACATGTATAATGAACTTATTAAAATCAACACCCAAGAAACCAGGAATCCAGTCAAGAAATGGGGAGAAAACATGAACAGAAATCTATCCAATAAAACCTACATATGGCCAACAAGTCCATGAAAAAAATGCTCCACATCACTTGCTATCAAGGAAAAACACATCAAAACCGCAATCGTCTGTCATTTTACACCACAGAGAATAGAGAAAATTAATAAGAAAGAAAAATAACAAATGGTGGAAAGGATGTGGAGAAAGGGGAACCCGCTTGCACTGTTGGTGGGAATGTGAACTGGTGAAGCCAATCTGGAAAACTGTGTGGAGTTTCCTCAAAGAGTTAAAAATAGATCTGCCCTAAGACCCAGCAAT
The DNA here is from genome assembly GCF_048418805.1 of Vulpes vulpes. Taxonomy (NCBI): domain Eukaryota; kingdom Metazoa; phylum Chordata; class Mammalia; order Carnivora; family Canidae; genus Vulpes; species Vulpes vulpes. The sequence goes on along the minus strand of NC_132785.1, from coordinate 132,771,122 downwards.
TGCACTGCTGGGGATTTACCCCAAAGATACAGATGCAGTGAAACGGCAGGACACCTGCATCCCAATGTTTATTACAGCCATGTCCACAAGAGCCAAATCCTGGGGTAAGCCACAATGTACTTTGACAGATGACTTGATAAGCATGTACAGTTTATATATAAAAAGGGATATTTCTCAGTCACCAGAAACCATCAATAGCTATTATTTCTTCAAGGTGTACGGAACTACAGGGTATTATGCCAATTAAATAAGTTAATTGGTTTAGGACAATCATCATGGTTTCACTCATATGTGGAATGTAGAAATAGTGAAAGGGATCGTATGGGAAGGAGGAAAACTGAGTGGGGATGAATCAGGAAGAAGACAAACCATGACAGATTCCTATCTCTGGGACTCGAACAAAGGGGTGCAGAAGGGCAGGTGGGTGTTGGAACATGGTCCGTGGGTGGTGGGCACTAAAGAAGGCATGTGATCAGATGAGCACTTGGTGTTACTATATGTTGGCAAATTGAACTTAAATAAAATATTGAATAAATAAATGAAAAATAAATTATTGAAGAGAGACAATATTATGAGCAATAACATGCCAACATATTCAGCAATCTGGAAGAAATGGATGCCTTCCTATAAATGTAGAAACAACTAAATCTGAAACAGGAATGAATGGAAAAGCTGTACAGACCCAAAACTCAGAAATGAAAATTAGATATATTTAGAAGTCTTCCAACAATCAAAAGTCCAAGGACAGATGGCTGCCCATGGGAATGCAACAAGCATTTAAAATGACTTTATACGGGGATCCTTGCGTGGGTCAGTGGTTTAGCACCTGCCTTTGGCCCAGGGTGTGATCCTGGAGTCCTGGGATCGAGTCCCGCATCGGGCTCCCGGCATGGAGTCTGCTTCTCCCTCCTCCCGTGAAAATATTACAAAGATAGAAATTAAATGAAACTTCCAAAGTCATTCTCCAATAGTAGCATTTCCTGGACCTCAAAAACAGAGAAAGATCCAACTGAAAACGGAAATTACAGACTAGTATCCTTGATGGATATGGATGCAACATTCTCACCAAGATCCTAACTAACAGGGTCCAATAGTACAATAATAGGTAATTCATAATGATCAAATTCGCTTAAATTCTGGTCTTCAAGGGAGGTTCAGCATCGGAAAATCAAACAATGGGATTTAACTCATTCATAAAAGAAAAGAAAAGGGCCATTTTGTCCTCTCATCTGAAGCCAAAAAATATTTGTCAGAAAATACTATACTTTCCTCATAAAAACCTTTTGTGATGTAGAGATACGGAGACATTCTTATCACAAAAGCTACCTACCTAAGACACACGAAGGATGTCATCCACAACAGGAAAATTTGAGAGCTTTTCCCCTAAAATCAGGAACAGGACAGGGATGCCCACCATCACCACTGTATTGCACCATAGTACTAGAAGTCCTAGCTTCAAAAATCAGACAACAAACAGATTTAAAAGTCTTCTAAGTCATCCAAGAAAAAAATAAACTTTCACTCTTCACACATGACACAATAATTTAAATTCAAATCTCAAAGATTCCTTTGAAACAATTGCTAGACCTGATACCGGAATTCAGCAAAATCAGAGCATGGAAAATCAATACAAGAAAGACAGTGGCTTTTCTATATAGGGCAAATGAAACAGAAAAAAAGAAAATCAAGGACTGGATGTAATTTATAATTGCACCATAAATAATCAGATAATGAAGAAAAATCCTAAGCAAAGAGGTATGAATGGATAGACTAAACATTCCAGAACACTTATGAAAGACAGTATGGAAGACACAAGAGTATAGAAAATATTATTTTCATAGATTAGAAGAATGAATATTGATAAAATACTTATGCTTCCAGAGAAAGCTACACATTCAAAGCCATCCGTATAAATATATCACCAGGATTGTTTACAGATCTAGAGCAAACCATCAGAAAATTTTAGGGAACCAAGAACCTCAAATATCCAAAGCAATCCTGTTAAAGTAAAGCAAACCTGGAAACGTACTGATTCTGGTTGTCAAGGTAAATTACAACTTTGTGATCATCAGGATATTATGGTACTGGCACAAATTCAGAAAAGTTGGAGAACCCAGAAATGGACCATGAAATCTAAGGTTAAAAAATCTTGACAAAGCAGGGAAAAATATGCAATGGAAAAAGAAAGTCTCTTGAACAAATTGTGTGGGGAATGTTGGGGAGACACATGCAGAAGAATGAAAGTGGACCCTTTTCTTACATCATTCACAACAATGGACTCAAAGTTGATGAAAGACCTGAAAGTCAGTCAGGAAACCATCACAATCCTCAGAAGAACACAGGCAGCATCTTTTCTACCTCGGCTGCAACAACTTCTAGATGTGTCTCCAGAGTCAAGAGAAAGAAAAGGAAAATGAACCATGGCGATTTCATCAAAGAAAGAACATTTTCACAGCAAAGCAATCATGCAGTGTAATTAAAAGGGAACCTACAGAATCGTAGAAGATATTTTGTAAAGTCTTATCAGATTAAAGGCTCAAATTCAAATAGAAAATGAACTTATCATTCACATAGGGAATATAAATAATAGTGAAAGGGAATATAAGGGAAGGGAGAAGAAATGTGTGGGAAATATCAGAAAGGGCGACAGAACATCAAGACTCCTAACTCTGGGAAATGAACTAGGAGTGGTGGAAGGGGGGGAGGGCTGGGGGTGGGGGTGAATGGGTGACAGGCACTGAGAGGGGCACTTGACGGGATGAGCACTGGATGTTATTCTGTATGTTGGTAAATTGAACACCATTAAAAATTAATTTATTAAAAAATAATAAAAAAATATAAAATGAACTTATCAAGCTCAACAGCCACCAGTATCTCCAATCACAACTGGGCAGAAATTCTGAACAGACTTCCTGTCCTGTCCTGAGATCCCGCATCACACCATATATTAGGGACCTCCTCTATATGCAAGAGGAAATTCTTTTGCTCTTCTAGATCTGCTATATATCAAAAGAAATATTAGAACAAAGAATCTGACAGAAAAGAGGGTAAGCTTTTATGCCCCTAAGTTGAAGATTTACATAGTAATTAGGCAATAATAAAATAAAAGATATTAATATCATTCAACAGGAAGAAAAATAATTTGATTGTATATGATATTGTTGTATAAATGGTGAATGAGGACAAACCTTACAAAAAAGACTTGAAGTTAGTAATGAGCTCAGGGAAAATACAGGATATAAAACCAACATATACAATAAAGCTCATTTTTACCCACTAACAACAAATTATCACTATACAATTTAAAAAACAATCTCCTTTACACTAGTATCAAAAATACATATTTATGATTAAACTTAAGGAGATAAAATACTTTTTAAAAATGACCTATATTAATGATAGAGTTTTTAAAAGGCACAAAGGCAAAGATAAATACTTAGAAGGATTAGAACATCTTAAATCCACTGTATCACCAAAAGAAAGTGATCTACAGTTGTGAAGTAATGCTTGTATATAACTTGTAAAGAATTGATCAGAGTCTGGAGCTGACTATATAGTCAGAGGTTATGCAAATTGGGCCCACCCTCCACTGATTAAACCAGCCCATCCCTGACCCTGCAGCTGGGAGAGGAGCCGCAGCCCCAGGATCCCCAGGTGATCCCATTCAGTGCTCACGACACAACACAGAAAAGCCACCATGGAGTCTGTGCTCAGCTGGGTTTTCCTTGTCACTATTTTAAAAGGTAATTCCTGGAGAACAAGGGACTGTGAGTCTGTGAGTAGAGGTGAGTGAGAGAAACAAGTGATGTGGGGCTGTTTCCTGACCAGGATATATTGTGTCTGCAGGTGTCCAGGGTGAAGTGCAGCTGGTGGAGTCTGGGGGAGACCTGGTGAAGCCTGGGGGATCCCTGAGGCTCTCCTGTGTGGCCTCTGGATTCACCTTCAGTAGCTACTACATGCACTGGGTCCGCCAGGCTCCAGGGAAGGGGCTGCAGTGGGTCGCATACATTAACAGTGGTGGAAGGAGCAAAAACTACGCAGACGCTGTAAGGGCCGATTCACCATCTCCAGAGACAACGCCAAGAACACGCTGTATCTGCAGATGAACAGCCTGAGAGCCGAGGACACGGCTGTGTATTACTGTGCGGGTGACACAGTGAGGCGACCTCAGTGTGAGCCCAGACACAAACCTCCCTGTAGAAGGGTATCCCGACCACCCGGGTGTGCACACTCCTCACCACTTCTGTCATGAAGGCCCAGGAGCAGGTGCAGATGGAGGTTCTGGGCAGGTTTCTTCTTGGGTTCTGGGCTTCCTCTCCATGGAGCAGTTTCCCCCAGGGAGTCTCTCTGAACACTTGGTTATGTGTTTCCCTCTTCAGTCTCTTTCGTAGAGACTTAGAAATTCAACTATAGTACCTGTACTTACTTATACTTAATGTTTCCTGACCCGAAATATTCATCTATTACAAAGAACTCCATTCACATCATCTGAACATTTTCATGAGTCCTCGTCATGCTCACTGTGGATCAGAGGACCCCAAGCTAATATGCTGTCTTGCACATCATGGTTTAGAGGAATCCCCAATCAGCAGAAGAGAAAGACATTCTACACAAATGTTAATAATGGCCTGGGAGTGAGAGAGATTCCCAGCATGACATGGTAGGGATGTGGATGCAGAGATGATTCACACACACACACAATCAGTAGAGTATAAGGTTTAATCATCTTCATCTTCATGTCAGATGAGAGGCAGGCAGGCCTCTCATCACGTCATAAATGCCTGGATGATGCCGGGAGGTACACTCACTTAGGGTGTGTTTTGTGGGTCAGTGTTGGGGATGGGGTCCTGCTCCAGGAGCGGCTTGTTTGGAGTTAGTGTCCCAACTGCTTCTAAGGAGGGAACTCCTGGGTTATTGTTTGATTTATTATCCTTTGGATGGAGGAGAGGCATGTGGATGTAACATCAGAGAGCTAGTAGGCAATAAAGAATGCACATGGTGTGAGGAATAATTTCACTAAATAAGTATCAAACTGGAAGACCAAAGGAAAGACTTGGTCATTCCCAATAGACAAATTTCTGAATCCCACGGAAAGGAGATGAATAATATATGGAAGAATCATGAAACACAAAATGACAATACAAATAGGCCTAGATCCTACCAGGTCTTAGATGGAGGCTGTCCTCTCCCCAGGGTCACCAGCTGGTACTGAAGGTCATGTGTCCTCCGTGTGCTCAGACACCAGAAGCTTCTACTGGATCCATGAGGATACTGAAGGTTAGGAGCTTGATTGAAGGGTCTTCCCCCTCCAGGGAATAACTCGTGAATCCTTCAGGTGCTGACGTCAGCTCATTGTGTGTGACCTCTACCATCCCCATGTTGGCATCTAATGCCCATGAGATCAGGGGAGGAGGTGGGGCCTTAGGGTATCACTTGGGTCAGGAGGTGCAGCTTCATGATAGGATCAGGGCCCTTATAAACCAGGACTGGGAAAGCTCCCTGCACCCTGGCCCCATGTGAGGTGATGCGGAAAGGACGGGTTAGGACGTGGGTGTTCTCCAGACGGCACACCCGCACCTGGACCTCAGACACCCCAGATTCCAGAACTGTGAGAATGAGTGTCTGTTGTTTGATCTGCCCAGTCCATGTAGGATGTTCCAGCAGGGTCACAGGCTAATCTCCACTTATTTTTCTTTGTTAAGTTGAATTTAGCAGGGCAGGGCAGGGCAGGAGGGCAGAGGAGTAGGGATCTCAAGTCACCTGTCCCCATCAACTTACCTAGGTAACTTTTAATTTTTTTTTAATGTATGATAGTCACAGAGAGAGAGAGAGAGAGGCAGAGACACAGGCAGAGGGAGAAACAGGCTCCATGCACCGGGAGCCCGATGTGGGACTTGATCCCGGGTCTCCAGGATCACGCCCTGGGCCAAAGGCAGGCGCTAAACCCCTGCGCCACCCCGGGATCCCACCTAGGTAACTTTTAAATCATCCTCAAAAACTACTAATCCCTCTAGATATTTATTTTTTTAATAATAAATTTATTTTTTATTGGTGTTCAATTTGTGAACATACAAATAACACCCAGTGCTCATCCCATCATGTGCCCCCCTCAGTGCCCATCAACCATTCACCCACACCACCCACCCTCCTCCCCTTGCACCACCCCTAGTTCATTTCCCAGAGTTAGGAGTCTTTATATTCTGTCTCCCTTTCTGATATTTCCCACCCATTTCTTCTCCCTTTCCTTCTATTCCATTTCAATATTATTTATATTTCCCAAATGAATGAGACCATAAAATGTTTGTCCTTCACTGATTGACTTACTTCATTCAGCATAACACCCTCCAGTTCCATCCATGTTGAAGCAAATGGCGGGTATGTGTCATTTCTAGTGACTGAGTAATATTCCATTGTATACATAGACCACATCTTCCTCATCCATTCGTCTTTCGATGGACACCGAGTCTCCTTCCACAGTTTGGCTATTGTGGACATTGCGGCTAGAAACATCGGGGTGCAGGTGTCCCGGCGTTTCATTGCATCTGTATCTTTGGAGTAAATCCCCAACAGTGCAATTGCTGGGTCATAGGGCAGGTCTATCTATAACTCTTTGAGGAACCTCCACACAGTTTTCCAGAGTGGCTGCACCAGTTCACATTCCCACCAACAGTGCAAGAGGGTTCCCTTTTCTTCGCATCCTCTCCAACATTTGTGGTTTCTTGCTTTGTTAATTTTCCCCATTCTTACTGGTGTGAGATGGTATCTCATTGTGGTTTTGATTTGTATTTCCTTGATGGCAAGGGATGCGAAGCATTTTCTCATGTGCTTATTGGCCATGTCTATGTCTTCCTCTGTGAGATTTCTGTTCATGCCTTTTGCCCATTTTATGATTGGATTGTTTGTTTCTTTGGTGTTTACTTTAATAAGTTCTTTATAGATCTTGGAAAATAACCCTTTATCTGATACGTCATTTGCAAGTATCTTCTCCCATTCTGTAGGTTATCTTTGAGTTTTGTTGACTGTATACTTTGCTGTGCAAAAGCTTCTTATCTTTTTGAAGTCCCAATAGTTCATTTTTGCTTTTGTTTCTTTTGCCTTCATGGATGTATCCTGCAAGATTATTGTGGCCGACTTCAAAAGGTGTGTTACCTGTGTTCTCCTCTAGGATTTTGATGGAATCTTGTCTCACATTTAGATCTTTCATCCATTTTGAGTTTATCTTTGTGTGTGGTGCCAGAGAGTGGTCTAGTTTCATTCTTCTGCATGTGGATGTCCAATTTTCCCAGCACCATTTACTGAAGAGTCTGTCTTTCTTCCAGTGGTTAGTCTTTCCTCCTTTATCGAATATTAGTTTAACAAAATATTGTTGGTCCAATTCTGGGTATTCTATTCTGTACCATTGATCTATGTGTCTGTTCTTGTGCCAGTAGCACACTGTCTTGATGACTACACCTTTCTAGTACAATCTGAAATCTGGCATTGTGATGGCCCCAGCTATGGTTTTCTTTTTTAAAATTCCCCTGGATATTCCGGGTCTTTTCTGATTCCACACAAATCTTAAAATAATTTGTTCTAACTCTCTGAAGAAATTCCATGGTATTTTGATAAGGATTGCATTAAATGTGTAAATTTCCCTGGTTAACCAAAAAGGAGAATTATAGACCAATATCCCTGATAAACATGGATGCAAAAATTCTCAACAAGATGCTATCCAATAGGATCCAACAACACATTAAGAAAATTATTCACCGTGACCAAGTATGATTTATTCTCGGGACACAAGTCTGGTTCAACATTTGTAAATCAATCAATGTGATTCATAATATCAGCAAGCGAAAAACCAAGAACCATATGATCCTCTCATTAGATGCAGAGAAAGCATTTGACAAAATACAGCATCCATTCCTGATCAAAACTCTTCAGAGTGTACGGATAGAGGGAACATTCCTCAACATCTTAAAAGCCATCTATGAAAAGCCCACAGCAAATATTATTCTCAATGGGGAAGCACTGGGAGCCTTTCCCCTAAGATCAGGAACAGGACAGGGATGTCCACTCTAACTACTGCTATTCAACATAGTACTGGAAGTCCTAGCCTCAGCAATCAGACAACAAAAAGACATTAAAGGCATTCAAATTGGCAAAGAAGAAGTCAAACTCTCCCTTGTCGCTGATGACATGATACTATACATAGAAAACCTAAAAGCATCCACCTCAAGATTGCTAGAAATCATACAGCAATTTGGCAGCATGGCAAGATCCAAAATCAATGCCCAGAAGTCAGTGGCATTTCTATACACCAACAATGATACTGAAGAAAGAGAAATTATGGAGTCAATCCCATTTACAATTGCACCCAAAAGCATAAGATACCTAGGAATAAACCTAACCAAAGAGGTAAAGGATCTATACCCTAAAAACTATGGAACACTTCTGAAAGAAATTGAGGAAGACACAAAGAGATGAAAAAATATTCCATGCTCATGGATTGGCAGAATTAATATTGTGAAAATGTCAATGTTACCCTCTTGATATTTTTTTTTATTTATTTTTTTCCCTCTTGATATTTAAAGAGAGAACAGCTGGAAAGCTACAAGCTACATAGGTTTCCCTTCTAACAAGGTAGGAAGGCTGCAAAAAGTAAATATAAAGACTTAAGTGGTGACAGGTCCCCTGCAGAGCTGGGCTAAGTTTGGCCGTTAGAGCTCCTGGGAGAGAAAATCCCATTCCCAGAGAAGCAGGAAATTTAAGCATCCTTACCGAATTCTTCCCAAATGGAAAGGCACTTTAGCAAGAAACTTGGACAGACTTATCAGGGGGCACTGGAGCCTCCATTTTCAAGGGTCATTAATAGGGCAGATACACCAGTGCTGTGGGCCTATCTCAGTAACGGGCTAAAGCCTCCTTGGTACTTCTGGTCCGAGGCAGCTGCACCCTGGTTCTTCAGGAGCTGTGGCCCCGGGACCCTGATTCCAGCAGCACAGGCCCCGCAGCCCAGGAAGCAGAGCTGGAGCAGCCTTGGGTCCTCTTCTTCCCCAGGTAAGGTGGAGGCGGCTAGGGCCCAGGGCAGTGAGTATGCTCCTGCCCCAGGGCGCCCTGAGCTCTACAGGTCTGTGCCCCCCTCCCCGCCCTGGGAGCATCCAGGCCCCTGCAGACTGGGAGCTGCAGTAGTTACTGTGGGAGCTGACTCCAGGCCAGGGGAGCTGGCCCCGCCAGTGTGATTGGTCCTCCCGGTGTCAGCCTATGCCTGGGATGGAGCACGGCTGCCAGGAAGCAGGTGCCTCACAGGATAAGCAGCTCCCCCTGAGCCCAGCAGCCAGATGGGGACAGGGCATCCCCCCAAGGTGCACACACCTGAGACTCAGCACAGCAGGCCCCTTCCCCAGAGGACCAGCTGGCAGGACAAGGGAAGAGCAAGTTGTTGACTGGGAGGACTGGAAAGCTCCAGGGGAAGTCGAGGGATTTACAGTATATAGAACCAGAGGGAACCCCTCCTTCCCCCCCCCCTTTTTGCCATACAACTCAATTTGTATGAGACTGTAAATTTCCAATTTTTTCCCTGTCTCACCTTAACTACAATGTTTTACCACCTCTTCCTTTTCAAGTTTCGTCCTTTTTGACTTTCATATTTCTACAATTACAGGAACTGGATATATTTTCCACTTCTAGATTCCCTTTGACATACCCAACATAATATTGGGAGATATACAAGATATGTTTTTTTGTTTTATTTTGTGTTTTTTGTTTCTCTGCCTCATTTTGTTCTACAATGGCAGAACTTAATACCTTCTAAAACATGACTAGTATGCACCCAGTACCCAGTGGTATACCATGCTAGTTCATTCTGTGAGATTCCTCATTCCCATTATTTCCCCTCTTGTATCACACATATGTTCAGTTGTCAATGTTGGGCCTCTCTACAAGTATTTCTGGTTTATATAAATTTGGGACTGAACATATTCTAACATACAGAACTTCATATGCTCAGAAACAAGAGGTTCACACTCTAGAACCACTCAGGTAGATTACATCATCCCTCCACTTCAACATTGTCACCACCACAATCTCCCAGTCCCCCCTTTTCCTTCTTCCTTTTTTTTTCACTCTTCTTAGGATTCTTAGCCTTTTATTTTTTAATACTTTGTTTTAAATTTCTTCTTCACTTTATGGTACTTTTGTTTTATTTTGTTCTGATCTTTGTTTTCAATTTCTGGTCTCTGACCTCGGCAGAATCATGTGGGTGAAATTTACTTAGGTCTGGGTTCATATTCTTGACAAAACCCAGTCATACAACCACTCTGCACTGAGTAAAATGACTACAAGGAAGAACTCAACACAAAAGAAAGAATCAAAAGCAGTACTCTCTGCCACAGTTACAGATTTTGGATTACAATTTGATATCAGAAAGCCAATTCACAAGCACAATTATAAAGCTAATGGTGGCTCCGGAGAGAAGCATAAAGGATTCAAGAGATTTCATGACTGCAAAATTAAGATGTAATCCGGCTGAAATTAAAAATCAATTAAAAGATATGCAATCCAAACTGGAGGTCCTAATGACAAGGGTTAACAAGGTAGAAGAACGAGTGAATGACATAGAAGGCAAGTTTCTGGCAAGGAGAGAAACTGAGGAAAATAGGGAAAAACAATTAAAAGATCATGAGGATAGGTTAAGAGAAATAAATGACAGCCTCAGAAGGGAAAATCTACATTTAACTGGAGTTCCTGAGGGCGCCAAAAGGGACAGATGTCCAGAATATGTATTTAAACAAATCATAGCTGAGAACCTCCCTAACTTTGGAAGGGAAACAGGCATTCAGATCCAGGAAAGAGAGAGATCCCTCCCTAAAATCAATAAAAACCACTAGACACCTCGACATTCAATAGTGAAACATGCAAATTCCTAAGATAAAGAGAAGATCCTTAAAGCAGCAAGAGACAAGAGATCCCTAACTTTTATGGGATTTCAAACACATGGAGGTTAAGGACCATCCTGTTGAAAGATGAACGGGTCAACCAGGAAATTAGGGAATAATTCAAAAGAATCATGGAAACTAATGAGAATGAAGATATAATCATTCAAAATCCTTGGGATACAGCAACAGCAGTCCTTTTTTTTTTTAAAGAATTATTTTTATTTATTTATGATAGTCACAGAGAGAGAGAGAGGCAGAGACACAGGCAGAGGGAGAAGCAGGCTCCATGCACCGGGAGCCGGACGTGGGACTCGATCCCGGGTCTCCAGGATCATGCCCTTGGCCAAAGGCAGGCGCTAAACTGCTGCGCCACCCAGGGATCCCAGCAACAGCAGTTCTGAGGGGGAAATACATTGCAACACAAGAATCCATCCAAAAACTGGAAAGAACTCAAATACCAAACAAAAGGCAAGCTGCCCAGGATATCAAAGTAAAGGAAGAACAGGAACTGCAAGATATCCAGTCTCAGTCAAAAGAACAACTCAATTGTTACACATAAATGTTTGCCAGAGTGTTATGGCCAATGAATTTGCAGCTCTGAGAATTCATCAGAAAGCTGCTCTACAGTACAGATGTGTACTCCACCAAACAAACAAATGTAGAAGTACAAACACTTCACTGTCTGTCTCAAGCTGCTGGGATGTATTTCTAGGAAAACATTCGCACAGGTCAATTTTTTTCTTTAGAGCAGATATTGGAAGCCTCATGTTAGCCATTTTAAAATTTTTTTTTTTAATTTTATTTATGATAGTCACACAGAGAGAGAGAGAGAGAGGCAGAGACACAGGCAGAGGGAGAAGCAGGCTCCATGCACCGGGAGCCCGATGTGGGATTTGATCCCGGGTCTCCAGGATCGCGCCCTGGGCCAAATACAGGCGCTAAACCGCTGCGCCACCCAGGGATCCCACGTTAGCCATTTTAAAAGGCAACACTTTGACAAAATGATTGTTGATCTTTCTGAAATTTGTGGCATGTTCATGTTTATTGGTAGAGCGATCCTACCAAGAGGGGCCATGGGACTATGTCATATTCCTTGAGAGGGACGGAGAATGTGCCACCATCAAGGAATGTGACCATCAATTCACATATGCTATCCGTCCTCAAGTTAATTTACATACATAGGGAATAAAATGGAATGGGGGTGGGGGTTCCATTTCTGACAGCTGACATTTATTAAACTTTGGCTCAAAGATCATGTGATTTTACAATTGGATTTTTTTAATTAACTGATTTCTCTTTTCCTTAAGTCCAGGACACATTAGTCTCCTGATCCAATGAGAAATATATTTTTCAATAATGTTGAAGGGATCTACTGTGAATCTACTACACCTACCATTGAAGAAGTTGGATTCTGACTCATTGACAAGCTTTCCAAAATGAATTTTATAATAGATTTCCTTGAATAAACTGGCCCAGTTGTCATTCTTCTTCCTGGGAAATAAATGTCAGCTCTGCCATAATAAGTATTTGTTTTAAATTTCTAAGAATTCATTTTACAGCAGGAGTCCCAAAATCCTTCATAAACTTTTTTCCACAATTGTTTTTCTTAATTAAGAAGTGTTACCTTATTAAAATGACCACCATTCTTCTCCCATTCTGTAGGTTGTCTTTTAGTTTTGTTGACTGTATCCTTTGCTGTGCAAAAGCTTCTTATCTTGATGAAGTCCCAATAGTTCATTTTTGCTTTTGTTTCTTTTGCCTTTGTGGATGTATCTTGCAAGAAGTTACTGTGGCCGAGTTCAAAGAGGGTGTTGCCTGTGTTCTCTTCTATGATTTTGATGGACTCTTGTCTCACATTTAGATCTCTCATCCATTTTGAGTTTATCTTTGTGTATGGTGAAAGAGAGTGGTCCAGTTTCATTCTTCTGCATGTGTATGTCCAATTTTCCCAGCAGAATGGGAGAAGATATTTGCAAATGACGTATCAGATAAAGGGCTAGGTTCCAAAATCTATAAAGAACTTATTAAACTCAACACCAAAGAAACAAACAATCCAATCATGAAATGGGCCAAAGACATGAAGAGAAATCTCACAGAGGAAGACATGGACATGGCCAACATGCACATGAGAAAATGCTCTGCATCACTTGCCATCAGGGAAATACAAATCAAAACCACAATGAGATACCACCTCACACCAGTGAGAATGGGGAAAATTAACAAGGCAGGAAACAACAAATGTTGGAGAGCATGCGGAGAAAAGGGAACCCTCTTACACTATTGGTGGGAATGTTAACTGGTGCAGCCGCTCTGGAAAACTGTGTGGAGGTTCCTCAAAGAGTTAAAAATAGACCTGCCCTATGACCCAGCAATTGCACTGTTGGGGATTTACCCCAAAGATTCAGATGCAATGAAACGTCGGGACACCTGCACCCCGATGTTTCTATCAGCAATGGCCACAATAGCCAAACTGTGGAAGGAGCCTCGGTGTCCATCGAAAGATGAATGGATAAAGAAGATGTGGTTTATGTATACAATGGAATATTACTCAGCAATTAGAAACGACAAATACCCACCATTTGCTTCGACATGGATGGAACTGGAGGGTATTATGCTGAGTGAAATAAGTCAATCGGAGAAGGACAAACAGTGTATGTTCTCATTCATTTGGGGAATATGAATAATAGTGAAAGGGAATATAAAGGAAGGGAAAAGAAATGTTGGGAAATATCAGGAAGGGAGACAGAACATAAAGACTCCTAACTCTGGGAAACGAACTAGGGTTGGTGGAAGGGGAGGAGGGCGGGTGTTGGAGGGGAATGGGGGACGGGCACTGAGGTGGACACTTGATGGGATGAGCACTGGGTGTTTTTCTGTATGTTGGTAAATTGAACACCAATAAAAATTAATTAAAAAAAATAAATAAAAAATGTTAAAAAAAATGACCACCATTCTAAACCATTTTTATGTGATCTGAACAGAATGTTTACAGTTTCGTACCAACTAAAAACCTAATTTACAAATAGACCACAGACCTCCTCCTACTTTTATAGGCTTGAATACTTAAGTAATTTAAATTATAGTTGGTATTTACTTCATTTTTAAAATCTAAATCTTTCCTAGAATAATAAAATTTCAATATTCAGCAAAAAACCCCTGTTTGAGTTTAAGCCATTTTCAAAAGAAACTTGCCTTCTAAATCATTGCGTTCCAGAACATTAAGTGATTATAGGTATTGGGTATTAGTGATGATGCATTTTGTTGTTCTTTATGAAATGATACATATGTCTGTTGGGTGCATCAGTGCTTCTTAAAGGGGCCGCATAATATAGGGTTAACTATGTATATTCATGTTAACAATTAACTTGTAGTTTGGCTGTTTCCTGGATTTTAAAACATATACATGTGCAGAAATGTATTAAAATGAAAGGAAGCATACCTTTATCACGATGCTATTTAAATTTAACATCAAGTATAATATTTCATTTGGATTCTTCTTGTTCTTGTTAATGCCTAAAAATGCTTATTTGGATCATCACCTTTTTTTGATTGGGAGAAGCTCTCTTCTGTGTAGAACAGTTGTTCCAGAATATCTTGTTTTGCCTTCCCATTGCATGACAAAATTAAATATTTTTTTCCAGGAGTGGAGGTGCTGTTAGAGTCCAGTGTTCTAGAGGAGGCAGTGTCTCAGGCCTAATTTTACTTTTCTAATTCTGGTAGCTATTACCAGGAATTTCTGAAAGCTTTGTTTAAGTAGTCTAATATTTTCTATGTAAAGAGCATTAAATTTTGCTATTTATACATTTTTGTAACCTAACAGCGAATCAATATTTTCAATCAGTGCCAAGGGCTTCCTGTAGTCCTATTCAAGTATTACAATAAATATTTGTAGATAATAGTCAAAAAATAATAGAGGAGACAAGGAGGGACACCTGGGTGGCTCAGTGGATTAGTGCCTGCCTTTGGCCAATGGCGTGATCCTGGAATCCCAGGATCGAGTCCAACATCAGGCTCCCTGCATGGAGCCTGTTCGCCATCTGCCTGTGTCTCTAACTCATTCTCTCGCTCTTGCTCATACTCTCTCTGTCTCTCATGAATAAATAAATAAAATCCTTAAAAAATAATAGACAGCATTCCCTTCTTTTTTGTATGATTAAAGAAAGGTTATGATCAAATGATTAGTTCATTTACATTCACCTGTAGCAATTACATGAGAATTTGAATTTTGTCGTGTTTGGGTTTGTTCATTCCTATGAATGATGGTGCAGTTAGGTGAGTTTTTGTGTTATGGTACCCAAACTCACCATATTGTCCTCTTTAATCTTTGAGGGTTTCTTTTTTTTTTTTAATGTTTTTTTTAAATTTTCTTTTTATTATTTATTTATGATAGTCAAAGAGAGAGAGAGAGAGGCAGAGACACAGGCAGAGGGAGAAGCAGGCTCCATGCACCGGGAGCCCGATGTGGGATTCGATCCCGGGTCTCCAGGATCACGCCCTGGGCCAAAGGCAGGCGCCGAACCGCTGCGCCACCCAGGGATCCCCTCTTTGAGGTTTCAATAAAAATTGTTCACTCAAAAAATATATAAAAGACAATACTTATATGGTCCTCTCACTAGATGCAGAGAACTCTTAGGCCAAATTACAGCAGGCATTCCTGATTAAAACTCTTCAAAGTAGAAGGTAGAGGGAACATGCTTCAATATCTTAAAGCCATCTATGAAAAGTTCACAGTGAATCTTATACTCAACGGGATTCAAAGAGCTTGTCCTTAAATTCAAGAAGACAGCACAGATGCGGGCCCTCAACAATTCGGCTCACAAAAGAAATAGAATTCGTATAATCAACAATCAGACAACAATATAAAAGGCATTCAGAGTGGCAAAGATGAATTTGAACTCTCCCGCTTTGCAGAGTACATGATATTTGTATATAAACTCCAACAGATACCACCTAAAATTTCTAGAAATGACATAGCAACTTAGGGACGTGGCAGGAGACAAAACAAGCATAGAAGGCAGCTGCATTTCTACACAGTAACAATGATACTGATAAAAGAGAAATTAGGGTATTAAACTCATTTACAATGGATGCAACCATAAGATACCTAGGAATAGACCTAACCAATGAGGTAAAGGATCTGTCCTTAAATCTAGACAACACTTATGAAAGAAATTAATGAAGACACAAAGAGATGGAGAAACATTCTGTGCTCAAGGATCAGAAGAATAAACATTGTGAAAATGTCTGTGCTACCCAGGGAAATCTAGATACTGAATGCAATTTCTATCAAAATACCACAAGCTTTCTTCCCAGTGATGGAACAAATAATCTGAAGATTTCTATAAAATCAGAAAAGAGCTCCAATAGCCAGAGTAAGGTTGAGAACGAAAACCAAAGCTGGGGCATCAGAATGCCTGATTTCAAGCTGTACTGCAAAGCTTTTATCATTAAGACGGTGTGGTACTGGCAAAAAAACAGACACACAGATCAATACAACAGAATAGAGGACCCAGAAATGGACCCTCAAACATACGGTATATAATCTACAATAAAATAGGAAAGAATGTGCCCTGGGAAAATAAAGCATTCTCAAAAATAATTGGCATGGGGAGAATTGAACAACCCCTATAGAAGAATTAAAGTAGACCATTCTCTTATACCAGACAAGAAGATAAAGTCAAAATGGTTAAAAGTTCTAAATATGAGACAACAATCCATCAAAATCTCTAGGAAGAGAAGAGAGAGAACAACGTTTTGGAACTTAGCCATAGCAATTTCTTGCAAGGCATATGTATAATGAAAAGGGAATCAGAAGCAAAAATATATTTTGGGAGCTCAATCGAAACAAAAATGTTCTGCAGAGCAAAGGAAACCCTCCACAAAACTAAAACACATCATACAGAAGGGTAGATTATATTAGTAAATGACATATCAAACAGCTTGTAACCAACATCTATAAAGAACTTATCAAATTCAACACCCAAGAAACAAGGAATCCAGTCAAGACACGGGGAGAAATCATGAAGAGAAATATCTCCGAATAAGACCTACATATGGCAAACAAGTCCATGAAAAAAATGCTCCACATCACTATCAGGGAAAAGCACATCCAAACACATTCACTTGCCACTTCACAACACAGAGAATAGTGAAATTAATAAGAAAGAAAACAACAAATTTTGGAGAGGATGTGGAGAAAGGGGAACACTCTTGCACTGTTGGTGGGAATGTGAACTAGCGCAGCCACTCTGGAAAACTGTGTGAAGGTTCCTCAAAGACTTAAAAATAGATCTGCCCTACAACCAACAATAATACTCTTGGGGATTTACCCCAAAGATACAGACACAGGGAAATGGTAGAACACATGCACCCCAAGGTTTATAGCAGCCAAGTCCACAAGAGCCAAATTCTCCAAGAACCCACGATGTCCTTTGGCAGATGAATTGATAAACATGCCACAGTTTATATGTACAAAGTAATATTTCTCAGTCATCAGAAAGGATCAGTAGCTACCATTTTCATCAACGTGTATGGAACTACAGGGTATTATGCCAATGAAATAAGTCAATCAAAGGACAATCATCATAGATCACTCCTATGTGGAATATAAGAAATAGTGAATAGGATCATAATGGAAGGAGAGAAAATGTGTGGGGATAAATCAGAGTGGAAGACAAACCATGAGAGACTCCTACCTCTGGGACTGGGACATAGGGTTGCAGAAGGAGAGCTGTGTGGTGGGACATGGTACCTGGGTGATGGGCACTAAGGAATGCACGCGATGAGATGAGCACTTGGTGTTACTAAATGCTAGCAGATTGAACTTAATTGAAATCTTGAATAAATAAATGAAAAATAAATTATTAAAGAGAGAGAACATTATGAGCAATGACATGCCAATGAATTCAGCAATCTGGAAGAAATGGATGCCTTCCTATGAATGTAGAAACAACTAAATCTGAAACAGGAATGGATAGAAAAGCAGTACAGACCCAAAACCAAGAAATTAAAACCAAACATATTTAAATTATTCTAACAATCAAAATTTGGGGCAGATGGCTGCCCATGGGAATGCACAAGCATTTAAAATTTATTAATGCCTATCCTGAAAATGTTCCAAAAAATAGAAATTAAAGGAAACTTATAAGTTCATTTTCTGAGGGTAGCATTTCCTTGACCTCAAACGCAGACAAAGATCCAACTGAAAAGGAGAATTACTTACTAATATCCTTGATGGATATGGATGTGAAATTGACACAAAGATCCTAAGAAACAGGATCCAACAGTATATCAATAGGAGAATTCACCATGACCAAATGGGCTTCATTTCTGGTCTGCAAGGGTGGTTCAGCATCTGCAAATCAAACAATGGGATTTGAGCCATTAATAAAAGAAAAGATAAGGACTATTTTGTCCTCTCAACTGATGTCCAAAAACATTTGGCAAAAGAAATTATACTTTCTTGATAAAAACATGTTGCTGTGTAGAGATAGGGAGACATACTCTACATCATAAAAGCCATTTATAGAAGACACATGGAGAATGTCATCCTCAATGGAAAACTTGAGAGCTTTTCCCCTAAGATCAGGAACAGGACAGGGATGCTCACCATCACCACTGTTCTTCACCATAGTGCTAGAAGTCCTAGCCACATAATTAGAAAACAAAGATAAGTAAAAGTCATTCCAATAAGCAAAGAAAAAATCAAACTTTCACTCTTCACACACAAGATACTTTAAGTTCAAATCCCAAAATTTCGTTGAAAAAATTGCTAGAACTGATACCGGAATTCAGCGAAATCTGAATTGTATTGTAAAATCAATACAAGGAAGTCATTGGATTTCCATATACTGCAAATGAAACAGAAAAATAGAAAATCAAGGAATTGATGCAATTTATAATTGCAACAGAAATCATCATATAATGACGAAAAATCCTAAGCAAAGAGGGATGGATGTATAGACTAAACATTCTGATTGCTGAGGCGAGGACTTTGGTGAATATCAGTGGTGAGAGTGGACATCCCTGTCTTGTTCCTGATCTTAGGGGAAGGCTCCCAGTGCTTCCCCATTGAGAATGACATTTGCTATGGGCTTTTCGTAGATGGCTTTTAAGATGTTGAGGAATGTTCCCTCTATCCCTACGCTCTGAAGTGTTTTGATCAGGAATGGATGCTGTATTTTGTCAAATGTTTTCTCTGCATCTAAAGAAAGGATCATATGGTTCTTGGTTTTTCTCTTGCTGATATGATGAATCACATTGATTGTTTTACGAGTGTTGATCCAGCCTTGTGTCCCGGGGATAAATCCTACTTGGTCATGATGAATAATGTTCTTAATGTACTGTTGGATCCTATTGGCTAGTAACTTGTTGAGAATTTTTGCATCCATGTTCATCAGGGATATTGGTCTGTAATTCTCCTTTTTGGTGGGGTCTTTGTCTGGTTTCGGAATTAAGGTGATGCTGGCCTCATAGAACGAATTTGGAAGTACTCCATCTCTTTCTATCTTTCGAAACAGCTTTAGTAGAATAGGTATGATTTCTTCTTTAAACATTTGATAGAATTCCCCTGGGAAGCCATCTGGCCCTGGACTTTTGTGTCTTGGGAGTTTTTTGATGACTGCTTCTATTTCCTCCCTGGTTATTGGCCTATTCAGGTTTTCTATTGCTTCCTGTTCTAATTTTGGTAGTTTGTGGCTTCCCAGGAATGAGTCCATTTCTTCTAGATTTCCTAATTTATTGGCGTACAGCTGTTCATAATATGTTTTTTAAATCGTTTGTATTTCCTTGGTGTTGGTAGTGATCTCTCCTTTCTCATTCATGATTTTATTAATTTGAGTGTTCTCTCTTCTTTTTCATAAGGTTGGCTAATGGTTTATCCAACTTATTAATTCTTCCAAAGAACCAACTCCTGGTTCTGTTGATCTGTTCCACAGTTCTTCTGGTCTCGATTTCATTGAGTTCTGCTCGAATCTTAATTAACTCTCTTCTTCTGCTGGGTGTAGGATCTGTCTGCTGTTTTTCTTCTAGCTCCTTTATGTGTAAAGTTAGCTTTTGTATTTGAGTTCTTTCCAGTTTTTGAATGGATGTATTGTGATGTATTTCCCCCTTAGGACTGCTTTTGCTGCATCCCAAAGATTTTGAATGGTTGTATCTTCATTGTCATTAGTTTCCATGAATCTTTTTAATTCTTCCTTAATTTCCTGGTTGACCCTTTCATCTTTTCGCAGGATGGTCCTTAACCTCCACGTGTATGAGGTCCTTCCAATCTTCTTATTGTGATTTAGTTCTAATTTCAAGGCATTATGGTCTGAGAATATGCAGGGGACAATCCCAATCATTTGGTATCAGTTCAGAGCCAATTTGTGATCCAGTATGTGGTCTTTTCTGGAGAAAGTTCCATGTGCGCTTGAGAAGAATGTGTATTCAGTTGAGTTTGGATGTAAAGTTCTGTAAATATCTGTGATTCCATTTGGTCCAGTGTATCACTTAAAGCTCTCATTTCTTTGGAGATGTTGTGTTTAGAAGACCTATCGAGTATAGAAAGAGCTAGATTGAAGTCACCAAGTATAAGTGTATTATTATCTAAGTATTTATTCAGTTTGGTTATTAATTGGTTTAAATATTTTTCAGCACCCACATTCGGGGCATATATATTGAGGATTGGTAAGTCCTCTTGTTGGATAGATCCTTTAATTATGATATAGTGTCCCTCTTCATCTCTCACTACAGTCTTCAGGGTAAATTTTAGTTTATCTGATATAAGGATGGCTACACCTGCTTTCCTTCGAGGACCATTTGAATGGTAAATGGTTCTCCAACCTTTTATTTTCAGGTTGTAGGTGTCCTTCTGTCTAAAACGAGTCTCTTGTAGAAAGCAAATAGATGAGTCCTGCTTCTTTATCCAGTCTGAAACCCTGCGCCTTTTGACAGGGTCATTAAGCCCGTTCACGTTCAGAGTTACTATTGAATGATATGAGTTCAGTGTCATCATGATATCTATTCAGTCCTTGTTTTTGTTGATTGTTCCACTGAAATCCTTCTTAAAGTGGAATTTTAAGAGTTCCCCTTTAAATTTCTTGCAGAGCTGGTTTGGAGGTCACATATTCTTTCAGTTCCTGCCTGTCTTGGAAGCTCTTTATCTCTCCTTCTTTTTTGAATGAGAGCCTTGCTGGATAAAGTGTTCTTGGTTGAATGTTATTCTCATATAGGACCCTGAATATATTCTGCCAGCCCTTTCTCGCTTGCCAGGTTTCTGTGGAGAGGTCTGCTGTTACCCTAATACTCCTCCCCATAAAAGTCAGGGATTTCTTGTCTCTTGCTTCTTTAAGGATCTTCTCCTTATCTTTGGAATTTGCAAGCTTCACTATTAAATGTCGAGGTGTTGAACGGTTTTTGTTGATTTTAGGGGGGGGAAATCTCTCTATTTTCTGGATCTGAATGCCTGTTTCCCTTCCCAGATGAGGAAAGTTTTCAGCTAGGATTTGTTTAAATACATATTCTGGAACTCTCTCCCTTTTGGCGCCATGAGGAACCCCAATTAAACACAGATTTTTCTTCCTCAGGCTGTTGTTTACTTCCCTTAATCTATCTTCATGGTTTTTTAATTGTTTGTCTCTTTTTAACTCAGTTTCCCTCTTTGCCATCAACTTGTCTTCTATGTCACTCACTCGTTCTTCCACCTTGTTAACCCACCTCGTTAGGACTCTAGTTTGGATTCCATCTCATTCAATTGATTTTTAATTTCTGCCTGATTGGATTTAAATTCTGCAGTCATGAAGTCTCTTGAGTCCTTTATGCTTTTTTCTAGAGCCACCAGTAGCTCTACAATCGTGCTTCTGAGTTGGCTTTCTGACATTGAATTGTAATCCAGATTTTGTAACTCTGTGGGAGAGAGGACTGTTTCTTTCTTTTGAGGTGAGGTTTTCCTACTAATCATTTTGCTCAGTCCAGAGTGGCCAAGAACAAGTTGTATTGGAAAAAGGAGAAAAAGAGAGAGAAAGAAGGAAAGAAAGAGAAAAAGTAAAAAGAAAAAAGGAAGAAAAAATGAGTAGAAAAAGAGAAAGAAAAAGAAAGAAAGGAAAAAAAGGCGGGGGAAGCAAACAGAAATCAAAAAGAAAAAAAAACAAAATGGGGGGGGTATCTTCTGATTTGTATACTTTAAGTCCCTTGACTTCCCCTGGAACTTGTCCTTCTAGCTGGTCTTCTGGGGGAGGGGCCTGTTGTGCTGATATTCAGGTGTTAGCACGTGAGGGAGGTGCTCTGCTCCCTGCCTGGTGCAGGGCTCAGTTGGCATTGTTTACTCCATGAGGCCCCAGGAGGAACAACCCCAGTGGCGGGGCCAGCTCTGGAGCCCTGGAGTCAGGTCCTGCGGTAACTCCAGAGGCCTCCATCTGCAGGGCCCGGAGGCTCCAGGGCAGGACTGCTGATCTTCTCAGCTCGGGGCAGGAGCGTCCTTGCTGTCCCGGGCCCTCCTGACCTCTGCCTGTCCCTGGGGGAGGCCGGATCCTGGGCTGAGTCCCCGGCACCCTGTGCTCTGGGGCCTGCACTGTTGGAGTCGCGTTCCTGGCCGCACAGCCCCCTCCACAGAGCCGCCGCCCGAGCCCCTCCGAGCTGCTCCTGGAGCCAGGCAGCCCCTTCCATGTGGAGCCACCGTCCGAGCTGCTCCGATCTGCTCCGGGTCCCGCCATGCGCGCTGCAGCCCTTAGGGAGGTCGGCACACTCTCCTCAGTGTGCAGGTGTCTGATCCTGTCCCAGGGAGCCTGAGGGCATCCCCGCCCTCCTGGGTACTGCTCTAATTCCCTGCGGGCCCCTTTCCACCTGGGAAGGTCGTTGCAGCTCCTGCTTCTCCGAGACAGGGCTCTCCTGTCCTGGGGACACTCGCCCCGGCCTCAGCCTGGCTCCTCGTGGGGCCCCTCCCCCTTGGAGGCCTTTTGTGTCTTTATTTCTTTTTCCCGTCTTCCTACCTTGATAGAAGCGTGAACTCCTCTCACTGTAGCATTCCAGCTGGTCTCTCTTTAAATCTCAGGCCGAATTCGTAGATTTTCAGGATGATTTGAAGGTTATCTAGGTAATTTGGTGGGGACACGTTATTTGGGGACCCTACTCTTCTGCCATCTTGCCCTTCCTTCTGACTTCTCTATT
This sequence comes from Vulpes vulpes, assembly GCF_048418805.1. NCBI lineage: Eukaryota > Metazoa > Chordata > Mammalia > Carnivora > Canidae > Vulpes > Vulpes vulpes. The sequence goes on along the minus strand of NC_132785.1, from coordinate 132,748,062 downwards.
CTTTAAGTCCAGGACACATTAGTCTCCTGATCCAACTAGAAATCTATTTTTCAATAATGCTAAAAGGATCTACTATAAATCTACTATACCTACTATTGAAGAAGCTGGATTCTGACTCATTGACAAGGTTTCCAAAAAAAATTTACTACAGACTTCCTTGAATAAAATGGCCCAGTTGTCATTCTCCATCCTGGGAAATAAATGTCAGCTCTGCCTTAATATGTATTTGTTTTAGATTTCTAAGAACTTATTTTACAACAGGAGACCCAAAATCCTTCATAGTCTTTTATGACATGACAACATCCACACCTCCTACGTCCAAAAGGTGGTTGATTTTCTACATGTCGACTTGCAGTTTTTGTTCTCCCAGACCTCTGATTTCATTGGAAATCAGAATGATTGCATAACTGCCTATCATGTTCCAGTTACGAGACAATCTCAAGGACCCTGATCCAGAATCTTAAGTCCTCCCTCCCAATGCTGTTATACCAATGACCATGTGGGGAATGAATTACAAAATGATGAGATCTGGCTATTTCCATATTTGGAAACGATCAGTTATGTATTGGTGAAGATCTATTAAAAAATAACTTTCTTGAACTTTGAGCGGTATCTCTAAATGTAGTGCTAAAACTTTGCAACACCAGCCTTGTCCATTACTTAAAAATTTTTTTGACTTATTTTTTATTTTATTTTTTTAATAAATTTTTTTTATTGGTGTTCAATTTACCAATATACAGAATAACAACCAGTGCTCATCCCATCAAGTGTTGACTTATTTTTTAATTGGAATTCAATTTGCCAACATATAGCATAACACCCAGTGTTCATCCTGCCAAGTGCCCCCCTCAAGCCTGTCACCCAGTCAACCCCAACCCCCACCCACCTCCCCTTCCACTACCTTTGCTCGTTTCCCAGCGTTAGGTGTCTCTCATGATTTATCACCCTCAGTGATATTTCCCACTCATTTTCTCTCCTTTCCCCTTTATTCCCTTTCACCATTTTTATATTGCCCAAATGAATGAGACCCTATAATGTTTGTCCTTTCCAATTGACTTATTTCGCTCAGCATAAAACCCTCCTGGTCCATCCACGTCAAAGCAAAAGGTGGGTATTTGTCATTTCTAAAGACTGAGTAATATTCCATTGTATACAGAGAGCACATCTTTATCCATTCATCTGTCAATGATTATTCCTTACTTTTGCTTGCTTTATAACCAATACCAGTGCTCGAGAGAAGATGGCAGGGAAATGTTTTCATCCATATTTTGTTTTCTTAGACTCTGGGAAAAAAGGCAAACCTATTTTAAATTTGACTAAACATTATTTTCGAACTACATGGCTCACTACCAAATAAATGCCCCTCCAAGTATGCCACTAGCTAGAGTACAATGTGAAGAAAAATAAAGAGCACCCAGTTGTTTTCTATGAGACCAGGATCTGAACGTGGGGCATGTGTTCTCTCGGCACAACACAGTCCTTCCTTTCAGAGCCACACCATCAGTAACCTGGTGTTGTCACGTTTTGGTGCAGAGTCCCTGATTCCTCAGAGCCAGGTCTCCAACTGCACGTCAGGTTATAAGGGAAACAGAAATTGTGCCTGGATCTGAAAGTCTCAGGTATGTTGAAAGGGAAATATGAGCCACTGGAGATGTAGATTTTGCAGGAAAGATGAGGAAAATAAGCGGGAAAGAAGTGTTGGTCATATCAACTCTAACGAAGAAGGATTTGTACACTTTCTGAAATGCACTAATGGCAGTTAGAGAAAAAAACCTGGAGTTTCACTACTCAAAATGTGTTAAAACACACTGCGTGATTTGCTTAGATGTATTAAAATTGTAGTCCTGACATTCAGGTAATTTTCCCATGTTAAATACATGGCTTATATTCGTTACTCAAAATAAGTATTATTCACTTCTGGGCCTTTGGTGAATTGATTTTTATCCACAGAGAGGAAAGAACTTGGCACAACACTAATTTTAAAAGAAGCATACAATGTGTTTCTGAATGTCTCTGTTAGTTAAAATTACTCTCAAAATGGTAAAAAACAAAAACAAAAACAAAAAAAAAGCCCGAACAAACAAAAAACATCCTCTCCTATTTCATTTTTGCTTTTTCTTAACTTTGGCCATTTTTTTCAGTTCATTATGTCTGCATACTAATTTTTTCAGCCTTTTAACTCCTAAGCATACTAGTAGAGCATGCTTCCAGTATCTGATGGCTCTGACAGCAGAATGAGTATTAATACAGAATATGCCACTCTACCTTTTGACAGTAAAGATGGTCTAAACTGCCTAGCAGCTTGCTTTGCCCTCTGACATGCTCACTAGCTCTCATGCTCAACCTTCTTTTCCAGATCATTTCCTCATTATACTGTCTTCTAACTGAGCTTACTTAAAGGATGCAAGCAAAATGCAGGCTTAGCAGGATATCAAAGCAAAGGAAGAACAGGAACTTCAAGATATCCAGTCTAGGTTAAAAGAACAAGTCAATTCTTACACATAAATGTTTGCCAGAGTGCTACGGCTGACGAGTTTGCAGCTCTGAGAAGTCATCAGACAGCTGATCTGCAGTACAGATGTGTACCCCACCAAACAAATAAATGTAGAAGTACAAACACTTCACTGTCTTTCTCAAGCTGCGGGGATGTATTTCTAGGAAAATATTCGTGTACATCAATCTTATTCTTGAGAGTAGATATTGGAGGTTTCATGTTAGCCATTTTAAAAGGCAACACTGACAAAATGATTGTTGATCTTTCTGAAATTTGTGGCGCACTCACATTTATTGGTAGAGTGATCCTACCAAGAGGAGCGATGGGAATATGGCATACTCCTTGAGAGGGACTAAGGATGTGACAACATCAAGGAATTTGACCATCAATTCACATATGCAATCCATCCTCAAGTAAATTGAACTATATAGGGAATAAAATGGAATGGGGGTGAGTGTTCCATTTCTGAAAGCTGACATTTATTAAACTTTGGCTCAAGATCATGTGATTCTTAACACTTGGATTTTTAAAAATTAACTGACTTTCCTAATATTTTTTTAATAATAACTTTATTTTTTATTGGTGTTCAATTTACCAACATACAGAATAACACCCAGTGCTCATCCGGTCAAGTGCCCCCCTCAGTGCCTTCTCCCATTCACATCCACCCCCCGCCATCCTCCGCTTCCAGTACCCCTACTTCATTTCCCAAGGTTAGGAGTGTTTATGTTCTGTCTCCCTTTCTGATATTTCCCACACATTTCTTCTCCCTTCCCTTATATTCCCTTTCACTATTATTTATATTCCCCAAATGAATAAGAACAATGTTTGTCCTACTCCAACTGACTTACTTCACTCAGCATAATACCCTCCAGTTCCATCCACATTGAAGCAAATGGTGGGTATTTGTCGTTTCCAATGGCTGAGTAATATTCCATTGTATACATAAACCACATCTTCTTTATCCATTCATCTTTCAATGGACACCGACGCTCCTTCCAGATTTTGGCTATTGTGGACATTGCTGCCAGAAACATCGGGGTGCAGTGTGCCAGCATTTCATTGCATCTGAATCCCCAGGAGTGCAATTGCTGGGTCATAGGCCAGGTCTTTTTAACTCTTTGAGGAACCTGCACACAGTTTTTCAGAGTGGCTGCACCAGTTCACATTCCCACCAACAGTGTAAGAGGGTTCCCTTTTCTCCACATCCTCTCCAGCATTTGTGGTCCCCTGCCTCATTAATTTCCCCCATTGTCACTGGTGTGAGGTGGTATATATTGTGGTTTTGATTTGTATTTCCCTGATGGCAAGGGATGCAGAGCACTTTCCCATGTGCATGTTGGCCATGTCTATGTCTTCCTCTGTGAGATTTCTGTTCATGTCTTTTGCCCTTTTCATGATGGGATTGTTTGTTTCTGTGATGTTGAGTTTAATAAGTTCTTTATAGATCTTAGAAACTAGCCCTTTATCTGATACGTCATTGCAAATATCTTCTCCCATTCTGTAGGTTGTCTTTGAGTTTTGTTGACTGTATCCTTTGCTGTGCAAAAGCTTCGTTTCTTGACGCAGTCCCAAAAGTTCATTTTTGCTTTTGTTTCTTTTGCCTTCGTGGATGTATCTTGCAAGAAGTTACTGTGGCCAAGTTCAAAAAGGGTGTTGCCTGTGTTCTCCTCTAGGATTTTGATGGACTCTTGTCTCACATTTAGATCTCTCATCCATTTTGAGTTTACCTTGTGTATGGCGAAAGTGAGCGGTCCAGTTTCATTCTTCTGCATGTGGATGTCCAATTTTCCCAGCACCACTTATTGAAGAGAATTTCTTCAGTGGATAGCCTTTCCTCCTTTATCGAATATCAGTTGACCATGAAGTTCAGGGTCCACTTCTGGGTTCTCTATTCTGTTCCATTTGTCTATGTCTGTTTTTCTGCCAGTACCACACTATCTTGATGACCACAGCTTTGTAGTACAACCTGAAATCTGGCATTGTGATGTCCCAGAATATGGCTTTCCTTTTTACAATTCCCCTGGCTATTCGGGGTCTTTTCTGATTCCACACAATCCTTAAAATAATTTGTTCTAACTCTCTGAAGAAAGTCCATGGTATTTTGATAGGGATTGCATTAAATGTGTAAATTGCCCGGGGTAACATTGACATTTTCACAGTATTAATTCTGCCAATCGATGAGCATGGAATATTTTTCCATCTCTTTGTGTATTCCTCAATTTGTTTCAGAAGTATTCTATAGTTTTTTGGTATAGATCCTTTACCTCTTTGGTTAGGTTTATTCCTAGGTATCTTATGCTTTTGGGAGCAATTGTAAATGGCATTGACTCCTTAATTTCTCTTTATTCAGTCTCATTGTTAGTGTATAGAAATGCCACTGATTTCTTGGCATTGATTTTGTATCCTGCCATGCTGCCAAATTGCTGTATGAGTTCTAGCAATCTTGTGGTGGAGACTTTTGGATTTTCTATGTAGAGTATCATGTCATTGGCGCAGAGGGAGAGTTTGACTCCTTCTTTGCCAATTTGAATGCCTTTAATGTGTTTTTGTTGTCTTATTGCTGAGGCGAGGACTTCCAGTACTATGTTGAATAACAGTGGTGAGAGTGGACATCCCTGTCTTCCTGATCTTAGGGGAACGGCTCCCAGTGCTTCCCCATTGAGAATGATATTTGCTGTGGGCTTTTCATACATGGCTTTTAAGATGTCAAGGAATGTTCCCTCTGTCCCTACACTCTGAAGAGTTTTGATCAGGAATGGATCCTGTATTTTGTCAAATGCTTTCTCTGCATCTAATGAGAGGATCATATTGTTCTTGGTTTTTCTCTTGCTGCTATGATGAATCACATTGATTGTGTTACAAGTGTTGAACTAGCCTTGCACCCCAGGGATAACTCCTACTTGGTCATGGTGAATAATTTTCTTAATGTACTGTTGGATCCGATTGACTAGTATGTTGTTGAGAATTTTTGCATCCATGTTCATCAGGGATATTGGTCTGTAATTCTCCTTTTTGGTGGGGTCCTTCTCTGGTTTTGGAATTAAGGTGATGCTGGCCTCATAGAATGAGTTTGGAAGTACTCCATCTCTTTCTATCTTTCCAACCAGCTTTAGTAGAATAGGTATGATTTCTTCTTTAAACGTTTGATAGAATTCCCCTGGGAAGCCATCTGGCCCTGGACTCTTGTGTCTTGGGAGGTTTTTGATGACTGCTTCAATTTCCTCTCTGGTTATTGGCCTGTTCAGGTTTTCTATTTCTTCCTGTTCCAGTTTTGGTAGTTTGTGGCTTTCCAGGAATACATCCATTTCTTCTAGATTGCCTAATTTATTGGTGTATAGTTGTTCATAATATGTTTTTAAAATCGTTTGTATTTCCTTGGTGCTGGTAGTGATCTCTCCTTTCTCATTCATGATTTTATTAATTTGAGTCTTCTCTCTCTTCTTTTTAATAAGGCTGGCTAATGGTGTATCTAGCTTATTAATTCTTCCAAAGAACCAACTCCTGGTTCTGTTGATATGTTCCACAGTTCTTCTAGTCTCGATTTCATTGAGTTCTGCTCAAATATTTATTAACTCTCTTTTTCTGCTGGGTGTAGGATCTATCTGCTGTTTTTCCTCTAGCTCCTTTACGTGTAAAGTTAGCTTTTGTACTTGAGTTCTTTCCAGTTTTTGAATGGATGCTTGTATTGTAATGTATTTCCCCCTTAGGACTGCTTTTGCTGCATCCCAAAATTTTGAACACTTGTATCTTCATTCTCATTAGTTTCCATGCATCTTTAAATTATTCCGTAATTTCCTGGTTAACCCTTTCATCTTTTAGCAGGATGGTCCTGAATCTCCACGTGTTTGAGTTCCTTCCAATCTTCTTGTTGTGATTTAGTTCTAATTTCAAGGCATTATGGTCTGAGAATATGCAGAGGAGAATCCCAATCATTTGGTATCAGTTCAGACCCGATTTGTGACCCAGTATGTGGTCTATTCTGGAGAAAGTTCCATGTGCGCTTGAGAAGAATGTGTATTCAGTTGAGTTTGGATGTAAAGTTCTGTAGATATATATGAAATCCATCTGGTCCAGTATATCATTTAAAGCTCTCATTTCTTTGGAGATGTTGTGTTTAGAAGAACTATTGAGTATAGAAAGAGCTAGATTGAAGTCACCAAGTATAAGTGTATTATTATCAAAGTAATTCTTCACTTTGGTTATTAATTGATTTAAATATTTGGGAGCTCCCGCAAACAGGGCATATATATTGAGGATTGTTAAGTCCTCTTGTTGGATAGATCATTTCAGTATGATATAGTGTCCCTCTTCATCTCTCACTACAGTATTTGGAGTTGATTTTAGTTTATCTGATATAAGGATGGCTACCCCTGCTTTCTTTGAGGACCATTTGAATGGTAAATGGTCCTCCAACCTTTTATTTTCAGGCTGTAGGTGTCCTGTCTAAAATGAGTCTCTTGTAGACAGCAAGTAGATGGGTCCTGCTTTCTCATCCAGTCTGAAATCCTGTGCCTTTTGCTGGGGTCACTAAGCCCGTTCACGTTCAGAGTTACGATTGAAAGATATGAGTCTACTGTCATCATGATATCTAGTCAGTCCTTGTTTTTTTGGATTGTTCCACTGAACTTCTTCTTCTTTTTTTTTTTTAATAAGTATTTTTTAAAAATTTTTATTTATTTATGATAGTCACACACACACACACAGAGAGAGACACAGAGAGAGAGAGAGGCAGAGACATAGGCAGAAGGAGAAGCAGGCTCCATGCACCAGGAGCCCGATGTGGGATTCGATCCCGGGTCTCCAGGATCGTGCCCTGGGCCAAAGGCAGGCGCCAAACCGCTGTGCCACCCAGGGATCCCCAAACCTCCACTGAACTTCTTCTTAAAGGGGAATTTTAAGAGTCCCCCTTAAAATTTCTTGCAGAGCTGGTTTGAAGGTCACATATTCTTTCAGTTCCTGCCTGTCTTGGAAGCTCTTTATCTCTCCTTCCATTTTGAATGAGAGCCTTGCTGGATAAAGTATTCTTGGTTGCATGTTCTTCTCATTTAGGACCCTGAATATATCCTGCAAGCCCTTTCTGGCCTGCCAGGTCTGTGTGGAGAGGTCTGCTGTTACCCTAATACTCCTCCCTATAAAGATCAGGGATTTCTTGTCTCTTACTGCTTTAGGGTTCTTTTCTTTATCTTTGGAATTTGCAAGCTTAACTATTAGACGTCGAGGTGTACAATGCTTTTTATGATTTAAGGGGGGGGGATCTCTCTATTTCCTGGATCTGAATGCCTGTTTCCCTTCCCAGATTAGGAATGTTTTCAGCTAGGATTTGTTCAAATACATATTCTGGCCTTCTGTCGCTTCGGCGTCCTCAGGAACCCCAATTAAACGAAGGTTTTTCTTCCTCAGGCTGTCGTTTATTTCCCTTAATCTATCCTCAGGGTCTTTTTATTGTTTGTCTCTTTTTCCTCAGTTTCCCTCTTTGCCATCAACTTGTCTTCTATGTCACTCACTAGTTCTTCCAACTCGTTAACCCTCTTCCTTAAGACTTCTAGTTTGGATTGCATCTCATCAATTGATTTTTAATTTCTGCCTGATTGGATCTAAATTCTGCAGTCATGAAGTCTCTTGAGTCCTTTATGCTTTTTTCTAGAACCACCAGTAGCTGTTTATCGTGCTTCTGAATTGGCTTTCTGAGTTTGAATTGTAATCCAGATTTTGTAACTCTGTGGGAGAGAGGACTGTTTCTGATTCTTTCTTTTGAGGTGAGGTTTTCCTTCTAGTCATTTTGCTCAGTGCAGAGTAGCCAAAAACAAGTTGTATTGGGAAAAGGAGAAAAAGAGAGAGAGAGAAGGAAAGAAAAGAGAAAAAGAAAAAAAGAAAAAAGGAAGAAAAAAAGAGAAGAAAAAGGGAAAGAAAAAGAAAGAAAGGGGAAAAAAGGGTGGGGGAAGCAAACAAAAATCAAAAAGATAAACAAGAAAAAGAAAGAAGGAACCATGGGGGAGTATCTTCTGATTTTGTATACTTTAAGTCCCTTGACTTCCCCTGGAACTTGTCCTTCTACTTGGTCTTCTTGGAGAGGGGCCTGTAGTGGTGATTTTTAGGTGTTAGCACTTGGGGGAGCTGCTGAGCCCCCTGCCTGGTGCAGGGCTCAGTGGGGGATTTTTACCCTGTGAGGTCTCTGGAGGAACAACCCCAGTGGTGTGGCCAGCTCTGGAGCCCAGGATTCAGCCCCCGCAGTAACTCCAGGGCTCTCCGTCTGCAGGGCCTGGAGGCTCCGGGGCGGGGCCACTGATCTGCTCAGCTCCAGGCTGGAGCGTCCTCGCTGTCCTGGGCCCTCCCGGCCTCTGCCTGTCCCGGGGGAGGCCGGATCCTGGGCTGTGTCCCGGCGCCCTGTGCTCCAGGGCCTGCGCTGTTGGATTCTGCTCCCGCCCCGCAGCCCCCTCCGCGGAGCACCGCCCGAGCCCCTCCGAGCTGCTCAGGGTCCAGCCGTGCACGCTGCAGCCCTTAGGGAGCTCGGCACACTCTCCCTGGGGCACAGGTGCCTGTTAGTGTCTCCGGGAGCCCGGAGGGCATCCCCGCCCTCCTGGGTCCTGCTCTAACTCCCTGCAGGTCCCTTACCGCCTGGGAAGGTTGGTGCAGCTCCTGCTCCTCCGAGACGGGGCTCTCCTGTCCTGGGGACACTCGCCCCGGCCTCAGCCCGGCTCCTCGCAGGGCCCCTCCCCCTTGGAGGCCGTTTGTTTCTTTATTTCTTTTTCCCCGTCTTCTTACCTTGATAGAAGCAGGAACTCTTCTCACTGTAGCATTCCAGCTGGTCTCTCTTTAAATCTCAGGCCAAATTCGAAGATTTTGTGGTTGATTTGAAGGTAATCTAGGTAATTTGGTGGGGACAGGTGATTTGGGGACCCTACTCTTCCGCCATCTTCCTTCTGACTTCTCTATTCATTAAGTCCAGGACACATTAGTCACCTGATCCAACTAGAAATCTATTTTTCAATAATGCAAAAAAGGATCTACTATAAATCTACTACACCTACCATTGAAGAAGCTGGATTCTGACTCATTGACAAGGTTTCCAAAAAAAATTTACTACAGACTTCCTTGAATAAAATGGCCCAGTTGTCATTCTTCATCCTGGGAAATAAATGTCAGCTCTGCCTTAATATGCATTTGTTTTAGATTTCTAAGAACTTAATTTACAACAGGAGACCCCAAATCCTTCATAGTCTTTTGTCCCACACACATTTTTCTTAATTAAGAAGTGTTACCTTATTAAAATGACCACCATTCTAACCCATTTTTATGTGGTCTGAATAGCAAGTTTATTGTTCTGTACCAACTATCTGAAAACCTCATTCACAAACGGACCACAGACCTCCTCCTACTTTTATAGACTTGAATACTTAAGTAATATAAATTAGAATTGGCATTTACTTCATTTTTAAATTGAAAACTTTCCTGGAATAATACAAGTTCAATGTTCAGCAAAAAACACCTGCTTGTGTTTACGCCATTTTCAAAAGAAACTTGCCTTCTAAATCATTGTGTTCCAGAACATTAAGTGATTATAAGTATTGGGTATTAGTGATGGTAGACTGTGTTGTTCTTTATGAAATGATACATATAGCTGTTGGGTGCATCACTGCTTTTTTAAAGGGGCTGCATAATATAGGGTTAACTATGCATATTCATGTTAACAATTAACTTGTGGTTTGGCTGTTTCCTGGATTTTAAAACATATACATGTGCAGAAATGTATTAAAATGAAAGGAAGCATACCTTTATCAAGATGCTACTAAAATTGAACTTCAAGTATAATATTTCATTTGGATTCTTTTTGTTCTTGTTAATGCTTAAAAATGCCTGTTTGGTTCTTCACCATTTTTAATTGGGAGAAGCTCTCTTCTATGTAGAACAGTTGTTCCAGAATAGCTTGTTTTGATTACTGTTGCATGACAGACTTAAATATTTTTTCATCAGTGGAGGTGCTTTTAGAGTCGAGTGTTCTAGAAGATGCAGTGTCTCAAGTCTAATTTTAGTTTTCCAATTCTCGTAGCTATTACCAGGAATTTCTGAAATTTTTGTTTAAGTAGTCTAATATTTTCTATGTAAAGAGCATTAAATTTTGCTATGTATAAATTTTTGTAACCTAACAATGAATCAATATTTTCTATAAATGCCAAGCATTTCCTGTAGTTCTATTCAAGTGTTACACTAAGTATTTGTAGATAATAGTAAAAAAATAGAAAAGACAAGGAGGGACGCCTGGGTGGCTCAGCGATTTAGTTCCTGCCTTCAGCCAAGGGCATGACCTGGAGTCCCACTGTCGAGTCCCACGTCAGGCTCCTGCATGGAGCCTGTTCGTTCTCTGCCTCTCTCTCTCTCTCTCTCTCTCTCTCTCTCTTCCTCTCGTTCTCTCTGTCACTTATGAATAAATAAATAAAATCTTTATAAAACAATAGAAAAGAAAAGAGGTATATGGTCCTCTAACTAGATGCAGAGAACTCATAGGACAAATTACAGCAGGCATTCCTGATTAAAGCTCTTCAAAGTAGAGGGTAGAGGGAACATGCTTCAATATCTTAAAAGCCATCTATGGAAAATTCACAGTGAATCTCATACTCAATGGGGATTAAAAAGCTTGTCCTTAAACTCAGGAAGACAGCACGGATGCAGGCCCTCTCTGATTCTGCTCACAAAAGAAATAGTATTCCTAGCATCAACAATCAGACAACAAAATAAAAGGCATTCAAATGGCAAAGACGAATTCAAACTCTCCCTCTTTGCAGAGTACATGATATTTTTATATAAACCGCAAGAGATACCACCTAGGCCCCTCCAAGCTGCTCCTGGGTCAATGCGTGTGCACGCTGCAGTCCTTTAGGGAGCTCGGCGCACTCTCCCAGGTGTCCAATTGCTCTGTTAGTGTCCAAGGGAACCTGAGGGCATCCCCGCCCTTCCTGTGGTCCTGCTCTAACTCCCTGCAAGTGCCTTTCCACCCGGGAAGATTGGTGAAGCTTCTGCTTCTCTGGGACAGTGCTTTCCTGTCCTGGGGGCACTCGCCCTGGCCTTAGCCTGGCTCCTCGTGGGGCCCCTCCCCCTTGGATGCCTTTTGTTTCTTTAATTCTTTTTTCCCATCTTCTTACCTTGATAGAAGCACAAACTCTTCTCACTGTAGCATTCCAGCTGTTCTCTCTTTAAATCTCAGGCCAAATTCATAGATTTTCAGGATGATTTGAAGGTTATCAAGGTAATTTGGTGGAGACAGGTGATTTGGGGACCCTACTTTCCCGCCATCTTGCCCTTCCTCCTCTTCAAATCATCTGAAGAATCGAGGCTTAAGAGATTGTGTCATGAATTAGTCACATTTTATGAAAAGCCCACAATGAACACTGCATTCAAAAATGAAAACCTGAAGCCCTTCTGTCAAGTCAGGACCCACACAGGGGGTCATTCCCACCATGAGTATTCAACATGCTATACTGAAGAAGAATAAACTGTGCCACCCCATATGTCAGCTGGTTCTCTGGATTATTGTGAAAAAAATCACATAAGAATCATCCAATGGACAGAGAGGCTGAAACTCCTATGTCACCTTGCTGGAAGGAACTAAATCTCCCATGGAAAAATTCCCTCCTTTGAACCAGGAGGGTTGAACAATCTTTTTCACTAGAACGGTCTATGGGGCCCAGAAAGGAGTGCAAACCACCCTTGTCATTTCCTCACTAGTTTACTGACCCAAACCCAATATCCTGGTCTTATATCTCCACAAACCCAACGTTCTGTTGTGTAAGAAGCACAAGGGCTGCCTACTTAAGTCATTGTCAGTGTGTTGTGTTCCAGGGAGCTCAGGCACATGCAACATGAAATACATCCCCACTTAGGTCTGTCATATATCTACAGAATAATTAGTCCAGAGAAATAACCAAGAAGAAGAGAGAAGGAAGCCCGTACTGTGGCAATGACTGGAATTCCAATCCAGGAAATTTAAGAAACTAAGAATAATAAATACTTAAATCAATAAATTCAGAAAAAAACTTATTTGTATATATACGACATAATCGTTTGTAGGGTGAAACCCAATAAGTTCTAAAACCAAACACTTAGTTAATGAACAATTTCAGGAAATATATAGGATACAAAATCAACATACAAAGTAAATCTAGCAGCAATGTCCACAATAGCCAAACTGTGGAAGGAGCCTCAGTTTCCATCGAAAGATGAATGGATAAAGAAGATGTGGTTTATGTATACAATGGAATATTCCTCAGCCATTAGAAATGACAAATGCCCACCGTTGCTTCAACGTGGATGGAACTGGAGGGTATTATGCTGAGTGAAGGAAGTCAATCGGAGAAGGACAAACATTATATGTTCTCATTCATTTGGGGAATATAAATAATAGTGAAAGGGAATATAAGGGAAGGGAGAAGAAATGTGCGAGAAATATCAGAAAGGGTGACAGGACATAAAGACTCCTAACTCTGGGAAACGAACTAGGGGTGGTGGGAGGGGAGGAGGGCGGGGGGTGGGGGTGAATGGGTGATGGGCACTGAGGGGGGCACTTGATGGGATGAGCACTGGGTGTTATTCTGTATGTTGGTAAATTGAACACCAATAAAAAAATAAATTTATTATAAATAAACCATAGTAATTCTGGGTTTCCACACAGTAGCAACCAATAATTTGTAATTTAAAGATTTCATTTAATTTTTCATGAAAGACACAGGCAGTGTGAGAAGCAGGCTCCATCCTGGGAGCCCAACGTGGTACTGGATCTCTGAACTCCAGAATCCCTCCCAGAGCAGAAGACAGACCACAACTGCTGAGCCACCCCAGCATCCCTAACAATAAAGTATATAAAAGGTACTTTATAAAAACTTGTTACATTGACACCAGGGTCAGAAATATATTATGTAAAATTAAATATTCTGAAGGAAGTAAAATACTGTCCACTAAAAGTACCTAAATTGATGAGAGATTTTTAGAGTCAAAAAGAAACACAAAGGTAATTTTTCCATAGGTTTGAAAACTTCATCATGTCACAAGATATTACACAGTGGCCTACAGATGTAAAGCAATCCTTGTTAATAACTTGTAAAGAATCAAATATAGGTAGGGTGCTGATTATATATTCAAAGGACAAGCAAACAGGGTCCTCCCTCCACTGATTAAACTATCCCAGCCCGACCCTACAGCTGAGAGAGTAGGCCCAGGTCAAGGATCCCCAGGTGACCCCATTCAGGAATCAGGACAGAACACAGACCACTCGCCATGAAGTCTGTGCTCAGCTGGGTTTTTCTTGTCGCTATTTTAAAAGGTAATTCATGGAGAACCGGAGACTTTGAGTATGTGAGGGGGTGAGTGAGAGAAACAGCGGATATGGGACAGTGTCCTGATGAGGATGTCTTGTGTCTGCAGGTATCAAAGTGATGTGCAGTTGGTGGAGTCTGGGGGAGACCTGGTGAATCCTGGGGGGGGGTCCCTGAGACTCTCCTGTGTGGCCTCTGAATTCACCTTCAGTAGCTATGCCATGAGCTGAGTCCTCCAGGATCCAGGGAAGGAGCTGCAGTGGGTCGCATACATTAGCAGTGATGGAAGTAGCACAAGCTACATGGATGCTGTGAAGGGCCAATTCGCCATCTCCAGAGCCAATGCCAAGAACACGCTGTATCTGCAGATGAAGAGCCTGAGAGCAGAGGACACAGCCGTGTATTACTGTGTGAGGGACACAGTGAGGGACCTCAGTGTGAGCCCAGACACAAACCTCCCTGTAGAAGGGGATTGGGATCACCAGGGGGTGCACACTCCTCACCACTTCTGTCTTGAAGGCCCAGGAGCAGGTGCAGATGGAGGTTCTGGGCAGGTTTCCTGTCAGGGTCTGGGCTTCCTCTCCAAGGAGTTGTTTCCCCCAAGGGTGCCTCTCTGGACCAGGAATTTGTTCTTAACTATTTGGCTTCTGATTTGAAAACAGATTCTTTAGGAAAACTGCTACTTTATATGCACAGAAGACAGAGTTGCTTACACTTATTTACTATTTACCCAAATATGAGAAATGTACAAATATCTCCATGTACCTCAAGTACTAGAGAGATCCGGGGATCCCTTGGTGGCTCAGTGGTTTAGAGTTTGCCTTCAGCCTAGGCCATGTTCCTGGAGTCCCAAGTTCGAGTACCTAGTCAAGCTCCCAGCATGGTGCCTGCTTCTCCCTCTGCCTGTGTCTCTACATCTTCTCTATGTCTCTCATGAATAAATGAATAAAATTGTTTAAAAAGAGGGACCTACAATCCATGCACAAAAACATAATACCTGGTGTAGTGATAAATGAGAAGTATGATAGGGAGAAGAGGCAAAAATTATGATGTGATTATAAAATTGGACTCACAACTCACCCAGAAGATGAAGTGGAATCTATTGCCTTCCATGTTATCAGCTGATTCTGAAGGTCATGTGTGTCCTTGTGCAGGGACCAGAAACTTCCACTGAATCTATGAGGATCTTCAGGGTGAGGAGCGTGACTGGAGGAGCCTTCCACTTCCAGGATATAAATCATTGATCCTTCCAGTGCTGATATCAGCCCAATGTGTGTGACCTCTACCCTCCCCATGTTGAAACCTAACGCCCTTGTGATAGGAAGAGTTGGTGTGGCCTTAGGGGAGCACTTAGGTCAGGAGGGTGCAGCCTCAGGATAGGACCAGGCCCTTATACAGCAGGACTGGGAAAGCTCACTGCCCCGTTGCCCAATGTGTGTTTTTGAGGAAAGGATATGGTAGGACATGGACGCTCTCTAGACACCACATCTGCCTGCACCTGGATCTCAGGCTTCCCAGACTCCAGTATTGTGGGAATGAGTGTCTGTTTAATCCACGCAGACCAAGTACGATGTTCCATTAGGGGGGACAGGCTAAGATATTGGTGACACGAGAATCCAAGCCCTGATGATCTTGTGTTTTCTGCTGTATTTGTTGTGATAAGTTCCTGATAGGTTCCATCCATGGGATCAAGGATGGATGAACCTGTGGACACTCTTAGGACTCCGGGAACAAGACCCAGTGGACACTGGGATGGAGAACTTTTACACAGGCAACAGGGGGCTGGGAGACTGTGGAACTTTAGTGTAAGGATGATGATTTATCAACCTTTCCAGAAGATGGGGATGTGCTGACCCTGAGGGACCTGACTCTGAGCATCATCGTCCACATGCAGTTAGACTGATGGCTGTGAGGGTCAGGACAGCAGTTCCCTTCCTGCTTTCAGGATTCCTTATTTGTGTGCATATTTTGTGAGATGGAATATGAAATGCCTTGGAGAAGGTCGAATTTGTTGAATTTCATGAGAGTTCCTGGATGCTTCCTGGATGTTGAGGTCTCTGTCCTTCTGATTAGGGGGCGTTTCAGGAATTATTTCATTGAATAAACCTGCCACTGCTGCTCGGTCTTCATTTTCTGGGCCTCCTATCAAAGGAATGTTACTGTTTCATAAGTAACTGAGTTCCCTATGTCTATCTTTAGGGACAATTACTTTGTTTCCCTCTATTGTTGTGTCATGATTTTCCACCATGTTATCTTCTATTTTCCCCAACATGCTGTTCTTTAATCCGTCCTCCTTTCTTCATGCATTTGAGAAAAGCTGTCTGTAATAGCATTTTTTATTTTTGACTGACAAGGGATTACTTCTTTTATCTCTGCAAGAAGTGATTTTGGAGTGTCTTCAGTATTTGCTCCATCCCAGTTGTATCTTTAAAAACAGATTCCAGCCTGCTTTAACATCTGAGCACTTTTAACCTACCATATCCTCAAATGGGTGGATTTCTATGACGAACTCATAGAACGAAATGAACTCTAAACAATCTTCCTCTATGCTGCTCATCCTAATTGTGGTATCTTCAGGAAGCAGTTTTCTTTCCTGCCCCAGCCCCACAGCTATGTGTCCTCCCCAGAACAACACTCCAAACTGCCTACATTCCAAAACCTGTCAATTTTCTACTTGCAGACTAGCACATTTTGTTCTCTTCGTCCTAAAATTGGTTTCTTGTTAGCTCAGAATTATTTGATAAATATCCAGCTGTGTTCAGGGATGACACAAGCCCAGGGTCCCCTGCAGGTCTGACATCGTAACTCCTCCTCCCATTGTGTTTGTTAGCAAAGAAGATCTGAAATGATACAAGGAGGGAATATGTATGACAGTTGCAATCCTCATTTTAGTAACCAAACGAGAATAAAAACTGTTAATTGACCTTCCTTCTTCATCTACCAACTACATACATTCTTTGATTTCAGGAACCCTTCAGCTTGTCACAGCCCATTACCTGAGAGGGCGACCAACACCTTCATCCTGAAGGGTCTCTGCTTGGTCTCCTCCTTCTTACAAGCTATTGGTACCTACTTAGTGTTCTAATCCTGTCTTGAAAGGAAATTCCATTCGTCTCAAAAGCCAGCTGCATCTGGGATGTGAAGAAAATTTTAATCTACTGAGTTCCACTCTTAAGTTCTGTCTGAATATCTGCAGAACCATCTGTGGATGAGGCTCTGATTTCTTTCCCCTTTCAAATAATTTCTTACTCTCTCCATGAGTTCATATGTGCAGGATGTGAGACTGAATGCAGTGGAGCAGGACTGGGCTCCATGAGGATTTGGAAGCTCCTTAATGTGACATGCTGTGTCCTCAGGATTGCTCCAGAACACAACACTTCTTTCATTTGGTGATGGAGAGGCACTGTGCGTGCCCCAATCCTGGGCTTACGTGCTCAAATACCACTAATATCAAGATGGAATGCTCAGTTTCTATGCTAACCTAGGGACACAGGCTTCCACCTGTAGATTCTAAGATCCAGAAACATCCTTACAGCTTTCTCTATAAATGAACCATGATCAGCAGAGTTTGGCAGGGCTTTTCCCACAAAATTTGAAAACCATCAATCTTAAATGCCCATAGGGGACTTCTAGAGCACTTCAGATTTTATGCAGCCCAAATAGGAATAGTTAATAGGCAGGTGGGGAGCATCACCAACCCTATATCCTCCACGTCCCTGATGGCGGCACTATTCTCAGGAGTTCTTTAAGAAACATGTAACAGATTAATGTTCTATTCCCTGGAAAGAAGTAAATGATAAATGTAAATATAATGATCCTTACAATACACCAGTACATCTCCACCTATTGACTAAATTACCGAATTGAATAAATTAAACTATGACAATACTAAATGTCAGCAAGGTTGTATAGAAAGTAGAACTTTTTTTAAGTATGATCTCTAATCTCATCTGGATAAAATGTATATAATTAGATCCTAGGATAACAGAGCTTGACAAGACCCATGATCTGTCTGCTGCATCCCAGAGCCACAGAGTCGATGTTGGTGTAAATCATTCTGATCTGTTGTAATGAGAACAGGGAAGGTCATGTGAGTTGCTCAGTCTAAGAGTAGGAGATGATAACATGAGCTGTCCAGCACAGACATTGAGACAGAAATAAATGAGATAACTTCTGCCTTCCATGTCTATTCTTGTATTCATGGATTCAGGGAGTTGGGGGATGCTCCCTATGGTTGTAGAGGGAAATATACTTTATAAGTCTCAGGGATCCAATGGTCATCTCACCTGGAAACCCTCTCACTTCTAGGTAAATCCAAGGCTTCTCCACAAATCATGTAGAGCACAGGTATGTCAGTGGGTATACATGCCTCTTTGTAGTTTGGGGGATAGATTCCTCCCTGAACTCTGCTTTATCTCTTAAATATTTTATTTATTTATTCATGAGAGCCCCAGAGAGAGGCTGAGACACAGGCTGAGGGAGAAGCAGGCTTTCTCTGGGGAGCCTGAGGTAGGACTCACTCCCAGGACTCCATAATCCTGACCTGAGCTGAAGGCTGAAGCTCAAACATGGAGCCACTCAGGTGCCCCAGAACTCAGTATTTTTTAGCGACCCCCAAAATGGGTGTTTTTCAAAATCCTCAGTACTTTCTTGTTTGAAAGATGATGTGATATGTCAAATCATTTAGCCAACATACAGCATAACACTAAGTTCTCACCACATCAGATGTCCTCCTTAATGACCATCACCCAGTTACCACATATGATGTGACAAATCCAGGCTGGTAAACTACGGTATACTGTAAGCTGGCAAGTTGAATTTAAATGAAGAAAAGATGGTTAAAATACTCCATCAGCCCTGCGCATATCATGCAGACAACAGATTATTTCTCCTTGCGTCATACTGCATTTTACACTAATCGTTGGCCATTTATGCCAGTCATCTTGAAAGATTCTATATTCTTTAGATACTTTTTATTTAAAAATGTAAAAAGAAAAATACTTTTAACTTCTCTAAGATCGTGTTATTTTTTTAAAATTTTTTTAATTTTTTATTTATTTATGATAGTCACAGAGAGAGAGAGAGAGAGGCAGAGACACAGGCGGAGGGAGAAGCAGGCTCCATGCACTGGGAGCCCGACGTGGGATTCGATCCCGGGTCTCCAGGATCGCGCCCTGGGCCAAAGGCAGGCGCCAAACTGCTGCGCCACCTAGGGATCCCAAGATCGTGTTATTTTTATTTAGCCTTTTGTGGTGATAACGTTTCTTTTACTGGACATGAATTAAATCATTTTAGGGTCAATCTTTTTAGCCTTAGACTGTAGGCCAGCCCGCCTATTCCATCCTTTGGATATTTGGAATATCTGTATTTGATGCAAAAAATAAATGCCTGTTTTTAAAGTTAAAAACAAAACAAAAAAAACCCAGAGATTTTTGGATAACTACCTTCTGTGTTAACTAGAAACTCTAAATCACACTCTGCCATTTATCACACAATATCATAATCTTATATCCCTCTTTCCCCTGATCCAGCACTTCTATGCACTCAAGAGCTCTTTTTTTATAAATTAATTTTTATGGGTGTTCAATTTACCAACATACAGAAAAACACCCAGTGCTCATCCCGTCAAGTGTCCGCCTCAGTCTCTTTTAATGTAGAAAGTCCTTTGAGTATGATACAATCATTATATGATTTGCAGGAAGTGACAGTTGTCACCTGAGGACCATGCACATGATCTCATTCTTGTCTCCATCTCCAGTGACACAGGAGCTTCATGGGGGACAACAGATGAGCTCCAATATGTCCGAATAGCAGGACTATTATCACCACCCTCTATCACCATTCAGTGGATGTTGCTGCCAGTTGGAGGGTGTGGACTGCTGGCAGTCTTCCTGATGCACACGATCCATTCAGTGAAGAAATGTCCTGCAAATGGACATATAAGAGGAGCCCTCTGCTCAAACTGCAGGGTTATGAGGATCGGTCTGAGGAAAACAAATACTGATGGTGATAAGAATTGCAATATGAAATTGAATTCCTCCACCATGGCAGTTTCTCTAACCGTCTACCTTCTTCTCTGTGTTAGAAAAGCCAGCTATGATTCCTCCTCCAAAAGCAACAGTTTTTCGAGGAAGAGGTTATATAGTGTGTATGGTCTGGCACCTCAGAGGGTGTCTCTTTTGTGTGCTGCGTGCACTAGGCTCTTCTGTTTTGGCATCTTTTTCCATCAGGTAATACCTACAGAGGCTCTCCCTGTCTGCAGTGGGCAGTGTGTGGTCCTTGTCCAGGATTTTGATGAGTTTTAACTGGGTATGGTCTGTTCTGCTTGATAAATGACACCTGCTACCACCTCCACTAGAACTGAGGCCTTTCAGAATTCTCTGGTCACAATATGTGGGTGGACAGGTGTGCAGCAACTCCAAGAAACAGTATTGAGGTTACTCAGAAAATTAAAAACGGAGCCTTAGCATGAACCTGCAAACAAAGACCTAAATATTCACACAAAAAATACAGAAAATCTGGTTTACAAGGAACCTCAAACATGTATGTTTATAGATTCATTATTTTCAAAAGGCAAAATATGAAAACGGTGCAAGTGTACATTATCAGATGAATATAGAAGATAATAAAGCATCTTTCTCTTCAAACATCATCATGTTGGGACATGGTCAACCGTTTGTTTAGTCTGGGGAAATACGGAAGAGTCCTCAATTTCTGAATACAAAATCCTAGTGCCTGTAACCAAGTTGCCAAGGACAAGCTCCAGGATCAATAAAACTGATATTTTCATGGCAATATATGTGAGTGTACAAGTACAATGATCTCCATGCCATAGATGAGGACACGGCTCTAAAACACATCCTTTTTTGGTCACATTTTATGGATTTAATTATTTTAATAATCATTCCACTCTTCTATCTTTATTTAGAATTCCCATTCATATGTACAAAGAAAGGAGGTGTAAATGCCCCTGTGGCAGATGAATCCACAACATCTCCGTCAGCTCTGTGAGTCTCCGTCAAGGTTTCTACTTGTCTGCATTTTTGTGTGACTGAGAGAACTGGTATCCACACATCACTCAATTGGTACTTCTGGAAATTACAGAAACCTACAAATCTCATGTCCAGATTCTTCCTGGAAGTGGCTCAGGGAGGATCCAGTTCCCATGGTGGGGAGCACAGCCAAGACACTGGGACTCACTTCAAACTGCTGTGTCATCTCAGACACTCACACAAGCTCTCTTCTGCAGTGAATAGTTATACACCTGTAAATGGTGGAAAATTTTTATGTTCATAACCTATCTTGAGGGTGTATGTGGAAAAATGGAAGATAATTGATGATAAGTAATCAGGCAGCAAATGAGGTTGGAGAAAGCACAATTTACTGACACATATCCTGTCCGCAAAACCCTGCCATGATCCACAAATGTGTTCTGAGCAACTGTATCATAAGGATACTAACTGCTAAATTTGATATGTAGTCAGAGGACATGCAAATAGCACCCCACTCTACTATTAAGCCAGCCCAGCCTGAACCCTTAGCTGGGAGAGAAGCCCCAGCCCCAGGAACCTTAGGTGACCCCTTTCAGGGATTGGGACAGAACACAGAAAACTCACCATGCAGTCTGTTCACTGGTGGGTTTTCCTTGTCACTATTTTAGAAGGTAATTCATAGAGAACGGAGACCTTGACTATGTGAGTGGAGGTGAGTGAGAGAAACATGATGTGGGACACTTTCCTCACCAGGATGTCTCGTGTCTGCAGGTGCCCAGGGTGAGGTGAAGCTGATGGCGTCTGGCGGAGACCTGGTGAAGCCTTTGGGATCGATTAGACTCTCCTACGTGACCTCTGGATTCACCTTCAGGAGCTACTGGATGAGCTGGTTCAGCCAGGCTCCAGGGAAGGGACTGCAGTGCGTCACATGGGTTAATACTGGTTGAAGCAGCAAAAGCTATGCAGACACTATGAAGGGGCGATTCACCATCTCCGGAGACAATGCCAAGAACATGCTGTATCCGCATATGAACAGCATGAGAGCTGTGCATTATTGTGTGAGTGACACATTGAGGGGACTTCAGTGTGAGTCCAGACAGAAATCTCCCTGTTGAAGGGAATCAGGACCTGTTGTGATGGTCATCAGACATTTGATGGAAGAGTGGACTCATTCCATTGTACAACATACACCGATCGTACACTACATGTTAAAAACAGTGATTTAAGTAAAATTTGTAAAATTAATTACAACCTAAACAGTATTAAGTCCCTTAAATTCAGAGTGTAACTCAAGAAGATGTTTCTAATGACCAAATATTATATTATTCAGGGATTTATTAATTAGTAGTTCTGTGAAACCGAAGAGTCAACACACAATCAAGGGGCAATTTCTTTATCTGAATAGTATATAATGAGTTATACTATGAAACATAATTAATCTTTCTATTTTAAGGTTTTATACAGTATTGATTTGAGAGTAGAGTGTCTACTTTCATATACTGTTTTTAACTACTCTTTTTTAAAAAATTAAGTGATTGGTCTTCTGTTTAATGCTTTCTATATGAGGGAAGGAAGAACATAAGAACCGATAAACATTAACATATTATCCATAAATCAAGTCTATTGAATTAAATCAGTAAAACCAGGAAGCTCCTGGAAAGGTGCAGATGATGTCCTGTGAGGAGCAGGACTAATGTCCATTCCTGAGACTCTGAGCATGGAACGGCTGATCCCCATGTCAGGTGTCATGGAAGAAATGAGGATCCATTGGAGGTGGTTGAGGGTGATGCCGTGTGCTGCATATGCCTAAATCTATTGACCTTTACACTTCAGAACACTTAAGATCTGAAAAGTGACATGGTGGTTTTTTTTCCCTGAAATACAGCAATGAAAATGGGAATGCTTAAGAACTGACAGAAAATCTATCATAATATATATGTTAAATCTTTTTAAAATGTCCCTATGCTTTAGATAATTTCATCTACTTTTGCTAGAAGGAGAGAAATTATACCTCAAATTTCATAACCATTGGGATAAGGGGTAATAAGATTATAAATGTTTGATTGATCCATTTTATCCCTAACTGGGATCAGATATTAATTAACCAAAACCATCATGACTCCACTGTGGTAACATGTGTCTTGTAATTCAAACCACAGCTCCTTTTCCTCACTCACCCAAGCCCGCACCTCACTTTCAGCCTGTCCAGACACCCATCAGCCCATTATTGTTTTGTGACTTCCTGCAGTAATGGAAAAGGCCTGTTAATATGGGGTGTTGCTGGATACTCATGAAGCATGGACAAGTGTCCACTGACATTCATCTGAGGCACCTATTCCTCTATATGGAATAGGTCAGAGGTCAATAATTTTACCAGGTGCGATTGGACTGACCTTCATCACCTGACACCAAACATGGATTCCTGTTTCTACTTCAATTTTTTAAATAATTTAATGTCTAGTTCTATATACTAAAAATCCCTCAACTTCCCCTGGCGCTTCGTGAAAACCCAGCAATTGCACCGCTGGGGATTTACTACAAAAATACAGATGCAGTGAAATGTGGGGACACTCACATCCCAATGTTTATAGCAGCAATGGCCACCAAAGCTGAACTGTGGAAGGAGCCTCGGTGTCCATCAACAGATGATGGATAAAGAAGATGTGTTCTATGTATACAATGGAATACTATTCAGACATTAGAAATGACAAATACCCACCATTTGCTTCAATGTGGGTGGAACTGGAAGATATTACTTTGAGAGAAGTAAGTCAGTCGGAGAAGGATAAACATTATATGGTTTCATTCATTCAGGGAATATAAGAAATAGTATATAATATAAGAAATATATAAGAAATATAAGAAAAATATAAGAAATATAAGAAAATATACGAAATATAAGAAAAAGAATAAAGGGGAAAGGAGAGAAAGTGAGTGGGAAAACTCAGAGGGTAACAGAACATGAGAGACTCCTAAGTCTGGGAAATGAACAAGAGGTAGTGGAAGGGGAGATGGGCAGGGGCCAGTGTCCCTGCATGGGAGTTAGTAAGTGTAAGAAAACACTGTACAGTTTTGACAATTTAAAAGTGAAAGTACCCAAACTAATAAAATCATGAGTAAATGAGGAGAAATCACAACAAACACCCAAGAATTACAAGCAAGTATAAGAATAGATAATGAGCAGTTATAAGCCAACATACTGGGTGATCTGGAGAAACGGATGAAATCTTAGGAACATAAAGACTATCGAAACAGAAACAACAATGAATGGACAAGCTGCACAGAACAAATACATGGAAATAAAAATCAATCATGATTCATAATCTCCCAAAGGCAAGATGATGCAGATGATACCCCCAGGGAAATTCCACAAGAACAATCAATGTCTATTCTTCTAAAACTAATCCAAATCATAGAAATTAAAGGAAAACTGCCAGACTCATTCTGTGATGTCAGTTGACCCCAAACCAAACATTCCAAGAAGAAGGATAATTACAGAACAATACCACTGATAAACCTGGATGCAAATTTCTCACCAAGATCCTAACCAGCAAGATCCAACAATATATTGATAGGATTATTCATGAAAAGAAACCGTGTAAAGAACCGTTTAGGCTCCCTCAGCCAGTTACATAAATATTTGGTGGGATTCACACTTTCTCCATTTCAAGAGAGGAAAACCTGCCTCCAAATCATGGTAACAGGGCTCAGAAGGCTCTGCAAACAACCCTTGTCATCCGCTCACTCATTCACTGACCCAAACAATATTCCTGGCCTTAAATATCTACAAACGCAACACTGTACACAAAGATAAAATCAAAATGTGAGACAAGATTCCATCAAAATCGTAGAGGAGAACACAGGAAATACCCTTTTTGAACTTGGCCACAGCAACTTCTTGCAAGATACATCCATGAGGGCAAGGGAAACAAAAGCAAAAATGATTATTGGAACTTCTTCAAGATAAATAACTTCTGCACAGAAAAAGAAACAGTCAACAGAAGGGAAGATTATATTGTCAAATAACATATAAGGCAAAGCGCTTATATCCAACATGTGTAAATAACTTATCAAACCCAACCCCCATGAAACAAGGAATCCAGTTAAGAAATGGGGAGACAACATGACAGGAATTTCTCCAAATAAGACCTACGTATGGCCAACTAGTCCATGAAAAAATTCTCCACATCACTTTCTATCAGAGAAAAGCACATCCAAACACAATCAGCTGCTACTTTACACAACAGAGAATAGCAAAAATTAAGAAGAAATAAAACAACACATGTTCGAGAGGTTGTAGAGGAAGGGGAACCCTCTTCCACTGTTGGTGGGAATATGAACTGGTACAGCCACTCTGGAAAACAGTGTGGAGGTTCCTAAAGGATTAAAAATAGATCTGCCCTTTGACCCAGCAATTGCACTGCTGGGGATTTACCCCAAAGATAAAGATGCAGTGAAAAGGCAGGATATCTGCACCCCAATATTTATGACAGCAGTATGTGCAATAGTCAAATTCTGGGAGAAGCCACGATGTCCTTTGAGAGACAAATTGATAAACATGATATGGTTTAAATATACAAAGGGATATTTCTAAGTCGTTAGAAAGGATCAACAGCTACCATTTGTATCAACGTGTTTGGAATTACAGAGTATTATGCCAATGAAATAAGTCAATCCCAGAAGGACAATCATCATACTTTCTCTCAAACAACGAAAGGGAACATAAGGGAAGGAGGTAAAATGAGAGGGGATAAATCAGGAAGACAAAACATGAGAGACTCCTATCCCTGGGAATCAGACAAAGGGCTGGGGAAGAGAGGTGGGTGGTGGAACTTGGTACCTGGTGACGGGCACAAAGGAGGGCACATGAGGAGATGAGCACTTGGTGTTGCTCTATGTTGGGAAATTGAGCTTAAATAAATATTGAATAAATACATGAAAAACAAACTATTAAAGAGAGAGAACATTATGAGGAATAACATGCCAACAAATTCAGCAATCAGAGAAATAATGGATGCCTTCAAGTAAATGTAGAAACAAACCAGTTGGAAACAGGAATGAATAGAAAATCTGTAAAGACTCTAAACCAGGGAATGAAAATCAAACATATTTAAAAGTCTTCGGACAATCAAAAGTCCTGGGACAGATGGCTACCCCTGGGAATGCAAAAAGTATTGAAATAGAATTAATACTTATCCTGAAAAATTGTCCAAAAAAGAGAAATTAAAGGAAACTTCCAAGCTCATTTTCAGAGGGTAACATTGCCTTGACCTCAAAAGCAGACAAAGATCCAAACTACAAGGGGAATTACAGACTAATATCCTTGATGGATATGGATGCAAAATTTCACCCAGATCCTAAGCAACAGGATCCACCAGTACATTAATAGGATAATTCACCATGAGGAAATGGGCCTAATTTCGGGTCTGTACGGGTGGATCAGCATCTGCAAATCCAACAACGGCATTTTGATCATTAATAAAACAAAGGATAAGGACCCTTTTTATAAAGACCTCCAATAACGAAAGCAATCCTGAAAAAGTAAAGCAAAGCTGGAGACATCCTGATTCTGGTTGCAAGGTAAATTACGATGTTGTGATCACCAGGACAGTATGGCGCTGGAAAAAATACAGACTTATACATAAATAGAAAACTTTAAGAACCCAGAAATGGACCCAGAATAGTATGGTCAAAAAATCATGACAAAGCAGGAAAGAATATCCAATGGAAAAAAAGAAAATCTCTTCAATAAATACCGTTGGCAATATTGGAGAGCCACATGCAGAAGAATGAAAGTGGACACTTGTTTTACATCATTCACAAAAATGGACTCAAAGTTGATGAAAGACCTCAGTGTGAGTCAGAAAACCATCAGAATCCTCAGGAGAACACAGGCAGCACCTTTTCTACCTCAGCTGCAACCACTACTAATTCTGTGTCCAGAGGCAAGGGAAAACAAAGGAAAATGAAGTATGGTGACTTCATCAAGGAAAGAGCATTTTCACAGGATAGGAATCACTCAAAGTAACTAAAAGGCCACCTAGAGAATGCGAGAAGATATTTGGAAATGTCTTATCAGATTAAAGGTTCGAATTCAAATCTAAAATGAACTTATCAATCTCAACACACACCAAACATATATATCTCCAATCAGAATTGGGCGGAAGTTGTGAACAGACTTCCTGTCCTGCGTGAGGTCCCGCACCACACCATATATTAGGGAGCTGATCCATATGCAAAAAGAAATTCATTTGCTCTCCTAGATCTGCTATATATCAGACAAAATATTAAAGAATCTGACAAATAACAGGGAAAATATTTTTGCACCTAAATCTAAGATTACCCTTGAAATTAGGCAAAAATAATATAAAAGATATTAAAATCAGTCAACAGGAAGTTAAATAATTTGTTTGCATATGCATTGTCAATGAGGAAAATTATTTCAAAAACCAATTACAAGTAACTAATGAGCTCTAAGAAAACTCAGGATATAAAATCAATATAGACAATAAAGTTAAATCCTACACACTACCAACAAATTTTCTGTATAAAATTTACAAAACAATCTCCTTTACACTGGTACCAAAATTAAATATTTATGATTAAACTTCATTAAGCAGAGAAAATACTGTTTAAAAATGACCTTTACTGATGAAAGACTTTTAAAAAGGAACATAAATGCAAAGATAAATACGTTGATGGATTAGAACATCATAAAACACCTGTGAACCCAAAAGAAACTGACTGGGGTTGTGAAGCAATCTTTGTATATAACTTATTACGAAATGAATCTAACTTGGTAGGTGACTATATAGTCAGGGGACATGCAAATAGGGCCCTCCCTCCACTGATTAAAGAAGCCCATCCCCGACCCTGCAGCTCGGAGAGGAGCTCCAGGCCCAGGGTCTCCAGGCGACCCCATTCAGTGCTCAGGACACAACACAGACAAACCACCATGGAGTCTGTGCTCTGCTGGGTTTTCCTTGTCGCTATTTTAAAAGGTAATTCATGGAGAACCAGATACCCTGAGTCTGTGAGTGGAGGTGAGTGAGAGAAACAGGATGTGGGACAGTTTCCTGACCAGGATGTCTTCTGTCTGCAGGTGTCCAGGGTGAGGTGCAGCTGGTGGAGTCTGGTGGAGACCTGGTGAAGCCTGGGGGGTCCCTGAGACTCTCCTGTGTGGCCTCTGGATTCACCTTCAGTAGCTACGGCATGAGCTGGGTCCGCCAGGCTCCAGGGAAGGGGCTGCAGTGGGTCGCACGTATTAGCAGTAGTGGAAGCAGCACATACTACACAGACGCTGTGAAGGG
Organism: Vulpes vulpes; assembly: GCF_048418805.1. Lineage (NCBI taxonomy): Eukaryota > Metazoa > Chordata > Mammalia > Carnivora > Canidae > Vulpes > Vulpes vulpes. Next base: position 132,719,960 of record NC_132785.1, on the reverse strand, counting down.
CCGATTCACCATCTCCAGAGACAACGCCAAGAACACGCTGTATCTGCAGATGAACAGCCTGAGAGCTGAGGACACGGCCGTGTATTACTGTGCGAAGGACACAGTGAGTCGACCTCAGTGTGAGCCCAGACACAAACCTCCTTATAGAAGGGGATCGGGACCACCAGGGGGTGCACACTCCTCACCACTTCTGTCTTGAAGGCCCAGGAGCAGGTGCAGATGGAGGTTCTGGGCAGGTTTCCTGTCAGGGTCTGGGGCTTCCTCTCCAAGGAGCAGTTTCCCCAAGGGAGTCTCTCTGGGCACAGGATTCTGTGCTTACATATTCAGTCTCTAACTTACACACTTTGTTGTCATAGAGAAATATTCCAATTCCAAAAATGAGAGTGTCTCCCTCTTTGCTTAATTCTTATTCAGTTTCTGATTTGGAAATTTGGTTAGTTTTAGTCAACAACTCTTCTTATATGCTCAAGGACAAATCTGCTTAAAATTTCTTACTACTGTTCATAAATACCAGTTTATTACCCGTATCTCCATTTACCACAGCTTCTCCTTTATAAGAGTCCCAGCTGTATACATGGAACATGAAACAACCACCCAGCTCACTGTGCAATGATTTTATTTTATTTTATTTTTTATATTTTTTATTGGATTTCAATTTGCCAACATATACCATAACACCCAGTGCTTATCCCACCAATTGCCCCCCTTACCGTCCCTCACCCAGTCACCCAACCCTCCGCTGACCTCCCCTACCCCTACCCCTTGTTCATTTCCCAGAGTAGGGATTCTCTCATGTTCTGTATCCTTCCCTGACATTTCCCGCTCATTTTCCATCCTTTCTCCTTTTTTCCCCCTTCTCGATTTTTTACATTCCCTGAATAAATGTGACCATTTTTTTGTCATTTTCCCATTGACTTACTTCACTTAGCATAATACCCTCCAGTTCCATCCACGTTATTCCAAAGGGTGGGTATTCCTTGTTTCTAATATACAAGGATTTTAGAAACAACATAACGTTCATGCTGGTCATGACACTACAAAGGGCTCAAAAATCAAATGGAAAGAAGACGGAGTGCAGGTGTGACTTCAGTCTTGACCACTCTTGCAGAATCAATATCAGTGAATCTGGGAAAGCAAGGGACCCCAAGAAGTACGTGGTGAGGATGTGTAGTCTGAAGAGCCTCCTCCCTCCCACACACAGACACGAGAGTACAAACCTTTATCACCTTCATCATGGTGTCTATTAAGAGCAAGGCAGGCCTCTCAGCACGTCATAAGTGCTTGGATTTTGGAAGGACACTGGATCGTGGTGTGTGTTGTGGGACAGTTGTAGGGATGAGGTCCTGCTCCAGGAGGGGCTTGTGTGGAGTCAGTGTCCCACCTGCATCAAAGGAGGGAATTCAATGGTTCCTGATGGATTTTTCCATGGGTGGGGCAGGAAGAGAAGAGGGAGGACTGGTGATCACAGGTGTCAGCTGGTGACACTCAAAGATGTGGTATGATGACAAATTAAACTAAACTATTATGAAAACTGAGAGAACAAAGGTGGGGGAGGACTTTCCACCTGCAGCGGATAACTCATGGATCCTTCAGGTACTGATATCAGCTCACTCTGTGTGACCTCTACATCCCTGTTTTGGAACCTAATGTCCATGTGTTGGGAGGATGAGCGGGGGCCTTAGGGGAGCACTTAGGCCTGGAGGTGCAGCTTCATGATGGGATCAGGGACCTTATACACCAGGACTAGGAAAGCTCCCTGCCTCTGGGCCCCATATGAGGTGACAGGGAAAGGACGGGCTAGGACATGGGCACTCTCCAGATACCCTATCTGCCTGCACCTGGACCTCAGACATCCCATACTCCAGAGCTGTGAGAATGAGTGTCTCTTCTTTAATCCACAGAGTCTGGGAATGTGGTGACCTCACCCAGAAACACTTAAACTGTATCTTACCTCTTGTTTGTCCTTTACAATCTAGTCCCACGAAAACACTCAGGTTATGACAAAATACAGCCGGAAATCCACACCTGGACTCACTGTCCTCAGTCACCGTCCATGCTGTGCTTATATTTTATGACATGCTGTCCTTAGTTGCTGTGCATCACGTTTGTGCCACCCATTCTCCCTAGAACCCTGGGGTTTGTTAGACCCATTAGAATCCTGGGATTCCATCCTCTTTACCACCTGTGCACCTTCAAGGCAGCACATCCCCATGGAAGCGGACATTAAAAGATTCAGATTTTCCTCTCTGCTGCTCATGGTACTATGCAGAATATTCTGGACAAAACTCCCTCCGGTCATCATCACCACAGCTATATGTCCCCATCACAACATCCACACCTCCTACATCCAAAAGGTGGTCGATTTTCTACATGTCGACTTGCAGTTTTTGTTCTCCCAGACCTCTGAGTGATTTCATCAGAAATCAGACTATTGCCTAACTACCTATCATGTTCCAGTTATGAGACAAGCTCAAGGACCCTGATCCAAGATCTTAAATCCTCCCTCCCCATGCTATTATACCAAGGACCATGTGGATAATTCCCTCTGGTTTATATGCTGAAGATCAAAAGGGGATTCTGGAATTTAATTTCAAAATCATCTAAATTAATTTCCCTCCCAACTTTTATCTCACTCCTGTGGATTCAGTTGCTGCTTGAGTGTATGTTGTACAATTATTATATTTTTTTGCAGTAAGTAATGGTGACATGTGTGATCCATGCACATATTGTCCCGAATGAGTGACATAGAGAGGAAAGCACCTCTCGACATGTGACACGGGCTTTGGGCAGGAGGTCGGGCATCCTTCACAAAGATAAGAATTGCGGGGATATTATTATCACAATTCTGTGTCTTCACTCTATTGAGATAGATACTCTATAGATGGTGTGGGCATCTGGCAGTCTCTCAAATGCACATGATCCCTTCAGGGATGGAAAATGCTGGAACAGGGGGCAGAACAGAAGTCCTGTCTCATTTGGCAGGGTCAAAGGGACTGACATGAGAAACCCAAAATTTGAGGTGGATCAGAGCAGGAAACTGGAAATGAATTCTGTAACCTTGGTATTTTCCCTAAGTCTCTATATTCCTCTGTAGGTACAAAAGCCAGTTCTATATCCTGCTCCAGAATAACAGCTTTATAATAAAGAGGTCACATAAGGCGCTGGGTCTGCATTCAGGGAGTGTCTGTGGTGTGGTGAATGCACTGTAGTGTCCTGTTTTGGCTGCTATTCCCTTCAGGCCAGGCGTCTACACAGGCCCTTATTGCCTACAGTGGGCAGTGTGTGGTCTCTGGCCATCATGTGGTGAGTTTTAACGGGTTGTGCTCTGCTCTGCTTGTGAAATGAGCCCTGATACCACCTGCACTAGAACTGAGGCCCTACTGAATTCTCTGGTTAGGAGATGTGGGTGGACAAGGGTGCAGCTGCTCTGGAAAACCATATGGTGTGACATCAAATAAGTAATAGTAGACCTACCGTATGATCCAGAAACTGCACTACTGGTCATTTACTCTAAGAATATAAAAGCACTAAGATGCCTGGGTGGCTCAGCAGTTGAGCGCATGCCTTCAGCTCAGGTCATGTTCCCAATCTGAGGATTGTGTCTCATATTGGACGCCTGGGAGGAGCCTGTTTCTCACTCTGTGTCACTGCCTTGTTAAGTTTTCCACGAATAAATACATAAAATCATTAAGAGGAAAAAATTCTGAGACACCTCGGTGCCTCAGTAGTTGAGCGTCTGCCTTGGCTCATGGCTTAATCTCAGAGTCCAGGTATCGAGTCCCAAATTGGGCTCCATGCATGGAGCCTGCTGCTCCGTCTGCATATGTCTCTGCCTCTGTGTGTGTCTGTGTTTCTCAGGTATAAATAAATGAGTTCTTTTTAAAAATAAAATAAAAATAATACAAAAATACAAATTCAAAGGGATACATGCACCTGGATTTTTACAGCAGCATTATGCACATTAGCCAAACTATCAAAACTATCGATACATGGAATGAAATCTAATCCATTTGGAACGATGGGCATGGAGGTAGCAAGTATAATGCTAAGTGAAGTGAGTCCGTCAAAGTAAGACAATCGTTGTATGATTTCGGTCATATATTGAGTTTAAGAAAGAAAAAATGATCAAAGGGGAATAAAGTCAATACCTAGATCTAGTCAAAGCCTCTTCATTACAGAGTACAAGCTGATGGTTATCACATGGGAGGTAAGTGGGGTATGGATGATTTGTCAAATGGGGATTAGGGAATGTATTATTGTGTAGGACACATTGTGAGAACCCACATCCTGGGAGTGTCAGAAAATCTGGTGTGAGGTAACTGGAGGGGAGGGTTGAGGAGGTTACAGGGACAAGGATTTTCCTGACTTCCTCACACCAATGAGTCAGGCGTTTGGGACAAAGATAACGCTCTTGTGTGCACGCCATTCTCTCTAGGAAGGTTGGGAGCAACAGCTACACTGAAGGGATGATACAGGTTAAACAATTTGCATGAAGAAAATATGTGTTACTTTCTGTAGTGGCAATATTTGCAATCTCTATATGGATAGAAGGAGAGGATGTCCCTTGAGACATCATCTGGGAAGACTTTGGAGGTGTCAGGCTTCAGATTCTGGACTGCGGATGTGTCATCAATGAGCTTGGACTATCTCCTTTTTTGAAATGTGACAAGGTGTTTGGGGTAAAGAAGTAATGTGAACCCCATGGATGAATTTCTCTGTCCCAGTCCCCATGGGAGAATCACAACATTATATTCCCCATTATGGCAAGGGAAACAAAAGCAAAAATGAATTCTGGGAGCACCATCAAGATAAACATGTTCTGAAGAACAAAGGAAACTCTCAACAAAACTGAATCACAAGCTACATAAGGGAGAAGATATTACCAAATGACATATCAGACAAAAGGCTTGTATCCAACATGTATAAAGAACTTATTAAAACTCATCACCCAAGAAACAAGGAATCCAGTCAAGAAATGGGGAGAAAACATTAACAGACATTTTCCTGAACAAACCTAGAGTTGGCCAACAAGCACATCTGTATAAAAATAACAACACTGTTCACAGATTTAGAATAATCAGAAAATATTTAGGGAACCACAGAGACCTCAAAGAGCAACAGCAATCCTGAAAAAGTAAAGCAAAGCTTACGAAATCCTGATTCTGGTTATCAAAGTATATTAAAATGTGTGATCATCAGGACACTATGGCACTGGCACAAATACAGATGTATAGATAAATAGAAAAGTTTGAGAACCCAGAAATGGACCCTAAAATCTGTGGGCAAAAAATCCTCACGAAGCAGGACAGAATATCCAATGGAAAAAAGAAAGTCTCTTCAGCAAATAGTGTTGGGAATACTGGAGACCCACATGCAGAAGAATGAAAGGGGACCCTTTTCTGACATCATTCATAACAACTACCTCAGCTGCAATCACTTCTAGACGTGTCTGCAGAGGCAAGGGAATGAAAAGGAAAATGAACCATGGCTACTTCATCAAGGAAAGAGCATTTTCACAGCAAAGGAATCACTCAAAGTAACTAAAAGTCAACCTACAGAATGGGAGAAGATACTTGGAAATGTCTTATCTATTTAATGGCTGGAATCCAAAATATACAAAGGGCTTATCAAACTCAACAGCCACCAGTATCTCCAATCAGAATTGGGCAGTAGTTGTGAACAGACGTCTTGTTGTGTCCTGAGTTCCCACATCACGCCATATATTAGGGATATCATCCACATGCAAAACGAATTTCATTTGTTCACCTAGAACTGCTGTATATCCATCAAAATATTAGAACAGAGAATCTGACAGAAAAGAGGGAAAACTTTATGCCCCTTACTCGGAGATTACCATAGAAATTAGGCAATAATAAAATAAAAGGTATTAATATCAGTCAACGAAAGAAAAATAATTTGCTTCTACATGACATTGTCATATAAATAATGAATGAGAACAAGCCTTACAAAAACATTTAGAGGGATCCCTGGGTGGCGCAGTGGTTTGGCGCTTGCCTTTGGCCCAGGGCGCGATCCTGGAGACCCGGGATCGAATCCCACATCAGGCTCCCGGTGCATGGAGCCTGCTTCTCCCTCTGCCTATGTCTATGCCTCTCTCTCTCTCTCTCTGTGACTATCATAAATAAATAAAAAAAATTAAAAAAAAACATTTAGAAATAACTAAGGAGCTCAGGGAAAATTCAGGACATAAAATCAATTTATACAATAAAGCTAATTTCTACACACTAACAACAAATTTTCAGTATAAGATGTACAAAACAATCCCCTTTGCACTGTTATCAAAAATAAACATTTAAGATTATACCTCATTAGGGAGAGAAAATCCCGTGTAGAAATGACCAATAATAATGAAAGACATAAAAAAGCACAGAAAGGCAAAGATAAAACATTCATGGGTTAGATCATTATAAATACACTGTCCCCCCTATAGAAAGTGGTCTACGGTTGAGAAGTAATCTTTGTATATAACATGAAAAGAGTTGAATCTAAGTCTGGAGTTGATTATATAGTTAACGACATGCAAATAGGGTGTTCACTCCACTGATTAAACCAGCCCATCCCGGACCCTGCTGCTGGGAGAGAAGCCCCAGCCCCAGTATACCCAGGTGACCCCATTCAGTGCTCACGACACAATAAAGACAAACAACCATGGAGTCTGGAATCTGTGCTCCGCTGGGTTTTCCTTGTCGATATTTTAAAAGGTAATTCAGGGAGAACAAGAGACCATGAGTCTGTAACTGGAGGTGAGTGAGTGAAACAGGGGATGTGGGACCGTTTCCTGACCAGGATGTCTTGTGTCTGCAGGTGTCCAGGGTGAGGTGCAGCTGGTGGAGTCTGGGGGAGACCTGGTGAAGCCTGGGGGGTCCCTGAGACTCTCCTGTGTGGCCTCGGGATTCACCTTCAGTAGTCACAGCATGAACTAGTCCGCCAGGCTCCTGGGAAGGGGCTGCAGTGGGTCGAAGCTATTAGCAGTAGTGGAAGCAGCACATACTACACAGACGCTGTGAAGGGCCGATTCACCATCTCCAGAGACAATGCCAAGAACACGCTGTATCTGCAGATGAACAGCCTGAGAGCCGAGACACGGCCGTGTATTACTGTGCAGACACAGTGAGGGGACCTCAGTGTGAGCCCAGACAGACCTCCCTGTAGAAGGGGATCAGGACCACCAGGGGGTGCACACTCCTCACCACTTTTGTCTTGAAGACCCAGGAGCAGGTGCAGATGGAGGTTCTGTGCAGGTTTCCTGTCAGGGTCTGGGCTTCCTCTCCAAGGAGCAGTTTCCCCCTGGGAGTCTCTCTGAACACTTGGTTGTGTGTTTACCTATTCATTCTCTTTCTTAGAGACTTAGAATTCCACTATAGCACTTGCACTTAATTGTACTTAACTTTCCCTGACCTGAAGTATTAATCAATTAAAAATAACTCCATTCATGTCATCTGAACATTTTCATGAGTCGTATTGGTACTCTCTTTGGATCACAGGACCCCATGATAACTGTTCTCGTGCACATCATGGTATTCAGTAATCTCCATTCAACACAAGTGAATAGAGACGTTCTACAAAAATGTTAATAACGGTTTGGGAGTGAGAAAAATTCCCAGCATGACATGGTAGGGAGGTGGACTCTGAGGTCACTCACACGCACACAATCACAAGAGTGTAAGGTTTAAATACCTTCACCTTTACATCCAATGAGAGCCAGGCAGGCCTCTCATTATGTCATAAATGCCTGGATCGTGCTAGGGAGGTAACTAACTTAGTTGTGTGTTGTGGGTCAGTGCTGGGGACAGGATCCTGCTCCATGGGATTTGGGGAGGTGGAGGTGCCCCAGAGGAGCATTTAGGTCAGGAGGTGCAGCCTCATGATTTGATCGGGGCCCTAATATATCAGGACTGGGAAAGCACCCTGCATTCTGACCCCATGTGAGGTGATGGAGAAAGGATGGGCTAGGACGTGGGTGCTCTCCAGGCACCACATCTGCCTGCACCTGGACCTCAGACGTTCCAGATTCCAGATCTGTGAGAATGAGTGTCTGTTGTTTGATCCATCCAGTCCATGTACGATGTTCCAGGAGTTGGGACAGGCTAAAGTCATTTTTTTCTTTGTTTAAATTGAATTTACCAATATTTACTACACACTCAGTGCTCATCATATCATGTGGCCTCCTTAACTCCAAACACCCAGTTTTTCCATCCCCTTCTGCTTCTATTCCAGCGACCCTCAGTGTTTTGTCCCCAGAGTTTAGTGTCTCTCATGATTCGTCTTCCTCTGTAATATTACCCCACTAAGTTTCACTCCTTCCATTATGGTCTCTTTCAGGATTTCCTATATTCCACATGTGAATGAGACCATATCATTGCCATTTTGTGATTAATTTCTCTCAACTTAATACCTCCAGTGCCACCCATGTTGAAGGAAATGTTATTTCATCTTATTCATCATTTCTGACAGCTGTGTAATATCCCATTGTATATATAAACCACATTTTGGGTACATATTTATTGGATTTCAATTTGCCAACATATATTATAACAGCCAGTACTCATTCCATCAATTGCCCCCTCAGCTCCTGTCATCCAGAGACCCCAACTCCCAGACCATTTCCCCTTCCACTCTCCTTGGTTTTTTTCCCCATAGTTAGGAGTTCTGATGTACTGTCACTCTCTCTGATAATTGCCACCCATTCTATCTCCTTTCCCCTTCATTCCCTTGCACTATTTCTTATATTCTTTGTATGAGTGAAACCATATAATGTTTGTCCTTCTCTGAATCACTTACTTCAGTCAGCATAATACCCTCCACGTCCATCCACGTTGAAGCAAATGGTGAGTATTCATCACTTCTAATGGCTGAGCAATGTCCCAGTGTATATATAGACCATATCTCCTTTATCCATTCATCTGTCAATGGACATTGAAGCTCCTTCTGCAGTTTCTTTATCCACTCTTCTGTAGAAGGGCTTCATGATTCCTCCCACATTTTGACTATTGTGGACATTGCTGCTTTGACTATTGTGGTGCAAGGGTCCCTTAATTTCATTAAATTTTCATATTTTGGGTAAATACCCTGTAGTGTAGTGGCTGAATCTCAGGGGGGCTTTATTATGACTTTTTAAGTGCATTCCATTCTGTTTTCTGGAGTGGCTGAAAAAGCCTGCATTCCCACCAAAAGTGAAAGAGAAAATTCCACTTTCTGGATATCCTCGCTTATATTTGTTGTTTCCAGCCTTGTTACTTTATCGATTATGAGTTGTATAAGTGGGATCTTAGTGTGGTTTTCATTTGTATTTCCCTGATGACATATCATGTGGATCACTTTTCTCATCTGCCTGTTGACCATGTGTAGGTCTTCTTTGGAGAAATGGCTGTTTGTGCCTTCTCTCCATTTCTTGACTTAATTGTTTGTTTTCTTGGGTGCTGAATTTTTAAGGAAATATCTTGTCCTATTCTGTAGGTTGCCTTTTATTTTGTCACCCGTTGCATTGTTGTACAGATTCTACCTTGATGAAGTCCTAATAGTTTACTTTCCCTATGTTTCCCTGTTGTTTCCGATGCCTTTTGAGAGGTGCCTTGATAGCAGTCGCTGAAGCTGAGGACAAAAAGTTGCTACCTGAATGCTCCTCTAGGTTTTTGATGGATTAGTGTCTCAGATTTTGGTACTTCATCCATTTTGAGATTATATTTGTGTTTGTTTTAGCTGAATGGTCCACATTCATTCTTATGCTGGTGGCTGTACAATTTTTTTCAGATCCCTTTATTGATTAGACTTTTTTCATTAGATATTTTTAATTGCTTATTGAGGAGTAGTTGCCCATAGAGTTGAGGGTCCATTTCTGCGTTCTCTGCTCTATTCCATTGATCTATGTGTTGTTTTTGCCAGTACCAGGCTATCTTGATGATAAAGACTTTATAATAGAGTTTGTCTGCAAATATTGTTTTGCCCAACAGCTGTAGGATTTTTTTTTTTTTGGCCAAAATGTTTCTACTTATTTGGCTACCTAGAAAAGGAATTGAAGAAGACACAAAGAGATGGAAAACCTTCTATGCTTTTGGATGAGAACAATGAATCTTGTTAGGGCACCTGTTTTGCTCAGAGTTTGAGTGCCTGCAATTGGCTCAGGGTGTGATCCTGGGGTCCTGGGATGGTGTCCTGAATCAGGCTTTTGGAAAGGAGCCTGCTTCTCTCTCTGCCTATCTCTCTACCTCCATCTGTGTGACTCTGTGAATAAAAAAATAAATATTTAAAACAAAAACAAAAATAACTATTGTGAAAATCTCTATGCTGCCCAGAACCTTCTACATATTCAAAGAAATACTTATCAAAACATCCTGGACATTTTTCACAGAGTATGAACATATAATCTTGAGATTTTTATGGCACACAGAGAGATATGAGGGATACATTGATGCTGTGGCATTGCCCTGCTGTATTTGTTTCGAAAAGTATCCGTTAGCCTCCCTCATCCAGTGAAGGGTGCATTTCTCACCTGGAATTAGGACTAACCTGTTGCAAACCGTACGTATCTGTCAAAAAGTCACAGTGGACACACAGAAGGAGAATAATGATACAAGAGAGCCAGAGATGCTCAGACACCTTGGAAATTCAGTTTAAGGATGTTCTTTTATAACATTTCCAGAAGAAGAGGATGTGATGACCATGTGGGATATGTGTCTCACCATTAGCTTACAGGGTTGTGTTGTACTGATGGCTGTGACGTGTGCGCCTTGTCACTGGTGAACATTTGGTGTCCTGTGTCCTCACTTCAAACCCACCTGCATCTGTGAGTCTCCGTCTGGACATGAGATCAGATTCCCTTTAGATTTCCTCAATGGAACACCTCAAGGGACCTACATGACTTATTTACTCTTTATCATTTTATTTAAATGCAAACATTTTCGTCATGGGATATGCAACAACCAGGTAACATGGCTTGGTCATGTCAATATCTAACAGCCCTAGCATCCTATTCCATAATCTACATACAAACTTACATGGCGGTGAAGCTGTTTCAGGGAAGGTTAGTCCACTCATGGTCAGCAAGGCAGAGGAGCAGCTCCAAATTCCCAGAAGCATGGCGGTAGTTGGCTTTGCTGATTTCACTAATATTTATACACATTGCAGCTGTCAGAAAACACACACACTCAGAACATAACATGAGAGGATGGAGCAGGGGATGGAGCACACAGTTCCTCTGGCAATATGCAGCCCCTGGACCTGAGATGGGCTTGGATGAATCTGTAAATCACAGTGCAGTTGATAATGGATTGTTATCATTTGCTATTGTTTTGTTTCCTCTGCAGATTTTCACACCCTACCTTGTTGAGGCCTGTTTTGGGGGTTTTGTGATTCTCTTCCTGGGTGTTTCAGAGAGCTGTTATGAACATGGCCTCCTACCTCTAGCCTGGGGTTGAATGTTTGCACCCCCCTCTTCAGGGAGCCCTCACAGGAGAGCCATCAAGCCATCCTGTCCTCAGTTTACAACTGAACCCAATCTTTACCCTGCCTGTGTCTAAGCTGGTTTATCTCAGACACATGAATGAGTCACTAATCATCAATATGAGGTATTCCTGTGGTGTGGACCAGGGATGGTCCTCCGAACAAGGGTCTCACGGTCTCTTACTTTCTGCCTGCTGGCCTCAGGATAGAGACACAGGACTATATATGGTTCAGTTTTGGAAACACAAATCACAATGCCTGTACTCAGACATAATGTTTACCCATCTCTAGAATCCTATCCTTCTTAACCATCCATCACATCATGCCACTTTTCGTTTGTAGGACTCAGGGGGACAACAGATCCTGGAAATTTCCCCAGTTTGCCACTTGAGCACCATCATACCAGGTTCGTTCCATGCAGGACCAGAATTCTATTTTTTAAATTATTTTTTATTGGAAGGCAAGTCCTGTCCCCATCCTGTGTTGTCCTTCTCCACAGGAGATCTGTCCCAGTTTCCCCTGCAGGAGTCTGTATCTGGGCTGGGGAAACCCAGGCAGACCCTTACACTCACCTGCCCCTTCTCTGGGTTCTCACTGCGCATGTCACTGAGGGTGTCATATGGGTCCATCAGCCTCCAGGGTAAGGCCCTGGAGTCAATGCCAAAGTCTGAAGGGAAAAGGCTGAGTACCACAACCTGTCTCTGAACAGCAGCAAGATGTATAGAAAGTCCAACACCTGGAAAGATAAATGATAATGTTTCACACCAGAATCACATCTATTCAATGTGAGAACAACCAGCTGATGAGATACAGCAGAGCATCTGGCATGAAATCACAAGTTCACGTTTGAGCATGGGAACAGAATTGCTATAGTTTATGAAAACAACACCATGAAAATCAATTCCCAGAATCTATATTTATATAAACTGAGTAAACACTGAGTTACTACAGACCAATTATGGAACAGGTCAACACTGAGGAGACCAGGAAAAAAAAAAAACACAAGACTTTTCAATATATTGTCAACAGAGAAACTATTCATGGGCAATCATTAATCATGAAACAGGAATGTTTTAGATAAAATATCAATATGCATAATACCAAATATTAAGAATACACTTCATGGGATCCCTGGGTGGCGCAGCGGTTTGGCGCCTGCCTTTGGCCCGGGGCGCGATCCTGGAGACCCGGGATCGAGTCCCACGTCGGGCTCCTGGTGCGTGGAGCCTGCTTCTCCCTCTGCCTATGTCTCTGCTTCTCTCTCTCTCACTGTGTGCCTATCATAAATAAATAAAATTTAAAAAAAAAAGAATACACTTCATGAAAAATCAACTAGGTGAACCTGTTGAACAACCAGACTGATCACATACAACAGAGCATCTTACATTAAATCACAATTTCACGTCTGAATATGAGAAAAAAATTCGTACAGCTTACAAAAAGAGCAACATGAAAATCAATTGCCAAATTCTATGTTCATATAAAAAAATAACACTGATATAGTAGAGACCAGTTGGGGGCAAGTCAACAATGAGGAGACCAGGAAAAAGAAAACAAGACTTTTCAATATATTGTCAATGGAGAAACTATTCATAAGCAATCATTAATCATGAAATCAGAATGTTATAGGTAAAATTCATCATGCATAACACCAAAATTAAGAATACACTTAGTGAAAACCAGCTACATTTTTCTACCCACTTATTAATCAAGGTAATAAAATACAAGATATGGACCAAGAGAAAACTTGCACAAATTTCATAACCAACAAAGAACTTTCACCTGAATATCATAAGAACCCTCAAAACTCAGTGGAAAAAAACAACAGAATTCATGTATAAAACAGGCAGAGCCTTGTGTGAACATGTTATACAGGAGGGTACAGATACATGAAGTAAGCACAGGAGAGGACACATCCCACCAGGATCTTTCAGAGTAATTCATGTCAACCACATAAAAGTGCCCTATGCACTCATCACTAGGGCTCAGGTATGAAAGAAGCACTGACCAGAACATCCTGAGAAGCATGCAGGACACCTGGGTCTCAACCCTGCAAGTAGAAATGAAAAATGAAACAGAAGCCCTGGAAAATCATTTTTCTGTTCCTCCTGAAATTAAAGATGGATAACCTACCAGGGGACCTGGAAATCCCACTCCTCAGTGATTGCTCCAGAATAAAGAAACCCAATGTTCTTGTAAAAATGGCATGTGATGAATTATAGTGTCTTCATTTCTGTAGGAAGCCTTGAAACCCGCCCAAAAGCCTGTGTGATTTAAAGAATAATGTCAGTAGAAAACATTCATCAATGTGACAGGATTCTGCAGTAAGAAGCCACACTATTGATGCACACCCAGGATCCCAGGGGAACCTCAAGGACATGCTGCTCCATGAAGCTCAGCAGTCTACGACATGACAGGCCATGCAGCCTGGGACATTTGTACAGCCAGACCAGGGTCACAATTGTTTGGCTGGGCTTTCTCTTCCCCAAACCCAGATGATGAGCTCCTCTGCATCAGGCTGCATGCTACCCTCCTGTGCACAATGTCCTCAGGTATGGAGTGTCCACACACTGAAACAAACCACCTCTTGTCCTCTGATGGGGGTTCCTAAGAGTCTGACGTGTGTTGTGATATGAACTGTCCCCTCCAGCATCTCTGGCTCTGGCTCTCTCCTGCAGGTGAGCAGGACTAGGTTAAGACACCTCCAATGAGTCCATTTGTCTCCTGCTACAGTTTCTCCCCACAACCTGAGGTCTAGACCTTCCTCTCACTCAGCTGGAAATGAGGTCAAGTGTTTGGGAACAGAGTGAGGTCACAGTTTTGATCAACTGTCCGCACAGTTTTCCACTACTATTTGTTTTCTATAGAGAAATAAATATAGAAAAACTTGTCCAGATTAAAAAATCATATTTTATATATTTATTTAGAGAGAAAGGGAAGGAGAGGAGTCAGAGAGAGAAATAAAATCTCAAGCAGATTCCCCATGACCAGAGCCTGACTTGGGGCTCAATTCCAGGATCCTGAGATCACGACGTGACTCACAACCATGATGCTTAACCATGTGAGTCAACCAGGGGACCCATCCTTGAGCAACTGTTTAAAGAGAGGTTTGTGTTTGTTATTATTCTGTTTTGTCAGACTTTCTATTGAGGTTAAGAGTCCCTTCTGTATTTTGGAGACTAAATCCATCTCAGTATATAGTTGAACACACTGTCTCCCATTTCATAGGCTACCTTTTTGCTCCAATAATATTTGTCCTGCACACTTTGTGCATGAGGTAGCCTCACTCATCAGTCTTTGGATTTCTTTTTTTTTAAATTAATTTTTATTGCTGTTCAATTTACCGACATACAAAAAAACACCCAGTGCTCATCCTGTCAAGTGTCCACCTCAGTGCCCAAAACCCATTCCCCTCCAACACCCGCCCTCCTCCCCTTCCACCAACCCTAGTTCGTTTCCCCGAGTTAGGAGTCTTTATGTTCTGTCTCCCTTCCTGATATGTCCCAACATTTCTTTTCCCTTCCTTTATATTCCCTTTCACTATTATTCATATTCCCCAAATGAATGAGAACATACACTGTTTGTCCTTCTCTGATTGACTTATTTCACTCAGCATAATACCCTCCAGTTCCATCCACGTTGAAGCAAATGGTGGGTATTTGTCGTTTCTAATTGCTGAGTAATATTCCATTGTATACATAAACCACATCTTCTTTATCCATTCATCTTTCGATGGACACCGAGGCTCCTTCCACAGTTTGGCTATTGTGGCCATTGCTGATAGAAACATCGGGGTGCAGGTGTCCCGACGTTTCGTTGCATCTGAATCTTTGGGGTAAATCCCCAACAGTGCAATTGCTGGGTCGTAGGGCAGGTCTATTTTTAACTCTTTGAGGAACCTCCACACAGTTTTCCACAGTGGCTGCACCAGTTCACATTCCCACCAACAGTGTAAGAGGGTTCCCTTTTCTCCGCATCCTCTCCAACATTTGTTGTTTCCTGCGTTGTTAATTTTCCCCATTCTCACTGGTGTGAGGTGGTATCTCATTGTGGTTTTGATTTGTATTTCCCTGATGGCAAGTGATGCAGAGCATTTTCTCATGTCCTTGTTGGCCATGTCCATGTCTTCCTCTGTGAGATTTCTCTTCATGTCTTTTGCCCATTTCATGATTGGATTGTTTGTTTCTTTGGGGTTGAGTTTAATAAGTTCTTTATAGATTTTGGAAACTAGCCCTTTATCTGATATGTCATTTGCAAATATCTTCTCCCATTCTGTAGGTTGTCTTTTAGTTTTGTTGACTGTATCCTTTGCTGTGCAAAAGCTTCTTATCTTGATTAAGTCCCAATAGTTCATTTTTGCTTCTGTTTCTTTTGCCTTTGTGGATGTATCTTGCAAGAAATTACTGTGGCCAAGTTCAAAAAGGGTGTTGCCTGTGTTCTCCTCTAGGATTTTAATGGAATCTTGTCTCACATTTAGATCTCTCATCCATTTTGAGTTTTTCTTTGTGTATGGTGAAAGAGAGTCGTCCAGTTTCATTCTTCTTCATATGGATGTCCAATTTTCCCAGCACCATTTATTGAAGAGACTGTCTTTCTTCCAGTGGATAGTCTTTCCTCCTTTATCGAATATTAGATGACCATACATTTCAGGGTCCACTTCTGGGTTCTCTATTCTGTTCCATTGATCTATGTGTCTGTTTTTGTTCCAGTACCACACTGTCTTGATGACCACGGCTTTTTAGTACAACCTGAAATCTGGCATTGTGATGCCCCCAGCTATGGTTTTCTTTTTTAAAATTCCCCTGGCTATTCGGGGTCTTTCCTCATTCCACACAAATCTTAAAATAATTTTTTCTAACTCTCTGAAGAAAGTCCATGGTATTTTGATAGGGATTGCATTAAACGTGTAAATTGCCCTGGGTAACATTGACATTTTTACAATATTAATTCTGCCAATCCATGAGCATGGAATATTTTTCCATCTCTTTGTGTCTTCCTCAATTTCTTTCAGAAGTGTTCTATAGTTTTTAGGGTATAGATCTTTTACCTCTTTGGTTAGGTTTATTCCTAGGTATCTTATGCTTTTGGGTGCAATTGTAAATGGGATTGACTCCTTAATTTCTCTTTCTTCCGTGTCATTGTTAGTGTTTAGAAATGCCATTGATTTCTGGGCATTGATTTTGTATCCTGCCACGCTACCAAATTGCTGTATGAGTTCTAGCAATCTTGGGGTGGAGGCTTTTGGGTTTTCTATGTAGAGTATCATGTCATCGGTGAAGAGGGAGAGTTTGACTTCTTCTTTGCCAATTTGAATGCCTTTAATGTCTTTTTGTTGTCTGATTGCTGAGGCGAGGACTTCCAGAACTATGTTGAACAGCAGTGGTGAGAGTGGACATCCCTGTCTTGTTCCTGATCTTAGGGGAAAGGCTCCCAGTGCTTCCCCATAGAGAATGATATTTGCTGTGGGCTTTTCGTAAATGGCTTTTAAGATGTCGAGGAAAGTTCCCTCTATCCCAACACTCTGAAGGGTTTTGATCAGGAATGGATGCCGTATTTTGTCAAATGCTTTCTCTGCATCTAATGAGAGTATCATATGGTTCTTGGTTTTTCCCTTGCTGATATGATGAATCACATTGATGGTTTTACGAGTGTTGAACCAACCTTGTCTCCCAGGGATAAAAGCTACTTGGTCATGGTGAATAATTTTCTTAGTGTGTTGTTGGATCCTATTGGCTAGTATCTTGTTGAGAATTTTGCATCTATGTTCATCAGGGATATTGGTCTGTAATTCTCCTTTTTGGTGGGGTCTTTGTCTGGTTTCGGAATTAAGGTGATGCTGGCCTCATAGAACGAATTTGGAAGTACTCCATCTCTTTCTATCTTTCAAAACAGCTTTAGTAGAATAGGTATGATTTCTTCTTTAAACGTTTGATAGAATTCCCCTGGGAAGCCATCTGGCCCTGGACTCTTGTGTCTTGGGAGGTTTTTGATGACTGCTTCAAATTCCTCCCTGGTTATTGGCCTGTTCAGGTGTTCTATTTCTTCCTGCTCCAGTTTTGGTAGTTTGTGGCTTTCCAGGAATGCGTCCATTTCTTCTAGATTGCCTAATTTATTGGCGTACAGCTGTTCATAATATGTTTTTAAAATCGTTTGTATTTCCTTGGTGTTGGTAGTGATCTCTCCTTTCTCATTCATGATTTTATTAATTTGAGTCTTCTCTCTCTTCTTTTTAATAAGGTTGGCTAATGGTTTATCTATCTTATTAATTCTTTCAAAGAACCAACTCCTGGTTCTGTTGGTCTGTTCCACAGTTCTTTTGGTCTCGATATCATTGAGTTCTGCTCAAATTTTAATTAACTGTCTTCTTCTGCTGGGGGTGGGGTCTATTTGTTGCTTTTTCTCTCGTTCCTTTATGTGTAAGGTGAGCTTTTGAATTTGAGATCTTTCCAGTTTTTGAATGGAATCTTGTATTGCGATGTATTTCCCCCTCAGGACTGCTTTGCTGCATCCCAAAGATTTTGAATGGTTGTATCTTCATTCTCATTAGTTTCCATGAATCTTTTTAATTCTTCCTTAATTTCCTGGTTGACCTTTTCCTCTTTTAGCAGGATGGTCCTTAACCTCCACATGTTTGTGGTCCTTCCAAACTTCTTGTTGTGATTGAGTTCTAATTTCAAGGCTTTATGGTCGGAGAATATACAGGGGACTATCCCGATCTTTTGGTATCGGTTCAGACCCGATTTGTGACCCAGTATGTGGTCTATTCTGGAGAAAGTTCCATGTGCACTTGAGAAGAATGTGTATTCAGTTGAGTTTGGATGTAAAGTTCTGTAGATATCTGTGAAATCCATCTGGTCCAGTTTATCATATAAAGTTCTCGTTTCTTTGGAGATGTTGTGCTTAGAAGACCTATCCAGGGTAGAAAGAGCTAGATTGAAGTCACCAAGTATAAGTGTATTATTATCAAAGTATTTCTTCAGTTTGGTTATTAATTGGTTTAAATATTTGGCAGCTCCCACATTCGGGGCATATATATTGAGGATTGTTAAGTCCTCTTGGTGGATAGATCCTTTTAGTATGAGATAGTGTCCCTCTTTATCTCTCACTATAGTCTTCGGGGTAAATTTTAATTTATCTGATATAAGGATGGCAACCCCTGCTTTCTTTTGAGGACCATTTGAATGGTAAATGGTTCTCCAACCTTTTATTTTCAGGTTGTAGGTGTCCTTCTGTGTAAAATGAGTCTTTTGTAGACAGCAAATAGATGGGTCCTGCTTTTTTATCCAGTCTGAAACCCTGCGCCTTTTGATGGGGTCATTAAGCCCATTCACGTTCAGAGTTACTATTGAGAGATATGAGTTTAGTGTCATCATATCTATTCAGTCCTTGTTTTTGTGGATTGTTCTACTGAACTTCTTCTTAAAGGGGAATTTTAAGAGTCCCCCTTAAAATTTCTTGCAGAGCTGGTTTGGAGGTCACATATTCTTTCAGTTCCTGCCTGTCTTGGAAGCTCTTTATCTCTCCTTCCATTTTGAATGAAAGCCTTGCTGGATAAAGTATTCTTGGTTGCATGTTCTTTTCATTTAGGACCCTGAATATATCCTGCCAGCCCTTTCTGGCCTGCCAGGTCTCTGTGGAGAGGTCTGCTGTTACCCTAATATTCCTCCCCATAAAAGTCAGGTACTTTTGTTCTCTTGCTGCTTTAAGGACCTTCTCCTTATCTTTGGAATTTGCAAGCTTCACTATTAAATGTCGAGGTGTTGAACGGTTTTTGTTGATTTTAGGTGGGGGATCTCTCTATTTCCTGGATATGAATGCCTGTTTCCCTTCCCAGATTAGGAAAGTTTTCAGCTAGGATTTGTTCAAATACATATTCTGGCCCTCTGGCCCTTTCTGCGCCCTCGGGAACCCCAATTAAATGTAGGTTTTTCTTCCTCAGGCTGTCATTTATTTCCCTTAATCCATCCTCATGATCTTTTAATTGCTTGTCTCTTTTTTCCTCAGTTTCCCTCTTTGCCATCAACTTGTCTTCTATGTCACTCACTCGTTCTTCCACCTCGTTAACCCTCTTCGTTAGGACTTCTAGCTTGGATTGGATCTCATTTAATTGATTTTTAATTTCTGCCTGATTGGATCTAAATTCTGCAGTCATGAAGTCTCTTGAGTCCTTTATGGTTTTTTCTAAAGCCACCAGTAGCTGTAAAATAGTGCTTCTGAATTGGTTTTCTGACATTGAATTGTAATCCAGATTTTGTAACTCTGTGGGAGAGAGGGCTGTTTCTGATTCTTTTTTTTGAGGTGAGGTTTTCCTTCTAGTCATTTTGCTCAGTGCAGAGTGGCCAAAACCAAGTTGTATTGGGAAAAGGAGAAAAAGAGAGAGAAGGAAAGATAAGAGGAAAAGAAAAAGGAGAAAGAAGAGAAAAAAGGGGGGAAAGAGAAGAAAAAGAAAGAAAGGAGAAAAAAGAAAAAAAAAGGGTGGGGTGGGGTGGGGGAAGCAATCAGAAATCAAGAAGAAAGAAAGAAAAAAAGCACAAAACAAAAACAAAACAAAACAAAAAACAAAAACAAAACAACAACAAAAAACACCGGGGAGTATCTTCCGATTCTGTATACTTTAAGTCCCTTGACTTCCCTTGGAACTGGTCCCTGTTGCTGGTCTTCTGGGGGAGGGGCCTGCTGTGCTGATTCTCAGGTGTTAGCACTTGGGGGAGCTGCTCTGCCCCTGCCTGGTGCAGGGCTCAGTGGGAGGTGTTTACCCCATGAGGCCCCGGAGGAAGCCACAGTGACGGGGGCAGCTCTGGAGCCTTGGAGTCAGCTTCCGCAGTAACTCCGGGGTCTCCTTATGCAGGGCCTGGGGGCTCCCGGGCGGGGCCGCTGCTCTTCTCAGTTCCAGGCAGGAGCGTCCTCGCTGTCCTGGACCCTCCCAGCCTCTGCCTGTCCCGGGGGAGGCCGGATCCTGGGCTGTGTCCCGGCGCCCTGTGCTCTGGGGCCCCGCAGCCCCCTCCGTGGAGCCGCCGCCCGAGCCCCTCCGAGCTGCTCCGGGTCCCCCCGAGCGCTGCAGCCCTTAGGGAGCTCGGCGCATCTCCCTGGGGCACAGTTCCTCTGTTACTGTCCCCGGAGCCCGAGGGCATCCCCGCCTTTCTGGGTCCTGCTCCAATTCCCTGGGAGGCCTTTCCGCGGGGAAGGTTGGTGCAGCTCCTTCTCCTCTGGGACGGGGCTCTCCTGTCCTGGGGACACTCGCCCCAGCCTCAGCCCGGGGCCCCTCCCCCTTGGAGGCCTTTTGGTCCTTTATTTCTTTTTCCCCGTCTTCCTACCGTGATAGAAGCGTGAACTCTTCTCACTGTAGCGTTCCAGCTGGTCTCTCTTTAAATCTCAGGCTGAATTCGTAGATTTTCAGGATGATTGGATGGTTTTCTAGTTAATTTGTTGAGGACAGGTGATTTGGAGACCCTACTCTTCCGCCATCTTGCCCCTCCCCTCCTCTTTTTTTTTTTTTTTTGACTGTGATTTTAATGTTATATCAAATAAATCATGAAACGCCTGGGTGGCTCAGCAGTTGAGTGACTGCCTTTGGCTCAGGGCATGATTCTGGAATCCGGGATCAAGTCTCCAGTGGGCCTCCCTGCATGGAGCCTGCTTCTCTCCTGTCTGTGTCTCTGCCTCTCTGTGTGTCTCTCATGAATAAGTAAATCTTTAAAAAATAAATAAATCACAGCCAAGCAAATATCATGATGTTTTCCCCTTAGTTTACATGTTTAAGTTCTAAGGTTGATACTTCCGCTTAACTCTTAATCACTTTTGAGATTTTCTGTGTCCTAGAATCTGTGTGATGTTTGGTTAGGACCAAGTGTCATTATTTGCATGAGGCTGTCCAACACCATTTGCTATGGAGACTATCATTCCCCAATGTTTATTCTTAGATATCCTGTGGTTGAAGGATTTCTGACTGTATATGCATACGTTAACTTCTGCGCTCTGTAATATGGTCCACCATCTACAAGTCTGACGTTAGGCAGTCACACACTGAAATGCTTAATGTGCGACTAAAATACATTTCTGTAGAGGTATGTGTGATGTCTGACTATTGTTTAATTTCTTAAACTTGTATGGTCACTCTCATGTGATTTCGTTTTCCATATGAATGTGTAGTTTTTCTATTATGTAATAAAACAATTGATATTTTGATTGATTTAATCAACGTTAAAATCATTAGAACAGAAATTATTTGTCTACTTGTATAGACAAATAAAAATTCTCAGGGAGATTTAATAAGTATATGGAAAATAAAAATGAAATTTAACTCATAGACACTCTTGGAAAAGAGTTAAGCCTTAATAAATATAATCTGATTTCAAAGAGAAGAAATAACTGACACCAAAAAATAGAAAGGACCATGAAAAAAATTCTAAGATTTTAACAGTGCAAATAATGGATAACCAAGGCAAATTACAAAATTACTAGTATTATCAAGAAAATAAAAATGTTTCATGAAGAAATAAAAAATGAACAAAACAGTACAAATAGGAAGCCTGAAACCATTATCTAAAAATCCTGCCTGGTCGCTCAGGAGCTTAGCACCACCTATGGCCCAGAGCCTGATCCTGGAGACTCAGGATCCAGTCCCACACTGAGCTCTCGTCATGGAACCTGCTTCTCCCTCTGCCTGTGTCTCTGCCTCTCTCTGTGTGTGTATGTGTGTGTGTGTGTGTGTGTGCGTGTGTGTGTGTGTGTCTCATGAATAAATAAAATCTTTTTAAAAATTCTGCCTTAAAAAAAAACAATGAAAATTTAAAAAGAGTAATGCAATGAAAAGGGCAAAATCAGATAGCTTAATCTACAAATATTCAAATATTTTAAGAAATAAGGCCAAAATGTTTCAATCTTTCCAAATCGTATTTAGAATGGAATGACACCACATTGATTTAAGGAGACCAGGATGAGTCTGACAGCCAACCCATGCCAAGGACCCCACAGGAAGGGTCTCATGGACAATATCTCAGATGCACATAAATGCAAAAATCATGGCATCTTGAATCCAACAGCCCATGGACAAATGGCACAGGATGACCTAGAGGGAATCATCCCTGAGGTGCAAGGATGCTTCAACACATCCAGATCATAAATGGGTCCCTGTATTAACAGAGTCAAGGATTGGATGTACATGATTCTTTCCTATGATACCTAAAACCGCTTGAAAAAAATCTAACATGCTTTTATCTTCAAAACATCTTAACAGTCGAGGCAGAAGAGATTGCCTCCTATCTCATGGAAGTAGTTACGTTTTATGAAAAACCCACAACCAACACTGCATTCAAAAGTGAAAACCTGGGCAGCCCTGGTGGCTCAGCGGTTTAGCGCTGCCTTCAGCCCAGGGCCTGATCCTGGAGACCCAGGATCGAGTCCCACATCAGGCTCCTTGCATGGATCTTGCTTTTCCCACTGCCTGTCTCTCTCTCTCTCTCTCTCTCTCTCTCTCTCTCTCTCTCTCTGTCTCTTATGCATAAATAAATAAAATCTTTTTTAAAAAGTGAAAACTTGAAGCCCTTCTGTCAAGTCGGGACCCACACAGGGGTCATTCCCACCCTCAGTATTCAACATATTATTCTAAAGGAGAATAAACTGTGCCACCCCATATATCAGCTGGTTCCCTGGATTATTGTGAATAAAATCACACGAGAATCATCCAGTGGACAGAGAGGATGAACCCTTCTTTCACCCTGATGTAAGGAAATAAATCTCCCATAGGAAAATTCCCTTCTCTGAACCAGGAGAGGTGAACCATCCTCAGCACCAGAAACTTCTGTAGGGCCTAGAAAGCTGTGAAAACAAGCCTTGTCAGTTCTTCATCAATTCACTGACCCAAATACAGTATCCTGGCCTTATATCTCTACAAATCAACATTTTGTTGGGTAAGAAGAAGAAGGACTGCCTAGTTTCTTCATTGTCTGTGTGTTGTGTTTCAGGGAGTCAGGCACATGCAACATGAAATACATCTTCACTTAGGTCTCTCATAAGTCTACAGAGTAATTAGACAAATAACAGACAAATAACCAGGAAGAAGGGAAGGAAGCCCATACTGTGGTAATGACTGGAATTCCAAACCAGGAAGTTAATGAAACAAAGAATAAAAGATATCAAAATCAATAGATACAGAGAAATTTACTTGTATCCATATGACACAATCTGTTGCAGGGTCAAACCTGCCAAGCTGCAAAACCAAACCCTAAGTTAATGAACAACTTCAGGGAATGGATAGGATACAAAATCAACAAACAAAGTAAATCTAGGTTTCCACACAGTAACAACTAGTTATTTATATTTTTAAGATTTTATTGAATTATTCACGAAAACACACAAACAGAGAGAGGCAGAGACACAGGAAGAGAGAGAAGCAGGCTCCATGCAGGGAGCCCAATGTGGGACTGGATCTCTGGACTCTAGGATCACTCCCAGTGCAGAAGGCAGACCTCAACTGCTGAGCCACGCGAGCATCCCTAACAATAAAGTACGTAAAAGGTAATTAATAAAACCTTATTACATTGGCACTGGTGTTAAGAATGTAATAGGTAGGATTAAGTATTCTGAAAGAGGTAAAATACTGTCCACTAAAAGAACTTACATTGATGAGAGATTTTTAAAAAGTCAAAAAAAATGCAAAGGCATTTTTTCATAAATGTGAACACTTCATAATGTCAGAAGACTTACACACAGTGGCCTACGGATGTAAAGAAATCCTTGTTAATAACTTGTAAAGAATCAAATCTAGGTCTGGAGCTGATTATATATTCAAAGGACATGCAAATAGGGCCCTCACTTCACTGATTAAACCAGCCCATCCAGACCATGCTGCTGGGAGAGGAGTCCCAGCCCCAGGACCCCAAGTGACCCTGTTTAGAGATCAGGGTGGAAAACAGACGACTAAACATGGAATATTTCCTTGGCTGGGTTTTCTTTGTCACTATTTTAAAAGGTAATTCATGAAGAATAAGAGACCTTGAGTCTGTGAGTGTAGGTGAGTGAGAGAAACAGGGGATGTGGGACAGTTTCCTAACCAGGATGTCTTGTGTCTGCAGGTGTCCAGGGTGAGGTGCAGCTGGTGGAGTCTGGCGGAGACCTGGGGAAGCCTGGGGGATCCCTGAGACTCTCCTGTGTGGCCTCTGGATTCACCTTCAGTAGCTATGACATGCACTGGGTCCGCCAGGCTCCAGGGAAGGGGCTGCAGTGGGTCGCATACATTAGCAGTGATGGAGGTAGCACAAGCTACGCAGACGCTGTGAAGGGCCGTTTCACCATCTCCAGAGACAACGCCAAGGACACGCTGTATCTGCAGATGAACAGCCTGAAAGCCAAGGACACAGCCGTGTATTACTGTGCGAAGGACACAGTGAGTCGACCTTAGTGTGAGACCAGACACAAACCTCTGTTAAGGGGATCAGGACCACCAGGGAGTGCACACTCCTCACCACTTTTGTCTTGAAGGCCCAGGAGCAGGTGCAGATGGAGGTTCTGGGCAGGTTTCCTGTCAGGGTCTGGGATTCCTCTCCAAGGAGCTGTTTTCCCCAGGGAGTTATCTAGGCAGATGATATGTGCATACGTATTCAGTCTCTGATTTAGACACATCCGTTTTTTATATGAAAACAGCTATTATGCCATGCGCAAAAGACAGCGATTCTGTTTCTATCAATAGATTTCACAGTAATTTTATTTTATTTCTTTAATAATAAAGTGATTTTTTATTGGTGTTCAATTTGACAACATGCAGAGTGACACTCAGTGCTCATCCCGTCAAGTGCCCCCCTCAGTGCCTGACACCCATTCACCTCCACCCTCCTCCCTCCTCCCCTTCCACTACCCCTAGTTCATTTCCCAGAGTTAGGAGTCTTTATGTTCTGACTCCCTTTCTGATATTTCCTACCCATTTCTTCTCCCTTCCCTTCTATTCCCTTTCACTATTATTTATATTCCCCAAATGAATGAGAACATATAATGTTTGTGTTTCTCCAATTGACTCATTTCACTCAGCATAATTACCTCCAGTTCCATCCACATGGAAGCAAATGGTGGGTGTTTGTCATTTCCAAAAGCTGAGTAATATCCCATTGCATACATAAACCACATCTCCTTTATCCATTTCTTCTGATGGACACCGAGGTTCTTTCCACAGTTTGGCTATTGTGGACATTGCTGCTATAAACATCAGGGTGCAGTCTTCCCAACGTTTCATTGCATCTGCATCTTTGGCGTAAATCCCCAACAGTCCAGTTGCCAGGTGGTAGGGCAGGTCTATTTTAACTCTTTGAGGAACATGCACACAGTTTTCCAGAGTGGCTGCACCATTTCACATTAGATTTCACAGTAATTTTAATTTACATGATAATAGGTTATAGTAGACATGTAAAACATAAATTACATAAACTGTATTTCTAGATTTGTTTATGCAGGTAGAAAGATTGTAATATAATATATATATATGATATATACATTATACTTATACGTTGTATATAAGATATATATAAGATATATTATTTTATATCTTGAGTACACTGCACACTGTGGCAATCAATAAATATGTGAATTTGATAAGATAGTATAATAGAAAAGATAATTTGGGGGATACATAAATGTAATGATTCTAGAAAACATAGGCTTATGCAACTGGTTTCATGAGAAGGAGTAATACGTGCTCTATTTATTTGGAATAAAAAAGCTAGGACAGTGAATAACTGTATAATCTAGCAGAATGGTGACATTGTATTAATTTGCAGTTTTAAACAGTTGTATGATTTGCACCGGTACTATAATATTGAGTAATCTATAGCCCTTATTGAAATTTCACCAGTTTTCCAAATAGTTTTTTTTTTCCTGCCCCAGAATCCAAACTACGATCCCAAATTGCATTTAGTTGCTGTTTTCTTTCTTTCTGCTAACCTATGGCAGCTATTTAAGTCTTTCTTTGCCCTTCATGGCCTTGAAACATTTGATGAGTACTGGTCAGTTGTTCTGAGAATGCCCTCACTTTGGGTTTATGTGACCCTTTTGGATGATTAGATTAAGGTTTTCCATTTCTTGGCAATATCACAGCCAAAATGTGGAAGAAGCTTCGGTGTCCATCAAAAGATGAATGGATAAGGAAGATATGGTATATGTATACAAGGGAATATTACTCAGCCATTAGAAACAACAAATATGGGGATCCCTGGGTGGCTCAGCAGTTTGGCGCCTATCTTTGGCCCAGGGTGCAATCCTGGATTCCCGGGATGAGTCCCACATCGGGCTGCTCGCATGGAGCCTGCTTCTCTCTCCTCCTGTGTCTCTGCTTCTCTCTATCATAAATAAATAAATACGTTTTTAAAGAAAATTTTTAAAAAGCGACAAATACCCACCATTTGCTTCGACGTGGAGGGAACTGGAGGGTATTATGCTGAGTGAAATAAGTCAATTGGAGAAGGACAAACATTATATGGTCTCATTCATTTGGGGAATATAAAAAATACTTAAATGGAATAAAGGGGAAAGGAGAGAAAATGAGTAGGAAATATCAGAGATGGAGACAGAACATGAGAGACTCCTAGTGCAAGGAAACGAACAAGGCATGGTGGAGGGGAGGAGAGTGGGTGGTGGGTGTGAATGGGTGACGGGCACTGAGGTGGCACTTGATGGGATGAGCACTGGTTGTTATTCTGTATGTTGGCAAATTGAACACCAATAAAAAATAAATTCATTATTTTGAAAAAAGAATCATAACTAACAATATATATATATATATGTATAAATAAAATAAATAAAATAATAAAATAATTGGGTGAACCAGAATATTTATGTAATCTCAGAGCAACTCTCCAAATATAGTTATTAGTTACAAAGGGAATAATAGCAAATCTACTGTGGAAATACCCAATACACATTACCTTGATCAAGAATATCCTGAGAGAAAAAATATATCATGTATCCCCTGATATGATACATTGTCAAGAAAACAATGTCACTTCTGTGATATTGCCAAGACAGAGATTCTTGCAGTTGCTTACTATTTTCCCTAAATACCAGTTAATTGCAAAGATTTCCATGTACATTAACTAAGCATTTCCCCGATCTGCACCTGCAATCATTGTGCATCACACGACCACCCAGCTCAAGGAGAAATTTGGTAGAAGCAGCATAAACTCCATGTTGGGCATGAGGCTGAAAATGCATCAAATATCTAAAGCAAAAGAAGACAGACCCCTTATGGGGTCAATATCTTGATCCACCCATACAGCATCCATATCAGTGACAGTCTGGGAAAGAAGCAGGATTCACACCAGGATGTTCTGTGGATGTGGGGTCTGAGAATCAACACACACACACACACACACACACACACACACACACACAAATATGAAAACGTTTTCAGCTTCATCATTGTTTCTGTTAAAAGCAGGCAGGCTTCTCAGCAAGTCAGATATGTTTGGATGGAGCCAGGGATAGACACTGGCTCAGGGTGTGTGGTGTGGGAAAGTGGTGATTATGAGGTCCTGATCCAGGAAGGGATTATATGGAGTCAGTTTCCCACCAGTATCTGGGGACGGAACTCAAGGGAGCTTGCTGGATTTCCCATGGGTGGAGCAGGAGGAGAAGAGGGAGGATTGGAGATCAATGAGACTGCAGGTAATACTAAAAAATACGGTGTGATGACAAATTCCACTATACAATTATGAAAACTGAGAGAACAAAAGTAGAAGAGGACCTTCCACCTGCAGGGAATAACTCATGGATCCTTCAGATGCTGATATCAGCTCACTGTGTGAGTCCCCTAACAGCTACATGTTGGAACCTAACATCCATGTGATGGGAGGAGGAAGTGGGGCCTCAGGGGACCAGTTAGGTCAGGAGGTGCAGCCTCATTATGGGATCAGGACCCTTATACACCAGGACGGGGAATGCCTCCTGCCCTTTGACCCCATGTGAGGTCATCTTTCTGGGTGTATGTCATACAATTGTTATTATTTTTGCAGTAGTAACGGTTGAGTTTTGTGTTCCATGAAAATCACCTCACTGATGAGTGACAAAGAGAAAGTACTTATCACCATGTGACATGGGCTTCAGGCAGGAGTTCAGGCAACCTCCCCAAGGACAAGAAATGCAGGAATATAATTGTCATGAGTTATGTGTCTCCCTACAGTCTATGTAACTCCATTTTGGATGGGATGGGCTGCTGGAAGTCTCCGTGATGCAAACGACCCATTCAAGAATGGAAACTGCTGGATCTGGAGGCAGAAAAAAAGTCTTGACTCATTTGGCAGGGTCAAAGGGACTGACATGAGAAAGCGAAATTGAGCTGGCTCCAGGAAGCAAACTGGAATTGAATTCCTTAATCTTGGAATTTTCTGTAAGTCTTTATCTTCCTCTGTGTGTACAAATGCCAGTTATAGATCCTGCTACGACTATAACAGTTTTATGAAGAAGAGGTCACATAGGGTCCTGGGTCTGGATCTTCAGAGAGTGTCTCTGGTGTGTGCTGTGTGCACTGTGCTGTACTGTTTTGGTGCCTCTTTCCTTCAGGTCTGGCATCTACACATGCTCTCCCTGCCTGCAGGGGGCAGTGTGTGGTCCTTGGGAAGAATATGATGAGTTTTTTTTTTAACTTATTTTTTAATTCTTTTTTATTTATTTATTTATGATAGTCACAGAGAGAGAGAGAGAGGCAGAGTCACAGGCAGAGGGAGAAGCAGGCTCCATGCACCGGGAGCCCAACGTGGGATTCGATCCCGAGTCTCCAGGGTCGTGCCCTGGGCCAAAGCAGGCGCTAAACCGCTGCGCCACCCAGGGACCCGAAGAATGTGATGAGTTTTAACTGGGTGTGCTCTGCTCAGCTCCTTAAATGAGCCATGAAACCACCTCCCCCAGAACTGGGGCCCTGCAGAATTCTTTGGTCAGGAGATGTGGATGGGCAGTGGTGCAGCCGCTCAGAGAAACCGTATGGTGGTGCCTCAAATAGGTAAATGTAGATCTACCCTGTGATCCAGCAACTGCCCTACTGGGTATTTACACTAAGATTACAAAAGTGCTGATTCAAAGGGATACACGCACCTCGATGTTTACAGCAGCATTATCTACATTAGCCAAACTATGGAAACAATCCCAGTATCTGTGAACTGATGAATGGATAAAGAACATGTGAGGTAGATAGATAGAGTTAGATACATAGGGATTTTACTAATCAATGCAGTAGAATTATCTGTCAATTTACCAGTATGAGGATGGAGGTAGTATGCATAATGGTAATTGACATGCCAGTGAGAAAAAGAAAATACTGTATATTTCCAGTCATAGTTTGAATTTAAGAAACAGAACAAATGAGCAAGGAGATTGATGCATAGATCAGGAAATAGTCCCTTCAATACAGAGATAAAGCTGATAGTTACCAGGTGGGAGGACAGTGGGGGATGGGTGACCTGTCAGATGGGGCTTAGGGAGTTCGCTTGTCCTGATGAACACTGGGTGATGTATGGAAGGGTTCAATCAGCACGTTGGATACATGGACGGGTGTTACACTGGATGTAACCTCTACTGCAATTCGTTTTTTTCAATGTTCATAGCAGCTTTATTTGTAACAGCTAAAACTCAGAATCACCCAGATATCCTTCACCCAATGAATGGTTAAACTAACAGTTTACATCGACACCATGGGATACAACTCAGCTATGAAAAGAAACAAATTATTGATACACACAGCAACTTGGATGAACCTAGAGGGAATTATGCTGAGTGAAAAAAAGGCAATCCCTATGGTACATTGTGTATGATTCCAATTTTATAACATTTTTGACATGAAAATGTTATAAAGATTAGTGGTTTCCAACAGTTAGGGAAGTGAGTAGTATTGTGGTGACTCACTATAAAAGGATTGCATGAGGGATACCTTCTATAGAACAGTTCTATGGCTTAGCTGTGGTGCTGATTACACAAATATACTCATGTGTATAATTGAATAATAATTACCACACAGGTGCACACACACAGGAGTGTCTACTGCAATTCAAATAAACATTTTAAAAAAGAACTACAACTGGAAATTTTTTTCATTGTCCTATGTTTCCTGTATAATTCAGGCAGTTTTTTTTCTATTAAACTAAGCTGATAGTATTCAGGGATTCACTAATTTCCATGTATGTGACAATGAAATTTAATAATCTATAAAAAATGGAAATTCCTGACTTTATAATCTAACAATTGGTGTAGTGAAAAGTAGGATAAAATTAGATTATTGTGCAGACTGGGTAGCTCAGCAGATTAGCACCGCCTTCAGCCCAGGGTGTGATCCTGGACATGCGGGATCTAGTCCCACTTCAGGTTCCCTGCATGGAGCCTGCTTCTCCCTCTGCCTGTGTCTCTGCCTCTGTGTTTGTGTGTGTGTGTGTGTGTGTGTGTGTGTGTGTGTGTGTGTGATGAATAAATAAATAAAATCTTTTTTAAAAAATGTAGATTATTAAGGCTTCTTTTAGCCTGGCTCCTCGCTGGGGCCCCTCCCCTTTGGATGCTGTTTTATTTATATTTTTCCATCTTCCTACCTTGGTAGAAGCGTGAACTCTTCTCACTATAGCATTCCAGATGTTCTCTCTTTAAATCTCAGGCCGAATTTGTAGGTGTTCAGGATTACTTGAAACTGATAGGTAATTTGGTGGGGACAGTTGATTTAGAGACCCTACTCTTCTGCCATCTTGCCCCTCAGAATCTTGTATGACTTGGGAGTAGATGGCTTATTCTTAAATTTTTTGCTTTGGAATATGCTTGTGCTTTAACTCCTGCCTAATTGTCCTGATGTTATTTGCTTCCTACATGAGGGATGAAGAGGATATACCTTGTAAACATTAACATACTATCTGTATCTCTACTCAACTAAAGTATATCAATAACCATGGGAGCTCTTGCAAAGGCCCAGATGATATGCGACCAGCGGTTCATTCCTGAGTCTCTGAGCCTGGAAGGGCTGACCCACATATCAGGTGTTGTGGAATCAATGAGGTTCCGTTGTAGGTGCTTCAGGGTGAAAATTTCCAGTGCATATGACTAACAGTACTGTGCTTTACACCTCAAGAATCTTAAGATTCACTCTGAGTACTATTTCTAAAATAAATATAAAGCGGTTTAAGTGACAGAAAATCTACCGTATATTTATAAATGTCTTTTTTTAAGTTTTAGAATAATTTTATGAGCATTCTACATTCAGGAATAAAGAGAAATTTTGCCTCAAAGGATGTAGCCAAAGGAATCTAATTAAATAAGTCCCTCTTTTTGCATTTTATCATTTTATTAATGACAGATAAAGGACATTGGTAACTAAATTATAGGGACTATCAGTGTGGTGTCCCATAGGATAGACATAGATCCAAAGCTGCCCATCCTAGATCATCTGTACCCACACCTCACGGGCACCTGCCTGCGTGGGGTCATACTGAACTTCTGGACCAGACGGGTTCACACAGGCTGCTGCTGGATCTGCAGGAGTCATGGGCAAGTGTCAGCTGGCATTCCCATTCACCTCCCTTTCCTCTGTAGGAAACAACACTGAGCTTGGGGATGCCTGTTTACCAGGAGTTTACCCTGGTCTTCACCCCCTGACACCACCCATGCATCCCAGCACTGGCTCCTTGGGAGGATTATCAGACCAATGACAATCTCATTAGTGGTTCACACTGAGAATGGTTGGGAACAAGTGTGGAAACCATATCAGGTTTTATCGTCAAGGGAAAAAGACATTCACTTCCACTATCAGAACACAGATCAGAGGTTTATACCAGGGACAAGATCCCAGGAATGACTCCTTCCAGGAGAAGCAGGTCCCCTGAACTCACTGAGAGAGGCTACATTTCCCATCCAATAGAACCTATGGCAATGAAACACTTGGAGAGAAACAACTCAGAGGCTTGATGGCTCCACAAAAATGTCAGGGACCTAATGATTGCTGGTAAGAGACACCCTGTGGGCACCCCTGGGTCTAATCACATTCATACTGAGGATGGTCATGGGTTCTGGCAGACATCCCAGAGCTATGTTTTTAGGGATGGCTCCCCTCTCCACTGACAAGTGTCCTGCATCATCCCATCAGGCCTGCAGAGAACCAGCTGCACACCAGACTCAGGTGCAATGACAAATTTAGGGACCTTTTTTGTTTATATGGCAAAGTCTCTCTGACTCATGGAGTTTTCCATCCATCCATGTACGCATATCTGAGTTCAGTTAGACACACAGAACCAGAAAGAGACCTGGAGTTTATAGAGGAAAGTGCCTTCACCTGGTTATGAGGTTTTCCCTGCACAATTCTCAGAGTGAAACCACTCATGGATGTTGAGTCCTCAGTCCCCCGCATCTGGATACATGAGATGGACAGAAGGTGAATGTCACTCAATCCCCCAATGTCCAGATCGAAACTCGCCATCATGGTGGTAATATCAAGATCTCTGAAATTATCAAACATGACAATCCTTTGGGCCACAAAGTTATCAAATACAGATTCAACAATGACCTAGATAAATACAGTCCATACTCAGACATGCAAATGTTCACCTTATTCTCACATGGCATTCACAGTGACACACATTGGCATCACCCTAAATGGCAACCCATAACAGCAATGACACAAGGCCAAATTTTACCTACATATAATAATTTACCACCCCAAATCTAATCATCTAACTCATGTATGGTGATATTTGGGTACCTTCTTTTGGTGTAAATCCTTTTCTAGGAGGTGATAGATCTATGAATCTAACACACACACACACACACACACACACACACACACACACAAACTGGAAACAGGGCTGTCCCGGTGGCCCAGTGGTTTAGCGTCGCCTTCAGCCCAGGGTGATCCTAGAGTCCCCAGATCGAGTCCCACATGGGCTCCCTGCATGGAGCCTGCTTCTCCCTCTGCCTGTGTCTCTGTCTCTCTCGCTCTCTCTGTGTCTGTCATGAATAAATAAATAAAATCTTATAAAAAATACTGGAAACACCAAACAAAATGCAAAAGCAAACAAAAAATAAATTAAAAAAATAAAATAAAACACAGATCACCTCCTTATGAACACAATTCCCCACAACCATAAAAGAACAGGTGCTGGCATTCTTGTTCCAGAGGAGGTAAAATATAAGTTCAGAAGGCATCGCCAACACTAAGCAATGAACATTCATTTGGGCAACATTCCATTAGGATCAAGGCTTGAGAATGTTCTGAATCTCAGACTCCAACTACTGTGTTGTTCTTTTTTTTAAATCTGGTTCAATCCTTCCTTTTCTTAGAAGTTGGTACATGTTTGAGCCAGAGCACTTTATCTGCCTGATTCAGTATAATTTGTGAGTCCAGAAAGTGTCTTTCATTTTCTTCTAACTTTTATCGAAGAAAAACTGCTTCTGTCTCTTAAATGTGCTAAGGAATACTTGATACAAGATTCCTGGACACCTCTGAATACAGTAAGGGTAGCTGGATATTTGTAGGCCAGGAGCAGAGTGAGGAGGCAAAGAT
This sequence comes from Vulpes vulpes, assembly GCF_048418805.1. Lineage (NCBI taxonomy): Eukaryota > Metazoa > Chordata > Mammalia > Carnivora > Canidae > Vulpes > Vulpes vulpes. The sequence goes on along the minus strand of NC_132785.1, from coordinate 132,685,999 downwards.
GGGAAATAAGTAAGGGGAGACATTCTCTGAACAGGAGGCTCCATGGTGCTCATGCTGCAAAGTTCTCTATGTTGATTGTGGATACAGGAGAAGGGAGGAAAACAGGTCCGCAAATCTCTGCTGGGATCCTGGGATCCAACAGGTGCACTTGGACCATCAGAGGACACTCACACTCACCAGAGAACACAAGATCTATGGAATTCTTAATCCAGGGAAGGAGGTCAGTTGAACAGTCATCTCCTCTTAGGGTCTTAGCATCATGCTCTGAAAACTTCTTCCATGATCTGAACACTGTGAAGAGTTTCTAAAGGTGATAAGGTTCCTCGTACACTGCTGGTGGGAGTGACATTGGTGTAGACACTGTGAAAACAGTATAGATATTCCTACTACAGTTAAAAATTGAACTACTGTATGATCAAATAGTTGTGGTACAGTGTATTTACCCAAAAAATAAAACATTAATTCAAAGAGAAGTTTGCATCCCTATATTTATAGGAGCTTTTTGTGCTGTAGGCAAATAAGGGAAGCAGCCCAACTGTCCATTACTGATGAAAGGATGCAGAGATACGGGACATACACAAAGAAGAATGAATCTTTGCAATTTGCAGCAAAGAGTATGGAACTAGTGCGTGTAATGTTAACAAAGTCACAGCAAGACAAATACCGTATGACCCACTCATATGCAAAATTAAATTAAAAAACACAAATTAGCCAAGAGGAAAAATTTATTGAGACAAACCAGTTCATCAATATGGAAACATAGTGTTGGTTAGTAAAGGGGGGGTCGGAGGGCCCGGGTGACATAGCGGATAGGGATAAGGGAGAACACTGGTCCTAGGAGCAGTGGAGGATGGATGGAAGTGTCATCACTATTTTGTACACTCAGTATCACATTGCGTGTTAACTACACGGGGGAACATGGTATATGGATGGGGATTGCATTGAATGTGTAGACCGCTCTGGGTATCAGAGGCATCTTAAAAATATTTATTCTTCCATTTTATGGGCATGGAATATTTTCCCTTTCTTTGTGTCTTCTTCAGTTACTTTGCTGAGCGTTCTACACTATTTATTGATGAGCCTGTGTGTTTTCCATTGCGCATTCACTCTTGATTCTGGAGGATTAGTTGATCATAGAGTTGATTGTCCATTTCTGGCTTCTCTACTCTGTTCCATTTATCTATGTGGTGTTTTGTGCAAGTACCAAGTTGTATTGATGATAACAACTAAGTAATAGAGCTTGACCACCAACATTGAAATCCCCCCTCTTGTGGTACTTCGATTTTTTCAACACTTTTCTACTTATACAGCGTTTCAAGAAGTAAACTGAGGAAGACACAACGACATAGAAAACCATTGCTTGTTTATGTATTAGAAGAATAACTATTGTTGGGACACCTGGGTTGCTCAGTGATTGAGTGTCTGCCTTTGCCTCTGGGCAAACTCAAGTTCCTTGGATGGATTCCATAATGGGCTCCCTGTAGGGATCCCACTTCTCCCTCTGACTATGTCTCTGCATCACTCTAGGTGTCTCTCATGCATAAGAAAGTTATGAAATAATTTTAAAAACAGGTATATTTTAAAAATATATGCTATGCAAAACATTCTATGCAGTCAATGCAATCCTTATCAAAACATCATAGACTTTCTTTAGAGTTGAGACAGACATTCCTAAGTTTTGTAGGCACAGGCAAAGATACTAGTGACACATGAATCCAACGCTGATACTCTGGCATTTTAAGACTGCATTTGTTGTGTAAAGAACCTTTTAAGCTCCCTCAGCCAGTCAAATAAATATTTGGTGGGATTCACCCTTTCTCTGTTTTAAGAGAGGAAAACCATCCTCCAAATCTGAACAGGGCTCAGAAGGCTCTCCAAACAACCCTTGTCATCCGCTCAATTATTCACTGCCCCAAACCCAAATCCTGGCCTTAAATATCTACAAACGCGACATCATATTGTCTAAGGACAGAAGTGCTGCCTGCTGTGGTCATTATCTGGGTGTTGTATTTTACATAGCTCATGCACGTGGAAAATGAAATGCATCTCACCTTAGTTGTCTTACGTCTACTGAGCTATTAGATGAGGCAATGAAATCAGAGGAAAAGCAGAGCAATTCTTCTGCTCCAACAAGGTGAAGATCTCCCCAGGGAAAGTAGGCAATAAAAATTAATCAGTAGAGAGGAAGAAATGAAAAGATTACACCACTCACAGATGAGAACTTGATATTTCCTGAATGACATCATCACAAAGTAGTCTGCAAAGGTAATGCAATCCTTGCTATAAACTCATTAGAATCTAACTGTAGTCAAGAGCTGAAGATATAGTCAGAGGACATGCAAATATTGCACTCCCTCCACTAATTAAAGCACCCCAGCCCAGACCTTGAGCTGGGAGAGCAGCCAAAGCCCCAGTATCCCCAGGTGACCATATTCAGTGATCAAGACGGAACACAGACAACTCACCATGGAGTCTGTGCTCGCCTGGGTTTTCCTCATCGCTATTTTAAAAGGTAATTCATGAAGAATAAGAGACCTTTAGTATGTGAATGGAGGTGAATGAGAGAAACAGAAGATGTGGGATAATTTTCTGACCAGGATGCCTTGTGTCTGCAGGTGTCCAGGGTGAAGTGCACCTGGTGGAGTCTGGGGGAGAGCTGGTGAAGCCTGGGGGGTCCCTGAGACTGTCCTGTGTGGCCTCTGGATTCACCTTCAGTAGCTACTACATGCACTGGATCCACCAGGCTCCAGGGAACGGGCTGCAGTGGGTCGCAGCAATTAGGAGTGATGGAAGTAGCACAAGCTATGCAGACGCTGTGAAGGGCCGATTCACCATCTCCAGAGACAACACCAAGAACACGCTGTATCTGCAGATAAACAGCCTGAGAGCCAAGGACACGGCCCTATATTACTGTGCAAGGGACACAGTGACAGAACCTCAGTGTGAGCCCAGACACAAACCTCCCCGTAGAAGGGGATCGGGACCACCAGAGGGTGCACACTACGCAACACTTCTGTCGTGAAGGCCCAGGAGCAGGTGCAGACTGAGGTTATCAGCAGAATTCCTGTCAGGGATGGGTCTTCCTCTCCAAGTAGCAGTTTTCCCCACGGAGTCTCTCTGAACATAGGATTTTGTGTTAAAGTATTCATTCTCTGTCTTAGAAACTTGAGAAATCAACTCTAGCATCTGCATACTTTTGTAAACAACTGCACTACTTTCACTTCTTGAACTTAAATTTCCCTGACCTGGACTATAAATGAATTACAAATAACCCATACTCATCAACTGAACATTTTTCTGAATCACAACAGCACTCCCTGTGCAGCAGGGAGGAAGACACAAAGAGTTGGAAAAATATCCATGCTCATGGGTTGGAAGATTTAGTATTGTGAAAATGTCAATGTTACCCAGGGCAATTTACACAGTCAATGCAATCCCTATCAAATACTTTGGACTTTTTTTCAGAGAGGTGGAACAAATCATCTTAAGATTTGTGTGGAATCAGAAAAGACTCCAAAACCCAGGGGAATAGTGAAAAAGAAAACCAGAGCCAGGGCATCACAATGCCGGATTTCATGTTGCACTACAAAGCTGTGATCATGAAGACAGTGCGTTACTGGCACAAAAACAGACACATAGATCAATGGAACAAAATAGAAGACCCAGAAATGAGCCTTCAACTCCATGTTCAACTCTTATCCGACAAAGCAGGTAAGACTCTAGAGTGGAAAAAGTACAGTGTCTTCAATAAATGGTGCTGAGAAAATTGGACAGCCACTTGCAGAAGAATGAAACTAGACCATTCTCTTACACCGTACACAAAGATAAAATCAAAATGTGATACAAGATTCCATCAAAATCATAGAGGAGAACACAGGAAATACCCTTTTTGAACTTGGCCACAGCAACTTCTTGCAAGATACATCCATGAGGGTAAGGGAAACAAAAGCAAAAATGAATTATTGGAACTTCTTCAAGATAAATAACTTCTTCACAGAAAAAGAAACAGTCAACAGAAGGGAAGATGATCTTATTAAATAACATATAAGGCAAAGGGCTTGTATCCAACATGTGTAAATAACTTATCAAACCCAACACCCAAGCAACAAGGAATCCAGTTAAGAAGTGGGGAGAAAACATGAACAGGAATTTCTCCAAATAAGACCGACATATGGCCAACAAGTCCATGAAAAAATTATCCACATCACTTTCTATCAGAGAAAAGCACATCCAAACACAATCAGCTGCTACTTTACACAACAGAGAATGGCGAAAATTAATAAGAAATAAAACAACACATGTTCGAGAGGATGTAGAGGAAGGGGAACCATCTTCCACTGTTGGTGGGAATATGAACTGGTACAGCCACTCTGGAAAACAGTGTGGAGGTTCCTAAAGGGTTAAAAATAGATCTGCCCTAACCCAGCAATTGCACTGCTGGGGATTTACCCCAAAGATAAAGATGCAGTGAAACGGCAGGATACCTGTACCCCAATGTTTATAACAGCAGTGTGCGCAATAACCAAACTCTGGGAGAAACAAAATGTCCTTTGAGAGACAAATTGATAAACGTGATATGGTTTATACATACAAAGGGATATTTCTAAGTCATTAGAAAGGATCAGTAGCTACCATTTGTATCAACGTGTTTGGAACTACACAGTATTATGCCAATGAAATGTCAGTCCCAGAAGGACAATCATCATACTTTCTCTCAAACAATGAAAGGGAACATAAGGGAAGGAGGTAAAGTGAGAGGGGATGAATCAGAGAGGAAGACAAAACATGAGAGACGCCTATCCCTGGGAGTCAGACAAAGGGCTGGGGAAGAGAGGTGGGTGGTGGGACTTGGTATCTGGGTGACGGGCACTAAGGAGGGCACGTGATGAGATGAGCACTTGGTGTTCCTCTATGTTGGGAAATTGAGCTTAAATAAATATTGAATAAATACATGAAAAACAAAATATTAAAGAGAGAGAACATTATGAGCAATAACATGCCAACAAATACAGCAATCGGAGAAAAAAATGGATGCCTTCAAGTAAATGTAGAAGCAACCCAGTCGGAAACAGGAATGAATAGAAAATCTGTAAAGACTCCAAACCAAGGAATGAAAATCAAACATATTTAAAAGTCTTCGGATAGTCAAAAGTTCTGGGACAGATGGCTACCCCTGGGAATGCAAGAAGTATTGAAATAGAATTGATATCTATCCTGAAATTTTTCCAAAAAATAGAAATTAAAGGAAACTTCCAAGCTCATTTTAGAGGGTAGCATTGCCTTGACCTCAAAAGCAGACAAAGATCTAACCTAAAAGGAGAATTACAGACTAATATCCTTGATGGATATGGATGCAAAATTTAACCAGGATCCTAAGCAACAGGATTCACCAGTACGTTAATAGGATAATTCACCATGACAAAATGGGCCTAATTTCTGGTTTGTATGGGTGGATCAGCATCTGCAAATCCAACAATGGGATTTGGATCATTAATAAAACAAAGGATAAGGACCATTTTATAATCTCAACTCACGACCAAAAAGCTTTTGGCAAGAGTGATTATACGTTCATGTTAAAAATTTCTTGCTGCGTAGAGATAGGGGAACATATTCAACATAAAAGCCATCTACAGAACACACGTGGAGAATGTCTTCCTCAACAGGGAAAAGTTGAGAGCTTTTCCCGTAAGATCAGAAACAGGACAGGGATGCCCTCCATCACCACTGTTCTTCACCATTCTGGCAGAAGGCCTAGCCTCAACAATCAAACAACAAACATAAGGAAATGTCCTCCAACTCAGCAAAGAAAAAATCAAACTTTCACTCTTCACACACAAGTTATTTTAAGTTCAAGTCCCAAAGACTACTTTGAAAAAATTTCTAGAACTGACACCAGAGTTTAGCAAGATCGGCATGTAAAATGAATACAAGGAAGTCAATGGCTTTTCTATATAGTGCAAATGAAATAGAAAAAGAAAAACAAGGATTGCATGCAATTTATAATTGCACCAGAAATCATCAGGTAATGAGGGAGAATCCTAACCAAAGAGGGATGGATGTATACTCTAATCATTCCAGAACACGTATGAAAGACAGTATGGAAGACACAAGTAGATAGAAAGTATTTATTCTCATAGATTATAAGAATAAATATCGAAAAAATAACTATGCTACCAAGAGCAAGTTATCCTTTCAAAGCCAGGTTTATAAAATATCACCAGCATTTGTCGCACAGCTTGAGCAAATGATCTAAAATCCTTTAGGGAACCACAAAGACCTCCAATAACCAAAGCAATCCTGAAAAAGTAGAGCAAAGCTGGAGACATCCTGATTCTGGTTGCAAGGTAAATTACGACATTGTGATCACCAGGTCAGTATGGCTCTGGAAAAAATACAGGCTTATAGATAAATAGAAAACTTTAAGAAGCCAGAAATGGACCCAGAATAGTATGGACAAAAAATCTTGACAAAGCAGGAAAGAATATCCAATGGAAAAAAGAAAATCTCTTCAATAAATGCTGTTGGCAATATTGGAGAGCCACATGCAGAAGAATTACAGTGGACATTTGTTTTACATCATTAATAAAAATGGACTCAAAGTTGATGAAAGACCTCAATGTGAGTGAGGAAACCATCAGACTCCTCAGGAGAACACAGGCAGCACCTTTTCTACCTCAGCTGCAACCACTTCTAGACGTGTCTCCAGAGGCAAGGGAAAACAAAGGAAAATGAACTATGGCAACCTCATCAATGAAAGAGCATTTTCACAGGAAAGGAATCACTCAAAGTAACTAAAAGGCCACCTAGAGAATGCGAGAAGATATTTGGAAATGTCTTATCAGATTAAAGGCTCAAATTCAAATCTAAAATGAACTTATCAATCTCAACACACACCAAAGATATATATCTCCAATCAGAATTGGGCAGAAGTTGTGAACAGACTTCCTGTCCTGCGTGAGGTCCCGCACCACACCATATACTAGGGAGCTGATCCACATGCAAAAAGAAATTCATTTGCTCTCCTAGATCTGCTATATATCAGACAAAATATTAAAGAATCTGACAAATAGCAGGGAAAATATTTATGCACCTAAATCTAAGATTACCCTTGAAATAAGGCAATAATAAAATAAAAGATATTAAAATCAGTCAACAGGAAGTTAAATAATCTGTTTGTATATACACCATCAACGAGGAAAATTATTTCAAAAACCAACTACAAGTAACTAATGAACTCAAAGAAAATTGAGGATATAAAATCAACATAGAGAAAAAAGTTAAATCCTACCCACTACCAACAAATTTTCTGTATCAAATTTACAAAACAATCATCTTTGTACTGGTAAGAAAAATAAATATTTATGATTAAACATCATTAAGCAGAGAAAATACTGTTTAAAAATGACCTATACTAATGAAAGACCTTTAAAGAGGAACAGAAATGCAAAGATAAATGCGTTTTGGATTAGAACATCATAAATCCACTGTGAAACCAAAAGAAACTGATCTGGGGTTCTGAAGCAATTTTGTATATAACTTTTTAAGAATTGAATCTAAGTTGGCAGGTGACTATATAGTCAGGGGACATGCAAATAGGGCCCTCCCTCCACTGATTAAACAAGCCCAGCCCCGACCCTGCAGCTCTGAGAGGAGCTCCAGGCCCAGGGTCCCCAGGTGACCCCATTCAGTGCTCAGGACACAACACAGACAAACCACCATGGAGTCTGTGCTCTGCTGGGTTTTCCTTGTTGCTATTTTAAAAGGTAATTCATGGAGAACCAGAAGCCCTGAGTCTGCGAGTGGAGGTGAGTGATAGAAACAGGGGATGTGGGACAGTTTCCTGACCAGGATGTTTTTGTCTGCAGGTGTCCAGGGTGAGGTGCAGCTGGTGGAATCTGGCGGAGACCTGGTGAAGCCTGGGGGGTCCCTGAGACTCTCCTGTGTGGCCTCTGGATTCACCTTCAGTAGCTACAGCATGAACTGGGTCCGCCAGGCTCCAGGGAAGGGGCTGCAGTGGGTCGCAGTTATTTGGTATGATGGAAGTAGAACATACTACACAGACGCTGTGAAGGGCCGATTCACCATCTCCAGAGACAACGCCAAGAACACGCTGTATCTGCAGATGAACAGCCTGAGAGCCGAGGACACAGCCGTGTATTACTGTGCGACTGACACAATGAGTTGACCTCAGTGTGAGCCCAGACACAAACCTCCTTATAGAAGGGGATCGGGACCACCAGGGGGTGCAAACTCCTCACCACTTCTGTCTTGAAGGCCCAGAAGCAGGTGCAGATGGAGGTTCTGGGCAGGTTTCCTGCCAGGGTCTGGGCTTCCTCTCCAAGGAGTTGTTTCCCCCCAGGGAGCCTCTCTGGACCAGGAATTTGTTCTTAACTATTTGACTTCTGATTTGAAAACAGATTCTTTAGGAAAACTGCTACTTTATATGCAGAGAAGACAGACTTGCTTACACTTATTTACTTTTTACCCAAATTTGAGAAATGTACAAATATCTCTATGTACCTCAAAGACTAGAGGGATCCGGGGATCCCTTGGTGGCTCAGTGGTTTAGAGTTTGCCTTCAGCCTAGACCATGTTCCTCGAGTCCCAAGTTCGAGTACCATGTCAAGCTCCCAGCATGGTGCCTGCTTCTCCCTCTGCCTGTGTCTCTACATCTTCTCTATGTCTCTCATGAATAAATGAATAAAATTGTTTAAAAAGAGGGACCTACAATCCATGCACAAAAGCATAATAACTGATGTAGTGATAAATGAGAAGTATGATCAGGGAGAAGAGGCAAAAATTATGATGTGATTATAAAAGTGGACTCACAACTCACCCAGAAGATGAAGTGGAATCTATCGCCTTCCAAGTTATCAGCTGATTCTGAAGGTCATGTGTGTCCTTGTGCAGGGACCAGAAACTTCCACTGTATCTATGAGAATCCTCAGGGTGAGGAGCTCAATTGGAGGAGCCTTCCACTTCCAGGATATAAATCATTGATCCTTCCGGTGCTGATATCAGCCCAATGTGTGTGACCTCTACCTTTCCCATGTTGAAACCTAATGACCTTGTGATAGTAAGAGTTGGTGTGGCCTTAGGGGAGCACTTAGGTCAGGAGGGTGCAGCCTCAGGATAGGACCAGGCCCTTATACATCAGGACTGGGAAAGCTCACTGCTCCGTGGCCCAAAGTGTGTTTTTGAGGAAAGGATATGGTAGGACGTGGATGCTCTCTAAACACCATATCTGCCTGCTCCTGGATCTCAGGCTTCCCAGACTCCAGAACTCTGGGAATGAGTGTCTGTTTAATCCACACAGACCAAGTACGATGTTCCATTAGGGGGCACAGGCTAAGATATTGGTGACACGATAATCCAAGCCCCGATGATCTGGAGTTTTCTGATGCATTTTTTTGTGATAAGTCCCTGATAGGTTCCATCCATGGGATCAAGGGTGGATTTCTCACATGTTCCATCCTACACAGATGATGAACCTGTGGACACTCCTAGGACTCCGGAAACAAGACCCAGGGGACACTCGGATGGAGAACATTTACACAGGCAACTGGGGGCTGGGAGACTGTGGAACTTTAGTGTAAGGATGATGATTTATCAACCTTTCCAGAAGATGGGGATGTGCTGACCCTGTGGGACCTGACTCTGAGCATCATCGTCCACATGCAGTTAGACTGATGGCTGTGAGGGTCAGGACAGCAGTTCCCTTCCTGCTTTCAGGATTCCTTCTTTGTGTGCATATTTTGTGAGACTGAATATGAAATGCCTTGGAGAAGGTCGAATTTGTTGAATTTCATGAGAGTTCCTGGATGCTTCCTGGATGTTGAGGTCTCTGTCCTTCTGATTAGGGGGCGTTTCAGGAATTATTTCATTGAATAAACCTGCCACTGCTTCTTGGTCTTCATTTTCTGGGCCTCCTATCAAAGGAATGTTACTGTTTCATAAGTCACAGAGTTCCCTATGTCTATATTTAGGGACAATTACTTTGTTTCCCTCTATTGTTCTGTCATGATTTTCCACCATGTTATCTTCTATTTTCCCCAACATGCTGTTCTTTAATCCGTCCTCCTTTTTTCATGCATTTGAGATAACATGTCTATAATAGCATTTTTTATTTTTGGCTGACAAAGGATTATTTCTTTTATCTCTCCAAGAAGTGATTTTGGAGTGTCTTCAGTATTTGCTCAATCCCAGTTGAATCTTTAAAAACGTTGTTTTAGATTCCAGCCTGCATTTACATCTGAGCACTTTTAACCTGCCATATCCTCAAGTGGGTGGATTTCTATGATGAACTCATAGAACGAAATGAACTCTAAACTATCTTCCTCTATGCTGCTCATCCTAATTGTGGTAGCTTCAGGGAGTAGTTTCCTTCCCGCCCCAGCCCCACAGCTATGTCTCCTCCCCAGAACAACACTCCAAAATGCCTACATTCCAAAACGTGTCAATTTTCTACTTGCAGACTAGCACATTTTGTTCTCGTTGTCCTAAAATTGGTTTCTTGTTAGCTCAGAATTATTTGATAAATATCCAGCTGTGTTCAGGGATGACACAAGCCCAGGGTCCCCTGCAGGTCTGACATCGTAACTCCTCCTCCCATTGTGTTTGTTAGCAAAGAAGATCTGAAATGATACAAGGAGGGAATATGTATGACAGTTGCAATCCTCATTTTAGTAACCAAACGAGAATAAAAACTGTTAATTGGCCTTCCTTCTTCATCTACCAACTACATACACTCTTTGATTTCAGGAACCCTTCAGCTTGTCACAGCCCATTACCTGAGAGGGCGACCAACACCTTCATCCTGAAGGGTCTCTGCTTGGTCTCCTCCTTACAAGCTATTGGTACCTACTTAGCGCTCTAATCCTGTCTTGAAAGGAAATTCCACTCGTCTCAAAAGCCAGCTGCATCTGGGATGTGAAGACAATTTTAATCTACTGAGTTCCACTCTTAAATTCTGCCTGAATATCTGCAGATCCATCTGTGGATGAGTATCCGCTTTTCTTTGCCCTTTCAAATAATTCCTTACTCTCTCCATGAGTTCATATGTGCAGGGTGTGAGACTGAATGCAGTGGAGCAGGACTAGGCTCCATGAGGATTTGGAAGCTCCTTAATGTGACATGCTGTGTCCTCAGGATTGCTCCAGAACACAACACATCTTCCATTTGGTGATGGAGAGACACTGTGCGTGCCCCAATCTTGGGCTTATGTGCTCAAATACCACTAATTTCAAGATGGAATGCTCAGTTTCCATGATAACCTAGGGACACAGGCTTCCACCTGTAGATTCTAAGATCCAGAAACATCCTTACAGCTTTCTCTATAGATGAACCATGATCAGCAGAGTTTGTCAGAGCTTTTCCCCCAAAATTTGAAAACCATCAATCTTAAATGCCCATAGGGGACTTCTAGAGCACTTCAGATTTTATGCAGCCCAAATAGGAATAGTGAATAGGCAGGTGGGGAGCATCACCAACCCTACATCCTCCACGTCCCTGAAGGCGGCACTATTCTCAGGAGTCTTTAAGAAACATGTAACAGATTAATGTTCTATTCCCTGGAAAGAAGTAAATGATAAATGTAAATATAATAATCCTCACAATACACCACTACATCTCCACCTATTGACTAAATTACAGAATTGAATAAATTAATTTATGACAATACTAAATGTCAGCAAGGTTGTATAGAAAGTAGAACTCTTTTTAAGTATGATCTCTAATCTCATCTGGATAAAATATATATAATTAGATCCTGGGATAACAGAGCTTGACAAGACCCATGATCTGTCCGCTGCATCCCAGAGCCACAGAGTCGATGTTGGTGTAACTCATTCTGATCTGTTGTAATGAGAACAGGGAAGGTCATGTGTGTTGCTCAGTCTAAGAGTAGGAGATGATAACATGAGATGTCCAGCACAGACATTGAGACAGAAATAAACGAGATAACTTCTGCCTTCCATGTCTATTCTTGTATTCATGAATTCAGTGAGTTGGGGGATGCTCCCTATGGTTATGGAGGGAAATATACTTTATGAGTCTCAGGGATCCAATGGTCATCTCACCTGGAAACCCTCTCACTTCTAGGTAAATCCAAGGCTTCTCCACAAATCATGTAGAGCACAGGTATGTCAGTAGATACACATGCCTCTTTGTAGTTTGGGGGATAGATTCCTCCCTGAACTCTGCTTTATCTCTTTTAAATATTTTATTTATTTATTCATGAAAGACATGGAGAGAGGCTGAGACACAGGCTGAGGGAGAAGCAGGCTTTCTCTGGGGAGCCTGAGTTAGGACTCACCCCCAGGACTCCATAATCCTGACCTGAGCTGAAGGCTGAAGCTCAAACATGGAGCCACTCAGGTGCCCCAGAACTCAGTTTTTATAGCGACCCCAAAAATGGGTGTTTTTCAAATCCTCAGTACTTTCTTGTTTGAAAGATGATGTGATATGTAAAATCATTTAGCCAACATACAGCATAACACTAAGTTCTCACCACATCAGATGTCCTCCTTAATGCCCATCACCCAGTTACCACATATGATGTGACAAATACAGTGTGGTATACTATGGCATACTGTACGCTGGTAAGTTGAATTTAAATAAAGAAAAAAAGGTTAAAATACACCATCAGCCCTGCACATATCATGCAGACAACAGATTATTTCTCCTTGCGTTATACTGCATTTTACACTAATCGTTGGCCATTTATGCCAGTCATCTTGAAAGATTCTCATCTCTTTAGATACTTTTTATTTAAAAATGTAAAAAGAAAAATATTTTTAACTTCTCTAAGATCGTGTTATTTTCATTTAGCCTTTTGTGGTGATAACGTTTCTTTTACTGGACATGAATTAAATCATTTTAGGGTTAGTCATTTTAGCCTTAGACTGTAGGCTAGCCTGCCTTATTCCATCCTTTGGATAATTGGAACATCTCTATTTGATGCAAAAAATAAATGCCTGTTTTTAAAGTTAAAAAAAAAAACAGAGATTTTGGGATAACTACCTTCTGTGTTACCTAGAAACTCTAAATCTCACTCTGCCATTTATCACACAATATCATAATCTTATATCCCTCTTTCGCCTGATCCAGCAGGTATATGCACTCAAGAACTCTTTTAATGTAGAAAGTCCATTGAGTATGATACGATCATTATATGATTTGCAGGAAGTCACAGTTGCCACCTGAGGACTATGCACACTATCTCATTCTTGTCTCCAGTGACACAGGAGCTTAATGGGGGACAACAGATGGGCTCCAATAGATCTGAATAGCAGGACTATTATCACCACCCTCTATCACCATTCAGTGGATGTTGCTGCCAGTTGGAGGGTGTGGACTGCTGGCAGTCTTCCTGATACACACAATCCATTCAGTGAAGAAATGTCCTGCAAATGGACATATAAGAGGAGCCCTTTGCTCAAACTGCAGGGTTATGAGGATTGGTCTGAGGAAACCAAATACTGATGGTGATCAGAATTGCAATATGAAATTGAATTCCTCCACCATGGCAGTTTCTCTAACCGTCTAAATTCTTCTCTGTGTTAGAAAAGCCAGTTATGATTACTCCTCCAAAAGGAACAGTTTTTTGAGGAAGAGGTTATATACAGTGTATGGTCTGACACCTCAGAGAGTGTCTCTTTTGAGTGCTGCATGCACCGGGCTCCTCTGTTTTGGCATCTTTTTCCATCAGGTAATACCTACAGAGGCTCTCCCTGTCTGCAGTTGGCAGTGTGTGGTCCTTGTCCAGGATTTTGATGAGTTTTAACTGGGTGTGGTCTGTTCTGCTTGATAAATGACACCGGCTACCACTTCCCCTAGAACTGAAGCCTTTCAGAATTCTCTGGTCACAATATGTGGGTGGACAGGGGTACAGCAACTCCAGGAAACAGTATTGAGGTTACTCAGAAAATTAAAAACGGAGCCTTAGCATGAACCTGCAAACAAAGACCTAAATATTCACACAAAAAATACAGAAAATCTGGTTTACAAGGAACCTCAAACATGTATGTTTATAGATTCATTATTTTCAAAATGCAAAATATGAAAACGGTGCAAGTGTACATTGTCAGATGAATATAGAAGATCATAAAGCGTCTTTCTCTTCAAACATCATCATGTAGGGACATGGTAAACAGTTTGTTTAGTCTGGGAAAATACGGAAGAGTCCTCAATTTCTGAATACACAATCATAGTGCCTGTAACCAAGTTGCCAAGGACAAGCTCCAGGATCAATATAACTGATATTTTCATGGCAATATATGTGAGTGTACAAGTACAATGATCTCCATGCCATAAATGAGGACGCGGCTCTAAAAACATCCTTTTTTGGTCACATTTTATGGATTTAATTATTTTAATAATCATTCCACTCTTCTATCTTTATTTAGAATTCCCATTCATATGTACAAAGAAAGGAGGTGTAAATGCCCCTGTGGCAGATGAATCCACAACATCTCCGTCAGCTCTGTGAGTCTCCGTCAAGGTTTCTACTTGTCTGCATTTTTGTGTGACTGAGAGAACTGGTATCCACACATCACTCAATTGGTACTTCTGGAAATTCCAGAAACCTACAAATCTCATGTCCAGATTCTTCCTGGAAGTGGCTCAGGGAGGATCCAGTTCCCATGGTGGGGAGCACAGCCAAGACACTGGGACTCACTTCAAACTGCTGTGTGGTCTCAGACACTCACACAAGCTCTCTTCTGCAGTGAATAGTTATACACCTGTAAGTGGTGGAAAATTTTTATGTTCATAACCTATCTTGAGTGTGTATGTGGAAAAATGGAAGATAATTGATGATAAGTAATCAGGCAGCAAGTGAGGTTGGAGAAAGCACAATTTACTGACACATATCCTGTCCGCAAAACCCTGCCATGATCCACAAATGTGTTCTGAGCAACTGTATCATAAGGATACTAACTGCTAAATTTGATATGTAGTCAGAGGACATGCAAATAGCACCCCACTCTACTATTAAGCCAGCCCAGCCTGTACCCTTCGCTAGGAGAGAAGCCCCAGCCCCAGGAACCTTAGGTGACCCCTTTCAGGGATTGAGACAGAACACAGAAAACTCACCATGCAGTCTGTGCTCTGGTGGGTTTTCCTTGTCACTATTTTAGAAGGTAATTCCTGGAGAACGGAGACTTTGACTTTGTGACTGGAGGTGAGTGAGAGAAACATGATGTGGGACAGTTCCCTGACCAGGATGTCTTGTGTCTGCAGGTGCCCAGGGTGAGGTGAAGCTGGTGGAGTCTGTGGGAGACCTGGTGAAGACTTTGGGATCGATTAGACTCTCCTATGTGACCTCTGGATTCACGTTCAGGAGCTACTGGATGAGCTGGTTCAGCCAGGCTCCAGGGAAGGGGCTGCAGGGCGTCGCATGGGTTAATACTGGTTGAAGCAGCAAAAGCTATGCAGACACTGTGAAGGGGCGATTCACCATCTCCGGAGACAATGCCAAGAACACGCTTTATCCGCATATGAACAGCCTGAGAGCTGTGTATTATTGTGTGAGTGACACATTGAGGGGACTTCAGTGTGAGTCCAGACAGAAATCTCCCTGTTGAAGGGAATCAGGACCTGTTGTGATGGTCATCAGACATTTGATGGAAGAGTGGACTCATTCCATTGTACAACATACACTGATCTTACACTACATGTTTAAAACAGTAATTTAAATAAAATCTGTAAAATTAATTACAACCTAAACAGTGTTAAATCCCTTAAATTCATAGTGTAACTCAAGAAGATGTTTCTAATGACCAAATATTATATTATTCAGGGATTTATTAATTAGTAGTTCTGTGAAACCGAAGAGACAATACACTATCAAGGGGCAATTTCTTGATCTGAATAGTACATAATGAGTTATACTATGAAGCATAATTAATCTTTCTATTTTAAGGTTTTATACAGTATTTGATTTGAGAGTATAGTGTCTACTTTCATATACTGTCTTTAACTGCTCTTTTTAAAAAATTTAAACGATTGGTCTTCTGTTTAATTGCTTTCTATATGAGGGAAGGAAGAACATAAGAACTGATAAACATTAACATATTATCCATAAATCAAGTCTATTCAATTAAATCAGTAAAACCAGGAAGCTCCTGGAAAGGTGCAGATGATGTCCTGTGAGGAGCAGGACTAATGTCCATTCCTGAGACTCTGAGCATGGAAAGGCTGATCCCCATGTCAGTTGTCGTGGAAGAAATGAGGATCCATTGGAGGTGGTTGAGGGTGATGCAATGTGCTGCATATGCCTCAATCTATTGACCTTTACACTTCAGAAAACTTAAGATCTGAAAAGTGACATGGTGTTTTTTTTTTCCTGAAATACAGCAATGAAAATGGGAATGTTTAAGAACTGACAGAAAATCTATCATAATATATATATATATATATATTTTTTTTTAAAAATGTCCCTATGCTTTAGATATTTTCATCTACTTTTGCTAGAAGGAGAGAAATTATACCTCAAATATAACCATTGTGATATGAGGTAATGAGATTATAAATGTTTGATTGATCCATTTTATCCCTAACTGGGATCATATATTAATTAACCAAAACCATCATGACTCCACTGTGGTAACATGTGGCTTGTAATTCAAACCACAGCTCCTTTTCCTAACTCACCGAAGCCCGCACCTCACTTTCACCCTGTCCAGACACCCATCATCCCATTATTGTTTGGTGACTTCCTGCACTAATGGAAAAGGCCTATAAATATGGGTTGCTGCTGGATGCTCATGAAGCATGGACAAGTGTCCACTGACATTCATCTGAGGCTCTTATTCCTCTATATGGAATAGGTCAGAGGTCAATTATTTTACCAGGTGCGATTCAACTGACCTTCATCACCTGACACCAAACATGAATTCCTGTTTCTACTTCAATTTTTTAAATAATTTAATGTCTAGTTCTATATACTAAAAATCCCTCAACTTCCCCAGGCACTTCGTGAAAACCAGCGATTGCACTGCTGGGGATTTACTATAAAAATACAGATGCAGTGAAATGTGGGGACACTCTCATCCCAATGTTTATAGCAGCAATGACCACCAAAGCTGAACTGTGGAAGGAGCCTCGGTGTCCATCAACAGATGATGGATAAAGAAGATGTGTTCTATGTATACAATGGAATACTATTCAGTCATTAGAAAAGACAAACCCCCACCATTTGCTTCAATGTGGGTAGAACTGGAAGATATTATTTTGAGAGAAGTAAGTCATTCGGAGAAGGATAAACATTATATGGTTTCATTCATTCAGGGAATATAAGAAATAGTATATAATATAAGAAATATAGGGGATCCCTGGGTGGCGCAGCGGTTTGGTGCCTGCCTTTGGCCCAGGGCGCGATCCTGGAGACCCGGGATCGAATCCCACGTCGGGCTCCCCGTGCATGGAGCCTGCTTCTCCCTCTGCCTGTGTCTCTCGCTCTGTCTCTCCTTCTATGTCTCAAGAATAAATAAATAAAATATTTTTAAAAATATAAGAAATATATAAGAAATATAAGAAAAATGAAAGAAATATAAAAAATATAAGAAATATAAGAAAAATATAAGAAATATAAGAAAAAGAATAAAGGGGAAAGGAGAGAAAGTGCGTAGGAAAACTCAGAGGGTAACAGAACGTGAGAGATTCCTAAGTCTGAGAAATGAACAAGAGGTAGTGGAACGGGAGATGGGCAGGGGCCAGTGTACCTGCATGGGAGTTAGTAAGTGTAAGAAAACACTGTACAGTTTTGACAATTTAAAAGTGAAAGTACCCAAACTAATAAAATCATGAGTAAATGAGGAGGAATCACAACAAACACCCAAGAATTACAAGCAAGTATAAGAATAGATAATGAGCAGTTATAAGCCAACATATTGGATGATCTGGAGAAATGGATGAAATCTTAGGAACATAAAGAGTATCGAAACAGAAACAACAATGAATGGACAAGCTGCACAGAACAAATACATGGAAATGAAAATCAATCATGATTAATAATCTCCCAAAGGCAAGATGATGCAGATGATACCCCAGGGAAATTCCACAAGAACAATCAATATCTATTCTTCTAAAACTAATCCAAATCATAGAAATTAAAGGAAAACTGCCAGACTCATTCTGTGATGTCAGTTGACCCCAAACCAAACATCCCAAGAAGAAGGAGAATTACAGAACAATACCACTGATAAACCTGGATGCAAATTTCTCACCAAGATCATAACCAGCAAGATCCAACAATATATTGATAGGATTATTCATGAAAAGAACCCGTGTAAAGAACCCTTTAGGCTCCCTCAGCCAGTTACATAAATATTTGGTGGCATTCACACTTTTTCCATTTCAAGAGAGGAAAACCTGCCTCCAAATCATGGTTAACAGGGCTCAGAAGGCTCTGCAAACAACCCTTGTCATCCGCTCACTCATTCACTGACCCAAACCCAAATCCTGGCCTTAAATATCTACAAACGCAACACTGTACACAAAGATAAAATCAAAATGTGAGACAAGGTTCCATCAAAATCGTAGAGGAGAACACAGGAAATACCCGTTTTGAACTTGGCCACAGCAACTTCTTGCAAGATACATCCATGAGGGCAAGGGAAACAAAAGCAAAAATGATTATTGGAACTTCTTCAAGATAAATAACTTCTGCACAGAAAAAGAAACAGTCAACAGAAGGGAAGATGATGTTATCAAATAACATATAAGGCAAAGCGCTTGTATCCAACATGTGTAAATAACTTATCAAACCCAACACACGAAACAAGGAATCCAGTTAAGAAATGGGGAGAAGGTATCCCTGGGTGGCGCAGCGGTTTGGCGCCTGCCTTTGGCCCAGGGCGCGATCCTGGAGACCCGGGATCGAATCCCACATCAGGCTCCCGGTGCATGGAGCCTGCTTCTCCCTCCGCCTGTGTCTCTGCCTCTCTCTCTCTCTCTCTCTGTGACTATCATAAATAAATAAAAAAAAATTAAAAAAAAAAAGAAATGGGGAGAAAACATGAGAGGAATTTCTCCAAATAAGACCTACATATGGGATGAGCACTGGGTGTTTTTCTGTATGTTGGTAAATTGAACACCAATAAAAATTAATTAAAAAAAAAATGAAGACACACACAAAAAAAAATAAGACCTACATATGGCCAACTAGTCCATGAAAAAATTCTCCACATCACTTTCTATCAGAGAAAAGGACATCCAAACACAATCAGCTGCTACTTTACACAACAGAGAATGGCGAAAATTAATAAGAAATAAAACAACACATGTTCGAGAGGTTTTAGAGGAAGGGGAACACTCTTCCACTGTTGGTGGGAATATGAACTGGTACAGCCACTCTGGAAAACAGTGTGGAGGTTCCTAAACGGTTAAAAATAGATCTGCCCTATGACCCAGCAATTGCACTGCTGGGGATTTACCCCAAAGATAAAGGTGCAGTGAAAAGGCAGGATACCTGCACCCCAATGTTTATAGCAGCATTCTGTGCAATAGTCAAATTCTGGGAGAAGCCACGATGTCCTTTGAGAGACAAATTGGTAAACATGATATGGTTTATATATACAAAGGGATATTTCTAAGTCGTTAGAAAGGAACAATAGCTACCATTTGTATCAACGTGTTTGGAACTACAGAGTATTATGCCAATGATATAAGTCAGTCCCAGAAGGACAATCATCATACTTTGTCTCATACAACGAAAGGGAACATATGGGAAGGAGGTAAAATGAGAGGGGATAAATCAGGAAGACAAAACATGAGAGACTCTACCCCTGGGAGTCAGAGAAAGGGCTGGGGAAGAGAGGTGGGTGGTGGGACTTGGTACCTGGTGACGGGCACAAACGAGGGCACATGATGAGATGAGCACTTGGTGTTGCTCTATGTTGGGAAATTGAGCTTAAATAAATATTGAATAAATACATGAAAAACAAACTATTAAAGAGAGAGAACATTATGAGCAATAACATGCCAACAAATTCAGCAATCAGAGAAAAAATGGATGCCTTCAAGTAAATGTAGAAACAACCCAGTTGGAAACAGGAATGAATAGAAAATCTGTAAAAACTCTAAACCAGGGAATGAAAATCAAACATATTTAAAATCTTCTGACAATCCAAAGTCCTGGGACAGATGGCTACCCCTGGGAATGCAAAAAGTATTGAAATAGAATTAATACCTATCCTGAAAATTTTCCAAAAAATAGAAATTAAAGGAAACTTCAACGCTCATTTTCAGAGGGTAGCATTGCCTTGACCTCAAAAGCAGACAAAGATCCAACCTAAAAGGGGAATTACAGACTAATATCCTTGTTGGATATGGATGCAAAATTTCACCAAGATCCTAAGCAACAGGATCCACCAGTACGTTAATAGGATAATTCACCATGACGAAATGGGCCTAATTTCTGGTCTGTACGGGTGGATCAGCATCTGCAAATGTAACACTGGGATTTGGATCATTAATAAATCAAAGGATAAGGACCATTTTCATAAAGACCTCCAATAACCAAAGCAATCCTCAAAAAGGAAAGCAAAGCTGGAGACATCCTGATTCTGGTTGCAAGGTAAATTACGATGTTGTGATCACCAGGACAGTATGGCGCTGGAAAAAATACAGACTTATACATAAATAGAAAACTTTAAGAACCCATAAATGGACCCAGAATAGTATGGTCAAAAAATCTTGACAAACAGGAAAGAATATCCAATGGAAAAAAAGAAAAACTCTTCAATAAATACCATTGGCAATATTGGAGAGCCACATGCAGAAGAATGAAAGTGGACACTTGTTTTACATCATTCACAGAAATGGACTCAAAGTTGATGAAAGACCTCAGTGTGAGTCAGGAAACCATCAGAATCCTCAGGAGAACACAGGCAGCACCTTTTCTACCTCAGCTGCAACCACTATTAAATGTGTCTCCAGAGGCAAGGGAAAACAAAGGAAAATGAACTATGGCAACTTCATCAAGGAAAGAGCATTTTCACAGGAAGGAAATCACTCAAAGTAACTAAAAGGCAACCTAGAGAATGCGAGAAGATATTTGGAAATGTCTTATCAGATTAAAGGCTCGAATTCAAATCTAAAATGAACTTATCAATCTCAACACACACCAAACATATATATCTCCAATCAGAATTGGGCAGAAGTTGTGAACAGACTCCCTGTCCTGAGTGAGGTCCCGCACCACACCATATATTAGGGAGCTGATCCACATGCAAAAGGAAATTCATTTGCTCTCCTAGATCTGCTATATATCAGACAAAATATTAAAGAATCTGACAAATAACAGGGAAAATATTTATGCACCTAAATCTCAGATTACCCTTGAAATTAGGCAATAATAAAATAAAAGATATTAAAATCAGTCAACCGGAAGTTAAATAATTTGTTTGCATATACATTGTCAATGAGGAAAATTATTTCAAAACCAATTACAAGTAACTAATGAGCTCAAAGAAAACTCAGGATATAAAATCAATATAGACAATAAAGTTAAATCCTACACACTACCAACAAATTTTCTGTATAAAATTTACAAAACAATCTCCTTTACACTGGTACCAAAATTAAATATTTATAATTAAACGTCATTAAGCAGAGAAAATACTGTTTAAAAATGACCTTTTCTAATGAAAGACTTTTAAAAAGGAACATAAATGCAAAGATAAATACGTTGATGCATTAGAATATCATAAATCCCCTGTGAACCCAAAAGAAACTGATCTGGGGCTGTGAAGCAATCTTTGTATATAACTTATTAAGAAATGAATCTAACTTGGCAGGTGACTATATAGTCAGGGGACATGCAAATAGGGCCCTCCCTCCACTGATTAAACAAGCCCATCCCCGACCCTGCAGCTCTGAGAGGAGCTCCAGGCCCAGGGTCTCCAGGTGACCCCGTTGAGTGCTCAGGAAACAACACAGACAAACCACCATGGAGTCTGTGCTCTGCTGGGTTTTCCTTGTCGCTATTTTAAAAGGTAATTCATGGAGAACCAGATACCCTGAGTCTGTGAGTGGAGGTGAGTGAGAGAAACAGGATGTGGGACAGTTTCCTGACCAGGATGTCTTCTGTCTGCAGGTGTCCAGGGTGAGGTGCAGCTGGTGGAGTCTGGTGGAGACCTGGTGAAGCCTGGGGGGTCCCTGAGACTCTCCTGTGTGGCCTCTGGATTCACCTTCAGTAGCTACAGCATGAGCTGGGTCCGCCAGGCTCCTGGGAAGGGGCTGCAGTGGGTCGCAGGTATTAGCAGTAGTGGAAGCAGCACATACTACACAGACGCTGTGAAGGGCCGATTCACCATCTCCAGAGACAACGCCAAGAACACGCTGTATCTGCAGATGAACAGCCTGAGAGCTGAGGACACGGCCGTGTATTACTGTGCGAAGGACACAGTGAGTCGACCTCAGTATGAGCCCAGACACAAACCTCCTTATAGAAGGGGATCGGGACCACCAGGGGGTGCACACTCCTCACCACTTCTGTCTTGAAGGCCCAGGAGCAGGTGCAGATGGAGGTTCTGGGCAGGTTTCCTGTCAGGGTCTGGGGCTTCCTCTCCAAGGAGCAGTTTCCCCCAGGGAGTCTCTCTGGGCACAGGATTCTGTGCTTACATATTCAGTCTCTAACTTACACATTTTGTTGTCATAGAAAGAGAAATATTCCAATTCCAAAAATGAGAGTGTCTCCCTCTTTGCTTAATCATTATTCAGTTTCTGATTAGGAAATTTGGTTGGTTTTAGTCAACAACTCTTCTTATATGCTCAAGGACATATCTGCTTAAAATTTCTTAATACTGTTTGTAAATACCAGTTTATTACCCATATCTCCATTTACCACAGCTTCTCTTTTATAAGAGTCCCAGCTCTATACATGGAACATGAAACAACCACCCAGCTCACTGTGCAATGATTTTATTTTATTTTATTTTTTATATTTTTTATTGGATTTCAATTTGCCAACATATACCATAACACCCAGTGCTTATCCAACCAATTGCCCCCCTTACTGTCCCTCACCCAGTCACCCAACCCTCCGCCGACCTCCCCTTCCACTACCCCTTGTTCATTTCCCAGAGTCGGGATTCTCTCATGTTCTGTATCCTTCCCTGACATTTCCCGCTCATTTTCCTTCCTTTCTCCTTTTTTCCCCTTTCTCGATTATTTATATTCCCTGAATAAATGCGAACATTTGTTTGTCATTTTCCCATTGGCTTACTTCACTCAGCATAATACCCTCCAGTTCCATCCACGTTATTGCAAAGCGTGGGTATTCCTTGTTTCTAATATACAAGGATTTTAGAAACAACATAATGTTCATGCTGGTCATGACACTACAAAGGGCTCAAAAATCAAGTGGAGAGATGACTGAGTGCAGGTGTGACTTCAGTCTTGAACCACTCTTACAGAATCAATATCAGTGTGAATCTGGGAAAGCAAGGGACCCAAGAAGTACGTGGTGAGGATGTGTAGTCTGAAGAGCCTCCTCCCGCCTCCACACACAGACACGAGAGTACAAACCTTTATCACCTTCATCATGGTGTCTATTAAGAGCAGGGCAGTCCTCTCAGCACGTCATAAGTGCTTGGAATTTGGAAGGACACTGGATCATGGTGTGTGTTGTGGGACAGTTGTAGGGATGAGGTCCTGCTCCAGGAGGGGCTTGTGTGGAGTCAGTGTCCCACCTGCATCAAAGGAGGGAATTCAATGGTTCCTGATGGATTTTCCATGGGTGGGGCAGGAAGAGAAGAGGCAGGACTGGTGATCACAGGTGTCAGCTGGTGACACTCAAAGATATGGTATGATGACAAATTATACTAAACTATTATGAAAACTGAGAGAACAAAGGTGGAGGAGGACTTTCCACCTGCAGCGGATAACTCATGGATCCTTCAGGTGCTGATATCAGCTCAATCTGTGTGACCTCTACATCCCTGTTTTGGAACCTAATGTCCATGTGTTGGGAGGATGAGCGGGGGCCTTAGGGGAGCACTTAGGTCTGGAGGTGCAGCTTCATGATGGGATCAGGGACCTTATACACCAGGACTAGGAAAGCTCCCTGCCTCTGGGCCCCATATGAGGTGCCAGGGAAAGGATGGGCTAGGACATGGGCACTCTCCAGATACCCCATCTGGCTGTACCTGGACCTCAGACATCCCATACTCCAGAGCCGTGAGAATGAGTGTCTCTTCTTTAATCCACAGAGTCTGGGAATGTGGTGACCTCACCCAGAAACACTTAAACAGGGTCTTACCTCTTATTTGTCCTTTACAATCTAGTCCCACGAAAACACTCAGGTAATGACAAAATACAGCAGGAAATCCACACCTGGACTCACTGTCCTCAGTCACCGTCCATGCTGTGCTTATATTTTATGACATGCTGTCCTTAGTTGCTGTGCATCACGTTTGTGCTACACATTCTCCCTAGAACCCTGGGGTTTGTTAGACCCATTAGAATCCTGGGATTCCATCCTCTTTACCACCTGTGCACCTTCAAGGCAGCATATCCCCATGGAAGCGGACATTAAAAGATTCAGATTTTCCTCTCTGCTGCTCATGGTACTATGCAGAATATTCTGGATCAGCCTCCCTCCTGTCATCATCGCTACAGCTATATGTCCCCATCACAACATCCACACCTCCTACATCCAAAAAGTGGTCGATTTTTCTACATGTCAACTTGCAGTTTTTGTTCTCCCAGACCTCTGAGTGATTTCATCAGAAATCAGACTATTGCATAACTACCTATCATGTTCCATTTATGAGACAAGCTCAAGGACCCTATTCCGAGATCTTAAATCCTCCCTCCCAATGCTATTATAGCAAGGACCATGTGGATAATTCCCTCCAGTTTATATGCTGAAGATCAAAAGGGGATTCTGGAATTTTATTTCAAAATCATCTAAATTAATTTCCCTCCCAACTCTTATCTCAGTCCTGTGGATTCTGTTGCTGCTTGAGTGTATGTTGTACAATTATTATATTATTTTGCAGTAAGTAATGGTGACATGTGTGATCCATGCACATATTGTCCCGAATGAGTGACATAGAGAGGAAAGCACCTCTCAACATGTGACACGGGCTTTGGGCAAGAGGTCGGGCATCCTTCACAAGGACAAGAATTGCGGGGATATTATTATCACAATTCTGTGTCTTCATTCTATTGAGGTAGATACTCTATAGATGATGTGGGCATCTGGCAGTCTCTCAAATGCACATGATTCCTTCAGGGATGGAAAATGCTGGAACAGGGGGCAGAACAGAAGTCCTGTCTCATTTGGCAGGGTTAAAAGGACTGACATGAGAAACCCAAAATTGGAGGTGGATCAGAGCAGGAAACTGGAATTGAATTCCGTAACCTTGGCATTTTCCCTAAGTCTCTATATTCCTCTGTATGTACAAAAGCCAGTTCTATATCCTGCTCCAGAATGACAGCTTTATAATAAAGAGGTCCCATAAGGTGCTGGGTCTGCGTTCAGAGAGTGTCTGTGGTGTGTGGTGAATGCGCTGCGGTGTCCTGTTTTGGCTGCTATTCCCTTCAGGCCAG
Organism: Vulpes vulpes; assembly: GCF_048418805.1. Lineage (NCBI taxonomy): Eukaryota > Metazoa > Chordata > Mammalia > Carnivora > Canidae > Vulpes > Vulpes vulpes. The sequence goes on along the minus strand of NC_132785.1, from coordinate 132,660,439 downwards.
GCGTCTACACAGGCCCTTCTTGCCTGCAGTGGGCAGTGTGTGTTCTCTGGCCATCATGTGGTGAGTTTTAACGGGTTGTGCTCTGCTCTGCTTGTGAAATGAGCCCTGATACCACGTGCACTAGAACTGAGGCCCTACTGAATTCTCAGGTTAGGAGATGTGGGTGGGCAAGGGTGCAGCTGCTCTGGAAAACCATATGGTGTGACATCAAATAAGTAATAGTAGACCAACCCTATGATCCAGCAAATGCACTACTGGTCATTTACTCTAAGAATATAAAAGCACTAATATGCCTGGGTGGCTCAGCAGTTGAGCACATGCCTTCAGCCCAGGTCATGTTCCCAATCTGAGGATTGTGTCTCATATTGGACGCCTGGGAGGAGCCTGTTTCTCACTCTTTGTCACTGCCTTGTTCAGTTTTCCATGAATAAATACATAAAATCACTAAGAGGAAAAAATTCTGAGACACCTTGGTGCCTCAGTAGTTGAGCATGTGCCTTGGCTCATGGCTTAATCTCAGAGTCCAGGGATCGAGTCCCAAATTGGGCTCCATGCATGGAGCCTGCTGCTCCCTCTGCATATGTCTCTGCCTCTGTGTGTGTCTGTTTTTCTCAGGTATAAATAAACGAGGTCTTTTAAAAAATAAAATAAAAATAATACAAAAATACAAATTCAAAGGAATACATGCACCTGGTTTTTTACAGCACCATTATGCACATTAGCCAAACTATTGAAACTATCGATACATGGAATGAAATCTAATCCATTTGGAACGATGGGCATGGAGGTAGCAAGTATAATGCTAAGTGAAGTGAGTCAGTCAAAGTAAGACAATCGTTGTATGATTTCAGTCATATATTGAGTTTAAGAAAGAAAGAATGAGCAAAGGGGAATAAAGTCAATACCTAGATCTAGTAATAGCCCCTTCTTTATAGAGTACAAGCTGATGGTTATCACATGGGAGGTAAGTGGGGTATGGATGATTTGTCAAATGGGGATTAGGGAATGTATTATTGTGTAGGACAAATTGTGAGAACCCACATCCTGGGAATGTCAGAAAATCTGGTGTGAGGTAACCGGGGGGGAGGGCTGAGGAGGTTACAGGGACAAGGATTTTCCTGACTTCCTCACACCAATGAGTCAGGCGTTTGGGACAAAGTTAATGCTCTTGTGTGCACGCCATTCTCTCTAGGAAGGTTGGGAGCAACAGCTACACTGAAGGGATGATACAGGTTAAACAATTTGCATGAAGAAAATATGTGTTACTTTCTGTAGGGGCAATATTTGCAATCTCTATATGGGTAGAAGGAGAGGATGTCCCTTGAGACATCATCTGGGAAGACTTTGGAGGTGTCAGGCTTCAGATTCTGGACTGCGGATGTGTCATCAATGAGCTTGGACTATCTCCTTTTTTTGACATGTGACAAGGTGTTTGGGGTAAAGAAGTAATGTGAACCCCATGGATGAATTTCTCTGTCCCAGTCCCCATGGGAGAATCACAACATTATATTCCCCATTATGGCAAGGGAAACAAAAGCAAAAAAGAATTCTGGGAGCACCATCAAGATAAAAATGTTCTGAAGAATAAAGGAAACTCTCAACAAAACTGAATCACAAGCTACATAAGGGAGAAGATATTACCAAATGACATATCAGACAAAAGGCTTGTATCCAACATGTATAAAGAACTTATTAAAACTCATCACCCAAGAAACAAGGAATCCAGTCAAGAAATGGGGAGAAAACATTAACAGACATTTTCCCGAACAAACCTACAGTTGGCCAACAAGCACATCTGTATAAAAAAATCAACAGCACTGTTCACAGATTTAGAATAATCAGAAAATATTTAGGGAACCACAAAGACCTCAAAGAGCAGCAGCAATCCTGAAAAAGTAAAGCCAAGCTTACGAAATCCTGATTCTGATTGTCAAAGTATATTACAGCATTGTGATCATCAGGACACTATGGCACTGGCACAAATACAGATGTGTAAATAGAAAAGTTTGAGAACCCAGAAATGGACCCTAAAATCTGTGGTCAAAAAATCCTGACAAAGCAGGACAGAATATCCAATGGAAAAAAGAAAGTCTCTTCAGCAAATAGTGTTGGGAATACTGGAGACCCACATGCAGAAGAATGAAAGGGGACCCTTCTCTGACATCATTCATAACAATGGACTCAAAGTTGATGAAAGAATTAAATGTGGGTTGGGAATCCATCAGATTTCTCAGGAGAACACAGGCATAACCTTTTATACCTCAGCTGCAATCACTTCTAGAGGTGTCTGCAGAGGCAAGGGAATGAAAAGGAAAATGAACCATGGCGACATCATCAAGGAAAGAGCATTTTCACAGCAAAGGAATCACTCAAAGTAACTAAAAGTCAACCTACAGAATGGGAGAATATAGTTGGAAATGTCTTATCTATTTAAGGGCTGGAATCCAAAACATACAAGGGGCTTATCAAACTCAACAGCCACCAGTATCTCCAATCAGAATTGGGCAGTAGTTGTGAACAGACGTCTTGTTGTGTCCTGAGTTCCCACATCACGCCATATATTAGGGATATCATCCACATGCAAAATGAATTTCATTTGCTCACCTAGAACTGCTGTATATCCATCAAAATATTAGAACAAATAATCTGACAGAAAAGAGGGAAAACGTTTATACCCCTTATTTGGAGATTACCATAGAATTTAGGCAATAATAAAATAAAAGATATTAATATCAGTCAACAAAAGAAAAATAATTTGCTTCTACATGACATTGTCATATAAATAATGAATGAGAACAAGCCTTACAAAAACACTTAGAAATAACTAAGGAGCTCAGGGAAAATTCAGGACGTAAAATCAATTTATACAATAAAGCTAATTTCTACACACTAACAAGAAATTTTTGGTATAAGATTTACAAAACAATTCCCTTTACACTGCTATCAAAAATAAATATTTATGATTATACCTCATTAGGGAGAGAAAATCCCATTTAGAAATGACCAATATTAATGAAAGTCTTAAAAAGGCACAGAAAGGCAAAGATAAATACATTGATGGGTTAGATCATCATAAATACTCTGTCCCCCCTATAGAAAGTGATCTACGGTGGTGAAGTAATCGTTGTATATAACATGTAAAGAATTCAACCTAAGTCTGGAGTTAATTATATAGTTAACGACATGCAAATAGGGAACTCCACTGATTAAACCAGCCCATCCTGGACCCTGCAGCTGGGAGAGAAGCCCCAGGATATCCAGGTGACCCCATTCAGTGCTCACGACACAATAAAGACAAACCACCATGGAGTCTGGAGTCTGTGCTCTGCTGGGTTTTCCTTATCGCTATTTTAAAAGATAATTCAGGGAGAACAAGAGACCATGAGTCTGTAAGTGGAGGTGAGAGAAACAGGGGATGTGGGACCGTTTCCTGACCAGGATGTGTTGTGTCTGCAGGTGTCCAGGGTGAGGTGCAGCTGGTTGAGTCTGGCAGAGACCTTGTGAAGCCTTGGGGGTCCCTGCGACTGTCCTGTGTGGCCTCTGGATTCAGCTTCAGTAGCTACAGCATGAGCTGTGTCTGCCAGGCTCCTGGGAAGGGGCTGCAGTGGGTCACAGAAATTAGCAGTAGTGGAAGTAGCACATACTACGCAGATGCTGTGAAGGGCCGATTCACCATCTCCAGAGACAATGCCAAGAACACGCTCTATCTCCAGATGAACAGCCTGAGAGCCGAGGACATGGCCGTGTATTACTGTGCAGACACAGTGACTTGACCTACGTGTGAGCCCAGACACAAACCACCCTGTAGAAGGGGATCAGGCCACCAGGGGGTGCAAACTCCTCACCACTTCTGTCTTGAAGGCCCAGGAGCAGGTGCAGATGGAGATTCTGGGCAGGTTTCCTGTCAGGGCCTGGGCTTCCTCTCCCATGAGCAGTTTCCCTAGGGAGCCTCTCTGAACACTTGATTATGTGTTTACCTATTCAGTCTCTTTCTTAAGAGACTTAGAAATTCAAGTATAGCACTGCAATTACTTGTACTTAACTTTTCCTGACCCGAAATATTAATCAATTACAGATACCTCCATTCGTGTTATCTGAACTTTTTTATGAGACCCAGTGGCACTCTGTGTATCACAGGACCCCAAGCTAACATGCTGTATTGAATATCACGGTATAGTGGAATTTCCAATCAACACAAGTGAATAGAGACATTCTACAAAAAGGTTAATAACAGCCTGAGAGTGCGAGAGATTCCCAGCATCACATGGTAGGGATGTGGACTCGTAGGTCACTCACACACACACACACACACACACACACACACACACACACACACTCATGAGAGTATAAATTTTTATCAGCCTCACCGTCATGTCCGTTGGGAACCAGGCAGGCCTCTCATTACATTATAAATCCCTGGATGGTGCCAGGGAAGGACACTGGTTCAAAGTGTGTGTTGTGGGTCAGTGGTGGGGATGGAGTCCTGCTCCAGGAGGGGCTTGTGTTGAGTCAGTGTCCCAACTGTATCAAAAGAGGGAACTCCTGGGTTATTGTTTGATTTCTTATCCTATTTGTGGAGGAGAATAACGAGGAAGGAGCGTCAGTGAGCTAGCAGGCAATAAAGAATGGACATGGTGTGGGGAATAATTTCACTAAACAAGTATCAAAGTGGAAGGACAAAAGAGACACATTTACATTCTCAGTAGACAAATATGTGAATCCCACGAAAAGGAGAGGAATAATATATGGAAGCAGCACAAAACATAAAATGATAATACAAATAGGCCAAGATCCTACCAGGTCTCAGATGGTAGCTGTCCTCTCCCCAGGGTCACCAGCTGGTTCTTAAGGTCATGTGTACACAATGTGCTCAGAGTCCAGAAGCTTCTACTGGATCCATTAAGATCCTAGGGGTAAGGACCGGGATTCAAGGACCTTCCACCTGCAAAGTATGACTCATAGATTATTCAGGTGCTGACATCAGCTCACTCTGTGTGACTCCTACGATCCTCATGTTGGAACCTAAATCCATGAGATGGGGGGAGGTGGTGGGGCCTTAGGGGAGCACTTAGGTCAGGAAGTGCAGACTCATGATGGGATCAAGGCCCTTATACACCAGGACTGGGGAAGCTCCCTGCACCCTGGCCCCATGAGGTGACTGGGAAAGGACTGGGTAGGACGTGGGTGCTCTCCAGACACATCTGCCTGCACTTGGACCTTAGATGTCCCAGATTCCAGAGCTGTGAGAATGAGTCTCTGTTGTTTGATCCGCCCAGTCCATGTACGTTGTTCCAGCACGTCATACAGGCTAAACTCAATTTTTTCTTTGTTTAAATTAAATTTACCAGCATTTACTATACACTCAGTGCTCATCACATCATGTGCCGTCCTTAACTCCCTTCACCGAGTTACCCCATCCCACACCCTTTCCCTTCCAGTGACCCTTAGTTCCCCCCCCCCCGGAGTATAGTGTCTCTCATGACTTGGCTTCCTCTCTGTTAATACCCCACTAAGTTTCAATCCTTCCCTTATGGTCTCTTTCAGTATTTCTTATATTCCACATATGAGTGAGACTATATAATTGTCTTTGTGTGATTGATTTATTTCTCTCAATAGGATACCTCCAGGTCCAACCATGTTAAGGAAATGTAATTTCATGTTATACTTCATTTCTGATGGAGGTGTAATATTCCATTGTATATGTAAACCACATCTTCTTTATCCATTCATCTGTCGATGGACACTGAGGCTCCTTCCATGATTTCTTTATCCACTCTTCTCTACCAGCACATCATGACGCCTCCCAGAATTTGGCTGTTGTGGACATTGCTGCTGTGAACATTGGGGTGCAGGTGTCCATTCGTTTAACTACATCTGTGTCTTTGGGGTAAATACCCTGTAGTGCAATGGCTGGGTCCTGGGGTGGCTCACTTTTTTAGGGCATACCATTCAGTTTTCTGGAGTGGCTGAACAAGCCTGTATCCCCACCAAAAGTGGAAGACAGTTGCACTTTCTCGATATCCTCACTTATATTTATTGTTATGGACATGCTACTGTATCCATTCTGAGTTATATAAGTGGCATTATTGTGCTCATCCCATCAAGTGCCCTCCTCAGTGTCCATCATCCAGTCAGTTACCCCAACCCCGCCTACCTCCCTTTCCACCACCCCTTGTTCTTTTCCCAGATTTAGGAGTTTCTCATGCTCTATCACCCTCACTGATATTTCCCACTCATTTTCTCTCCATTCCACTAAAATCCCTTTCACTATTTTTTATCAAAGTAGAGAGATGCCTGGGTGACTCAGGAGTTTAGTGCCTGCCTTCTACTCAGGGTGTGATCCTAGAGTCCAGAGATTGAGTCCCAGATCGGGCTCCCTGCATGGGGCCAGCTTCACCCTCTGCCTTTGTCTCTGCCACTATCATGAATAAATAAATAAAATATTTAAAATATATCTAAGTGTCTATCATCAATCTCTCATATATTCATCTCAAGTCTATTTGAGGTCTCTTCATCTAGCTCAGCCTTTATCCTATTGCCATGAGCCTGTCAGGAATCTGAACTGAATTCCTGCAATCTCTTCTTAGACCCCTAATGATTAGATCATAGTCAGCCCCAGGACTGATGCTCCATTTCCTTCATGGTGGCTATTTGTTGTTCACTAAGTCCACACCTGAGATAGTTATGATCTCTGTGCTGCATCAGAGGAACATAGTCCAGGTTCTGTAAAGTACGTCCCTGCTCCCTAAGTTAACAGGCCCCTGTGTCAGGTACACGTCTCAGGAGAAGTGAGGCAGCCTCCCCCCATAGGAATCGTACCTGCAGATCACAGATTAGGTGCCCTGTCTTGTTGTCTGTGCCCTCAAGGATGTGGATACCACATCCAGGGAATGCAGACACCTGTGTCCAGGCAGACAAAGCCCATCAGTACTGACCATCAGGATCAATGTCTTCAGGTGGTCTATGCTGTGCAGGTAGCAGTTCACAAATGGTCAAGTACATCCATGTGGAAACTGAAAGAAATGTGATCTTTGGAACCAGTAAATTTATGTATCGTTATATTTACAGCAGGTTAGTTACCAATATAAAATTTCTTCATTCAATTATGTCTGGGATAAATGTTACATTTGACTGTATATACGACTAGATTGGTAAATTTCTCTGCACCAATGTGGAACCTCTTAAATTCCTTTTTAAAAGATACATTAGGCTTAATTAAATTGTGAAAAAAAATAAATTGTGATCCACTCATTTGTCCAACACAGATTCTTATGCTCTAAATGTTGTGGACATTTTTTGACCTGATTCCAATACAACATCTAGACCACGTGCTTGTCCAACAGCAAACAACATGCCTTGTGGGTTCAATGAGGAGATGCCCATCGGTCTTCCTGGGAGGTCCCGGGGATCCTGAATCAGTGGCTGTCCACTTATAGGGCAGGATTCCTCCCAAACCTGCCCAATTTTTTCCTCAACAAATGGATTAAGTCCACTCTCAGGCAGTATGAGCTCACTGCTGTCTCCTCAAGGCAGGGTGTGGTGTCTGGGGAAGGCAGAGCTGTGTTCTGGAGGAAGATGAGTTTATAGGGCCTTCTCTGTGTCTGGTGAGAGCTCCTCAAGTTTAGGGTCTCAGATGTCAGATTGGGACTGTGAGGATTGTTGTGATTGTTCATGACTGAGAAGACCTGAGTCTCCTTGTGCTGACACTCCTGTCCCAGCTGATGCTGCAAGAGTCAGACCCAGGACCGGGGAGGGGTTCACAGACCCCACACCTCAAAACAACTGCCTGTGGAGTCTCCATATGAAACAGTGATTTTGGTAGCAATGCATCCACCAACCCCAGGAGAGTGGGTGCAGTGAATTGGTTCATAATATAGTTATAACATAGGCAACAGCCTGTCCCCCCAGGAGCCACATGTCCATCTTCAGAGTCCAGTACCAGTACCAGTGCCCCTGTAGCTGAGCTCAGGTCCCACCAAAGAGGAAGCCATGTCTTACTGTGCAGGAGATATGGGGAGGGGCTGTCAGTGTGAGTCTAAACACACTCCCTGCAGGAACAGGGCAAGGGATGGGCTGCAGGTGTGTTGAGGTCATCAGCAGATATTTAGGTCACCAGAGGGATCTCAGTTCACTGGGAGGCACTCAGGTCATTGGAAGCACTGAGGATATAGGTGGAGCTCTGGTCACCAGGGATATTCATAGACTGGGGCCATTTAGGAATCACAAGGATAGGATAACACCCAGGAAGAGATGTAGAATGTGAATTGTCTTTCTTCTTAGCTAAAGAAAACATTGTGGGTTTGTAGGTCTGCATTTACAAAAGTCATGATATTTTTACTCATAGTATACGTTCATATAATTAGGTGTTAAGTCATAAAAATTTATAACCTAAAATATCCATTAAATACCATCTGGAAAACGAATATTTTGAAGAAAAATATTTTTAATTATTTACATTTATGATTGTAGATTTCATGATAAATATTTAAATTCTTAACTAAAAAGTATTAGAATTAATTTGTAACTGAGCAGGGAACATTTTTCCATCTCTTTTTGTCTTCCTCAATTTCTTTCAGAAGTGTTCTGTAGTTTTAGGATGCAGATCCTTTACCTCTTTGGGTAGGTTTATTCCTAGGTGTCTTATGCTTTTGGGTGCAATTATAAATGAGATTGACAACTTAATTTCTATTTCTATAGTCCCCTTGTTAATGTATAGACATGCCACTGATTTCTGGGTATTGATGTTGTATCTTGACACACTGCCGAATTGCTGTAAGAGTTCTAGCATCTTGGGGTGGAGTCTTTTGGGTTTTCTATGAACAGTGTCATGTTGACTGTGAAGCCAGAGAGTTTGACTTCTTCTCTGCGAATTTGAATGCCTTTTATTTCTTTTTTTTTGTCTGATTGCTGAGGCTAAGACTTCTAGTACTATGTTGAATAGCAGTGTTTTGAGTGGAAATCCCTTTCGTGTTTCTCCTCTTTTTTTTTTTAAAGATTTTATTTATTTATACATGAGACAGAGAGACAGAGAGAGAGAGAGAGAGAGAGAGAGAGAGGCAGAGACATAGGCAGAGGCAGAATCAGGCTCCATACAGGGAGCCCAAAGTGGGACTAGATACCGGGTCTCCAGGTTCAGGCCCAAGGCTGAAGGTGGTGCATAACTGCTGAGCCATCGGGGCTGTGCCTCATGTTCTTATTTTAGCAGAAAGCCTCCCAATGTTTCCCCATTGAGAATGTCATTTGCTGTGGGCTTTTCATAGATGGCTTTTAAGATGCTGAAGAATGTTCCCTCTATCCTACACTCTGAAGAATTTTGATCAGAAATGGATGCTGTATTTGTCAAATGATTTCTCTACATCCATTGAGAGGATCCTGTGGTACTTGTTTTTTCTCTTGTTGATATCATCTATCACACTGATTGCTTTATGAGTGTTGAACCAGCCTTGCATCCCGGAGATAAAATCCTAATGAAAGAGGGATGGATGTATACTCTAAACATTACAGAACACTTGTGAAATACAGGAAGGAAGAGAGAAGTAGATAGATAATATTTATTCTCATAGATTAGAAGAAAAAATATTGAAACATTATGCTACCAAAAGCAAATTACACATTCAAAGCCATCTGTATAAAAATATCACCAGCATTTTTCTTTTTTTCTTTTTTTTTTTCACCAGCATTTTCACAGAGCTAGAGCAAATAATCTGAAAAATTTTAGGGAACCCACAATACCTCAAATAGTGAAAGCAATTCTGAAAAAGTAAATCAAAGCTGGAGACATCCGGATTCTGGCTGGCAAGGTAAATTACAAGGTTGTGATCATCAGGACAGTATGGCACTGGCACAAATACAGGCATATAGAAAAATAGAAAAGATTGAGAACCCAGAAATTGAACATGAAATCTGTGGTCAAAAAGTCTTGCCAATGATTTTCCAGTGTTTTATCACGGCCTGCAAGGGCTCACATGCTTGGGTCCTCACGCTACACTTCCACATCCTCACTGAATATTCTTTTCATTCTTTGCAGGTGACAAGCCCTTGCACTTGTCTTTCTCTCTGCCTAGAGTGCTATTCCTAGTTGTTTTCAGGCCTGGTTCTTTATTTCCCCCATATCTCCCCTCCAATGTCCTGGCTTCAACAAAACCTTCTGTAACCACCTAATCAAACATGTTCCATCCTTTATTCCTCACATCTTGTTTATTTCCTTCAAGGCATCGAATCTGTAATTATCTTAGTTACCTGCTTATTTTCCTTTTCTCTACATTAGTTTTCGTTGCTGCTGTAACAACTTATCACAAACTTAAGAGGCTTAAAATAACACGCACTTGTTATTTTACAGTTTTTGAGGTCAAGAAGCCCAAGATGGATCTCACTAGGCTAAAATCAAGGTGTTGTAGAGCAGTTCTAGGAAAGCTTGTTTTCCTGCTTCTTCCAGTTTCTAGAGGCTGAATGCAATCCTTGACATGTGACCCCCTTCTGTCTTCAAAACCAGCAGTGGCCAGTTGAGACTTTTCTCATATCACATTAGCCTGACATTGACCCTTCTGTCTCCTGCTTGTACTTTTAAGGACTCTTATACTGGGCCTAACTAGAGAACACAAAATAATCTCCCTACTTTAAGGTTAGCTGGTTATCATCCTTAATTTCTTCTGCTACTTTAATTTCCCTTTGCCATGTAATATAACATATTCACAGGTTATGGGGATTAGTATACAGGACATCCTTGGGAAGACATTATTCTACCTACCACACTTCTTCACTAAAACGTAAGCTCCATGAGGGCAAAGACATTGTCTTGTTCAGTCCAGTATCCTTGGTTCCAAATATCAAAGGCACTTAAGGTATTTGTTGAGCTAATGAAAAAATTAAAACACTATTGCTTTGTTGATGCTCTTGACTTTTTCTGACTCTTGTCCTATACTTTGTGCTCCTGTATAATTTTTTACATCTCCCAGCAATAGTACCACATCTCATCTTGTATTCATTATGTTCACATGCTTATCATTAAGACCTTGGTCAAGGTGAAGTGTCATGATAATATGTCAATAAAGGATTAAGTGCTGTGAAAGATGTGTTGAATCAATAAATTTTAAAGTAAAAGGGAAAGTAAAAGTTTCCAAAAGATTTATGTTAATGATTTTGTAATTATTTTCATGATTCCTAATAAAGTATAGAATATTCTAAAAAAAGAGTCTTGCCAAATCAGGAAAGAATATCCAATGGGGAAAAAACGAGGTCTCTTCCACAAATGGTGTAGGGAATACTGGAGACCCACAGCAGAAGAATGAAAGGGGGCACCTTTCTTTCATCATTCACAACAATGGACTGAAAGTTGATGAAAGATCTAAATGTGAGTCAGGAAATCATCAGAATCCTCAGGAGAACACAGGCAGCACCTTTTCTACCTCAGCTGCAACCACTTCTAGACGTGTCTCCAGAGGCAAGGGAAAGAAAAGGAAAATGAACTATGGGGACTTCATCAAGGAAAGAGCATTTTCACGGCAAAGGAATCACTCAGTGTAATTAAAAGTCAACATACAGAATGAGAGAAGATTTTTGGAAATGTCTTATCAGACTAAAGGCTCAAATCAAATCTACACTGAATTATCAAATGCAACAGCCACCAGTATCTCCAATCAGAATTGGGCAGAAGTCGTGAACAGACTTCCTGTCCTGTCCTGATTTCCCACGTCACACCATATATTAGTGAGCTCATCCACATGAAAACGAAATTCATTTGCTCTCCTAGATCTGCTATATTCAAACAAAATATTTGAACGAATAATTGGACAGAGAAGAGGGAAAACATCTATGCCATTGAAGAGTACCATAGAAATTAGGCAAGAATAAAATAAAAGATATTAAAATCAGTCAACAGGAAGAAAAACAATGTGTTTGCATATACAAAGTAATCGAGGAAAATCCTTGGAAAAAAAACACTTGGAAGTAAGTAAAGAGCTCAGGGAAAATACAGGTTATCAAATAAACATAGACAATAAAGTTAATTTCTACACAGTAACAACAAATTTTCTGTAAAAAATTTACAAAACAATCCATTTTATACTGGTATCAAAAAGAAATATTTATGATTAAACTTCATTATGGAGAGAAAATTTTGATTAAAAATGACCTATATTAATGAAAGACTTTCAAAAGGCACGGAGAAATGTAAAGATAAATACGTTGATGGATTAGAACTTCAAAAATCCACCGTCCCACCTAAAGAAAGTGATCTGGGATTGTGAAGTAATGCTTGTATATAACTTGTAAAGAAATGAATCTAAGTATGGGGCTGACTCTATAGTGAGAGGACATGCAAATAGGGCCCTCACTCCACTGACCCTGCAGCTGGGAGAGCAGCCCAGGCCCCAGGATCTCCAGGTGACACCATTCAGAGACCAGGACAGAACACAGACATACGACCATGGAGTCTCAGCTGGGTTTTCCTTGTCGCTATTTTAAAAGGTAACTCATGGAGCTCAATGGACCTTGAGGCTGTGAGTGGAGGTGAGTGAGAAACAGGGGATGTGGAACAGGTTCTTGACCAGGATGTCTTGTGTCTGCAGGAGTCCAGGGTGAGGTGCAGCTGGTGGAGTCTTGGGGAGACCTGGTGAAGCCTGGGGGTCCCTGAGACTCTCCTGTGTGGCCTCTGGATTCAAATGCAGTAGCTACTACATGTATTGGATCCACCAAGCTCCAGGGAAGGGGCTGCAGGGGGTTGCACGGATTAGCAGTGATGGAAGTAGCACAAGCTACGCTGACCCTATGAAGGGACGATTCACATCTCCAGAGAAAACACCAAGAACACGCTGTATCTGCAGATGAACACCAGAGAGCCAAGGACACGACTCTATTCCTGTGCGAGGAACACTGTGAGGCGACCACACAGTGAGCCCAGACACAAACCTCCTTGTAGAAGGGGATCGGGCCCACCAGGGGGTGCGTACCCCTCACCACTTCTGTCTTTAAGGCCCAGGAGCAGGTGCAGATGGAGGTTCTGGGCAGGTTTCCGGTCAGGGTCTTGGCTTCCTCTCCAAGGAGCAGTTTCCATCAGGGTGTCTCTATGAACACTTGGTTATGTGTTTACCTCTTCAGTATCTTTCTTAGAGACTTAGTAATTCAAGTGTAGCACTTGCACTTGTACTTAAATGTTCCTGACCTGAAATATTAACCAATACAAATAACTCCATTCACACCATCTGAACCTTTTCATGATTCCTAGTGCCTCTTCCTGTGGGTCACAGGACCCCAAGCTAACATGCCCTCTAAACATCATGGGATAGAGGAATCTTCAATCAACACAGTAGATAGAGACCTTCTATAAAAATGTTAATATCAGGAAGAGAGAGAGAACATAAAGACTCCTAACTCGGGGAAACGAACTGGGGGTGGTGGAAGGGGAGGAGGGCGGGTGTTGGAGGGGAATGGGTGACGGGCACTGAGGTGGACACTTGACGGGATGAGCACTGGGTGTTTTTCTGTATGTTGGTAAATTGAACACCAATAAAAATTAATTAAAAAAATGTTAATAACATCCAGGGAGTGAGAAAGATTCCCAGCATGAAATGGTAGGGAGGTGGACTCAGAGGTCAGTCACACACACACACAATCACAAGAGTATAAGCTTTTATCACCTTCCACTTCATGTCTGATGGGATCTAGGCCAACCTCTCATCACGTAATCCCAGGAATTTGCCAGGGAAAGACACTGGCTCAGGGAGTGTGCTGTGAGTCATTGGTGGGAACGGGATCCTGCTCCATGGCATTTTGGGAGGAACTGGGGCCTTAGGGGAGCACTTAGGTCAGGAGGTGCAGCCTCATGATTGCATCAGAGCCTTTATACACAAGGACTGGGAATTCTCCCTGCACCCTGAACCCATGTGAGGTGACAGGCAAAGGACGGGCAAGGATGTGGGTGCTCTCCAGACAGCACATCTACCTGCACCTGGACCTCAGTCTTTCCAGACTCCAGAACTGTGGGAATAAGTGTCTGTTTTTTAATCCACCCAGTCCATGTAGGATGTTCCAGCAGGGGGCACAGGCTAATCTCAATTTTTTTCTTTGATTAAATTGAATTTACCACATTTACCATGCACTCAGTGCTCATCATATCATACACTCCCCTTAACTCCCATCTCTGTTATCCCATACTCCACCACCTCCATTCTAGTGACCCTCAGTTTATTTTTTCCCACTTAAGTGTCTCTCAAAATTTGTCTTCCTCTGTAGTGTTACTCCACTAAGGTTCAATCCTTCAATTATGGTCTTTTTCAATATTTCTTATATTTCACATATGAGTGAGGCCATATCATTGCATTTTGGTGATTGATTTATTTCTCTCAATATAGTGCCTCCTGTTACATCCATGTTTAAGGAAATGTTATTTTATGACATCCATCACATCTGATGGTTGTGTAATATTCCATTGTATATATAGACCACACCTTCTCTATGCATTCATCTGCCAGTGGACACCGAGGCGTCTTCTACATCTTCTTCATCACTCCTCTGTCGAAGGGCATCATGACTCCTCCCAGAGTTTTGCTATTGTGGCCTTTGCTGATGTGAACTTTGGGCTGCTAGTTTCCCTTCACTTCATTAAAATGAACATTCTGAGTGGCAGACTGATTCCCACCAGTGCATGATATGAATATGGACCCTGAAGGACACACACACATACACTTTCTCACACGCACACACCACACACACACAAGTGTATAAAAACTTTATCATCTTCCACCTGAGGGTATTATTTATTTCCCTTAACCTTTCCTCATGGTCTTTTAATAGTTTTTCTCTTTTCTCCTCAGCTTCCTTCCTTAAAATCAACTTATGTTCTATGTTGCTCATTCTTTCTTCCACCACATTAACCCTCATTGTTAGGAACTCCAGGTCAGATTGCATCTCATCTAATTGATTTTTAATTTCAGCCTGATCTAAATTCTGCAGTCATGAAGTCTCTTGATTCTTTTATGTTTTTTTTCTAGAGTCAGAAGTAGCCTTATAAGCAAAAGATGAATGGATAAAGATGTGGTTTATGGATACAAAGGAATATTACTCAGGAATTAGAAACGACAATTACCCACTATTTGCTTCGCCATGGAGGGACCTGGAGGGTATTGTGTTGAGTGAAATAAGTCTATCAGACAACGACAAACATTATATGGTCTCATTCATTTGGGGAATATTAAAAATAGTGAAAGGGAATAAAGGGAAAGGAGAAAAAATAAGTGAAAATATCAGTGAGGGTGACAAAACATGACAGACACCTAACTCTGGGAAATGAACAAGGGGTAGTGTAAGGGGAGGTGGGCGGAGGGTGAGGGTGACTGGGTGATGAGCATCAAGGGGTGCATTTGGCGGATGAGAAATGGGTGGGCTATATGTTGGCAAATTGAACTCTAATAAAAAATAGTAAAAAGTAAAATAAAACAAAGATTGTAATAAAGGATGAAGAAGAATACTATATAAGACAGAACATAAAGACTCCTAACTCGGGGAAACGAACTAGGGGTGGTGGAGGGGGAGGAGGGCGGGTGTTGGAGGGGAATGGGTGACGGGCACTGAGGTGGACACTTGACGGGATGAGCACTGGGTGTTGTTCTGTATGTTGGTAAATTGAACACCAATAAAAATTAATTTAAAAAAAAAAAAGAAAAAAAAAAAAAGAATACTATATAAGAAACATGGCTTATCCAACAGAAGATCTATCTTTTCTAAAGTTTCCTACTGCTAACGTTGGAGAAGACAAGTGAACAAACCAATTAACCCTAATTTTAATGACACTCATGGCTACTATTATTAAGTTAACAGTGGGGACTTCAATGTCCCCCTAACATCAGTGAGAATCATCTAAGCAGAAGCTCAACAAGGAAACGAGGGGTTTGATAGACATACGGGATCAGATGTTCATAACAAATGGAGCATTTTGTATAAAGCAGAATACACGTTCTCAATTGTACATGGAAATACTGCAGAATTGATCATATACAGGTCATAAGTCTTGTGTCAAGTGGTACAGAATGCTTGAATTCACTCCATGCATATTTTTAGACCGATATGCTATGAAAACAGAAGTCAAACTCAATAGAACAAGGAAGGGCCCTAAGCGACAATTATAAACCACATCATACCAGTGAGAATGGTGAAAATCAACAAGACAGGAAACAACAAATGTTGGAGAGGATGTTGAGAAAGGAGAACCTTCTTACACTGTTGGTGGGAATGTGAACAGGTGTGGCCACTCTGAAAAACCGAGTTGAGTTTCCTCAAAGAGTTAAAAATAGATCTGCCATAAGACCCAACAATTGCATTGCTGGGGACTTCCCCAAGGATACAGATGCAGTGAAACACCGGGCCATGTGCACCCCGATGTTTATAGCAGCAATTTCTACAATAGCCAAACTGTGGAAGGGGCCTCAGTGTCCATCAACTGATGAATGGATAAAGAAGATGTGGTCTATGTATACAATGGAATATTCCTCAGCCATCAGCGAGGAGGAATACTCACCTTTTGCTTCAACATAAATGGAACTGGAGGGTATTATGCTGAATGAAGTAGGTCAATATCAGAGGACAAACATTATATGGATTCATTCATTCGGGTAATATAAGAAAATGTGTAAAGGATTATAGAGGAAATCAGGGAAAATAAGTGGGAAAGATTAGAGAGGGTGACAAAACACGAGAGACTCCTAACTCTAGGATATGAAAAAGAAGTAGTGGGAGGGGAAGTAGGAGGGGGTATGGGGTGACTTGTTGATGGGCGTTGAGGGGGATACTTGACGGGATGAGCCCTGGGTGCTATGCTATATGTTTGAAATGAACCTTCAATAAAACATGTATAACAAATAAGTAATTGTAGATAAAATAATATCTTATTGAAGAAGATATGGTTCAATGAAGAAATTAAAGAAGAACTTAAGCAAAAATTTAATCAATGAAAATTAAATCTCAACATGGTAAGGCTTTGGGACATGTCAAAAGCAATCCGCAGAGGGAACTGAGCAGTACAGGTCTTCCTCAAAAACAGGAAAAATCTAAGACAAGCAAGATAAACTAGCACTTAAAGATAGCTGGAGAAAGAGATCAAAGAAAGCCTAAAGCTAACAGGAGAAGTAATGAAGATTAGAGTAGAACTCAAGTATATAAGAATTACAAAGAGAAGATAAACAGACCTCAGAGATAATATTATGAAAATGCTAGTAAGTAAAAGAAAACACTAGACATATTTGACATTTTAAAAGTGAAAGTACCCAAACTAATAAAATCATGAATGAATGAGAAGAGATTACAATGAACACCCAAGAATTACAAGCAAGTGTTAGAAGAAATTATGAACACTTATAAGCTAACATACTGGGTGATCTGGAGAAATGGATGCAATCCTAGGAACATAAAGACAACCAAAACAGAAACAGCAACGAAGGGACAAGCTGCACAAAACAATTACCTAAATATAAAAATCAATCATAATTAAGAGTCCCCAAAAGCATGATTACATGGACAGATGGTTCCCCAGGGAAATTCCACAAGAGCAATCAAAATCTATTCCTTTAAAACTATTCCAAGTACTAGTCATTGAAGGAAAAGTTTCAGACTTGTTCTCTGATGTCAGCATTACCTTGACCCCAAAACCAAACATCCCAGTAAGAAGGAGAATTACAGGGCTGAGCCCCAGTGGCTCAGCGGTTTAGTGCTGCCTACAGCTCAGCGCGTGATTCTGGGGACCCGGCATCGAGTCCCACGTCGGGCTCCCTGCATGGAGCCTGCTTCTCCCTCTGCCTGTGTCTCTGCCTCTCTCTCCTGTCCGTGTATTCTCATGAATAAATAAATAAAATCTTTAAAATAAAAAGAAGGAGAATTACAGAAAAATACTATTGATGTATCTGGATGCAAACTTCTCACCAAGATACTAACCATCAGATTCTAACAGTATATTAATAGGATTATTCACAACACTGAACAAATGAGTTTAATTCCTGGGCTGCAAGGGCAGTTCAATATGTGACAACCAATCATTATGATAATCCCATAATAAAAGAAAGGATAAGAGCCATTTTATCCTCTCAACTGGTACCCAAAAATAATTTGACAACAGACATTATGCTTTCTTCATAAAAACCTTTTCCCAGAGCAGCCCTGGTGGCTCAGTGGTGTGACGCTACCTGGCCCAAGGCATGGTCCTGGAGACCTGGGATCGAGTCTGCATCTGGATCTCTGCATAGGACCTGCTTCTCCCCCTCACCCCTCTCATGAATAAATAAATAACATTTATTTAAAAAATACCTGTTCCTGTGTTGGAATAGGGGGATACACCCAAATTCAAAAAAGCCATCTACAGAAGATACAAAAAGAATGTGATCTTCAACATGGAAAAACTGAGAGCTTCTCTCAAGATCAGGAATATGACTGGAATGTGCACTGTCACCACTGTTATTCAACATAGTGCCAGAAGTCCGAGCCTGAACAATTAGAAAGGAAGTTAAAGTCATCCAAATCAGCAATGAAAAATCAAACTTTCACTCTTCAGAGATGACAAGATATTTTAAGGACAAACCGCAAAGACTATCGAAAAATTGCTAGACCTGATACAGGAATTCAGCAAAACCTGAGCATACAAAATCAATACAAGGAAGTCAGTTGCATTCCTATATCCTACAAATGAAACAGAAGAAAGAGAAAACAGGGACAACGAATCCCATTTATAATTGCATCAAAATATCAGATAATGAGGAATAATCCTAACCAAAGACAAAAAGGATGTGTAGTCTAAAATTTCTAAAATACGTATGAAAGACATTAAAAAGACACAAATATACAAAAAACATTCTATTCTCATGGATTCAAAGAATAAATAATGTCTATGCTACCAATAGCAATCTACACATTCAACACAAACCCTATCATAACACCACCAACATTTTTCTAGGAAATGGAGCAAAGAATCCTAAAATTTGTAAGCAAACAAAGGATTCTGACTTGGCAAAAGAATGTGAAAAAACAGCAGAAGGCATCACAATAGCAGATTTCAAAGTTGTGGTCATCAAGATAGTATAATAGTGGTAGTAAAACACGCACATGATCAATAGAATAGAACAGAGAACCCAAAAATGGACACACAGCTCTGTGGTCAACTTATCCTTGTCAAAGTACAAAACTCTATTGACTGAAAAAAGGACAATCTCTTCAAAAAGTGGTATTGGTAATATTGGACAGCTCAAGTAGAAGAATGAGCCTGACCACATTCTTACACTCCACATAAACATAAACTCAGAGTAGATGAAAGAACTAAATGTGAGGCAGGAAACCATGAAAATCAAGGAGATTTTGTGACTTTGCCCACAGCAGGTTCTTGGGACTTGAATCTCCAAGAAAAGGAAAACAAAAGCAAAATTGAACTCTATGGACTACACCAAGGGAGGAGCTGCCATACAGCTATGGAAATACTGAACATAATTAAAAGGCAACCTAATGAATGGGAAAAGTTAGGGATGCCTGTGGATCTTGAGTGTCTGTCTTTGGCTCAGGGAATGAGCCCAGGGCCCTGGGATTGAGACCAGCATCAGGCTCCCTGTGGGGAATCCACTTCTCCCTCTGCCTATGTCTCTGCATCTCTGTCTCTCATGAATAAATAAATAAAATCTTCCAAAAAACGAATGGGAGAACATATTTACAAGTCTATCTTTAAATTAAGGGTTTCCAAATTCGACAAACAAATTATCAAAATAAGCCACAAAGTGAAATCTACAATCAGAAATGAGCAGAAGACATGAAGACACACCCTTTCCTGGTATGAGTTGCTGACTCTCACCTTATATTAGGTAGGTCCTCCACATGCAAAATGAAATCTATTGTCTCCTCCAGGTCAGCCTTCTATCAACTGCATGATTAGACCAGACAATGAATCCGAAAAACTAGAGGAAAATATTTCTGCCCCCGACTGGAGGATCTAAAAGAAAACCTGGCAAGAAAACTACATAAAAGAAATGAAAAGTTAACTGGAAAGAAAGTAATTTGTTTGCCTATGACAATGTCTTAATAGAGTCAATGAGTAAAAACCTCACATCAAAATGGGAAGAGGAGATCGCTGGGTGGCTCAGGGGGATGGTGCCTGCCTTAGGCCTATGGTGTGATCCTGGAGATCCGGGATTGAGTCCCAGGTCGGGCTCCCTGCATGGAGCCTGCTACTCCTCTGCCTATATCTCTGCCTCTCTTTTTCTGTGTCTCTCATGAGTAAATAAATAAAATCTTTTTAAAAAGTGGAAGAAATAATGAATGAGCTGAGGAAACAATCAGGATATAAAAAAGCAATAAAAGAGATATGTTTCTACAAACTAATAACAAATTACCTATACAAAATTAACAAAATAATCCGCTATGCACTAGCACCAAAAATAAATATTTAGGATTAAAATTTACTAAAGAGATAAAATATTCTATGGAAAATGACCTACATTGATGACAGCCTTTTGAAACTGCACCCTGAAATGCAAAAATAACTCTGCTTACACATTAGAACTTCATATAGTCATAGTGCCATCTACACAAATTGCTAGAGAATTGTGGTGCAACACTTGTGTTGACTTTTAAAGACTCGAATGTAAGCCTGGAGCTGGTTATATAGTCAGAGTACATGCAAATAGGGCATCCTTTCCACTGATTATACCAGCCCAGCCCAGACCCTGCAGCTGGGAAAGGAGTCCCAGGCCCAGGATCCCCAGGCGACCCCATTCAGTGATCAAGACAGAAGACAGACACCTCACCATGGAGTCTGTGTTCGGCTGGGTTTTCCTTGTCGCTATTTTAAAAGGTAATTCATGGAGAACCAGAGACCCTGAGTCTGTGAGTGGACATGAGTGAGAGAAACAGGGGATGTGGGACCATTTCCTGACCAGGATGTCTTGTGTCTGCAGGTGTCCAGGGTGAGGTGCAGCTGGTGGAGTCTGGGGGAGACCTGGTGAAGCCTGGGGGGTCCCTGAGACTCTCCTGTGTGGGCTCTGGATTCACCTTCAGTAGCAACGACATGGACTGGGTCCGCCAGGCTCCAGGGAAGGGGCTGCAGTGGCTCACACGGATTAGCAATGATGGAAGGGACACAGGCTATGCAGACGCTGTGAAGGGCCGATTCACCATCTCCAGGGACAACGCCAAGAACACGCTATATCTGCAGATGAACAGCCTGAGAGCTGAGGATACGGCCGTGTATTACTGTGCAAGGGACACAGTGCAGCGACCTCAGTGTGAGCCCAGACACAAACCTCCCTGTAGAAGGGGATCGGGACCACCAGGGGGTGCACACTACTCAACACTTCTGTCTTGAAGGCCCAGGAACAGGTGCAGATGGAGATTGTGGGCAGGTTTCCCATCAGGGTTTGGGCTTCCTCTCCAAGGAGTATTTTCCCCCAGGGAGTCTGGGCATAGGATTCTGTCCTTACGTATTCAGTCTCTAACTTACAATATTTTTTGTCATAGAAAAAAATATGCCGACGTCCAAAAATGACAGTGTCTCACTCTTTGCTTAATCTTAAGCTGTTTCTGGTTTGGAGACTTTTTTGGTTTTAGTCAACAACTATTCTTACATGTGTAAGGACAGAACTGCTTAAGTGTTCTTCCTACTGTCCCGAAATACCAGTTAATTATCCATATCTCCATGTAGTGTAACTTCTCCTTTACAAGGGGAGTCGCAGCTGTATACATGGTCCATGAAATAACCACTCAGCTCAGTGTGCAAAGATTTTATTTTCTTTTATTTTGTATATTTGTTTTATGAGTTTTAGTAGCCAACATATAGCATAACACCCAGTGCTCATCCTGTCAAGTGCCCACCTCAGTGCCTGTCACCCAGTGACCCCCACCCCCCGCCCACTTCCCTTACATTACCCCATGTTCGTTTCCCAGAGGTAGGAGTCTCATGTTCTGTCTCCAAACCTGACCTTTACCACTCATTTCTCCCGTTTCTACTTTATTCCCTTCTCTATTTTTTATATTCCCTGAATTAATGAGGCCGTATAATGCTTACCCTCCTATGATTGACTTATTTCACTCAGCATAATACCTTCCAGTTCTATCCACATTGAAGTAAAGGGTGGGTATTTGTCGGTTCCAATGTGCAAGGATTTTAGAAACAACATAAAGTACATGCTGGTCATGACACTACATAGGGCTCAAAAATCAAAAGGAGACAAGAAGGATTGCAGGTTTGACCTCAGTCTTCAACCGCACTGACAGAATCAATATTAACATCAACTGGGAAAGCAAGGGACACCAAGAAGTACGATGTGAGGATGTGTAGTCTGAAGAGCCCCCCCCCACACACACACACACACAGACAGGAGAGTGCAAACCTTTTTCACCATCATCCAGTCTGTTGAGAGCAGGGCAGACCTCTCAGCAAGTCATAAGTGCTTGGATTTGGGAAGGACACTGGCTCAAGGTTTGTTTTGTGGGTCAGTGGTGGAGATGAGGTCCTGCTCCAGGAGGGGCTTGTGTGGAGTCAGTGTCCCACCTGCTTCAATGGAGGAAATTCAAAGTCTCCTGCTGGATATCCCATGGGTGAGGCAGGAGGAGAAGATGGAGTACTGGTGATCACAGGAGTTAGCAGGGGACACTCAAAGATACAGCGAGATGACAGATTCCACTAAACTATTATGAAAAATGAGAGAACAAAAGTGGAAGAGGACCTTCCAATAGCAGGGAATAACTCATGGATCCTTCAGGTGTGGATATCAGCTCATTATATGTGACCTCTAACATCTCCATGTTGGAACCTAGTGCCCTTGTGATGGGAGAAGGAGTTGGCCCTTAGGGGAGCACTTAGGTCAGGAGATGCAGCCTCATCATGGGATCAGGGCCCTTATACACCAGGACTGGAAAAGCTCCCTGCCCTCTGCCCCATGTGAGGTGACAGAAATGGACGCGTAGGATGTGAGCGCTCTTCAGACACCACATCTGCCTGCACCTGAACCTCAGACCTACCAGACTCCAGAGTTTTGAGAATGAGTGTTTGTTGTTTAATCCACCCAGTCTCATGCGGTGACATCATGCAGACACAGTAAACCAGGCACTCACCTCTTATTTGTTCCTTACAACCTGGTCCCAGTAGAAGTGCCAGGTTAGGAAAAAACAGAGTAGGAAACCCACACCTAGACTCACTGTCATCAGCCATTGTCCATGTCCCTGTGCTTAGTACTTGTGCATCACGTTGATGCCACACATTCTTCCTACGACCCTGGGGAACTGGAGAACCATTAGTATCCTAGGATTCTTCCCTCTTTACCACCGGAGCACCTTTAAGCAAGCACATCCTCATGGAAGCAGACATCTAAAGTTCAGATTATCCTCTTTGCTGCTCATAATACTATAGAGAGTATTCTAGATCAGCCTCACTCCTGTCATCATCACCACAGCTATATCTCCCGATGACAATGTCCACATCTCCTACATCCAAAAGGTCGTCAATTTTCTATAGGTTTTTGCAGTTTCTCTGCAGTTTTTGTCCTCTCAGGCCTCTGAGTGATATCATGGGTGATCAGAATCATTCGATAACTGTCATGTTCCAGGAAGGAGACAAGCTCGCAGACCCTGATCCAGCATCTTAAGTCCTCCCTCCCAATGCTGCTATAGCAAAGACCGTGTGGAGAATTCCCTCTGCTTTATATGCTGAAGATCAAATGGGAATTCTGGAATTTTATGTCAAAATCACCTAAATTTATTTCCTTCCTAACTCTTATCTCAGTCCTGTGGATTCATTTGCGTTTGAGTATATGTTGTACAATTATTATATTATTTTTCAGTAAGTAATGGTGACATATGTGGTCCATGCACATAATCTCACTAATGAGTGACATAGAGAGGAAAGCACCTCTCAACATGTGACACGGGCTTTGTGCAGGATATTGGGCATCCTCCACAAGGACAAGAATTGTGGGAATATTATTATCACAACTCTGTCTTGATGCCATTGAGGTAGATGCACTTTGGATGGAGTGGGAAGCTGGCACTCTCCCTGGTGTACAGGATCCCCTCGGGGACAGAAACTGATAGGTCTGGAGACAGAATAGTAGTCCTGTCTCATTTGGCAGGGTCAAAAGGACTAACCTGAGAAACCCAAAATTGAGGTGGATCAGAGCAGCAAATTGGAATTGAGTTCCTTAATCTTGGCATTTTCTCTAAGTCTCTGTCTTTCTCTGTTTGTACAAAAGCCAGTTATAGTTCCTGCTCCAGAATAACAGCTCTATGATAAAGAGTTCACATAGGATGCTGGGTCTGGGTTCAGAGAGTCTCTGTGGTGTGTGCTGCATGCCCTGTGCTCTCCTCTTTTGGCTGCTATTTCCTTCAAGCCAGGTGTCTACACAGGCTCTCCTTGTCTGCCGTGGGCAGTGTGTGGTCCCTGGCCAAGATATGGTGAGTTTTAATGGGGTGAGCTCTGCTCTCCTTTCTAAATGAGCCCTGATACCACCTCCACTAGAACTGAGGCTCTGCTGAATTCTCTGGTTAGGAGATATGGGTGGGCAAGGGTGCAGCCATTCTGGGAAACCATATGGTGTGACATCAAATAAGTAATAGTAGACCAACCCTATGATCCAGCAAATGCACTACTGGGCATTTTCTCTAAGAATACAAAAGTAGTAGGATGCCTGGGTGGCTCAGCAGTTGAGCGTATGCCTTCAGCTCAGGTCATGTTACCAATCTGGGGATTGACTCTCATATCAGGCTCCTGGGAGGAGCCTGCTTCTCACTCTTTTTCACTGTCTCTTTGTGTCTACCATGAATAAATAAAAAAATCATTAAAATAAAAAGTATTCTGGGACATCTGGGTGGCTAAGTGGTTGAGCGTCTGCCTTTGGCTCATGGCATAATCCCAGAGTCCGGGGATCGATTCCCACATCGGGCTTCCTACATTTAGTCTGCTTCTCCCTCTGCCTTTGTCTCTTCCTCTGTGTGTGTGTGAGTCTTTCTCATGTATAAATAAATAAAATCCTCAAAAAATAAAAGAAAAAAGAATACAAAAATACAAATTCAAATGGATACACGCAAGTGGATTTTTACAGCAGCATTATGTACATTAGCCAAACTATTGACTCTGACAACAAAGTAAGGCAAGGATCCCATAGGAAGGGACTAAATGGGACTATCTCAGATGCACATAAATGTGCATCTCAGATGCACTATCTCAGATGCACATAAATGCAAAATCCTGGCATCCTGAATGCAACAGCACCTGGAGAGGATCACACAGGAGGAGCCATAGGAAATCAGCCCTAGGGTGCAAGGATCCTTCAATAAGCCCAGATTATAAATGGGATCCCCTGCATTAGCAGAGTGAAGGATTAGATGTACATGATACTTTCCTATGATGCCTAAAACAATTTGGCAAAAGCCATCACACTTTATCCTCAGAACATCTTAAAAATCGAGGCAGAAGAAATTGAGTCGACAGAATAGTGGCAATTTCCAAAACACGCACAACAATACCGTATTCAACAGTGAAAAACTGAAGTCTTCCTGTCAAGTCAGGAGCCACACAAGGATACTCATTCCCACCATGATTATTCAACATGGTATCATGAAAGACAATCAACTGTGACACCCTATATGTCAGCTGGTCCCCTGGGTTATTGTGAACAAATGCCACTTTAAAACCCCCAGAGGTCAGACATGGTGAGCCACATATATCCCACATATATCCTCTTGTTGGCAGGAAATAAATCTTCCGAATGTTTCCTTCTCTGTACCAGGAGGAAACAACCATCCTCAGCACCAGAATGGGAAACATAGGGATCAGAATGCTGTACAAACAAGTCTTGTCCATTTCTCAATAATTCACTGATCCAAAAAAACTTCATGGCTTTCACTTTCCACAAATATAAGGTCTTGTTGTCTTCGAGGCACTTGGGCCATCTACTTGGGTCTTTGTCTTGGTGTCATATTCTAGGTAGCTCATGCACAGGCAAAATGAAATACTTTACTTCCAAGATCTGTCTAAAGTCTACAGAGTTGTCTGACCAGACAAAGAACTCAGGAAAATAAAAGAAGGATATTTTCACCACAAAAATGGGAAGAACTACCCAGGGAATAAAGGCAATGAAAAATTAAAAGATTCATAAATGAGTAGGTAAAGAAAAAAATTATCCATATGACAAGATCTGCTACAAGGGCAACCGTTTGAACCTCCACAAACAAATGTTTAGAATTAATTAACTATTTCAAGAATGTTCAGGGGATAAAATAAAAATAACAAATAAAGCTATATTTTAACGCAATAGCACAAATCACTTAAAAGGAAATTAACAAAATAATTGCATTGACATTGTCATTAAATATAAACTACATGGGATCAAATATCGGGAGGTGGTTAAAATAATACATACTAAAAATTCTCAAGAATAATGAGAGATATTTAAAGAGAGAGATGCCAGGGAAATTCTGTTCACAGAGTAGAACACTTCATATTCTCACAAGATATAAAACATGGTTGAATGCGGGTATAATGCAATCCTTCTTTATAACTTGTAAAGAATCAAATCTAAGTCTGGAGGTGACTATTTAGTCATAGGACATGCAAATAAGGCCCTCCCTCCACAGATTAAACCAGTCCCAGGATGCTCAGGTGACCCCATACAGGGATCAGGACAGAACACAGACAACTCACCATGGAGTCTCTGCTCAGCTGGGTTTTCCTAGTCGCTATTTTAAAAGGTAATTCATGGAAGACAAGAGACATTGAGTTTCTGAGTGAGAAATGGGATGTGGGACAGTTTCCTGACCAAGATGTGTGTGTCTTCAGGTGTCCATGGTGAGGTGCAGCTGGTGGAGTCTGAGGGAGACCTGGTGAAGCTTGGGAGGTCCCTGAGACTCTCCTGTGTGGCCTCTGGATTCATCTTCAGTAGCTACAGAATGAGCTGCGTCCGCCAGGCTCCTGGGAATGGGGTGCAAGGGTTGCATAGATTTATGCTAGTGGAAATAGCACAAGCTATGCAGACGCTGCGAAGGGTTGCTTCTCCATCTCCAGAGACAATGCCAAGAACACACTCTTTCTGCAGATGAACAGCCTGAGAGCCGAGGACATGGCCGTGTATTACTGTGTAAGGGACACAGTGAGGGGACCTCAGTGTGAGCCCAGACACAAACCTCCCTGTAGAAGGGGATCAGGACTGCCAGGGAGTGCACACTCCTCACTACTTCTGTCTGGAAGGCCCAGGAGCAGATGCAGGTGGAGGTTCTGGGAAGGTTTCTTGTCAGGATCTGGGATTCCTATCCATAGAGTATTTTCCTGCAGGGAGCATCTCTGGACCAGGAATTTCTATTTAACTATACAGTGTCTGATTCAGAAATTTAGTTAATGTAGGAAGCAGCTAGTTTACATGCGCAAAGAGCTGCTTACACTTATTTATGATTCTCCCTAAAAATGAATAATATACAAATATCTCCATGTTCCCCAACTACTAGAGGAATCAACAATCAAAGTACGAAATATACATCCTGAAAATTAGGAAGAATCACAGAGAAGCTGCAAACATATTATATGGTAATAGAGGTAGACTAGGAAATCACTCAGACTTTCAAGTTGAATTAGTCCTCTCCCTTTGGTCATCAGCTGATTCTTAAAGACCCCTGTATACTGTGTCCAATCAGAGACCAGAAGATTCTACTGGATCCAGGAAGAACCTCAGGAAGAGAACCTGGATTGGGGGAGCCTTTGCTCTGCAGGAAATATCTCATTGATACCTTAGGTGCTGATATCAGCTCACAGTGAGTGACCAACCTTCCCAATCTAGAACTAACACCCATGTGATGGGAGTAGAGGTAGGGCCTTAGGGGAGAACTTATGTCAGGAGTTTCAGCCCCATGATGGTATCAGGGCCCTTATACAACCAGTCCTAACCCCATGCAAGGTGACTGGGAAGGGACGCCTTAGGATGCGGGCTCTCTCCAGACACCAAATCGGTTGGCATCTGGACCTCAGACTTCCCAGACTCTAGAACTGTGGGAATGGGTGTCTGTTGTTTATTGCCCCTGTCCCTATGATGTTCCAGGAGGGGGCACAGGCTAAGACATTAGTGACACATGAATCCAAACAACGATGCTCTGAAATTCTTGCTGCATTTGTTGTGATAAGTCCCTGATAACTTCTGTCCATGAGGTGATAACTTCCATCCATGAGGTGTGATAAGTCCCTGATAACTTCCGTCCATGGGGTGAAGGGTGGATTTCGCACTTGTTCCCTCCTACAGAGAGGATGAACCTGTGGACAATCCTAGGACTCTGTGAACAAGACCCAGTGGACACATGGGGGGAGAACCTTCACATATGGGAGATTGTGGAACTTTACTGTAAGGAGGATGATTTATCAACATTTGCAGAGGAGGGGGACGTGCTGACCCTGTGGGACTTGAGTCTGAGCATCACCATCCAGATGCTGCTATCCTGGTGGCTGTGAGGTTCAGGACAGCAGTTCCCTTGCTGCTTTCAGGATTCCTTCCTTGTCTGCATATTTTGTGACTTTGATTTTGAAATGCCTTGGAGATGATCACATTTGTTGAATTTCATGGGAGTACGTGTGCTTCTTGGATGTTAAGGTCTGTGTCCTTCCTGATTAGGGAGTTTTCTGGCTATATTTTGATCGAATAACCTGGAACATTTTCTCTCTCTTCATTTACTGAGACTCCAATGATAAAAATATTACTGTTTTCATAAGCCACTGAATTCCCTAAGTCTACTTTTAGATTCATTAGGTTTTATCCCTTCTTCTTCTCAGTCATTGTTATCCACCATGTTATCTTCTATATCCCCAGTGTTTTCTTTCATCTATCCTTTTTTTCCTGCATATGGGACAGCATGTAGGTAATAGCATTTTTAGTTTTGGGCAGAAAAGGTTTTTTTTTATGTTTGTTTGTTTTATGTTTGTTTGTTTTTTCTTTTATCTCTACAGTAAGTGATTATTCAGTGTCTTCCATGTCTGTTCAATCCCAATTGTATCTTTATAAACATGGTTCTAAATTCCAGCCTTCTAAATTGCCCTTGATGACCTTTGACCAGGTATATCCCCAAGTTAGTGGATTTCTATGTTTTTAGATTTTCCTATTTTCTGGTCAGGCATTGAGACAGTAATAAAAATGAAAACTTAGGCCTTCCTCTGCATTGATTCTACTCAGGCTCTCAATGATTTGGAGGGTACTCCTCACGTTTGGGGAGAGAAATCTATGTCATAGTACACATATCCAAAGGTAATCGCCCATGGAAACACACTCATTTATAAGGAATTCCAAGGCTTCTGTGAAATCATGTAGGCTCCAGCAGTGTCTGTGGGGGTACGATCCTCTCTGTGGTTTGGGTGGATGATGTCCTTAGAGGAGCAGCTCTCTGAGAGGGCCCAGAAAGGAGTCTTTGTTCTGCAACATCCTCCACATCTTATTGTTTCAAAGGACATGTGAGTTTAAGTCCAATTTGCCAATATATAGTATAATTCTCAGGTTTCATCATTTGATGAGTTCTCCTCAAAGACAATAGTCCACTTACTGCATGTGATTCGTAAAGCACAGGCATATATTGGCAAATTGAATTAGATAGAGAAAAAAGGTAAATAATTCCATCACTACTACATATATTAGAGAGGCAACAATAGAGAGGGTTTTTTTAGTATATTATTATTGGAATTTGTTTTGCCAACATAAAGTATAACATCCAGTGTTCATCGCATCAAGTGCCCCCCCCTCAGTGCCCATCACCTAGTCAGCCCATCTCCCTGCCCAACTCCCCTTCCACTCCTCCTCGTTCATTTCCCAGATTTAGGAGTCTCAGGTTCTATCACCCTCTCTGATACTTTCCACTCATTTTCTCTCATTTCCCCTACAATTCCTATCCCTATTTTTTCTATTCCCCATATGAGCGAAACCATATATTGTTCATCCTTCTCTGATTTACCTACTTCACTCAGCATAATACTCTCCTGCCATTGGGCTCCCTGCAAATCAGTGCACCTTGTCTGCCCCCAGGAGCATCTACGCCAGTGTGGACTGGGAGACTGCAGTTAGGTTCTAACTGGGATTCAAGAAAGTGAAAACACATAGGTTATCACTTAGTGTAGAAATTAAGCAAGTTCAGGTGAAAATGAAAAATGCTCTGAGATGAAGTCTAAACTGAATCCTCTAACAGCTAGGGTAAATGAGTCAGAAGGGAAATGAATTGACATTGAAGACAAGTTGATAGAAAGAAAGGAAGCTGAGGAAAAGAGAGAAACACAAATAATGGACCATAAGGAGAAACTCAAGAATCAGAAATGCCATACAAACAAAATTAGAATAATTGGTGTGCATGAGAGAAAATAGAGGACAGAACGTGTATTTGAACAAATCATAGAAGACACTCATTTTCAATATGAAGACACATCCAGAGTGAATTTGAGGGAGTAAAGAGCCATTTATCATGTCAGTGGACAAGAAGAGGAGCAAGACTTAAATCAGATGAACTAAAACTGAAAACAAAGACTATAATAAGAGATGAAGAAGAATAGCCAGGGGAATTTTAAAAAGAAAACCATATCTGGGGGTATCACTATGCCAGATTTCAGGTTGTACTACAAAGCTGTGGTCATCAAGACAGTGTGGTACTGGCACAAAAACAGACACATAGATCAATGGAACAGAATAGAGACCCCAGAAGTGGACCCTGAACTTTATGGTCAACTAATATTCAATAAAGGAGGAAAGACTATCCATTGGAAGAAAGACAGTCTCTTCAATAAATGGTGCTGGGAAATTTGGACATCCACATGCAGAAAAATGAAACTAGACCACTCTCTTTCACCATACACAAAGATAAGCTCAAAATGGATGAGAGTTCTAAATGTGAGACAAGATTCCATCAAAATCCTAGAGGAGAACACAGGCAACACCCTTCTTGAACTCGGCCACAGTAACTTCTTGCAAGATACATCCACGAAGACAAAAGAAACAAAAGCAAAAATGAACTATTGGGACTTCATCAAGATAAGAAGCTTTTGCACAGCAAAGGATACGGTCAACAAAACTAAAAGACAACCTACAGAATGGGAGAAGATATTTGCAAATGACATATCAGATCAAGGGCTAGTTTCCAAAATCTATAAAGAACTTCTTAAACTCAACACCAAAGAGACAAACAATCCAATCATGAAATGGACAAAAGACATGAACAGAAATCTCACAGAGGAAGACATGGACATGGCCAACATGCACATGAGAAAGTGCTCTGCATCCCTTACCATCAGGGAATTACAAATCAAAACCACAATGAGATACCACCTCACACCAGTGATAATTGGGAAAATTAACAAGGCACAAACAAGAAATGTTGGAGAGGATGCAGAGAAAAGGGAACCCGCTTATACTGTTGGTGGGAATGTGAACTGGTGCAGCCACTCTGGAATACTGTGGAGGTTCCTCAAAGAGTTAAAAAGACTTGCCCTATGACCCAGCAATTGCACTGCTGGCGATTTACCCCAAAGATTCAGATGCAATGAAACACCTGGACACCTGCACCCTGATGTTTCTAGCAGCAATGTCCACAATAGCCAAACTGTGGAAGGAGCCTCGGTGTCCATTGAAAGATGAATGGATAAAGAAGATGTTGTTTATGTATACAATGGAATATTCCTCAGCCATTAGAAACGACAAATACCCACCATTTGCTTCAATGTGGATGGAATTGGAAGGTATGATGCTGAGTGCAGTAAGTCAATTGGAGAAGGACAAACAGTGTATGTTCTCATTCATTTGAGGAATATAAATAATAGTGAAAGGGAATATAAAGGAAGGGAGAAGAAATGTGTGGGAAATATCAGGAAGGGAGACAGAACATAAAGACTCCTAGCTCTGGGAAATGAACTAGGGGTGGTGGAAGGGGAGGTGGTCGGGGGGTGGGGGTGACTGGGTGATGGGCACTGAGGTGGGCACTTGATGGGATGAGCACTGGGTGTTATTCTGTATGTTGGTAAATTGAATATCAATAAAAATTAATTTATTTTAAAAAAGTCATCTATTTTAAATATTTGTGTCCCTAAATTTGGAGAAGTATATAAACCATTCAACAATAAACTTAAAGAGACCAACTGATAATAATACAATAGTGTGGGAAGTTTCACGTCCCACTGATAGCAAGGAAAGGTCACAAAAGCAGAATCTCAACAAGGAAACAAGTGCTTAAACAACACACTGGAATAGATGGACTTCAAAGATATATACACAGTGTTGAATCCTAAGGCAGGAGAAAACACATTCTTCTCCAGGGCACATGTAAAATTCTCCAGAATGATCATATAAAAGGTCATACATCAAGATTCAACTGGTACAGAAAGAGCGAATTTATTCCATGCATATTTTCAGACCACAGTGCAATGAAACTAGAAGTTAACCACCATAAAAATACAAAAGGTACATAAATAATGGAGGTAAAGAAACATCGTATTGAAGAGGGAATGGGTCAACCAGGAAGTTAGAGAATTAAAACAATACACGGATTCAATGAAAATGAAAACATGACACTTTCAAAACTTTGGGACACAGCAAAAGTAATCCACAGAAGGGAGGATAGAGCAAAACAGTCCTTCCTCAAGGGACAATTAAAGTCTCATAAATAAAAGTAATGCTTGGACCAAAAGGATTTTGAGAAAGAACAGCAAAGGATTTCTAAATCCAGGTGAAAGAGGAGTAATCAAGAATAGAGAAGAAATCAAGGTTACAAAAAAAAAGGCAGTAGATCAAATCACAAAGGGGATGATTCTTTTAAAGAATAAATAAGATTGTAAGCACCCAGACAGACACACACACACACAAAAAAACAAATAGAAAGGACTGATAATAATAAAATCATGAATAAATAAGGGAAGATCACAACCAACAGCCAAGAAATACAAACAAGTATAAGACAGTATTCTGAGCAATTATATGCCAACGAATTAAGCAATCTAGAAGAAATGGATGCATTCCTAGAAACATAAAAAATATCAAAACTTAATGGAGAGGAAAGGAAGAACAGCACATACCCATATCCAGAAAATAAGAAAACAATCATAATTAAAAGTCTCTCAACAAACAAAAGTCCAGATGGCTGGTGGGGGATTTCAATAAACATAGAAAGAAAAATTAATACCAGTGCCTTTAAAATGTTTCAAAACATAGGAGTGGAAGGAAATTTTCCAAAACCATTCTCTGATGTCAACATTACCTTGACCCCAAAATCAGGCAATTACTGCACCAACAAGGAGAATTACAGAACAATATCCCTGACCAATGTGGATTCAGAAATTCTCACCAAGTTTCTAGCCAATATAATCCAATTATATACTGAAAGGATTTTTCCCTATGACCAAATGAGATTTCTTCCTGACCTGCAAGGGTGCTTCAACGCCTAAAAATCAATCAGCATGGCAAACCCCATTAATAAAAGAAAGGAAAAGAATCATTTGATCTCCTCCACTGATGCACAAATAGTATTTGACAAGAGATCATTCTTTCTTGATGAAAAGCTTCTGCTGTGTAAGGAGAGAGGGAATTTACTCAAGATCACAAAAGCATCGTCGAAAACCCCAGAGTGAGAGAGCTTTTTCCATGAGGTCGGGAACACAACAGGGATGTTCACTTGTCACTGTTCAACACAGTACTAGAAGTCCTCATCTCAGAAATCACACAATGAAAAGAAGAAAGGTGCATCCGAATCAGGCAAGAAAAATTCAAAATTTCATTCTTAACAGATGACATGATACTTTAGGTAGAAATCCCAAAACACTCCACCAAAAACTTGCTAGAACAGATACAGGAATTCAGTAAGTCAAATCATACAAATTGATAAAGGGAAGTCAGTAGCATTTCTATACACTAAAAATGAAAAAAAAGGAAAAATCAAGGAATGAGTCCCATTTATAATTACACAAAAACACAAAAGACAAGAAGGAATAAAGCTAACCAAGAAGGAAAAGCATCTTAGTCTGAGAACTGAGAAAGAAATTGAGGAAAACATAAAGTAATGGAAAAAATATATTATCCTTATAGACTGGAAAAAATATTAATAAATTCAGCATGCTACCCAAAGAAATTTACATATTCAGTGCAAACCCTATCAAAATACTTCCAGCATTTTTCTTAGAGCCAAAATAAACAAACCAATAATGTCTGAAGAACTGTGTGTAGGTTCCTCAAAGAGTTAAAAATAGACCTGTCCTATGACCCAGCAACTGCACTGTTGGGGATTTACCCAAATAAACAGATGCAATGAAATGCCAGGACACCTGCACCCCAATGTTTCTTTTTTTTTTCCCAATGTTTCTAGTAGCAATGTCCACAATAGCCAAACTGTGGAAGGAACTTCGGTGTCCATCGAAAGATGATGGATAAAGAAGATGTGGTTTATGTATACAATGGAATATTACTCAGCAATTAGAAACGACAAATACCCACCATTTGCTTCAACGTGGATGGAACTGGAGGGCATTATGCCGAGTGAAATGAGTCAATTGGAGAAGGACAAACATTATATGTTCTCATTCATTTGAGAAATATAAATAATAGTGAAGGGAATAGAAGGGAAGGGAGAAGAAATGGGTAGGAAATATCAGGAAGGGAGACAGAACATAAAGACTCCTAACTCTGGGAAACGAACTAGGGGTGGTGGAAGGGGAGGAGGGTGGGGGGTGGGGGTGACTGGGTGACAGGCACTGAGGGGGGCACTTGACGGGATGAGCACTGGGTGTTATTCTGTATGTTGGCAAATGGAACACCAATAAAAAAAATAAATTTATTATTAAAAAAATGTATGACACCATTAAAGACCCTGAAGATGAAAACCGATGTTGAGGAGAAAAAAATAAAGAAACAGAAGACATCACGATGCCTGATGTCAAGCTGAATTAGAAACTGTGATCCTCAAGGCAGTGTTATACTGACACAGAAACAGACTCATGGATCAAAGGAACAGAATAGATAATCCAGAAATGAACTACCACCTCCATGGTCAACTAGTCTTATACAAAGCAGGAAAGAATACTCAATGGAAAAAAGATGATCTCTTCATAAAATAGTGCTGGAAAAATAGGACAGTCACATGTAGAATAATGAAACTCGGCCATTTTCTTCCACCACACATAAGATAAAGTAGATGACACACTTAATATGAGGCATGACGCCTCCAAAATACTAGAGTAGATCCAAGGGAGCAATTTGTTTGACTTCAGCCTCAGCAAAATCTTGTTTGATGTGTCTCCAAAGGCAAGGGAAACAAAAGGAAAAATGAAATATTAGGATTTCATCAAGATAAAAAGCTTCATCACAGCAAAGGAAATAGCCAAAGAAACCAAAAGTCTATCTAGGGAAAGAAGATGATATTTGCATTGGACGTATCAGATGAAGGGTTAGTATCCAAGACCTAAAATAACTTATTAAACTCAACACCAATGAAACAAAAGATCCAGACAGAAGTGAGCAGAAAACATAAACTGGTATTTTGCCTTATAAGTAGGGATCTCTTGCTTCTCCCTGCTTTAAAGATTTTCTCTTTATCTTTGGAATTTGCAAGTTTCACTATTACATGTCAAGATGTTGAAAGGTTTTTACTGAATTTTTTTTTGGGGGGGGACTCTCTACCTTCTGGACCTGAATGTCACTTCCCCTCCCTAAATTAAGGAAGTTCTTAGGTATGATTTTTTCAATTATGCTTTCTGGCCCTTTGGCCCTCTCGGTGCTCACTGGGACCCCAATTATACATAGATTTTTCCTGCTGAGCGTGTCATTTATTTCCTTTAACCTTTCCTCGTGGTCTTTTTTTATTCTTTTCTCCTCAGCTTCCCTCCTTGCCATCAACTGTCTTCTATGTCACTCACTCTTTCTTCTACCTCATTAACCCTCATTGTTAGGAACTCCAGTTTGGATTGCATGTCATTTAATGGGCTTTTAATTTCGTCCTGATTAGATCTAAATTCTGCAGTCATGAAGTCTCTGAATCTTTTATGCTTGTTTTTCCAGAGCCACCAGTAGCTTTATAATTGTGCTTCTGAATTGGCTTTTGACACCGAATTGTAATCCCAATTCTGTAACCCTTTGGCAGCAAGTACTGTCTCTGATAATTTCTTCATGGTGAGTACTTACTTCTAGTCACTTTGCTCTGTGGAGAGTGGCTGTATGCATGGGCTAACTCAAGATTATCAATAATGACCCAAGTAAATTTCATCCTAGATTATTCTGACATGGTCAGAGACCAGAAAATGAAAACAAAGATCAGAACCAAATAAAATAAAAGGACCACCAAAGTGAAAAAAAAATTTAATTTTTTAATTTTAAATATTTTATTTATTTATTCATGAGAGATACAGAGGGAGAGAGAGAGACAGAGAGGCAGAGACACAGGCAGAGGGAGAAGCAGGCTCCATGCAAGGAGCAGGATGTGGAACTCGATCCCAGGTCTCTAGGATCACGCCCTGGGTGGAAGGTGGTGCCAAACTGCTGGGCTACCCGGGCTGCCCATGAAAAACAAATTTTAAAACAAAGTAGTAAAAAGTAAAAGTCCAAGAATCCCAAAGAAGAAAAAAAAATAAAATAGAAAAAAGGAAAGACAAAAGGCAAAGTAAAGAGGAAAAAAAGGGTAGAAAAAAGGGGTGTGGATTTGAGAGATAGTGGTGGTAGCGAAGTTGTAGTAGAGGGAGAATGTAGTCTACCTGAGGGGTCCTAGTGGGTGATCCAAATCCTCCAGTACAAGAGTCGCAGAGTGAGTCTCCCTGGATCAGATTTGATGAAAAGACTGTGTACTGAGGGCTCCATTCCTGAAAAAAAAAGTGTACTCATAGGATCTGGACATGGATCCCCCATACACAGGTTAACTACCTCAACCCCACCTACTCATCCCCATTCTGCAGGGCTCTGTGACCCCCAAATGACACAGAGCATTGATGAAGATTGAAATATCTTCAAATCCACCTCCTCACAGTTGAGAAGGCAAACACTGGGTTTAGGGCAATGGCTTATTTTACCAGTCTAGGCATCCTGTGCTCCTCACCCCTGCTGTTGAACATCCCTTCCTGTGAGTGCCCATGTATGGGGCTCCCTCTGGGTAGGAGATTTCTGCCCCATCCTGAGGCGGCTTTCTCCACAGGGGATCTGTGCCAGGTCACCCTGTAAGAGTCTGGATCTGGGCTGAGGATACCCAGGCAGCTGCTGACTCACATGTTCCTTCTCTGCGTTCTGACTGATCATGTCAATGTGGGTATCACATGGGTCCATCAGCCCCATGTGCAAACCAACATATGGTGGGAAGATGCTAAATATTAGAACCCATTTTTGAAGTGCACCAAGATGTATAGAAAGTCAAACACCTAAAGGTAAATGTTCATGTTTCACACCAGAAGCACATCTATTCAATGTGATGAACAACCAGACTGAAGAGATACAGCACAGTCTCTGTCATGAAATCTAAAAATCGAGTTTGAGCATGAGAAGAGAATCATATGACTCCACTCATGTGGAATTTAACAAACAAAACAGATGAACATAGAGGAAGGGAAGGAAAACAGATGAAATCACAGAGGGAGACAAAACATAAGGGACACTTAACGCTAGAAAACAAAGTGAAGTTTGCTGGTGAGGCGGGGGGATGGGTAACTGGGTGATGGCATTAAGGAGGACACCTGATGGGATAAGCAGTGGGTATATATACAACTGAGGAATCACTAAATTCTACCTCTGAATATAAAAATATAAAAAAAAACACATAATACTTTACATGGTAATCAAATGTGTTTATGTATTGATGAAAGGGAAAAGATGATGAGAATAATGGATGGATGATAGATTGATATAGATAGATACATGATTGATAGATGATAGATAGATAGATGATAGATTGATATAGATAGATATATAGATAGATACATGATTGATAGATAGATGATAGATAGATAGATAGATGATAGATAGATAGATAGATAGATAGATGATAGATAGATAGATAGATAGATAATAGATAGATAGATGGTAGTTATGATGCAGCAATCTTTCCATCAACAACAACATGCATAGGTCTAGAGGGTATTAAGCTAAGTGAATTAAGTCATTCAGAAAAACACAATACACCATATTATTTCACTGTTATGTGGATTTTAAAAAACAAAATAAAACTGATCAAAGGGGGAAAAATGAGAGAGAGAAGCAAAGCAAAACACTGACAACAAAGGGAACAACATGAGGGCTACCAAAGGGCTGGAGTTTGGGGAATAACAAATTAGATGGGAATGAAGGAGAACATTACTCTGAGCAGCACAAGTGGTGTATGGAGGTATCGAATCACTACATGTGTACCTGTAACTAATATCACACACTCTGTTAACTAACTGACATGAAAATAAAAACTATTTTCTTATATTTCTACATATTCTATTTTTATTTAAATTCAAGAAGCAAATACCCCTTCCAAAGTTTCATAAGGAGCATTCAATGATTCATAAGATGCATAAACACCCAGTGTTCATCAGATCATGTGCTCTCCTTAATGCCCATCACCCAGTCACGCCATCCCCCCATTCACCTCCCTTCCAGAGATCCTCACTTTGTGGTTTGTGTCCTCTGATTGACTTATTCACTCAACATAATACCCTCCAGTTCCATCCACGTTTAAGCAAATGGTGGGTATTCATCGTTTCTAATGGCTGAGGAATATTCCACTGTATATATAGAAAACATCTTCTTTATTCATTCATCTGTAGATGGACACCAAAGCTTCTTCCACAGTTTGGCTATTGTGGACATTGCTGCTATAAACATTGGGGTGCAGGTGTCCTGCACCTGTTATCCATGACGCTATTTTATTTTTTATTTTTTTTAAATTTCTTTTTATTGGATTTCTTTTTTTTAAAAATTTTATTTATTTATGATAGTCACAGAGAGAGAGAGAGAGGCAGAGACACAGGCAGAGGGAGAAGCAGGCTCCATGCACTGGGAGCCCAATGTGGGATTCGATCCCGGGTCTCCAGGATCGCGCCCTGGGCCAAAGGCAGGCGCCAAACCGCTGCGCCACCCAGGGATCCCTTTTTATTGTATTTCAATTTGTCAACATAGAGCATAACACCCAGTGCTCATCCCATCAAGTTCCCACCTCAGTGCCCGTCACCCAGTCACTTTGACGCTATTTTAAAAGTTAATTCATGAGAACAAGACACATTGAGTATGTGAGTGGAGATGAGTGAGAGAAACAGGGGATGTGCGACCATATCCTGCCCAGGATGTCTTGTGTCTGCAGGTGTCCAAGGTGAGGAGCAACTGGTGAAGTCTGTGGGAGACTGGTGAAACCTGTCGGGTCCCTGAGACTCTCCTGTGAGTCCTCTCATTCACCTTTCATAGGACAGCATGCATTGACTCCACCAGTCTCCCAGTGGTGGCTACAGTGGGTCATATCCATTAGCAGTAATGGAAGTAGCATGTACTATGCAGACGCTGTAAAGGGTGATTCACCATCTCCAGAGACAACACCAGGAACACGCTGTATCTGCAGATGAACAGTCTGAGAGCCGAGAACATGGCCGTGTATTGTTGTGCGAGGGACACAGTGAGGGGACCTCAGTGTGAGCCCAGACACAAACCTCCCTGTAGAAGATTAAGACTGCCAGGGATTGCCCACTACTCACCAGTTCTGTTTTCAAGCCCAGGAGCATGTGCAGATGGAGGTTCTGAGTAGGTTTCCTGTCAGGATCTGGGGTTTCGTCTCCAAGGTGAGTCTCTCTGGACACAGTATTCTCTGTTTACCTATTCAGACTCAATCTTAGAAAGTGATGAAAACAACTATTTCAATGAGCCCCAAAGACTATCACTTGAATTTACATCCTTCTGACCCAAAATATCAATGTATTACACATAACACCATGTGCATCATCTGAACTCTTTCAGGAATTGTAGTGGAACTCACAGTGCCTTACTTAAACACCCAGCAAATGTGCAAACTTGCTAGAAGCACATAAAGTGCATAATGGACATGGGGCTACCGAGACTTCAAGAATCTGAACACAAGACAAAAGATCTCTGGTTGTGGTTACTTTCAGTTAATATGGTCAGAACTGCAATTTCTGTACAGCCTGAGAGACAGAATGATTCCCACTACGACCTGGTATGAATGTGGAATCTAGAGATCACACACAGACACACACACAGACACACACAAGTGTATAAAACTATTATCATCTTGACCATCCTGTTGTAGAGAGCAGGTCAGGCCTCTCAGCAAGTCATAAATGCTTGGATGGAGTCAAAGAAGGACAGTGGCTCAGGGTGCATGTTGTGGGTCATTGGTGGGGGTGGGGTCCTGTTCCAGGAGGGGATTGCATGGATTCAATGTCCCCTGGGTATCAAAGGATGGAGAACTTGTGGGTTACTGCTGGATTTCCCATGGGTAGGACAGGGGGAGAAGAGGGAGAATTGGAGATCAGAGAACTAGCGGGGCATAATCAAAGGATTGGCGTAATGATTAATTCTACTACATAAGTATGAAAACTGAGATAAGAAAAGAGCACATGATCATTCTACTGATAAAGGGCTCCTAATACGGGGAAAATCAGAAGAACAATAAGAGGGAAGAATCACAAACTATAAAATGATCATAAAAATAGACCAAGTCTTTATTCAGGATCTCAAGTGGAAGGTGTCATCTCCTCAAGGTGATCAGCTGGTTCTGAAGGTCATGTGTACAGTGTTTGCACGCAGTGACCAGAAGCTTCTACTGGATCCATGAAGATGCTCAGGGTGAGGAGCTGGATTGGAAGACCTTCCACCTGCAGGGAATAACTCATCAATCCTTCAGGTGCTATCAGCTCACTGTGTGTGACCCCTACCATCCCCATGTTGGAACCTAACGTTCATGTGATGGGAGGAGGTTGGGCCTTAGGGGAGAACTTAGTCAGAATGTGCACCCTCATGATGGGATCGGTGGGAGTTTTCTCTGCTTGTTGGAGTTTGATGTGTGTGTTCCTCCTGAGATTAGGAAACTTTTCAGTTTTTTTTATTTTTTTATTTTTTTAATTTTTTATTTATGATAGTCGGAGAGAGAGAGAGAGAGAGAGAGAGAGAGAGAGAGAGAGAGAGGCAGAGACAAAAGCAGAGGGAGAAGCAGGCTCCATGCACCGGGAGCCTGATGTGGGATTCGATCCCGGGTCTCCAGGATCGCACCCTGGGACAAAGGCAGGTGCCAAACCGCTGCGCCACCCAGGTATCCCAACATTTCAGTTCTTTTTTTTTTTTTTTAATTTTATGTATTTATTCATAGAGACAAACACACAGAGAGAGAGAGAGAGAGGGGTAGAGGGAGAAGCAGGCTCCATGCAGGGAGTCCGATGTGGGACTCGATCCCAGGTCTCCAGGATCAAGCCCTGAGCTGCAGGCGGCGCTAAACCGCTGCGCCACGGGGGCTGCCCCAACATTTCAGTTCTTATTTGAACAAATAATTTCTGTTTTTTTAAATCATCTTTCTTCACCTATTTTGGCTCCTATCATGTGAATATTATTGTAATTTCATAAGTCACTGAGATCCCTGCATCTAGTTTTTTGTCTTTACCTTTTTTCCCTCTTCTTTTCAGTAATTATTTTCTATAATTATATCGTATCTTATAAGATAAGACTCACTTACTCACTCCCCTGATTCATCCACCATCATTACTATGACCTCCACGCGGATTACATTTGGTTATCCTATCTATAATTTGGTCTTTTAAATTCTGCTTCATTTACCTAAGGAGAAAAGGAAACTCTGTTGTCTTCTCTCTCTTTCCAAGCCCAGCTAGTATGGGCTTCAATCATTTTTTTTAAATTCTAAGTCAGGTATATTCATCTATTGATGAAGTCTCTTCTCTTGAGATTAGCATTCTATTCATTTTCACCAGTAAATTTTTTCATCTTTCCTTTTTTCCCTATGAAGACATAAAGTGGAAAAAGAGAAAAATGTAAAAAAAGAAGATCTCAGATTTGTTTTGTTATGCCTCTTGAAGGATTATATATCAAAAAAATAAAAATAAATTTAATTAAATCGGAATTGGAAAAAAATAAGTCTGTATTATATTTAGAAACAAATATGAAATAGAAAAAATTTAAAAGAAAAAATAATAAATAAGGAATGATTGGAATATAACTAAATATTTGGGAAAAAATGGAGAGTAAAATTGGAAAGGAGG
The DNA here is from genome assembly GCF_048418805.1 of Vulpes vulpes. Lineage (NCBI taxonomy): Eukaryota > Metazoa > Chordata > Mammalia > Carnivora > Canidae > Vulpes > Vulpes vulpes. The sequence goes on along the minus strand of NC_132785.1, from coordinate 132,618,270 downwards.
CTAGGTCCTATCTCCCCTAGCACTGACTTCTTGCAGCACACTCTGACCACAAGACTTGCTGACCTGGAATTGCTGGTGCTGATCCCCTGGGGAGGCTCTGCTGTGCTCACTCTCAGGTGTCCTGCCTTAGTGGACATGCACATCTAGGGGGCAGGGAGCGGGACTCAGGGTGGGTAGCTCTGGGCTCTAGCAGGTTGCATTCTTCTGCTCCCTGATGGGCTGATGTAGGGTGACCATGGTCCCCTATTTTTAGCCTCAGGTTGAATATTCGCCCCCCTCACGCTTCAGGAAGCCCTCATAGGAGAGCCATCAACCCCATTCTGTCCTCCGTTTCCATCTGAACTCCATGTTCACCCTGCCTATGTCTGAGCTGCTTTATCTAAGGCACATGAGTGAGTGTCCAAGCCTCAATATGAGGGAATCGCCTGGTGTGGTCTGGGGATGTTCTACTGAGGGAGGGTCTCAAAGTCTCTTAATTCTGCCTGCTGGTCTCAGGATGGAGGTCACAGGACCACACAGGGTACAGTTTATGGAAACACAGCACAATGCCTGCACTCATACCCACGGTTCACCACCTCTCAAGGTTCCTGTGCCTCTTAACCATCCCTCACATACTGCCATATGTACTTCTTAGGACTCAGGGGGCCTCATACCCTGGAAATATCCCCACTTTGTTATTGAGCACCATCATGCCAGGCTTGTCTCCAGGAGCACACTTTTAAAAGTTCACAAATTCCTCTCTGGACCTCATAGACCTTCTCAGTAACTTCTGGAAGCAACCACCCTCCATGCTGTCATCACCAGGTTTATATCGCCCTGTAGAAGAGGATCGGGACCACTAGGAGGTGTACACTACTCACCTATACTTCTGACTTGAAGTCCCAGAAGCAGGTGCAGATGGAGGTTATGTGCAGGTTTCCTTTCAGGGTCTGAGGCTTCCTCTCCATGGAGCAGTTTCCCCCAAGGAGCCTCTCAGAACACAGGGTTCTATGCTTACCTATGCATTTTCTTTTTTTTCTTTTTTTTTACCTATGCATTTTCTAACTTAGAAATGTAGTTATCATATGAAGACATATCACATAAATTTGCACAAAACCAAGTAAATTACATTAAATGACTCTTGTATTTAAAAATGAATGAATTACAAGTATCCTGATGTTTATCCAGAGAAGCTTTGGAGGAGCCACTGCTGCACTCTCTGTGCATCACAGGACAACTCAGCTCAATGAACAAGCTTACTTAGAAGTGGCATAAATTGCATGCTGAGCATTAGGCTACAGAGGCACCAACAATACATGCAACAGAATAAAAGCCACTGGAGGTCATTATCTTGGACGATGCTCAGAGCATCAAGTACGGTGACACTCTGGGAAACCAGTGGAGCCCCCACCACGAAGTAGGTGGATGTGGGGCCTGAAAAACACAGACACACACGCACGCACATGCACACACTGAAGAGTATAAAAAATTGATGAGCTTCACCTAATTTCTCTGCAGCAAAGTAGCTGCATACATAGAAGTAGACAGCAGTACAGGACTCCGTCAAGACACAACGTCGGGACACCTGCACCCCGATGTTTCTATCAGCAATGGCCACAATAGCCAAACTGTGGAAGGAGCCTCGGTGTCCATCGAAAGATGAATGGATAAAGAAGATGTGGTTTATGTATACAATGGAATATTACTCAGCAATTAGAAACGACAAATACCCACCATTTGCTTCAACGTGGATGGAACTGGAGGGTATTATGCTGAGTGAAGTAAGTCAATCGGAGAAGGACAAACAGTGTATGTTCTCATTCATTTGGGGAATATAAATAATAGTGAAAGGGAATATAAGGGAAGGGAGAAGAAATGTGTGGGAAATATCAGAAAGGGAGCCGGAACATAAAGACTCCTAACTCTGGGAAATGAACTAGGGGTGGTGGAAGGGGAGGAGGGCGGGTGTTGGAGGGGAATGGGTGACAGGTACTGAGGTGGACACTTGACAGGATGAGCACTGGGTGTTTTTCTGTATGTTGGTAAATTGATCACCAATAAAAATTAATTTAAGAAAAAGACACAAGAAAACTATCAAATAAACAACCTAAACTAACACATAAGGTGTTGGATAAGGGACAACTGAAACCCAGTACACCAAAAGGAAGGAAATAACAAATATTACAGCAGAAATAAATGATAGAAAAACTCCAAAAGAAGAGATCAAAGAGACTACAATCTAGTTGTTTGAGAAAAAGAACAATAAAATTGAGAACCCTGACCTAGATGTATCTAAAAGAAAAGAAAGAGCTCAAATATATAGTATAGGAGTCTATGTGGTCCATTACATCATTGAAAGTCAATGTTTCCTTGTTGATATGCTTAAATAATGTGTTTGTTGCTATGAGTGTGTTTGAAAATTCTCTTTCTCTCTCTTTTTTTTTTAATTAATTTTTATTGGTGTTCAATTTACCAACATACAGAAAAACACCCAGTGCTCATCCCGTCAAGTGTCCACCTCAGTGCCCGTCACCCATTCCCCTCCAACACCCGCCCTCCTCCCCCCTTCCACCACCCCTAGTTCGTTTCCCCGAGTTAGGAGTCTTTATGTTCTGTCTCCCTTCCTGATATTTCCCAACATTTCTTCTCCCTTCCTTTATATTCCCTTTCACTATTATTTATATTCCCCAAATGAATGAGAACATACACTGCTTGTCCTTCTCCGATTGACTTATTTCACTCAGCATAATACCCTCCAGTTCCATCCACGTTGAAGCAAATGGTGGGTATTTGTCGTTTCTAATCGCTGAGTAATATTCCATTGTATCTTTTTTTTTTTTTTTACTATTGACTATGTGTTTTCTTAAGCTTGTGATTAATGGGTTTATATAATTATCTGCTCCCATGTTAGGGGCATACATATTTACAATTGCTAGGTCTTCGTGTTGGATAGACACTTCTATTAGGATGCTGTGTCCCTCTTCATCTCTTATTTCAGTCTCTGGATTGAAGCCAGTTTTCTGATCCGAGAATGGCTACTCCAGTGTTCTTTCATGTTTTAGCAATAAATCATTATCCACACCATCAATTTCAATCTGGTGGTAACTCTAAGTCTACAATGAGTCTCCCAAAAGCAGCAAAAGATGGATCTAGTGCACTAAGGTCAGGAACATGAAAGGAATGTACACTGTCAACAACGTTCTTCAACATAGCCCTGGAACGAGTAGCCTCAGCCTTTGAACAATAAGGATAAATAAAAGTTCTTCCAAATAAGGTAAAAAGACAAATATTCACTCTCCAAAGGTGACATGCTACTCCACATAGAAAACTCAAAACACCAGGAAGACATCCTAGATCGGAGACAGCAGTTCAGCAAATAAGAAGATATAAAACCAATGTACAAAAATCAGGTACATTTCTATACACTAACAATGACACATATGAAAGAGAAACTCAGGAATCTGTATCATTTTTACATTATCACCAAAATGATACTACTACTACTACTACTACTACTACTACTACTACTACTACTATTGCTACTACTACTAAAATAATAATAATAATAATAATGAAACAATAACAATAAGGTACATAGGAATAAACTTAGAAAATAGTAAAGAATCTATACTCTGAGAACTCCAGAACATTTAAGATATAGTTGAAGCCACAAAGAAAAGCAAAATCATTCCTTGCTGTGTGATTAGGAGAAAAATAATGTTTAAATGTCTATGCAAACTGATAAGAACAGATAATACACTTCATCTTAGCCAAAAAGAAATAAAAATCAAAACCACAATGAGATACCACCTCACACCAGTGAGAAACACATGTTGGAGAGGATGTGGAGAAAGGGGAACCCTCCTGCACTGTTGGTGGGAATGTGAACTGGTGCAGCCACTCTGAAAAACTGTGTGGAGGTTCCTCAAAGAGTTAAAAATAGAACTGTCCTATGAACCAGCAATTGCCATGCTGGGAATTTACCCAAAGATAGAGATGCACTGAAATGTCGGACACCTGCATCCTGAGGTTTATAGCAGCAATGTCTACGATAGCCAAGCTGTGGATGGAGCCTCCGTGTCCATAGAAAGATGATGGATAAAGAAGATGTGGTCTATGTGTACAATGGAATATTACTCAGCCATTAGAAACGACAAATAGCCACGTTTTGCTCCAACATGGGTGGAAATGGAGGATAGTATTTTGAGTGAAGTAAGTCAGTCGGAGAGGGACAAACATTACATGGTTTCCTTCATTCAGGGGATATAATAAATAGTTAAAAGGAATAAGGGGAAAAGGAGAGAAAATGAGTGGGAAAAATTAGAGGGTGATAGAACATGACAGACTCTTTAGTCTGGGAAACAAACAGGAGGTAGTGGAAGGGGAGGTGGGCGGGAGCCAGTCTCCCTGCATGGGAGGTAGTAAGTGTAAGAAAATACTAGACAGTGTTTAGAATTTAAAAGTGAAGTACCCCAAAAATAAAATCATGAATAAATGAGGAGAAATAACAACGAACACCCAAGAATTACAAGGAAGTATAAGAAGAGATTATGAGTAGTTATAAGCCAACATACTGGGTGACTTGGAGAAATGGATACAATTCTAGGAATACGAAGACAACCAAACCAAAAACAGTAATGAAGGGACAAGCTGCACAGAACAATTACCTGGAGGGAGGAAGGGCAAGAAGTCAGAAGAGTAGGGTGTCCAAATCACCTGTTCCCACCAAATTACCTAGATAACCTTCAAATCATCCTGAAAATCTATGAATTCGGCCTGAGATTTAAAGAGAGACCAGCTGGAATGCTACAGTGAGAAGAGTTCATGCTTCTATCAAGGTAGGAAGACAGGGAGAAAAAGAAATAAAGAAACAAAAGGCATCCAAGGGGGTGGGGCCCCGCAAGGAGCTGGGCTAATCCCAGAGCAAGTGTCACCAGGACAGGAAAGCAAGGTCCCAGAGAAGCAGGAGCTTCACCAATCTTCCTGGGAAGAAAGGCGCTTGCATGGAGTTAGAGCAGGACCCCAGGAGGGCGGGGATGTCCTCAGGCTCCCTGGGACACTAACAGACACCTGCGCCCCAGGGAGAGTGCACTGAGCTCCCAAAAGGGCTGCAGTTCGCATGACTGGACCCAGAGCAGTTCGGAGGGGCTCGGCTGGCGGCTCCGCGGAGAGGGGGCTGCGTGCCCCGGGGGAAACTCGGAGGCGGCTCTGGCAGAGGACGAGGTGATGTGCGGAGGGGGCTGCATGGCTCTGGGAGCAGCTCAGAGGGGCTTGGGCAGCGGCTCTGCGGAGGGGGCTGCGGGGCGGGGGCACGAATCCAACAGTGCAGGCCCCAGAGCACAGGGTGCCGGGACACAGCCCAGGATCTGACCTCTCCCTGGGACAGGCAGAGGCTGGGAGGGCCCAGGACAGCAAGGACACTCCTGCCTGGAGCTGAGCAGATCACCGGCCCCGCCCCGGAGCCTCAGACAGAGAGCCCCTTCAGACAGAGAGCCTCAGAGTTACTGCGGGGGCTGACTCCAGGGCTCCAGAGCTGGCCGCCGCACTGTGGTTGTTCCTCCCGGGGCCTCACGGGGTAAATAACCCCCACTGAGCCCTGCACCAGGCAGGGGGCAGAGCAGCTCCCCCAAGTGCTAACACCTGAAAATCAGCACAACAGTCCCCTCCCCCAGAAGACAAGTGAGACGGACAAGTTCCAGGGAAAGTCATGGGACTTAAAGTATACAGAAACAGAAGATACTCCGCCATGTTTTTTGTTTTGTTTTGGTTTTAATTTCTGTTTGCTTCCCCCACCCTTGTTTCCTTTCGTTCTTTTTCTTTCTCTTTTTCTTATCTTCTTTCTTCCTTTTTTCATTTTTCTTTTCTCTTTTCTTTCCTTCCTTCTCTCCTCTCTTTTTCTCCTTTTCCCAATACAACTTGTTTTTGGCCACTCTGCACTGAGCAAAATGACTAGAAGGAAAACTTCACCTCAAAAGAAAGAATCAGAAACAGTCCTCCTTCACAGAGTTACAAAATCTGAATTACAATTCAATGTCAGAAAGCCAATTCAGAAGAAGGATTATACAGCTACTGGTGGCTCTAGAAAAAAGCATAAACTACTCAAGAGACTTCATGACTGCAGAATTTAGACGTAATCACAGAAATTAAATATCAATCAAATCAGATGGAATCCAAACTAGATGTCCTAACAACGATGGTTAATGAGGTGGAAGAATGAGTGTGTGACATAGAAGACAAGTTGATGGCAAAGAGGGAAACTGAGGAAAAAAGAGACAAACAATTAAAAAACCATGAAGATAGATTAAGGGAAATAAACAACAGCCTGAGGAAGAAAAACCTACATTTAATTGGGGTTCCTCAGGGCGCCAAAAGGGAGAGAGGTCCAAAATATGTACTTGAACAAATCCGAGCTGAATACTTTCCTAATCTGGGAAGGGAAACAGGCATTCAGATCCAGGAAATAGAGAGATATCCCACCTAAAATAAATAAAAACATTCAACACCTTGACATCTAATAGATAGGCTTGCAAATTCCAAAGATAAAGAGAAGATCCTTAAAGAAGCAAGAGACAAGAAATCCCTGACTTTTATGGGGAGGAGTATTAGGGTAACAGCAGACCTCTCCACAGAAACCTGGCAGGCCAGAAAGGGCTGGCAGGATATATTCAGGGTCCTATATGAGAATAACATGCAACAAAGAACACTTTATCCAGCAAGGCTCTCATTCAAAATGGAAGGAGAGATAAAGAGCTTCCAAGACAGGCAGGAACTGAAAGAATATGTGACCTCCAAACCAGCTCTGCAAGAAATTTTAAGGGGGACTCTTAAAATTCCACTTTAAGAAGGAGTTCAGTGGAACAATCAACAAAAACAAGGACTGAATAGATATCATGATGACACTGAACTCATATCATTCAATAGTAACTCTGAACGTGAACGGGCTTAATGACCCCATCAAAAGGTGCAGGGATTCAGGCTGGATAAAGAAGCAGGACTCATCTGTTTGCTCTCTACAAGAGACTCATTTTAGACAGAAGGACACCGACAACATGAAAATTAAAGGTTGGAGAACCATTTACCATTCAAATTGTCCTCGAAGGAAAGCAGGGGTAGCCATCCTTATATCAGATAAACTAAAATTTACCCCGAAGACTGTAGTGAGAGATGAAGAGGGACACTATATCATACTGAAAGGATCTATCCACCAAGAGGACTTACCAATCCTCAATATATATGCCCCGAATGTGGTTGCTGAAAAATATTTAAATCAATTAATAACCAAAGTGAAGAAATACTTAGATAAAAATACACTTATACTTGGTGACTTCAATCTAGCTCTTTCTATACTTGATAGGTATTCTAAGCACAACATCTCCAAAGAAATGAGAGCTTTAAATGGTATACTGGACAAGATGGATTTCACAGATATCTACAGAACTTTACATCCAAACTCAACTGAATACACATTCTTCTCAAGTGCACATGGAACTTTCTCCAGAAGAGACCACATTCTTGGTCACAAATCAGGTCTGAACTGATACCAAAAGACTGGGATAATCCCTTCCATATTCTCAGACCATAAAACCTTGAAATTAGAACTAAATCACAACAAAAAGTTTGGAAGGACCTCAAAGACGTGGAGGTTAAGGACCATTCTGCTAAAAGATGGAAGGGTCAGTCAGGTAATTAAGGAAGTATTAAAAAGATTCATGGAAACTAATGAGAATGAAGATACAACCGTTCAAAATCTTAGGGATGCAGCAAAAGAAGTCCAGGGGGGGAAATACATCGCAAAACAAGCATCCATTCAAAAACTGGAAAGAACTCAAATACAAAAGCTAACCTTACACATAAAGGGGCTAGAGAAGAAACAGCAAATAGATCCTACACCCAGCAGAAGAAGAGAGTTAATAAAGATTCGAGCAGAACTCAACGAATTCGACACCAGAAGAACTGTGGAACAGATCAACAGAACCAGGAGTTGGTTCTTTGAAAGAATTAATAAGATAGATAAACCATTAGCCAACCTTATTAAAAAGAAGAGAGAGAAGACTCAAATTAATAAAATCATGAATGAGAAAGGAGAGATCACTACCAACTCCAAGGAAATACAAACGATTTTAAAAATATATTATGAACAACTACACCAATAAATTAGGCAATCTAGAAGAAATGGACGCATTCCTGGAAAGCCACTAACTACCAAAACTGGAACAGGAAGAAATTGAAAACCTGAACAGGCCAATAACCCGGGAGGAAATTGAAGCAGTCATCAAAAACCTCACAAGACATAAGAGTCCAGGGCCAGATGTCTAACTAGGGGAATTCTATCAAACTTTTAATGAAGAAATTATACCTATTCTACTAAAGCTGTTTGGAAAGATACAAAGAGATGGAGTACTTCCAAATTCCTTCCTTTAGGCCAGCATCACCTTTATTCCAAAAGCAAAGACCCCACCAAAAAGGAGATTAACAGACCATTATCCCTAATGAACATGGATGCAAAAATACTCAACAAGATACTAGCCAATAGGATCCAACAACACATTAAGAAAATTATTCGCCATGACCAAGCAGGATTTATCCCCGGGACACAAGGCTGGTTCAACCCTCGTAAAACAATCAATGTGATTCATCATATAAGCAAGAGAAAAACAAAGAACCATATGATCCTCTCATTAGTTGCAGAGAAAGCATTTGACAAAATACAGCATCCATTCCTGATCAAATCTCTTCACAGTGTAGGGATAGAGGGAACATTCCTCAAAATCTTAAAAGCCTTCCACGAAAAGCCCACAGCAAATATCATTCTCAATGGGGAAGCACTGGGAGCCTTTCCCCTAAGACCAGGAAAAAGACTCGGATGTCCACTCTCACCACTGCTATTCATCAGAGTACTGGAAGTCCTAGCGTCAGCAGTCAGACAACAAAAGGACATTAAAGGCAATCAAATTGGCAAAGAAGGAGTCAAACTCTCACTCTTCACCAATGACATGATACTCTACTTAGAAAACCCAAAAGCCGCCACCCCAAGATCGCGAGAACTCATACACCAATTTGGTAGCATGGCAGGATACAAAATCAATGCCCAGAGGTCAGTGGCATTTCTATACACTAACAATGAGCCTGAAGAAAGAGAAATGATGGAGTCAATCCCATTTACAATTGCACCCAAAAGCATAAGTTACCTAGGAATAAACCTAACCAAAGAGGTAAAGGATCTATACCCTAAAAACTATAGAACACTTCTGAACGAAATTGAGGAAGACACAAAAAGATGGAAAAATATTCCATGCTCATGGATTGGCAGAATTAATATTGTGAAAATGTCAATGTTACCCAGGGCAATTTACACGTTTAATGCAATCCCTATCAAAATACCATGGACTTTCTTCAGAGAGTTAGAACAAATTATTTTATGATTTTTGTGGAATCAGAGAGGATCCTGAATAGCCAGGGGAATTTTAAAAAAGAAAACCATAGCTGGGGGCATCACAATGCCAGATTTCAGGTTGTACTACAAATCTGTGCTCATCAAGACAGTGTGGTACTGGCAGAAAAACAGACACATAGATCAATGGAACAGAATAGAGAACCCAGAAGTGGACTGTCAACCTTATGGTCAACTAATATTCGATAAAGGAGGAAAGACTATCCATTGGAAGAAAGACAGTCTCTTCAATACATGGTGCTGGGAAATTTGGACATCCATATGCAGAAGAATGAAACTGGACCACTCTCTTTCACCATACACAAAGATAAACTCAAAATGGGTGAAAGATCTAAATGTGAGACAAGATTCCATCAAAATCCTAGAGGAGAACACAGGCAACACCCTTTTTGAACTAAGCCACAGTAACTTCTTGCGAGATACATCCATGAAGGCAAAAGAAACAAAAGCAAAAATGAACTATTGGGACTTCATCAAGATAAGAAGCTTTTGCACAGCAAAGGATACAGTCAACAAAACTAAAAGACAACCTACAGAATGGGAGAAGATATTTGCAAATGACATATCAGATAAAGGGCTAGTTTTCAAAATCTTTTTTTTTTATGATAGTCACAGAGAGAGAGAGAGGCAGAGACACAGACAGAGGGAGAAGCAGGCTCCATGTACCGGGAGCGTGACGTGGGATTCGATCCCGGGTCTCCAGGATCACGCCCTGGGTCAAAGGCAGGCGCCAAACCGCTGCACCACCCAGGGATCCCTAGTTTCCAAAATCTATAAAGAACTTCTTAAACTCAACACCAAAGAAACAAACAATCCATTCATGAAATGGCCAAAAGACATGAAGAGAAATCTCACAGAGGAAGACATAGACATGGCCAACATGCACATGAGAAAATGCTCTGCATCACTTGCCATCAGGGAAGTACAGATCCAAACCACAATGAGATACCACCTCACACCAGTGAGAATGGGGAAAATTAACAAGCCAGGAAACAACAAATGTTGGAGAGGTTGTGGAGAAAGGGGAACCCTCTTACACTGTAAGTGGGAATGTGAACTTGTGCAGCCACTCTGGAAAACTGTGTGGAGGTTCCTCAAAGAGTTAAAAATAGACCTGCCCTACGACCCAGCAATTGCACTGTTGGGGATATACCCCAAAGATTCAGCTGCAATGAAACGCCGGGATCCCTGCACCCCAATGTTTATAGCAGCAATGTCCACAATGGCCAAACTGTGGAAGGAGCCTTGGTGTCCATCGAAAGATGAATGGAGGGATCCCTGGGTGGCGCAGCGGTTTGGCGCCTGCCTTTGGCCCAGGGCGCGATCCTGGAGACCCGGGATCGAGTCCCACATCGGGCTCCCGGTGCATGGAGCCTGCTTCTCCCTCTGCCTGTGTCTCTGCCTCTCTCTCTCTGTCTTTGACTATCATAAATAAATAAAAAAATTTTTAAAAAAAAGAAAGATGAATGGATAAAGAAGATGTGGTTTATGTATACAATAGAATATTACTCAGCCATTAGAAAAGACAAATACCCACCATTTGCTTTAATGTGGATGGAACTGGAGGGTATTATGCTGAGTGAAGTAAGCCAATCGGAGAAGGTCAAACAGTGTATGCTCTCATTCAATTGGGGAATATAAATAATAGTAAAAGGGAATATAAGGGAAGGGAGAAGAAATTTGTGGGAAATTTCAGAAAGGGAGACAGAACATAAAGACTCCTAACTCTGGGGAATGAACTACGGACGGTGGAAGGGGAGGAGGGCGGGGGTTGGGGGTGAATGTGTGATAGGCACTGAGGGGGACACTTGACGGGATGAGCGCTGGGTGTTATTCTGTATGTTGGTAAATTGAACATCAATAAAAAATTAAGTTATTAAAAAAAAAACAAGACAGAGTAACTCAGACACGTTAGGACTTCATTTTAAGGATGGCCTTTTATAATGTTTCCCAAAGATGAGGATGTGATGACCGTGTGGGATTTGTGTCTGAACATCACCTTAATGAGTTCTGTTTGTTCTGATGTCTGTGAGGTGTGTACCTTGTCCCTTGATGAACAGTTGGTGTCCCGTGTTCTCATTTTAATCCAACCAGCTATTGTGACTCTCTCTCTGGTCAAGAGGGCAGTTTCCCCTTATCATGTTCCTCACTAGAGATAATAAAAAGAAGACCTACATTTCTTATTTGCACTTTATCTCTTTCTTTGTATGCAATGTTTTCTAATGGCATATGCACCAGCCATGTAATGTGACCTGGTAATGACAACACCTAACAGCTATGCCAATCGATTCCATGGTCTGCACGTGAATTTGCCTTGTGGGGAAGCTACTTTAGTTTATTTAAGTCCACTCATGGTCAGCAAGCCATGCGACCAGCTTTGTATGCCCAGAAGCAGGTGAGTGGTTTGCTTTGTCCTACTTCAACAATATATGTGCACATGCTGTAGTCCCCACCCTTCCCAACTCAAAACTTAAACATGAGACAATGGAGAAGAGGGTGGAGCACACAGGTCCTCCTGCAGTGTTCACCCACTGGACCTGAGCTGGAGTTTGGAATCATGTCTAAGATGCACAGTGCATTTGTTATTAGATTGTTATGTTTAAAGATTTTGCTTTCTCTGTAGATGCTCCCACCCCACCTTGGTGAGGATTGTGCCATGGGCTGTGTGGCTCTCTCCCTGGCTGCACTGGAGAGCTGTACTGGCCTGGGTGTCAGTTGTGAAGTGTGTCTCTGTGTGCACACCCGAGAGTTCAGATTCCTTCAGCGATCCCGTATTTCTTTCCCTGACTGGCTTTGTGCTCTCCTTGTGCATTTCCATGTAGAACCTCCCTCTGCTCCCTCCGTATACCCACTGCTCTACTCACGTGACAATGGTTAATGTGGGGAAGGATTGGGACCATGAGGATTATCTGACTTGCTGAATGAGCCTTATCTTTAGATGTTCATGGGACCCTGGTCTCAGGGAAGGCTGCTTGGGTCCCTGACCCTCCTCCATCAGGAGTCCAATTACATTGATTCGTGCCCATCTCTGGGTACAGAGTCACTTCTTTTCTTCTCCTGTTCCTTCCCACAGCACCAGCTCTCCCTGGATGTCCTCAGTTTCCTCTTTTTTATATTTTTATTGAATTTCAATGTGCCCCCATGTAGTAGAACACACAGTGCTCATCCCTTGAAGTGCCCTCCTCAGTGCCTGTCACCCAGTGTTCCCATCCCCCTCCCACCTCCCCTTCAACTACCCCTTGTTCACTTTCCAGAGTTATGAGATTCATGTTTTGTCACCCTCTCTGAGTTTTCCCACCCATTTTCCCTCTTTTCCCTGATAATCCCTTTCAATATTTCTTATATTCCTCATATGTGTGAATCTGTATAATGTTTGTCTTTCTTCAACTGACTTACTTCACTCAGCAAAATACCCTCTTGTTCCATCCAAGTTGAACCGCATGTTTGCTATTCGTCATTTCTAATGGCTGAGTAATTTCATTGTATATATAGAGCATATCTCCTTTTTTTTAAGATTTTATATATTTATTCATGAGTGACACAGAAAAAGAGTCAGAGACACAGGCAGAGGGAGGCAACATGCAGGGAGCCCGATGTGGGACTCGAACCCAGATCTCCAGGATCATGCCCTGGGCTGAAGTCAGTGCTAAACCTCCAAGCCACCTGGGCTGCCATAGACCAACCTAAATTTATGGAAGAATTTTAAAAGTCATAAAGAAATGAAAAGGTATTTTTTTCATAGATTTCAACACTTCATAATTTTGCAAGATATTACACACAGTGGCGTATAGATGTAAAGCAATCCTTGTTAATAACTTGTAAAGAATCAAATCTAGGTCTGGTGCTAATTATATATTCAAAGGACATGGAACTGGAGGGTATTATTATGAGGGAAATAAGTCAATTGGAGAAGGACAAACATTATATGTTCTCATTCATTTGGGGAATATAAATAATAGTGAAAGGGAATAGAAAGAAAGGTAGAAGAAATGGGTAGGAAATGTCAGAAAGGGTGACAGAACATAAAGACTCCTAACTCTGGGAAATGAACTAGGGGTGGAGGAAGGAGAGGAGGTTGGGGGGTGGGGGTGAATGGGTGACGGGCACTGAGGGGGGCACTTGACAGGATGAGCACTGGGTGTAATTCTTTATGTTGGCAACTTGAACACCAATAAAAATAAATTTATTATTAAAAAAAGAATCAGCATATACAATAAAGCTAATTTCTACACACTAACAACAAATTATCTGTATAAAATTTAAAAAAAGAATCCCCTTTACACTGGTATCAAAAATAAATATTTACGATTAAACTTCATTAAGGAGAGAAAATACTTTTTAAAAATGACCTATGTTAATGACAGAGATGTAAAACAGCACAAAAGCAAAGATAAATACATTGATGGATTAGAACATCATAAATCCACTGTATCACCAAAAGAAAGTGATATACAGTTGTGAAGTAAAGCTTGTATATAACTTATAAAGAATTGAATCGAGACTGGAGGTGAATATATAGTCAGAGGACATGCAAATAAGGCCCTCCCTCTAATGATTAAGGAGCCCATCCCCGACCGTGCAGCTGGGGGAGGAGGCCCAGCCCAGGATCCCAAGGTAACCCCCTTCAGGGATGAGGACAAAACACAGACAACTCACCATGGAGTCTGTGCTCAGCTGGGTTTTCCTTGTCGCTATTTTAAAAGGTAATTCATAGAGAAAAAGAGACCTTGAGTATGTGAGTGGAGGTGAGAGAAACAGGGGATGTGGGACAGTTTCTTGACCAGGAGGTCTTATGTCTGCAGGTGTCCAGGGTGAGGTGCATCTGGTGGAATCTGGGGGAGAACTGGTGAAGCCTGGGGGGTCCCTGAGACTCTCCTGTGTGGCCTCTGGATTCACCTTCAGTAACTATGACATGAGCTGGGTCTGTCAGGCTCCAGGAAAGGGGCTGCACTGGGTCGCATATATTAGCTATGATGGAAGTAGCACAGGCTACACAGACGCTGTGAAGGGCCGATTCACCATCTCCAGAGACAACACCAAGAACACGGTGTATCTGTAGATGAACAGCCTGAGAGCCGAGGACACAGCCGAGTGTTATTGTGCAGACACAATGAGGGGACCTCAGTGTGAGTCCAGACACAAAACTCCCTCTGGAAGGGGATCAGGACCACCAGGGGGTGCACACTCCTCACCACTTCTGTCTTGAAGGCCCACGAGCAGGTGCATAGGGAGGTTCTTGGCAGGTTTCCCATCAGGGTCTGGGCTTCCTCTCCATGGAGTAGTTTCCCCCAAGGAGTCTCTCTGAATACTTGATTGTGTGTTTACCTATTCAGCCTCTTTCTTAGAGACTTAGAATTCAACTATAGGGCTTGTACTTACATTACTTAACTTTTACTGACCAGAAATATTAATCAATTACAAATAACTATTCACATCATCTGAACATTTTCATGAGTACTAAGACACTCACTGTGGACCACAGGACCCCAAGCTAACATGCTGTCTTGCACCATCACAGTATAGACGAATCTCCAATCAACACAATAGAAAAGAGGTGTTTTACAAAAATGTTAAAATGACTGGGGAGTGAGAGATATCCCCAGCATGACATGGTAGGGATGTGGACTCAGAGGTCACACACGCACACACACACACACACACACACACACACACACAGATACACACAAAATCATGAGAGTATAAGCTTTTATCACCTTCACCTTCATGTCCTTTGGGAGCCAGGAATGCCTCTCATTACGTTCATAAATGTCTGGATGGTGCCAGGGAAGAACAGTGGCTCAGGGCATGTGTTGTGGGTCAGTGGTGGGGATGGGGTCCTGCTCCACGAGGGGCTTGTGTGGCATCAGTGTCCCAACTGTATCAAAAGAGGGAACTCCTGGGTTGTTGTTTCATTTCTTATCCTTTGGGTGGAGGAGACGAACAGGGATGGAATATCCGGGCGTTATCAGGGAATAAAGAATGGACATGGTGTGAGGAATAATTTCACTAAACAAGCATCAAACTATGAAGACAAAAGAAAGACATGGTCATTCTAAGTAGACAAATGCCTGAGTCACAGGAAAACAAGATGGATAATATATGGAAGCAGCATGAAACCTAAAATTATAATACAAATAGACCAAGATCTTACCAGTTCTCAGCTGGAAGCTGTCCTCTCCCCACAGTCACCAGTTGGTTTTGAAGGTCATGTGTACTCCGTGTGCTCAGAGACCAGAAACTTCTACTGAATCCATGAGGATCCTCAGTGTGAGGAGCTCGATTGGAGGACCTTCAACCTGCAGGGAATAACTCATGGATCCTTCGGGTGCAGACGTCAGCTCATTGTGTGTGACCTCAACCATCCCCGTGTTGGACCATAATACTCATAGGATGTGGGGAGTGGGTCGGGCCTTAGGGGTGCAGTTACGTCAGGAGGTGCAGCCTCATTGTCGGATCAGCCCTTTTAATCTTGGACTGGGAAAGTTCCCTGTACCCTGGCCCCATGTAAGGTGATGGGGAAAGGACGGGGTAGGATGTGGGTGCTCTCCAGACACCACAGCTTCCTGTACCAGGACCTCAGACAACCAGAGTCCAGATCTGTGAGAATAAGTGTCTGTTGTTTGATCTGCCCAGTCCATCTATGATGTTCCAGCATGGGGTATGGGCTAAAATCATTTTTTCTTTATTTAAATTGAATTTACCAACATTAACTATACCCTCAGTGTTCATCACATCATGTAACCTCCTTAACTCCCATCACCCAGTTACCCCATTTCCCACCTCCTCCCTTCCAGTGACCCTCAGTTGTTTTTTTCCCCAGAGTTAAGCGTGTCTCATGATTTGTCTTCCTCTCTAGTCTTACCCCACTAAGTTTCACTCCCTCCCTTATAGTTTCTTTCAATATGAATGAGACCACATCATTGCCTTTCTGTGATTGATTTGTCTCAATATAATGCCTCCAGTTCCATCCATGTTGAAGGAAACATTATTTCATGATATTCATTATGTCTGACTGCTATGCAATATCCCATTGTATATAAAAAGCACATCTTTTTTGTATATTTTTTTATTGGAGTGCGATTTGCCAATATATAGCATAACACCCAGTGTTCATCCTATCAAGCTCCCCACTCAGTGCCCGTCACCCAGGCACCCCATCACCTACCTACCTCCCCTTCCTCTACTCTTTGTTTGTTTACCAGAGTTAGGAGTCTAATGTTCTGTCTCCCTCTCTGATTTTCCTGCTCATTTTCTTTCCATTTCCCTATAATCCCTTTCACTGTTTTATTATCCCGAAAACAATGAGGCCATATAATGCTTGTCCTTCTCCGATTGACTTATTTCACTCAACATAATACTCTCCAGGTCCATCCACGTCGAAGCAATTGCTGGGTATTCGTCATTTCTAATGGCTGAGTAATATTCCATTGTATACATAGACCACAGCTTCTTTATCCATTCATCTGTCGATAGACGCTGAGGCTCCTTCCACGGTTTGGCTGTTGTGGACTTTGCTGCTGTGAACATTGAGGTGCAAGTGTCCCTTCATTTCATTAAATATGTGTCTTTGTATTTTTAGTGAAAAGGAGTAAAGGGGAAAGGAAAAAAATAAGTGGGAAATATCAGAAAGGGAGACAGAACATGAAGGACTCCTAACTCTGAGAAGAGAACTAGGGGTGGTGGAAGGGAAGTTGGGCAAGGGTGGGGGTGACTGGGAGACGGGCACTGAGGTGGGCACTTGACGGGATGAGCATGGGTGTCATTCTATATGTTGGCAAATTGAACACCAATAAAAACAAATTTATATAATCAATCAATCAATCAATCATCAATCTGTCTTTGGTGTAAATACCCTTAAATGCAATGGCAGGGTCCTGGAGTGGCTCTATTCTCACTTTTTCCGGACATTCCATTCTGTTTTCTGGTGTGGCTCAACAAACCTGAATTCCCACCAATACTGGAAGAGGGTTCCACTTTCTCAATATCCTCCCTTATATTTATTGTTTCTGGCCTTGTTACTTTATCCATTCTGATTTGTATAAGTGGGATCTTCGTGTGGTTTTCATTTGTATTTCTGTGATGACAAGTCATGTGGATCATTTTTCTCATCTCCCTGTTGGCCATTTGTTGGAGAATGCCTGTTCATGTATTCTCCCCATTTCATGACTGGATTGATTGTTTTGTTGGGTGCTGCCTTTGTTAAGGAAATATCTTGTCCTATTCTGTAGGTTGCCTTTCATTTTGTCGCCTGTTGCATTGTTGTACAGATTCTATCTTGATGAAGTCCTAATAGTTTATTTTTCCCTTTGTTTCCTCTGCCTTTTGAGAGGTGCCTTGCTAGCAGTCGCTGCAGCTGAGGAAAAAAGTTGCTACCTGAATTCACCTCTAGGATTTTGATGAGTTACTATCTCAGATTTAGGTATTTCATCCATTTTGAGATTATCTGTGTGTTTGGTGTAGCTGAATGGCCCACTTTCATTATTATCCAGGTGGCTGTCCAATTTTTTTCAGATCCATTTACTGATGAGACATTCTTTCATTAGATATTGTTTTCTTTTAAAAAAAAGATATTGTTTTCTTTCTTCTTGAGGGGTAGTTGCCCATATAGTTGAGGGTCCATTTCTGCGTTCTCTACTCTGCTCCATTGATCTATGTGTTATTTTTGCCAGTACCAGGCTATCTTAATGATAAAGATTTTATTAAAGAGATTGTCTGCAAACATTGTGATGCCCTCCAGCTGTAGTTCTTTTTCTGTTTTTTCTTTTCCCCAAAAATGTTTCTACCTGTTTGACAACTTAGGAAAGAAATTGAAGAAGACACAAAGAGGGCACACATTCCGAACATATGGATTAGAACAATGAATATTGTCAGGGCACCTGTGTTGCTCAGAGTTTGAGTATCTCCAATGGGCTCAGGTTGTGATCCTGGGGTCCGGGGATGGTGTCCTGCATCAGGCTTTTGGAAGGGCGCTTGCTTCTCCCTCTGCCTATGTCTCTGCATCTGTCTCTGTGACTCTCCTGAATAAAAAATAAATCTTTAAAACAAAAATAAATACTGTGAAAATCTCTATGCTGCTCAGAACCTTCTACATATTCAAAGCAATCCTTGTGAAAGCATCCTGGACATTTTTCACAGAGTATGAACATATAATCCTAAGATTTTTATGGCACACACAGAGATATTAGGGACACAATTGATGCTCTGGCATGGCCCTGGTCTGTTTGTTCGGAGAAGTATCAGGTAACCTCCCTCACACAGTGAAGGGTGCATTTCTCACCTGCAACTAGGACTAACCTGTGCAAACCATTGGTATCTGTCAAAAAGTCACAGTCGACACACAGGAGAACAATGATACAAGATAGCCAGAGATACTCAGACACTTTGGAACTTCAGTTTAAGGATGTTCTTTTATAATGTTTCTAGAAGATGAGCATGAGATGACCCAGTGAGATTTGTGTCTCACCATCACCTTACAAGGTTGTGTTGTACTGATGGCTATTAGGTGTGTCCCTTGTCACTGGATGAACATTTGGTGCCCTGTGTGCTCATTTCAAACCCACCTGCATCTGTGAGTCTCCCTCTGGACATGAGATAAGTTTACTTTTAGGATTTCCTCAATGCAATCCCTCAAGGGACCTACATGACTTATTTACCTCTTATCATTTTACTTAAATGCAATCATTTTTGTCATGGAATTTGCAATAACCAGGTAACATGACCTGGTTATGTCAATATCTAACAGCTCTACCATCCTATTTCATAGTCTACATGTGAACTTACATGACAGTGAAGCTATTTCAGGGAAAGGTAAGTCCACTCATCGTTAGCAAGGCAGGGGAGCAGCTCTGAATGCTGAGAAGCAGGGCATTGGTTGGCTTCGATGATTTCATAAACATTTATACAAATAGAAGCTGTCCCCAGATATGAACGTTCAGAAAATAGATGTGAGAGGATTGAGCAAGGGATGGAGCGCACAGTTCCTCTTGCAGTGTGCAGCTCTGGACATGAGCTGGGCTTACATGGATGTCTAAATCCACAGTGCAGTTGGCAATGGATTGTTACCTTTTGCTGCTGGTGTTCTTTCCTCTGTAGATGCTTACATCCCACATTGTTGAGGCCTTTTTGGGGTTTTGTGACTCTATTCCTGGCTGCATTGGAGAGCCGTTATGAACATGGCCTCCTACCTCTAGCCTAGGATTGAATGTTTGCACCCCCAAGTCTTCAAGGAGCCCTCATAGGAGAGCCATCAAGCTCTTTCTGTCCTCAGTGTACCTCTGAATTCCGTGTCCACTGTACCTGTGTCTGAGCTGGTTTATCTCAGGCACATGAATGAGTCTCTAAATGTCAATTTGAAAGGCTCCTGTTGTGTGGACCTGGGTTGGTCCTTTGAGGGGTTGTCACGAGAGAGTTTCTAGTTTCTCTCTGCTGGTTTCAGAATAGAGGTCACAGGACCACACAGAGTTCAGTTTATGGAAACAAAGTACAACGCCTGCACTCAGACCCAATGTTCACATGACTTCAGGTTCCAGTCCTTCTTAACCATGCATCACATTGTGCCACTTTTTCTTTTTGGCACTCAGGGGGTCCTTAGATCCAGGAAATTTCCCCATTTGTCCATTTGAGCACCATCATGCCAGGTCCATCCCCTGCAGGAGTAGAATTCTAAAAGTTCATACATTCCTCTCTTGTCCTTAAAGTCCTTGACTGTAGCTTCAGCAAGCAACCTCCCTCCTGCTGTCATCCCCACGGTTGTTTCTCCCCAATGTCAACAGCACACAGCTCCACCACTCATAACCTGCTTAGTATTCTATTAGGAGTATTGCTGTTGTTGCTTTTTCAACACTGATCAATTTCATGGATGTTCAAAATGATTCAATAACTATCCAGCTGTTCCAGGGATGTGACAATCCCTGAGTCTCCCTAATATTCTAACATGTTAGCTGCTCCCTCCCATATTTTCTTTTATGAAAGACGGTGCGCTGAATTCTTTCTGATTTATATTTTGGAGGTGAACCTTGAATCCTGGTGTTTTGTTTCAGAATATCATAAACTTATTTTCATCCCTATTCTGATTCTGGATCCTGAGGAATCATTTGTGTTTGTAAAGCCTATTGAGTATTGTAATAATGTTATATTAAGTTTCAGGAAGTAATTATAGACATGTGTAGTACATACATATAAGGTCATCCAACAAGTGACAAAAAGGAGCAATGCACTTCCTAGCAGTGAGGTTGAGGCTTCCAGGAAGGCACAGATGCTCCCAAAGGAATAGAATTGGAGATAAATTATTAGCATCCATTGGTCATGTCTCTTAGAGGTGACACAGGTACCATTTGAGTGGTGGGCTTTGCTTGCAGTCTTCCTGATGCATATGATATAAACCAAATGAATGGGAAAAGATATGGATGCCTGTGTAGCTGGAACATCTCTCTTTGGCTCACAGCATAATCCTAGGGCTCTGGGATTGAGACCAGCATCTGACTCCTTGTGGGGAGCCCACTTCTCCTTCTGCTTATGTCTCTGCATCTGTGTCTCATGAATAGATAAATAAAATCGTCAAGAAAAGAATGGGAGAAGATATTTGCAAATCTATCTTCAGATTAAGGCTGGTTTCCAAAATCGACAAATAAATTATCAAGGGAAACAAACACAAGGGGAAAAGTTAAGTCAGAAATGGGCAGAAGACATGAAGAGACACCCTGTCCTGAGATGAGTTGCTGACTCTCACTTTATATGAGGTAGGTCATCCACATGCAAAATGAAATTTATTGTCTCCTCTAGGTCTGCTTTATATCAACTGCATGATTAGACCAGACAATGGACCAAAAGACAAGAGGGAAATATTTTCTGCCCCAGACTGGAGGACCTACCAGAAAACCTGGGAAGAAAACTACATAAAAAAGAAAAATTGGTAAACTGGAAAGAAAGTAATTTGTTTGCCTATGACAATGTCTTAAGAGAGTCAATCAGTAAAAACCTCACATAAAATCTGGAAGAAATAATTTAGAGCTCAGGAAAAATCAGGATATAAAATCAGGAAATAAAAGAAAGATATGTTTCGACAAACTAAGAACAAATTACCTACACAAAATTAACATAATAATTCAACATAACTGGTTTCAAAAAATATTTAGGATTAAAATTTACTAAGGAGATAAAATATTCTATGGAAAATTACCTATATTTATAAGAGTCTTTTGAAACTGCACCCAGAATTGCAAATAACTCCACTTACACGTTAGAAATTCATATAGGCATAATGCCAGCTACACAAATTTCTATAGAATTCTGAAGCAACACTTGTTGTGAATTTAAAGACTTGAATGTAAGTCTGGAGCTAGTTATATAGTCAGAGGACATGCAAATAGGGTCCACCCTCCCCTGATTAAACCAGGTCAGCCCTGGACCTGCAGCTGGGAGAGGAGGCCCAGCCCCAGGATCCACAGGTGACTCTGTTCAGGGATCAGGACAGAACACAGGCAAATCACCATGGAGTCTGTGCTCAGCTGGGTTTTCCTTGTTGCTACTTTAAAAGTTAATACATGGAGAACAAGAGATCTGGAGTATGTGAGTGGAAGTGAGTGAGAGAAACAGGGGACCTGGGACAGTTTCCTGACCAGAATGTCTTGTGTCTGCAGGTGTCCAGGGTGAGGTGCACCTGGTGGAGTCTGGGGGAGACCTGGTGAAACCTGGGGGGTCCCTGGGACTCTCCTGTGTGGCCTCTGGATTCACCTTCAGTAGCTATGACATGCACTGGGTCCGCCAGGCTGCAGGGAAGGGGCTGCAGTGGGTCGCATGGGTTTATGCTAGTGGAAGTAGCCCAAGCTACTCAGACACTGTGAAGGGCCTATTCACCATCTCCAGAGACAATGCCAAGAACATGGTGCATCTGCAGATGAACAGCCTGAGAGCAGAGGACACGGCCGTGTATTACTGTGCGAGTGACACAGTGAGGGGACCTCAGTGTGAGCCCAGACACAAACCTCTCTGTTAAGGGGATCAGGACCACCAGGAAGTGCACACTCCTCACCACTTCTGTCTTGAAGGCCCAGGAGCAGGTGCAGATGGAGGTTCTGAGCAGGTTTCCTGTCAGGGTCTGGGATTCCTCTCCAAGGAGCTGTTTTCCACAGGGAGTTATCTAGGCAGATGATATGTGCATACTTATTCAGTCTCTTATTTAGACACATCCGTTTTTTAAATGAAAACAGCTATTATGCCATGCACAAAAGACAGCAATTCTTTTTCTTTCAAAGGTTTCACAGTAATTTTATTTTTTTAATAGTAAATTTATTTTTTATTGGTGTTCAATTTACCAACATACAGAATAACACTCAGTGCTCATCCCGTCAAGTGCCCCCCACAGTGCCCGTCACCCATTCACCCCACCCCCTACCCTCCCACCCTTCCACCACCCGTAGTTTGATTTCCAGAATTAAGAGTCTTTATGTTCTGTCTCCCTTTCTGATATTTCCTACCCATTTCTTCTCCCTTTCCTTCAATTCCCTTTCACTATTATTTATATTCCCCAAATGAATGAAAACATACACTGTTTGTCCTTCTCTGATTGACTCATTTCACTCAGCATAATAACCTCCAGTTCCACCCACGTGGAAGCAAATGGTGGGTATTTGACATTTCTAATAGCTGAGTAACATTCCATTGCATACATAAACCGCATCTCCTTTATCCACTCATCTTTCGATGGACACTGAGGTTTCTTCCACAGTTTGGCTATTGTGGACATTGCTGCTATAAACATCGGGGTGCAGGTGTCCCGACATTTCATTGCATCTGCATCTTTGGGGTAAATCCCCAACAGTGCAATTATTGGGTCGTAGGGCAGGTCTATTTTTAACTCTTTGAGGAATCTACACACAGTTTTCCAGAGTGGCTGCACCATTTCACATTAGATTTCACAGTAATTTTAATTTACTTGATAATAGGTTATAGTAGACATGTAAAATATAAATTACATAAACTGTTTTTCTAGATTTGTTTTTGCAGGTAGAAACATCTTATAATCATCTTATATCTTGTAATCATCTTATATCTTGAGTACACTGCACACTGTGGCAATCAATAAATATGTGAATTTGACGAGATAGTATAATAGAAAAGATAATTTGGGGGATAGGTAAATGTAATGATTCTAGAAAACATAATTTATGCAACTGGTTTCATAAGAAGGAGTAATACATGCTTTTTTATTTGGAATAAAAAAGCTAAGGGGGATCCCTGGGTGGCGCAGCGGTTTAGCGCCTGCCTTTGGCCCAGGGCGCGATCCTGGAGACCCGGGATCGAGTCCCACATCAGGCTCCCGGTGCATGGAGCCTGCTTCTCCCTCTGCCTGTGTCTCTGCCTCTCTCTCTCTCTCTGTGACTATCATAAATAAAAAAAATTAAAAAAAAAGGAATAAAAAAGCAAGGGCAGTGAATAACTGTATAATTTAGCAGAATGGTGACATTGTATTAATTTGCCAGCTATAATAAAACTTTTTATACAGTTGTATGATTTGCACTGGTACTATAATATTGAGTAATCTATAGCCCTTATTGAAATTTTCAGCAGTTTTCCAAATTTTTTTTTCCTGCTCCAGAATCCAAACTAGGATCCCAAATTGCATTTGGTTGCTGTTTTCTTTGTTTCTGCTAACCTATGGCAGCTATTTAAGTCTTTCTTTGTCCTTCATGGCCTTGAAACACTTGACAAGTACTCGTCAGTTGTTCTGAAGAATGCTTCTCACTTTGGGTTTATGTGACCCTTCTGGCATGATTAGCTTAAGGTTTTGCATTTCTTGGCGATATCACAGACAAAATGTGGAAGGAGCTCGGGGTCCATCAGAAGATGAATGGATAAGGAAGATATGGTATATGTATACAAGGGAATATTACTCAACCAGTAGAAATGCCAAATATCGGGATCCCTGGGTGGCTCAGCAGTTTGGCTCCGATCTTTGGCCCAGGGCGCAATCCTGGAGTCCCAGGATGAGTCCGACGTCGGGCTCCTCACATGGAGCCTGCTTCTCTCTCCTCTGTCTCTGCCTCTCTCTATCATACATAAATAAATACTTTTTAAAAGAAATTTTTAAAAAAGCGACAAATACCCACCATTTGCTTTGACATGGATGGAACTGGAGGGTATTATGCTGAGTGAAATAAGTCAATTGGAGAAGGACAAACATTATATGGTCTCATTCATTTGGGGGATATAAAAAATACTGAAAGGGAATAAAGGGGAAAAAAGAGAAAATGAGTAGGAAATATCAGAGATGGAGACAGAACATGAGAGACACCTAGCTCCAGGAAACGAACAAGGCATGGTGGAAGGGGAGGAGGATGATGGTTGGGGGTGAATGGGTGACGGGCACTGAGGGGGCACTTGATGGGATGAGCACTGGGTATTATTCTGTAGGTTGGCAAATTGAACACCAATAAAAAATAAATTTATTTTTTTAAAAGGAATCATAACTAACAAAATGTATATATATAAAATAAAATAAAGTAAAATAAAATAAAATAATAAAATAATTGGGTGAACCACAATATTTATGTAATCTCAGAACATCTCTCCAAATATAGTTGTTAGTTACAAGGGAATAATAGTAAATCTACAGTAGAAATACCCAACACACATTACCTTGATCAAGAATATCCTGAGAGAAAAAATATATCATGTATCCCCTGATATGATACATTGTCAAGAACACAACGTCACTTCTGTGATATTGCCAAGACAGAGATTCTTGCAGTTGCTTACTATTTTCCCTAAATACCAGTTAATTGCAAATATTTCCATGTACATTAACTAAGCATTTCCCCGATCCGCACCTGCAATCATTGTGCATCACACGACCACCCAGCTCAAGGAGAAATTTGGTAGAAGCAGCATAAACTCCATGTTGGACCTGAGGCTGCAAATGCATCAAATATCCAAAGCAAAGGAGACAGACCCCTAATGGGGTCAATATCTTGAACCACGCACACAGCATCCATGTCAGTGACAGCCTGGGAAGGAAGCAGGATTCACACCAGGATGTTCTATGGATGTGGAGTCTGAGAATCAACACACACACACACACATACACAGACACACACACACACACACACGAGTATGAAAACATTTTCAGCTTCATCATTGTTTCTGTTAAAAGCAGGCAGGCCTCTCAGCAAGTCAGATATGTTTGGATGGAGCCAGGGATAGACACTGGCTCAGGGTGTGTGTTGAGGGAAAGTGGTGATGATGAGGTCCTGATCCAGGAGGGGATTATATGGAGTCAGTTTCCCACCAGTATCTGGGGATGGAACTCAAGGGCGCTTGCTGGATTTCCCATGGGTGGGGCAGGAGGAGAAGAGGGAGGATTGGAGATCAAGGAGACAGCAGGTAATACTCAAAAATATGGTGTGATGACAAACTCCACTATACACTTATGGAAACTATGGAAACAATCCCGGTATCTGTCAACTGATGAATGGATAAAGAACATGTGAGATAGATAGATAGAGTTAGATACATAGGGATTTTACTAATCAATGCAGTAGAATTATGTAACATTTACAAGTATGAGGATGGAGGTAGTATGCATAATGCTAATTGACATGCCAGTGAGAAAAAGAAAATACTGTATACTTTCAGTCATAGTTTGAATTTAAGAACAAATGAGCAAAGAGATTGATGCATAGATCAGGAAATAGTCCCTTCAATACAGAGATAAAACTGATAGTTACCAGGTGGGAGGAGAGTGGGGTATGGATGACCTGTCAGATGGGGCTAAGGGAGTTCACTTGTCCTGATGAACACTGGGTGATGTATGGAAGTGTTCAATCAGCATGTTGGATACATGAACGGGTGTTACACTGGATGTGACTTCTACTGCAATTCATTTTTTTGAATGTTCATAGCAGCCTTATTTGTAACAGCTAAAACTCAGAGTCAGCCCAGATATCCTTCAGCCAATGAATGGTTAAACCAACAGTTTACATCTACACCATGGGATACAACTCAGCTATGAAAAGAAACAAATTATTGATACACACAACAACTTGGATGAACCTAGAGGGAATTATGCTGAGTGAAAAACAGGCAATCCCTAAGGTACATTGTGTATGATTCCAATTTTATAACATTTTTGACATGAAACTGTTATAAAGATTAGTGGTTTCCAACAGTTAGGGAAGTGAATGGTATTGTGGTGACTGACTATAAAAGGATTGCATGAGGGATACCTTCTATAGAACAGTTCTATGGCTTAGTTGTGGTGCTCATTACACAAATATACACGTGTATAATTGAATAATACTTAATTACCACACACGTGCACACACACAGGAGTGTCTACTGCAATTCAAATAAAAATTTTAAAAAAGACCTACAACTGGAAATTTTATTCATTGTCCTATGTTTCATGCATAATTCAGGCAGTTTTTTTCTATTAAATAAAGCTGATATTATTCAGGGATTCACTCATTACCACTTATGTGAAAATGAAATTTAATAATTTATAAAAAATGGAAATTCCAGACTTTATAATCTAACAATTGGTGTAGTGAAAAGCAGGATAAAATTAGATTATTGTGCAGCCCGGGTAGCTCAGCAGATTAGCACCGCCTTCAGCCCAGGGTGTGATCCTGGAGACCTGGGATCGAGTCCCACTTCAGGTTCTCTGCATGGAGCCTGCTTCTCCCTCTGCCTGTGTCTCTGCCTCTATGTTTGTGTTTATGTGTGCGTGTGTGTGATGAATAAATAAATAAAATCTACAGCAATTTGGTAGCGTGGCAGGATACAAAATCAATGCCCAGAAATCAATGGCATTTCTATACACTAACAATGAGACTGAAGAAAGAGAAATTAAGGACTCAATCCCATTTACAATTGCACCCAAAAGCATAAGATACCTAGGAATAAACCTAACCAAAGAGGTAAAAGATCTATACCCTAAAAACTATAGAACACTTCTGAAAGAAATTGAGGAAGACACAAAGAGATGGAAAAATATTCCATGCTCATGGATTGGCAGAATTAATATTGTAAAAATGTCAATGTTACCCAGGGCAATTTATATGTTTAATGCAATCCCTATCAAAATACCATGGACTGGGATCCCTGGGTGGCGCAGCGGTTTGGCGCCTGCCTTTGGCCCAGGGCGCGATCCTGGAGACCCGGGATCGAATCCCACGTCGGGCTCCCTGCATGGAGCCTGCTTCTCCCTCTGCCTGTGTCTCTGCCTCTCTCTCTCTCTCTCTCTCTGTGACTATCATGAATGAATAAATAAAATCTTTAAAAAAAAATAAAAATAAATAAACCACATCTTTTTTTTGTATTTTTAATTTGAGTTCCACTTGGCAACATATAGCATAACACCCAGTGCTCATCCTACCAAGTGCCCCCCTCAGTGCCCATCACCCAGTCACCCCCACCCCCACCCTCCCTTCCACTACCCCTTGTTTCTTTCCCAGAGTTAGGAGTCTCTCATGTTCTGTCATTGTCTCTGATATTCCCCACTCATTTTCTCTCCTTTCCCCTTTATTCGCTTTCACCATTTTTTATATTCCCCATCTGAATGAGAGCATGTAATATCTCATGGCTCTGTAATACCCCACTTTATATATAGACCACATCTATCCATTCATCCATCAATGGACACAGAGGCTCCTTCCACATCTTCTTTATCACTCTTCTGTAGAAGGGCATCCCGATTCCTCTCAGAGTTTGGCTATTGTGGACACTGCTGCTGTGAATATTGGTGTACAGGGGTCATTTCATTTCATCATATTTGTGTCTTTTGGGTAAATACCCTGTAGTGCAATGTCTGCATCCAAGCATGGCTCTATTCTCACTTTTTCAGGACATTCCCTTCTGTTTCCTTGAGTGGCTGAACAAGCCTACCTTTGCACCAAAATTCAAAGAGAAAGTTCAACTTTCTCAATATCCTTGCTTGTATTTATTGTATCCGGCCTTGTTGCTTTATCCATTCTGAGTTGTATAAGTGGGATCTTAGTATGGTTTTCATTTGTATTTCCCTGATGAGAAGCCACGTGGATCATTTTTCTCATCTGCTGGTTGGCCATTTGTCAGTCTTCTTTGGAGAAAAGCCTGTTCATGTATTCTCCCTATTTCCTGACTGGATTCATTGTTTTGTTGGGTGCTGAATTTGTTAAGGAAATATCTTGTCCTATTCTGTAGGCTGCCTTTCATTTTGTCGCCTGTTACATTGTTGTACAGATTCTATCTTGAGTAAGTCCTAATAGTTTATTATTCCCTTTGTTTCCTATGCCTTTTGAGAGGTGCCTTCCTAGCAGTCACTAGAACTGAGGACAAAAATTTTACCTGAATTCGTCTCTAGGATTTGGATGAATTATGTGTCAGATTTCAGGATTTCATCCATATATTTTTAGTTTTTTTCTCTTTTTTAATAAATTAATTTTTTATTGGTGTTCAATTTACCAACATATAGAATAACACCCAGTGCTAATCCCGTCAAGTGCCCCCCTCCGTGGTATTTTGATAGGGATTGCATTAAACGTGGAAATTGCCCTGGGTAACATTGACATTTTCATGGTATTAATTCAGCCACTCCATTAGCATGGAATATTTTTCCATCTCTTTGTGTCTACCTCAATTTGTTTCAAAAGTGCTCTGTAGTTCTTAGGGTATAGAACCTTTACCTCTGGTCAGATTCATTCCTAGGTATCTAATGCTTTTGGGTGCAGTTGTAAATGGGATTGACTCCTTAATTTCTCTTTCTTCAGTCTCATTGTTAGTGTATAGAAATGCCACTGACTTCTGGGCATTGATTTTGTATCCTGCCACACTGCCAAATTGCAGTATGCATTCTAGCAATCTTGAGGTGTAGTGTTTTGGGTTTTCTGTGTAGAGTATCATGTCATTGGCGACACGGGAGAGTTTGACGTCTTCTTTGACAATTTGAATGCCTTTAATGTCTTTTTGTTGTCTTATTGCTGAGGCTAGGAATTCCAGTACCATGTTGAATAGCAGTAGTGAGACTGGACATCCCTGTCTTGTTCCTGATCTTAGGGGAAAGGCTCCCAGTGCTTCCCAATTGAGAATGATATTTGCTGTGGGCTTTTCGTGGATGGCTTTTAAGATGTTGAGGAATGTTCCCTCTATCCCTACACTATGAAGAGATTTGATCAGGAATGGATGCTGTATTTTGTCAAATGCTTTCTCTGCATCTAATGAGAGGATCATATGGTTCTTGGTTTTTCTCTTGCTGATATGATGAATGTGTAACGGGCACTGAGGGGGACACTTGACGGGATGAGCACCGGGTGTTTTTCTGTATGTTGGTAAATTAAACAGGAATAAAAAATTAATTTATTAAAAAAAAGGAAATTAAGGGGAAAGGAGACAAAATGAGTGATAAATATCAGTGAGGGCGACTGAGCATCAGAGACACCTAATTGTGGGAAGCTAATAAGGGGTAGTAGAAAGAGAGGTGGATGAGGGGTGGGGGTGATTGGGTGATGGGCCCTGAGGGGGGCACTTGGCGGGCTGAGCACTGGGTGTTATGCATTTTTTGGGCAAATTGAACTCCAATTTAAAAAATGTAAAAAATGAATAAATAAATAACATCTTATAAAAAAAAAAAGAATTAAAATGGATGAAAGACCTGTATATAAGGCAGGAATCCATCAGAATCCAGGCAGGAACCTCCTTGATATTGTTCAGGCCAAAGTCTTACAAGACATTTTTCCAAAGACAAATGAAATAATTGCAAATATGTATTATTGGGAGTTCATTAGGATAAACAGGTCTGAGAGGAAAAAATGTCAAGAAACAAACACAACCAACAGATTAGGAGTAGATATTTATAAATGAGGAATTATTTGAAGGGCTAGTAGCCAAAATCGTTAAAGAACTTAATAAATTCAACACTCAAAAAACAAAAAATCCAGTAAGACATGAGCTGAAAACACAAATTGATATTTCCCCATAAAAGATATATAAATGTGCAAGCCACTTATAAAATGATTGTCCTTCTCAAATTTACTTATTTCACTCAGCATAATACCCTCTAGTTCCACCCACATCAAAGCAAATGGTGGTTATTCATCCTTTCTGATGGCTGAGTAATACTCCTTTGTATACAAAAACCATATGGTCTTTATCCATTGATCTTCCAAAGAGCATTGTGGCTTCTGGCACAAATTGACTCTTGTTCGCACTACTGCTATAAACAGTGGGTGGCGGGCAGGTGCCCCGGATTTACATTGCAACTCTACATTTGTGGTTGTAAATAACCCAACTGCAATTGCTGGGTCAGAAGTTAGCTCTATTTTTCTTTTGCCAAATTTCAGCCTATGTTCCTGATTAAAACTCTTCAAGTGGAGGAGAGAGGGAACATTCTTCAATCTCATAAAAGCCATCTATGACTTTCACAGTGAATCTCATTCTCAGTGGGGAAAAACAGAGTTGTCCTTAAGTTCACGAAGACAGCAGAGATTCCTAATCTCAGCACTTGTGTCACTATAGGATTTGAAATCCTACCATCAGCAATCAGACAACAAAATAAATAAAATCCATTCAAAATGGCAAAGAAGAAATGAAACTCTCCCTTTTTGCAGAGTACATGATATTTGTATCTAAACTCCAAGACACACCACTTAAATTTTCTAGAAATGACATAGCAACATAGAGATGTGGCAGGAGACAAAACCAAGGCATAGAGGGCACCTGCATTCCTATGCACTAACAGTGAGACTGATAAGAGAGAAATTAGGGAATTGAACTCATTTATAATGGCACCAACCATAAGATACCTAGCAATAACCCTAACCAATGAGGTAAAGGATCTCTCCTTTAAATCTAGAGAACACTAATGAAAGATATCAAAGAAGACACAAAGAGATGGAGAAACATTCCTTGCTCATGGATCAGAAGAATAAACATTGTGAAAACTTCTATACTACCCAGGGCAATGTAGACACTGAATGCAAGTCCTATAAGAATACCACAATCTTTTTTCCCAGTGATGAAACAAATAATCTTCAGATTTCTATAAAATCAGAAAAGAGCTCCAATAGCCAGAGTAAGGTTGAGAAAGAAAACCAAACCTGGGGCATCAGAATGCATGATTTCAAGCTGCACTACAAAGCTATGATCATTAAGACAGTGCGGTCCTGGCACAAAAACAGACACATGGATCAATAGAACAGCATAAAGAACCACGAAATGGACCGCCAAATGTATGGTCAAAATCTTCGACAAAATAGGAAAGAATATCCCCTGGGAAAACAAAACAGTCTCAAAAATAATTGGCATGAAGAAAATTGAACAGCTCCTGCAGGAGAATTAAACTGGACCATTCTCTCATACCAAACAAAAATATAAAGTCAACATGATTAAAATGTGTGCCTTCACCTTCCGCTTGCCTCTCACCCAACTTCTGTCATGCATAGAACATAAGCCTATTTGAAGCTAAGCACACAGGCAATTAGGATGTGGGACGCACAGGTCATAAGCTCAACTCTGAGAAATATGTAATCCTTGGAGGCAGATATCAGCTAGCCACTCATTTATAGCAGTTACCTGCATTCTAATTGAAGATGTAACTTGGAAATCAGTGTATTAAAACTCACATACACATGAAAAAAACAACAACAGAATAAAATGTGAGAAAAAATCCGTCTAAATCTCTTTCAGGAGAAGAGAGGGAACAGCTTTTTGGAAGGAACATAGCCACAGCAATTTCTTGCAAGGCATATCTATAATGGCAAGGCAAACAGAAGAAAAATGAATTTTGGGAGCTCCATCAAGATAAGAATGTTCTGGAGAGCAAAGGAAACTGTCAACAAAACTAAAACACAACATACAGAAGGGAAGATGATACTAGCAGATGACATATAAGACAAAGGCCTTCTATTCAACATCTATAAAGAATCTATCAAAGTCAACACACAGGAACAGGGATTCCAGGCAAGAAATGGCAATAAAACATGAACGGAAATTTTTCCAAATAAAACTTACATAGGCCAAGAAGTCCATAAAAAATTGCTCCAGATCACTTGTTATCAGGGAAAAGCACATCCAAACCACAATCAGCTGCCGCTTTACACCACAGAGAATAGAAAAAATTAATACGGAAGAAATCATCAAACTTTAGAGAGAATGTGGAGAAAGGGGAACCCTCATGCACTGTTGGAGGGAATGTGAACTGGTGCAGCCACTCTGGAAAACTGGTTGTAGGACCCCGAAAGAGTTAAAAATAGAGCTACCCTCCGACCCTGCAATTATACTACTCCAGATTTATCAAAAAGATGCAGATATAGTGAAGCAGCAGGACACGTGCACCCCAATGTTTACAGCAGCAATGTCCACAAATTCCCATAGGCAAACTATGGGAAAAACCATGATGCCCTTTGACAGATGAATTGATAAACATGATAGGGTTTATATATACAAAAAATATTTCAGTCATCAGAAAGATCAAATGCTACCATTTCCCTCAACATGTATGGAACTACAGGGGAATTATGCCAATGAAATAAGTCAATTGAAGGACACTCATCATAATTTTACTCATACACGGAATATAATAAATAGTGAAAGGGATCATAAGGGAAGGAGGGTAACAGAGTGGGGATAAATTAGGGAGGAAGACAGACCATGAGAGACTCGTATTTCTTGGACTTAGAGGAGTGCAGAAGGGGACGTAGGTGGTGGGACATGGTACCTGGGTGACGGGCACTAAAGAGGGAACGTGATCAGATGAGAAATTGGTGTTATATTATGTTGGCAAATTGAACTTAAATAAAATATTGAATAAACAAATGAAAAATAAATTATTAAACAGAGAGAACATTATGAGCTATAACATGCCAACAAATTCAGCAATCTCAGAGAAATGGATACCCTCCTATAAATGTGGAAACAACCAAATCTGAAACAGGAATGAATAGAAAAGCAAGACAGACCCAAAACCAGGAAAGGAAAATCGAACATATTTAAAGGTCTTCTAACAATCAAAAGTCCAGGGACAGATGATTGCCCAAGGGAATGCAACAGGTATTTAAAAGGAATTAATGCCCACCCTGAAAATGTTACAAAAAACAGAAATTAAGGGAAAATTCCACTCCTTTTCTGAGGGTAGCGTTGCCTTGACCTGAAATGGAGACAATGATCCAATTTCAAAAGAAAATTACAGATTAATTTTCCTGATGGACATGGATGAAATATTCTCATTAAGATCCTAACCAACAGGATCCAATGGTACACTAACAGGATAATTCTTCATGACAAAACTGGGCTTAATTTCTGGTCCGCAAGGGTGGTTCAGCATATACAAAACTAAGAGTGGGATTTGAGTCATTAATAAATGAAAGTTTAAGGGCCATTTTATCCTCTCATCTAATGCCCAAAAAGCTTTTGGCAAAAGAGATTATACCTTCTTGATAAAAAAACCTCTTGCTATGTAGAGATGGGGGACCTACTGAGCATCATAAAATCCATTTACAGAGACATATGGAGAGTGTCATGCTCAACAAGGAAAAGTTGAGAGCTTTTCCCATAAGACCAAGAACAAGACAGGGATGCCCACCATCACCACTGTTCATCCCCATAGTGCTACACATCCTAGCCTCAACAACCAGACAACAAAGAAAAGGAAATGTCATCCAACTCAGCAAAGAAAAAGTCAAACGTTGACTCTTCACACCACAAGATACTTTAAGTTCAAATCCCAAAGATTCTTTGAAAAAAATTGCTAGAACTGATACCAGAATTCAGCAAAATCAGAGAATGTAAAATCAATACAAGGAAGTCAATGGCTCTTCTCTAATGTGCAAGTGAAGCAGAAAAAAGAAAATCAAGGACTGGATGCAATTTAAAAGTGAACCAGAAATCATCAGATGATGAGGAAAAAATCCTAATCGAAGAGGGATGGATCTATATTCTAAACACTGCAGAACACTTATGAAAGACAGGAAGGAATAAAAACCTAGATAAAAAATATTTAAAATCGTTTGTATTTCCTTGGTGTTGGTAGTGATCTCTCCTTTCTCATTCATGATTTTATTAATTGGAGTCTTCTCTCTCTACTTTTTAATCAGGCTGGCTAATGGTTTATCTATCTTATTAATTATTTCAAAAAAACAACTCCTGGTTCTGTTGACCTGTTCCACAGCTCTTCTGGTCTCAATTTCATTGAGTTCTGCTCGAATCCTTATTACCTCTCTTCTTCTGGGTGTAACATCTATTTGCTGTTTTTTCTCTAGCTCCTTTATGTGTAATGTTAGCTTTTGAATTTGAGTTCTTTCCAGTTTTTGAATGGATGCTTGTATTGCGATGTATTTCCCCCTCAGGACTGCTTTTGCTGCATCCCAAAGATTTTGAACGGTTGTATCTTCATTCTCATTAGTTTCCATGAATCTTTTTAATTCTTCCTTAATTTCCTGGTTGACCTTTTCATCCTTTAGCAGGATGGTCCTTAACCTCCACGTGTTTGTAGTCCTTCCAAACTTCTTGCTGTGATTAAGTTCTAATTTCAAGGCATTATGGTCTGAGAATATACAGGGGACTATCCCGATCTTTTGGTATCAGTTCAGACCCGATTTGTGACCCAGTATGTGGTCTATTCTGGAGAAAGTTCCATGTGCACTTGAGAAGAATGTGTATTCAGTTGAGTTTGGATGTAAAGTTCTGTAGATATCTGTGAAATCCATCTGGTCCAGTGTATCATTTAAAGCTCTCGTTTCTTTGGAGATGTTTTGCTTAGAAGACCAATCGAGGGTAGAAAGAGCTAGATTGAAGTCACCAAGTATAAGTGTATTATTATCTAAGTATATCTTCACTTTGGTTAATAATTGGTTTAAATATTTGGCAGCTCCCACATTCGGGGCATATATATTGAGGATTGTTAAGTCCTCTTGTTGGATAGATCCATTGAGTATGAGATAGTGTCCCTCTTCATCTCTCACTATAGTCTTTGGGGGTAAATTTTAATTTATCTAATATGAGGATGGCAACCCCTGCTTTCTTTTGAGGGCCATTTGAATGGTAAATGGTTCTCCAACCTTTTATTTTCAGGTTGTAGGTGTCCTTCTGTCTAAAATGAGTCTCTTGTAGGCAGGAAATAGATGGTTCCTGCTTTTTTATCCAGTCTGAAACCCTGCGCCTTTTGATGGGGTCATTAAGCCCGTTCACGTTCAGAGATACTACTGAAAGATATGAGTTTAGTGTCATCATGATATCTACTCAGTCCCAGTTTTTGTGGATTGTTCCACTGAACTTCTTCTTAAAGGGGAATTTTAAGAGTCCTCCTTAAATTTCTTGCAGAGCTGGTTTGGAGGTCACATATTCTTTCAGTTCCTGCCGGTCTTGGAAGCTCTTTTATTTTAATAATTAATTTATTTTTTATTGGTATTCAATTTGCCAACATACAGAATAACACCCAGTGCTCATCCCGTCAAGTGCCTCCCTCAGTGCCCGTCACCCATTCACCCCCACCTCCCGCCCTCATCCCCTTCCACCACCCCTAGTTCATTTCGCAGAGTTAGGAGTCTTTATGTTCTGTCTCCCTTTCTGATATTTCCCACACATTTCTTCTCCCTTCCCTTATATTCCCTTTCACTATTATTTATGTTCCCCAAATGAATGAGAACATACACTGTTTGTCCTTCTCCAATTGACTTACTTCACTCAGCATAATACCCTCCAGTTCTATCCACATTGAAGCAAATGGTGGGTGTTTGTTGTACCTAATGGCTGAGGAATATTCCATTGTATACATAAACCACATCTTCTTTATCCATTCATCTGTCTCTTTTTTATTTATAAATTAATTTTTATTGGTGTTCAATTTTCCAACATACAGAAAAACACCGAGTTCTCATCCCGTCAAGTGTCCCACTCAGTGCCCATCACCCATTCCCCCCACCTCCCACCATCCTCCACTTCCACCACTCCTAGCTCTTTTGGCAGAGTTAGGAGTCTTTATGTTCTGTCTCCCATCCTGATATTTCCCATACATTTCCTTTCCCTTCCTTTATATTCCTTTCCAGTATTACTTATATTCCCCAAATGAATGAGAACATACACTGTTTGTCCTTCTCCGATTGACTTATTTCACTCAGCATAATACCCTCCAGTTCCATCCACGTTGAAGCAAATGGTGGGTATTTGTCGTTACTAATGGCTGAGTAATATTCCATTGTATACATAAACCACATCTTTATCCATTATCTTTCAAAGGACACAGAGGCTCCTTCCACAGTTTCACTATTGTGGACATTGCTGCTAGAAACATCGGGGTGCAGGTGTCCTGGCGTTTCATTGGATCTGAATCTTTGGGGTAGATCCCCAACAATGCAGTTGCTGGGTTGTAGGGCAGGTCTATTTTTAACTCTTTGAGGAACCTCCACACCGTTTTCCAGAGTAGCTGCACCAGTTCACATTCCCACCAACAGTGCAAGAGGGTTCCCTTTTCTCCACCTCCTCTCCAACACGTGTGGTTTCCTGCCTTGTTAATTTTCCCCATTCTCACTGGTGTGAGGTGGTATCTCATTGTGGTTTTGATTTGTATTTCCCTGATGGCAAGTGATGCAGAGCATTTTCTCATGTGCTTGTTGGCCATGTACATCTCTTCCTCCGTGAGATTTCTCTTCATGTCTTTTGCCCATTTCATGATTGGATTGTTTGTTTATTTGGTGTTGAGTTTAATAAGTTCTTTATAAATTTTGGAAACTAGCCCTCTATCTGATATGTCATTTGCAAATATCTTCTCCCATTCTGTAGGTTGTCTTTTAGTTTTGTTGACTGTATCGTTTGCTGTGCAAAAGCTTCTTATCTTGGTGAAGTCCCAATAGTTCATTTTTGCTTTTGTTTCTTTTGCCTTTGTGGATGTATCTTGCAAGAAGTTACTGTGGCCAAGTTCAAAAAGGGTGTTGCCTGTGTTCTCCTCTAGCATTTTGATGGAATCTTGTCTCACATTTAGATCTCTCATCCATTTTGAGTTTATCTTTGTGTATGGTGAAAGAGAGTGGTCCAGTTTCATTCTTCTGCATGTGGATGTCCAATATTCCCAACACCATTTATTGAAAAGACTGTCTTTCTTCCAATGGATAGTCTTTCCTCCTTTATCGAATATTAGTTGACCATATAGTTCAAGGACCACGTCTGGGTTCTCTAATCTGTTCCATTGATCTATGTGTCTGTTTTTCTGCCAGTACCACACTATGTTGATGACCATAGCTTTGTAGTACAACCTGAAATCTGGCATTGTGATGCCCCCAGCTATGGTTTTCTTTTTTAAAATTCCCCTGGCTATTCGGGGTCTTTTCTGATTCCACACAAATCTTAAAATAATTTGTTCTAACTCTCCGAAGAAAGTCCATGGTACTTTGATAGGGATTGCATTAAACGTGTGAATTGCCCTGGGTAACATTGAGATTTTTACAATCTTAATTCTGCCAATCCATGATCATGGAATATTTTTCCATCTCTTTGTGTCTTCCTCAATTTCTTTCAGAAGTGTTCTATAGTTTTTAGGGTATAGATCCTTCACCTCTTTGGTTAGGTTTATTCCTAGGTATCTTATGCTTTTGGGTGCAGTTGTAAATGGGATTGACTGTTTAATTTCTCTTTTTTCAGTCTCATTGTTAGTGTATAGAAATGCCATTGATTTCTGGGAATTGATTTTGTATCCTGCCACGCTACCAAATTGCTGTATGAGTTCTAGCAATCTTGGGGTGGAGGCTTTTGGGTTTTCTATGTAGAGCATCATGTCATCGGCGAAGAGGGAGAGTTTGACTTCTTCTTTGCCAATTTGAATGCCTTTAATGTCTTTTTGTTGTCTGATTGCTGAGGTGAGGACTTCCAGTGCTATCTTGAATAACAGTGGTGAGAGTGGACATCCCTGTCTTGTTCCTGATCTTAGGGGAAAGGCTCCCAGTGCTTCCCCATTGAGAATGATATTTGCTGTGGGCTTTTCGTAGATGGCTTTTAGGATGTTGAGGAAATTTCATTCTATCCCAACACTCTGAAGTGTTTTGATTAGGAATGGATGCTGTATTTTGTCAAATGCTTTCTCTGCTCAGTTCCAGGCAGGAGCGTCCTCGATGTCCTGGGCCCTCCCGGCCTCTGCCTGTCCCTGGGGGAGGCCGGATCCTGGGCTGTGTCCCGGCACCCTGTGCTTTGGCGCCTGCCCTGTTGGATTCCCCCTCCCGGCTGGCAGCCCCCTCCGTGGAGCCGCCACCCGAGCCCCTCCGAGCTGCTCCCAGAGCCACACAGCCCCCTCCACGCGGAGCTTCTTCCTCTGCCCGAGTCACCTCCGCTGCCCAGCTGCTCCCGGAGCTGCGCAGCCCCCTCTGCAGAGCCGCTGCCTGAGCCCCTCCGAGCTGCTCCAGTCCCGCCCTGCACGCTGCAGCCCTTAGGGAGCTCCGTGCACTCTCCTTGGTGCACCGCAGGTGTCTGTTAGTGTCCCAGGGATCCCGAGGGCTTCCCCACACTCCTGGGTCCTGCTCTAACTCCCTGCGGGCACCTTTCTGCCCGGGAAGGTTGGTGTAGCTCCTGCTCCTCCGGGAAGGGGCTCTCCTGTCCTGGGGGCACTCGCCCCGGCCTCAGCCCTGCTCCTCGCGGGGCCCCTCCCCCTCGGATGCCTTTTGTTTTCTTATTTCTTTTTCCCGGTTCCTACCTTGATAGAAGCGCGAACTCTTCTCACTGTAGCATTCCAGCTGGTCTCTTTTTAAATCTCAGGCCGAATTCGTAGATTTTCAGGATGATTTGAAGCTTATCTAGGTAATTTGTTGGGGACAGGTGATTTGGGGACCCTACTCTTCTGCCATCTTGCCCCTCCTCCGATCCATTCATCTTTCAATGGACACCAGGTCTCCTTCCACAGTTTGGCTATTGTGGACATTGCTGCTAGAAACATCGTGGTGCAAGTATGCCGGCGTTGCACTGCATCTGTATCTTTGGGGTAAATCCCCAGCAGTACAATTGCTGGGTCATAGGGCAGAGTTTTTTTA
Organism: Vulpes vulpes; assembly: GCF_048418805.1. NCBI lineage: Eukaryota > Metazoa > Chordata > Mammalia > Carnivora > Canidae > Vulpes > Vulpes vulpes. The sequence continues at coordinate 132,578,862 of NC_132785.1, read as the reverse complement.
ACCCTTTGAAGAACCTCCACACAGTTTTCCAGAGTGGCTGCAACTTTTCACATTCCCACCAACAGTGTAAGATGGTTCCCCTTTCTCCGCATCCTCTCCAACATTTGTGGTTTCCTGTCTTGTTAATTTTCCCCATTCTCACTGGTGTGAGGTAGGATCAAATTGTGGTTTTGATTTGTATTTCCCTGATGGCAAGTGATGCGGAGCATTTTCCCATGTGCTTGTTGGCCATGTCTATGTCTTCCTCTGTGAGATTTCTGTTCATGGCTTTTGCTCATTTCATGATTGGATTGTTTGTTTTCTCACTGTTGAATTTAATAAGTTCTTTATAGATCTTGGAAACTAGTCCTTTATCTGATAGGTCATTTGCAAATATCTTCTCCCATTCTGTAGATTGTCTTTTAGTTTTGTTGACTGTATCCTTTGTTGTGCAAAAGCTTCTTATCTTGATGAAGTTCCAATAGTTCATTTTTGCTTTTGTTTCTCTTCCCTTCATGGATGTATCTTGCAAGAAGTTACTGTGGCAATGTTCAAAAAGGGTGTTTCCTGTGTTCTCCTCTAGAATATTTATGGACTCTAGTCTCACATTTATATCTTTCTTCCATTTTGAGTTGATCTTTGTGTATGGTGCAAGAGAGTGGTCTAGTTTCATTCTTCTGCATGTGGATGTCAGTTTCATTGGGACATAAAATACCATGCAAAAATGATCTACTTTCAGGAAATCCTTTTTAAAAAAACAAACAGAAATGAAAACATTACACCTCTCACAGATGAAAACTTCATATTTCCACAGTCAGAACTGCACAATATGATCTGCAAAGGTAATGAAATCCTTGCTATTTACTTGTTAGGATCGAATTGTAGTGAGAAGCTAAATATATACTCAGACGACATGCAAAAAGGGCCCTTCCTCCACTGATTAAACCAGCACAGGCCTGATCCTGCAGCTGGGAGAGGAGCCCCAGCACCAGGATCCCCAGATGAGCCCTTCAGGATCATGACAGAACACAAACAAACCACCATGGAGTCTTTGCTCCGATGAGTGTTCCTTGTCGCTATTTTAAAAGGTAATTCATGGTGAACAAGGGACCTTGTGTATGTGAGAGGAAGTGAGTGAGAGAAACAGGGGATGTGGGACAGTTTCCTGACCAGGATGTCTTGTGTCTGCAGGTGTCCAGGGTGAGGTGCAGCTGGTGGAGTCTGGGGGAGACCTGGTGAAGCCTGGGGGGTCCCTGAGACTCTCCTGTGTGGCCTCGAGATTCGCCTTCAGTAACTACAGCATGAGTTGGATCCACCAGGCTCCAGGGAATGGGATGCAGTAGGTCACAACTATTAGCAATAGTGGAAGTAGCACAAAATACGCAGACACAGTAAAAGGCCGATTCACCATCTCCAGAGACAACGACAGAACACAGTGTATCTACAGATGAGCAGCCTGAGAGCCGATGACACGGCCATGTATTACTGTGCAAGTGACACGGTGAAGGGACCTCATTGTGAGCCCAGGCACAAACCTCCCTGTAGAAGGGGATTGGGACCACGAGGTGTGTGCACCCCTCACCAGTTCTGTCTTGAAGGCCCATGAGTAGGTGCAGATTGAGCTTATGTGCAGGTTTTCTATTAGGGTCTGGGCTTCCTCTTCAAGGAACAGTTTTCCCCAGGGAGTCTCTCTGGGCACAGGATTCTGTGCTCACCTTCTCAGTCTCTAACTTACAAACTTCATTGTCATGGAACGAGAAATATTCAAATGTCCATAAATGACAGTTTCTTTTGCTTTGCTTATTCTTTATTCCGTTTCTGATTTGGAAACTCTGCTTGTTTTATTCCACAACTCTTCTTATATGCAGAAGGACATATTTGCTTAAACTTTCTTACTACTCTCCCTAAATATCAGTTTATTACTCATATCTCCACATACTGCAACTTCTCCTTTATAAAGTCCCAGCTGTATGCATGGATTATGACAGGACCAACCAGCTCTGTGTGCATGGTTTTTTAAACAGCATAAAGTACATGCTACTCATGTCCCTACAAAGCCTCAAAAATCAAAAAGAGAGAAGATGGAGTGCAGGCATGACCTCAGTCTTGAACCACACTGACAGAATCAATATTAGCATCAACCTGGGAAAGCAAGGGACACCAAGAAGTATGTTGTGAGGAGTGTAGTCTAAAGAGCCACACACACACACACACACACACACACACAAGAGTACAATCCTTTATCACCTTCATCATCATGTCTGTTGAGACCAGGGCAGGCCTCTAAGCAAGTCATAAATGCTTAAATTTGGGAAGGACACTGGCTCAAGATGTGTGTTGTGGGTCAGTGGTGGGGACGAGGTCTTGCTCCAGGAGGGGCTTGTGTGGAGTCAATGTCTCTCCTGCATCAAAGGAAGAAATTCAAGAGTTTGTGCTGGGTTTCCCATGGGTTGGGCAAGAAGAGAAGAGGGAGGACTGGTGATCACAGGAGTAAGCAGGTAACACTGAAAGATATGGTGTGATGACCAACTCAACTAATCTATTATGAAAACTGAGAGAACAAAAGTGGAGGAGGACCTTCCACCTGCAGGGAATAACTCATGGATCCTTCAGGTGCTGATATCAGCTCACTATGTGTGACCAAACCATGCCCCTGTTGGAACCTAACATCCATGTGATGGGAGGTGGAAGTGGGGCCTTAGGGGAGAATTTAGGCCAGGAGATGAAGTCTCATGATGGGATCAGGAACCTCATACACCAGGACTGGCAAAGCTCTCTACACTCTACCCCATGTGAGGTGATGGGGAAAGGACAGGCTAGGACTGGGGCACTCTCCATACACCACATCTGCCTGCACCTGGACCTCAGACATCCCAGAAATCCACTTCAACAAGCAAACAGAAACATCCGATGGAAAAAAAAAGTCCTTGAAATCCTGTGTTGTAATACTTGGACAACCATATTCAGACAAACGAACCTGACGCACTTTCTTACACCAGACACAACAAAAAACTCAAAATGTATGAAAGAACTAAATGTCAGACAGGAGTCATTCATAATCCTACAGAAGAACACAGGCAGCAACCTCTATGACACCGGTCAAAGCAACATCTTGCAGGACATGTCTCCACAGGAAAATGAAACTGTGGCAAAAAAAATCAATAAACTACGGGATTTCATCAGGATAAAAATTCTTCACAAGAAAGTAAACAATCAAGATTTAAAAAGCAAAATACAGAAGGAGAGAAGATATTTGCAAATGAGACATTACATAAAGGCCTAGTATCCAAAATGTATAAAGAACTTAGCAGAAGAGGAGGGGCAAGATGGCAGGAGTAGGGTCCCCAAATCACCTGTCCCCACCAAATTACCTAGATAACCTTCAAATCATCCTGAAAATCTATGAAATTGGCCTGAGATTTAAACAGAGAAGGGGTGAAATGCTACAGGGAGAAGAGTTAATGCTTCTATCAAGGTAGGAAGACGGGAAAAAAGAAATAAAGACACAAAAGGCCGCCAAGGGGGAGGGGCCCCGCGAGGAGCCGGGCTGAGGCCGGGGCGAGTGTCCCCAGGACAGGAGAGCCCCGTCCCGGAGAAGCAGGAGCTGCACCAACCTTCCCGGGTGGAAAGGGGCTCTCAGGGAGTTAGAGCAGGACCCAGGAGGGTGGGGATGCCCTCGGGCTCCCTGGGACACTAACAGGCACCTGCACCTGGAAGAGCGTCACGAGCTCCCTAAGGGCTGCAGCGCGCATGGCGGGGCCCGGAGCAGCTTGGAGGGGCTCGGGCGGCGGCTCCACGGAGGGGGCTGCAGGGCGGGAGCGCAAATCCAACAGCGCAGATCCCAGAGCACTGGGTGCAGGGACACAGCCCAGGATCCGGCCTCCCCCAGGGACAGGCAGAGGCCGGGAGGGCCCAGGACAGCGAGGATGCTCCTGCCCCGAGCTGAAGAGATCAGCAGCCCCGCCCGGAGCCTGCAGGCCCTGCAGATGGAGAGCCCTGGAGCTACTGCGGGGGCTGACTCCAGGGCTGCAGAGCTGTGCCCGCCACTGTGGTTGTTCCTCCTGGGGCCTCACGGGGTGAACAACCCCCACTGAGCCCTGCACCAGGCAGGGGCAGAGCAGCTCCCCCAAGTGCTAACACCTGAGAATCAGCACAGGAGACCCCTCCCCCAGAAGACCAAGGAGACAGACCAGTTCCAGGGGAAGTCAAGGGACATATAGTATACAGAATCAGAAGATACTCACCCGTGTTTTTGTTTATTTTTTCTTTTTTAATTCTGATTGCTTCCCCCACCCTTTTTTTCCCTTTCTTTTTCTTTCATTTTTTTCTCTTTTTTCATTTTTTTCTTCCTTTTTAATTTTTTCTTTTTCTCTTTTTTCCTTCTTTCTCTCCTCTCTTTTTCTCCTTTTCCCAATACAACTTGTTTTTGGGCAGTCTGCACTGAGCAAAATGACTAGAAGGAAAACCTCACCTCAGAAGAAAGAATCAGAAACAGCCCTCTCTCCCACAGAGTTACAAAATATGGATTACAATTCAATGTCAGAAAGCCAATTCAGAAGCACTATTATACAGCTACTGGTGGCTCTAGAAAAAAAGCATAAAGGACTCAAGAGACTTCATGACGGCAGAATTTAGATCCAATCAGGCAGAAATTAAAAATCAATTGAATGAGATGCAATCCAAACTAGAAGTCCTAACAATGAGAGTTAACGAGGTGGAAGAACGAGTGAGTGACAGAAGACAAGTAGATGGCAAAGAGGGAAACTGAGAAAAAAGAAACAAACAATTAAAAGACCATGAGGATAAATTAAGGGAAATAAACGACAGCCTGAGGAAGAAAAACCTACATTTAATTGGGGTTCCCAAGGGCGCCAAAAGGGCCAGAGGCCCCGAATATGTATTTGAACAAATCATAGCTGAAAACTTTCCTAATCTGGGAAAGGAAACAGGCATTCAGATCCAGGAAATAGAGAGATCCCCCCCGCCAAAATCAATAAAAACCGTTCAAACCCTCGACATTTAATAGTGAAGCTTGCAAATTCCAAAGATAAGGAGAAGATCCTTAAAGCAGCAAGAGACAAGAGATCCCTGAATTTTATGGGGAGGAGTATTACGGTAACAGCAGACCTCTCCACAGAGACCTGGCAGGCCAGAAAGGGCTGGCAGGATATCTTCAGGGTCCTAAATGAGAAGAACATGCAACCAAGAATACTTTATCCAGCAAGGCTCTCATTCAAAATGGAAGGAGATGGACACCGAGGCTCCTTCCACAGTTTGGCTATTGTGGCCATTGCTGCTAGAAACATTGGGGTGCAGGTGTCCCGGCGTTTCATTGCATCTGAATCTTAGGGGTAAATCCCCAACAGTGCAATTGCTGGGTATTAGGGCAGGTCTATTTTTAACTCTTTGAGGAACCTCCACACAGTTTTCCAGAGTGGCTGCACAAGTTCACATTCCCACCGACAGTGTAAGAGGGTTCCCTTTTCTCCGCATCCTCTCCAACATTTGTGGTTTCCTGCCTTGTTAATTTTCCCCATTCTCACTGGTGTGAGGTGGTATCTCATTGTGGTTTTGATTTGTATTTTCCTGATGGCAAGTGATGCAGAGCATTTTCTCATGTGCATGTTGGCCATGTCCATGTCTTCCTCTGTGAGATTTCTCTTCATGTCTTTTGCCCATTTCATGATTGGATTGTTTGTTTCTTTGCTGTTGAGTTGAATAAGTTCTTTAAAGATTTTGGATACTAACCTTTTATCTGATATGTCATTTGCAAATATCTTCTCCCATCCTGTAGGTTGTCTTTTAGTTTTGTTGACTGTATCCTTTGCTGTGCAAAAGCTTCTTATCTTGATGAAGATCCAATAGTTCATTTTTGCTTTTGTTTCTTTTGCCTTTGTGGATGTATCTTGCAAGAAGTTACTGTGGCCAAGTTCAAAAGGGTGTTGCCTGTGTTGGCGAGGCCAGGTTATTTGAGGACCCAACTCCTCCACCATCTTGTCCCCTTCCTCTGTATGTTGAATATTTTTTATTGGATTTAGATTTGGCAACATATAGTATAACCCCTCAGTGCTCATCCCATCAAGTGCCCCCCTCAGGGCCCATCACCCAGTCACCCCCACCCACCGCCCACTTCCCCTTCCACTACCTTATTCGTTTCCCAGAGTTAGGAGTCTCTCATGCTCTGTGACCCTCTCAGATTTTTCCTACTCATTTTCCCTCTTTTCCCCTATAGTGGCTTTCACTATCTTTTTATATTCCCATATGAGTGAAACTATATGATAATTGCCTTCTCTGATTTATTTCACTCAGCATAAAACCCTCCAGTTCTGTCCACATCGAAACAAATGGTGGGTATTTGTCGTTTCTAATGGCTGAGTAATATTCCAATGTATACATAGACCACATCCTCTTTATCCATTCATCTTTTTATGGACACTAGGCTCCATCCACAGTTGGCTATTGTGGACATTGACTCTGTGGGTGCAAGTGTCTCGGCTTTTCACTGCATCTGTATCTTTCAGGTAGGCCCAGTAGTGCAATAGACTATATCTTAGTCAAAATAATTGTCTGCCTGTATTACATATATGACTGTATCACCCTGAGATCTTATTTGCACTTCTCAGTCTGCAAGGATCTATGAATTGTCCCCAGGATGAGCAAAAACTGGCTTCCCCCATTTGAGTCCAAGAACTGGAGGTCTCTCCTTTCTTGAATCATGAGATTTCTTCAGGATGTCATAGCTACTCACTATCTTCAACCAGCTCTTGTCCCAAACACACAACATGATGCTTCCTTCATAGCAATTTGCTTCTTAGGACATTATAGGATTGTACCTTTCTGAAATTACTGTACCCTGCAAGATGTAATAGCATGAACTGGTCAGGATTCTCCTGAGGAACAGAACTCATAGCCCATTGGCTCCCATTACTGAGTAGACTGAGAAGTCCATGATGTACATTCATGAGGTAGAGACCTAGGAATTACAGTGGGGTAATTATCTGACTCTGAACTAGTCTCTCACCTGAGAACCTGGGAACATGCATGTGTGACTTTCTCCAAGGCAGGAGGACATGGATGTTCCATATCAAGCATGCAGAAAGGAAGAATGATGGAAGTCTTCATCTTTCTGCCATTTATTCTATTCAGGACCTTAATGAATTGGAGGATACCCACTTACACAGAGACAATGATGCATATACCCATCTCTGCAATCACCATTTCAGACATTCACAGGAAGTAGGTTTAATCTGTGCACCAATGGACCAGTCTATTGACACATGGAATTAACCATCACATGTCAGCCTCCTGCAAATATGGGTATCCATATTCATCTCCATACACCACACTCATCCTGAAAAAAAATCAAGTTCTTCAATTCACCTTATATGAAATATGTATTCTGTATACAACCAAAACCACAACAACCTCTTTTGCAAGAGAAGAGTTGAATCCCTTGAATGATGTTTACTTGTCTCCTGAACATCCTATAACTGAACTACTATGCTTTATGATTGAGAAGTCTTGGTTAAGTTTACATTATATTGACAGAAATTGCCCAGATATACCAGGACTGGAAAATACTCTGTTACCTGGGCCCATGTGAGGTGAAAGGAAAAGGATGGGTTAGGAGTTGGGCACTCTCCAGACACCACATCTCCTTTCACAATGACCTGGTACTTCCCAGACTCCAGACCTGTGACAAATGAGTGTTTGTTGTGTAAATAGACCCAGTCCATATCTGATGTTCCAGGTCCCAGCACAGGGTATGACCGTGGTGACACATTAACCCAAGTACTGATGCTCTGGCATTTCCACATAATATGGCTGTGATGACCCTGTGTGATTTGAGTGTTACCATCTCCATACAAAGCTGTGTTATACTGACAGTCATGAAGTGTCACCTCATCACTTGATGCAACATTGTTACCCCATGTTGAGCTTAATACCCACATGCTTCTATAGCTTACTCTGGAGATAAGGGAGGTTCCCCTTGGAGTGTTAATTACCAGAACCCCTCAGACACCTGCATTATTGCTTACCTGTTATCTATTTATTTATATTAAATCATATATATAAATTGGAGCTTTCTAACCATTTTCTGTACCTTCCAAGTAACATGACCCATAGATGACAATATCTAACTGCTCTTCGGACCTATTCCATAGTTTACAAGTGAACTTACTGATACTAAAACTGTTTCAGGGAATTTAAGTCTATTTATGAAAAGTGCATCCCCCTGGGACACTTGGTTGGATCACCAGTTGAGCTTTTGCCTTTGGCTCACAGTGAGATTCTGGGTCAGGGATTGAGAGCATCATCAGCTTCTTGCATAGAACCCACTACTCCCTCTGCCTATGTCTCTACCTCTGTGTGTGTGTTTCATGAATGAATCATATTATTCAAATAAAAGGACACTGAGTCCACAGATAGAAGAAAATATATCCTCTATGGGAATTTCCCTTCCCTGTAGCTGAAGTTGAGAAACATCCTTAGATACAGAAGAGGGACCTTAGGGTCCAGAAGGCTGTGCAAACAACCCTTGCCATTTTGTCACTAATTCAGTGGCCCAAAACCAAGTCCTGGCCTTAGATCTCCAAAACATTTATATTGTCTCATAGGCACAAGGTCTGCATAGTTTGATCATTTACTGGGTGTTGAATTCTAGGTAGTTCATGCCGAGGCAAAATGAAGTACATTTCCCTTTAGACCTGTCTGTGTCTACTGAGTTGTTATGTCAGACGAATAACCCAGAAGAATAGAAGGATAACATTGCTGCCCCAACAAATGGAAGACCTACCCAGGAAATGTAGGCAATGAAAAAATAAAATATATTTAATCCGAAGAGAGGAAGAAAACTTATTTGTTAATTATGACAAGATCTGTTACTGGGGCAAACTCTACAAACTCTACAAACAAACTCTTAGAGGTATTTAATGATTTTAGGTAATCTTCAGGATATTAAAAAAATACAAATAAAGCTATGTTTCCACACACTAAAAACAAATTATCTAAGAAGAAATTAACCATATATTCTATTGATACTATTAAAAATAAAATTTATAGTATTAAGATTCAGGAAGGAGGTAAACTAGTGCATACTAAAAATTTCTACAATAAAGAAAGTTTTTTTTAAAGGTATGAGATACAAAAGTAATTGTGTTCACAGTTTAGAACACTTCATATTGTCACAAGACATTATACATGCTGATGCCTACAAATGTCATGGAATCTTTGTTTATAACTTGTAAAGAATCAAATATAAGTGTAGAGCATATTATATACTCAGAGGGCATACAAAGTGGGCATCCTTCCACTCATTAAACCAGCCCAGCTCTGACCCTGCAGCTGGGAGAGGAGGCCCAGCTTCCCCAAGAGCCCCAGGTGACCCCATTCAGGGATAAGGACAGAACAAAGACAACTCACCATGGAGTCTGTGCTCAGCTGTGTTTTCCTTGTCACTATTTTATTGCTTTTATTTTTAAAAGATTTTATTTATTTATTCATGAGACACACACACACAGAGAGAGAGAGAGAGAGAGAGAGAAAGAGAGAGGCAGAGACACAGGCAGAGGGAGAAGCAGCTCCATACAGGGAGCCTGATGTGGGACTTGATCCCAGGTCGCCAGGATCACACCCCAGGCTGAAGGCGGCACTAAACAATGGGCCACTGGGGCTGACCTCTTGTCACTGTTTTAAAAGATAATTCATGGGGAACAACAGACCTTGAGTATGTGAGTGGAGGTGAATGAGAGAAACAGGGAATTTGGGACAGTTCCTGACCAGGATGTCTTGTGTCTGCAAGTGTCCAGGGTGAGTTGCAGTTGGTGGAGCCTGGAGGAAATCTGGTGAAACCTGAGCGGTCCCTGATACTCTCCTGTGTAGCCTCTGGATTCATCTTAGTAGCTGCTACATGGGCTGAGTACACAAGGCTCCAGAGAAGGGGCTCCAGTGGGTCACATACATTAGAAGTGATGGAAGTAGCACATACTATGCAGACTCTGTGAAGGGCTGATCCAACATCTCCAGAGACAATGACAAGAACACGGTGTATCTGCAGATGAACAGCCTGAGAGCCGAAGACACAGCTGTGTATTACTGTGCAAGGGACGCAGGCAGGGGACCTCAGTGTGAGCCCAGACACAAACCTCCCTGTAGAAGGGGATCGGGACCACCAGGGGGTGCTCACTACTCATCACTTCTGTCTTGAAGGCCCAGGAGCAGGTGCAGATGGAGTTTCTGGGCAGGTTTCTTGTCTGGGTCTGGGCTTCCTCTCCATGGAGCATTTTCCCCCGGGAGCCTCTCTGAACACTTGATTATGTGTTTTCCTATTCAGTTTCTGTCTTAGAGCCTTAGAGAATCAACTATACATTTGCACATAGTTGTACTTAATTTATTCTGATCCTAAATATTAATCAGTTACAAATAACTCCATGCACATCATATGAACATTTTCATGGGTCCCAGTGTCACTCTCTATGGAACAAGGACCCCAACAAAATGTAGTCTTGCTAGAAGCAGCTTAAGTGCATGCAGCACATCAGGGTACAGAGGAATCTTGAATGAACACAAGAGAAAAGAGACCCTTAGTTGAGGTCAATTACTGGCAAAATGCTCACAATAATGTTAGTAACTGCCTGGCACTCAGAGGGATTTCCAACATGACAAGGTAAGGAGGTGGAGTCAAAATCACACACACACACACACACACACACACACACACACACACACGAGTATAAATCTTTATCACCCTCACCATTTTGTGTGGAGTCAGTGTCCTCCCTGCATCATAGGAGGAAAGGTTTAGATTCTTGTTTGATTTCCTATTCTATATTTTGAAAAGAAGACAGTTGAAGGAAGGTCATGGAGCTAGAAATCAAGAAACAAAGGATATGGTGTGAGGATTAATTACACTAAACATGTTTGTAAACTGGGAGGACGAATAAAAGAAATTGTCATTCTAAGTAGAAAATGGTCTGAATCCCTGGAAAAGACAATGAATGATATATCAAAGCAGGATGAAACATAAAATGATAATATAAACAGACCAAGGACCTACCCAGACTCTCAGGTGGAAGCTGCCCTCTCCCCAAGGTCACCAGCTGTTTCTGAAGGTCATGTCTACACTGTGCTCAGAGACCAGCTTCTACTGGATCCATGAGGATCTTCAGGGTGAGGAGCTGGATTGGAGGACCATCCACTTTCAGGGAATAATTCATTGATCCTTCAGGTGCTTATATCAGCTCACTGTGTATAACCTACCATCCCCATGTTGAAACCACTCATGTGATGGGAGGAGGGGTGAGACCTTAGCGGAGCACTTAGGTCAGGAGATACAGGCTCATGATGGGATCAGGGCCCTTATATACCAGGCCTGGGAAAGCTTCCTGCCCCCTGGCCCTATGTGAGGTGACAGGGGAATGACAGACTAGCACATGTGGCACTCCAGACACCACATTTGCCTGCACTTGGACCTCAGACTTCTCAGAGTCCAGAGCTTAAGATTGACTGTTTTTTTAATCCACCCCATCCATGTATGATGTTACAGAAGCTAGAAGCTAACACAACATATGGTAGTCTATATTGTCTTTATTTAAATTCAATTTGCCAACATATTGTATGACACCCAGTCCTCATCACATCACATGTCCTCCTTAATGCTGGTTCATCAGTCACCCCACCCAACCACTCACCTTCTTTCCAGAGTCGCTCACTTTGTTTCCCAGAATTAGAAGTCTTTCATGGTTTTTCTCCCTATTTTTTCCCATTCATTTTCCCTCCTTTCCATATAATTCCTTTCCCTATTTTTATACACCCCATATGAGTGAAACCAAGATGACTGTCCTTCTCTGACTGACTTAGCATAATATCCTCCAGTTTCTTTTTTTTTTAATTTTTTTTATTTATTTATGATAGTCACAGAGAGAGAGAGAGAGGCAGAGACGCAGGCAGAGGGAGAAGCAGACTCAATGCACCGGGAGCCCGACGTGGGATTCGATCCCGGGTCTCCAGGATTGCACCCTGGGCCAAAGGCAGGCGCTAAACCGCTGCGCCACCCAGGGATCCCTATCCTCCAGTTTCATACACATCAAAGCAAATTGTGGTTATTCATCCTTTCTGATAGCTGAGTAATAGTCTATTGTGTATATATAAGCCATATAATCTTTATCCATTATTCTGTTGAATGACATCACAGCTTCTTCCACAATTTGGCTATTGTTGGCATTACTGCTTTAAACATTGGGGGGCAGGTGTCCCATTATTTCACATCTGTATCTTGTGGTAAATACTCAGTAGTGCAATTGCTAGATTGCAGGATAGCTCTACTTTTGTTTTGCCAAAATACAGCCTACATTCCTGATTAAAATCTTCAAATTGAAAGATAGAGAGAACATTCTTTAATATAATAAAACCTATCTAGGATATTTCACAGTGAATATCATTCTCAGTGGGGAAATCAGAACTTTCCCTAAGTTCAAGAAAACACCAAGGATGTCCAATATCACAGTTTCTGTTCATCATAGAAGTAGAATTCCTAGACTCAGCAGACATCAAAATAAATAAAAGGCATTCAAAATGACAAAGAAGGAATCAAACTCTCCCTCTTTGCAAAGGGCATCATAATTTGTATAAATCTCCAAAATATACCACCTAAGATTCCAGAACTCACAAAGTTAGTGACTTGGCAGGAAACAAAACCAATGCAGAGAAGGCAGCTGCATTTCTACACACTAACAATGAGATTGAAGAAAGGGAAATTAGAGAACTGATCCCATTTGCAATGGCACCCAACCATAGGATACCTACGAATAAGCCTAACCAATGAGGTAAAGGATGTGTTCTCTAAATCTACAGAACAGTTATGAAAGAAATCAAAGAAAATTCAAAAAGATGGAAAAACATTCCATGCTCAAGGATCAGATGAATAAATATTGTGAAAATGTCTATGTTACCCAGGGCAATTTCTACATTCAATGCAATCTCTATCAAAATACCATGAGCTTTCTTCCAAGGGATGGAACAAATAATCCTAAGGTTTGTATAAAATTGGAGAAGAAACCATATGGTGTTTGTCCTTCTCCAATTGACTTACTTCACTCAGCATAATACCCTCCAGTTCTATCCACGTTGAAGCAAATGGTGCGTATTCATCATTTCTAATGGCTGAGTAATATTCCTTTGAAAGGGATTATAGGGGAAAGGAGAGAAAACAAGTGGGAAAAATCAGAGAGGGAGACAGAACATGAGAGACTCCGAACTCTGGGAAATGAACAAGGATAGTGGAAGGGGAGGTGGGGAGGGACTGGGTGACTGAGTGATGGGCACTGAGGGGGGGGCACTTGACAGAATTAGCACTGGGTGTTATGCTATATGTTGGCAAATCAAACTCCAATAAAAAATATGCAAATAGCAGATAAATGGAACAGAGTAGATAACCCAGAAATGGACCTTCAACTGTATGGACAAATAATCTTCAACAAAATAGTAAAAATACTTGGTGTGGGGAAAATTGTACATACCCCTGCAGAAGAATTAAATTGGACCATTCTGTTACACCAGACAAAAAGATAAAGTCCAAATGGTTAAAAGATCTAAATGTGAGACAAAAATCCATCTAAATCTCTGAGGAGAAGACAGGGAACAACTATTTTGAACTTAACCATGGCAATTTGTTGCATGTTATATATATAATATATATATATATTATATATATAACATTATATAAAACATATATATATATAACAGCAAGGGAAACAAAAATGAATTCTGGGAGCACCATCAAGATACAAATATTCTTCAAAGCAAAGGAAACTATCAATAAAACTAAAACACAAGCTACAGAAGGGGAGAAGATATTAGCAAATGACATATCAGACAAAGGGCTTGTAGCCAACATGTATAAAGAACATATTAAAACTCATCACCCAAGAAATAAGGAATCCAGTCAAGAAATGGGAAGAAAACATGAACAGAAATTTCCCTGAACAAAACCTACACATGGCCAACAAGCACATGAAAAAACCTTCCATATCACTTGCTACCAGGGAAAAACACTTCTAAAACACGAGGAGATACCATCTCATACCAGTGAAAATTAACAAGACAGGTAACAACAAATCCTAGAGAGGATGTGGAGAAGGGGGAACCCTCTTGCACTGTTGGTGGGAATGTGAACTTGTACAACCACTCTGGAAAACTCTGTGGAAGTTCTCAAAGAGTTAAAATAGAGCTACTCTATATCCCAGCAATTGATCTGCTGGGGTTTTATCCCTAAGATACAGATACAATGAAAAATCAGGGCATCTGCATCCCGATATTCATAGCAGCAATGTCCACAATAGCGAAATTCTGGGGGTAGCCACGATGTCCTTTGAGAGATAAATGGATAAAGATGATACGGTTTATATATACAAAGGGATATTTCTCAGCCATCAGAAAGAATCAATAGTTACCATTTCCATCAAAATGGATGCACCTAGGGAGTATTACGTTGAGTGAAATAAGTCAATCAGAGATGGACAATCATCATGGTTTCATCATATGTGGAACATAAGAAATAGTGAAAGGTATCACAGGGGAAGGAGGAAAACTGAGTAAGGATAAATTAGAGAGGAAGACAAAACATGAGAGACTCCTATCTCTCGAACTCAAAGGGTTGCAGAAGGGGAGGTGGGTGGTGGGACTTGGTACCTCGGTGACGGACACTAAGGAGGGCACGTGATGAAATGAGCACTTGGGGTTACTGTATGTTGGCGAAATGAAGTTAAATAAAATAGTGAAAGGGAATAAAGGGGAAAGGAGGAAAGTGAGTGGGATATATCAGAAAAGGAGACAGAACATGAGAGACTCCTAACTCTGGGAAACTAACTAGGGGTGATGGAAGGGGAGGTGGGTGGGGGGTGGGGGTGACTGGGTGACGGGCTCTGAGGAGAGCCACTTAATGGGATGAGCACTGTGTGTTATTCTATATGTTGGCAAATTGAACATCACTAAAAAATAAATTTGCTTTTCCTGCTTTCTGCTGTCGCCTTCCAGGCTAAGCTCGAGCCAGTGGCCTTCCGGCCTAGCACAGCTTTCGCCATGGCCCTCAGCGATGCCGATGTGCAGAAGCAGATTAAGCATATGATGGCTTTTATTGAACAAGAAGCCAACGAGAAAGCAGAGGAAATAGATGCGAAGGCAGAGGAAGAGTTCAACATTGAGAAAGGTCGTCTTGTGCAAACCCAAAGACTGAAGATTATGGAATACTATGAGAAGAAAGAAAAGCAGATTGAGCAGCAGAAGAAAATTCAGATGTCTAATTTGATGAATCAAGCAAGGCTCAAAGTCCTCAGAGCAAGAGATGACCTTATTACAGACCTACTAAATGAAGCAACACAGAGACTCAGCAAAGTGGTAAAAGATACAACCAGGTACCAAGTGCTGCTGGATGGACTGGTCCTCCAGGGTTTGTACCAACTGTTGGAGCCCCGAATGATTGTTCGTTGCAGGAAACAGGATTTCCCTCTGGTAAAGGCTGCAGTGCAAAAAGCAATTCCTATGTATAAAATTGCCACCAAAAAAGATGTTGATGTCCAAATTGATCAGGAATCCTACCTGCCTGAGGAAATAGCTGGTGGAGTGGAGATCTATAATGGGGATTGTAAAATAAAGGTTTCCAATACTCTAGAAAGCCGGCTGGACCTCATAGCCCAGCAGATGATGCCAGAAGTACGGGGAGCCTTATTTGGTGCAAATGCCAACAGGAAGTTTTTGGACTAAACCTTTGGGAGAGGTAGAGTTCATCCACTGCTCTCCTGCTGTGGTGTGGAAGTTTCTGACATTTGAAGAAATGAGATATCTGTGTGGCTTCCTCTTCCCTGTTCTCATAGTCTGTATTTGTCAGTGGATACTCTATGTAGCTAATGCCCTTATCCTAATTGTTAACAATAGAGAAAGTTTCACTTCATATAATCAGGAAAGTTCCTTCTTAGCTTATCTAAAAGTAGCACAACTTTCATCGGCTTGTGTAGTGTGAAGGTGAGGGTATCAGATGGTGGTCACAGGAGCTTCACAAAGTCTCTGCTCTTCCTCCAGTCTTCCAGTTCTTGAGCCTAGAGGGGATGTGTACGGTGATCTCTGACATGAAGTCTTTGCTCTTAGGCTTAAAGTGCATGGGGGCCATGCATTCCTCCCAGCAGTAGTCGCTTCACCGCTAACCTGTTTGAGCCTAGAAGTGTTCCTCATCTGTAAATGTGATTTAAAACCTAAGCCATGAATATGTCTTATTTATTAAAACAAAAGGTTTAAAAAAATAAAAAATAAATTTATATAAATATAAAATAAATAAAATAAAATATTGAATAAATAAATGAAAAATAAATTATTAAAAGAATGCATATTATGAGCAATAACAT
Organism: Vulpes vulpes; assembly: GCF_048418805.1. NCBI lineage: Eukaryota > Metazoa > Chordata > Mammalia > Carnivora > Canidae > Vulpes > Vulpes vulpes. The sequence goes on along the minus strand of NC_132785.1, from coordinate 132,562,489 downwards.
GCCAATAAATTTGGCAATCTGGAACAAATGGATGCCTTCCTATAAATGTACAAACAACTAAATCTGAAACAGAAATGAATGGAAAAGCTGTACAGATCCAAAACCAGGAAATGAAAATCAAACATACTTAAAAGTCTTCTAACAATCAAAATCCCAAGCACAAATGGCTGCCCATGGGAATGCAACAAGCATTTTAAAAGAATTAATACCTATATGTCTGAAACTGTTCCAAAAATAGAAATTAAAGGAACTTCCAAACTCATTCTTAGAGGTCAGCATTACCTTGACCTCAAAAGCAGACAAAGATCCAACTAAAAGGCAGAATTACAAACCAATATCCTTGATGAATATGGATGCAAAATTCCCACAAACATCATAAACAACAGGATCCAACAGCACATTAAAAGGAAAATACACCAAGACCAAATGGGCTAATTTCTGTTCTGCAAGTGTGGTTCAGCGTCTGCATATCAATCAGTGTGATGTATCTCATTAATAACAGAAAAGGATATGAACCATTTTATCTTCTCAACTGATGCTCAAAAATCATATGGCAAAAGAGATTATTATTTCCTGATAAAAACCTTCTACTGTATAGGGATATGGGAACATACTCTACATCATAAAAGCCAACTACAGAAGACACACAGAAAAGTCATCCTCAATAGGGAAAAATTGAGAAATTTTCCCATAAAATCAGGAAAAGGACAGGGATGCCCACTGTCACAACTGTTCTTCACCATAGTACTATAAGTCTTAGCCTCAGCAGTCAGAAACAAAAGAAGTAAAAACCATATAAATCAGCAAAGAAAAAGTCAAACTTTGACTCTTCACATACAACAGGTAATTTACGTAGAAATCCCGAACACTCCATCGAAAAATTGCTAGAACTGATACCGGGATTCAGCAAAATCTGAGCATATAAAATCAATACAAGGAAGTCAGTGGCTTTCTCTATAGTGTAAATGAAACAGAAAAAAAGAAAATCAAGGACTGGATGCAATTTATAATTACACCAGAAATCATCAGATAATGAGGAATGATCCTTACCAAAGAAGGATGGATGTATAGTCTAAACATTCCAGAACACTTCTGAAAGACAGTAAGGAAGACACAGGTAGATAGAAAGTATTGATTCTCATAGATTAGAAGAATAAATATTGATAAAATATCTATACTACTAAGAGCAAGCTACACATTCAAAGCGATCCATATAAAAATACCACCAGCATTGTTCACAGAGTTAAAGAAAAAAATTCTAAAAATTGTAGGGAACCACAAACACCTCAAATAGCCAAAGCAATCCTGAAAAAGTGAAGCAAAGCTGGAGGCATCACTATTCTGGTTGCCAAGGTAAATTACAACATTGTGATAATCAGGACGGTATGGCACTGACACAAATAAAGATATATAGATAAATAGAACAGTTTGAGAACCCAGAAATGGACTCTGAACTCTATGGTCAAAAAATCTTGACAAAGCAGGAAAGAATATCCAATGGAAAAAAGAAAGTCTCTTCAACAAATGGTGTTGGGAATATTGAAGAGCCACATGCAGAAGAATGAATGGGAACACTTTTCTTACAACATTCACAAAAATAAACCCAAAGTTGATGAAAGACCTAAGTATGAGGCAAGATACCATCAGACTCCTAATGACACAGGCAGCACCTTTTCTACCTCAGCTGCAACCACTTCTAGACGGGTCTCCAGAGGCAAGAGAAAGGAAAGGAAAATGAACTATGGGGACTTCATCAAGGAAAGAGCATTTTCACAGCAAAGGAATCACTCAAAGTAACTAAAAGTCAACTTACAGAATGGGAGAAGATACTTGGAAATGTCTTATCTATTTAAGGTCTGGAATCCAAAATATACAATGAGCTTATCAAACTCAACACCCACCTAAACAAACAAAACAAAACGTCAGAAACAGTAGAAGCCATGAACAGACATACTGTCCTATTACAAGATTCCACTTCACACCATATATTAGGTAGCTCATCCACATGTAAGATGAAATACTTTTTCTTCCCTAGGTCTGCCTTATATAATCCAAAATATTAGAAAAGACAAAAAATTTGACAACAAGGAGGGAAAAAATTGCCCCTAACTCGAAGATTACCAGAGAAATTATGTAATAAAAAAGATATTTAATCAGTAAATAGGAAGAAAAATAAATTGCATGCTTATGAAAATTCTTATACATATTGAATGAGGACAAGACTCACAAAACCACTTAGAACTAACTAATGAACTCAGGGAAAATCCAGGATATAAAATCAACATATTCAATAAAGCTGTTTCTATACACCAACAAGTTATTTATATGAAATTAATGAGATAATCCCAGTTAGATTTGTTGACTGTATCCTTTGCTGTGCAAAAGCTTCTTATCTTGATGAAGTCCCAATACTTCATTTTTGCTTTTCTTTCTCTTGCCTTCGTGGATGTATCTTGCAAGAAGTTACTGTGGCTGAGTTCAATAAGGGTGTTGCCTGTGTTCTCCTCTGGGATTTTGATGGAATCCTGTCTCACATTTAGATTTTTCATCCATTTTTAGTTTCCCTTTGTGTATGGTGCAAGAGAGTGGTCCAGTTTCATTCTTCTGCATGTGGATGTCCAATTTTCCCAGCACCATTTATAGAAAAGACTGTCTTTCTTCCAGTGGATAGTCTATCCTCCTTGATTGAATAACAGTTGACCATAAAGTTCAGGGTCCACTTCTGGGTTCTCTATTCTGTTCCATTGATCTATGTGTCTGTTTTTGTGCCAGGACCACACTGTCTTGATGACCACAGCTTTGTAGTACAACCTGAAATCTGGCATTGTGATGCCCCCAGCTATGGTTTTCTTTTTTAAAATTCCCCTGGCCATTCGGGGTCTTTTCTGATTCCACACAAATCTTAAAATAATTTGTTCCAACTCTCTGAAGAAAGTCCATGGTATTTTGATAGGGATTGCATTAAACGTGTAAATTGCCCTGGGTAACATTGACATTTTCACGATATTAATTCTGCCAATCCATGAGCATGGAATATTTTTCCATCTCCCACCATTTGTTTCGATGTGGATGGGACTGGAGGGTATTATGCTGAGTGAAATAAGTCAATTGGAGAAGGACAAACATTATATGGTCTCATTCATTTGGGGAATATAAAAAATAGTGAAAGGGAATAAAGGGGAAAGGAGAAAAAATAAGTGGGAAATATCAGAAAAGGAGACAGAACATGAAAGACTCTTAACTCTGGGAAACGAACTAGGGTTGATGGAAGGGGAGGGGGGTGGGGGGTGGGGATGACTGTGTGGCAGACACTGAGGTGGGCACTTGACGGGATGAGCACTGGATGTTATTCTGTATGTTGACAAATTGAACACCAATAAAAAATAAATTTATTAAAATAAAAGACAAAGATTGAGTTAAAAAAAATAATCCCAGTTAGACAGACATCAAGGATCCCTGGGTGGCGCAGCGGTTTGGCGCCTGCCTTTGGCCCAGGGCACGATCCTGGAGACCCGGGATCGAATCCCACGTCGGGCTCTGGTGCATTGAGCCTGCTTCTCCCTCTGCCTGTGTCTCTGCCTCTCTCTCTCTCTCTCTCTCTGTCTCTCTCTCTCTCTCTGTGTGTGACTATCATAAAAATTAAAAAATAAATAAATAAAATAATATAGACAGGTATCAAAAATAAATAATTTTGCTTAAGTTTTACTTAGCAGATGAAATTCTCTACTAAAAATGGACTATATTAATGAAAGTGAAAAAAGGCCACAGAGAAATTCAAAGATAAGTACATTGGTAAATTTGAACATCATATAGTCACAGTGTGATCTACACAAAGTGATCTAGAATTTTGAAGTAATCCTTCTTTATAACGTGTAAAGATGGATTTTAAGTTTGGAGTTGCTTATATAGTCAGAGGACATGCAAATTAGACCCTCCCTCCACTCATAAAACCATCCCAGCAAGGACCCTGCAGCCTGGAGAGGATCCCCAGTTCAGGATTCTCAGGTGACCCCGATCCAGGATCAGGACAGAATACAGACAACTCACCATGAAGTTAGTGCTCAGCTGGGTTTTCCTTGTCGTGATTTTTATTTTTTTTTTTTTTTTTTAATTTGTCGTGATTTTTAAAGGTAATTCATGGAGAACAAGAGACTTTGAGTATGTGAGTGGAGGTGAGTGAGAGAAACAGGGATGTGGGACAGTGTCCTGACCAGAATGTCTTGTGTCTGCAGGTGTCCAGGGTGAGGTGCAGCTGGTGGAGTCTGGGGGAGACCTGGTGAAGCCTGGGGGGTCCCTGAGACTCTCCTGTGTGGCTTCTGGATTCACCTTCAGTAACTACCACATGGGCTGGGTCCGACAGGCTCCAGGGAAGGGGCTGCAGTGGGTCGCATGGATTTATGCTAGTGGAAGTAGCCCAAGGTACGCAGACGCTGTGAAGGGCTGATTCACCATCTCCAGAGACAACGCCAAGAACACGCTGTATCTGCAGATGAACAGCTTGAGAGCCGAGGACACGGCCGTGTATTACTGTGCGAGGGACACAGTGAGGCGACATCAGTGTGAGCCCAGACACAAACCTCCGTGTAGAAGGGCATTGGGACCACTAGGGGGTGCACACTCCTCACCACTTCTGTCTTGAAGGCCCGGGAGCAGGTGCAGATGGAGGTTCTGGGCAGGTTTCCTGTCCGGGTCTGGGTTTCCTGTCCATGGAGCAATTTCCCCAGGGAGACTCTCTGGACACATGATTCTGTGTTTACCTATTCCACTCGGATTTCTTTTTTTTTTTTTTTTTTAGGAAGCAACTAATGATATATGGAGATAACACACATATGCTTAGACTTGATTACACTTGGGACTAAATATGAAATAATTACAAATATATCCATGTTGAGAATGATGAATATGAGGTCAACCAGTAAAAGTAGCCAAAATCCAAGTAGAGAGAAACTATCTGAAATATTGGAAAATGAGTAAAGTGATATCATGAAAACAGCAAAAAGCATGAAATAGAAGACACCTGAGGTCTTACCCAGACTCTCAGCTCGAAGCTGTCCTCTACTCAAGGTCATCAGCTGGTTCTGAAGGTCATGTGTGCACACAGTTCACACATGGACCATAATCTTCTACTGGATCCCTGAGGATCCTCAGGGTGAGGAGCTGGATTGGAAGACTTTCCATCTGGAGGGAATAACTCATGGATCCTTCAGGTGTTGATATTGCTCAATCTGTGCGACCTCTACCATCCCCATGTTGAATCATAAGCCCATGTAATGAGGGGAGCAAGTGGGGCATTATGGGAGCACTCAGGTCAGGAGGTGCAGTGTCATGTCTAGATAAGGCCCCTTATATGCCAGGACAGGGAAACCTCCATTCTCTTGTCCCCATGTGAGGGAATAATTGAAAGGATATGATAAAATATGGGCTTTCTCCAGAAAGAGAAAGTCTTTTCTCCAGACACCACATCTGCCTGCAGCTGGAACTCAGGCTTCCCAGACTCCAGAACTGTGGGAATGAGTCTCTGTTTTTTAATCCACCCAGTCCATGTATGATGTTCCAGCAGTTGGCACAAGAAAAGACACTAGTGACACGTGGACCCCATTCACTGATGCTATGGTTTTTCCTGCTGCATTTGTCATGAAAAGTCCCTGATAATTTCAATCCATGAGGTAAAGGGTGGATTTCTCACATGTTCACTCCTACAGAGAGGAGGAACCTGTGGACAATCCTAGGACTCTGTGTGAACAAGACCCAGGGGACACACGGAGTGAGAACCTTTACAGGCAGTCAGGGGGCTGGGAGATTGTGGAACTTTAGTGTAAGGATGGTGATTTATCAACCTTTCCAGGGAAAGGGTATTTGCTGACCCTGTGGGACCTGAGTCTGAGCATCATCTTCCAGATGCTGATAGAATGATGGGTGTGAGGGTCATGAGAGCAGTTTGCTTGATGCTTTCCAGACTCCTTTCTTGTCTGAGTCTTTTGTGAGTTTAACTATGTAATTCCTTGGAGATGGTCTATTTTGTTAAATCTCATGTGAGTATCTGTACTTCTTGTATGTTGATGTCTGTGTAATTTGTGATTAGGGAGCTTTTCACTTACTATTTCATGGAATAAATCATCTGCCCCTTTTTCTCTCTGCCCTCCTAGGGTCTTCTATCTTAGAAATGTTATTGTTTCAAAATTTGCTGATTTTTGAAAATCTTCATCTTTGGTTGTTTAACTTTGTTTCAGCTTTTTCTCAGTCATTATTTTCCATAATTTTATCTTCCCTAATGCTGACTTAAACCTCCATTTCTTACATCGTCATTTTATGAGCTCCATTTTGGGTAGCATCTTGATTATATTATTTTTAATTTGGCCAGAATCAATTATAGCTCAATTATCTCAGCAGAAATGGAACCTCTATTGTCTTCTATCCTTTCTTCAAGTCCACCTTTTATTCTTTATATCATTGTTTTACAGTCCAGTTTAGATATCTTTCTGTTACCTGTATTGACTAAAACAGTGATCAAGAGGGTTTCCTCTACAAAAATTCTCAACAAGACACTAGCCAATAGGATCCAACAGTACATTAAGGAAATAAGTCAATCGGAGAAGGACAAACAGTGTATGTTCTCATTCATTTGGGGAATATAAATAATAGTGAAAGAGAATATAAAGGAAGGGAAAAGAAATGTTGGGAAATATCAGAAAGGGAGACAGAACATAAAGACTCCTAACCCTGGGAAACGAACTAGGGGTGGTGGAAGGGGAGGAGGGCAGGTGTTGGAGGGGAATGGGTGACGGGCACTGAGGTGGACACTTGACGGGATGAGCACTGGGTGTTTTTCTGTATGTTGGTAAATTGAACACCAATAAAAATTAATTTAAAAAAAAAAGAAAAAAGAAAATTATTCACCATGACCAAGTAGGATTTATCCCCGGGACACAAGGCTGGTTCAACACTCGTAAAACAATCAATGTGATTCATCATATCAGCAAGAGAAAAACCAAGAACCATATGATCCTCTCATTAGATGCAGAGAAAGCATTTGACAAAATACAGCATCCATTCCTGATCAAAACTCTTCAGAGTTTAGGGATAGAGGGAACATTCCTCAACATCTTAAAAGCCATCTATGAAAAGCCCACAGCAAATATCATTCTCAATGGGGAAGCACTGGGAGCCTTTCCCCTAAGATCAGGAACAAGACAGGGATGTCCACTCTCACCAATGCTATTCAACGTAGTACTGGAATTCCTCGCCTCAGCAATCAGACAACAAAAATACATTAAAGGCATTTAAATTGGCAAAGAAGAAGGCAAACTCTCCCTCTTCATTGTTGACATGATACTCTACATAGAAAACCCAAAAACCTCCACCCCAAGATTGCTAGAACTCATACAGCAATTTGGCAGCGTGGCAGGATACAAGATCAATGCCCAGAAGTCAGTGACATTTCTATACACTAACAATGAGACTGAAGAAAGAGAAATTAAGGAGTCAATCCCATTTACAATTGCACCCAAAAGCATAAGATAACTAGGAATAAACCTACCCAAAGAGGTAAAGGATCTATACCCTAAAAACTATAGAACACTTCTAAAAGAAACTGAGGAAGACACAAAGAGATGAAAAAATATTCCATGCTCATGGATTGGCAGAATTAATATTGTGAAAATGTCAATGTTACCCAGGGCAATTTACACGTTTAATACAATCCCTATCAAAATACCATGGACTTTCTTCAGAGAGTTAGAACAAATTATTATAAGATTTGTGTTGAATCAGGAAAGACCCCGAATAGTCAGGGGAATTAAAAAAAAAAAGCCATAGCTGGGGGTATCACAATGCCAGATTTCACGTTGTACTACAAAGCTGTCATCATCAAGACAGTGTGGTACTGGCACAAAACCAGACACATACATCAATGGAACAGAATAGAGAATCCAGAAGCTAGCCCTCAACTCTATGGTCAACTAATATTTGACAAAGGAGGAAAGACTATCCATTGGAAGAAAGACAGTCTTTTCAATAAATGGTGCTGGAAAAATTGGACATCCCCATGCAGAAGAATGAAACTTGCACCAGACACAAAGATAAACTCAAAATGGATGAAAGATCTAAATGTGAGCCAAGATTCCATCAAAATACTAGAGGAGAACACAGGCAACACCCTTTTTTAACTCGGCCACAGTAATTTCTTGCAAGATACATCCACGAAGACAAAAGAAACAAAAGCAAAAATGAACTATTGGGACTTCATCAAGAAGCTTTTGCACAGCAAAGGATGCACTCAACAGAACTAAAAGACAACCTACAGAATGGGAGAAGATATATGCAAATGACATATCAAATAAATGGTAGTTTCCAAGATCTATAAAGAACTTATTAAACTCAACACCAAACAAACAAACAATCCTATCATGCCATGGCCAGGTACCATAGAAACAAGAGAAACATTAATAAACATAATGATACCTAAGGTCAAACCAAAACAGTAATTTACTCACCCGGGCCACCTATGGTTTTAGGAAAGAACATAACAATTTGAGTTGGAAATGGAAGTGTCAGTGTCCCCCTCCCACGGAACAGGAGACGTGGAGATCAGACTACACAGGGGCTTCCATGGTTCCCAAAACCAGGATGAGCCTCCACCACCATCCAGATACCAATTATACATGGGAATAAAGAAAGTGATTGGACAGATTGACATGTGCTTATTATGGGCATGTCTGGAGCATCTTGGTTCTTCACCTTGATTTTTCCATCCTCTGTGTTCCTCATGGACAGGTACCTGCATGTACATTGAATATTTCATGAATTATAAATCTATCACAGAAGTCATTCTTCCCTTTTGCATATTCTATCTTTCTCTCTGGCTCCTATGCTTCTGTCTCTCAACCCCAAGATTTCAACACATGTATAGTAGAGTAGAGAGTCTCAAAACATTAAAACTAGCAAGTTCACATTGTTTGTTTTTCTATTCCCCAGAAAAATCTTGATATAATGCAGTTATTTATTGCTTTCATTGTGACTTATCATTTCTGTATTCATTGTTTCTTCTCTGTACATTCTTTGTTCTCCAATATTACCAGGTATTTACATAATTAACAATTATGGACTCCCCATTTACACTTTACACTGTAGGAAGAGGCTCAGCCAAAGGAAAGAGTAACATTCCTGATCCTCTGAACACCCACAGATTTCTACGGGCAGAGCTGATGGTTCCTCTGTGTCCTCATATGGGCCATGGTTCCTCAGTTGTGACCTTGGACCTCATGTTCCAGCTCAGCCTGGAAGCTAAGGAGGACCCAATCCTGCACCCAGCTCTTCACCTGAAACAGGACACAGCTTCTTAAGCACAGGTGTCTTGTGCTTAAGGAATGAGACCTGCCCTCTGGAGCCCCCTGTGTAGGTTCCAGCGGAGGTCCATTCCCTCTAAATCACAGGCATTTACTCATGAGGATATTTTATGACCCTCTTCACACAGGACCACCACATCAGGGACTCAGGAGGGATTAAAGCTTATGGGCTACAGGACGCCCATGTGTCTGAGGAGTAGAATGAAAGGTGTTCAGGGGCAAAAGTGACACCAGCTCTAAGATAGGGCCCTCCATATTCATACAGTCCACAGCCTCCTATGCCATGGACATTGGACATTCCCTCTTTTCATGGGGGTCTTGGCCAATACATCTCCCTACTTTTGGTTTGTTGGTTTAACCTGAATATCTATGAGGGTTCTGGCAGAAGCCTAGATACAGGAGACCCTGCTGTCTGGGGTGCAAGGAGCAGGTGTCAGGAGGAGTGTCCACCAGCAAGACGGAGCCCCATGAATGAACAGAACCAGAGCTGTCTGGTAATGAGTACTCATGTGGAATCTGGGTTCACTCTCAAAAAGCTGAACCCACTCACCTGCCCCTCTGATGCCCAACCCACCAGGTGACCTAGAGCATTACATGAGTAAGCTGACATGACGCTGATATTTCTGCTCCTCCAATTCTCAGGGTCAACTTTTCCATAATCATGGGGTCACCAGGCACTCATCTGTAGCCCAGAGATGGTGAATGGATGGTAGCTCCTGTGCTTCCTCTTCTCAGGCTGTAGTTCATGCTGGTGGTGTCCACACTAAACCACAGCAGTCAGCACAGCCCAGAGTCCCTGCACTGACCAGGTCTCCTGTATGGTGGGCATGAACCCAGGGCCCATCCCTGGTCAGAGGTGACACATACTTGAATGTATCCTGATGTGTGATGTGTGCAGCCCTATTGAGGATGACCATGAGACAAATTGGACAATAATACACTGGGGCAGTGACCAGAATCCTCCCAGAGCACAGCAGCACTGGTGATCCTGTAGAAGACCCACGAGGACTGCCTACACACAACATCAAGATCCATTGAGGAGGTTTTTTTTTATTGAGGAGGTATTTTATCCAAAAGAGAAGTAGATGTGTCTCCTCCACTACAGTCTTTATGTGCAGCTCTTCTATTCTTGAAACATGACCCATGTGTGAGCCCATCTGCACAGGTGAGACAGATACTGATCTCCAGGAGGGATAACCTCAGTTCAGAGACACTTCCATGTCACTCAGGTAGGAGACACTTATCCAACATGCAGCATTCCAGGAACCCTATTCCTGCATCAACTGCTGTCTTTGCTTCTAGGGAGGCTGCCCTTTCCAGGGGCCTCCATGACCTCAATTTGGGTTCTTGTCTGTGTCTTCTGGGAAAGGGGACATCCAGGGTCTGCAGGTTTACTGAGATATTCCACCATGGGTATAGGGGAGAGTGCTGGAAGCAATGACAGAGTGTGTCAACCTGGGAATGATACTCTGAAGGGCAGGCCTGGACCCTCCTGTCCATAGACCTGCAGGTCGCCAGATGCTGGGAGAACAAACAAAACCAACATGCACAAAATTCCCTATCTCTGCTTGAATCATATTTTCTTCAGAGTTGTTTTGAAACAAGTCACACCCAGCCCAGAATCAATGTGGAGACTGCCCATGAGATAGGTGCTGGGAAGAAGGGAACATTGGGATCCTTACTGCAAATATCAGCTACAGTGTGTGTGTGTGCGTGTGTGTGTGTGTGTGTGTAATTGGACAGTGGAGGTGCAGTGGTATGTGAACTGCCTCTCTGCATGAGCAGATATAGTCAGATAGGACCTTCAACACCAGGAACCTAAGTGAGATAAGAGGCTTCCCAGAGAACTCTGACTTTCTGGCCTCCAGTGAGTATGGAATGTGTCAGTGCATCTGGGGGTCCAGGCAAGTGGCTCCATTAGGGTTCAGTGTTCAGACGCCCCCTTGCATGGGGTCTCCCTGCTGACTTCACAGCTTGGAAAGCCAGGTCACTATTGCAGGAGATGTTATCAGAACACATGGTGTCATTGGAAGAGCTATCTGAAGGCACATCACACCCATTGTAGGGGTAGAAAGATTTCCTTCTAGAGTCTTAGGCTGCTTGAATAATTACATTGACATAAGACAACAGGATAAAAAGAATATCAATTTTGCATATATAGGAGATTGTGAAACATAAAGACACAGAGATGTCAGTAAAGTACATAGGATTTACATCTTTATAAAGGGTGGGGATTGGGAGGCATGACAACACAAAGGAATGTATGCTTGTGGAAATAAATTATTGAATAAATAAGGTTTGTTTGTACAGTTTATTGGGCTTAAAATCCTATTTCTAGTACTAAGGAAATCACGCCCCTGGAACAGTGAGGATGGTTTTCCATCAGAAGACTTGTCTTCAGCTCAGGGAGTCAGGGAGGGTCAGGGTATCTCTGCATTGACTGTTTTTTTAGTACATTTAATTACATGGACACACGTTGGGTGGCATATTCAGCACCCCTTCACCATGTAATACAGGAATTGAGACCCTTCAGTAAATACCCTGTGAGCCCAGACAGCATCCTACCTGCAGGGCCCAGGTCAGGCCTGCAGGGGACGCTCAGGACCACCACGCAAAGGACTGATGCCAGAGGAACAGCTACACAGGGTTCTGGAGAAGGCTTTCCTCTCAGAAGTTGGAGTCACCTTGTTCAGGAAACAATCTATATTTTAATTGAAGTTTGATTTGCCAACATATAGTATAACACCCAGGGCTCATCCCATCAAGTGCCCTCCTCAGTGCCCATCATCCAGTTCAGAAATCCATCTAAAATGCAAGTAGGACAGGGAGAGCTACAGGTTGTGTAAGTCTCCTGTTCTGTCAGGAGAATTTGCTAAACTTTAGATAGTAAGGAACACATTTGCAGAGCATGCAATTCCGCAGCTTTTACTTATCTGAGGTGGGAAGAGATAGAGGTGGGAATGCACTGATTACCTCACTGAATGCAGCATATTGGAGGCACACTGATCCAAGAATAAGACATTAAGATCTCAGAGCCAACATCATGTTCAGAGAGTCTCTGTCATTCAGAGGTGCCTTCACAATGAGGAGGATTTCCTGTGGCTTCTAGACCATCGGTGGGAGATGTTGTGCTTGCACGCAGTTCAGGGAACTGGAAGGGGACCTACATCGTCAAACAAGGATTAGGACTTGGGTATCAGGTTCCTACATAGCACAGTCCTGTGATGGAGATCTGCTCCTTCTCTAGATGAGGCTTGTATTGAGTATGAAATACACCATCTCATGAATTTTCAAATCATCCAAGATGCAATAGGCTAAGTATGGGAATATCTGTGCCCTGAGCATCACCCAAGACCTGCACATGCTCCCTCCAGTAACCCCTTATAGTGCAACCCTCACCATGGACTGCAGCTGGAGAAACCTCTTCCTGCTGGCACTGGCTACTGCTAAAGGACACTCTAGTTTCTAGCCTGAGGACAGTATCAGGCCAGTCAAGGATGGCTTTATCCCTTCCTGTTCCTCTCCACAAGTGGGCACACCAAGGTCCAGGTGGTGCAGTCTGGGACTGAGTTGAGGAAGCCAGGGGCATCTGTGAAGGTCTCTTGCAAGATGTCTGGATACACCGTCATTAACTAATGTATGCACTGGGTATGACAGGCTTCAGGACTAGAACTTGATTGGATGGGACGAATTGATCCCAAAGATGGTGCCACGAGGTATGCGCAGAAGATCCAGGGAAGAGTCACCCTAAGGGCATGGCCTCCACAAGCACAGTCTGCACAGTCTGCAGTCTGAGGACACAGCCGTGTACTACTGTGCGAGACTCAGTGTGAGAACCCACATCCTGGGAGAGTCAGAATCCCTGGTGAGAGGACAGTTTGGTGGCGGGCTCAGGAAGTGACAGCAACAAGGGTTCTCCTCCTACGACTTCCTCATAACAATAAGTCAGGGGTTTTGGACAAAGTTAATATACTCATGTGCACATCATTCTCTCCAGCAGGGTTTAAAGCTACAGTTACACTGAAAGAATAATCCTGGTTAAACACTTTGCATCAAATTAATTTTATTACTTGTTGTAGTGGGGATATTTGCAAACTATGTGGACAGAAAAGGGGGAATTCCTTGAGGTCTCATCTGTAAAGTATTGGAAGGTGTTGTGCTTCAGAATCTGAGACTTGATTTCTCTGCAAAAGGGTCAGAAATTTTCCCACTTTATTTTGAAATGTGACAATATGCTTGGAGAAAAGAAAGAAAGTGAACACCATGGATGAATTTTTCCATCCCACTCTCTGAGCAGCACACACATCACATTCTAGTAGGACATTCATGAACTTATGGTCACAAGCCCTGGGCTGACAGGTGTGCCAGGTTCAAGCTCAGTCTACGTCAGCACATCATCCTTGCAATACCCCCCTTCAGTGCTGAGTTTCTGCAGAGGCTTCTCCCCACCCAGCCCACCCCAATGGTGTCTCTGTCCCTAGGGTATTTCTGGGAGTCAACACAAACACGGGCATCATTGGATGACCTGGGATAATGTGACCTGAAAACCCAAACCAAAGTCTTTCCTTGGCCACAGTTTCCGGGTATCACACACAAGGCTCAGGTCTGCACACGTTAATTCCCTTACCATCTGGAGGGCTACATAAAGTCAATTAATATGCAAAGCAACAGCATAACAGGTTATAAAACCAATGCACAGAAGTCAGGTACATTTCTATACACTGACAGTGATACAGAAGAAAGAGAAACCCAGGAATAAATCCCATTTACAATGGTAAAAACAACAATAATTAAGCGTGATCCAAACTAAAGAAGTAAACAATCTGTACTCTGAGAACTGTAGAAAGCATAGGAAAGAAATTGAAGAAGACACAAAGAACTAAAAAAAAATTCCATGTCAAAGGATTAGAAGGAAATATATTGTTTGAATATTTATGCTACCCAAGGAAATTGATGTATTTTTAAAAGATTTTATTTATTTATTCATGAGAGACACACAGAGAGACAGAGACATAGGCAGAGAGAGGAGCATGCTCCATGCAGGGAGCCTGATGTGGGGCTCTATCCTGGGACTCCAGGATCATGCCCTGAGCCAAAGGTGAACACTCAACCACTGAGCCACCCAGTCGTCCTGGAATTTGACATATTAAAAGAAACTACTATAAAAATATCATCAACATTCTTCACAGAGCTGGAATAAACAATCCTACTGCTTAAATTTAAGCAGAAAATACATCAAATACCCAAATAAATGTTGAAAAAGAGAAGCAAATGTGGAGGCATCACAATCCCCGACTTCAAGAGAGGTTACAACACTGTGATCATCAAGACTGTATGGATCTGGTACAAAATAGACACATAGATGAATGGAACAGAGTAGAGAACCCAGAAACCACTCCATTCCCTTCACGGTGGCTATCTGAGGGTCACTAACTCCATACCTGAGATTGTGATGATCTCTGTGCTGCATCAGAGGAACATTGTTCATTTTCTATAAAGCATGACTCTGCTCCCTAAGTTAACAGGCCCCCATGTCAGATACTTGTCTCAGGGGAAAGGAGGCAGCCTCCCAGTATAGGAATTGTACGTACAGGAACCCTCTTGTACTGTTGGTGGGAATGTGAACTGGTGCAGCCACTCTGGAAAACTGTGTGGAGGGATCCCTGGGTGGCGCAGCGGTTTGGCGCCTGCCTTTGGCCCAGGGCGCGATCCTGGAAACCCGGGATCGAGTCCCACGTCGGGCTCCCGGTGCATGGAGCCTGCTTCTCCCTCTGCCTGTGTCTCTGCCTCTCTCTCTCTCTGTGTGACTATCATAAATAAATAAAAATTTAAAAAAAATAAAAAAAATAAAATAAAATAAAAAAAAAAGAAAACTGTGTGGAGGTTCCTCAAAGAGTTAAAAATAGATCTGCCCTACGACCCAGCAATTGCACTGCTGGGGACTTACCCCAACAATACGGATGCAATGAAACACCGGGACACCTGCACCCCGATGTTTCAAGCAGCAATGTCCACAATAGCCAAACTGTTGAAGGAGCCTCGGTGTCCATCTAAAGATGAATGGATAAAGAAGATGTGGTTTATGTATACAATGGAATATTAATCAGCCATTATAAATGACAAATACCCACCATTTGTTTCAACGTGGTTGGAACTGGAGGGTATTATGCTGAGTGAAATAAGTCAGTTGGAGAAGGACAAACATTATATCTTCTCATTCATTTGGGGATATAAATAATAGTGAAAGGGAATAGAGGGGAAGGGAGAAGAAATGGATAGGAAATATCAGAAAGGGAGACAGACCATGGAAGACTCCTAACTCTGGGAAATGAACTAGGGGTGGTGGAAGGGGGTGGGGGTGACTGGGTGGTGGGCACTGAGGGGGGCACTTGACAGGATGAGCACTGGGAGTTATTCTGTATGTTGGCAAATTGAACACCAGTAAAAATAAATTTATTATTTAAAAAAATAAAAATAAAAAACCCCAGTCCTTGTACAATGTTACAGCAGCCAGAACAGGGTACAACCCTAGTGACACGTGAAACCAAGTAATGATGCTCTGGCATTTCCACAAGTTGTGTCTCTGATGACACTGTGGGATTTGCATGGTACCATGTCCTTACCAATTTGTGTTATACTAACTGCTGTGAGGTGTGCACCTCACCACTGGGAATTACCTTGGTCCCCCATGACAGCAACCAAATACCCATCTGCGTCGGTTACTCTCCCTCCATCGATGAGGGAGGTTTCCAATGATGAGCTTATTACTGGAAACCCTCAAACACCTACAGTAATTGTTTACCCTTTATCTATATGTTTATATGCAATCATTCTTCTAGAGGGTTTCTACGCCATCCTGGTGGCATATCCTGGTGTTGACAGTGTCTCTCAGCTCTGCTATTCTATTGCATAGTTTACATGTGAACTCACTGGTATTGAAGCTGTTTCAGGAAGTTAAGTCCACTCAGAAATGTGATTCCCCCTGATGGCAGGAAATAAATATCCAGTGAGAACAACTCATTCCATTTAGCAGAAGGGGAGAACCATCCTCAGAACCAGAAGAGGAAACATAGGGCCCAGAAGTCTGTGCAAACCCTTTTCAGTTCCTAGTCATTCGCATAACCAAAACCAAATCCTGGCTTTAAATATCCACAAACCAAATGTATTGTCCAACAGGTGGAAGGGCTGTATACAGTGGTCATTGTCTGGGTGTTGTATTTTACATAGCTCATGCACGTGGAAAATGAAATGCCTCTCCCCTTAGAAATATCTTATGTCTTAACTGTACCGATGAGACAAAGAAACTGGAAGAATACAAGAGAAATCTTTCTGCCACAACAAGGTGAAGACCTATGCAGGGAAACTAGGCAATTAAAAAATATTAATCAGAAGAGAGGAAGAAAAATTATTTGTTTGCCTATGACATTATATGTTACAGGGGCAATTTCTACAAACTCAATAAACTAGGAATTAAATAATGATTTCAGGGAACATTTAAGATATAAAATACCTATCTATTGACAAAAATATCACTTAAACTAGCATCAAAAATAAATATTTAGGATTAAATTTCAATAGTAGATAAGATATCATACTAAAAATGACCTATTTTGATGAATGGATTTTTTTAAAAAATAGAAATGCAAAGATAACACCACTCAAAGATGAGAAATTCATATTTTCACAGTGACATCTGCACAATGTGATCTGCAAAGGTAATGCAATCTTGCTATTAACTCGTTAGAATCAAATTTTAGTCAAGCGCTGAAGATATAGTCAGAGGACATGCAAATAGGGCCCTCCCTCCACTGATTAAACCAGCCCAGCCCCGACCCTGCAGCTGGGAGTGCAACCCCAGCCCCAGGATCCCCAGGTAGCCCCATTCAGGGATCAGGACAGAGCACAGACAACTCACCATGGCATCTGTGCTCAGCTGGGTTTTTCTTGTCACTATTGTAAAAGGTAATTCAAGGAGAACAAGGGACCTTGAGTATGTGAGTGCAGGTGAGTGACAGAAACAGGGGACGTGGGACAGTTTCCTGACCAGGATGTCTTGTGTCTGCAGGTGTCCAGGGTGAGGTGCAGCTGGTGGAGTCTGGGGGAGACCTGGTGAAGCCTGGGGGGTCCCTGAGACTCTCCTGTGTGGCCTCTGGATTCACCTTCAGTAACTACGAAATGTACTGGGTCCGCCAGGCTCCAGGGAAAGGGCTGGAGTGGGTCGCAAGGATTTATGAGAGTGGAAGTACCACATACTACGCAGAAGCTGTGAAAGGCCGATTCACCATCTCCAGAGACAACGCCAAGAACATGGTGTATCTGCAGATGAACAGCCTGAGAGCTGAGGACACGGCCGTGTATTACTGTGCGAGTGACACAGTGAGAGGACCTCAGTGTGAGCCCAGACACAAACCTCCCTGTAGTAGGGGATCAGATCCACCAGGGGGTGCACACTCCTCACCACTTCTGTCCTGAAGGCTCAGGAACAGGTGCAGATGGAGGTTCTGGGCAGGTTTCTGGGGCTTCCTCCTCATGGAGGCTGTCAGGATCTGGGGCTTCCTCCTCATGGAGCAGGTTCTCTAGGGAGTCTCTCTAGACACATGATTAAGTGCCTTCTTAGAAACTTTCTAGTTTATAACATGTGTTTTTATCTAAACTATTGTTTACATGCACTAAAGACAATTTGCTTACACTTTTTCTCTACTGCCACTACACATCATTTAATGACACATATCTCAGTGCATCTCATCTTCTCCTTAAGGAGTTCCACCTTTCTACACTGTTCATTAGAGAACCCCCTGCTCAGCGTGCAAGGTTGGTAGAAGCAGCATGAACCAAATGGACAAGAAGCTATAGAGTGATCTGGAGTAGAAAGCAAGACAGAACTTCTGGAGGCATCACTGTAATGAACCAACCTACCAGCATTCATGCTAGTGATAATGTGGAAAAACAGTGGAAACTGCCCAAGGTCGTTGTTAGGATGTGGAATCTGGAGATCACACGCACATGAACACACACACATGTACACACAGAGACACACACATGCACACACACACACAAGAGTATAAATCATCATCACATTTACCATGTCTGTTGAGAGCAGGGCAGGCCTCATAGCAAGTCATAAATGCTTGGATGGAACAAGGAAGGACACTGACTCAGGGAGTGTGTTATAGGTCAGTGATGGGAGATGGGGTCCTGCTCCAGGAGGAGCTTGTGTGGAGTCAGTGACCTCCTGCATCAAAGGAGGGAGAACCTATGGGTTCTGGTTCCGTGACCCTTGTTTGTGGAGCGAGACAATAGGGAGGAATGGATGTCAAGGTTCCAGCAGGTACATTCAAAATATGGTGTAAGGAATCATTCCACTAAACATGTATGAAAACTGGTAGAACATTAGAGAGAAGTGGTTGTTCTAAGTATGAAAATGTCTGAATTAGGGGAAAGTGAGGTGAATGTTTCTTCAAAGCCTCACACAATATAAAGTGATTATACAAATGGATCAAGGATAACCCAGTGTCTCAGGTGGAAGCTGTCTTCTCCCCCAAGGTCACCAGCTGGTTCTGAAGGTCACATGTGTGCTATGTGCACAGAGAGACCAGAAGCTTATACTGGATCCATGAGGCTCCTCAGGGTGAGGAGCTGGATTGGAGGACCTTCCACCTCCAGGGAATAACTCATGGATCCTTCAGGTGCTGACGTCAACTCACTGTGCTCCAACCATCCCCAAGTTGGAACCTAATGCCCATGTGATGGGAGGAGGAGGAGAGGCCTTAGGGGAAGACTTGAGTAAGGAGGTGCAGCCTCAGGACGGGATCATTGGGAGTTCTTGTGCTTCTTGGAGTTGACGTCTTTCTTCTTCCTGAGATTAGGGAACTTTTCAGCTCTTAATCAAATAACTTTTATTTTCCTGCCTCTTCATCTAATGAGACTCCTATCATATGAATATTACTATGACATCGGAATTAATTGAGTTCCCTATGGCTCCCTTTGTTGTCTTTACCTTTGTTTCCTCTTCTTTTCAGTCATTATTTTCAATAATTTATCTTGTCTAAACTGGCTCTCTCTTCTGCTTCATCAACCGCATTTTTATAGCCTTCACTGGGGATTAAATATTGGTTATAGCATTTTTAATGTTGTCTGACTTGATTTTACTTTGTTCATCTAGAAGAATTGGAACTTCTGGCGATCCCTGGGTGGCTCAGTGGTTTAGCGCCTGCCTTTGGCCTGGGGTGTGGTCCTAGAGTCCTAGGATTGAGTCCCGCTTCGGGCTTCCTGCGTGGAGCCTGCTTCTCCCTCTGCCTGTGTCTCTGTTTCTCTCTCTTTCTCTCTCTACCTTTCATGAATAAAAAATAAAATCTTAAAAAAAGACCTAGCCTAACTTTAAATTTAAAGATAGCATTATATGTTCTCATCCATTTGGGAAATATAAATAATAGTGAAAGGGAATATAAGGGAAGGGAGAAGAAATGTGTGGGAAATATCAGAAAGGGAGACAGAACATAAAGACTCCCAACTCTGGGAAACGAAGTAGGGGTGGTGGAAGGGGAGGAGGATGGGGGGTGGGGGTGGACGGGTGATGGGCACTGAGGGGGAGCACTGGGTGTTATTCTGTATGTTGGCAAATTGAACACCAATAAAAAATAAATTTATTATAAAATTTTTTTTTAAAATTTAAAGATAGCAAAAATTAGAAGAATTGGAACTTATATTGTCTTCTCTCCTTTTTTCCAAGCCCACCTAGTATTCTTTAAATAAGTGTTTCAATTCCACTTTAGGTATGCTCAGATAGCTCAGCGCATCTGCCTTTGACACAGTGTGTGATCCCGGAGTCCTGGGGTTGAGTCTCGCTTCGGGTTCCCTGCATGGAGCCTGCTTCTCCCTCTGCCTGTGTCTCTGCTTCTCTATCTCTGAGTCACTCAGGAATAAATAAATAAAATCTTTAACAAAAAAATAAATTCCACTTTGGAGTATTTAATTGAATCTCTAAGCATTAAATTCCTGGACTATGAGATTGACATGCTCTTCATTTTTATGTGGTAAATTTTTCTATCATTTCATTTTTCCTTTTTATTTTATTTCTCACAAAGTGAGTTAATTTGGGGAATAACAGAGGAATCACAATTAGAGACATCAGAAACAATGAATACCTACTATTTGCTTTGACATGAATGGAACTGGAGGGTATTATGCTGAGTGAAGCAAGTCAATTGGAGAAGGACTATAATCATATGGTTTCACTCAAATGGGGAATATAAGAAATAGTGAAAGGGATTATAGGGAAAAAAAGAAAAAATATGTGGGAAAAATCATAGAGGAAGACAAAACACGAGAGACTTAACTCTGGGAATTGAACAAAGGTAATGGAAAGGCAGGTGGGTGGGTGGTTGGGTTGACTGGTTGACGGGCACTGAAGTGGGCACTTGACAGGATGAGCACTGAGTGTTATACTGTATGTTGGCAAATTGAACTACAATAAAAATATAGAAAAAAAGTTCCCACTTCTCCTGGGCTGGGCTTTCCTGTCCCAGAAGCTTTTGCCACTGGGCTTTAGCCAGGGAGGCTCCTTGCAGTGCCCCTCCCCCACTTGATACTTTTTTATTTCATTTTTTTAGCCTTCCTACCTTACTAGAAGCTAAAATCCTTCCCTCTATGTCATTCCAGCTGTTCTCTCTTTAAATCTCAGGTCAAATTTGTAGGTGTTCAGAATGGTTTGAAAGTTATCTAGGTAAGTTGGTGGGGCCAGGAGAGTTGAGGACCCCTACTCCTCTGCCATCTTGCCCCACTTCCCCATCTTGGCAGTTTCTTTAAGCCTCCAAATTCTTCTCAGTGTTAGAAAATAGTTATGTTAAGTAGAAACAATGACTTTTTATCATCTGGAGGGAAAGACCTCAGAGGCTTGAGGACACCTGATAGATGTCAGGGACTTGATTCAAGATTACAGCTCACCTCTGACTACAGTAAATATAGCTGGAGATCTGTAGCCAAGGAGCAGAAGGAGGGATGAAAGATGGGGATAAGTAGGAGACATCCTTCACCAGGAGGATCTGTGTGATCATGTGGAAGAGACTCTGATTGCATGCTGGAAAAACACGAAAGGGTGAGATGTCTACTCTGTCTCTGCAGGGGTGTTTGGAGCCAACAAGTTCTACTGGGGTCACCAGGGGACATGCACAACCACCAGGATATCTCAGGAACCAGGAAGCTCAAGATCCAGAAACAGAAGACGGTTGAGAGCTCGTCTCCTCTCCAGGGATTTCTGTGCCATGCTCTGCAAACATCTTCCAGACAGGGACAAGGTTAAAATTTGTAAAATCTGTGGAAACACAGAAAAGTCCCCCACTTTTTGAAGACTCCATCTTAGTGCCAGTAACCAAACTTGCAAAGGTCAAGCCACCAGGATCAATATAACTGATATTGTTATGGCAATAAATGTGAGTGTCGAGGGCAGCCCGGGTGGCTCAGCGGTTTACTGCCACCTTCAGCCCAGGGTGGGATCCTGGAGACCCGGGATCATGTTCGAGTCCCATGTCAGGCTCCCTGCATAGAGCCTGCTTCACCCTCTGCCTGTGTCTCTGCCTCTCTCTCTCTCTCTCTCTCTCTCTCTCCCTCATGAATAAATAAACAAAATCTTTTTTAAAATGTGAGAGTCGAAGTACAATGACCTTCATAACATAGATGAAGAAATGTCCTTAAAAAATAGAATCCTTTCTGTGGTCATATCTTCTGCCATTAATTGTTTTAGTAATTGTTCCACTCTGTTATCTTTATGTAGAATTTCTATTCTTATGTACAGAGAGAGATCAGGTGTAAAGCCCTTAGCTTTTTCTATCAGCTCTCTGAGTCTCTGTCAAGGCTTCTACTTGTCTCACTGTTTCTGTGAAAGAACAATCTGGTCTACACACATCACTCAGTTGGGGCTTCTGGAAATTCAAGAAACCTTCAAATCTTATGTCCAATTCTGTCTTGGAAGTGGCTCAGGGAGCATACAGGTGCTATGGTGGGGACCACAGGCCCAAACACTGGGGCTCACTCCAAACTGCTGTGTCCATTTAGATCCTCACACAACCTCTCTGTGCTGCAGTGAATACTTACATACCTGTAAATGGTGCTAATTTTTTATGTATATAAATTATGTTGTGTCCATATGTGGAAATATGGAAGATGATCAATGCTAAGTATTCAGACAGCAAATCAGGTATTGAGAAAAAACAATTTACTGGCAGATATCCTGTCTTCAAAACTCTTCCAGGATCCTACATAAGATCTGAGTGCCTCTTGAGGTTGCTTCCTCAAAAATTTCCTGTATACTCAGAATACATGCAAATAGGGCCCTCCCTCCGCTGATTAAATCTGCCCAGCCCTGACCTTGCAGCTGGGAGAGAAACTCCAGCCTCAGGATCCCCAGGTGACCCCATTCAGGGATCAGGACAGAGCACAGACAACTCACCATGGAGTCTGTGCTTGGCTGGGTTTTCCTTGTTGGTATTTTAAAAGGTAATTCATGGAGAACCAGAGACCTTGAGTATGTGAGTGGAGGTGAGTAAGAGAAACAGATGATGGGGGACAGTTTTCTGACCAGGATGTCTTGTGTCTGCAGGTGTCCAGGTTGAGGAGCAACTGGTGGAGTTTGGCGGACACATGGTGAATCCTGGGGGGTCCCTGGGTCTCTCCTGTCAGGCCTCTGGATTCACCTTCAGTAGCTATGGCATGAACTGGGTCCGCCAGGCTCAAAAGAAGGGGCTGCAGTGGGTTGGACATATTAGCTATGATGGAAGTAGCACATACTACGCAGACACTGTGAGGGACAGATTCACCATCTCCAGAGACAACACCAAGAACATGCTGTATCTGCAGATGAACAGCCTGAGAGCCGAGGACACGGCCGTGTATTACTGCATGAGGAACACAGTGAGTTGACATCAGTGTGAGCCCAGACACAAACCTTCCTGTAGAAGGGGATCACGACCACCAGGGGGTGTGCACTCCTCACCACTTCTGAGTCCAAGGATCAGGAGCAGGTGCAGATGTAGGTTCTGGGCAGGTTTCCTGTCAGGCTCTGAGCTTGCTTTCCATGGAGCAGTTTCCTCTAGGAAACCTCTCTTGGCACAGAATTCTGTGCTTATGAATTTAGTCACTAATTTTGTAACTTTTTTTGTTAAAAATCCTTATATACATAAAAGATAAATTTGATTAGATTTGCTAACTGTCCCAAAAATATCAGTAATTAGAAATCTCTGTGTACATCAAATTATCCTTATAAGCCTCACAGCTATGTGTATGACAGAACCACCAAGATCCTTATACAGGTTGGTAGAAGCAGCATAAACTGCCTGCTGGACTTGAAGGAACAGAGTCATCAACAGTCTAAAGCAAGAAAGTAAAAATCCCCGGAGGGCTCACTGTCTTGAACCATCCTCCCAGGATCAATGTTACTGACCACCTGGGAAAGCAGAGGAACCCCCACCTGCACATGGTGTGAACGTGGATTCTGAAGATAACACAAATGCACACACACAGACAGACACACATACACACATGGGAGAGTATTAAACCTTTATCACCCTCACCATCATCAGTTGAGAGTAGGACAGGCCTCTCAGCAAGCCATAGATGCTTGGATGGAGGCAGGCAAGGACACAGGATCAGGGTGTGTGTTGTGAGTCAGTGGTGGGAATGGGGTCCCTCTCCATGAGGGTCTGGTGTGGAGGTAGTGTCTCCCATGCAACAAAGGAGGATGAACCTTTGGGTTCTTGTTTTATTTCCCATGGTTGTAGAACAGGAAATGAGGGATGCATGGATGTCAAAAATTTAGCATGTAGATTCAAAAATATGGTGTAAGGAATAATTCGACTAAACAAGTATGAAAAGTGGAAGAATAAAAAAAGAAATATCCATTCTAAGTAGAAAAAGGTCTGAATCATGGATAATGAGAATGATCCATGGAAGCAGCAGAAAATTTAAAATGATAGTAGAAATAAAGCAAGGTTTTACCAAGAGTCTCAGGCGGAAACAGTCCTCTACCCAAGGTCACCAGCTGGCTCTGAAGGTCGTGTGTGCACTGCGTATATTCAGATAACAAAAGATTCTAATGGATCCATGGGGATCCTCAGGGTGAGGAGCTGGATTGGAGGACCTTCCACCTGCAGGGAATAACTCATTGATCCTTCGGGTGCTGATATCAGCTCACTGAATAACTTCTGCTTCTGTTTACTCTCTTATCATCTACTGGGACTCCATTAATACAAATGTTGTTATGATTTCATAAGTCACTGAGTTCCCTATGTCTACTTTTGTTGTCTTTACCTTTGTTTTCAGTTGGTATTTTCTATAATTTCATCCTATCTATACTACATCATTGCTCTGCTTCATCCTACTTCCATTGTATGGCATCCATGTGGGATAGTGTCTTGGTTATAGAAATTTTAACTTGGCCTTATTTGAGTTTATTCATTTATCTCTGCATTAAGCAAATATCTATCTATTGTCTTCTATTCAATTTCCAAGTTCTGCTAGTATTATTCAATCATTGCTTTAAATCCTGTTTATATACATATCTTACAGATATGTAAATCTAAAATCCTGGTTTGAGACATTTTCATCCTGTATAATCTGCTGGGATTGATTTATTTCATCATTTACCTTTTTATGATAAATTTTTTAAAAAGGAAGATCCTTGGTTCACTTTAGTCTTCCACTTGAAAGAATGTGGACTACAAAATAAATTTAAAAATAAAATAAAAATAAAAAACTAAAAGTATTTATAAAAATTAGGGAGGAAAATTAAGAACAAATTAATAATGATAAATAAAGAAGGATGTGTTGGAATATAAATATAAAACAGGAATAAATAATGAAGAATGAAAGTAGAAAGGATGCTAAGAACTAACTCCCCTATAACTGACACCTCACAACACTCTCTGATGACCAGACTTGCTGACCTGGAACTGCTGGTGCTGATCCCCTGGGGAGGGGCTGCCATGCTCACTCTCAGAAGTCCTGCCCTAGTGGACATCCTCTTCTACCGGGTAGGGGGCAGGGCTCAGAGTGAGCAGCTCTGGGCTCCAATGGATGGCCCTCTTCTGCTCCCTGATGCACTGAAGGGGGGGTTGAAAATGGTCCCCTCTCTCTAGCCTGGGGTAGAATATCTGTAACCCCCACTCTTCAGAGAGCCCTCACATGAGAGCCATCAACCCTTCTGTCTTCAATTTCCATCTGAACCCCATATTCACCCTGCCTGTGTCTGAGCTGGTTTATCTCAGGCACATGAATGAGTCTCCATATATCAACATGAGGGACTCCTGTCGTGTGAACCTGGGCTGGTCCTCTGAGGGAGGGTCTCACAGTCTTTAAATTCTGCTGGGATAGAGGTAACAGGATCACACCTCCATTCCATTTCTGATGAAACAGAGAACAGTGAGACAGGCAAGGTGGCAGCACAGTAGGGGTCATCACTTCATTTCACCCCATTAATTTAGCTAGATAACTGTCAAACCACCTGGAACACCTATGAATTCAACCACAGATGTCAGAAATAAATGGATGGATCTCTACAAATAAAATGTGACTGCTTTTCCACTGTAGGAATATGCAGAGAGAAATGGAGGGGATATGTGGAGAGACAAATGGTGACACAAAAGCCTTCGTTAGCACATTACAGGAAAGTCATACAGTCTGGACCTCAAAACCTGGATCTTTAGAAATATGCTTCTGTGAGTTCAGTCCCTCCCTGAAAGCTGTTCTTGAGTGAAGCAGGCAATATCACAGATGGGACAGTGGGGTTGAATCTTTCTGGAGGCACAGAAAGATCAGGCCGTCTGAACCACAAGAGCTTCCACGCATTGGAACAGGGAAATGAGCTTATGTAACAAGCCCAGGAGGAGGTTCAGCTTGTTTGAACTAAACAGTGAACCAAGGCCTGATTGGGTGACAGCTCTCCATGATAGATCCCTGCAGAGGTCGGGAATGCAACAACCCTCCACCTTCCTCTGGGAGGGGCAGAGAAGTGGTACACTAGACTGGATGAGTACTCTCCATGCCAGGGCCCTACAACAGAGGGAAAAGAGGCCACCCTATGCTTCCTCCAGGATGTGGGGAGCAGGTGCATGAATGACTAGGTGAAAGCTCTCCTTGCCAGGGCCCTACATTGTGCACAAATGAACCTCATTCCATATGAACCCAGGAGGACCTGAGTGGGCAGGCCCCATAGGAGTCTGTAGAGTTTGGCACACACTGTGATGCCTTATCTGCAGGGCTGGAGATTGCAGCACAGCCATTTTTATTTTCTTCCTCTAAGGAGGCAAGGAAATCCTTCAAGGAACAAAAGCTTCACACAGCAAATGCCTGACACTGAACCACGCCCCCTGACGTTGGGTGGGGCAATTCCACCCAAGCACAGACACCTGAGAGCCTGTGTAGCATGCCCTTCCCACAGGAGACAAGCTGGAAGAATACTTTGTATTTTGCTTAGGTTGTTGTAGATATTTTTCAATCTGCTCACTCATATAGCCATTAAGCACTGGACAAAATGATTAGAAAGAGGAATCCACAACATATGCAAGAACCAGAGAAAGTCTTCTCTATCACAGATCTAATATATACAGTTATAAATAAAATATGAGATGAAGTACACAATTATAATTATGAATTACTATTTGTGCTTGAAAAAAACATAAAATACATGAGAGTTTCTTAGTGTAGGAATCAAATTTCATCAGGCTGAAATTCAATGTGCTGTAAGATGCAGTCTAAACTGAATGCTGTAACAGCCAATGTAAATGAGGAAGAATAGACAGCAAATGACATATAAGAGAAGGTGATGGAAAGGAAGGAAAGGGGATCCCTGGGTGGCGCAGTGGTTTGGCGCCTGCCTTTGGCCCAGGGCGCGATCCTGGAGACTCAGGATCGAATCCCACGTCGGGCTCCTGGTGCATGGAGCCTGCTTCTCCCTCTGCCTGTATCTCTGCCTCTCTCTCTCTCTGTGACTATCATAAATAAATAAAAAAAAAAGAAAGGAAGGAAGGTGAGATAAAGACATTAAAACAAGTGAGAGCCACAAACAGATACTCGGAGACATAACCAATAGTTTGAAAAAATACCATCTGATATATTGGGTATTCTGAGCAAACCAAGAGAGACAGAGGACCAGAAGGAATGTTTGAACAAATCACAACTGAGAATGTCCATAATCTGTGGAAGGAAACAGGTGGTCATATGTGAAAAATACAAAGGAGCCCTCCAAAAATCAATAAAATAGGTCAACACAACTACTTATAATAGGGAATATGCAATTTTCAGAAATAAGGAGAAAATCATAGAATCAGCTCAAGAAAAGAGATTCCTCACATACACAGAGAGAGAAATATTAGACAAACAGCAGGGCTAAACATAGAGACCTGGTAGGTCAGAAAGGCTGGAATGATAAATTCAGGGGAGAAAATGTGAAATCCATGAATCCATTTGTCTAGCTAGGCTGTAATTCCTAATTGAAGGAGAGATAAAGTGCTTTCAGGACAGAAAGACACTAAAAGTTTCTGTGACCACCAAGCCCACCTTCCAATAAATATGAAGAGGGATTCAGTAAGCTAATAGGGATCCCAAAGGTACACAAAAATTCTGCTGGAACGGGGATTTTATTTTATTTTATTTTATTTTATTTATTTTATTTTATTTTATTTTATTTTATTTATTTTTGGAACGGGGGTTTTAAAGGTAATACAATAGCAGTAAATTCATACCCTTCAATAGTTACTCTGAGCATGAATTGTATAAATGATCCAGTCAAAAGTCATAGGATATCAGGTGGGATAAAAAGTAATACCCATTCATTTGGTTCTACAGGAGACTCATCTTAGACCCAAAGACACATTCAGATTCAGAATGAGGGGGTAGATAAAGATTTATCATGCAAATGGACATAAATAGAGAGCTGGGGTAGATATCTTCATATCAGATAAATTAGATTTGAAACCAAAAATTGGGACAGCTCTGGTGGCTCAGCAGTTTATGATGCCTTTAGCCCAGGGCCTGATCCTGGAGACGTGGGATCAAGTCTCATGTCATGCTCCATGAATGGGGCCTGCTTCTCTGTCTGCCTCTCTGTCTGTCTGTCTGTCTCTCTCTCTCTCTTTGTCTCTCTCTCTCATGAATAAAAAAAAGAAATCTTTTTAAAAAAAACTAGAAAAAAATCTCAAATACACAAGCTAACCTTAAACCTAAAAGAATTGGAGAAAGGGACTCCTGGGGGGATCAGTGGTCAACCACCTGCCTTCAGCCCTGGGTATGGTTCTGGAGTCCAAGGATCAAGTCACACATCAGGCCCCCTCTCTCTGTGTCTCTCATGAATAAATAAATAAGTACTTTTTAAAAAGAAGAACTGGAGAAAGATCAGCAAATAAAACCTAAACCAAACAGGGACAGAAATAATAAGTTTTAGAGCAGAAATCAAGGAAAATGAATCCAGAACAGTAGAAAATCAAGGGAGCTAGAAGCTATATCCCAAAGATTTTGAAATGTTGTATCTTCGTTCTCATTAGTTTCCATAAATCTTTTTAATTCTTCTCTAATTTCCTTTTTGACCCTTTCATCTTTTAGCAGGATGCTCTTTAATCTTCATATGTTTGAGTTTCTTCCAAATTTATTCTTGTGCTTGAGTTGAAGTTCCAAAGCATTGTGTTCTGAAAATATGCAGGGGACAATACCAATCTTTTGGTATCACTTAAGACCTGATTTATGAAACATTATGTGGTCTATTCTAGAAGAAGTTCCATGTGCACTCGAGAAGAATGTGTATTCAGTTGCGTTTGGATGTAAAGTTCTGAAAATATCTGTGAAATCCATCTGGTTGAGTGTATCATTTAAAGCTCTTGTTCTTTAGAGATGTTGTGCTTAGAATATCTGTCAATTACAGAAAGCACTGTGTTGAAGTTTCCCAGTATATGTGTATTATTATTTAAGTATGTCTTAACTTTGGTTATTAATTGATAAACTTGCAGGCTCCCACATAATGGGCATAAATATTCATGATTGTTAGATCCTCCTGTTGGATAGATCCTTTAAGTATGATATAGTGTCCCTCGTCATCTCTTACTACAGTCTGTGGGATAAACTTTAATTTATCTGATATGAGGATGGCTACCCCTGCTGTCTTTTGAGGACCATTTGAATGGTAAATGGTTCTCCAATCTTTTATTTTCAGGCCGTACGTGTCCTGTCTAAAATGAGCCTTTTGTATACAGCAAATAGATGGGTCTTGCTTTTTTTTATCCGGTCGAAACCCTCCGCTTTCCGATGGGATCATTAAGCTCATTCACGTTCACAGTTACCATTGAAAGATATGAATTTAGTGTCAACATATTATCTATTCAGTCCCTGTTTTGTGGGTTGTTTCCTTGTACTTCCTCTTTCTTTTACAGAGTCCCCCTTAACATTTCTTGCAGAGCTAGTTTGGTGGTCACATATTCTTTCAGTTTCTGCCTATCTTGGAAACTCTTTATCTCTCATTCTATTCTGAATGAGAGCCTTGCTGGATAAAGTATTCTTGGCTGCATGTTCTTCTCATTTAGGACCCTGAATACATCCTGCCGGCCCTTTCTGACCTGGCAGGTCTCTGTGGAGAGGTCTGCTGCTAATCTAATATTTCTCCCCATATAAGTTAGGGATCTCTCATCTCTTGTTGCTTTAAGGATTTTCTCTTTATCTTTGGAACTTCCAAGTTTCACTATTAAATGTTGAGGTGTTGAATGGTTTTTATTGATTTTAGGCGCGACCTCTATATCTCCTGGATATGAATGATTGTTTCCCTCCCCAAATTAGGGAATTTTTCAGCTATGATTTGTTCAAATATGCTTTCTCGTCCTCTCTCCCTCTCAGAACCCTCTGGAACCCCAATTAAACATAGATTTTTCTTTTTGAGGCCGTCATTTACTTCCCTTAACCTTTTCTCATGGTCTTTTAATTGTTTTTCTCTTTTTTCCTCAGCTACCTTCCTTGCCATTAACTTGTCTTCTATGTCACTCACTTGTTCTTCTAACTCAGTAATCCTCGTTGTTAGGACCTCCAGTTTGGATTGTATGTCATTTAATTGATTTTTAATTTCGGCCTGATTAGTTCTAAATTCTGCAGTCATGAAGTCTCTTCAATCCTTTATGCTTTTTTCTAGAGCCACCAGTAGCTTTCTAATTGTGCTTCTGAGTTGGCTTTCTAACATTGCATTGTAATCCAAATTCTGTAACTCTGTGGCAGAGAGTAATGTTTCTGATTCTTTCTTTTGTAGTGAGTTCTTCCTTCTAGTCATTTTTCTTAGTGCAGAGTGGCTTTATGAGTGGGGTGAGTCAAGTATATCAGCCATGACCTAAGTAAATTTCACCCTAGATTATTCTGACGAGGTCAGAGACCAGAAATTGAAAAGAAAGTTCAGAATGAAATTAAACAAAAGGACCACGAAAGTGAAAAACAAATTTTAAAACAAAGTGGTAAAAAATAAAATTCCAGGAATCCTAAAGAAGAGTAGAAAAAAAGGAGAATAATAAAAAGGGGGAGGGGAACTGGGAGATGGTGGTGGTGAAGAAGTTGTAGTGGAGGGAGAATGTAGTCAATCTGAGGGGTTCTATAGGATGATCCCCTTGTTTCTGTGTTTATTAATTTCTGTATATTAGTAGATGCTCAAAAAAAAAAAGTAGATGCTCAGTCCCAAATTTATGTAAACCAGAAATACTTGTAGAAGGCCCCAACACTGACCACCAAAACATAAATAAGATAAAAGAGGGGGGTAGAATGGAAATGCGGAATCTCACAAAATGCTCCAACATGGTATACCACTTGGTTCTGGGTGCATATTGGGCCTGTTTTAGTAGGAATTATCTTTGGCCATTTTAAAACAAAATGAGGCAGATAAAACACACACACACACACACACACACACACATATACACACACATATCTTGTATATCTCCCAAAGTTAAGTCAAGTATGTTAAAGGGAATCTAGCATTGGAAAATATATCTCAGACCTGTAATTGCAGAAATATGAAAGTCAAAACGGAAGAATCTTAAAAATGAAGGGGTGGTAAAATATTGCAGTTAAGGTGGAAAAAGTAAAAAATTGGAAATGTACACTCTGATATAAAAACAAGTTTTACTGGGAAAAAGAAGAGAAAAAAAGGAGGGGTATCCTCTGTTCCTCTATACTGTAAACGTTAGACTTCCTTGGAGCTTTCCAGTGCTGCCTATAAGAATTTGCTCTTCCGCTGTCTTTCCAGCTGGTCTTCTGGGGGACAGACCTGTTGTGCTGTGTCTCAAGTGTGTGCACCCGAGTTAGCTGCCCCAACCCCTGCCAGGTGCAGGGCTCAGTGAAAGTTGTTTATCCTGTGAGTCCCCTATTCTATGGCAGCCCTGGTCCATCCCAGGGACAGGTGACACAAGGACGAAAACAACACTGGTGGCAGCCAGCTCTCTAGCTCTGGAGTCAGCTCCTGCAGTAAGTACCACAGTCTCCTAGTTCACACTGGCCTGGATGCTCCTGGGGCTGAGGAGGCACTGATCTGCACAGTTTGGGGGCACCTGGTGCAGGAGAGTCCTCATTGTCCTGTGCCTTCCCTGCCTCTGCGAGTCCGAGGGAAAGTGCAGGATCCAGGGCTGTGGTCCTCAGCCCCCTGGGATCAGGGGCCTATACTGCTGGAATCCAGCACCCAGGGTGTGGCTCCCAAAGGCAGCCAGGTGCAGACCCCTCCATCCAGAGTCCTCACCAGAGCTTGTCCAGAGACCCTACTTGGCCTGCGCTCCAGCCCTATGTGGATTGTGGTTCCACAGTTGTGGCGCACTCTCCCCAGTGTGCACTGCCTCTGTTAGTGACTCCAGGAGACTGGAGGCTACACTGCCCCTCCTGCAGTTCTGCTTGATTTCCCTGCTTAGCACCTTTCTTCCTGGGAAGAATCCAGTGCAGATTTTTAAAGTTCCTGGTTCTCCTGGGCTGGGCTTTCCTGTCCTGGAGGATTTAACCGCCTGGCCTTATCCAGGATCTTCATAGGGGTCCCTCCCCCACTTGACTCTTTTATTTTTTTCCACCTTCCTACCTTGTTAGAAGCACAAACTCTTCTCTCTGCAGTGTGCCAGGTATTCTAACTTTAAATCTCAGGTAGAATTCATAGGTTTTCAAGATGATTTGAAAGTTATTTAGGTAAGTTGGTGGGGACAGGTGACTTGGGGACCCTACTGCTGTGCCATCTTGCCCTGCCCCCCTCTGCTGCTTATAATATTTTGTGATAGCTTGAGAAAGTCTCTTCACAACCCCATCCCCATAGATATACCTTCCCAACAAAACACCCCACACATCTTACATTCCAAAAGGACGATTCTCTACTTGCAGACAAGCAGGTTTTCTTCTCTCAGTCCTACAATTGATTTTGTGGGAGCTCAGAATGATTTGATAAAAACCCAGATGTGTGCAGGGAGGAGACAAGCTCATCGCCCCTACATGTCTGCCATGTTAAATCCTTCTTTTCACATTTGTTTGACAGCAAAGATGGTTTGAAGTAATAGAAGGAGGGAATATGTATGACAGCTACAATCCTCATTTCTGTAACAGAAAAGAATAAAAACTGTTAATTGACCTTCCTTCCTCATCTACCAACTACATATACTCTTTGATTTCAGCAACCCTTCAGCTCCTCAGAGCTCATTACCTGGCCAAATGACCAACACCTTAATCCTGAAGGGTCTCTCCTTGGTCTCCTCTTTACCATTATTGCTACCTAGTTAGTGCTGTAATTCTTTCTTTGCAAGGAAATTACACTCGTTTATAAAGCCAGCTGCTTCAGGGATATGGATACCATGATACTCTACTGAGTTCCAACGTAAAGTAGTGCTTGATTATCTGAAGAACAATCTGTGAAGGAGGCTTATGCTTTTTCTTTCAATTAATTATAGGAATCTCGCCCTGAGAAAATGGGCAGGGTGGAGAGAGAAGGTAGTGGAACAGGACTGGAGTCCATGAATATTTGGAAGTACTTAGAAGTGACATTCTGTGTCCTCAGGATCTCTTCAGAACCCATCACTTCTTCCATTTGGTGATGGAGAGGCACTGTGCATGCCCCAATTTAGGGCTTAGGCATTCAAATATCATGCACGTGGAGGCGGGACAAGATGGTGGAAGAGTAGGGTCCCCAGCTCACCTGTCCCCACCAAATTACCCAGATAACTTTCAAATCATACTGAAAACCTACGAATTCACCTGATATTTAAAGAGAGAACAGCTGGAATGCTACAGTGAGAAGAGTTCATGCTACTATCCAGTACAACTTGTTTCTGCACTGAGCAAATGACTAGAAGGAAAAACTCACCACAAAAGAAACAGAAACAATACTGTCTCCCACAGAGTTACAAAATTTGGATTACAGTTCAATGTCAGAAAGCCAATTCAGAAGCACAATTAGAGAGCTACTGGTGGCTCTATAAAAAACTGTAAAGGATTCAACAGATTTCATGACTGCAGAATTTAAAACTAATCAGATCGAAATTGAAAATCAATTAAATGGGAGGAGGGGCAAGATGACGGAAGAGTAGTGTCCCCAAATCACCTGTCCCCACCAAATTACCTAGATAAGCTGCAAATCATCCTGAAAGTCTATGAATTTGGTCTGAGATTTAAAGAGAGAACAGCTAGAATGCTACAGTCAGAAGAGTTCATGCTTCTATCAAGGTAGGAAGACAGGGGGGAAAAGAATTAAAGAAACAAAAGGCCTCCGAAGGGGAGGGGCCCTGGGAGGAGCCGGGCTGCTGTCGGGGCCAGTGTCCCCAGGACAGGAAAGCTCCCTCTCAGAGAAGCAGGAGCTGCACCAACCTTCCCGGGCGGAAAGGCACTCACAGGAAAATAGAGCAGGACCCCAGGAGGGCGGGGATGACCTCGGGCTCCCTGGGACACTAAGAGAGCAACTGCACACCGAGGAGAGTGCGCTGAGCTCCCTAAAGGACTGCAGTGCGCACAGCTGGACCCGGGCACAGCTTGGAGGGGCTCAGGCGGTGGCTTGGCAGAGGGGGCTTCCCGGCCAGAGTGCGAATCCAACAGCACAGGCCCGGGAGCACAGGGTGCCTGGGACACAGCCCAGGATCTGGCTTCCCCCCCATGACAGGCAGAGGCCAGGAGGGCCCAGGACAGCGAGGACGCTCCTGCCCCAAGCTGAGCAGATAAGCGGTCACACCCCCTGAGCATCCAGGCCTCTGCAGATGGAGAGCCCTGGAGTTACTGCGGGGGCTGAATCCAGGGCTCCAGAGCTGGCCCCACCACTGCGGTTGTTCCTCCTGGGGCCTCAAGGGGTAAACAACCCCCACTGAGCCCTGCACCAGGCAGGGGACAGAGCAGCTCCCCCAAGTGCTAACACCTGAAAATCAGCACAACAGGCCCCTCCCCAGAAGACCAGCTAGACAGACAAGTTCCAGGGGAAGTCAAGGGATTTAAAGTATACAGAATCAGAAGATACTCCCCCGTGTTTTCTTTCTTTTTTTTTTTTTTTGCTTTTTGATTTGTTTGTTTCCCCAAACTTTTTCCCCTTTCTTTCTTTTTCTTCTCTTTTTTCTTTTTATCTTCCTTTTTTCTTTTTTCTTTTTCTCTTTTCTTTCCTTCATTCTCTCCTCTCTTTTTCTCCTTTTCCCAATGCAACTTCTTTTTGGCCACTCTACACTGAGCAAAATGACTAGAAGGAAAACCTCACCTCAAAAGAAAGAATCAGAAACAGTCCTCCCTCCCACAGAGTTACAAAATCTGGATTACAATTCAATGTCAGAAAGCCAATTCAGAAACACTATTATAAAGCTACTGGTGGCTCTAGAAAAAAAGGATAAAGGACTCAAGAGACTTCATGACTGCAGAATTTAGATCTAATCAGGCAGAAATTAAAAATCAATTGAATGAGATGCAATCCAAACTAGAAGTCCTAATGATGAGGGTTAACAAGGTGGTAAAAGAGTGAGTGACATAAAAGACAAGATGATGGCAAAGAGGGAAACTGAGGGAAAAAGAGACAAACAATTAAAAGACCATGAGGATAGATTAAGGGAAATAAATGAAAGCCTGAGGAAGAAAAACCTACGTTAATTGGAGTTCCCGATGGTGCAGAAAGGGACAAAGGGCCAGAATATGTATTTGAAAAAATCATAGCTGAAAACTTTACTAATCTGGGAAGGGACACAGGAATTCAGATTCAGGAAATAGAGAGATCCCCCCTAAAATCAATAAAAACCATTCAAAAGCTTGACATTTAATAGTTAAGCTTTGCAAATTCCAAAGATAAAGAGAACTGGGGGGTATTATGCTGAGCGAAGTAAGTCAATCGGAGAAGGACAAACAGTGTATGTTCTCATTCATTTGGGGAATATAAATAATAGTGAAGGGGAATATAAGGGAAGGGAGAAGAAATGTGTGGGAAATATCAGAAAGAGAGACAGAACATAAAGACTCCTGACTCTGAGAAACAAACTAGGGGTGATGGAAGGGGAGGAGGGCGGGGGGTGGGAGTGAATGGATGACGGGCACTGTGGGGGGAACTTGACGGGATGAGCACTGGGTGTTATTCTGTATGTTGGTAAATTGAACACTAATAAAAACTAAATTTATTATTAAAAAAAAAGAAAAGACCCAAATAGCCAGGGGAATTTTAAAAAAGAAAACCATAGCTGGGGGCATCACAATGCTAGTGTCAGATTGTACTACAAAGCTGCTGTCATCAAGACAGTGTCCTACTGGCACAAAAACAGACACATAGATCAGTGGAACAGAATACAGAACCCAGAAGTGGACCCACAACTTTATGGTCAACCAATATTCAATATAGGAGGAAAGACTATCCATTGGAAGAAAGACAGCCTCTTCAATAAAAAGTGCTGGGAAAATTGGACATCCACATGCAGAAGAATGAAACTAGACCACTCTCTTTCATCATACACAAAGATAAACTCAAAATGGATGAAAGATCTAAATGTGAGACAAGGGATCTCTGGGTGGCACAGCGATTTAACCCCTGCCTTTGGCCCAGGGCGCGATCCTGGAGACCCAGGATCGAATCCCACGTCGGGCTCTCAGTGCATGGAGCCTGCTTCTCTCTCTGCCTATGTCTCTGCCTCTCTCTCTCCCTCTGTGTGGCTATCATAAATTAAAAAAAATAAATGGGTGATGGGCACTGAGGTGGACACTTGACGGGATGAGCACTGGGTGTTTTTCTGTATGTTGGTAAATTGAACACCAATAAAATTTAATTAAAAAAAAATAATTGTGAGACCAGATTCCATCAAAATCCTAGAGTTGAAAGCAGGCAACACCCTTTTTGAACTCGGCCACAGTAACTTCTTGCAAGATACATCCATGAAGGCAAAAGAAACAAAAGCAAACATGACCTATTGGGACTTCATCAAGATAAGAAGCTTTTGCACAGCAAAGGATACAGTCAACAGAACTAAAAGACAACCTACAGAATGGGAGAAGATATTTTCAAATGACGTATCAGATAAAAGGCTAGGTTTCAAGATCTATAAAGAAGTTCTTAAACTCAACAGCAAAGAAACAAACAATCCAATCATGAAATGGGCAAAATACATGAACAGAAATCCAACAGAGGAAGACATAGACATGGCCAACCCGCACATGAGAAAATGCTCTGCATCACTTGCCATCAGGGAAATACAAATCAAAAGCACAATGAGATACAACCTCACACCAGTGAGAATGGGGAAAATTAACAAGGCAGGAGACAAAAAATGTTGGAGAGGATGGGGAGAAAAGGGAACCCTCTTAAACTCTTTGTGGGAATGTGAACTGGTGCAGCCACTCTGGAAAACTGTGTGGAGGTTCCTCAAAGAGTTAAAAATAGACCTGCCCTACGACCCAGCAATTGCACTTTGGGGATTTACCCCAAAGATACAGATGCAATGAAATGCCAGGACACCTGCACCCTGATGTTTTTAGCAGCAATGTCCACAGTAGCCAAACTGTGGAAGGAGCCTCGGTGTCCATCGAAAGATGAATGGATAAAGAAGATGTGGTTTATGTATACAATGGAATATTACTCAGCCATTAGAAATGACAAATAGCCACCAATTGCTTCAACGTGGATGGAACGTGGTATTATGCTGAGTGGGTATTATGCTGAGTGAAATGAGTCAATCAGAGAACGACAAATATCATATGGTCTCATTCATTTGGGGAATATAAATAATAGTGAAAGGGAATAGGAGGGAAGAGAGAAGAAATGGGTAGGAAAATCAGAAAGGGAGATAGAACATGAAGACTCCTAACTCTGGAAAACGAACTAGGGGTGGTTGAAGTGGATGAGGTCGAGGGTTGGGGCTGAATGGCTGACGGGCACTGAGGTGTACACTTGATGGGATGAGCACTGGATGTTATTCTGTATGTTGGCAAATTGAACACCAAAAAAATAAATTTATTATTCAAAAAACTGGAAGAAATAACTGATGAGCTCAGGAAAAGTCAGGATATAAAATCAGCAAATAGATAGTTTATCCAAACTAACAACAAATTACCTATACAAAATTAACAAAATAATCTGCTTTACACTGTTATCAAAAATAAATATTTAGTATTAAAATTTACTAAGGGGATAAAATATTCTATGGAAAATGACCTACGCTGGTGAAACCCTTTGAAAATGCACCCAGCGGGATCCCTGCATGGCTCAGCGGTTTAGCACCTGCCTTTGGCCCAGGGTCCAATCCTGGAGACCCGGGATCGAATCCCACATTGGGCTCCCCGTGCATGGAGCCTGCTTCTCCCTCTGCCTGTGTCTCTGCCTCTCTCTCTCTCTCTCTCTCTCTCTCTCTCTCTCTCTCTCTCTCAAATAAATAAATAAATAAATAAATAAATAATAAATAAGTAAATATTTTAAAAAATGAAAATGCACCCCAAATGCAAAGATAACTCTGTTTATACATTAGATCTTCATATAGTCATAATGCCATCTACACAAATTGCTATAGAATTGTGGTGCAACACATGTGCTGACTTTTAAAGACTCTAATGTAAGTCTGGAGCTGGTTATATAGTCAAAGGACATGCAAATAGAGTCTTCTCTTTGCTGATTAAACCAGTCCAACCCCAACCCTGCAGCAGGGAGTGGAGCCACATCCCCAGGATCCCCAGGTGAAGCCATTAAGGGATCAGGACAGAACTCAGAGGTCATCATGGAGTCTGTGCTCGGCTTGGTTTTCCTTGTCGCTATTTTAAAAGGTAATTCATGGAGAACAGAGACCTTGAGTTTGTGAGTGGAGGTGAGTGAGAGAAACAGGGGATGTGGGACAATTTCCTGACCAGGATGTCTTGTGTCTGCAGGTGTCCAGGGTGAGGTGCAGCTGGTGGAGTCTGGGGGAGACCTGGTGAAGCCTGGGGGATCCCAGAGACTCTCCTGTGTGGCCTCTGGATTCACCTTCAGTAGCTACTACATGAGCTGGGTCCGCCAGGCTCCAGGGAAAGGGCTGCAGTGGGTCGCATACATTAGCAGTGATGGAAGTAGCACAAGGTACGCAGACGCTGTGAAGGGCCGATTCACCATCTCCAGAGACAATGCCAAGAACACGCTGTATCTGCAGATGAACAGCCTGAGAGCCGAGGACACGGCCATGTATTACTGTGCGAGGGACACAGTGAGGGGACCTCAGTGTGAGCCCAGACACAAACCTCCCTGTAGAAGGGGATCAGGACCACCAGGGGGTGCACACTCCTCGCCACTTCTGTCTTGAAGTCCCAGGAGCAGGTGCAGATGGAGGTTCTGGGCAGGTTTACTGTCAGGGCCTGGGTTTCCTCTCCAAGGTGTAGTTTCCCTGAGAGAGCCTCTCTAGGTACAGGATATTTTTACCTATTCAGTCTCTAACTTAACAATCTTTGTTGTCATAGAAAGAGAAATATAGTAATGTCCACAAATGGCAGTTTCTGATTTGGAAACTTTGTTGGATTTAGTCAACAACTCTTCTTATATGCACAAGGACATATTTGCTTAAACTTTCCCTAAATATCAATTTATTACCCATTTCTCCATGTACTGCAACTTCTCCTTTTTAAGAATCCAAGCTGCATACATGGTACATGAAATAACCACTCAGCTCAGTGTGCAAGGTTTTTAGAACTGCATAAACTACATGCTGGTCATGACACTACAAGGGGGTCAAAAATCAAAAGGAGAGAAGACGGACTGCAGTTGTGATCTCAGTCTTGAGTCACACTGACAAAAACAATATTAGCTTCAACCTGGGAAAACAAGAGACCCCAAGAAGTGAGTTGTGAGGATGTGTAGTGAAGGGCCCCCCCCACACACACACACAGACACAGACAGAAGAGTGCAAACCTTTATCACCTTCATCATCGGGTCTGTTGAGAGCAGGTCAGGCCTCTCAGCAAGTCATAAGTGCTTGGATTTGGGAAGGACACTGGCTTAGGGTGTGTGTTGTGGGTCAGTGGTGGGGAAGAGGTCCTGCTCCAGGAGGGGCTTGTGTGGAGTCAGTGTCCCACCTGCATCAAAGGAGGAAATTCAATGGTTTCTGCGGGATTTCTCATGAGTGGGGCAGGAGGAGAAGAGGGAGGACTGGTGATCACAGAATTTAGCAGGTACCACTCAATGATATTGTGTGATGACAAATTCAACTAAACTATTATGAAAACTGGAGAGAACAAAAGTGGAGGAGGACCTTCCACCTGCAAGGAATAACTCATGGAATCTTCAGGTGCGGATATCAGTTCATTGTATGTGACCTCTGCCATCCCCATGTTGGAACCTAACGCTCTTGTGATGGGAGGAGGAGGTGTAGCCTTAGAGGAGCACTTATTTCAGGAGGTGCAGCCCTTGATGTGATCAGGTTCCTTATACATCAGAACTGGGAAATCTCCCTGACCCAGGCCCCATGCAAAATGACAGGAAAGGACAGGCCAGGACGTGGGTGCTTCCAGGCACCACATATGCCTGCATCTGGACCTTAGACTTCCCAGACTCCAGAACTGTGATAATGAGTGTCTGTAGTTTAATCCACCCAGTCTGGGAGTGTAGTGACACCACCCAGACACATTAAAACAGGGTCGCATCTCTTTTTTGTCCTTTACAACCTCGTCCCAGTGAAACAGTGAGGTTATGACAAAATAGCAGGAAACCCATACCCAGACTCACTGTCCTCAGCCGCCTTCCATGCTCCTGTGCTTAGTAGCTCTGCATCATGTTGGTGCCACACATTCCACCTACAATCCTTGGGTTCTTTAGACGCATTAGTGTCCTGGGATTCCTGCCTCTTTACCACCTGAGGAGCTTTAACCCAGGCACATCCCCATGGAAGCAGACATCTAAAAGGTCAGATTTTCCTGTCTGCTGCTCATAACACTATACAGAATATTCTGGATCAGCCTCCCTCCCTGCTTTCATCACCACAGCTATATCTCCCCATGACAACATCCACACCTCCTATGTTCAAAAGGAGGTTGATTTTCCACCTGCGGACTTGCAGTTTTTGTTCTCTCAGAACTCTGACTGATTTCACGGGTGATCAGAATGATTCGATAACTACCTATCATGTTCCAGGAACGAGACAAGCTCAGGGACCCTGATCCAGCATCTTAACTCCTCCCTCCCAATGCTGTTATAGCAAAGACCATGTGGGGAATTCCTTATGCTT
Source organism: Vulpes vulpes (assembly GCF_048418805.1). Taxonomy (NCBI): domain Eukaryota; kingdom Metazoa; phylum Chordata; class Mammalia; order Carnivora; family Canidae; genus Vulpes; species Vulpes vulpes. The sequence continues at coordinate 132,521,499 of NC_132785.1, read as the reverse complement.
TATATGCTGAAGATAAAATGGGGATTCTGGAATTTTATGTCAAAATCGCCAGGTTTATTTCCCTCCGAACTCTTACCTCAGTCCTGTGGATTCATTTTGTGTTTGAGTGTATGTTGTACAATAATTGTATTCTTTTGCAGTAAGTAATGGTGACATATGTGGGTCATGCACATAATCTCACTAATGAGTGACATAGAGAGGAAAGGACCTCTCAACATGTGACACACGCTTTGGGCAGGAGGTCGGGCATCCTTCGCAAGGACAAGAATGTGGGAATATTGTTATCACAACTCTATGTCTTCATGCCATTGAGGTAGATGCACTTTGGATGGTGTGGGCAGCCAGCAGTCCCCCAGATGCACATGATCCTTTCAGGAACAGAAGTTGCTGGATCTGTAGGCAGAGCAGAAGTCCTGTCTCATTTTGCAGGGTCAAGGGGACTGACCCAAGAAACTCAAATTTGAGGTGGATCAGAGCAGCAAACTGGAATTGAATTCCTTAACCTTGGTTTATTCTCTAAGTCTCTATCTTCCTCTGTGTGTACAAAAGCTAGTTCTAGCTCCTGCTCCAGAATAACAGCTTTATGACAAAGAGGTCACATACCGTACTGGTTCTGGGTCTTCAGAGAGTGTCTGTGGTGTGTGCTGCATGCACTGTGTTGTCCTGTTTTGGCTGCTATTTCTTTCAGGCAAGGCATCTACACAGGCCCTTTTTGCCTGCAGTGGGCAGTGTGTGGTTCCTGGCCAGCATGTGGTGAGTTTTAACTGGATGTACTCTGTCCTGCTTGTTAAATAAGCCCTGATACCACCTCCACTAGAACTGAGGCCCTGCAGAATTATCTGGTCAGGATATGTGGATGGGCTAGCGTGCAGCCGGTCTGGGAAACCATATGGTGCAACATCAAATAGGTAATAGTAGACCTACCCTATGATCCAGCAACTGCACTACTGGGCATTTACTCTAAGAATACAAAAGTACTGGGCTGCCCAGGTGTCTCAGCCATTGAGCGCATGCCTTCAGCTCAGGTCATGTTCCCAATCTGGGGATTGGGTCTCATATTGGGCTCCTGGGAGGAGCGTGCTTCTCCCTCTATGTCACTGTCTCTTTGCATCTCCCATGAATAAATAAATAAAATCAGTGAAAGTAAAATAATTCTGAGACATCTGGGTGGCTTAGTGGTTGAGCGTCTGCCTTTGGCTCAGGGCATAATCCCAGAATCCAGGGATCGAGTCTCACATCAGGCTTCCTGCATTTAGCCTGCTTCTCCCTCTGCCAAGGTCTCTGACTCTCTCTGTTTGTGTGTGTCTCCCATGAATAAATAAATAAAATCTTTTTTAAAAAATGAAAGAATATTCAAAGGAAAGCAGGACCATTGACATACTCACTATTATAAAAACGAATATAGAAGCACTGATGTGGATACTTGACGAGATGAGCACTGGGTGTTATGCTATATGTTGGCAAATTGAACTCCAATAAAAGAATATACAAAAAAATGTACTAATTCAGAGGGATGTGCATTTATGTTACAGCAGCATTATGTACATTAGCCAAACTATGGAAACAATCCATACATGAATGAAATCTAATCCATTTGCAACTACGGGGATTGAGGTAGCAAGTATGTTAAGTGAAGTAAGTCAGAGTAAGAAGAACACTGCAGGATTTCAGTCATATGTTGAATTTAAGAAAGAAAAAAAATGAGCAAAGGAGAAAAAAAAAACATTGATACATACAGCAAGTAATAGCTCCTTCATTACAGATTACAAGTTGGTGATTACAACCTGGGAGATAATTGGGGTATGTTTGACCTGTCAGATGGGGATTAAGGAGTGGATTATTGTGCAGGACACATTGTGAGAACCCACAGCCTGGGAGTGAACCCTGTTGAGAGGAGAACTGTGGTGGAGGGCTGAGGAGGTGACAGGGACAAGGATTCTCCTGACCTCATCACACCAATGTGTCAGGGGTTTAGGACAGAGATAATGCTGTCATGTGCACACATTCTCTCTATAATGGTTTGAAGCAACAGCAACACTGAAGGAATGGTAAAGGTTTAACACTTTGCATCAAGAAAAAAAAAACATTTATTACTTTTTGTGGTGGGGGATATTTGTAATCTCTATATGGTTAGAAGGAGAGAATGCTCCTTGAGGCATCATCTAAGAAGACTTGGGAAGTGTCAGGCTGCAGAGTCTGGGACTATAGATCTGTCTTATCAAGCATGGGATATCTCCCCCCCCCCGCCTTTTTTTTTTTTTTTTGAAATGTGACAATGTTCTTGGCGTAAAGAAAGGATGTGAGCTCCATGGATAAATTTATCTGTCCCAGTCTCCATGTGAGCACCACAACCATACCTTTCTCATAGGATACTCATGAATTCATGGTCACAAGTCCTGGGCTGACAGGTGTGCCAGGTTCAGGCTCAGTCTAGGTCACCACATCATTTTTGTTGCCCCCCTTCAGTGCTGTGTTCCTGCAGAGGTTCCTTTTCACACCACCCAGCTAGTGTGTGGTCCTGCCCCTGGGACAGTGATGGTGGTCACCACAAACCTGGGCATTATTGTGTGACCTGGAATGTGACACTGAATACCCAACCTATATTCTTTCCATGACCACACAAAGGGCTCGTGTCTACAGACTTTTATTTCCCTACCATCTGGAGGTCTACCTGAAGTCAGCTCCATCAACTAGAGTCCATGCTTGCAGGGCAACACCCTTGCAGATTCCTGGGTGTTCAGACCCTTCCTCCCTGTTTCCAGAGCAGCTGTACTTGCATTTTCATGTTATGATTCTTCTTCCACCTTCACAGAGGAAAGATCATTGAGAACCAGTAGTCACATTACTTCCTTTTTGGGAACTCACCTCCCTCTATTACCTCTAATAAGAGCACTGACATTACTTGAGGAGCCACCAAGATGCTCCATAAAGAGTATTATTTTATTTTCTGTCACTTATGTGCACTTCACACACACTGTTATATGTTTCAGGAGTACATCACAGTGACAGGACGGAATATATGGTGGGCTATGCTCTTGCCCAGGGGTTCCACCATCAGGAAATTATATTAATCTTAGGATGTCTAAATTAATGAGACTCAGAAATGTCCCTTTTACCATGTAATAGAACATTCACAGTTTCCATCCATGATCAGGACACCACAGTCCACCCTGGGAATCCAAGCTCCACATCCAGCCCACATGCTAATGCATTTATCACATCCCTACAGCCCTCGAACCTTCAGCCTAGAAATGCAAAATCTCCAGTCCAAATCTGTCTAAATATCCTCCACATAAATTCCCACATCTCATCATCTCAAACACATGTGGGCAGGGCTCAGTGTATGATCACCCTGGGAATGTCTCCTCTAAACCTGAGGATGCATGATTCTAAAAATAATTCTGATTTCAAAATGCCTGGTGGACCTCACAAGGAGCACCAGCTGTAGACCCTCCCAGTGCAGGGATCACATGGAGAGGATATAGGAGTTGGACATATATTTCTAAGAACAACTTGGAAGCAATTAGGTTCTGAGGCCTGGAATTCTCTCTAGTTCCGGAATCTACACTGGGTCTGTCGCTCTTCCCTTGGGGACCTCTATCCCTTTCAGGATCTGTGTCAGTGTGAGTACATGTGTGTTTACCAGCATGCTCTCTGGTCTGAAAATTAAGGGAGACCCATGGCCATCTTACAAGTTATCCTCTCTCTCTCCCTGTCAGCCCCACCTGGGTGTGATCCTACCTCTACAACTTCTTAAACACTTTGCAGGGCTCTGCTGCATGAGCAGGGATTCATTGCATATTAATAAAATCAACTCAAAGCCACACTACAACACTGGAAATAACAATATTTTATTGACGATATAATCCCCAATTTTCACAAATCCTGGTGCTTAGTTTGGCCACCATGCAGTGTCTATCATGGTACTGATATTGAAACGTCAATTATTTGCATCTATTTTTACATAATGTTGAGGACGATCTCCATGGAGGAATTATCCAGAACCTGACATGAAATGGGACCATATCCAGTTCAGGGGGAGTTGATGATAGAGGTGATCATGCTGCCAGCCAGTGCTTCACATGGTTCACCCCACACCAGCTGCCCAGCACCCTATGCAGTTTTGGGCTCATGGAGAGGGAAGGGCATCAAGTGTGGTATCCTGTGTCTCAAACCCAACTGTGCACATCAATGTATTCATGGACTATCGCTAAGAGAAATTACACACTGTGCACATATCTCAAGAACATGTCCTTGCTTCCACAGTCTATGAAAATGATTTGTCCATTCACCCCACCTTATTGAACAATGTCATCCCTCTCTCTCTTAATCCCAGTGACACTAGCACAAGGTCCTGAGGATACATTCCTAATCTCTGCAGGCTGACACCACCACCTCTGCAGGCAGGAGGAATGCCCCCAGTCTATACCTCTATACCAAATCCTCTAGTAGAGAAGACCCAGGGTGAGGGTTCCTGGATCAAGTTGAGGAGAAGATTATGTGTCCTGGTGGCTCCAGTCCTGAAGAATGGAGTGTCCCTTTGGGACCAAGGACATGAGGTCACAGATCTAAGTGCTCATGGTTCCTCCCCTACAGACTCAGTCTCCATGTGGCAGGGCCCTGTGTCTGACCCACACGTGAATCAGGACATTTATGAGAATGGAAATAGCCCCAAAATCTCACTTTGGTTGAAAATCCATGCACTGGATTTAGGGCAGTGACTCTTGCATCCCCGCCTGGGCATCCTGTGCTCCTCACCCCTGTTGCTGACAACCATTTCCTCTGAGTGTTCATGTTGTAAGCTTTCTCAGGGAAGGCAAGTCCTCTCCCTATCTTGTGGTGTTCCTCTCCAGAGGAGATATGTCCCTGGCGCCCCTGCAGGAGTCTGTTTCTGGGCTGGGGAAACCCAGGCAGACCCTTACACTCACATGCTCCTTCTCTGGGTTCTCACTGCGCATGTCAGTGTGGGTGTCACATGGGTCCTTTACCCACCAGGGGAATGCACTGGAGTCAATGCCACGTCTGGTGGGAGAGCGCTAAGTACCACAGCCTGTCTCTGAACAGCAGCAAAATGTATGGAAAGTCCAACACCTGGAAAGATAAAGGATTATGTTTCACAGCAGAAGCACATCTATTCAACCTGATGAACAACCAGCCTGATGAGATAGAGCAGAACATCTGTCATTAAATCACAAGTCCACGTTTGAGCATGAGAACAGAATTGCTACAGTTTATGAAAACAACACCATGAAAATCAATTGCAAGAGTCTATATTCATATCACATAAAAATACTGAGTTACAAAAAAAAAATACTGAGTTACTAGAGACCAATTAGGGAACAGGTCAACATTGAGGAGACCAGGAAAAAAAACAAGACTTTTAAATATATTGTCAATGGATAAACTATTCATAGGCAATCATTAATCATTAAATTGGAATGTTATAGATAAAATTTTAATATGCCTAACACCAAATATTAAGAATACACTTTGTGAAAATCAACTACATTTTTCTACACAAGTATTAACCCTGGGTGGCACAGCGGTTTGGCGCCTGCCTTTGGCCCAGGGGGCGATCCTGAAGACCCGGGATCAAATCCCATGTCGGGCTCCCGGTGCATGGAGCCTGCTTCTCCCTCTGCCTGTGTCTCTGCCTCTCTCTCTCTCTCTGTGTGTGTGTGTGTGACTATCATAAATAAATAAAAAAAAATTTAAAAAAAAGGTAATGAAATACAAAATATGGACCAAGGAAAAACTTGCACAAATTTCATAACCAACAAAGTACTTTCACCTGAATATCATTAAGAACCCTCAAACTCAATAGAAAAAAAAAACAATGACATCCATCTATACAACAGGCAGAGCCTTGTGTAGACATGTTATACAGGAGGGTACAGACACATGAATTAAGCACAAGAGAGGACACTTTCCACCAGCAGGACTACGTTAGGACAACTCCACTGATTCCAGCCATCTCCTGCTACTGCTTCTTCCCACAAACTGAGGTCTAGACCTTCCTCGCACTGAGCTGGAAATGAGGGAATCTGTCCGGGAACAGATGTGGAGCTCTGTGTAGTGTGCGGTGTGCACCGTGATGGTTGCCATAGTACCTACACCACGTGGTTCCTTCCATCCAGAGTTTCCCATAGCCTATTCTCCACATCCTCACCAGCACATGGTCCTTCTCATTTTCTTTTCTGTGGTTCTTTCATCACCAGGGAAACAACTGTGAGAAGATACCTCAGTGGTTTGGGGTTGGATTCATAGGATGATTAGTTTGTTGGACCTTGATTTATATATGTTTGTTGCCTTTTATGTATTTATTTATCTTCTTTATCCACTCTTCTGTCCATAAATATTCTGGCTTTTTCCACAGTTTGACCTTTGGAACATTGTTAATATAAACATGGGGGTGTAGTTGCCCCTTTGGATATATATATATATATATATATATATATATATATATATATATATATAATCACTATATATATACAAAATCATGCAATTAATGGGTCACAGAGTGTTCACAACCAAAAAAGGAACCAGACATAATACACCCTGCAACATATCTCATCAATATTTATATAATAAGATATCAGAGCTGGAATCTAGGACAAGATTTATGTTTTCTAGCTGGGTTTGAAAAAGCACACAAAATTCTAGACACTCCTTAGGGTGGAAATGCAAAATAATCAGGCCAAAATGTAAAATGCTCTAAGTTAGATGCAGGCTGAATCGGAAGCTCTAACAACAAGGGTAAATATAACAGAAGAGAGTAAGGAACATAGAAGACAAGGTGATGATGACAAGGAAGAAAAGACAGTAAATGGACCATGTGAGGAGAATTTTAAAAATCAGTGAGACCATAAAATGAATCAAAATTAGAATGATTGGGGTTCCTGAGGAGAATAAAGAGAGAGGGAGAAAGAAGGTATATTTGCACAAATATAGAAGAAAATCAATTTAGGGATCCCTGGGTGGCTCAGCGGTTTAGCGCCTGTCTTTGGCCCAGGGCATGATCCTGAAGTCACAGAATCAAGTCCCACATCGGGCTCCCTACATGGAGCCTGCTTCTACCTCTGCCTGTGTCTCTGCCTCTCTCTCTCTCTCTGTGTCTCTCATGAATAAATAAATAAAATCTTTTTTAAAAAAGAAGAAAATCATTTTAGACACAAAGAAAGATCCAAATGCAATTGAGCATGTAAAGAACCACTTATTATGTCAATGGACACCAAAAGAAACTTTGAGTAGCAACACTTATATCAGAAAAACTAGACTATGAACCAAACTGTAATAAAAGTTGAAGTGAAAAAAAAGAAACAAAGAGAGAGAAAAAAAATAAAGGATGAAGAAGCATACTATATCACTAAATGTTCAATCCAAAGCAGATATAACTATTCTATATATGTGTGTGCCTAAAGGTGATGTAGGCCAGGATATAATCCATGTAACAATAAAATTAAAGACACAGATTGATAATAACAGAATAATAGTGGGAACTGACATCCCATGGACATCAGGGAAGCAGAATCCAAGCATAATCTCAACAAGGAAACAAGGGCTTAGCACAACACACTGGACCAAATGGACTTCAAAGATACATACACAGTATTTCCTCGTAAAATAGGAAAATACACATTCTTCTCCAGGGCACATGGAAAATTCTTAAAATTCTTCAGATTTGATCACATAGGTAGTCACACATCCAGTCTCAAGTGGTACAGAAAAGCTAAATTCATTCCATTGATATTTTCAGACCATAATGTGATCAAACTAGAAGTGAACCACAGTAAAAACTATAGAAGGTACATAAATACATGGGGGTAAAAAAAAGTCCTACTGAAGAAATAATGGGTTGACCAGGAAGTTAAAGAATTAAATCATACATGGCAGCAATCAAAATGAAAGCATGACACTATCAAAACTTTGAACACAGCATAAAGGGGCCCTCAGAGAGAAGCATAGAATAATACAGGCCTTCTTAAGAAACAAGAGAGTCTCATATATGCAAGTTAAACTTGGAGAAAGAACAGCAAAGAAAGCATAAATCTAGTGGGAAAGAGAAATAATCAAGATTGGAGCAGAAATCAAGGATATAGAAGTAAAAAAAAGACAGTAGATCAACTCACCTTGGGGCTGATTCTTTGAAAGAATTCATAAGATTGTAAAACTACAGGCAGACTTGTCAAAAAGACAAGAAAAAAGACCCAAATTAATAAAATCATTAAGGAATAAGGAGAGATCACAACCAACAGACAATAAATACAAACAAGTATAAGAGAATATTCTGAGCAATTATATGCCAACGCATTAGGCAATCTAGAAGGAATAGTTGCATTCCTATAAAGATAAAAACCACCAAAACTAAAACAGGAAGGAAAGTAAAAGCTACAAGGAGCTATAACCAGGCAAATCAAAACAGTCATAATGAAAGGTGTCTCAACAAACAAGAGTCCAGGCGCCTGGCGGGGAATTCAATAAACATTTAAAGAAAAATTAATACCTAGTCCTTTGAAAATGTTCCCAAAATAGGAATGGAAGTAAAACTTCCAAACCCATTCTCGATGTCAGCATTACCTTGACCCCCCAAACCAAGCAATTACCGCACCAACAAGGAGAATTACACAATATCCCTGACCAATGTGGGTGTAGAAATTCTCACCAACTTTCTGGCCAATATAATCCAATTGTATACTGAAAGGATTATTCACTATGACCAAATGAGATTTCTTCTTGACCTGCAAGGGTAGTTCACACCTATAAACCAATCAACATGGCAAACCACAGTAATGAAAGAAAGGAAAATAATTATTTGATCTCCTCAACTGATGCAAAAATAGTAGTTGACAAAAGAGATCATTCTTTTTTAATGAACAGCTTCTTCTGTGTTAAGATAGAGGGAACCTACTCAACATCACGAAAGCATCTTCAAAAAACCCAGAGTCAATATCATCCTCAACAGGGAAAAATTGAGAGCATTTTCCGTGAGGTCGGGAACACGACAGAGATGTTCACTCATCACTCTTCAATATAGTACTAGAAGTCTTCGTCTCAGCAATCAGACAATGAAAAGAAGTAAACTGTATCCAAATCAGCAAAGAAAAAGTCAAAATTCCACGCTTCACAGATGACATGATACTTTATGTAGAAACCCCAAAAGATTCCAACAAAAACCTGCTAGAACACAGGAATTCAGTAAGTCAAAGCATATATAATCAATACATGGAAGTCAGTGGCATTCCTATTCACTAAAAACGAAAAAGAAGAAAAAGAAATCAAGGAATGAATTCCACTTATAATTTCACCAAAAAGCACCAGGCAAGAAGGAACAAATCTAACCAGGGAGAAAAAGTATGTGTAATCTGAAAACTAAGAAAGAAATTGAAGAAAACACAAAGAAATGGAAAAATATTCTATCATCATGGATTAGAAGAACAAATATTGACAAAATATCTGTGCTACCCAAATCTACAGTCAATGCAAACCCTGTCAAAGTACTACCACTATTTTTCTCAGAACTGGAATAAACAATCGTGTAATGTATGAAACCAGCAAAGACCCTGAATAGGCAAAGGGATGTTGAGAAGAAAAACAATCAGGAGACATCACAATGCCTGACATCAAGCTGTATTACAAAACTGTGATCTTCAAGACAGTGTGGTACTGGCACAGAAACAGACTCATGGATCAAAGGATAAGAAGAGAGAATCCAGAAATGGACCACCAACTCCATGTACCCCAGACAATTTTGGTGTTAACACTATTCCTCTTTCAGATCCTATGGGGTCCCTCCTGTGACTACAGGATGCTGGATTGGAAGGCGTTCCATAGCAGCCAAGTTCTGTTTCTGGGCTGGGCACAGGAGATGTGGGTCTCAAATAATTTCTGCTCAGTGTCTTCTTGCTCTCCTCCAGCAGGAGCACTGGTGGGGGCTTTATGTGATAGGTTCCCATCCTACAGGGGAGGGATGCATGAGCATGGGATCGGTTTAATGATGTCGTCTTGGACAACTTCACACTATAATACCGTCAGCATATGAGATGTCAAGGTACCTATTACATATTCAGGCTGAACCTCATGATCCTTTGTCACTTTTGTGCCAGGGTCTGGGGCTTCCTTTCCATCAAATATTTAACCCAGGGAGACTCTCTGGACACAGGATTCTATGTTGACCTATTCAGGGTTTACCTACAAATATACTTGTAATGAGAAGAGAAATACACTAAACTACACATATGAAACATTCACATGCATTGCTTATTCCTGTCCCTAAATACAAAAACATTATCAATATCCTGATGCTCATCAACTTATGCTTCACAGGAGACAAACTGACTTGGTGTGCATCACAGGATCACCCAGATCAACCAGCAAGGATGCTACAAGGAGCAAAAAGTGCATGCAGGACACGAGGCTACAGAGGCATTAACAATTCAAGAAACAGAGGAAAGTCCTCTGGTGGGGTCAGTATCTTGGACCATGATCACAGCATCAATGTCAGTGATCTTTGTATTGGATATACACATTTATAAGGATGTCGTGTCTTTTCTCATCTCTTATTTAGGTGTTCATATTGAAACCAGTTTTCTGATATGAGAATTTGCTACTGCAGAATTCTTGGATGACCCCTAGCAAGAAAAAAGGTTATCCACTAACTCAATTTCAATCTAGAGGTATTGGATTGAAAATGATCCTCTTAACAGCAGAGAAAGATGATATCATGCACTAAGGTCAAGAACATGACACAAATGTCCACTCTCAAAAAAGTTCTTCAATATAGCACTGGAAGTCCTTGACTCAGCAATCAGGCGAGAAGAAATAAAAGTTTGGAAATCAAGAAAAAAATAAGTCAAAATTTCACTCTCCACGTATGACAAGGTACTCCACATAGAAAACACAAAGGATTCCAGGAAAACATTTTATATCTGAGTCAGCAATTCAGCAAAGTAGCAGGATATACATTCAATGCCCAGAAGTCAGGTACATTTTACACTAACAATGATAGAGTACAAAGAGAAACCCAGGATTCCATGGCATTTATAATTGCAACAACACAACAAAAATAATTAACAGTGAATCAAATCAAAGAGGTAAAGGATGTGTACACTGAGAATACAAGAACACTTAGGTTGGAAATTGAGGAAGACAAAAAGGAATGAAAAACATTCCATGCTCAAGAATTAGAAAAAGTGGAGGGGGAGGTGGGCAGGGGGTGGGGGTGACTGGGTGACAGGCACTGAGGGGGTAATTGATGGGATGAGCACTGGGTGTTCTTCTATATGTTGTCAAATTGAACACCAATAAAACATCAATTTATTATATATATATATATATATATATATATATATATATTCTTAAATCTCTATGTTACTCAAGGAAATCTACATAGTTAATGTAATCTCTATCAAAATACCATCATTTTTCAGACACGTAGAAAAAGAATTTTAAAATTTGAATTGAAGCTGAAAAGACCATAAATACCAATGGGATGGTGCAGAAGAAAATCAAAGCAGGCGGCATCACAATGCCTGACGTCAAGCTGTATTACAAAACTGTGATAATCCAAACCGTGTGGCACTTGTGCAAAACAGACGTATAGATCAATAGAACAGAGTAGAGAACCCAGATATGGGCCCTCAAATGTATGGTCAATAAACTTCGACAGAATAGGAAAGAATATCCCCTGGGAAAATTAAACATTCTCAAAGATAATTGGCATGGGAAAAATTGAACAGCTCCTGCAGAAGAATTAAACTGGACCATTGTCTTATACCAGACAAAAAGATAAAGTCAAATGGTTAAAAGATATAAATGTCAGACAACAAACCATCAAAATCATTGTGAGGAGAAGAAAGAAAAGACTGTCTTTCTTCCAGTGGAAAATCTTTCCTACTTTATCGAATGTTAGTTGACCATAAAGTTGAGGGTCCACTCCTGGATTCTCTATTCTGTTCCATTGATCTATGTGTCTGTTTTTGTGCCAGTACCACACTGTCTTGATGACCACAGCTTTGTAGTACAACCTGAAATCTGGCATTGTGATGCCCCCAGCTATGCTTTTCTTTTTTAAAATTCCCCTGGCTATTTGGGGTCTTTTCGGATTCCACACAAATCTTAAAATACTTCATTCTAACTCTCTGAAGAAAATCCATGGTATTTTGATAGGGATTGCATTAAACATGTAAATTTCCCTGGGTAACATTGACATTTTCACAATATTAATTCTGCCAATCCATGAACACGGAATATTTTGCAAGATACATCCACGAAGGCAAAAGAAACAAAAGCAAAAATGAACTATTGGGACTTCATCAAGATAAGAAGCTTTTGCACAGCAAAGGTTACAGTCAACAAAACTAAAAGGCAACCTACAGAATGGGAGAAGATATTTGCAAATGACATATCAGATAAAGAGCTAGTTTCTGAGATCTATAAAGGACTTATTAAACTCAGCAGCAAAGAGACAAACAATCCAATCATGAAATGGGCAAAAGACATGAACAGAAATATCACATAGGAAGACATAGACATGGCCAACAAGAAAATGCTCTGCATCACTTGCCATCAGGGAAATACAAATCAAAACCACAATGAGATATCACCTCACACCAGTCAGAATGGGGAAAATTAACAAGGCAGGAAACCACAAATGTTGGAGAGGATGCAGAGAAAAGGGAACCCTCTTACACTGTTGGTGGGAATGTGAACTGGTGCAGCCACTCTGGAAAACTGTGTGCAGGTTCCTCAAAGAGTTAAAAATAGACCTGTCCTACGACCCAGCAATTGCACTGTTGGGGATTTACCCCAAAGATACAGATGCAGTGAAACACCAGGACACCTGCACCCCGATGTTTCTAGCAGCAATGTCCACAATAGCCAAACTGTGGAAGGAGCCTCGGTGTCCACTGAAAGATGAATGGATAAAGAAGATGTGGTTTATGTATACAATGGAATATTACTCAGCCATTAGAAACGAGAAATACCCACCATTTGCTTTAACGAGGTTGGAACTGGAGGGTATTATGCTGAGTGAAATAAGTCAATCAGAGAAGGACAAACATTACATGTTCTCATTCATTTGGGGAATATAAATAATAGTGAAAGGGAATAGAGGGGAAGGGAGAAGAAATGGGTAGGAAATATCAGAAAGGGAGACAGAACATGGAAGACTCCTAACTCTGGGAAAAGAACTAGGGGTAGTGGAAAGTGTGGATGGTGGGGGGTGGGGGTAACTGGGGTTGGACACTGAGGGGGGCACTTGATGGGATGAGCACTGGGTGTTATTCTGTATGTTGGCAAACTGAACACCAATAAAAAATAAATTTATTTAAAAAAGAAAGAAAGATGAATTGATATACATACAAAGCGTTTATATATACAAAGGGATATTTCTCAGTCATCAGAAAGGATGAATAGCTACCATTTCCACCAACATATATGAAACTAAATGATCTTATGCCAAGTGAAATGAGCCAATCGGGGAAGGACAATCATCATGGTTTCACTCTTACGTGGAATATAAGATATAGTGAAAGGGATCATAGGGAACAAGGAAAACTGAGTGGGGATAATTTGGAGAGGAAGGCAAACCATGAGGGACTCCTATCTCAGGGACTCATACAAAAGGTTGCAGAAGGTGGGTGGTGGGACATGGTGTCTAGGTGCTGGGCACTAAGGAAGGCATGTGATGAGATGAGCATTTGGTGTTACTATATGTTGGCAAATTGAACTTAAATAAAATATTGAATAAATAATTGAAAAATAAATTATTAAAGAGAGGGATTATGAGCAATAACATGCCAACAAATTCAGCAATCTGGAAGAAATTGATGTCTTCCTATAAATGTAGAAACAACCCAATCTGAAACAGGAATGAATTTAAAAGCTGTACAGAATCAAAACCAGTAAATGAAAATCAAACATATTTAAAAGTCTTCTAACTGTTGGGGATTTACCCCAAAGATTCAGATGCAACGAAACGTCGGGACACCTGCACCCCGATGTTTCTATCAGCAATGGCCACAATAGCCAAACTGTGGAAGGAGCCTCGGTGTCCATCGAAAGATGAATGGATAAAGAAGATGTGGTTTATGTATACAATGGAATATTACTCAGCGATTAGAAATGACAAATACCCACCATTTGCTTCAACGTGGATGGAACTGGAGGGTATTATGCTGAGTGAAATAAGTCAATCGGAGAAGGACAAGCAGTGTATGTTCTCATTCATTTGGGGAATATAAATAATAGTGAAAGGGAATATAAAGGAAGGGAGAAGAAATGTTGGGAAATATCAGGAAGGGAGACAGAACATAAAGACTCCTAACTCGGGGAAATGAACTAGGGGTGGTGGAAGGGGGGAGGAGGGCGGGTGTTGGAGGGGAATGGGTGACGGGCACTGAGGTGGACACTTGACGGGATGAGCACTGGGTGTTTTTCTGTATGTTGGTAAATTGAACACCAATAAAAATTAATTAAAAAAAAAAGAGTCTTCTAACAATCAAAAGTCCAGGGACACATGGCTGCCCATGGGAATGTAACAAGCATTGGAATAGAATTAATACATATCCTGAAAATATTCCAAAAAATAGAAATTAAAGGAAACTTCCAAACTCATTTTCTGCAGGCAGCATTACCTTGACTTCAAAAGCAGACAAATATCAAACTTAAAAGGAGAATTGTATATTAATATCCTTGATGTATATGGATGCAAAATTCTCACCAAGATCCTAACCAACAGGATCCAACAGTACATTAAAAGGATAATTCACCATGACCAAATGGAATTAATTTATGCTATGTAACGGTGGTTCAGCAACTGCAAATCAAATGATGGGATTTGAGTCATTAATAAAAGAATGGATAAGGACCATTTTATCCTCTCAACTGAAGCCCAAAAAGCTTTGTCAAAAGAGATTATACTTTCTTGATAAAAAAAATAAAACTCTTGCTGTGTAGAGATAGGGAGACATACTCAACATCATAAAAGCCATCTACACAGACACATGGAGAATGTCATCCTAAACAGGGGAAAGTTGAGAGCTTTTCCCCTAAGTACAGGAACAGGACAGGGATGTCCACCATCACCGCTGTTCTTTACCATCGTGCTAGAAGCCCTAGCCTCAACAATCAGACAACAAAGAGAAGTAACCGTCATCCAAATCAGCAAAGAAACAATCAAATGTTCACTCTTCACACACAAGATACTTTAAGTTCAAATCCCAAAAATTCCTTTGAAAAAATTGCTAGAACTGATACTAGAATTCAGCAAAATTGGAGTATGTAAAATCAATACAAGGAAGTCAGTGGATTTTCTATACAGTGCAAATGAAACAGAAAAAAGAAAATCAAGGACAGGATGCAATTCATAAGTGCACCAGAAATCATCAGGTAATGAAAAATCCTAACCAAAAAGGATGGACTTATAGTCTAAATATTCCATAAAACTTATGAAAGACAGTAAGGAATACACAAGTAGATAGAAAATATTTATTCTTATATATTAGAAGAATAAGTATTGATAAAATATCTATGCTATCAAGAGCCAGTTACACACTGAAAGCCATCTGTATAAAAATATCACCAGCATTTTTCACAGAGTGGGAGCAAATAATCTGAAAATTTGTAAGGACCCACAAAGACCTCAAATAGCGAGAGCAATCCTGAAAAGGTAAACAAAGCTAGAGATATCCTGATTCTGCTTGTCAAGATAAATTACAACATTGTGATCATCAGGACAGTATGGCACGGGCACAAATACAGACATATAGATAAATAGAAAAGTTTGAGAACCTAGAAATGGACCCTGAACTCTGTGGTCAAAAAGTCTTCACAAAGAAGGAAATAATATCCAATGGAAAAAAAAAAGAAAGTCTGGAGGGTATTATGCTGAGTGAAATAAGTCAATCGGAGAAGGACAAACAGTGTATGTTTTCATTCATTTGGGGAATATAAAAAATAGTGAAAGGGAATATAAAGGAAGGGAGAAGAAATGTTGGGAAATATCAGGAAGGGAGACAGAACATAAAGACTCCTAACTCTGGGAAACGAACTAGGGGTGGTGGAAGGGGAGGAGGGCGGGGGGTGGAGGGGAATGGCACTGAGGTGGACACTTGACGGGATGAGCACTGGGTGTTTCTCTGTATGTTGGTAAATTGAACACCAATAAAAATTAATTTTAAAAAAAATAAAGCCGGGGATACTTGTAAATGAAATCAAAAACAAAAAAAAAAAAGAAGAAAAAAAAGAAAGTGTCTTCAACAAATGGCATTGGGAATACAGGAGACCCACATGCAGAAGAATGAAAGGGGACACTTTTCTGACATCATTCACAACAATGGACTCAAAGTTGATGAAGGATCTAAATGTGAGTCAGGAAACCATCAGAATCCTCAGGTGAACACAAGCAGCACCTTTTCTACCTCGGCTGCAACCATTTCCAGACTTGTCTCCAGAAGCAAGGGAAAGAAAAGGAAAATGAACTATGGGGACTTCATCAAGGAAAGAGCATTTTTACAGCAAAGGAATCACTCAAAGTAATTAAAAGACAACCTACAGAATGGAAGAAGATATTTGGAAATGTCTTATCAGATTAAAGGCTCAAATTCAAATCTACAATGAGAATTGGGCAGAAGTTGTGAACAGACTTCCTGTCCTGTCCAGAGATCCTGCATCACACCATATATTAGGGAACTCCGCATGCAAAACGATATTCATTTGCTCTCCTAGATATGCTATATATCAAACAAAATATTAGAACAAAGAATCTGACAGAAAAGAGGGAAAACATTCATGCCGAAGATTACCATACAAATTAAGCACTAATAAAAGATATTAAAATCAGTCAACAAGAAGTTAAATGATTTGTTTGCATGTACACAAAGAGGAAAATCAATGCAAAAACACAAGTAATTAATGAGCTTACGGAAAATTCAGGATATAAAATCAACATAGACAAAAAAGCTAATTTCTACACACTAACAACAAATTTTCTGTATAAAATTTACAAAACAATTCCCTTTAAACTGGTATCAAAAATAAATATTTTCAAAGAGTTAAAAATAGACCTGCCCTACGACCCAGCAATTGCACTGTTGGGGATTTACCCCAAAGATTCAGATGCAACGAAACGTCGGGACACCTGCACCCCGATGTTTCTATCAGCAATGGCCACAATAGCCAAACTGTGGAAGGAGCCTCGGTGTCCATCGAAAGATGAATGGATAAAGAAGATGTGGTTTATGTATACAATGGAATATTACTCAGCGATTAGAAACGACAAATACCCACCATTTGCTTCAACGTGGATGGAACTGGAGGGTATTATGCTGAGTGAAATAAGTCAATCGGAGAAGGACAAGCAGTGTATGTTCTCATTCATTTGGGGAATATAAATAATAGTGAAAGGGAATATAAAGGAAGGGAGAAGAAATGTTGGGAAATATCAGGAAGGGAGACAGGACATAAAGACTCCTAACTCGGGGAAACGAACTAGGGGTGGTGGAAGGGGGGAGGGGGGCGGGTGTTGGAGGGGAATGGGTGACGGGCACTGAGGTGGACACTTGACGGGATGAGCACTGGGTGTTTTTCTGTATGTTGGTAAATTGAACAC
The DNA here is from genome assembly GCF_048418805.1 of Vulpes vulpes. NCBI lineage: Eukaryota > Metazoa > Chordata > Mammalia > Carnivora > Canidae > Vulpes > Vulpes vulpes. Next base: position 132,503,888 of record NC_132785.1, on the reverse strand, counting down.
CAATAAAAATTAATTAAAAATAAATAAATAAATAAATATTTATGATTAAATTTTATTAAGGAGAAAAATACTCTTTAAAAGTGACGTATATTAATAAAAACATTTATTTTATATTTTAAGATTTTATTTTATTTACTCATGAGAGATACAGAGCAGGAGAGAGAGAGGCAGAGACACAGGCAGAGGGAGAAGCAGGCTCCATGCACCGGGAGCCCGACGTGGGACTCGATCCCGGATCTCCAGGATCACGCCCTGGGCTGCAGGCAGCGCTAAACCACTGGACCACCCGGGCTGCCCAATAAAAACTTTTTAAAAGGCACAGAAAGGCAAAGATAAATACGCTGATGAATTAGAACATCATAAATCCACTGTGCCACCAAAAGAAAGTCATCTAGGGTTAGGAAGTAATGCTTGTATATAACTTGTAAAGAATTGAATTCTAAGTCTGGAGCTGACTATATAGTCAAAGGGCATGCAAATAAGGCTCTCTCTCCACTGATTAAACCAGCCCAGCCCTGACCCTAAAGCTGGGAGAGCAGCCCCAGTCCCAGGATCCCCAGGTGACACCATTCAGGGTTCAAAACACAACACAGACAAACCACCATGGAGTCTGTGCTTGGCTTGGTTTTCCTTCTCACTATTTTAAAAGGTAATTCATGGAGAACAGAGACCTTGAGTACGTGAGTGGAGGTGAGTGAGAGAAACAGGGGATGTGGGACAATTTCCTGACCAGGATGTCTTGTGTCTGCAGGGGTCCAGGGTGAGGTGCAGCTGGTGGAGTCTGGGGGAGACCTGGTGAAGCCTGCGGGGTCCCTGAGACTCTCCTGTGTGGCCTCTGGATTCACCTTCAGTAGCTATGGCATGAACTGGATCCGCCAGGCTCCTGGGAAGGGGCTGCAGTGGGTCGCATACATTAACAGTGGTGGAAGTAGCACATGGTACGCAGACGCTGTGAAGGGCCGATTCACCATCTCCAGAGACAACGCCAAGAACACGCTGTATCTGCAGATGAACAGCCTGAGAGCAGAGGACACGGCCGTGTATTACTGTGCAGACACAGTGAGGGGACCACAGTGTGAGCCCAGACACAAACCTCCCTGCAGAAGGGGATTAAGACCATTAGGGGGTGCACACTCCTCACCACTTCTGTCTTGAAAGCCCAGGAGCAGGTGTAGATGGAGGTTCTGGGCAGGTTTCCTGTCAGGGTCTGGGCTTCCTCTCTAAGGAGCAGTTTCCCCAGGGGGTCTCTCTGAACACTTGATTATGTGTTTAACTATTCAGCCTCTTTCTTAGAGACTTAGGCACTCAACTATAGCACTTACATCTACTTGTACTTAACTTTTCCTGACCCAAAATATTAATCAATTACAAATAACTCCATTCAAGTCATCTGAACATTTTCATGAGTCCTAGTGGCACTCACTGTGGATCACAAGTCCCCAAGCTAACATCTTGTCTTCCACATCATGGTATAGAGGAATCTCTGATCAACACAAGGGAATAGAGACATTCTACAAAAATGTTAATAACGGCCTCGGTGTGAGAGAAATTATCAGCATGACATGATAGGGAGGTGGACTCAGAGGTCACACATACACACACAATCACAAGAGTATAATCTTTTACCACCTTCACCTTCATGCCTGATGAGAGCCAGGCAGGCATCTCATCACATAAATGCTTGGATGGTGACAGGGAAGAACACTGGCTCAGGGTGTGTGTTGTGGGTCAGTGGTAGGGACGGGTTCCTGCTCCACAAGGGGTTTGTGTGGAGTCAGTGTCCCAACTGCTTCAAAAGAGGGAAGTAGGGAAGCCTGGGTAGATCAGCGTTTTAGCTCCGCCTTCGGCCCAGGGTGTGATCCTGGAGACATGGGATCCAGTCCCTCATTGGGCTCCCTGCATGGAGCCTGCTCCTCCTTTTCTCTGTGTCTCTGCCTCTGTCTCTGTGTGTGTCTCTCATGAATAAATAAATAAAATCTTTAAAAGAAGAGGGAACTCCTGGGTTACTGTTTGCTTTCTTATTCTTTTGGTGGAGCAGAAGAATGAGGAAGAAATATCAGGGAGCTAGCAGGCAATAAAGATTGGACCTGGTTGAGGAAGACGTTCACTAAAGGAGCATCAAACTGGGAGGACAAAGGAGAGACATGGTCATTCTCAGTAGACAAATGTCTTAATCACAGGGAAAGGAGTAGAATAATATATGGAAGCACAAATCATAAAATGATAATACAAATAGGCCAAGATCCTACCCAGGTCTCAGATGGAAGCTGTCCTCTCCCCAAGGTCACCAGCTGGTTCTGAAGATCTTGTGTACACGGTGTGCTCAGAGACCAGAAGCTCCTGCTGGATCCATGAGGTCCTCAGGGTGAGCAGGTGGATTGGAGGACCTTCCATCTGCAGGGAATAAATCATGGATCCTTCATGTGCTGATGTCAGCTCACTGTGCGTGACATCTACCATCCTCATGTTGGAACCTAAGGCCCATGAGTTGGGGGAAGGAGGTGGCTTCAGGAGGTGCAGCCCCATGATTGGATCAGGACCCTTATACACCAGGACTGGGAAAGCTCCCTGTGCCATGGCCCCATGTGAGGTGATGGGAAAAGGACAGGCTAGGACGTGGTTGCTCTCCAGACAGCACATCGACCTGCACCTGGACCTCAGAAGTCCCAGAGTCCAGAACTTTGAGAATGAGTGTCTGTTGTTCATTCTGCCCTTTCCATGTACAATGTTCCAGCAGGGGGCGCAGGCTAATCTCAATTTTTTTTCTTTGTTTAAATTGAATTTACCAACATTTACTATACACTCAGTGCTCATCACATTATGTGCCCACCTTAACTTCCATTACCCAGTAACCGCATCCCCACCACCTCCCTTCCAGCGACTCTCAGTTTTTTTCCCAGAGTTAAGTGTCTCTCATGATTTGTCTTCCTCTATAGTATTGCCCCACTAAGTTTCACTCCTTCCCTTATGGTCTGTTTCAATATTTCTTATATTCCACACATGAGTAAGACCATACCATTGCCTTTCTGTGATTGATTTATTACTCTCAATATAACAACTCCAGTTCCATCCATGTTGAAAGAAATGTTATTTCATGTTATTCATCATTTCTGACAGCTGTATAATATCCCATTGTATATATAAACCACATTTTGGGTATATATTTATTGGATTTTGATTTGCCAACATATATTATAACAGCCAGTACTCATTCCGCCAATTGCCCCCATCAGCTCCTGTCATCCAGAGACCCCAAGACCCAGACCATTTCCCCTTCCACTCTCCTTGGTTTTTTTTCCCCCATAGTTAGGAGTTCTGATGTACTGTCACTGTCTCTGATAATTGCCACCCATTCTATCTCCTTTACCCTTCATTCCCTTGCACTATTTCTTATATTCTTTGTATGAGTGAAACCATATAATGTTTGTCCTTCTCTGAATCACTTACTTCAGTCAGCATAATACCCTCCATGTCCATCCACGTTGAAGCAAATGGTGAGTATTCATCACTTCTAATAGTGAGTAATGTCCCAGTGTATATATAGACCATATCTCCTTTTTCCATTCATCTGTCAATGGACATTGAAGCTCCTTCTGCAGTTTCTTTATCCACTCTTCTGTAGAAGGGCTTCATGATTCCTTCCACATTTTGACTATTGTGGACATTGCTGCTGTGAATATTGTGGTGCAGGGGTCCCTTAATTTCATTAAATTTTCATATTTTGGGTAAATACCCTGTAGTGTAGTGGCTGAATCTCAGGAGGGCTTTATTATAACTTTTTCAGTGCATTCCATTCTGTTTTCTGGAGTGGCTGAAAAAGCCTGCATTCCCACCAAAAGTGAAAGAGAAAATTCCACTTTCTGGATATCCTCGCTTATATTTATTGTTTCCGGCCTTGTTACTTTATCCATTATGAGTTGTATAAGTGGGATCTTAGTGTGGTTTTCATTTGTATTTCCCTGATGACATATCATGTGGATCACTTTTCTCATCTGCCTGTTGGCCATGTGTAGGTCTTCTTTGGAGAAATGGCTGTCTGTGCATTCTCTCCATTTCTTGACTTAATTGTTTGTTTTCTTGGGTGCTGACTTTGTTAAGGAAATATCTTGTCCTATTCTGTAGGTTGCCTTTTATTTTGTCACCCATTGCATTGTTGTACAGATTCTACATTGATGAAGTCCTAATAGTTTACTTTCCCTATGTTTCCCTGTTGTTTCCTATGCCTTTTGAGAGGTGCCTTGGTTGCAGTCACTGAAGCTGAGGACAAAAAGATGCTACCTGAATGCTCCTCTAGGATTTTGATGGATTAGTGTCTCAGATTTTGGTACTTCATCCATTTTGAGATTATATTTGTGTTTGGTGTAGCTGAATGGTCCACATTCATTCTTATGCTGGTGGCTGTACAATTTTTTTCAGATCCATTTACTGATGAGACTTTTTTTCATTAGATATTTTTTCTTGCTTATTGAGGAGTAGTTGCCCATAGAGATGAGGGTCCATTTCTGCATTCTCTGCTCTATTCCATTGATCTATGTGTTGTTTTTGCCAGTACCAGGCTATCTTGATGATAAAGACTTTATAATATAGCTTGTCTGCAAATATTGTTTTGCCCAACAGCTGTAGGACTTTTTTTTTTTTGGCCAAAATGTTTCTACCTATTTGGCTACCTAGGAAAGGTATTGAAGAAGACACAAAGAGATGGAAAACCTTCCATGCTTTTGGATGAGAACAATGAATCTTGTTAGGGCACCTCTGTTGCTCAGAGTTTGAGTGCCTGCAATTGGCTCAGGGTGTGATCCTGGGCCCTGGGATGGTGTCCTGAATCAGGCTTTTGGAAGGGAGCCTGCTTCTCTCTCTGCCTATGTCTCTACCTCCATCTGTGTGACTCTCCTGAATAAAAAAATAAATATTTAAAACAAAAACAAAAATAACTATTGTGAAAATCTCTATGCTGCCCAGAAACTTCTACATATTAAAGAAATACTTATCAAAACATCCTGGACATTTTTCACAGAGTATGAACATATAATCTTGAGATTTTTATGGCACACAGAGAGATATGAGGGATACATTGATGCTGTGGCATTGCCCTGCTGTATTTGTTTCGAAAAGTATCCGTTAGCCTCCCTCATCCAGTGAAGGGTGCATTTCTCACCTGGCATTAGGACTAACCTGTTGCAAACCATAGGTATCTGTCAAAAAAACACAGTGGACACACAGAAGGAGAATAATGATACAAGAGAGGCAGAGATGCTCAGACACTTTGGAACTTCAGTTTAAGGATGTTCTTTTATAACATTTCCAGAAGATGAGGATGTGATGACCCTGTGGGATATGTGTCTCACCATTAGCTTACAGGGTTGTGTTGTACTGATGGCTGTGACGTGTGCGCCTTGTCACTGGTGAACATTTGTTGTCCTGTGTCCTCCCTTCAAACCCACCTGCATCTGTGAGTCTCCCTCTGGACATGAGATCAGATTCCCTTTAGATTTCCTCAATGGAACACCTCAAGGGACTTACATGACTTATTTACTCTTTATCATTTTATTTAAATGCAAACATTTTCGTCATGGGATATGCAACAACCAGGTAACATGACTTGGTCATGTCAATATCTAACAGCCCTAGCATCCTATTCCATAATCTACATATGAACTTACATGGCGGTAAAGCTGTTTCAGGGAAGGTTAGTCCACTCATGGTCAGCAAGGCAGGGGAGCAGCTCCAAATGCCCAGAAGCATGGCAGTAGTTGGCTTTGCTGATTTCACTAATATTTATACACATAGCAGCTGTCCCGAAACACACACACTCAGAACATAACGTGAGAGGATGGAGCAAGGGATGGAGCACACAGTTCCTCTGGCAATATGCAGCCCCTGGACCTGAGATGGGCTTGGATGAATCTGAAAATCACAATGCAGTTGATAATAGATTGATATCATTTGCTATTGGTTTTGTTTCCTCTGGAGATTCTCACACCCTACCTTGTTGAGGCCTGTTTTGGGGGTTTTGTGACTCTCTTCCTGGGTGTATCAGAGAGCTGTTATGAACATGGCCTCCTACCTCTGGCCTGAAGTTGAATGTTTGCACCCCCCTCTTCAGGGAGCCCTCACAGGAGAGCCATCAAGCTGTCCTGCCCTCAGTTCACAACTGAACCCAGTCTTTACCCTGCCTGTGTCTAAGCTGGTTTATCTCAGACACATGAATGAGTCACTAATCATCAATATAAGGTATTCCTGTGGTGTGGACCAGGGATGGTCCTCTGAGCAAGGGTCTCACGGTCTCTTACTTTCTGCCTGCTGGCCTCAGGATAGAGGCACAGGACCACACATGGTTCAGTTTATGGAAACAAAAATCACAATGCCTGCACTCAGACATAACCTTTACCCATCTATAGAATCCTGTCCTTCTTAACCATCCATCACATCATGCCGCTTTTTGTTTGTAGGATGCAGGGGGACCACAGATCCTGGAAATTTCCCCAGTTTGCCTCTTGAGCACCATCATACCAGGTTCATTCCATGCAGGACCAGAATTATTTTTTTTTAAATTATTTTTTATTCGAAGGCAAGTCCTGTCCCCATCCTGTGTTGTCCTTCTCCACAGGAGATCTGTCCCAGTTTCCCCTGCAGGAGTCTGGATCTGGGCTGGGGAAACCCAGGCAGACCCTTACACTCACCTGCCCCTTCTCTGGGTTCTCACTGCGCATGTCACTGAAGGTGTCATATGGGTCCATCAGCCTCCAGGGTCAGGCCCTGGAGTCAATGCCAAAGTCTGAAGGGAAAAGGCTGAGTACCACAACCTGTCTCTGAACAGCAGCAAGATGTATAGAAAGTCCAACACCTGGAAAGATAAATGATAATGTTTCACACCAGAATCACATCTATTCAATGTGATGAACAACCAGCTGATGAGATACAGCAGAGCATCTGCCATGAAATCACAAGTTCACGTTTGAGCATGGGAACAGAATTGCTATAGTTTATGAAAACAACACCATGAAAATCAATTCCCAGAATCTATATTTATATAAACTGAGTAAACACTGAGTTACTACAGACCAATTATGGAACAGGTCAACACTGAGGAGACAAGGAAAAAAAACCACAAGACTTTTCAATATATTGTCAACAGAGAAACTATTCATGGGCAATCATTAATCATGAAATAGGAATGTTATAGATAAAATATCAATATGCATAATACCAAATATTAAGAATACACTTTGTGAAAAATCAACTAGGTGAACCTGTTGAACAACCAGATTGATCAGATACAACAGAGCATCTTACATTAAATCACAATTTCACGTCTGAATATGAGAAAAAAAATTTGTACACCTTACAAAAAGAGCAACATGAAAATCAATTGCCAAATTCTATATTCATATAAAAAAATAACACTGATATAGTAGAGACCAGTTGGGGGCAAGTCAACACTGAGGAGACCAGGAAAAAGAAAACAAGACTTTTCAATATATTGGCAATGGAGAAACTATTCATAAGCAATCATTAATCATGAAATCAGAATGTTATAGGTAAAATTCATCATGCATAACACCAAATATTAAGAATACACTTAGTGAAAATCAGCTACATTTTTCTACCCATGTATTTATCAAGGTAATAAAATACAAGATATGGACCAAGAGAAAACTTGCACAAATTTCATAACCAACAAAGAACTTTCACCTGAATATCATAAGAACCCTCAAAACTCAGTGGAAAAAAACAACAGAATTCATGTATAAAACAGGCAGAGCCTTGTGTGGACATGTTATACAGGAGGGTACAGATACATGAAGTAAGCACAGGAGAGGACACATCCCACCAGGATCTTTCAGAGTAATTCATGTCAACCACATAAAAGTGCCCTATGCACTCATCACTAGGGCTCAGGTATGAAAGAAGCACTGACCAGAACATCCTGAGAAGCATGCAGGACACGTGGGTCTCAACCCTGCAAGTAGAAATAAAAAATGAAACAGAAGCCCTGGAAAATCATTTTTCTGTTCCTCCTGAAATTAAAGATGGATAACCTACCAGGGGACCTGGAAATCCCACTCCTCAGTGATTGCTCCAGAATAAAGAAACCCAATGTTCTTGTAAAAATGGCATGTGATGAATTATAGTGTCTTCATTTCTGTTAGAAGCCTTGAAACCCCCTCAAAAGCCTGTGTGATTTAAAGAATAATGTCAGTAGAAAACATTCATCAATGGGACAGGATTCTGCAGTAAGAAGCCACACTATTGATGCACACCCAGGATCCCAGGGGAACCTCAAGGACATGCTGCTCCATGAAGCTCAGCAGTCTACGACATGACAGGCCGTGCAGCCTGAACATTTGTACAGCCAGACCAGGGTCACAATTGTTTGGTTGGGCTTTCTCTTCCCCAAACCCAGATGATGAGCTCCTCTGCATCAGGCTGCAGGCTACCCTCCTGTGCACAATGTCCTCAGGTATGGAGTGTCCACACACTGCAACACCTCTTGTCCTCTGATGGGGGTTCCTGAGAGTCTGACGTGTGTTGTGATACAAACTGTCCCCTCCAGCATCTCTGGCTCTGGCTCTCTCCTGCAGGTGAGCAGGACTAAGATAAGACACCTCCAATGAGTCCATCTGTCTCCTGCTACAGTTTCTCCTCACAACCTGAGGTCTAGACCTTCCTCTCACTCAGCTGGAAATGAGGTCAAGTGTTTGGGAACAGAGTGAGGTCACAGTTTTGATCAACTGTCCGCACAGTTTCCCACTACTGTTTGTTTTCTATAGAGAAATAAATATAGAAAAACTTGTCCAGATTAAAAAATCATATTTTATATATTTATTTAGAGAGAAAAGGAAGGAGAGGAGTCAGAGAGAGAGAAATAAAATCTCAAGCAGATTCCCCATGACCAGAGCCTGACTTGGGGCTCAATTCCAGGATCCTGAGATCACGACGTGACTCACAACCATGATGCTTAACCATGTGAGTCAACCAGGCGACCCGTCCTTGAGCAACTGTTTAAAGAGAGGTGTGTGTTTGTTATTATTGTGTTTTGTCAGACTTTCTATTGAGGTTAAGAGTCCCTTCTGTATTTGGGAGACTAAATCCGTCTCAGTATATAGTTGAACACACTGTCTCCCATTTCATAGGCTACCTTTTTGCTCCAATAATATTTGTCCTGCACACTTTGTGCCTGAGGTACCCTCACTCATCAGTCTTTGGTTTGTTTTTTTTTTTTTGACTGTGATTTTAATGTTATATCAAATAAATCATGAAACGCCTGGGTGGCTCAGCAGTTGAGCGACTGTCTTTGGCTCAGGGCATGATTCTGGATTCTGGGATCAAGTCTCCCGTGGGCCTCACTGCATGTAGCCTGCTTCTCTCCTGTCTGTGTCTCTGCCTCTCTGTGTGTCTCTCATGAATAAGTAAATCTTTAAAAAATAAATAAATCACAGCCAAGCAAATATCATGATGTTTTCCCCTTAGTTTACATGTTTAAGTTCTAGGGTTGAGACTTCCGCTTAATTCTTAATCACTTTTGAGATTTTCTGTGTCCTAGAATCTGTGTGATGTTTGGTAAGGACCAAGTGTCATTATTTGCATGAGGCTGTCCAACACCATTTGCTATAGAGACTATCATTCCCCACTGTGTATTCTTAGATATCCTGTAGTTGAAGGATTTCTGACTGTATATGCACACGTTAACCTCTGGGCTCTGTAATATGGTCCACCATCTACGTGTCTGACGTTAGGGAGTCACACAATGAAATGCTTAATGTGCAACTAAAATACATTTCTGTAGAGGGATGTGTGATGTCTGACTATTGTTCTAATTTCTTAAACTTGTGTGGTCACTCTCATGTGATTTCGTTTTCCATATGAATGTGTAGTTTTTCTATTATGTAATAAAACAATTGATATTTTGATTGATTTAATCAACGTTAAAATCATTAGAACAGAAATTATTTGTCTACTTGTATAGACAAATAAAAATTATCAGGGAGATTAAATAAGTATATGGAAAATAAAAATGAAATTTAACTCATATACACTCTTGGAAAAGAGTTAAGCCTTAATAAATATAATCTGATTTCAAAGAGAAGAAATAACTGACACCAAAAAATAGAAAGGACCATGAAAAAAATTCTAAGATTTTAACAGTGCAAATAATGGATAACCAAGGCAAATTACAAAATTACTAGTATTATCAAGAAAATAAAAGTGTTTCATGAAGAAATAAAAAATGAACAAAACAGAACAAATAGGAAGCCTGAAACCATTATCTAAAAATCCTGCCTGGGGCAGGACAGGTCGCTCAGTGGTTTAGCACCACCTATGGCCCAGAGCCTGATCCTGGAGACTCAGGATCCAGTCCCACATTGAGCTCTCATCATGGAACCTGCTTCTCCCTCTGCCTGTGTCTCTGCCTCTGTGTGTGTGTGTGTGTGTGTGTGTGTGTGTGTCTCATGAATAAATAAAATCTTTTTAAAAATTCTGCCTTAAAAAAGACAATGAAAATTTAAAAAGAGTAATGTAATGAAAAGGGCAAAATCAGATAGCTTAATCTACAAATATTCAAATATTTTAAGAAATAAGGCCAAAATGTTTCAATCTTTCCAAATCGTATTTAGAATGGAATGACACCAAATTGATTTAAGGAGACCAGGATGAGTCTGACAGCCAACCCATGGCAAGGACCCCACAGGAAGTGTCTCATGGACAATATCTCAGATGCACATAAATGCAAAAATCCTGGCATCTTGAATCCAACAGCCCATGGACAAATGGCACAGGATGACCTAGAGGGAATCATCCCTGGGGTGCAAGGATGCTTCAACACACCCAGATCATAAATGGGTCCCTGTATTAATAGAGTCAAGGATTGGATGTAAATGATTCTTTCCTATGATACCAAAAACCGCTTGAAAAAAATCAAACATGCTTTTATCTTCAAAACATCTTAACAGTCGAGGCAGAAGAGATTGCCTCCTATCTGATGGAAGTAGTTACGTTTTATGAAAAACCCACAACCAACACTGCATTCAAAAGTGAAAACCTGGGCAGCCCTGGTGGCTCAGTGGTTTAGCGCTGCCTTCAGCCCAGGGCCTGATCCTGGAGACCAGGGATCGAGTCCCACATCAGACTCCTTGCATGGATCTTGCTTCTCCCTCTGCCTGTGTCTCTGCCTCTCTCTCTCTCTATCTACCTCTATATCTCTCTCTGTGTCTCTTATGCATAAATAAATAAAATCTTTTTAAAAGTGAAAACCCGAAGCCCTTCTGTCAAGTCAGGACCCACACAGGGGTCATTCCCACCCTCAGTATTCAACATATTATTCTAAAGGAGAATAAACTGTGCCACCCCATATGTCAGCTGGATCCCTGGATTATTGTGAATAAAATCACACGAGAATCATCCAGTGGACGGAGAGGATGAACCCTTCTTTCATCCTGATGTAAGGAAATAAATCTCCCATGGGAAAATTCCCTTCTCTGAACCAGGAGGAGTGAACCATCCTCAGCACCAGAAATGTCTGTAGGGCCCGGAAGTCTGTGAAACCAAGCCTTGTCAGTTCCTCACCAATTCGCTGACCCAAATACAGTATCCTGGCCTTATATCTCTACAAATCAACATTTTGTTGGGTAAGAAGAAGAAGGACTGCCTAGTTTGTTCATTGTCTGTGTGTGGTGTTTCAGGGAGCTCATGCACATGCAACATGAAATACATCTTCACTTACGTCTCTCATAAGTCTACAGAGTAATTAGTCCAGACAAATAACCAAGAAGAAGGGAAGGAAGCCCGTACTGTGGTAATGACTGGAATTCCAAACCAGGTAGTTTATGAAACAAAGAATAAAAGATATCGAAATCAATAGATACAGAGAAATTTACTTATATCCATATGACACAATCTGTTGCATGGTCAAACCTGCCAAGCTTCAAAACCAAACCCTAAGTTAATGAACAACTTCAGGGAATTGATAGGATACAAAATCAACAAACAAAGTAAATCTAGGTTTCCACACAGTAACAACTAGTTATTTATATTTTAAAGATTTTATTGAATTATTCATGAAAACACACAAACAGAGAGAGGCAGAGACACAGGAAGAGAGAGAAGCAGGCTCCATGCAGGGAGCCCAATGTGGGACTGGATCTCTGGACTCTAGGATCACTCCCAGCGCAGAAGGCAGACCTCAACTGCTGAGCCACACAAGCATCTGTAACAATAAAGTACGTAAAAGGTAATTAATAAAAACTTATTACATTGGCACCGGTGTTAACAATGTAATAGGTAGGATTAAGTATTCTGAAAGAGGTAAAATACTGTCCACTAAAAGAACTTACATTGATGAGAGATTTTTAAAAAGTCAAAAAAAATGCAAAGGCATTTTTTCATAAATGTGAACACTTCATAATGTCAGAAGACTTACACACAGTGGCCTACGGTTGTAAAGAAATCCTTGTTAATAACTTGTAAAGAATCAAATCTAGGTCTGGAGCTGATTATATATTGAAAGGACATGCAAATAGGGCCCTCACTTCACTGATTAAATCAGCCCATCCCGACCCTGCTGCTGGGAGAGGAGTCCCAGCCCCAGGACCCCAAGTGACCCTGTTTAGGGATCAGGGTGGAAAACAGACGACTAAACATGGAATCTTTCCTTGGCTGGGTTTTCCTTGTCACTATTTTAAAAGGTAATTCATGAAGAATAAGAGACCTTGAGTCTGTGAGTGTAGGTGAGTGAGAGAAACAGGGGATGTGGGACAGTTTCCTAACCAGAATGTCTTGTGTCTGCAGGTGTCCAGGGTGAGGTGCAGCTGGTGGAGTCTGGAGGAGACCTGGTGAAGCCTGGGGGATCCCTGAGACTCTCCTGTGTAGCCTCTGGATTCACCTTCGGTAGCTATGCCATGAGCTGGGTCCGCCAGGCTCCAGGGAAGGGGCTGCAGTGGGTCGCAGCTATTAGCAGTAGTGGAAGTAGCACATACTACGCAGACGCTGTGAAGGGCCGATTCACCATCTCCAGAGACAACGCCAAGAACACGCTGTATCTGCAGATGAACAGCCTGAAAGCCGAGGACACAGCCGTGTATTACTGTGCGAAGGACACAGTGAGTCGACCTTAGTGTGAGCCCAGACACAAACCTCTCTGTTAAGGAGATCAGGACCACCAGGGGGTGCACAGTCCTCACCACTTTTGTCTTGAAGGCCCAGGAGCAGGTGTAGATGGAGGTTCTGGGCAGGTTTCCTGTCAGGGTCTGGGATTCCTCTCCAAGGAGCTGTTTTCCCCAGGGAGTTATCTACGCAGATGATATTTGCATACCTATTCAGTCTCTGATTTAGACACATCCGTTTTTTATATGAAAACAGCTATTATGCCATGTACAAAACACAGTGATTCTTTTTCTATCAATAGATTTCACAGTAATTTTATTTTATTTCTTTAATAATAAATTTATTTTTAATTAGTGTTCAATTTGACAACATACAGAATGACACCCAGTGCTCATCCTGTCAAGTGCCCCCCTCAGTGCCCGTCATCCATTCACCCCCACCCCCCGCCCTCCTCCCCTTCCACCACGCCTAGTTCATTTCCCCGTGTTAGGAGTCTTTATGTTCTGACTCCCTTTCTGATATTTCCTACCCATTTCTTCTCCCTTCCCTTCTATTCACTTTCACACTTATTTATATTCCCCAAATGAATGAGAACATATAATGTTTGTGCTTCTCCTATTGACTCATTTCACTCAGCATGATAACCTCCAGTTTCATCCACGTGGAAGCAAATGGTGGGTATTTGTCATATCTAATAGCTGAGTAATATCCCATTGCATACATAAACCACATCTCCTTTATCCATTTCTTTTGATGGACACCGAGGTTCTTTCCACATTTTGGCTATTGTGGACCTTGCTGCTATAAACATCGGGGTGCAGGCTTCCCGACATTTCATTGCATCTGCATCTTTGGGGTAAATCCCCAACAGTCCAATTGCCAGGTGGTAGGGCATGTCTATTTTTAACTCTTTGAGGAACCTGCACACAGTTTTCCAGAGTGGCTGCACCATTTCACATTAGATTTCACAGTAATTTTAATTTACATGATAATAGGTTATAGTAGACATGTAAAACATAAATTACATAAACTGTTTTTCTAGATTTGTTTATGCAGGTAGAAACATTGTAATATAAGATATATATATATATATATGTATGTATATGATATATACGTTATACTTATACATTGTATATAAGATATATATAAGATATATTAATTTATATCTTGAGTACACTGCACATTGTGGCAATCAATAAATATGTGAATTTGATGAGATAGTATAATAGAAAAGATAATTTGGGGGATACGTAAATGTAACGATTCTAGAAAACATAGGCTTATGCAACTGGTTTCATAAGAAGGAGTAATACATGCTCTACTTATTTGGAATAAAAAAGCTAGGACAGTGAATACTTGTATAATTTAGCAGAATGGTGACACTGTATTAATTTGCCAGCTATAATAAAATGTTTTATACAGTTGTATGATTTGCACTGGTACTCTAATTTTGAGTAATCTATAGCCCTTATTGAAATTTCACCAGTTTTCCAAATAGCTTTTCTTTTCCTGCCCCAGAATCCAAACTACGATCCCAAATTGCATTTAGTTGCTGTTTTCTTTGTTTATGCTAACCTATGGCAGCTATTTAAGTCTTTCTTTTTCCTTCATGGCCTTGAAACATTTGATGAGTACTGGTCAGTTGTTCTGAAGAATGCCTCTCACTTTGGGTTTATGTGACCCTTTTGGATGATTAGATTAAGGTTTTGCATTTCTTGGCAATATCACAGCCAAAATGTGGAAGGAGCTTCGGTGTCCACCAAAAGATGAATAGATAAGGAAGATATGGTATATGTATACAAGGGAATATTACTCAGCCATTAGAAACGGCAAATATGGGGATCCCTGGGTGGCTCAGCAGTTTGGCACCTATCTTTGGCCCAGGGCACAATCCTGGATTCCCGGGATGAGTCCCACGTCGGGCTCCTCGCATGGAGCCTGCTTCTGTTTCCTCCTGTGTCTCTGCCTCTCTCTATCATTAATAAATAAATAAGCTTTAAAAGAAAATTTTTAAAAAGCGACAAATACCCACCATTTGCTTCGATGTGGATGGAACTGGAGGGTATTATGCTAAGTGAAATAAGTCAATTGGAGAAGGACAGACATTATATGGTCTCATTCATTTGGGGAATATAAAAAATACTTAATTGGAATAAAGGAGAAAGGAGAGAAAATGAGTGGGAAATATCAGAGATGGAGACAGAACATGAGAGGCTCCTAGCTCCAGGAAACGAACAAGGCATGGTGGAAGGGGAGGAGGGTGATGATTAGGGGTGAATGGGTGACAGGCACTGAGGGGGCACTTGATGGAATGAGCACTGGGTGTTATTCTGTAGGTTGGCAAATTGAACACCAATAAAAAATAAATTTATTATTTTGAAAAAAGAATCATAACTAACAAAATATATATATGTATAAGTAAAATAAAATAAAATAATAAAATAATTGGGTGAACCAGAATATTTATGTAATCTCAGAGCATCTCTCCAAATATAGTTATTAGTTACAAAGGGAATACTAGTAAATCTACAGTGGAAATACTCAACACACATTACCTTGATCAAGAATATCCTGAGAGAAAAAATATATCATGTATCCCCTGATATGATACATTGTCAAGAACACAACATCACTTCTGTGGTATTGCCAAGACAGAGATTCTTACAGTTGCTTACTATTTTCCCTAAATACCAGTTAATTGCAAATATTTCCATGTACATTAACTAAGCATTTCCCCGATCCGCACCTGCAATCATTGTGCATCACACGACCACCCAGTTCAAGGAGAAATTTGGTAGAAGCAGCATAAACTCCATGTTGGGCATGAGGCTGCAAATGCATCAAATATCTAAAGCAAAAGAAGACAGACCCCTAATGGGGTCAATATCTTGATCCACCCACACAGCATCCATGTCAGTGACAGCCTGGGAAGGAAGCAGGATTCACACCAGGATGTTCTGTGGATGTGGAGTCTGAGCATCAACACACACACACACACACACAAACACACACACACACAGAGTATGAAAACATTTTCAGCTTCATCATTGTTTCTGTTAAAAGCAGGCCGGCCTCTCAGCAAGTCAGATATGTTTGGATGGAGCCAGGGAAACACACTTGCTTAGGGTGTGTGTTGAGGGAAAGTGGTGATTATGAGGTCCTGATCCAGGAGGGGATTATATGGAGTCCGTTTCCCTCCAGTATCTGGGGACAGAACTCAAGGGCGCTTGCTGGATTTCCCATGGGTGGGGCAGGAGGAGAAGAGGGAGGATTGGAGATCAAGGAGATAGCAGGTAATACTCAAAAATATGGTGTGGTGACAAATTCCACTATACAATTATGAAAACTGAGAGAACAAAAGTGGTGGAGGACCTTCCACTTGCAGGGAATAACTCAGGGATCCTTCAGGTGCTGATATCAGCTCACTGTGTGAGTCCTCTAACAGCCACATGTTGGAACCTAATGTCCATGTGATGGGAGGAGGAGGTGGGGCCTCAGTGGACCACTTAGGTCAGGAGGTGCAGCCTCATTATGGGATCAGGGCCCTTATACACCAGGACTGGGAATGCCTCCTGCCATTTGGCCCCATGTGAGGCCATCTGTCTGGGTGTATGTCATACAATTGTTATTATTTTTGCAGTAGTAAAGGTTGAGTTTTGTGTTCATGAAAATCACCTCACTGATTACTGACAAAGAGAGAAAGCACTTATCACCATGTGACATGGGCTTCAGGCAGGAGTTCAGGCAACCTCCCCAAGGACAAGAAATGCAGGAATATAATTGTCATGAGTTATGTGTCTCCCTACAGTCTATGTAACTCCATTTTGGGTGGGTTGGGCTGCTGGAAGTCTCCATGATGCAAATGACCCATTCAAGGATGGAAACTGCTGGATCTAGAGGCAGAAAAGAAGTCTTGTCTCATTTGGCAGGGTCAAAGGGGCTGACATGAGAAAGGGAAATTGAGCTGGCTCCAGGCAGCAAACTGGAATTGAATTCCCTAATCTTGGAATTTTCTCTAAGTCTTTATCTTCCTCTGTGTGTACAAATGCCAGTTATAGATCCTTCTACAACTATAACAGTTTTATGAAGAAAAGGTCACATAGATCCTGGGTCTGGATCTTCAGAGAGTGTCTCTGGTGTGTGCTGCGTGCACTGTGCTGTACTGTTTTGGTGCCTCATTCCTTCAGGTCTGGCATCTACACATGCTCTCCCTGCCTGAAGGGAGCAGTGTGTGGTCCTTGGGAAGAATGTGATGAGTTTTAACTGGGTGTGCTCTGCTCAGCTCCTTAAATGAGCCATGAAACCACCTCCACTAGAACTGGGGCCCTGCAGAATTCTCTGGTCAGGAGATGTGGATGGGCAGGGGTACAGCCGCTCAGAGAAACTGTATGATGGCGTCTCAAATAAGTAAATGTAGACCTACCCTGTGATCCAGCAACTGCTCTACTGGGTATTTATGCTAAGATTACAAAAGTGCTGATTCAAAGGGATACATGCACCTCTATGTTTACAGCAGCATTATCTACATTAACCAAACTATGGAAACAATCCCAGTATCTGTGAACTGATGAATGGATAAAGAACATGTGAGATAGATAGATAGATAGAGTTAGATACATAGGGATTTTACTAATCAATGCAGTAGAATTTCTAACAATTTACAAGTATGACGATGGAGGTAGTATGCATAATGGTAACTGACATGCCAGTGAGAAAAAGAAAATACTGTATACTTTCAGTCATAGTTTCAATATAAGAGACAGAACAAATGAGCAAAGAGATTGATGCATAGATCAGGAAATAGTCCCTTCAATACAGAGATAAAACTGATAGTTACCAGGTGGGAGGAGAGTGGGGGATGGGTGACCTGTCACATGGGGCTTAGGGAGTTCACTTGTCCTGATGAACAGTGGGTGATGTATGGAAGGGTTCAATCAGCATGTTGGATACATGAACGGGTGTTACACTGGATGTGACCTCTACTGCAATTCATTTTTTGAATGTTCATAGCAGGTTTATTTGTAACAGCTAAAACTCAGAATCACCCAGATATCCTTCACCCAATGAATGGTTAAACCAACAGTTCACATCTACACCATGGGATACAACTCAGCTATGAAAAGAAAGAAATTATCGATACACACAACAAGTTGGATGAACCTAGAGGGAATTATGCTGAGTGAAAAAAGGCAATCCCTAAGGTACATTGTGTATGATTCCAATATTATAACATTTTTGACATGAAAATGTTATAAAGATTAGTGGTTTCCAACAGTTATGGAAGTGAGTGGTATTGTGGTGACTGACTATAAAAGGATTGCATGAGGGATACTTTCTATGAAACAGTTCTATGGCTTAGTTGTGGTGCTGATTACACAAATATACACATGTGTAAAATTGAATAAAACTTAATTACCACACACGTGCACACACACAGGAGTGTCTACTGCAACTCAAATAAAAATTTAGAGGTTTTGTAGAGAAGATGGCGGAAGAGTAGGATCCCCAAATCACCTTTCCCCACCAAATTACCTAGATAACCTTCAAATCATCCTGAAAACCTATGAATTTGGCCTGAGATTTAAAGAGAGAACAGGGATCCCTGGGTGGCGCAGCGGTTTGGTGCCTGCCTTTGGCCCAGGGCGCGATCCTGGACACTCGGGATCGAATCCCACGTCAGGCTCCCGGTGCATGGAGCCTGCTTCTCCCTCTGCCTGTGTGTCTGCCTCTCTTTCTCTCTCTCTCTCTGACTATCATGAATAAATAAATAAAATCTTTAAAAAAAAATAAAACAAAGAGAGAACAGCTGGAATGCTACAATGAGAAGAGTTCATGCTTCTGTCAAGATAGGAAGATGGAGGAAAAAGAAATAAAGAAACAAAAGTCATCCAAGGGGGAGGGGCCCCACAAGGAGCTGAGCTAAGGCCTGGGTGAGTGTCCCCAGGACAGGAAAGCTCCGCCCTGGAGAAGCAGAAGCTTCACCAATCTTCCCGGGTGGAAAAGCCTCACAGGGAGTTGGAGCAGGACCTCAGGAGGGCGGGGATGCCCTCAGGCTCCCTGGAACACTAACAGACACCTGCTTGCCCAGGAGAGTGTGCCGAGCTCCCTAAAGGGCTGCAGCAGCATGGCTGGACCCAGAGCAGCTCAGAGGGGCTCAGGTGGTGGCTCTGTGAGGGGGATGCCCAGCTGGACTGAGAATCCAACAGTGCAGACCCCAGAGCACAGGCCGCCGGGGACACAGGAGCTGTGTACAAGGAGCTGGCCTTCCCCCAGGACAGGCAGAGGCCAGGAGGACCCAGGACCACAAGGACGTTCCTGCCCCGAGCTGTGCAGATCAGCGGCCCTGCCCCCAGAGCATCCAGGCCCTGCAGATGGAGAGCTCTGTAGTTACTGCGGGGGCTGAATCCAGGGCTGCAGAGCTGGCCCTGCCACTGCGGTTGTTCTTCCTGGGGCCTCATGGGGAGCATCCAGGCACTGCAGACGGAGAGCTCCCTAGTTACTGTGGGAGCTGAATCCAGGGCTCCAGAGCTGGCCCCGCCACTGAGGTTGTTCCTCCTGGGGCCTCATGGGGTAAATAACCCCCACTGAGCCCTGCACCAGGAAGGGGGCAGAGCAGCTCCCCCAAGGGCTAACACCTGAAAATCAGCACAACAGGCCCCTCCCCCAGAAGACTAGAAAGACGGACAAGTTCCAGGGGAAGTCAAGGGACTTAAAGTATACAGAATCAGAAGATACATCCCTGTGTTTTGTTTTGTTTTTGTTTTTGTTTCTTTGCTTTTTGATTTCTGTTTGCTTCCCCCACCCTTTTTTCTTTCTTTCTTTTCCTTTCTCTTTTTCTTCTCTTTTTTTCTTTTTCCTCCTATTTTCTTTTTTCTTTCTCTCTTTTCTTTCCCTCTTTCTGTCCTCTCTTTTTCTACTTTTCCCAATACAACTTGTTTTTGGCCACTCTGCACTGAGCAAAATGACTAGAAGGAAAACCTCACCTCAAAAGAAAGAATCAGAAACATTCCTCTCTCCCACAGAGTTACAAAATCTGGATTACAGTTCAATGTCAGAAAGCCAATTCAGAAGCACTATTATACAGCGACTGGTGGCTCTAGAAAAAAGCATAAAGGACTCAAGAGACTTCATGACTGCAGAATTTAGATCCAACCAGGCAGAAATTAAAAATCAATTGAATGAGATACAATCCAAACTAGAAGTCCTAATGATGAGGGATAACGAGATGGAAGAACGAGTAAGTGACATAGAAGACAAGTTAATGACAAAGAGGGAAACTGAGAAAAAAGAAACAATTAAAAGACCATGAGGATAAATTAAGGGAAATAAACGACAGCCTGAGGAAGAAAAACCTACATTTAATTGGGGTTCCCGAGGGCGCCGAAAGGGCCAGAGGCCCCGAATATGTATTTGAACAAATCATAGATGAAAAATTTCCTAACCTGGGAAGGGAAACAGGCATTCAGATCCAGAAAATAGAGAGTTCCCCGCCCCTAAAATCAATAAATACCCTTCAACAACTCGACATCTAATAGTGAAGCTTGCAAATTCCAAAGATAAAGAGAAGATCCTTAAAGCAGCAAGAGACAAGAAATTCCTGACCTTTATGTGGAGGAGTATTAGGGTAACAGCAGACCTCTCCACAGAGACCTGGCAGGCCAGAAAGGGCTGGCAGGATATATTCAGGGTCCTAAATAAGAAGAACATGCAACCAAGAATACTTTATACAGCAAGGGTCTCATTCAGAATGGAAGGAGAGATAAAGAGCTTCCAAGACAGGCAGGAACTGAAAGAATATGTGACCTCCAAACCAGCTCTGCAAGAAATTTTAAGGGGGACTCTTAAAATTCCCCTTTAAGAAGAAGTTCAGTGGAACAATCCACAAAAACAAGGACTGAATAGATATCATGATGACACTAAACTCATATCTGTCAATAGTAACTCTGAACGTGAACGGGCTTAATGACTCCATCAAAAGACACAGGGTGTCAGACTGGATAAAAAAGCAGGACCCAACTATTTGCTGTCTACAAGAGGCTCATTTTAGACAGAAGGACACCTACAACCTGAAAATAAAAGGTTGGAGAACCATTTACCATTCAAATGACCCTCAAAAAAAAAAAAAGCAGGGGTAGCCATCCTTATATCAGATAAACTAAAATTTACACCAAAGACTCTAATGAGAGATGAAGAGAGATACTATATCATACTTAAAGGATCTATCCAACAAGAGGATTTAACAATCCACAATATATATGCCCCGAATGTGGGAGCTGCAAATATTTAAACCAATTAATAACCAAACTGAAGAAACACCTACATAATAATACCCTTATACTTGGTGACTTCAATCTAGCTCTTTCTATACTCGATAGGTCTTCTAAGCACAACATCTCTAAAGAAACAAGAGCTTTAAATGATACACTGGACCAGATGGATTTCACAGATATCTATAGAACTTTCCATCCAAACTCAACTGAATACACATTCTTCTCAAGTGCACATGGAACTTTCTCCACAATATACCACATACTGTGTCACAAATCGGGTCTGAACCGATACCAAAAGTTTGGGATCGTTCCCTTCATATTCTCAGACCATAATGCCTTGAAATTAAAATTAAATCACAACAAGAAATTTGGAAGGACCTCAAACACGTGGAAATTAAGGACCATCTTGCTAAAAGATGAAAGGGTCAATCGGGAAATTAAATTAAGGAAGAATTAAAAAGATTCATGGAAAATAGTGAGAATGAAGGTACAACGATTCAAAATCTTTGGGATGCAGCAAAAGCAGGCTAAGGGGAAAATACATCGCAATACAAGCATCCAGACAAAAACTGGAAAGAACTCAAATACAAAAGCTAACCTTACACATAAAGGAGCTAGAGAAAAAACAGCAAATATATCCTGCACCCAGCAGAAGAAGAGAGTTAATAAATATTCAAGCAGAACTCAAAGAAATCGAGACCAGAAGAACAGTGGAACAAAATAACAAAACCAGGAGATGGTTCTTTGAAAGAATTAATACGATAGATAAACCACTAGCCAGCCTTATTACAAAGAAGAGAGAGAAGACTCAAATTAATAAAATCATGGATGAGAAAGGAGAGATCACTACCAACACCAAGGAAATACAAACGATTTTAAAAACATATTATGAACAGCTCTACACCAACAAATTAGGCAATCTAGAAGAAATGGATGCATTCCTGGAAAGCCACAAACTACCAAAACTGGAACAAGAACAGACAACCTGAACAGACAAATAACCAGGGAGGAAACTGAAGCAGTCATCAAAAACCTCCCAAGACACAAGAGTCCAGGGCCAGATGGCTTCCCAGGGGAATTCTATCAAACGTTTAAAGAAGAAATCATACCTATTCTACTAAGGGTGTTTGGAAAGATAGAAAGAGATGGAGTACTTCCAAATTCGTTCTATGAGGCCAGCATCAGCTTAATTCCAAAACCAGACAAAGACCCCACCAAAAAGGAGAATTACAGACCAATATCCCTGATGAGCATGGAAGCAAAAATTCTCAACACGATACTAGCCAATAGGATCCAACACTACATTAAGAAAATTATTCACCATGACCAAGTAGGATTTATTCTCCAGACACAAGGCTGGTTCAACACTCGTAAAACAATCAATGTGATTCATCATATCAGCAAGAGAAAAACCAAGAACCATATGATTCTCTCATTAGATGCAGAGAAAGCATTTGACAAAATACTGCAGCCATTCCTGATCAAAACTCTTCAGAGTGTAGGGATGGAGGGAACATTCCTCGACATCTTAAAAGCCATCTACAAAAAGCCCACAGCAAATATCATTCTCAATGGGGAAGCACTGGGAGCCTTTCCCCTAAGATCAGGAACAAGACAGGGATGTCCACTCTCACCACTGCTATTCAACATAGTACTGGAAGTCCTCGCCTCAGCAATCAGACAACAAAAAGACATTAAAGGCATTCAAATTGACAAAGAAGAAGTCAAACTCTCCCTCATCGCCGATGACATGATACTCTACATAGAAAACCCAAAAGCCTCCACCCCAAGATTGCTAGAACTCATACAGCAATTTGGTAGTGTGGCAGGAATCAAAATCAATGCCCAGAAATCAATGGCATTTCTATACACTAACAATGAGACTGAAGAAAGAGAAATTAAGGAGTCAATCCCATTTACAATTGTACCCAAAACGCATAACATACCTAGGAATAAACCTAACCAAAGAGGTAAATGATCTATACCCTAAAAATTATAGAACACTTCTGAAAGAAATTGAGGAAGACACAAAGAGATGGAAAAATATTCCATGCTCATGGATTGGCAGAATTAATATTGTGAAAATGTCAATATTACCCAGGGCAATTTACTCTTTTAATGCAATCCCTATCAAAATACCATGGACTTTCTTTTTTTTTTCAGAGAGTTAGAACAAATTATTTTGAGATTTGTGTGGAATCATAAAAGACCCGAATAGCCAGGGGAATTTTAAGAAAGAAAAGCATATCTGGGGGCATCACAATGCCAGATTTCAGGTTGTACTACAAAGCTGTGGTCATCAAGACACTGTGGTACTGGCACAAAAACAGACATATAGACCAATGGAACAGAATAGAGAACCCAGAAGTTGACCCTGAACTTTACGGTCAATGAATATTCGATAAAGGAGGAAAGAATATCCACTGGAAGAAAGACAGTCTCTTCAATAGATGGTGCTGGGAAAATTGGACATCCACATGCAGAAGAATGAAACTAGACCACTCTCTTACACCATACACAAAGATAAACTCAAAATGGATGAGAGATCTAAATGTGAGACAAGATTCCATCAAAATCCTAGAGGAGAACACAGGCAACACCCTTTTGAACTTGGCCACAGTAACTTCTTGCAAGATACGTCCACAAAGGTAAAAGAAACAAAAGCAAAAATGAACTTTTGGGACTTCATCAAGATAAGAAGCTTTTGCACAGCAAAGGATACAGTCAACAAAACTAAAAGAAAGCCTACAAAATGGGAGAAGATATTTGCAAATGACATATCAGATAAAGGGCTAGTTTCCCACATCAATAAAGAACTTATTAAACTCAACACCAAAGAAAGAAATGATCCAATCATGAAATGGGCAAAAGACATGAAGAGAAATCTCACAGAGGAAGACATGGACATGGCCAACATGCACATGAGAAAATGCTCTGCATCATTTGCCATCAGGGAAATACAAATCAAAACCACAATGAGATACCACCTCACACCAGTGAGAATGGGGAAAATTAAGAAGGCAGAAAACCAGAAATGTTGGGGAGGATGCGGAGAAAGGGGAACCCCTTACACTGTTGGTGGGAATGTGAACTGGTGCAGCCACTCTGGAACACTGTGTGGAGGTTCCTCAAAGAGTTAAAAATAGACCTGCCCTATGACCCAGCAATTGCACTATTGGGGATTTTTCCCAATGATTCAGATGCAATGAAACACCGGGACACCTGCACCCCGATGTTTCTAGCAGCAATGTCCACAATAGCCAAACTGTGGGAGGAGCCTTGGTGTCCCTCAAAAGATGAATGGATAAAGAAGATGTGGTTTATGTTTTAATGGAATATTACTCAGCCATTAGAAATGACAAATACCCACCATTTGCTTCAACGTGGATGGAACCTGAAGGTATTATGCTGAGTGAAGTAAGTCAATCGGAGAAGGACAAACATTGTATGCTCTCATTCATTTGGAGAATATAAATAATAGTGAAAGCAATATAAGGGAAGGGAGAAGAAATGTGTGGGAAATATCAGAAAGGGAGACAGAACTTAAAGACTCCTAACTCTGGGAAATGAACTAGGGGAGATGGAAGGGGAGGAGGGCGGGGAGTGGGGGTTAATGGGTGATGGGCACTGAGGGGGATACTTGACCTGATGAGCATGGTGTTATTCTGTATGTTGGTAAATTGAACACCAATAAAAAATAAATTTATTATTAGAAAAAAAAAAAACAAAAAAAGAAAGAAAAAAACAAAAATTTAAAAGAACAACTACAACTGGAAATTTTATTCATTGTCCTATGTTTCATGCATAAGTCAGGCAGTTTTTTTCTATTAAACAAAGCTGATAGTATTCAGGGATTCACTAACCACCACTTATGTGGAAATTAAATTTAATAATCTATAAAAAATGGAAATTCTGGACTTTATCATCTAACAATTGGTGTATCGAAAAGTCGGATAAAGCTAGATTATTGTGCAGCCGAGGAGTGCAGCAGATTAGCACCGCCTTCAGCCCAGGTTGTGATCCTGGAGACCTGGGATTGAGTCCGGCATCAGGTACCCTGCATGGTGCCTGCCTCTCCCTCTGCCTATGTCTCTGCCTCTCTCTCTCTCTCTCTCTATCTCTCTCTTTCTGTGTGTGTGTGTGTTGAATAAATAAATAAATTCTTTTTTAAAAACTGTAGATTATTAAGGCTTCTTTTAGCCTGGCTCCTCGCTGGGGCCCCTCCCCTTTGGATGCTGTTTTATTTATTTTTTTCCATCTTCCTATGTTGGTAGAAGCACAAACTCTTCTCACTGTTGCATTCCCGCTGTTCTCTCTTTAAATCTCAGGCTGAATTTGTAGGTGTTCAAGATGATTTGAAAGTGATCTAGGTAATTTGGTGGGGACAGGTGACTTGGAGACCCTACTCTTCCACAATCTTGCCCCTCAGAATCTTGTATGACTTTGGAGTAGATGGTTATTCTTAAATTTTTGCTTTGGAATATGCATGTGCTTTAACTCCTACCTAATTGTCCTGATGTTATTTGCTTCCCACATGAGGGTTGAAGAGGATATACCTTGTAAACATTAACATATTATCTGTATCTCTGCTCAACTCAATTATATCAATAACCCTGGATGTGAGAAGCCCTGAGTCCCCCTAATCATCTGACATCTTAACTCCTCCTACCATATATTCTTATACTATAGACGGTGTGGTGAATTCTTTCTGATGTATATGTTGGCAGTCCACATTGAACTCTGGTGTTTTGTTTCAGAATGTCCTAAACTTATTTTCCCTGGACCCTGATTCTGGATCCTATGGACTCATTTTTGTTTGTACAAGCCTACTGAATACTTTACAATTTTTAAATAATGTTGCAGGAAGCACATGTAGACATATGTCTTCCATACACATAAGGTCATTCAACAAGTGACATAAAGAGCAATGCACCTCCTAGCAATGAGATGGGGCTTCTAGGAGGGCAGGTAGTGTTCCCATGGACTAGAATTGCAGGAATATTATAGGCAAGACTCCATGTCTTTGTAAAGTGGACACAGGTGCCTTTTGGTTGGTGGGCTCTGCTGGCAGTCTTTCTGATGCATATGACCCATTCATAGTTGGAAAGTGTTAGATTTGTAGACAGAAGAGAAGTCTTGTACATAGCCCATAGGGTCATGGGGACTGATCTGAGAAAACCAAAACTAAGTTTGATTAGAGGCATAGATTGAAATTGAATTGAAACTGAATTTTCCTGCCACATTTGTTATCAAAAATACCTGATCAATCTGTAGAAGGGTTCAAGGGTAGATATTTTTCTTCTCTTAGATGGAATATACTCTTTGAATATAAAAGGAATTCATCAAAAACTTAGTGGAAAGGCAGCATTACACTGTTCATTTAGGAGGGATAAGAAAAATAGAAATATAGGCTATACAATGGAAAATGTTCATCCTGACACCAGTTTATTATATCCCAAACTCTGCATGAATGCAGCTCATTTTGCATCAGGTAAGCTCATCAAAGCCATTACAGAAAATCACAGATTTGACTGTAGTAGAACACAGTGACTGAGTTGATAGTTACAAATCCAACTGCATTAGCTGAAACCCTCTGCAATTCAGCTAAATTCTAAATTTAGTAAAATAGTGTGATCCTCAATGCAGGAGGGGTCCACATTTCTAAGGTACCCTGCCACTCTGTCATTCAGGTGATTCAAGAGGGCCAGTAAGTCCTGTGGAGAGGAGCACAGGCCAAGATTCTGACTCACTGAAATGTGCACAAGCACATATAGAAACCCTCTACAATTTAAGGGGTAGGATAAAATCACTCTATTGGGACACATGACACCTAAAAACCAAGATTTATGTGCAAACATCATTACAAAGTACCACGTGGACACAAAGTTTGAAATCCAGAACATTACCTAAGGAAAACATAGTTTCTCAAAGCAGTCAATATGAACACACAAAGGCAGTCACATCTGCTCTGTTCACAACAGTCTGACACAAGTGATCCCAAGCGGATTATATTCTGAGAGGACATGTATATAAGGGCCTCCTTCCATGGACTAAAAGAGCCCATATCTGAACCTGCATCTGGGAGAGGAGCCCCAGCCCCAGGAACCATAGGTAACCCCATTCAGTGATCAGGTGAGAACACAGACAACTCACTATGGAGTCTGTGCTCAGCTGGGTTTTCCTTGACGCCATATATATATTTTTTGCAATATGCCAACACATAGCATAACTCCCAGGGCTCATCACATCAACTGCCCTCCTCTGTGTCTGTCACCCCGTCACCCTAACCCCCCGCCCACTTCCCCTTCCAGCACCCCTTGTTCTTTTCCCAGAGTTAGGAGTCTCTCATGTTCTCTCTCCCTCTCTGATATTTCCCACTCATTTTCTCTCCTTTAGCATTTATTCCCTTTCACTAATTTTATATTCCCCAAATGAATGACAACATATAATGTTTGTTGTTCTCTGATTGACTTACTTCACTCAGCATAATACACTCCAGGTCCATCCACATTGAAGAAAATGGTGGGTATTTGCCAATTCTTTTTTTATGAATTTATTTTTTATTGGAGTTCAATTTGACAACATATAGAATAACACCTAGTGCTTATCCTATCAAGTGCCTCCTTCAGTGCCCGTCACCCAGTCACCCCTACTCCCCCATCTCCCCTTTCACCACCCCTAGTTCATTTCTCAGAGTTAGGAGTCTCTCATGTTCTGTCTCCCTTTCTGATATTTCCCACTCATCTTTTCTCCTTTCCCCTTTAATCGCTTTCATTATCCTTTATATAACCCCAATGAATGAGACCATACAATGTTTGTCATTTCTAATGGCTGAGTAATATGCCACTGTATACATAGACCACATCTTCTTTATCCATTAATCTGTCGATGGATACCGAGGCTCCTTTCACAGTTTAACTATTCTGAACATTGCTTCTATAAACATTGGGGTGCAGGTGTCCTGCCATTTCACTGCAACTGTATCCATGACGCTATTTTATAGGTAATTCACGGGGAACAAGACACCTTGAGTATGTGAGTGGAGATGAGTGAGAGAAATGGCATGTGCAA
This sequence comes from Vulpes vulpes, assembly GCF_048418805.1. Lineage (NCBI taxonomy): Eukaryota > Metazoa > Chordata > Mammalia > Carnivora > Canidae > Vulpes > Vulpes vulpes. Next base: position 132,475,446 of record NC_132785.1, on the reverse strand, counting down.
CCATTTCCTGACCAGGATCTCGTCTGTCTGCAGGTGTCCAGGGTGGAAGTACAGCAGTTGGAGTCCGGGGGAGACCGCGTGAAACCTGGGAGGTCACTAAGACTCTCCTGTGTGGCCTTTGGATTCAACTTCAGTGAATCCTACAGCACATATGGGCTTCGCCAGTCTCCTGGGAAGGGACTACAGTGGGTCACATACATTAGCAGGAGTGGAAGTAACACATACTATGCAGACGCTGTGAAGGGCTGATTCACCATCTCCAGAGACAAAGCCAAGAACACGCTGTATCTGCAGATGAACAGCCTGAGAGCCCAGGACACCGCCCTGTATTACTGTGCAGACACAGTTAGGGAATATCACTGTGAGCCCAGACAGAAACCTTTTTGCAGGGACTCAAGTATGGATGGGCTGTAGGGTCTCTCATGTCACCAGTGGGCACTCAGGTCAGCAGTCCCTGTTCAGGACATCAGGGGTGCAATGGAACCAGGATGTATAGGTGAAGATTCAGGAAAATATTTATTTTCATTTGTCTAAGATACGAAATAAGCTATTTTGGGCTTAAATCTGGATTAATCAGTTTGTGATATTTTATCTATATTATTTATGTTAATCTTAGATTTTATGATATAATAATATTTTAAATCATTATTTTTTATTATTTTTAATTGGAGTTCAATTTGCCTACATATAGCATTACACTTAGTGTTCATCCCGCCATGTGCCCCCTCAGTGCCCATCACCCAGTCACCCCAACACTACGCCCACCTCCCCTTCCTCTACCCCTTGTTCACTTTCCAGAGTTAGTTGTCTCTCATGTTGTGTCACCCTCAATGATATTTTAACTCATCTTCTCTCCTTTCCCTTTATTCCCTTTCACTAATTTTTGTATTCCCCAAATGAATGAGACCATATAATGTTTGTCCTTTTCCGATTGACTTATTTCACTCAGCATATGTCCTCCAGGTCAATCCACATCGAAGCAAAAGATGGGTATTTGTCATTTCTAATGGCTGAGTAATATTACATTGTATAGATATACCACATCTTCCTTGATACGATGATTTCTTAAATAAAATAATTTTGTTTTTGTTACATTGAATTAGTGAGCTTATACTATATACTTCTTTTCTGATTTTCAATAATCCATCAGGTGCTTATAACACCCAGTACTGATGACATCACTTGCTCTCTTCAATGTGCATCACACAATGACCCAAAACACCCACTAACCTCCCAGCATTATACCTCATTCTGTTTCCTGTAGTTAATGGTTTCTCATGTTCTGTCTCCCTCTCTAATGATTCCCAGTCTTCCTAGCTTTAGCCAATGTTCCTTTCACGTGTTACATATATTCCACACTAGACAGAAATGATATGATTATTGTCTTCTGATTGACTTATTTTACTCAGCAAAATACCCTCCAGTTCCATCAATGTCACTGTAAATGGTAGGTGTTTGATATTTCTGATGGCAGAGTAATATCCCATTGTATATATTCCACATACTATTTATCCATTCTTCTCTTGTGGATGTCATGCCTCCCTCCACGGTTTGCCTACTGTGTACTCTGCTGCTATGAACACTGGGGTTCAGGTGCCCTTTGCATTACTACATCTGTATGCTTGGGATAAATACTCAGTAATACAATTCCTGGGGCACAGGGTAATATTCATAACAGAGGAAAAACCAGAGGTAATACTCTCTGCCATAGATCTAATTAAGTGGGATAAAGTAAAAAATCAGAGCTCAAATTCAGGAGACTAATTTTAAAGTTACTAGTTCCATTTCAGGAAAGCTGAAACACACCACATTATAACTTAGTGTAGAAATGAACCAATTCAGTTGTAAATTAAAAATTATCAAGGTGAGAGAGTCTAAACTAGATGCTCTAACAGCCATGGTAAATGAGGTCGAAAGGAGCATAGGTGGCATAGAATACAAGGTGATAGAAAGGAAGGAAGGTGAGGGAAGTAGAGAAACACAACTAATGGACCGTGAAAGGTTTGACTAATCACTAGTGCCATAAGTTCAACCTAAATTAAAATATTTGCGGCCTATGAAGGGAATAAAGAGAGAGAAGAACAGAATGTATATTTGAGAAAATCAGAGCAGAGACTCCTTTTCTTTCTTTTTTTTCTTGAAAGATGTAATTTATGTATTCATGAGAGACATAGAGAGAGAGAGGCAAAGACATAGGGGGAGAGAAGAATAGGCTCCATGCAGGGAGCCTGATGTGGGACTTGATCCCGTGTCTCCAGGATCATTCAGTGGGCCAAAGGTAGGTGTTCAACTGGTGAGCCACCCAGGAGTCCCAATAGACACTCCTTTTCAACACAAAAATACATCCAGATTGAAAGTGAGGGAGTAAACAACCACTAATCATGTCAATGGACATCAAGAGGAATGAGGTGTAGCAACACTTATATCAGATGAACTAGAATTTAAAACAAAGACTATAACAAAGGATGAAGAAGGATACTATATCATAAAAATGGTTTATCCAACAGAAGATCTACCTTTTCTAAATATTCATAGCACTAACTTTGGAGAAGACAAGTGCACAAACCAAATAACCCTAAATTTAATGAAACTCCTAGCTACTATTACCTTAACAGCAGGGATTTCAATGTCTCTCTGACATCAGTGAGAATCATCTAAGCAGAAGCTCAACAAGGAAACAAGGGGTTTGATAGACATCCTGGATCAGACATACTTCACAAATATATCAGTGCATTTTTCCTAAAGCAGAATACATGTTCTTCTCTATTGCACATGGAAAATACTCCAGAATTGATCATACACATGGTCACAAGTCATGTGTCAAGTGGTACAGAATGTCGGAATTCACTCCATGCATATTTTCAGGCCAATATGCTATGAAACAAGAAGTCAAACCCAATAAAAACATGCAAGACCCCTAAACGACAATGTGATACCACCTCACACCAGTGAGAATGGTGAAAATTAAGAAGACAGGAAAGAGCAAATGCTGAAGAGGATGTCGAGAAAGGGGAACCCTCCTGCATTGTTGGTGGGAATGTGAACTGATACAGTAACTTTGGAAAACTGTGTGGAGCTTCCTCAAAGAGTTAAAAATAGATCTGCCTTAAGGCCCAGAAATTGCACTGCTGGGGATTTACCCCAAAGATACAGATGCAGTGAAACACCAGGATATCTGCACTCTGATGTTTATAGCAGCAATGTCCACAATAGCCAAACTGTGGAAGGAGCCTCGGTGTCCATCAAGAGATGAATGGATAAAGAAGATGTGGTCTATGTATACAATGGGATATTCCTCAGCCACCAGAGAGGAGGAATACCCATCATTTGCTTCAATGAGAGTGGAACTGTAAGGTATTATGCTTAGTGAAGTAGGTCCATCGGAGGACAAACATTATATAATTTCATTCATTTGGGTAATATAAAAAATAGTTTAAAGAATTATAGAGGAAATTAGGAAAATAAGTGGAAAAAATTAGAGAGGGTGACAAAACATGAGAGAGTTCTAAATCTGGGAAATGAAAAAGAGGTAGTAGGAGGGGAAGTAGATGGGAGAATGGGGTGACTGGGTGATGGGCACTGAGGGGAACACTTGACTGGATGAGCCCGGGTGCTATGCTATATGTTGGAAATCAATCTTCAATAAAAATATATATAACAAATAAATAAATGCAATTAAAAGGATATCTTTTTGAAGAAGAAAAGGGGCAATAAAGAAATTAAAGAATTTAAGCAGAATTTTAATCAATGAACATTAAATCACAATCATACGATCCAGTATGTCTCTCAAACCCCTTGTTTCCTTGTAAAGCTTTGGAACACATCAAAAGCCATCCACAGAGGGAACAATGGAGCAATACAGGTCTTCCTCAAAAACAGGAAAAATATGAAACAAGCAAGATAATCCTGCACCTAAGGGCACTGGAGAAAGAGATCAAAGAAAGCCTAAATCTAACAGGAGAAGAGAAGTAATGAAGATTAGAGTAGATCTCAAATATACAGGAATTAAAAAACGAGGATAAACAAACCTCAGAGCTAATATTATGAAAATATTAGTAAGTGTAAGAAACCAATAGACAGAATTGACAATTTAAAAGTGAAAGTACCCAAACTAATAAAATCGTGAATGAATGAGGAGCGATCAAAATGATCACCCAAGAATTACAAGCCATATTAGAAGAAATTATGGGCAGTCAGCATATTCAATGATCTGGAGAAACGAATGCAATCCTAGGAACATGAAGACAACCAAAACAGAAATAGCAATGAAGGGACAAGCTGCACGGAACTGGAAATAAAAATCAATCATAATTAAGAGTCTCCCAAAAGCAGGATTACATGAACAAATGGTTCCCCGGGAAAATTCCACAAAAACAATCAACATCTATTCTGCTAAAACTATTCCAAGTAACAGAGATTGAAGGAAAACTTGCAGACTCATTCTGTGATGTTGGTATTACCTTGACCCCCAAACCAAACATCCCAGTAAGAAGGAGAATTACAGAATAATGAATTAATGATACTGAGATGATGAATCTGGATGCAATTTTCTCACTAAGATCCTAAACAGCAAGATCCAACAGTATATTGATAGGATTATTGACGACAATGAACAAATAACCATAATTCCTGTGCTGCAAGGTGGTTCAGTATGTGTAAACCAATCAATGTGATAATCGCATTAATAAAAGGAAAGATAAGAGACATTATTTCCTCTCAACTCATGCCCCAAAATAATATGACAAAAGACATTATTCTTTCTTAATAAAATCCTTTTCCTGTGTAGGGATAGGGGGATACACCCAAATTCATGAAAGCCATCTACAGAAGATACACAAAGAATGTCATCCTCAACATGGAAAACTGAGAGCTTTTCTCGTAAGATCAGGAACATGACAGGAATGCGCACTGTCAGCACTGTTATTCAACATAGCACTAGAAGTCTGAGACTGAGCCATCAGACAAAAAAAAGTGAAAATCATCCAAATCAGCAAAGAAAAAAAAAATCAAACTTTCAGTATTCACAGAAGACAAGATCCTTTAAAGACAAACCCCCAAAGAATCTATTGAAAAATTGCTGGAACTGATACAGGAATTCAGCAAAACTTGAGCATACAAAATCAATACAAGGAAGTCAGTGGTATTCCTATATACTACAAAATGAAACAGAAGAAAGAGAAATCAAAATCAGTGAATCCCATTTATAATTGCATCAGAAACTTCAGATAATGAGGAATAAGCCTAACCAAAGACAGAAAGGATGTATTGTCTAAAAATACTAAAATACGTATGAAAGACAGTAAAGAAGGCACAAATATGTAGAAAACATTCTATTATTATGCATTGGAAGAATAAATATTGATATAATGTCTATCCTACCAACAGCAATACGCATTCAATACAAACCCTATTAAAACACCACAAATATTTTTCTAGGAAATTCAACAAACAATACTAAAACTTGTAAGAAAACAAAAAATATTCTGACTAGGCAAAAGAAACTTGAAATAGCCCAAAGCAGAAGGCACCAAAATTGTGGATTTCAAAGTTCTGGTCATCAAGAAGATATAATGGTGGCAGTAAAATATGCACATGGTCAATGGAATAGAATAGAGAACCCAGGAATGGACACACAGCTCTGAGGGCAACAAATCCTCAACAAAGTACAAAAAACTATCGATTGGAAAAAGGACAATCTCTTCATCAAGTGGTGTTGGGAATATTGGATGACTGCAAGTAGAAGAATGATCCTGGGCCACATTCTTACACTCCACACAAAGATAAACTCAGAGTAGATGAAAGACCTAAATGTGAGGCAGGAAACCATCAAAATCCAAGAGATTTTGTGATCTCAGCCACAACAGGTTCTTGGCACTATAATCTCCAAAGGGAAGGAAAACAAAAACATAAATGAATTCTGTGAACTACACCAAGGAAGGAGCTGTCATACAGCTATGGAAACACTCAACATAATCAAAAGTCAACCTAACAAATGGTAAGAAATAGGGACGCCTGTGGAGCTTGAGCATCTGTCCTTGGCTCAGTGATTCCAGGGCTCTGGGATGGAGACCAGCATCAGGCTCCCTGTGGAGAACCCACTTCCCCCTCTGCCTATGTCTCTAAATCTCTCTCTCTCTCTCATAAATAAATAAATAAATAAATAAATAAATAAATAAATAAATAAATATTCCCCCCATAAATAAGAATGGGAGAATATATTTGCAAATCTATCTTCAGATTAGGGCGGGTTTTGAAAATTGATAAATAAATTATCAAACTAAACCACAAAGTGAAAACTACAATCAGGTAGCTCAACTACATGCAAAATGAAATTTATTGTCTCCTCTAGGTCGGCCTTATATCAACTGCATGATTTAACCAGATAATGGATCCAAAAGATGAGATGAAAGTATTTTCTGCCCCAGTTGAAGGACCTAGCAGAAAACCTGGAAAGGAAACTACAAAAAAGAAATGAAAAATTGGTAAATGGAAAGAAAATAATTTGTTTGCCTATGACAATGTTTTAATAGAGACAGTGAGTAAAAACCTCACATAACAACTAGAAGAAATAACTAATGAACTCAGGAAAATTTTAGGATTCAAAATCAGCAAATAAAGATACGGTCCTACAAACAAACAACAAATTACCTATACAAAATTACTATATAATCTGCTTTACCCTGGTATCAAAAATAAATGTTTAGGATTAAAATTTACTAAGGAGATAAAATATTCTATGGAAAATGACCTACACTGATGAGAGTCTTTTGAAATTGCAGACAGAAATGCAAAGATAACTCTGCTTACAATTTGGAACTTCAAATAGTCATAGTGCCATCTACACAAATTGCTAGAGAATTGTGGTGTAAGATTTGTGTTGACTTTAAAGACTCAAATGTAAGTCTGGAGCTGAATATATAGTCAGAGGGCATGCAAATAGGGCCCTCTTTGCACTGATTAAACCAGCCCAGCCCCGACCCTGCAGCTGGGAGTGGAGCCCCAGCCCTAGGATTCCAACATGACTCCATTCAGTGCTCAGGACACAACACAGTCAAACAACCATGGAGTCTGTGCTCAGCTGCATTTTCCTTGTCATTATTTTAAAAGGTAATTCATGGAGAACAAGAGACCTTAAGTACGTGAGTGGAGATGAGTAAGAGAAACAGGTGATGGGGGACCATTTCCTAACCAGGATGTCTTGTGTCTGTAGGTGTCCAGGATCAGGTGCAGCTGGTGGAGTCTGGGGGAGACCTGGTGAAGCTTGGGGAGTCCCTGAGACTCTCATGTGTGGCCTCTGGATTCACCTTCAGTAGCTGCTGGATGCATTGGGTCCGCCAGGCTCCAGGGAAGGGACTACAGTGGGTTGCAGAAATTAGCGGTAGTGGAAGTAGCACAAACTACGCAGACTCTGTGAAGGGCCAATTCACCATGCCCAGAGACAATGCCAAGAACACGCTGTATCTGCAGAAGAACAGCCTGAGAGCCAAAGACACGGCCGTGTATTACTGTGTGGGGCACACAGTGAGGTGACCTCAGCGTGAGCCCAGACACAAACCTCCCTGTAAAAGGGGATTAGGACCACTGGGGAGTGCACAGTACTCATCACTTCTGTCTTGAAGGCCCAGGAGCAGGTGCAGATGGATGTTCTGGGCAGGTTTCCTTTCAGTGCCTGGGCTTCCTCTCCAAGGAGCAGTTTCCCCCAAGGAGCCTCTCTGGGCACAGGATTCTGTGCTTACATATTCAGGGATAAATTTTGATACATAGACCAAGTATTAGCCCCTTCATTATAGAGTACAAGCTGATGGTTACCACATGGGAGGTAAGTGGGGGATGGGTGACCTGTCAGATGGGGATTAGGGAGTGTATTATTTTGCAGGACACATTGTAGGAACCCACATCCTGGGAGTGTGAGAAACCCTGATGAGAGAAGAGCTGTGGGGGAGGGCTGAAGAGGTGACAGGGACAAGGATTCTCCTGACTTCCTCACACCAATGAGTCAGGGGTTTGGGAAAGAGATAATGCTCTTGTGTGCACGACATTCTCTCTAGGAGGTTTGAAGAAACAACTACACTGAAGGAATGATACAGATTAAACACTTTGCATCAAGAAAGAACCATTAGTTTTGTAGTGGGGATATTTTCAATCACTTATGGAGAGAAGATGATTAACCTTGAGGCACCATCTGGGAAGACTTGGGAGGTGTCAGGCTGCAGAGTCTGGGACTGTAGATCCATCATTATCAAGCCTGGGATATCTCCCCCCTCTCCTTTTTTTTGAAATGTGATAATTTTCTTCAGGAAAAGAAACGATGTGAGCACTATGGATGAATTTCTCTGTCCCAGTCTCCGGTGAGCATTACAACCATCACATTCTGTTAGGACATTCATGAACTCATGGTCACAAGTCCTGGGCTGACAGGTGTACCAGGTTCAGGCTCAGTTAGGTCAGCACCTCATCTTTGCAGTCCCCCTTCACTGCTGAGTTCCTGCAGAGGCTCCTCTGCACACAGCTAAACCTGTGTGTGGTCCTGTCCCTGGGACAGTACTGGTGTTCACCACAAACTTGGGCATTATTGTATGACCTGGAATGTGACACTGAAATCCAACCTATACTCTTTCCCTGACCACAGGGTCCGGGTACCACACAAAGAGCTCATGTCTACACACCTTTATTCCCCTAAGGTCTCGAGGTCTATCTGAAGTCAGCTCCACCAGCTAGTCCATGCTTGCAGGGCTACATCCTTGCAATGCTCCTTGTGGGTTCCACCTGGCATCTTGGAATCAGATAATGTTGTTTTGAGAATCATTCATCCTCAGGTTTAGAGGAGACTTTCCCAGGGTGATCATATGCTGAGTCCTGCCCACATGTGTTTCAGATAATGAGAAGTGAGAATTTGGGATGAGGATATTTAGACAGATTTGGAGTGGAGATTATTTCCCCTCCTTGTTTCCAGAGCAGCCCTCCCTGAATTTTCATGTCATGATTGTTCATCAACCTTCACATAGAAAAGACCATTGACCACCCATAGTCTCATTACTTCTTCTGGGGCCTTACATCCCTCTATTACCTCTCCTAAAAGCACCGACATTACTTGAGGAGCCACCAAGATGCTCCATAAGGGATATTATTTCCTTTTCTGTCTCTTATGTGTACTTCTCACAGACTCTTTCATGTTTTTGGAGTACAGCATAGTGACAGGACGGAGTGGTGACCTATGTTTTGCCCAGGGGCTCCACCATCAGGAAACTATATTAATCTTAGGATGTCTAAATTAATGAGACTCAGAAATGTCCCTTTTACCACGTAATAAAATATTCAGTTTCTGTCCATGATCAGGACACCACAGTCAACCGTGGGACTCCAAGCTCCACATTCAGGCCACATGCTAAGTCATTTATCACATCCCTACAGCCCTCGAAACTTCATCTTAGAAATGCATAATCTCCACTCCAAATCTGTCTAAGTATCCTCATCCCAAATTCCCACTTCTCATTATCTGAAACACATGTGGGCAGGACTCAGCATATGATCACCCTGGGAAAGTCTCCTCTAAACCTGAGAGGATGCATGATTCTCAAAAAAACATTATCTGATTCCAAGATGCCGGGTGGAACCCACAAGGAGCACCAGCTGTAAAACCTTCCCAGTGCAGGGATCATATGGAGGGGATATAGGAGTTGGACAGATATTTCTAAGAATAACTCAGAAAGAATTAGGTTCTGAGGCCTGGGATTCTCTCTGGTTCCGGGATCTACATGGGGTCTGTGGCTCTTCCCTTGGGGAGCTCTATCCCTTTCAGGATCTGTGAAAATGTGAGAATATGTGTGTTTACCAGCATGCCCTCTGTTATGAGAATTAGGGGGGCCCATGGCCATCTTTCAAGTTATCCTCTCTCTCCCTGTCACCCCGTGTGGGTGTGATCCTACCTCTACACCTTCTTAAACACTGTGCAGGGCTCTGCTGCATGAGCAGGGATTCATTGCACATGAATAAAATCAACTCACAGCCACACTACGACACTGGAAATAATCATATTTTATTGAAGATATAATCCCCAACTTTCACAAATTCTGGTGCTTAGTTTGTCCACCATTCAGATGTCTAACATGGTAGTGATTCAGTATCATCAGTTATCTGCATGTAGTTATACATAGTGTTGAGGACAATCTCCATGGAGGAATTCTCCAGGACTGATGTGAAATGGGACCGTATCCAGTTCAGGGACAGATGAGGATAGGGGTGAATATGCTGCCAACCAGCTGCCCAGCGACCCTATGCAGTATTGGGCTGATGAACAGGGAAGGGGATCATATGTGGTATCCTGAGTCTCAAACCTGACTATGCACATCAAGATATTCATGAATTATTGTTAAGGGAAAGTACACACTGTGCACATATCTCAAGAACATGCCCTTCCTTCCACAGTCTATGAAAATGGTCTGTCCATTGACCCCATCTTATTGAACAATGTCATCCCTCTCTCTCCTAATCACAGTGACGCTAGTACAAGGTCCCCACAATAGATTCCTGCTCTTTGAAGGATGACACCACCACCTCAGCAGGCAGGAGGAACGGGCCCATTCTACACATCTACAGTAAATCCTCTAGTCGAGAAGCCCCAGGGTGAGGGTCCCTGGATCAAGTTGAGGAGAGGGTTTCGTGTCCTGAGGGCTCCAGTCCTGAAGGTTGGAGTGGTCCGTTTAGGATCTAGGACATGGGTTCCCAGATGTAAGTGCTTTTCTGTTCCTCCCAGGCAGCCTCAGTCTCTATGTGGCAAGGCCCTTAGTCCCATGCACATGTGAGTCAGGACATTTGTGAGGATGGAATAATCCACAAATCCTCCCCTTGGTTGAAAAGCCAAGCATTGTGTTTAGGGAAGTGACTCTTGCATCCCCGCCTGGGTATCCTGTGCTCCTCACGCCTGCTGCTGACCATCATTCCCTCTGAGTGCTCATGTTGGAGGCTCACTCAGGGAAGGCAAGTCCTGTCCCCATCCTGTGATGTCCTTGTCCACAGGAGATCTGTCCCAGTTTCCCCTGCAGGACTCTGGATCTGGGCTGGGGAAACCCAGGCAGACCCTTACACTTACCTGCTCCTTCTCTGGGTTCTCACTGCACCTGTCAGTGAGGGTGTCACATGGGTCCATCAGCCTCCAGGGGGAGGCCCTAGAGTCAATGCCAAAGTCTGGAGAGAAAATGCTAAGTACCACAACCTGTCTCCGAACAGAAGCAAGATGTATAGAAATTCCAACACCTGGAAAGATAAATGATTATGTTTCGCACCAGAAGTACACCTATTCAACGTGATGAACAACCAGCTGATGAGATACAGCAGAGCATCTGCCATGAAATCACAAGTTCACGTTTGAGCATGAGAACAGAATTGCTATAGTTTATGAAAACAACACCATGAAAATCAATCCCCAGAATCTATATTTATATAATATGTAAACACTGAGTTACTAGAGACCAATTACAGAACAGGTCAACACTGAGTAGACCAGGAAAAAAAAACTACAAGACTTTTCAGTATATTGTCAACGGAGAAACTATTCATAGGCAATTATTAATCATGAAATTGGAATGTTATAGATAAAATATCAATATGCATAATACCAAATATTAAGAATACACTTTGTGAAAAATGAACTAAGTGAACCTGTTGAACAACCAGACTGATCAGATACAACAGAGCATCTTACATGAAATCACAAGTTCACGTTTGAATATGAGAAAAAAATTCATACAGTTTACAAAAAGAGCAACATGAAAACCAATTGCCAGATTCTATATTCATATAAAAAAATAACACTGATATAGTAGAGACAATTAGGGGACAGGTCAACACTGAGGAGACCAGGAAAAAGAAAACAAGACTTTTCAATATATTGGCAATGGAGAAACTATTCATAAGCAATCATTAATCATGAAATCAGAATGTTATAGGTAAAAATAATTATGCATAGCATCAAATATTAAGAATACACTTAGTGAAAATCAGCTACATTTTTCTACCCACATATTAATCAAGGTAATAAAATACAAGATATGGACCAAGAGAAAACTTGCACAAATTTCATAACCAACAAAGAACTTTCACCTGAATATCATAAGAACCCTCAAAACTCAATGGAAAAGAAACAACAGAATTCATCTATAAAACAGGCATAGCCTTGTGTGAATATGTTATACAGGAGGGTACAGATACATGAAGTAAGCACAGGAGAGGACACATCCCACCAGGATCTTTCAGGGTAATGAGATGCTCTATACACTCATCATGGGGGCTCAGGCATGAAAGAAGCAATGACCAGAACATCTGGGAAGCATGCAGGACACCTGTGTTTCAACCCTGTAAGTAGAAATGAAAAATGAAACAGAAGCCCTGGAAAATCATTTTTCTGTTACTCCTGAAATTAAAGATGGATAACCTACCAGGGGACCTGGAAATCCCACTCCTCAGTGATTGCTCCAGAATAAAGAAACCCAATGTTCTTGTAAAAATGGCATGTGATGAATTATAATGTCTTCATTTCTGTTAGATGCCTAGAAAACCCCCCAAAAGCCTGATTTAAAGAATAATGCCAGTGGAAAACATCCATTAATGGGACAGGATTCTGCAATAAGAACCACACTATTGATGCCCACCTATGATCCTAGGGGAACATCAAGGACATGCTGTTCCATGAAGGTCAGCAGTCTCAGACATGACAGGCCGTGCAGCCTGGGGCATTTGTACAGCCAGGCCAGGGTCACAATTGTTTGGTTGGGCTTTCTCTCCATCTCTCTTCCCCAAACCCAGATGATGAGCTCCTCTGCATCAGGCTGCATGCTGCTCTCCTGTGCACACTGAAACAAACCTGCATCAGGCTGCATGCTGCCCACACTGAATCAAACCACCTCTTGTCCTCTGATGGGGGGTTCCTGAGAGTCTGACGTGTCTTGTGATAGGAACTGTCCCCTCCAGCATCTCTGGCTCTGGCTCTCTCCTGTAGATGCGCAGGACTAGGTTAAGACACCTCTACTGAGTCCATCTGTCTCCAGCTACTGTCTCTCCCCACAACCTGAGGTCTAGACCTTCCTCTCACTCAGATGGAAATGAGGTCAAGTGTTTGGGAACAGAGTGAGGTCACAGTTTTAATCAACTGTCTGCACAGGATCCCACTACTGTTTGTTTTCTATAGAGAAATAAATATAGAAAAACTTGTCCAGATTAAAAAATCATATTTTATATATTTATTTAGAGAGAAAGAGAAGGAGAAGAGTCGGAGAGAGAGAAAGAAAATCTCAAGCAGATTCCCCATGACCAGAGTCTGACTTGGGGCTCAATTCCAGGATCCTGAGATCACGACGTGACTCACAACCAAGAGTTAGATCAAGAGTTAGATGCTTAACCATGTGAGTCCACCAGGCGACCCATCCTTGAGCAACTGTTTAAAGAGAGATTTGTGTTTGTTATTATTGTGTTTTGTCAGACTTTCTATTGAGGTTAAAAGTCCCTTCTGTATTTTGGAGACTAAATCCGTCTCAGTATATAGTTGAAGACACTGTCTCCCATTTCATAGGCTACCTTCTTTCTCTGCTAATATTTGTTCTGCACACTGTGCATGAGGTAGGCTCACTCATCGGTCTTTGTTTTTTTGGCTGTGATTTTAATGTTAAATCAAATAAATCATGAAATGCCTGGGTGGCTCAGGAGTTGAGTGACTGCCTTTGGCTCAGGGCGTGATCCTGAAGTTCTGGGATCGAGTCTCACGTCGGGCCCCCTGCATGGAGTCTGCTTCTCTCTCTGCCTGTGTCTCTGCCCCTCTCTGTGTCTCTCATGAATAAATAAATCTTAAAAAAACAAATAAATCACAGCCAAGTTAATATCACAATGTTTTCCCTTTAGTTTACCTGTATAAGTTCTAGGGTTGAGGCTTCTGCTTAACTTTTTAATCCCTTTTGAGCTTTTCTTTGTCCTTGTATCTGTGTGATGTTTGATAAGGACCAATTATCATTATTTGTATAGGTTGTCCCACACCATTTTGCTATAGAGACTATCCTTTCCCACTTTGCATTCTTAGATATCTTGTGGTTGAAGGAATTCTGACTCTATATGCACACATTTACTTCTGGGCTCTGTAATGTGCTCCACTGTCTCCATGTCTGATGTTAGGCAGTCACTGAAATGTTTAATGTGCGACTGAAATCCATTTCTGTAGAGGGATGTGTGAAGTCTGACTATTGTTCTTATTTCTTCAAACTGTATGGTGACTTTCATGTGATTTTATTTTCCATATGAATGTGGAGTTTTTCTATTATGTAAGAAAACAATTAATATTTGATAACTTTACATTAAAACCATTAGAACAAAATATATTTGTGTATTTGTATAAACCAAGAAAAATACTCAGGGAGAGTTAATAAGTATATAGAAAATAAAAATGAAATTTAACTCATAGGCACTCTAGGAAAATAGGTAAGCCTTAATATATATAAGAAGATTTCAAAGAGAAGAAATTACTGACACCAAAAAATAGAAAGGACCATGAAAAAAATTCTAAGATTTTAATAGTGCAAATAATGGATAACCAAGGCAAATTAAAAAATTCCTAGTATTATCAATAAACGAAAACTGTTTCATGAAGAAATAAAAAATGAACAAAACAGAACAAATATGAAGCCTGAAACCATTATCTAAAAATTCTGCCTGGGGCAGCCCAGGTGGCTCAGGAGTTTAGCTCCACTTTTGACCCAGGGCCTGATCCTTGTGACCCAGGATCGAGTCCCACATCAAGCTCCCTGCATGGAGCCTGCTTCTCCCTCTACCTGTGTCTCTGCCTCTCTCTCTATGTCTCTCATGAATAAATAAAATCTTTTAAAAAGTTCTGCCTCAAAAAACATAATGAATAATTTAAAAAGAATAATGCAATGAAAAAAACAAAATCAGAATGCTTTATCTACGAATATTCAAAATATTTTAAGAATTAAGGCCAAACATTTCAGTGTCTTTCAAAACGTATTTAGGATGGATCATGACCAAATTGATTTAAGGAGGCCGGGTTGAGTCTGGCAGCAAACCCACACCACGGACCCCACAAGGTGGGTCTCATGGGTAATATCTCAGATGCATATAAATGCAAAAATCCTTGCATCCTGAATCCAACAGCATATGGACAGATCGCACAGGATGACCTAGAGGGAATCATCCCTGGGATGCAAGGATGCTTCAATATGCCCAGACATAAATGGGAACCCTGTATTGACAGAATGAAGGACTGGACGTACATGATTCTTTCCTATGATGCCTAAAACCGCTTGAAAATGTCTCACATGCTTTTATCTTGAAAACATCTTAACTGTTGAGGCAGAAGTGATTGCCTCCACAAATTAGTCACATTTTATGAAAAACCCAACACTGCATTCAAAAGTTAAAACCTGAAGCCCTTCTGTCAAGTCAGGACCCACAAAAAGTCAAAAGGAAATGAAAAGTCCATTTTTTCCCATATATTTGAACACTTCATATCGTCAAAAGACATGACACACAGTGGGCTAGAGACGTAAAGCAATCCCTGTTAATAACTTGTATAGAATCACATCTATGTGTGGTGCTGATTATATATTCAAAGGACATGCAAATAGGACCCTTCCTCCACTGATTAAACCAGCCCAGCCCCAACCCTGCAGCTGAGAGAGGAGCCCCAGCCCCTGATCCCCAGGTGAACCCATTCAGGGATCAGGACAGAACACAGACAAACCACCATGGAGTCTGTGCTCTGCTGGGTTTTCCTTGTCGCTATTTTAAAAGGCAATTCATGGAGAACTAAAGACCCTGACTATGTGAGTGGAGGTGAGTGAGAGAAACAGGGGATGTGGGACATTTCCTGACCTGGATGTCTTGTGTCTGCAGGTGTACAGGGTGAGGTGCAGCTGGTGGAGTCTGGTGGAGACCTGGTGAAGCCTGGGGGTTCCCTGAGACTCTCCTGTGTGGCCTCTGGATTCACCTTCAGTAATTATGGCAAGAGCTGGATCCGCCAGGCTCCATGGAAGGGGCTGCAGTGGGTCGCAGGTATTAGTGAGAGTGGAAGCAACACAGTCTATGCAGACGCTGTGAAGGGCCAATTCACCATCTCCAGAGACAATGCCAAGATCACGCTGTATCTGCAGATGAACAGCCTGAGAGCCGAGGACACGGCCGTGTATTACTGTGGAAAGCACACAGTGAGGCGACCTCAGCATGAACTCAGACACAATCCTCTCTGTAGAATGGGATTAGGACTACCAGGGGGTCTACACTCCTCCCCACTTCTGTCTTGAAGGCCCAGGAGCAGGTGCAGATGGAGGTTCTGAGCAGGTTTCCTGTCAGGGTCTGGGCTTCCTCTCCAAGGAGCAGTTTCCCCAGGGAGCCTCTCTGGACGAGGAATCTGTGCTTAACTGTTTGGTTTCTGATTTTAAAAGTTAGATTCTTTAGGAAAACAGTTACTTTATATGCACAGAAGACAAAGGTGCTTACACTTATTTACTATTTCCCTAAATATGAAAAATACACAAATGTCTCCATGTATCTCAAGGGTGAGAAGGATCCGGGGATCCCTGGTTGTTGCAGTGGTTTAGCATAAGTCTTCAGCTCAGGACATGATCCTGGGGTCCCGAGTTCATGTCCCACATCATGCTCCCTGCATGGAGCCTGCTTCTCCCTCTGCCTGTGTCTCTGCCTCTCTTTGTGTGTGCGTTTCTCATGTATAAATAAATGAAGTCTTCAAAAACATAAAGGAAAAAAGAATACAAAAATAGAAATTCAAAGGGACACATGCACCTGGATTTTTAAGCAACATTATGTACATTAGTCAAACTATCGAAACTATTCATACATGGAATGAAATCTAATCCATTTCGAACTATGTGGATGGAGGTAGCAATTATAATGCTAAGTGAAGTGAGTCAAAGTAAGGCAATCACTGTATGACTTCAGTCATATTTAGATATGTCATTAACGAGCTTGGAATATCTCCTTCTTTTTTTGAAATCTGACAACGTGCTTGGGGTAAAGAAATGATGTGAACCCCATGGATAAATTTCTCTGTCCCTGTCTCCGTGTGAGAACCACAAACATCACATTCTGGTAGGACCCTCATGAACTCATGGTCCCAATTCCTGGCCTGAGACGTGCCAGGTTCAGGCTCAATCTAGGTCAGGACATCATCCTTGCCATCACCCCTTCAATGACGAGTTCCTGCAGAGGTTCCTCCTCACAGGGCCCTGTCCTGGACCGGTATTGGTGGTCACCACAACACAGGGCAGTAGTGGAGCTTGCAGGATGCCAGGAAATCAAACCTGCAGGTGTGAAAGAAATATGAAACAGAAGCCCTGGAAAGTCATTTTTCTGTAATGGTAATGAACTGTTTTTTCCTGGAACAGGAAGACAAGAGGACGGCTTTCCTTTAGGAGATTGATTTCACCTCAGACATCGAGAGGGTCAATATATCTCTGCATTGGCTCTTTCTCGAGGAGTGTAAATTCCAGGTACCCACTTAGGGTGTCATATTCTGTGCCCATTCACAATGTACTACTGGAGTAGAGACACTTCATCTCTACTGCAGTAGAGATTTAGTGCAGTAAATACCCTGTGAGCCCAGACAGGGTCCTCCAAGAAGAGTCGGGGTCTGGGCTACAGGGGCTCTCAGGACCACCCAGCACAAGGCTGGTGTCCCAGGAGCAGGTGCACAGGGATCCGGGGAGGGCTTGCTCGGAGACGTTGGGGTCGCCTTGTTCAAGGAACTACCTAAAATGCAGGTAGGACAGAGAGTGCTATAGGATGTGTAATATTTTTATATAAAATACTTCCATAAATAATACCTAAAAGTAAAATTTATTGATGGACAAAATACTGAAAGTTGTGATTACTAACAGTTGACTTTATATCGATAAGTACATGAATTGATCTTTAAAATTTCAATTCATTATTGTACTCATTTTATTAGAATATCCCTTAGTCAAAATCATTATCTGCCTGTCTTACATACATGATGATATCACCCTCAGATCACATCTGCACTTCCCTGTCCTAAACCTGCACGGTTTAGGAATTTCTCCCAGGATGAGCAGAAACTGTCTTCCCCCAAGTGAGTCCAAGCTCGAGATGTCTCTTCCTTCTGGATCATGAGGCTTCTCCAGGATCTCATAGCTGCTCATTATCCTCAACCATCTCTGGTCCCAAACACACAAGATGATGCTTAATTCATAGCAATTTGCTTCTCAGGACTTTATAGGATGGCATCTTTCTGAAATTACTTTACCCACAAGAGGTAATAGCATGCATTTTGAAGGGTTCTCCTGAGGAAATGGACCCATAGCCCATTGGGTCCCATGACTTAATAGGCTGAGAGGTCCTTGATCTACATTCATGAGGTGGGGACCCAGGGGAGCCAGTGGAGTAATTCTCGTCTTACTGTGAAGGAGTCTCTCAGTGGAGAATCTGGAGACGTGCATGTGTAACTGTCTCCAAGGCAGGAGGACATGGATGTTCAAATCAAGCCTCCAGGCAGAAAGAATGATGGAAGTCTTCATCCTTCTGCTATTTATTCTATTCAGAACAACTCAGGTATCCCTTTTTCTTTTCTTTTTTTTGAAAATTTTATTTATTTATTCTTGAGAGATACAGAGACAGTCGCAGAGATGGGGCAGAGGGAGACGCAGGCTCCACGCAGGGAGCTCAATGAGGCTGTTACAGCAGCCAGAACAGGGTATGGCCCTAGTGAGACATGAACCCAAGTAATGATGCTCTGGCATTTCCACAAGTCATGTCTCTGATGACCCTGAGGGATTTGAGTGGTACCATGTCCTTCCAGAGTTGTGTTATGCTGACTGCTGTGAGGTGTGCACCTCACCACTGGGAAAGACGTTGGTCCCCCATGTCCCCAACCTAATACTCACCTACATCTGTTACTCTCCCTCCATAGACGAAAGAGGTTTCACTAGGTGATTTCATTACTGGAATCCCTCAAACACCTACAATAACTGTTTATCCTTTATTTATGTTTATATGCAATCATTCTTCTAGAGGGTTCTACACCATCCTAGTGGCATGACCTGATGTTCACAGTGTCTCTCAGCTCTTCCATCCTATTGCATAGTTTACACATGAACAAACTGGCAGAGAAGCTGTTTCAGGAAGTGAAATCCACTCATGGAAAATGAGTACCCCTGAGGGCAGGAAATATATCTCTGGTGAGAACGACCCCTTCTCTGGATCAGGAGGGAAAAACTATACTCAGAATCAGAGTAGAGTATGTAGGGCCCCGAAGGCTCTGCAAAAAACCCTTGTCAGTTCCTCACTCGTTCACTGTCCCAAACCTAAATCCTGGCCTTAAATACCCACCAATATAATGTCATATTGTCTAACAGACAGAAGTGTTGCCTACAGTGGTCATTGGGTGTCATATTTTACATATTCATGCACGTGGAAAATGAAATGCATCTCTCCATAGATATGTCTTATATCTACTGATTTATTAGATGAGAAAAAGAAAGCAGAAAAACAGAAGAGAAATCTTTTGGCCACAATAGGTTGAAGACCTACTAAGGGAAATTCAGCACTTAAAAAATTAATCAGGAGAGGGAAGAAAAGTTATTTGTTTCCATATGACATGATTGCTACAGAGGCAATGTCTACAAATTTCACAAACTCTAGGAATTAATTAATGATGTCAGGGAATGTTCCAGATATAAAATAAACAAATATAGTTATGATTCCAAAGACTAAGGAATATTATCTATATAATATTCACAAAACTATGACTTTAGCTAGCATCAAAAATAAAGATTTAGGATTAAATTTCAATAGGGGATAAAATACCATAGTAAAAATGATGTATTTTGACAAAAGGCTTTTTTTTTAAGAAAACAGAAATGAAAAGTTAACAATGCTCACAGATGAGAATATCATATTTTCACAGTGACATCTGCACAAAGTGAACTGCAAAGGTAATGCAATCCTTGCTATTAACTTGTTAGAATCGAATTGTAGTCAGAAGCTGAATATATACTCAGAGGACATGCAAATAGGGCCCTCCCTCCACCGATTAAACCAGCCCAGCCCCAACCCTGCAGCTGGGAGAGGAGCCCCAGCCTCAGGATCCCAAGGTGACCCCATTCACAGATCAGGACAACACACACAACTCACCATGGAACCTCTGTTCTGCCAGAGTCTCCTTGTCGCTATTTTAAAAGGTAATTCGTGGAGAACCAGAGACCTTGGAGGTGAGTGGCAGAAACAGGGGATGTGGGACAGCATCCTGACCAGGATGTCTTGTGTCTGCAGGTGTCCAGGGTGAGGAGCAGTTGGTGGAGTCTGGGGGAGACCCGGTGAAGCCTGGGGGGTCCCTGAGACTCTCCTGTGTGGCCTCTGGACTCACCTTCAATAACTACTGTATGTAGTGGGTCCACCAGGCTCCAGGGAAGGGGCTTCAGTGGGTCTCAGAAATTAGCAGTAGTGGAAGTAGCATGTACTACGCAGACTCTGTGAAGAGCTGATTCAGCAACTCTAGAGACAATGCTAAGAACACACTGTATCTACAGATGAACAGCCTGAGAGCTGAGGACACGGCCCTGTATTACTCTGGAAAGGGACACAGGCGACCTCAGGGTGAGCCTAGACACAAACCTCCATGTAGAAGGGGATCAGGACCACCAGGACGTGCACACTCCTCACCACTTCTGTCTTGAAGGTCCAAGAGCAGGTGCAGATGGAGGTTCTTGGCAGGTTTCCTGTCAGGGCCTAGGCTTCCTCTCCATGGAGCTGGTTCCCCCAGGGCATCCCTCTGAATACTTCCTTATGTTTACCTCTTCGGTCTTTCTTAGAGACTTAGAAATTCAAGTATAGCACTTACACTTACTTGTACTTAACTTTTCCTGTCCAGAAATATTAATCAATTACAAATAACTCCATTCACATCAACTGAACATTTTCATGAGTCCTAGTGGCACTCACTGTGTATCACAGGACCCCAAACTGACATACTGTCTTGCACATCACGGTGTAGAGGAGTCTCCAATCAACTTAATAGAAAAGAGACATTCTACAAAAATGTTAATAACATTTGGGGAGTGAGAGAGATTCCCAATATGACATGGTAGGGAGGTGGACTCAGAGGTCACTCACACACACACACAATCACAAGAGTATAAGCTTTTATCACCTTCACCTTCATGTCTGATGCGAGCCAGGCAGGCTTCTCATTATGTCATAAATACCTGGATGGTGCCAGGGAAGGACACTGACTTAGGGTGTGTGTTGTGGGTCAGTGGTGGGGATGGGGTCCTGCTCCATGGGATTTGTGGAGGAGGTGGTGCCTTAGGGGAACACTTAGGTCAAGAGGTCCAGTCTCATAATTGCATTAAAGCCTTTATGCACAGGGACTGGATAAGCTCCCTGCACCCTGACCCCATGTGAGGTGACAGGGAAAGGACAGGCTAGGACGTGGGTGCTCTCCCAAAACCACATTTGCCTGCACCTGGACCTCAGACTTCGCAGACTCCAAAACTATGGGAATGAGTGTCTGTTTTTTGATCCACCCAGTCCATGTAGGTTGTTCCAGCTGGGGGCACAGGCTAATCTCAATTTTTTTCTTTGTTTAAATTGAATTTATCATGTTTACTTTGCACTCAGTGCTCATCACATCATGTACCCTCTTAACACCCATCACCCAATTACCCCATCCCCAGCCCTCCCTTCTAGTGACCCTTAGTTTATTTTTTCCCAGAGTTAAGTGTCTCTCAAAATTTGTCTTCCTCTGTAGTGTTACCCCACTAGGTTTCACTCCTTCCCTAATAGTCTCTTTTAATATTTCTTATATTCCATGAGTGAGGCCATATCATTGCGTTTTGATGATTGATTTATTTCTCTCGAAATAGTGCCTCCAGTTCTATCCATGTTTAAGGAAATATTATTTCATGCCATGCATCATTTCTGACGGTTGTGTAATATTCTATTGTATATATAGACCATATCTTCTATATCCATTCATCTGTTGATGTACAAGGAGGCGCCTTCCGCATCTTCTTCATCACTCTTCTGTAGAAGGGCATCATGACTCCTCCCAGAGTTTTGCTATTGTGGCCTTTGCCTCTGTCAACTTTGAGGTGCAAGTGTCCCTTCGTTTCATTAAAATGAACATCCTGAGAGACAGACTGATTCCCACCAGGGCATGGTATGAATATGGACCCTGAAGGACACACACACATACACTCTCTCTCACACGCACACACAAGTATATAAAAACTTTATCATCTTCCACCTGATGTATTATTTATTTCCCTTAACCTTTACTCATGATCTAATACTTTTTCTGTTTTCTCCTCAGCTGTCTTCATTGCCATCAAGTTGTCTTCTATGTTGCTCACTCTTTCTTCCACCTCATTAACCCTCATTGTTGGGACCTCCAATTTAGATTGCATCCCATCTAATTGATTTTAAATTTCAGCCTGATAGATCTAAATTCTGCAGTCATGAAGTCTCTTGAATCCTTTATGCTTTTTTTTCCAGAGTCACCAGTTGCTTTATAATCAAAAGATGAATGGATAAAGAATATGTGGTCTATGTATACAACGGAATATTACTTAGCCATTAGAAACGACAAATACCCACTATTTTCTTGGATGTGGAGGGATCTGGAGGGTATCGTGCTGAGTGAAATAAGTCAATAAGAAAAGGACAAACATTATATGGGCTCATTAATTTGAGGAAAATAAAAATTAGTGAAAGGGAATAAAGGGAAAAGAGAGAAAATGAGTGAAAATATCAGTGAGGGTGACAAAACATGATAGACACCTAACTCTGAGAAATGAACAAGGGGTAGTGGAAGGGGAGGTGGACAGGGATGTTGAGGTGACTGGGTGATGGGCACTGAGGGGGGCATTTGGTGGGATGAGCACTGGGTGTTGTGTTAAATATTGGCAAATTGAACTTCAATAAAAAATAATAAAAAATAAAATAAAACAAAGACTGTAATAAAGAATGAAGAAGGATACTATATTATAAACATGGTTTATCCAACAGGAGATCTACCTTTTCTAAAGGTTCCTACCGCTAACTTTGGAGAGGACAAGTGCACAAACCAATTAACCCTAAATTTAATGATACATATGGCTACTATTACCTTAACAGCAGGGACTTCATTGTCCCCCAGACATCAGCGAGAATCATCTAAGCAGAAGCTCAACAAGGAAACAAGAGGTTTGGGAGACATACTGGATTGGACATACTTAACAAATGTATCGGAACATTTTTCCTAAAGCAGAATACACGTTCTTTTTTGCACGTGGAAATACTGAAGAATTGATCATATACATGGTCACAAGTCATGTGTCAAGTGGTACAGAATGGTTGAATTCACTCCATGCATATTTTCAGACCAATATGCTATGAAACAAGAATTCAAACCCAATAAAACATGGAAGGGCCCTAAGAGACAATACCACCTCATACCAGTGAGAATGGTGGAAATTAACAAAGCAGGAAAAAAATGTTGGAGAGGATGTGGAAAAAGCGGAACCCTCTTGCTTGTTGGCGGGAATGTGAACTGGTGCAGCCACTCTGGAAAACTGTGTGGAGGTTCCTCAAAGAGTTAAAAACAGATCTGCCCTACGACTCAGCAATTGCACTGCTGGGGACTTACCCCAAAGATACAGATGCAATGAAATGTCAGGACACCTGCACCCCAATGTTTATAGCAACAATGTCCACAATAGCCAAACTGTGGAAGGAGCCTTGGTGTCCGACCAATGAATGGATTAAGAAGATGTGGTCTATGTATATAATGGGATACTACTCAGCCATAAGCGAGGAGGAATACTCACCATTTGCTTCAACACGAGTGGAACTGGAGGGTATTATGCTGAGTGAAGTAGGTCAATCAAAGAAGGACAAGCATGATATGGTTTCATTCATTTGGGTAATATAAAAAATTGTGTAAAGTATTATAGAGGGAATGAAGGAAAATAAGTGGAAAAAATTAGAGAGGGTGACAAAACACGAGAGACTCCTAACTCTAGGAAATGAACAAGAAGTAGTGGGAAGGGAAATATGAGCGGGTATGGGATGACTGGATGACAGGCACTAGGGGGACACTTGACGGGATGAGCCCTGGGTGCTATTCTATATGTTGGGAATGAATCGTCAATAAAAAACGTATAACAAATAAATAATTGCAGATAAAAGAACATCTAATTGAAGAAGATATGGGTCAATGAAGAAGTTAAAGAACTTAAAGAAAATTTTAATCAATGAAAATTAAATCACAACACGGTATGTCTTTGGGACACATCAAAAGCAATTCACAGAGGGAACTGAGCAGTACAGGTCTTCCTCAAAAACAGGAAAAATCTAAAACAAGCAAGATAAACTTGATACGAAACGAGCTGGGGAAAGAGATTAAAGAAAGCCTAAATCTAACAGGAGAAGAGAAGTAATGAAAATTAGAGTAGAACTCAATTATATAAGAATTACAAAAAAGAAGATAAACAAACCTCAGAGCTAATATTATGAAAATGTTAGTAAGTGTAAGGAAACACTAGACAGATTTGACAATTTAAAAGTGAAAGTACCCAAACTAATAAAATCATGAATGAATGAGAAGAGATCACAACGAACACCCAAGAATTACAAGCAAGTGTTAGAAGAAATTATGAGCAGCTATAAGCCAAGATACCGGGTGTTCTGGAGAAATGGATGCAATCCTAGGAACATAAAGACAACCAAAACAGAAACAGCAATGAACAGACAAGCTGCACAGAACAATTACTTGGATATAAAAATCAATCATAATTAAAAGTCTCCCCAAAGCAAGATTACACAGACAGAAGTTTCCCCAGGAAAATTCCACAAGAACAATCAATATCTATTCTTCTAAAACTATTCCAAATAATAGTAATTGAAGGAAAACATCCAGACTTGTTCTCTGATTTCAACATTAGCTTGACCCCCAAACCAAACATCCCAGTAAGAAGGAGAATTACAGAAAAATACCATTGATGTATCTGGATCCAAATTTCTCACCAAGATACTAACCATCAGGATCCAACAGTATATTAAGAGGATTATTCACGACACTGAAGAAATGAGCTTAATTCCAGGGCTACAAGGGTGGTTCAGTATGTGTCAACCGATCAATATGATAATCACATAATAAAAGAAATGATAAGAGCCATTTTATCCTCTCAACTTATGCCCAAAAATAATTTGACAAAAGACATTATGCTTTCTTCATAAAAACCTCTTCCCGGAGCAGCACAGGTGGCTCAGTGGTGTTGTGCTGCCTTTGGCCCAGGGCATGATCCTGGAGTCCTGGGATCAAGTCCCACATCTGGATCCCTGCATAGGGCCTGCTTCTCCCCCTGCCCCTCTGATTACTAAATAAATAAAATTTATAAAAAATACCTATTTCTGTGTAGTGATACACCCAAATTCACAAAAGCCATCTACAGAAGATACAAAAAGAATGATCCTCAACCTCAAAAAACAGAGCTTTTCTCCTAAGATCAGGAACAGGACAGGAATACGCACTGTCACCACTGTTATTCAACATAGTACTAGAAGTCTGAGCCTGAATAATAAAAAAAAAGTCAAAGTCGTCCAAATCAGCAAAGAAAAATTAAACTTTGACTCACCAGAGAGGACAAGATTCTTTAAGGACAAACACCAAAGACTCTATCGAAAAATTGCTAGAGCTGATACAGGAATTCAGCAAAACCTGAGCATACAAAATCAATACAAGGAAGTCAGTGGCATTCCTATATACTACAAATGAAACAGAAGAAAGAGAAAACAAGGACAATGAAACCCATTCATAATTGCATCAGAAACATCAGATAATGAGGAATAATCTTATCCAAAGACAGAAAGTACGTGTAGTCTAAAATTTCTAAAATGCTTATGAAAGACATTAAATAGGACACAAATATATAGAAAACATTCTATTCTCATGGATTGGAAGAATAAATATTGATATAATGTCTATGCTACCAACAGCAATCTACACATTCAATACAAACCCTATCAAAATACCACCAACATTTTTCTAGGAAATGGAGCAAACAATCCTAAAATTTGTAAGCAAACAAAAGGATTATGACTTGGCAAACGAATGTGGACAAAACAGCCAAAGGCATCACAATGCGGAATTCAAATTTATGGAAGGAGCCTCGGTGTCCATCGAAAGATGAGTGGATAAAGATGTGGTTTATGTATACAATGGAATATTACTCAGTCATTAGAAATGACAAATACCCACCATTTGCTTCAACGTGGATGGAACTGGAGGGTATTATGCTGAGTGAAATAAGTCAGTCGGAGAAGGACAAACATTATATATGTTCTCATTCATTTGGGGAATATAAATAATAGTGAAAGGGAATAGAAGGGAAGGGAGAAGAAATGGGTAGGAAATATCAGAAAGGGAGACAGAATGTAAATACTCCTAACTCTGGGAAATGAACTAGGGGTGGTGGAAGGGGAGGAAGGCAGTGGGTGGGGGTGAATGGGTGACAGGCACTGAGTGAGGCACTTGATGGGATGAGCACTGGGTGTTAATCTGTATGTTGGCAAATTGAACACCAATAAAAAATAAATTTATTATTAAAAAAATCAACGTTGTGGTCATCAAGACAGTATAATAGGGGCAGTAAAACAAACACATAGGTCAATGGAATCGAATAGAGAACCCAAAAATGGACTCACAGCTCTGTGGTCAACTTATCCTCATCAAAGTACAAAACTCTATCGACTGGAAAAAGGACAATCTCTTCAAAAAGTGGTGTTGGGAATATTGGACACCTGCAAGTAGAAGAATGAACCTGGGCCACGTTCTTACACTCCACACAAACATAAACTCAGAGTAGGTTAAAGACCTAAATGTGAGGCAGGAAACCATCAAAATCAAGGAGATTTTGTGACCTTGCCTACAACAGGTTCTTGGGACTCGAATCTCCAAAGGGAAGGAAAACAAAAGCAAAAATGAACTCTATGGACTTCACCAAGGGAGGAGCTATGGACAGCTATGGAAACACTCAACATAATTAAAAGACAACCTAACGAATGGGAAAAGCTAGGGATGCCTGTGGAACATGAGCATCTGTCTTTGGCTCAGGGAGTGATCCCAGGGCTCTGGGATTGAGACCAGCTTCAGGCTCCCTGTGGGGAACCCACTTCTCCCTCTGCCTGTGTCTCTGCATCTGTCTCTGTCTCTCATGAATAAATAAATAAAATCTTCAAAAAAAAAAAAAAAGAATGGGAGAAGATATTTGCAAATCTATCTTTGGATTAAGGGTTCCCAAATTCGACAAACAAATTATCAAAATAAACCACAATATGAAATCTACAATCAGAAATGGGCAGAAGACATGAAGACACACCCTGTCCTGATATGAGTTGCTGACTCACCTTATATTAGGTAGGTCCTCCACATGCAAAATGAAATCTATTGTCTCCTCTAGGTCAGCCTTATATCAAATGCATGATTAGACCAGACAATGAATCCAAAAAACCAGAGGAAAATATTTCTGCCCCAGACTGGAGGATCTAAAAGAAAACCTGGCATGAAAACTACATAAAAGAAATGAAAAAGTGGTAAACTGGAAAGAAAGTAATT
Source organism: Vulpes vulpes (assembly GCF_048418805.1). Taxonomy (NCBI): domain Eukaryota; kingdom Metazoa; phylum Chordata; class Mammalia; order Carnivora; family Canidae; genus Vulpes; species Vulpes vulpes. The sequence goes on along the minus strand of NC_132785.1, from coordinate 132,447,821 downwards.
TGTTTGCCTATGACAATGTCTTACTAGGGTCAATGAGAAAATACCTCACATAAAAACTGGAAGAGGAGATCTCTGGGTGGCTCAGGGGATTGGCGCTTGCCTTCAGCCTGTGGCGTTATCCTGCAGACCCAGGATTGAGTCCATGTCAGACTTCCTGCATGGAGCCTGCTACTCCTCTGCCTGTGTCTCTGCCTCTCTTTCTCTTTCTGTGTCTCTCATGAGTAAATAAATAAAATCTTTAAAAAAGTGCAGGAAATGATGAATGAGCTGAGGAAAAAAATCAGGATATAAAATAAGCAAATAAAATAAAGATATTTTTCTACAAACTAATAACAAATTACCTACACAAAAATAACAAAATAATCCGCTTTACACTGGAATCAAAGATAAATATTTAGGATTAAAATTTACTAAAGAGATAAAATATTCTATGGAAAATGACCTACATTGATGACAGCCTTTTGAAACTGCACTCAGAAATGCAAAGATATCTCTGCTTACACATTAGAACTTCATATAGTCATAGTGCCATCGCACAAATTGCTAGAGAAATTGTGGTGCAACATTTGTGCTGACTTTTAATGACTCAAAGGCAAGCATAGATCTGTTATATAGTCAGAGGATATGCAAATAGGGCCTCCTCTCCTCTGATTATACCAGCCCATCCCCGATCATGCAGCTGGGAGAGGAGCTCCAGCCCCAGGATCCCCAGGTGACCCCAATCAGTGATCAGGACACAACATAGACAAACCACCATGGAGTCTGTGATCAGCGGGGTTTTCCTTGTCATTAATTTTAAGGGTAATTCATGGAGAACAAGGGACCATGAGTATGTAGGTGGAGGTGAGTGAGATAAATGGAGGATGTGGACAGTTTCCTAACCAAGATGTCTTAGTCTGCAGGTGTCCATGGTGAGGTGCAGCTGGGGGAGTCTGGGGGAGACCTGATGAATCCTGGGGGGTCCATGAGACTCTCCTCTGAGGCACCTGGATTCACCTTCAGTAGCTACAGCATAGACAGGGTCCACCAGGCCCCAGGAAGGGGCTTCAGTGGGTCGCATACATTAGCAGTGATGGAAGTAGCACAAGCTACGCAGATGCTGTGAAGGGCCGATTCACCATCTCCAGAGATAACGCAAAGAACACGCTGTATCTGTAGCTGAACAGCCTGAGAGTCGAGGACACAGCCATGTATTACTGTGTGAAGGACACAGTGAGGCGACCTCAGTGTGAGCCCAGACCCAAACCTCCCTATAGAAGGGGATCAGGACCAACAGGGCATGTGCAGTACTCACCACTTCTGTCTTTAAGGCCCAGGAGCAGGTGCATATGGAGATTGTGGGCAGGTTTCCCATCAGGGTTTGGGCTTCCTCTCCAGAAACTGCTGGGGATTTACCCCAAACATACGATGCAGTGAAAGAGCAGGACACCTGAACCCTAATGTTTATAGCAGTCATGTCCACAAGAGACAAGTTCTCAGAGAAGCCTCGATGTCCTTTGCCAGATAAATTGATAAACGTGATACAGTTTATATATACAAAGGGATATTTCTCAGTCACCAGAAAGGATCAATAGCTATTATTTCCTTCAAGGTGTATGGAACTACAGGGTTTTATGCCAATGAAATAAGTTAATCAGAGAAGGACAATCATCATGGTTTCACTCACATGTAGAATATAGAAATAGTGAAAGGGATCATAAGGGAAGGAAGGAAACTGAGTGGGGATAAATCAAAGAGGAATACAAACCATGAGAGATTCCTATCTCTGGGACTCAAACAAAGAGGTGCGGAGGGGAGGTGGGTGGTGGGACATGGTACCTGGGTGATGGGCACTAAGGAGGGCACATGATGAGATGAGCACTTGGTATTACTATATGTTGGCAAATTGAAATTAAATAAAATATTTAATAAATAAATGAAAAATAAATTATTGAGGAGAGACAATATTATGAGCAATAACATGCCAACATATTCAGAAATCTGGAAGAAATGGATGCCTTCCTATAAATGTAGAAACAATGAAATCTAAAACAGGAATAAATGGAAAAGCTGTACAGACCCAAAACATGGGAATGAAAATCATATATATTTAAAAGTCTTCTAACAATCAAAAGTCCAAGGACAGAGGGCTGCCCATAGGAATGCAACAAGCACTTAAAATGACTTAATACATATCATGAAAATTTTTCAAAAAATAGATATTAAAGGAAACTTCCAAGCTCATTATCCAATGGTAGCATTTCCTTGACCTCAAAAGCAAAGATCCAACTGAAAAGGAGAATTACAGACTAATATCCTTGGTGGATATGGATGAAAAATTCTCACCAAGATCCTAACTAACAGCATCCAACTGTACATTCATAGTATAATTCATCATGAACAAATGGGACTAGCTTCTGGTCTGCAAGGGTGGTTCAACATCTGAAAATCAAAAAATGGGATTTGACTCATTCATAAAAGAAAGAATAAGGACCATTTTGTCCTTTCAACTGAAGCCCAAAAATCGTTGTCAAAAGATACTATACTTTCTTCATAAAAACCTTCTGCTGTCTAGAGATAGGGAGACATCCTCAACATCATAAAAGCTACCTACAGAAGACACATGGAGAATGTAATCCTCAACAGGAAAATTTGAGAGATTTTCCCCTAAAATCAGCAACAGGACAGAGATGCCCATGGTCACAAGTGTTCTGCAACATAGTACTAGAAGTCCTAGCCTCAACAATCAGACATAAAACAGATGCAAAAGTCATCTAAATCAGCAAAGAAAAAAATCAAACTTTCACTCTCTCACATGACACAATACTTTAAGTTCAAATCCCAAAGATTCCTTTGAAACAACTGCGGGAACTGATACTGGAATTCAGCAAAATCAGTGCATGTAAAATAAATACAAGAAAGACAGCAGCTTTTCTATATAGTGCAAATGAAACAGAAAAAAAGAAAATCAAGGACTGGATGTAATTTATAATTGCACCAGAAATAATCAGATAATGAGGAAAAATCCTAACCAAAGAAGGATGGATGGATAGGTTAAACATTCCAGAACACTTATGAAAGACAGTATGGAAGACACAAGAGCACAGAAAATATTATTCTCATAGGTTAGAAGAATGAATATTGATAAAATAACTATGCAACCAGGAGGAAGCTAAACATTCAAGGGCATCCACATAAAAATATCACCAGCGTTGTTCACAGATCTAGAGCAACCATCAGAAAATTTTTAGGGAACTAGGAAGACGTCAAATATCCAAAGCAATCCTGTTGAAGTAAAGCAAACCTGGAAACATGCTGATTCTGGTTGTCTAGATAAATTGCAATGTTGTGATAATCAGGACACTATGGCAGTGGCACAAATATAGAAAAGTTTGAGAACCCAGAAATGGACCCTAAACCCTAAGGTAAAAAAATCTTGACAGGGAGGGGCAAGATGGCGGAAGAGTAGGGTCTCCAGGTCACCTGTCCTCAACAAATTACCTAGAAAACCATCCAATCATCCTGAAAATCTACGAATTCGGCCTGAGATTTAAAGAGAGACCAGCTGGAACGCTGCAGTGAGAAGAGTTCGCGCTTCTATCAAGGTAGGAAGACGGGGAAAAAGAAATAAAGAAACAAAAGGCCTCCAAGGGGGAGGGGCCCGCGAGGAGCCGGGCTGAGGCCGGGGCGAGTGTCCCCAGGAGAGGAGAGCCCCGTCCCGGAGGAGCAGGAGCTGCACCAACCTTCCCCGCGGAAAGGGGCTCCCGGGGAATTGGAGCAGGATCCCCAGGAAGGCGGGGACGCCCTCGGGCTCCCTGGGACAGTAACAGAGGAACTGCGCCCCGGGAGAGTGCGCCGAGCTCCCTAAGGGCTGCAGCGCTCAGCAGGACCCGGAGTAGCTCAGAGGGGCTCGGGCGGCGGCTCCGCGGAGGGGGCTGCGGGGCTCCGGGAACATCTCAGCGGCGGCGGATCGGGTGGAGGAAGAAGCTCCGCGGAGGGGGCGGCGCGGCTCCGGGAACAGCTCGGAGGGGCTCGGCCGGCGGCTCCGCGGAGGAGGCTGCAGGGCAGGAGCGCGAATCCGACAGCGCAGGCCCCGGAGCACAGGGCGCCGGGACACAGCCCAGGATCCGGCCTCCCCGGGACAGGCAGAGGCCTGGAGGGCCTAGGACCGCGAGGACGCTCCTGCCTGGAGCTGAGCAGATCAGCGGCCCCGCCCGGGAGCCCCCAGGCCCTGCACACGGAGAGCCCCTGAGCTACTGCGGAGCTAACTCCAGGGTCCCAGAGCTGCCCCCGCCACTGTGGCTTCCTCCCGGGGCCTCAGGAGGTGAACACCCCCCACTGAGCCCTGCACCAGGCAGGGGCAGAGCAGCTCCCCCAAGTGCTAACACCTGAGAATCAGCACAGCAGGCCCCTCCCCCAGAAGACCAGCGACACGGACCAGTTCCAGGGGAAGTCAAGGGACTTAAAGTACACAGAATCAGAAGATACTCCCCGTGGTTTTTGGTTTTGGTTTTTATTGTTTTTGGTTTTGGTTTTTTTTTGTGTTTTTTTTGTTTGTTTGTTTGTTTTGTTTTGTGCTTTTTTTTTTTCTTTCTTTCTTCTTGATTTCTGATTGCTTACCCCACCCCACCCCTTTTTTTCTTTTTTCTCCTTTCTTTCTTTTTCTTCCTTTTTCTTCTCTTTTTCCCCTTTTTTTCTTCTTTCTCTTTTTTCTTTTTCTCTTTTCTTTCCTTCTCTCTGTTTTTCTCCTTTTCCCAATACAACTTGTTTTTGGCCACTCTGCACTGAGCAAAATGACTAGAAGGAAAACCTCACCTCAAAAAAAAGAATCAGAAACAGCCCTCTCTCCCACAGAGTTGCAAAATATGGATTACAATTCAATGTCAGAAAGCCAATTCAGAAGCACTATTTTACAGCTACTGGTGGCTCTAGAAAAAACCATAAAGGACTCAAGAGACTTCATGACTGCAGAATTTAGATCCAATCAGACAGAAATTAAAAATCAATTAAATGAGATGCAATCCAAGCTAGAAGTCCTAACGACGAGGGTTAACGAGGTGGAAGAACGAGTGAGTGACATAGAAGACAAGTTGATGGCAAAGAGGGAAACTGAGGAAAAAAGAGACAAGCAATTAAAAGACCATGAGGATAGATTAAGGGAAATAAATGACAGCCTGAGGAAGAAAAACCTACGTTTAATTGGGGTTCCTGAGGGCACCGAAAGGGACAGAGGGCCAGAATATGTATTTGAACAAATCCTAGCTGAAAACTTCCCGAATCTGGGAAGGGAAACAGGCATTCAGATCCAAGAAATAGAGAGATCCCCCCCTAAAATCAACCAAAACCGTTCAACACCTCGACATTTAATAGTGAAGCTTGCAAATTCCAAAGATAAGGAGAAGATCCTTAAAGCAGCAAGAGAACAAAAGTCCCTGACTTTTATGGGGAGGAATATTAGGGTAACAGCAGACCTCTACACAGAGACCTGGCAGGCCAGAAAGGGCTGGCAGGATATATTCAGGGTCCTAAATGAAAAGAACATGCAACCAAGAATACTTTATCCAGCAAGGCTTTCATTCAAAATGGAAGGAGAGATAAAGAGCTTCCAAGACAGGCAGCAACTGAAAGAATATGTAACCTCCAAACCAGCTCTGCAAGAAATTTTAAGGGGGACTCTTAAAATTCCCCTTTAAGAAGAAGTTCAGTGGACCAATCCACAAAAAGAAGGACTGAATAGACATGATGACACTAAACTCATATCTCTCAATAGTAACTCTGAACGTGAACGGGCTTAATGACCCCATCAAAAGGCGCAGGGTTTCAGACTGGATAAAAAAGCAGGACCCATCTATTTGCTGTCTACAAGAGACTCATTTTAGACAGAAGGACACCTACAACCTGAAAATAAAAGGTTGGAGAACCATTTACCATTCAAATGTCCCTCAAAAGAAAGCAGGGGTTGCCATCCTTATATCAGATAAATTAAAATTTACCCCAAAGACTATAGTGAGAGATGAAGAGGGACACTATGTCATACTCAAAGGATCTATCCAACAAGAGGACTTAACAATCCTCAATATATATGCCCCGAATGTGGGAGCTGCCAAATATTTAAACCAATTAATAACCAAACTGAAGAAATACCTTGATAATAATACACTTATACTTGGTGACTTCAATCTAGCTCTTTCTACCCTGGATAGGTCTTCTAAGCACAACATATCCAAAGAACGAGAGCTTTAAATGATACACTGGACCAGATGGATTTCACAGATATCTACAGAACTTTACATCCAAACTCAACTGAATACACATTCTTCTCAAGTGCACATGGAACTTTCTCCAGAATAGACCACATACTGGGTCACAAATCGGGTCTGAACCGATACCAAAAGATCGGGATAGTCCCCTGTATATTCTCAGACCATAATGCCTTGAAATTAGAACTTAATCACAACAAGAAGTATGGAAGGACCACAAACACGTGGAGGTTAAGGACCATCCTGCTAAAAGATGAAAAGGTCAACCAGGAAATTAAGGAAGAATTAAAAAGATTCATGGAAACTAATGAGAATGAAGATACAACCGTTCAAAATCTTTGGGATGCGGCAAAAGCAGTCCTGAGGGGGAAATTCATCGCAATACAAGCATCGATTCAAAAACTGGAAAGATCTCAAATTCAAAAGCTCACCTTACACATAAAGGAACTAGAGAAAAAGCAACAAATAGACCCCACCCCCAGCAGAAGAAGACAGTTAATGAAAATTCGAGCAGAACTCAATGATATCGAGACCAAAAGAACTGTGGAACAGATCAACAGAACCAGGAGTTGGTTATTTGAAAGAATTAATAAGATAGATAAACCATTAGCCAACCTTATTAAAAAGAAGAGAGAGAAGACTCAAATTAATAAAATCATCAATGAGAAAGGAGAGATCACTACCAACACCAAGGAAATACAAACGATTTTAAAAACATATTATGAACAGCTGTATGCCAATAAATGAGACAATCTAGAAGAAATGGACGCATTCCTGGAAAGCCACAAACTACCAAAACTGGAGCAGGAAGAAATAGAAAACCTGAACAGGCCAATAACCAGGGAGGAAATTGAAGCAGTCATCAAAAACCTCCCAAGACACAAGAGTCCAGGGCCAGATGGCTTCCCAGGGGAATTCTATCAAACGTTTAAAGAAGAAATCATACCTATTCTACTAAAGCTGTTTGGAAAGATAGAAAGAGATGGAGTACTTCCAAATTCATTCTACGAGGCCAGCATCACCTTAATTCCGAAACCAGACAAAGACCCCACCAAAAAGGAGAATTACAGACCAATATCCCTGATGAACATGGATGCAAAAATTCTCAACAAGATACTAGCCAATAGGATCCAACAACACATTAAGAAAATTATTCACCATGACCAAGTAGGATTTATCCCTGGGACACAAGGCTGTTTCAACACTCATAAAACCATCAATGTGATTCATCATATCAGCAAGAGAAAAACCAAGAACCATATGATCCTCTCATTAGATGCAGAGAAAGCATTTGACAAAATACAGCATCCATTCCTGATCAAAACCCTTCAGAGTGTTGGGATAGAGGGAACTTTCCTCGACATCTTAAAAGCCATCTACAAAAAGCCCACAGCAAATATCATTCTCAATGGGGAAGCACTGGGAGCCTTTCCCCTAAGATCAGGAACAAGACAGGGATGTCCCCTCTCACCACTGCTGTTCAACATAGTTCTGGAAGTCCTCGCATCAGCAATCAGACAACAAAAAGACATTAAAGGCATTCAAATTGGCAAAGAAGAAGTCAAACTCTCCCTCTTTGCCGATGACATGATACTCTACATAGAAAACCCAAAAGCCTCCACCCCAAGATGGCTAGAACTCATACAGCAATTTGGTAGCGTGGCAGGATACAAAATCAATGCCCAGAAATCAATGGCATTTCTATACACTAACAATGAGACTGAAGAAAGAGAAATTAAGGAGTCAATCCCATTTACAATTGCACCCAAAAGCATAAGATACCTAGGAATAAACCTAACCAAAGAGGTAAAAGATCTATACCCTAAAAACCACAGAACACTTCTGAAAGAAATTGAGGAAGACACAAAGAGATGGAAAAATATTCCATGCTCATGGATTGGCAGAATTAATATTGTAAAAATGTCAATGTTACCCAGGGCAATTTATACGTTTAATGCAATCCCTATCAAAATACCATGGACTTTCTTCAGAGAGTTAGAAAAAATTATTTTAAGATTTGTGTGGAATCAGAAAAGACCCCAAATAGCCAGGGGAATTTTAAAAAAGAAAACCATAGCTGGGGGCATCACAATGCCAGATTTCAGGTTGTACTACAAAGCTGTGGTCATCAAGACAGTGTGGTACTGGCACAAAAACAGACACATAGATCAATGGAATAGAATAGAGAACCCAGAAGTGGACCCTGAAATGTATGGTCATCTAATATTCGATAAAGGAGGAAAGACTATCCATTGGAAGAAAGACAGTCTCTTCAATAAATGGTGCTGGGAAAATTGGACATCCACATGCAGAAGAATGAAACTGGACCACTCTCTTTCACCATACACAAAGATAAACTCAAAATGGATGAGAGATCTAAATGTGAGACAAGATTCCATCAAAATCCTAGAGGAGAACACAGGCAACACCCTTTTTGAACTTGGCCACAGTAATTTCTTGCAAGATACATCCACAAAGGCAAAAGAAACAAAAGCAAAAATGAACTATTGGGACTTCATCAAGATAAGAAGCTTTTGCACAGCAAAGGATACAGTCAACAAAACTAAAAGACAACCTACAGAATGGGAGAAGATATTTGCAAATGACATATCAGATAAAGGGCTAGTTTCCAAGATCTATAAAGAACTTATTAAACTCAACACCAAAGAAACAAACAATCCAATCATGAAATGGGCAAAAGACATGAAGAGAAATCTCACAGAGGAAGACATGGACATGGCCAACAAGCACATGAGAAAATGCTCTGCATCACTTACCATCAGGGAAATACAAATCAAAACCACAATGAGATACCACCTCACACCAGTGAGAATGGGGAAAATTAACATGGCAGGAAACAACAGATTTTGGAGAGGATGCGGAGTAAAGGGAACCCTCTTACACTGTTGGTGGGAATGTGAACTGGTGCAGCCACTCTGGAAAACTGTGTGGAGGTTCCTCAAAGAGTTAAAAATAGACCTGCCCTACGACCCAGCAATTGCACTGTTGGGGATTTACCCCAAAGATTCAGATGCAATGAAACGTCGGGACACCTGCACCCCGATGTTTCTATCAGCAATGGCCACAATAGCCAAACTGTGGAAGGAGCCTCGGTGTCCATTGAAAGATGAATGGATAAAGAAGATGTGGTTTATGTATACAATGGAATATTACTCAGCAATTAGAAACGACAAATACCCACCATTTGCATCAACGTGGATGGAACTGGAGGGTATTATGCTGAGTGAAATAAGTCAATCGGAGAAGGACAAACAGTGTATGTTCTCATTCATTTGGGGAATATGAATAATAGTGAAAGGGAATATAAAGGAAGGGAGAAGAAATGTTGGGAAATATCAGGAAGGGAGACAGAACATAAAGACTCCTAACTCTGGGAAACGAACTAGGGGTGGTGAAAGGGAAGGAGGGCGGGTGTTGGAGGGGAATGGGTGACGGGCACTGAGGTGGACACTTGACGGGATGAGCACTGGGTGTTTTTCTGTATGTTGGTAAATTGAACACCAATAAAAATTAATTTAAAAAAATCTTGACAAAGCAAGGAAGAATATACAAATGAAAAAGAAAGTCTCTTCAACAAATTGCGTGGGGAATATTGGAGAGCCACATGCAGAAGAATGAAAGGGGACCGTTTCCTGAAATCATTCATAACAGTGGACTCAAAGTTGATGAAAGACCTAAATGTGAGTCAGGAAACCATCAGAATCCTCACAAGAACACAGGCAGCACCTTTTCTACCTCAGCTGCAACCACTTCTGGACGTGTTTCCAGAGGCAAGGGAAAGAAAAGGAAAATGAAGTATGGGGAAGTCAAGGAAAGAGCATTTTAATAGCAAAGGAATCACTCAGTGTAATTAAAGGCAACCTATAGAATGGGGGGAGATATTTGGTAAAGTCTCATTAGATTAAAGGCTAAAATTCAAATCTAAAATAAACTTATCAAGCTCAACAGCCACCAGTATCTCCAATGAGAGTTGGGCAGTTGTGAACAGACTTCCTGTCCTGACCTGATATCTCACATCACATCATATATTAGGGAGCTCATCCACATGCAAGAGGAAATTCTTTTGCTCTCCTAGATCTGCTATATATCAAATGAAATATTAGAACAAATAATCTGACCGAAAAGAGGGAAAACTTTTATGCCCCCTAAGTCAAAGATTACCATAGAAATTAAGCAATAATAAAATAAAACATATTAATATCATTCAACAGGAAGAAAAGTAATTTTCTTGTATATGACATTGTCGAATAAATACTGAATGAAGGGGATCCCTGGGTGGCGCAGCGGTTTGGCGCCTGCCTTTGGACCAGGGCGCGATCCTGGAGACCCGGGATCGAATCCCACATCAGGCTCCCGGTGCATGGAGCCTGCTTCTCCCTCTGCCTGTGTCTCTGCCTCTCTCTCTCTGTATGACTATCATAAATAAAAAAAAAAAAAATACTGAATGAGGACAAACCTTACAAAAAACACTTGCAGTAACTACTGAGCTCAGGGAAAATACAGGATATAAAACCAACATATACAATAAAGTTAATTTCTACACACTAACAACAAATTATCTGTATAAAATTTAAAAAACAATCCCCTTTACACTGGTACCAAAAATAAATATTTATGACTAAACTTCATTAAGGAGAGAAAATACTTAAAATGACCTATATGAATCACAGAGTTTTAAAAAGACACAAAGGCAAAGATAAATACATTGATGGATTAGAACATCATAAATCCACTGTGAAACCAAAAGAAAGTGATCTACAGTTGTGAAGTAATGCTTGTATATAACTTTTAAAGAATTGATCAGAGTCTGGAGCTGACTATATAGTCAGAGAACATGCAAATAGGGCCCTCCCTCTAGTGATTAAACCAGCCCAGCCCCGACCCTGCAACTGGGAGAGGAGGCCCAGCCCCAGGATCCCCAGGTGACCCCCTTCAGGGATCAGGACAGAACACAGACAACTCACCATGGAGTCTGTGCTCAGCAGGGTTTTCCTAGTCGCTATTTTAAAAGGTAATTCATGGAGAACAAGAGACCTTGAGTATGTGAGTGGAGGTAAGTGAGAGAAACAGGGGATGTGGGACCGTTTCCTGACCAAGATGTCTTGTATCTGCAGGTGTCCAGGGTGAGGTGCAGCTGGTGGAGTCTGGGGGAGACCTGGTGAAGCCTGGGGGGTCCCTGAGACTCTCCTGTGTGGCCTCTGGATTCACCTTCAGTGACTATGCCATGGGCTGGGTCCGCCAGGCTCCAGGGAAGGGGCTGCAGTGGGTCGCATACATTAGCAGTGGTGGAAGTAGCACAAGCTACACAGACGCTGTGAAGGGCCGATTCACCATCTCCAGGGACAATGCCAAGAACACGCTGTACCTGCAGATGAACAGCCTGAGAGCCGAGGACACGGCCGTGTATTATTGTGCAGACACAGTGAGGCGACCTCAGTGTGAGCCCAGACACAAACCTCTCTGTTAAGGGGATCAGGACCACCAGGGGGTGCACACTCCTCACCACTTCTGTCTTGAAGGTCCAGGCGCAGGTGCAGATGGAGGTTCTGGGCAGGTTTCCTGTCAGGGTCTGGGTTTCCTCCCCATGGAGCAGTTTCCTCCAGGGAACCTCTATGTTTCAAATTATTTTTTTTCAAATATTACCAAGTGACCTTTATTTCACAAAACTATCTCCATTAAAATTATTTCATATAACACTGTTATAAATTATAAGATTCTATTTAAATGAAACACAATTGGCAAACTCACAAATCACCCACTTTAAGTCCTTTCTTGTACTCTGAGGCTGCCCACATCAGACAGAGTTCATTCCCAAGCCTGAGTAACCTAATGTTTTTAAATTGACATTAGTTAAGACTTCCGTATTGGGTTGAGTGTGCATTACACCAAAGGAGCTTTGGAACCATCTGTCACCTAATTCAGTTCGCCAACATATATCATATCATCCAGGGCTCAGGGGGCCTGTCTTGACACCAGGTTCTGTGTGTACCAATGCAGTGTCTCACTTGATAATTTGTTTCATGGAAAAACAACTATTCTTATATGCACAAAAGATAGAGTTTCATAGACTTATTTAAGTTCTCGTAAATATATATCTAAGTTCTTCCTACATATGAGTAATACATATGAATTATACGTATGATTAAAACACAAATGTCTACATGTACCTCAACTTCTATAGGGATCAACAATCCAAGCAAAACAAAACAAAGAACTGAACTCTGAGAAAATGAGCATTAGGATCACTCACACACATACACATGCACACACACACGAGACTCTAAACCTTTATCACTTTCACCATCATGTCTTTTGAGAACAGAGCAGTCCTCTCAGGAAGTCATAAATACATGCTTGGAGCCAGCAGAGGACCCTGGCTCAGGGTGTGTGTTGTGGGTCAGTCAGTTGTTTTGATGAAGTACTAATCCAGGGAGTGCCTATGTGGAGTCCGTGTCCCCCCTGAATCAAAGGAGGGAACTCGAGGTTTCCTGCTGGATTTCCTATATGTGTGGCAGGAGGTGAAGATGGAAGGTTGGTGATCCAGGTGGTGGTAAGTAATACTCCAAGAATATGGTGTGATGACAAATTCCACTATACATTTATGAGAACTTAGAGAACAAAAATGGAGGAGGACATTCCACCTGCAGAGAATAACTCTTAGATCCTTCAAGTGCTGATATCAGATCACAGTGTGGGACCTCTACCATCCCCATATTGGAAACTTCTACCCATGTGATGGGAAGAGGAAGTGTGGTCTTATGGGAGTTCTTAGGTCATGAGGTGCAGCCTCATGTTGGGATCTGGTCCCTTATACACCAGGACTGGGAAAGTTCCCCACCTCCTGGCCCCAGGTGGGTGACAAGGAAAGGACCTACCAGGACATGGGAGATCTCCAGACACTGTGTGCCTGCCCTTGGACCTCAGAGTTCCCAGACTCTAGATCTCTGAGAATGAGTGTCTGCTGTTTATTTCACCCAATCCATGTACGATGTTCCAACAGGGGGCACAGGATAAGGTAGTCTATATTTATTTATTTTAATTCAATTTGCCAACATATTGTAACACCTAGTTCTCATCACATCACGTGCCCTCCTTAATGCTGGTCAGTCTCCCCAGCCCCCCACCCACCTCCCTTCCAGAGACCTTCACTTTGTTTCCCAGACTAAAATGTCTCTCATGGTTTGTCTCTCTCATGAATTTTCCCAACTCAGTTCCCCTCCTTTCCCTTTTAGTCCCTTTCACTATTTCTTATATTCCACGTATGAGTGAGACCATATGTTTCCTTTCTTTCTCTCACTGACTTATTTCACTCAGCAAAACATCCTCCAGTTCCATCCATGACAAAGAAAATAGTGGGTATTGATACTTTCTGATGGATGGGTAATATTTCATTGTATACATAGACCACATCTTCTTTATCCATTCAATTGTTGAGGGACATCGTGGCTCCTCCCACAGTGTGGCTACTGTGGACACTGATGCTGTGAACATTGGGGTGCAGGCGTACTGTAGTTTCACAACATCTGTGTCTTTCAGGTAAATACTTAGTGGAAAAATTATCGGGTAGCAGGGTAGCCCAATTCTTCAGTTTTTTGAGGAAATTCCATTATGTTTTCCAGAGTGGCTGTGCCAGTTTGCATTCCCACCAAAATTGGAAGACAGTTCCTGCTTTCAACATCCTTGCTTATAGTTATTGTTTCTGGCCTTGTTAATTTACCCACTCTGAGTTGTATAGGCGAGATTTCACTGTGGTTTTCATTTGTATCTCCCTGGTGATAAGTGATGTGTTGCATTTTTCTCATCTGCCTTTTGTTCAAGTGTAGGTCTTCTTTGCAGAAATGCCTCTTCATGCCTTCTGCCCATATCCTGCCTGGATTGTTTGTGATTGTGGGTGTAGAGTTGGTTAAGCAAATATATTCTCTGCTCTAGGTTCTCTTCTCTTTCACCTCATTGTTTCCTTTACTGTTCAGGAGATTTTCATCTTAAATACCAATAGTTCATCTTTGCTTTTATTTCCCATGTCTTTAGATAGGTGTCTTGCAAGCAGTCATTGCAGCTGAGGTCAAAAAGATTGCTACAAATTCTCATCTATGATTTTGATAGAATATTGTCTCAGATTTAGGTCCTCATTCATTTGAATTTATCTTTTTGTCTCATGTAAGAGAATGGGATATTTTATTTATTTATTTATTTATTTATTTATTTATTTATTTTGCAGGTGGCTGTCCAATTTTCCCAATGCCATTTATTGAAGAGACTTTTTGCTATTGAATATTCTTTCTTGATTCTGGAGGAGTAGTTGAATGTAGAGTTGATGGTCCATTTCTGGGTACTCTAGTCTATTCCCTTCCCCTAGGTGTTGTTTTGTGCCAGTACCATGCTGTCTTGATGATGGCAACTTTGTAATAGAGCTTGACTCCAAACATTGTGATCCTCACCACATGTGTAGCTGTTCCTGTACCTATTCAGGACCTTAAGATGTAAATTGAGGAAGACCCAAAAAGTTGGAAAACATTCCATGCTTAAGGATTAGAAAAATAGTTATTGTCTTGGAAACTCTGCTCCTCAGGTTTGAGTGTTGGCCTTTGGCTCCGATAGTAATCCCAGGATCCTGGGATTGATCCCACATCAGGCTGCTGGCAGGAATCCTGTTTCTCCATCTGACTATATCTCTAACCCCCACTAGGTATCTCTCTTGAATAGAAAAGTAACGATACACTTTGTAAAAGAGAGGAATAAATATTGTGAAAATGTCTATGTTACCCAGAACATTCTACAAACTCAATGCAATCCTTATCAAAACATCATAGGCTTTCTTCACAGAGTTGGAACAAATACTCCTATTACTTATATGGCACAGACAAAGATATTAGTGACACATGAACCCAACACTGATACTCTGGCATTTTTGGTCTGTGTTTGTTCGTGGAACGTACCTGTTAAATTCCTTCAATCAGTTAAGGGTGGATTTCTCACATGTTCCTTCCTGGAGCTAGGACAAAGCTGTTGAAAATTATACGGATTTGTGAAGAAAAGACACAGTGGACACATAGAAGGATTATCTTGATACAATACTGTCAGAGTAACTCAGATATGTTGGACCTTCATTTTAAAAATGGCCTTTTATAATGTCTCCAGAAGATGAGGATGTGATGACCCTGTGGGTTTTGTGTCTGATCATCACCTTAATGAGTTGTGTTTGTTCTGATGGCTGTGAGGTGTGCACCTTGTCACTGGATGAACATTTGTTGCCTCGTGTTCCCATTTGAAACCCACCAGCTACTGTGATTCTCTCTCTGGTCATGATGGCAGTTTCCCCTTAGCATTTTCCTCACTGGAAATAATAAAAGGAGGATCTATATTGCTTATTTGCCCTTTATCTCTTTATTTATATGCAATTTTTTGTAATGGTGTATGCACCAGCCAGGTAATGAGACTGGGTGATGGTAACACCTAACAGCTTTGCCATCTGATTCCATAGTCTGCACATGAATTTACCTTGCGGGGAAGTTGTTTCAAGGAATTTAAGTCCACTCATAGTCAGAAAGCCAGGAGAGCAGCTCTGAATGCCCAGAAACAAGCGAGTGGTTTGCTTTCTCCTACTTCAACAATATGTGTGCACATGCTGTAGTCCTCAAACTTCCCCACTCAAGACTTAAACATGAGACAATGGAGAAGGGGGTGGATCACACAGGTTCTCTAGCAGTTTAGTTCCCAGACTAAAGTGTCTCTCATGGTTTGTCTCTCTCATGAATTTTCCCAACTCAGTTCCCCTCCTTTCCCTTTTAGTCCCTTTCACTATTTCTTATATTCCACGTATGAGTGAGACCATATGTTTCCTTTCTTTCTCTCACTGACTTGGATGAACTGAACACTGTTCTAGCAGTGTTGATCCACTGGACCTGAGCTAGGGTTTGGAATCATGTCTAAGATGCACAGTGCATTTGTTATTAGATTGTTATGTTTAAAGATTTTGCTTCCTCTGTATATGCCCCACCCTACCTTGGTGAGGATTGTGCCGTGGGCTGTGTGGCTCTCTCCCTGGCTGCACTGGAGAGCTGTGCTGGCCTGGGTGTCAGTTGTGAAGTGTGTCTCTGTGTGTCCACCCAAGACTTCAGATTCCTTCAGGGATGCCCTGTTTCGTTCCCTGAATGGCTTTGTGTTCTCCTTGTTCTCTTCCACGTAGAACTTCCCTCAGCTCCCTCCAATACACACACTGCTCTACTCACGTGACAATGGTTAATGTGGGGGAAGGAGTGGGACCACCAGGATGCTCTTACATGCTGAATGAGCCTTATCATCAGGTGTTCATGGGACCCTGGGTCTGGAGGAAGGCTGCTTGGGCCCCTGACCCTCCTCCATCAGGAGTCCATTTCCATTGATTCATGCCCATCTCTGGGTACAGAGCCACTTCTTGTATTCCCTTGTCCCCTTCCACAGCTCCAGCTCTCCCTGGGTGTCTTCAGTTTCCTCCTTTTTAATATTTTTATTAAATTTCAATGTGCCAACTTGTAGTAGAACACACAGTGCTTATCCCTTCAAGTGCCCTCCTCAGTGCCTATCACCCGGTCAACCCATCCCTCCCTGCCTCCCCTTCCACTACCCCCTGTTCACTTTCCAGAGTTAGGAGATTCATGTTTTGTCACCCTCTCTGATATTTCTCACCCATTTTCCCTCTTTGCCCTAATAGTCCCTTTCAATATTTCTTATATTCCTCATATGTGTAAAACCATATAATCTTTATCTTTCTTCATTTGACTTACTTCACCCAGCAAAACACCCTCCAGTTCCATCCATGTCAAAGCACATGGTTAGTATTTGTGATTTCTAATGACTGAGTAATATCCATTGAATATATAGACCACATCTTGTTTTTTAAGATTTAGATATTTATTCTGAGAGACACAGAGAGAGAGAGTCAGAGACACAGGCAGAGAAAAGCTCCATGCAGGGAGCCCAATGTGGGACTTGATCCCGGATCTCTAGGATCATGACCTGGGCCGAGGGCACTAAACCTCCAAGCCACTCGGGCTGCCCTACACCACATCTTATTTATTCTTTCATCTGGAGATGGACATTGAAGCTCTAAGTTTCCTCTTTTCCTACCTTTCCTCACACTAGAACTTTCTTTTGAAATGAAACATCTGTTCAGTCCTCAAGAAAACTTTGCTATTTAAATCTGTTCCACTTTCAGGTAGAGAGGGATCCCATGTGATCCCTCCTGTTACTACAGGATGCTGGATTGGAAGGTGTTCTATTGCAGGCAAATTCTGTTTCTGGACTGGACAAAGGCCATGTGTATCTCAAAGCATTTCTTCTCAGTGTCATCTTGCCCCCCTCCAGCAGGAACTATTGGTGAGGGTTTTATGTGATAGGTTCCCATCCTACAGGGGAGGGAAGCATGAGTGTGGAATCAGTTTAATGATGTGGTCTTGGATAACTTCATGCTATAACACCATCAGCACAAAGGATGTCAAGAAACCTATTAAATATTTAGGATGAATCTCGTGATCTTTTGTGTGCTCCTTTTGTGCCAGGGTCTGGGGCTTCTTCTCCATCAAATATGTAACCCAGGGAGACTCTCTGGACACAGGATTCTATGTTGACCTATTCAGTGCTAACCTACAAATATACTTGTCATAGGAAGAGAAATACCCTAAACTACACACATGAAACATTCATGTGTATTGCTTATTCATGTCTCTAAATACAAATACACTACCAATATCCTGATGCTCATCAACTTATTATTCGCAGGAGACATACTGACTCAGTGTGCATCACAGGACCACCAGATCAACTAGCAAGCATGCTACAAGGAGCATAAAGTGCATACTGGACACGAAGCTCCAGAAGCATTAACAATCCAAGCATCAGAGTAAAGGACTCTGGTGTGTTCACTATCTTGGACCATGATCACAGCACGAGCGTCAGTGTTCTTCATGTTCGATAGCCACATTAATTTGGAAGAAGTGTTCTTCTTCATCTCTTATTTCTGTCTTCGTATTGAAACCAGTTTTCTGATATAAGAATTGTTACTGCAGGTTTCATGGATGTCCATTTGCAAGAAAAAAGGTTATCCACTAACTCAATTTCAATTTAGAGGTGTATGGATTTAAAATGACCCCCTTAAAAGCAGAGAAAGATGATATCATGCAATAACGTCAGGAACATGATGGGAACCTCCACTCTCCAAAATGTTCTTCAATATAGCGCTGGATGCCCTTGCCTCAGCAATCAGACAATAAGAAATACAAGTTCCCAAATCTAGAAAGAACAAGTCAAAACTTCATTCTCCATGTATGAGATGCTACTCAACATAGAAAACTCAAGAGACTTCAGGAAAATATTTTATATCTGAGTCAGCAATTTAGCAAAATACCAGGATATACATTCAATGCACAGAAGTCAGGCACATTTTACACTAACAATAATAGAGGAGAAAGAGAAACCCAGGAGTCCATGGCATTTACAATTGCAACTACACACAGTGAACCAAATCAGATGTGTACACTGAGAACTCTAAAACACTTAGGTTGAAAATTGAGAAAGACACAAATATATGAAAAACCTTCCATGTTAAAGGATTATAAAAAATAAATCCTTCAATCTCTATGCTACCCAATGAAATCTACACAGTTACACAATCTCTATGAAAATACCATCAACATTTTTCGCATATAGTACAATTGTAAAATTTTAATGGAACCAGAAAAGATCCTAAATATCAATGGGATGTTGATAAAGACAACCAAAGCTGGCGGCATCGCAATGTCTGATATCAGGCTGTATTACAAAGCTGTGATCATCAAGACCCTATGGTACTGCACAAGAACAGACACATAGATTAATGGAACAGAGTAGAGAACTCAGAAATGGACCCTTAACCCTATGGTGAACACATATTTGACAAGAAGGCAAGAGTATCCAATGGAAAAATTGAGGCTCTTCAGCAAATGATGTTGGGAAATTTGGACAGCCATATGCAGAAGAATGAAACTGGTCCAGGTTCTTACACCAGACACACTGATGAACTGAGAATGGATGAAAGACCTATATGTGAGGCAGGAATCCATCAGAACCCAGGCAGTAACCTCCCTGATATTGTCCAGACCAAAATTTTACAAGACATTTTTCCAAAGACAAGTGAAACAATTGCAAATATGCATTTTTCGGTGTTCATGAGGATAAACAGGTCTGTGAGAGAAAAAAGTCAAGAAAACATAAACAAAACCAACAGAATGGGAGTAGATATTTACAAATGAGGAATTATTTAAAGGGATAGTAGCCAAAATCATTAAGAACTTAGTAAATTCAACACTCAAAGAACAAAAACTACAGGCAAGACATGAGCTGAAAATACAAATTGGTATTTCCCCATTAAAGATATATAAACATGCAAGCAACTTGAAAAATGATTGTCCTTCTCTGAAAGACTTATTTCACTCAGCATAATAGCCTCCAGTTCCACCCACATCTAATCAAATGGTGGTTATTCTTCCTTTCTGATGGCTGAGTGATATTCTTTTGTATATAAAAACCATATCATTTTTATCCATTCATCTGTCGAAGAACATTGTGGGTTCTTACACAAATTGGCTATTGTTGGAATTACTGCTATAAACACTGGGGGGGCATGTGCCCCGAAATTACATTACAACTGTACCTTTGTGGTAAATACCACAGAGTGCAATTGGGAGGTCACAGGTTAGCTCTATTTTTCTTTTGCCAAATTTCAGCATGTGTTCCTGATTAAAACTCTTCAAGTGGAGGATACAGGGAACATTCTTCTATATCATAAAAGCCATCTATGAACTTTCACAGTGAATCTCATTCTCAATAGGGGAAAACAGAGTTGTCCCTATGTTCACGAAGACATCAGGGATTCCCAGTCTCAACACTTGTGTTCACCATAGAAGTAGAATTCCTACCATCAGCAATCAGATAACACCATAAATAAAATCCATTCAAAATGGCAAAGAAATAAGTCAATCAGAGAAGGGCAAACATATGATCTCATTCATTTGGGGAATATAAAAAAATAGTGAAAGGGAATAAAGGGGAAAGGAGAAAAAATGAGTGGGAAATATCAGGAAGGGAGACAGAACATGAAAGACTCCTAACTCTGGGAAACGAACTATGGGTGGTGGAAGGGGAGGTAGGCGGGGAGTGGGGGTGACTGGGTGACGGGCACTGAGGTGGACACTTGATGGGATGAGCACTGGGTGTTATTCTATGTGTTGGCAAACTGAACACCAATAAAAAATAAATTTATTAAAAATGGCAAAGAAGAAATCAAAATCTCCCTTTACAGAGGACATGATATTTGTATCTGAATCCCAAGAGACACCACCTAAATTTTCTAGAAATCACATAGCAATGTAGCGATATGATAGGAGACAAAACCAAGGCCTAGAGGGCAGCTGAATTCATACACACAAACAGTGAGACTGATAAAAGAGAAATTATGGAATTTAACTCATTTACAATGACACCAACCATAAGATACCTAGGAAGAAACCTAAACCATGAGGTAAAGGATCTGTCCTTTAAATCTAGAAGACACTTATTAAAGAAATAACTGAAGACACAAATAAATGGAGAAACATTCCATGCTCATGGATCAGAAGAATAAACATTCGGCAAATGTCTATGCTACCCAGCGCAATCTAGACATTGAATGCAATTCCTATCAAAATACCACAAGCTTTCTTCCCAGTGATGGAATAAATAATCCTCAGATTTCCATAAAATCAGAAAAGAGCTCCAATGGCCAGAGTAAGGTTGAGAAAGAAAGCCAAAGCTGGGAGCATCAGAATGCCTGCTTTCAAGCTGTTCTACAAGGCTATGATCATTAAGACGGTGTGGTCCTGGCACAAAAACAGACACATAGATAAATAGAACAGCATAGAGAACTTGGAAATGGACCCTCAAATGTATGGTCAATAATCTTCGACAAAATAAGAAAGAATATCTACTGGGAAAATAAAACATTCTCAAAAAGCATTAGCATGGTCAGGATTGAACAGCCCTTGTAGAAGAATTAAAGTGGAACAATCACTTGTACCAGATAAAAATATGAAGTCAAAATGGTTAAAAGATCTAAATGTGAGAAATGTGAGACAAGAATCCATCAAAATCTCTTTGAGGAGAAGACAGGGAACAAGTTTTTGGAATGTAGCCACAGCAGTTACTTGCATGTCATGTCTATAATGGTGAGGGAAATGAAAGAATAAATGCATTTGGGAGCTCCATCAAGATAAAAATTGTTCTGCAGAGCAAAGGAAACTGTCAAAAAAACTAAAACACAACATACAGAAGGTAAGGTGATATTAGCAAATGACATATCAGACAAAGGGCTTGTATCCAACAACTATAAAGAACTTATCAAACTCAACACCCAAGAACAAGGAATCCAGGCAAGAAATGGTGAGAAAAACATGAACAGAAATTTCTCTGAATAAAACCTTCATATTGCCAACAAGTCCATGAAAAACATGCTCCACATGATTTGCTATCAGGAAAAAACACAACCGAACCACAATCAGTTGCCACTTTACAAAACAGAGAATAGCAAAAATTAATGAGAAAGAAAAGATCAAATATAGGAGAGGATGTAGATAAAGGGAAATCCACTTGCACTGGGAATGTTGGTGGGAATGTGAAGTGGTGCAGCCACTCTGGAAAACTGTGGAGGTTTTTTCTCAAAGACTTAAAAATAGAGCTACCCTCCAACCCAGCAATTATACTACTGGGGACTTATCTGCAAAATACAGATGTAGTGAAAGGCTGGGACACCTGCACCCCAATGTTTATACCAGCAATGTCCACAATAGTCAAATTCTGGGAGAAGCCACGATGAACTTTGACAGATGAATTGATAAACATGCTATGGTTTATATATACAAAGGGATATTTCTCAATCATCAGAAAGGATTAATAGGTACCATTTCCATTAACGTGTATGGAATGACAGGATATTATGCCAGTGAAATAAGTCAATAGAAGAATAATCACCATGGTTTCAGTCATACATGGAATATGAGAAATAGTGAAAGGAATCATAAAGAAAGAAAGACAACAGAGTGCGATAAATCAGAGAGGAAGACAAACCATGAGAGACTCCAATCTCTGGGACTCGAACAAAGGGTTGCAGAAGGGGAGGTGTGTGGTGGGACATGGTTCCTCGGTGATGGGCACTAAGGAGGGAACATGATGAGATGAGCACTTGGTGTTAATATATGTTGGCAAATGGAACGTACATAAAATATTGAATAAATAAATGAAAGATACATTATTAAAGAGAGAGAACATTATGTGCAATAACATGCCAACAAATTCAGCAATCTCAGAGAAATGGATGCCTTCCTATAAATGTAGAAACAACCAAATCTGAAACAGGAATGAAGAAATAAGCAGTACAGACCCAAAACCAGGAAATGAAAATCAAACATATTTAAAAGTCTTCTAACAATCAAAAGTCCAGGGACAGAGGGCTGTTCAAGGGAATGCAACACGTATTTAAAAAGAATTAATGCTCTCCTGAAAATGTTCCAAAAAATAGAAATTAAAGTAAACTTCCAAACTCATTCTCTGAGGGCAGCATTACCTTGACCTCAAAAACAAAGATCCAACTTAAAAGGAGAACTACATACTAATACACTTGATGGATATGAATGTAAATTTCTCACCAAGATCCTAACCAACAGGATCCATCTGTACGTTCATAGGATGATTCATCATGAACAAATGGGATTCATTTCTGGTCTGCAAGCATAGTTCAGCAACTGCAAATCAAAGAGTGGAATTTGAGTCATTAATAAAAGAAAGGATAAGGACCATCTAATCCTCTCAACTGACGACGAAAAAGCTTTTGGCAAAAGCGATTATACTTTCTTGATAAAAACCTCTTGCTGTGTAGAGATAGGGGGACACATTCAAAATCATAAAATCCATCTACAGTAGACACATGGAGAATGTCATCCTCAACAGGGAAGGGTTCAGAGCTTTTTCCCTAAGATCAGGAACAGGACAGGGATGCCCACCATCAACACTGTTCTTCACCATAGTGCTAGAAGTCCTAGCCTCCACAATCAGACAACAAAGAGAAAGAAATATCATCCAACTCAGCAAAAAAGTCAAACTTTCACTCTTCACACACCACAAGATACTTTAAGTTCTAATACCAAAGATTGTTTTGAAAAATTGCTAGAACTGATTCTAGAATTCAGCAAAAGTGGAGCATGTAGAATCAATACAAGGAAGTCAGTGTCTTTTCTCTTTAGCACAAATGAAAGAGAAAAGATGAAAATCAAGACCTGGAGGCAATTTATAATTGCACCAGAAATCATCAGGTATTGAGGAAAAATCCTAACCAAAGAGGGGTGGATGTAGAGTCTAAACATTCCATAACACTTATGAAAGACAGTATGGAAGATACAAGTGGATAGAAAATATTTACTCTCATAGATTAGAAGAAGAAACATTGATAACATATCTATGCTACCAAGAGCAAGTGACACATTCAAAGCCCATCTGTATAAAAATATCACCAGAATTTTTCACAGAGCTAGAGCAAATGATCAGAGAATTTTTGGGGAATCTCAAGGATCTCACATAGTGAAAGCAATCCTGAAAAAGTAAAGCAAAGCTGGAGTATCCTGATTCTGGTTGTCAAGATAAATTAAAATGCTGATATCATCAGGACAGTATGCCACTGACACCAATACAGACATATAGATATATACAAAAGATGGAAAACCCAGAAATAGGGATCCCTGGGTGGCGCAGCAGTTTAGCGCCTGCCTTTGGCCCAGGGCGCGATCCTGGAGACCCGGGATCGAATCCCACGTCAGGCTCCCGGTGCATGGAGCCTGCTTCTCCCTCTGCCTATGTCTCTGCCTCTCTCTCTCTCCCTCCGTGACTATCATAAATAAATAAAAATTTAAAAAAAAAGGAAAACCCAGAAATGGACCCTGAACTCTAAGGTCAAAAAATCTTGACAAAGCAGGAAAGAATATCCAATGGAAAAAATGAAAGTCTCTTCAACAAATGGTGTTGGGAATATTGGAGACAGACACGCAGAAGAATCAAAGGGGACACTTTTCTTACATCATTCACAACAATGGACTCAAAGTTGATGAAGGACCTAAATGTGAGTCAGGAAACCATCAGAATCCTCAGGAGAACACAGGCAGCACCTTTTTTTACCTCAGCTGCAACGACTTCTGGACGTGTCCCCAGAGGCAAGGGAAAGAAAAGGAAAATGAAGTATGGGGACAACACCAAGGAAAGAGCATTTTTACAGCAAAGGAAACACTCAAAGTAATTGAAAAGCAACCAACAGAATGGGAGAGGATACCTGGAAATGTCTTATCAGATTAAAGGCTCGAATTCAAATCTAAAATAAACTTAGTCTTAACACTAACCAAAGATATATAAATATATATATCTCCCATCAGAATTGGGCAGAAGTTGTGAATAGACTTCCTGTCCTGTCCTGAGGTCCCACATCACTCCATATATCAGGGAGCTTATCCACATGCAAAAAAAATTTCATTTTATCTCCTAGATCTGCTATATATCAAACAAAATATTAGAACAAAGAATCTGATGGAAAACAGGGGAAAGTGCTATGCCCCAGAGTCGAAGATTACCACAGAAATTAGGCAATAATAAAATAAAACATATTAAAATCAGTCAACAAGAAGAAAAATATTTTGTTTGCATATACATAGTCAACGAGGAAAATCATTGCAAAAAACACTTAGAAATAAGTAACAATTTCAGGGAAAATTCAGGATATCAAATCAACAGAGACAATCAAGTTAAATTCTACACACTAACAACAAATTTTCTGTATAAATTTACAAAACAATCACTTTTATACTGCTATCAAAAATAAGCATTTATGATTAAACTTCACTAGGATAGAAAAATACTCTTAAAATGAATATATTTATGAAAGACTTTTATTTTTTTATTTATTTTTTTTTAAAGATTTTATTTATTCATTCATGATAGTCACAGAGAGAGAGAGAGGCAGAGACACAGGCAGAGGGAGAAGCAGGCTCCATGCAGGGAGCCCGACGTGGGATTCGATCCTGGGTCTCCAGGATCGCGCCCTGGGCCAAAGGCAGGCGCCAAACCGCTGTGCCACCCAGGGATCCCTATGAAAGACTTTTAAAAGGTACAGAGAAAGGCACAGATAAATACGTTGATGGATTAGAACATCATAAATCCACTGTGAAACCAAAAGGAAGTGATCTACAGTTGTGAAGTATTGCTTGTATATAACTTGTAAAGAATTGATCAGAGTCTGGAGCTGACTATATAGTCAGAGGACATGCAAATAGGGCCCTCCCTCTAGTGATTAAACCAGCCCAGCCCCGACCCTGCAACTGGGAGAGGAGGCCCAGCCCCAGGATCCCAAGGTGGCCCGATTCAGGGATCAGGACACAATACAGACAACTCACCATGGAGTCTGTGCTCAGCTGGGTTTTCCTTGTCGCCATTTTAAAAGGTAATTCATGGAGAACAAGAGACCTTGAGTCTGTGAGTGGAGGTAAGTGAGAGAAACAGGGGATGTGGGACTGTTTCCTGACCAGGATGTCTTGTGTCTGCAGGTGTCCAGGGTGAGGTGCAGCTGGTGGAGTCTGGGGGAGACCTGGTGAAGCCTGGGGGGTCCCTGAGACTCTCCTGTGTGGGCTCTGGATTCACTTTCAGTAGCTACGGCATGAGCTGGCTCTGCCAGGCTCCAGGGAAGGGGCTCCAGTGGGTCGCATACATTAACAGTGATGGAAGTAGCACAAGGTACGCAGACGCTGTGAAGGGCCGATTCACCATCGCCAGAGATAATGCCAAGAACACGCTGTAGCCGCAGATGAACAGCCTGAGAGCCAAGGACACAGCTGTGTATTAATATGCAGACACAGTGAGGGGACCTCAGTGTGAGCCCAGACACAAACCTCCCTGTGGAAGGGGATCAGGACAACCCTGTGGTGCGCACTCCTCACTACTTCTATCTTGAAGGCCTAAGAGCAGGTGCAGAGGGAAGCTGTGGGTAGGTTTCCTGTCAGGGTCTGGGCTTCCTCTCCATGGATTAGTTTCCCCCAGGGAGTCTCTCTGAACACTTGATTGTGTGTTTACCTATTCAGCCTCTTTCTTAGAGCCTTAGGATTCAACGATAGGGCTTGCACTTACTTGTAGTTAACTTTTCCTGACCAGAAGTATTAATCAGTTACAAATAACTCCATTCAAATCATCTGAACATTTTCATGAGTCCTAATGACACTCACTGTGGATCACAGGACCCTAAGCTAACATGCTGTCTTGCAACATCACAGTATAAAGGAAACTCCAATCAACACAATAGAAAAGAGATGTTCTGCAAAAAAGTTAAAATGTCTGGGGGGTGAGAGATATTCCCAGCATGACATGGTAGGGATGTGGACACAGAGGTCACTTACACACACACACACACACACACACACAAACACACACACACACAATCATGAGAGTATAAGCTTTTATCACCTTCACCTTCATGTCTGTTGGGAGCCAGGCAGGCCTCTCATTATGTCATAAATGCCTGGATGGTGCCATGGAAGGACACTGGCTCAGGTTTTGTGTTGTGGGTCAGTGGTGGGGATTGGGTCCTGCTCCACGGGGGGCTTGAGTGGAGTCAGTGTCCCAACTGTATCAAAAGATGGAACTCCTGGGTTATTGTTTCATTTCTTATCCTTTGGGTGGAGGAGATGAACGGGAATGGAATGTCAGGGAGCTATCAGGCAATAAAGAATGCACATGGTGTGAGGAATAATTTCACTAAACAAGCATCAAACTGGGAAGACAAAAGAAAGACATGGTCATTCTAAGTAGACAAATGCCTGAGTCACAGGAAAACAAGGTGGATAAAATATGGAAGCAGCATGAAACCTAAAATGATAATACAAATATGCCAAGATCCTACCAGTTCTCACATGGAAGCTGTCCTCTCCCCACAGTCACCAGCTGCTTTTGAAGGTCATGTGTACTCCGTGTACCCAGAGACCAGAAACTTCTACTGAATCCATGAGGATCCTCAGTGTGAGGAGCTGGATTGGAGGACATTTGACCTGCAGGGAATAACTCATGGATCCTTCGGGTGCAGACGTCAGCTCATTGTGTGTGACCTCAACCATCCCCGTGTTGGAACATAATGCTCATAGGATGTGGGGAGTAGGTGGGGCCTTAGGGGTGCAGTTAGATCAGAAGGTGCAGCCTCATTGTCGGAGCAGCCCTTATAAGCTCGGACTGGGAAAGTTCCCTGCACCCTGGCCCCATGTAAGGTGATGGGGAAAGGATGGGGTAGGATGTGGGTGCTCTCAAGACACCACCGCTTCCTGCACCTGGACCTCAGACACCCAGACTCCAGATCTGTGAGAATTTGTGTCTGTTATTTGATCTTCCCAGTCCATCTACGATGTTCCAGCTTGGGGCATGGGCTAAAGTCATTTTTTCTTTTTTTAAATTGAATTTACCAACATTCACTATACCCTCAGTGTTCATCACATCATGTGCCCTCCTTAACACCCCTCACACAGTTACCCCATTCTCCACCTCCTCCCGTCCACTGACCCTCAGCTTTTGTTCCCCAGAGTTATGTGTGTCTCCTGATTTGTCTTCCTCTCTAGTCTTACCCCACTAAGGTTCACTTCTTCCCCTATAGTGTCTTTCTTTTCTTAATAATAAATTTATTTTTTATTGGTGTTCAATTTCCCAACATACAGGAAAACACCCACTGCACATTCCATAAAGTGCCCCCCTCAGTGCCCACCACACAGTCACCCCCACTCCCGCCCTCCTCCCCTTCCACCACCCCTACTTCGTTTCCCAGAGTTAGGAGTCTTTATGTTCTGTCTCCCTTTCTGATATTTCCTACGCAATTTTCTCCCTTCCCCTCTATTTCCTTTCACTATTATTTATATTCCACAAATGAAGGAGACCAAATAATGTTTGTCCTTCTCTGATTGACTTATTTCACTCAGCGTAACACCCTCCAGTTCCATCCATGTCAAAGCAAATGGCGGGTATTTGTCATTTCTAATGGCTGAGTAATATTCCATTGTATACATAGACCACATCTTTATCCATTCATCTGTCGATGGACACCGAGGCTCCTTCCACAGTTTGGCTATTGTGGACATTGCTGCTAGAAACATTGGGGTGCAGGTTTCCCGGTGTTTCATTGCATCTGAATCTTTGGGAAAAATCCAAAGCAGTGCAATTGCTGGGTCGTAGGGCAGATCTATTTTTAACCCTTTGAGGAACCTCCACACAGTTTTCCAGAGTGGCTGCACAAGTTCACATTCCCACCAACAGTGCAAGAGTGTTCCCTTTTCTCCACATCCTCTCCAATATTTGTTGTTTCCTTCCTTGTTTTTTTTTTTAAAGAAAGGTTCCTCTTTTTTTTTTATGATAGTCACAGAGAGAGAGAGAGAGTCGGAGACACAGGCAGAGGGAGAAGCAGGCTCCATGCACCGGGAGCCCGACGTGGGATTCGATCCTGGGTCTCCAGGACCGCGCCCTGGGCCAAAGGCAGGCGCCAAACCTCTGCGCCACCCAGGGATCCCATGTTTCCTGCCTTGTTAATCTTCCACATTGTCACTGCTGTGAGGTGGTATCTCATTGTGGTTTTGATTTATATTTCCCTGATGGCAAGTGATGCGGTGCATTTTCTCATGTGCTTGTTGGCCATGTCCACGTCTTCCTCTGTGAGATTTCTCTTCATGTCTTTTGCCCATTTCATGATTGGATTGTTTCTTTGCTGTTTAGTTTAATAAGTTCTTTATAGATCTTGGAAACTAGCCCTTTATCAGATACGTCATTTGCAAATATCTTCTCCCATTCTGTAGGTTGTCTTTGAGTTTTGTTGACTGTATCCTTTACTGTGCAAAAGCTTCTTATCTTGATGAAGTCCCAATAATTCATTTTTGCTTTTGTTTCCTTTGCCTTCGTGGATGTATCTTGCAAGAAGTTACTGTGGCTTAGTTCAAAAGGGTGTTGCCTGTGTTCTCCTCTAGGATTTTGATGGAATCTTGTCTCACATTTAGATCTTTCATCCATTTTGAGTTTATCTTTGTGTCTGGTGATAGAGAGTGGTCTAGTTCCATTCTTCTGCATGTGGATGTCCAATTTTCCCAGCATCATTTATTGAAGAGACTGTTTTTCTTTCAGTGGATAGTTTTTCCTCCTTTATCGAAAATTGGTTGACCATAAAGTTCAGGGTCCACTTCTGGGTTCTCTATTCTGTTCCATTGATCTATGTGTCTGTTTTTGTGCCAGTACCACACTGTCTTGTGGCGTCCACAGGTTTTGTGGAGGAGATGACCACAGCTTTGTAGTACAACCTGAAATCTGGCCTTGTGATGCCCCCAGATATGGTTTTCTTTTTTAAAATTTCCCTGGCTATTCGGGGTCTTTTCTGATTCCACACAAATCTTAAAATAATTTGTTCTAACTCTCTGAAGAAAGTCCGTGGTATTTTGATAGGGATTGCATTAAACGTGTAAATTGCCCTGGGTAACATTGACATTTTCACAATATGAATTCTCCCAATCCATGAGCATGGAATATTTTTCCATCTCTTTGTGTCTTCCTCAATTTCTTTCAGAAGTGTTCTATAGTGTTTGGGGTATAGATCCTTTACCTCTTTGGTTACGTTTATTCCTAGGTATCTTATGCTTTGGGGAGCAATTGTAAATGGGATTGACTCCTTAATTTCTCTTTCTTCAGTCTCATTGTTAGTGTATAGAAATGCCACTGACTTCTGGGCATTGATTTTGTATCCTGCCACACTGCCAAATTGCTGTATGAGTTCGAGCAATCTTGGGGTGGAGGACTTTGGGTTTTCTATGTACAGTGTCCTGTCATTGGCGAAGAGGGAGAGTTTGACTTCTTTACCAATTTGAATGCCTTTAATATTTTTGTTGTCTGATTGCTGAGGCAAGGACTTCCAGTACTATGTTGAATAGCAGTGGTGAGAGTGGACATCCCTGTCTTGTTCCTGATCTTAGGGGAAAGCCTCCCAGTGCTTCCCCAGTGAGAATGATATTTGCTGTGGGCTTTTCAGAGGTGGCTTTTAGGATGTCAAGGAATATTCCCTCTATCCCTACACTCTGAAGAGTTTTGATCAGGAATGGATGCTGTATTTTGTCAAATGCTTTCTCTGCACCTAATGAGAGGATCATATGGTTCTTGCTTTTTCTCTTGCTGATAGGGAATCACACTGATTGTTCTATGAGTGTTGATCCAGCCTTGTGTCCCAGGAATAAATCCTACTTGGTCATGGTGAATAATTTTCTTAATGTACTATTGGATCCTATTGACTAGTATCTTGATGAGAATTTTTGCATCCATGTTAATCAGGGATATTGGTCTATAATTCTCCTTTTTGGTGGGGTCTTTGTCTGGTTTTGGGATTAAGCTAATGCTGGCCTCATAGAACGAATTTGGAAGTACTCCATCTCTTTATATCTTTCCAAACAGCTTTAGTAGAATAGGTATGTATGGTTTCTTCTTTAAATGTTTGATAGAATTCCCCAGGGAAGCCATCTGGGACTTTTGTGTCTTGGTAGGTTTTTGATGACTCTTTCAATTTCCTCCCTGGTTATTGGCCTGTTCAGGTTTTCTATTTCTTCCTGTTCCAGTTTTGGTAGTTTGTGGCTTTCCAGAGATGCACCCATTTCTTCTAGATTGTGTAGTTTATTGGCGTATAGCTGTTCATAATATGTTTTTAAAATCGTTTGTATTTCCTTGGTGTTGGTAGTGATCTCTCCCTTCTTATTCATGATTTTATTAATTTGAGTCTTCTCTCTCTTCTTTTTAATAAGGCTGGCTTATGGTTTATCTATCTTATTAATTCTTTCAAAGAACAAACCCCTGGTTTTGTTGATCTGTTCCACAGGTCTTCTGGTCTCGATTTCATTGAGTTCTCCTTGAATCTTTATTAACTCTCTTCTTCTGCTGGGTGTAGGATCTATTGGCTGTTTTTTCTCTAGCTCCTTTAGGTGTTAGGTTAGCTTTTGTATTTGAGTTCTTTCCAGTTTTTGTCTGGATGCTTGTATTGCGATGTATTTCCCCCTCCATACTGCTTTTGCTGCGTCCCAAAGATTTTGAACGGTGTATCTTCATTCTCATTAGTTTCAAAGAGCCTTTTTAATTCTTCCTTAATTTCCTGGTTGACCCTTTCATCTTTGAGCAGGATGGTCCTTAACCTCCACGTGTTTGAAGTCCTTCCAAACTTCTTGTTGTGGTTTAGTTCTAAATTGAAGGCTTTATGGTCTGAGAATACACAGGGGATGATCCCAATCTTTGATATCGGTTCAGACCCAAGTTGTGACCCATTATATGGTCTATTCTG
The DNA here is from genome assembly GCF_048418805.1 of Vulpes vulpes. Classification (NCBI taxonomy): domain Eukaryota; kingdom Metazoa; phylum Chordata; class Mammalia; order Carnivora; family Canidae; genus Vulpes; species Vulpes vulpes. The sequence continues at coordinate 132,416,159 of NC_132785.1, read as the reverse complement.
GAGAAAGTTCCACGTGCACTTGAGAATAATGTGTATTCAGTTGAGTTTGGATGAAAGGTTCTGTCGATATCTGTGAAATCCATCTGGTCCAGTGTATCATTTATCATTTCAGCAGGAGATGCCTGCTGTGCTGATTTTCAGGTGTTAGCACTTGGGGGAGCTGTTCAGCCCCCTGCCTGGTGCAGGGCTCAGTGAAAGATATTTAACCTGTTTATCTGGTGAGGTCAATGTGAGGCTCAGTCGGGATTGCTTATCCTGTGAGGAGAAACAACCACAGTGCCGGTGGCCAGCTCTGGAGCCCTGGATTCAGCTCCCGCAGTAACTACTGAGCTCTCAGTCTGCAGGGGCCTGGATGCTCCAGAGGTGGGGCCACTGATCTGTTCAACTCAGAGCAGGAGCGTCCTTGCTGTCCTGTGTCCTCCTGGCCTCTGCCTGTCCTGGGGGGAGGTCGGATCCTGGGCTGTGTCCCCAGTGCCCTGTGCTACCAGGCCTGCACTGTAGGATTTATGCTCCCAGCCAGGCAGCCCGCCCTCCATGTAGCTGCTGCCTGAGGCCCTCTGAGCTGCTCTTGGGTCTGCGCAGCCCCCTCCACACGGGGCCCTGCCCAAGCCCCTCAGAGCTGCTCCCGGGTCCAGCCATGCACACCTTGCAGCCCTTTAGGGAACTTGTCCATGGGGAGTGGCGTGATCTCCCTGGGGCACAGGTGATCTGTTAGTGTCCCAGGGAGCCTGAGGGCATCACGCCCCTCATGGCATCCTGCTCTAACTCCCTGCAAGCACCTTTCTGCCCAGGAAGATTGGTGAAGCTCCTGCTTCCCCAGGACAGGGCTTTCCTGTCCTGGGTGCACTCACCTCAGCCTTAGCCTACCTCCTCATAGGGCCCCTCCCCCTTGAATGCCTTTTGTTTCTTTATTTCTTTTTTTCCCTGTCTTCCTACCTTGATAGAAGTGTGAAATCTTCTCACTGTAGCATTCCAGTTGTTCTATCTTTAAATCTTAGGCAAATTTGTAGATTTTCAGGATGGTTTCAAGGTTATCTAGGTAATTTTGTGGGGACAGGTGACTGGGGACCCTACTCTTCTGCCATCTTGCCCCTCTGTCCCTTATCATCTCTTTCAATATGAATGAGACCATATCATTGCCTTTCTGTGATTGATTTATTTCTCTCAATATAATACCTCCAGTTCCATCCATGTTGAAGGAAACATTATTTCATGTTATTCATGATGTCTGACAGCTATATAATATCCCATTGTATATATAAAGCACATCTTTTAGTCTATTTTTTATTAGAGTGCGATTTGCCAACATATAGCATAACACCCAGTGTTCATCCCATCAAGTGCCCCACTCAGTGCCCATCACCCAGGCACCCCATCCCCCACCTACCTGCCCTTCCTCTACTTCTGTTTGTTTCCCAGAGTTAGGAGTCTAATGTTCTGTCTCCCTCTCTGATTTTCCTGCTCATTTTCCTTCCATTCCCCTATCATCCCTTTCACTATTTTTATTATCCCCAAATGTTTAAGGCCATATAATGTTTGTCCTTCTCTAATTGACTTATTTCACTCAACATAATATGCTACAGGTCCATCCACATTGAAGCAATTGGTGGGTATTCATCCTTTCTAATGCCTGAGTAATATTCCTTTGTATACATAGACCACAGCTTCTTTATCCATTCATCTGTCAATAGACACTGAGGTTCCTTCTACTGTTTGGCTGTTGTGGACTTTGCTGCTGTGAACATTGAGGTGCAAGTGTCCCTTTATTCATTAAATCTGTGTCTTTTTATTCTTAGTGAAAAGGAATAAAGGGGAAAAGAGAAAAAATAAGTGGGAAATATCAGAAAGGGAGACAGAACATGAAAGACTCGTAACTCTGGGAAAAGAACTAGGGGTGGTGGAAGGGGAGGTGGGTGGGGGGTGGGGGTGACAGGGTGATGGGCACTGAGGTGGGCATTTGACGGGATGAGCACTGGGTGTTATTCTATATGTTGGCAAATTGAACACTAATAAAAATAAATTTATATTAAAATTAATAAATAAATAAATCTGCGTCTTTGTTGTAAATTCCCTTAAATGCAATGGCTGGGTCCTGGAGTTGCTCTATTCTCACTTTTTCATGACATTCCATTCTATTTTCTGGTGTGCCTCAACAAGCCTGAATTCCCACCAATACTGGAAGAGGGTTCCACTTTCTCAATATCCTCCCTTATATTTATTATTTCTGGATTTGTTACTTTATCCATTTGGAGTTTTATAAGTGGGATCCTAGTGTGGTTTGCATTTGTTTTTCCATGATGACAAGTCATGTGGATCATTTTTCTCATCTCCCTGTTAGCCATTTGAGGGTCTTCTTTGGAGAAGGCCTGTTCATGTATTCTCCCTATTTCCTGACTGGATTCACTGTTTTGTTGGGTGCTGAATTTGTTAAGGAAATATCTTGTCCTATTCTGTAGGTTGCCTTTCATTTTGTCACCTGTTGCATTGTTTTACAGATTCTATGTTGATGAAGTCCTAATAGTTTATTTTTCCCTTTGTTTCCTATGTCTTGTGAGAGGTGCCTTGCTAACAGTCACTGCAGCTGAGGAAAAAAGTTGGTACCTGAATTCGCCTCTAGGATTTTGATGAATTACTGTCTCAGATTTCGGTATTTCATCCATTTTGAAATTACCTTTGTGTTTGGTGTAGCTGAATGGTCCACTTTCATTCTTATGCAGGTGGATGTCCAATTGTTTTCACATCCATTTACTGATGAGACTTTCTTTCATTAGATATTTTTTTCTTTCTTCTTGAGGAGTAGTTGTCCATACAGTTGAGGGTCCATTTCTGTGTTCTCTGCTCTGTTCCATCGATCTATGTGTTGTTTTTGCCAGTACCAGGCTATCGTGATGATAAAGACTTCATAATAGAACTTGTCTGCAACATAGTGATGCTTTCCAGCTGTAGTTTTGTTTCTGTTTTTTTCCCCCAAGATGTTTCTACCTGTGACGACTAAGAAAAAAAATTGAAGAAGACACAAAGATATGGAAAACATTCCATTCATATGGATATGAACAATGAATATTTTCAGGACACTTGTGTTGCTTAGAGTTTGAGTGTCTGCAATTGGCTCAGGTTGTGACCCTGGGGTCCTGGGATTGTGTCCTGCATCAGGCTTTTGTAAGGGAGCCTGCTTCTCCCTCTGCCGATCTCTCTGCATCTGTCTCCAACTCTCCTGAATAAAGAAATAAATTTTAAAACAAAAACAAAAATAAATACTGTGAAAATCTCTATGCTGCTCAGACCCTTCTACATATTCAATGCAATCCTTATCAAAACATCCTGGACATTTATCACAGAGTATGAACATATAATCCTAGGATTTTTATGGCACACACAGAGATATTAGGGACATATTGATGCTCTGAAATTTTTCTGCTGTATTTGTTGTGAGAAGTATTAGGTAACCACCCTCATCCAGTGAAGGGTGCATTCCTGACCTGGAACTTGGACTTATGTGTTGCAAACCATAGGTATCTGACAAAAAGTCACAGTAGACGCATAGAAGGAGAACAATGATACAAGAGAGCCAGAGATACTCAGACACTTTAGAACACCAGTTTAAGGATGTTCTTTTATAACGTTTCCAGAGGATGATGATGACCCAGTGGGATTTGTGTCTCAGCATCACCTTACAGGGTTGTGTTGAACTGATGGCTGTTAGGTGTGTCCATTGTCACTGGATGAAATTTGGTGCCCCGTGTCCTCATTTCAACCCACCTGCATCTGTGACTCTCCCTCCAGACATGAGATAAGTTTCCCTTTAGGATTTCCTCAATGGAACCCCTCATGGGTCCTACACAACTTATTTGGCCTTTATCATTTTATTTAAATGCAATCATTTTTGTCATGGAATTTGTAACAACCAAGTAACATGACCTGGTCATGTCAATATATAACAGCTCTACCATCATATTCCATAGTCTACATGTGAACTTACATGACAGTGAAGCTATTTCAGGGAAGGTAAGTCCATTCATGGTCAGTAAGTCAGGGGAGCATCTCTGAATGCTAGAAGCAGGGCATTGGTTGGCTGTGATGATTTCATCAACATTTATACAAATAGCACCTGTCCCCAGACATGAACACTCAGAAAATAGATGTGAGATGATGGAGGAAGGGATGGAGCATATAGTTGCTCTTGCAGTGTGCAGCCCTGGACCTGAGCTGGGCTTACATCGATGTCTAAATGCACAGTACAGTTGGAAATGGATTGTTATCATTTGCTGTTGGTGTTGTTTCTTCTGTAGATGCTCACACCCCACCTTGTTGAGGCCTGTCTTGGGGTTTTGTGACTTCCTGGCTGCATTGGAGAGCCGTTATGGACATGGCCTCTTATCTGTAGCCTGAGATTGAATGTTTGCACCCCGGAGTCTTCAGGGAGCCCTCATAGGAGAGCCATTTCTGTCCTCAGTTGACATCTGAATCACGTGTTCACCATACCTGTCTCTGAGCTGGTTTATCTCAGGCACATGAATGGGTCTCTAAATGACAATATGAAAGGCTCCTGTAATGTGGACCTGGGCTGGTCCTCCGAGGGGGTGACACAAAAGCGGGTCTACTTCCTGCCTGCTCGTCTCAGAATAGAGGTCACAGGACCACAAAGAGTTCAATTTATGGAAACAAAGCACAACGCCTGTACTCAGACCCAATGTTCACACGTCTTCAGGTTCCTTTCCTTCTTAATCATCCATCACATGGTGCCACTTTTTCTTCTTGGCACTCAGGGGGTCCTTGGATCCAGGAAATTTCCCTATTTTTCCATTTGAGCACCATCATGTGAGGTTTGTCCCCCGCAGGAGTAGAATTCTACCAGTATATATGTTCCTCTCTTGTCCTTAAAAATCCTTGACAGTAGCGTCTGCAAGCAACCTCCCTCCTGCTGTCCTCTTCATGGTTTTATCTCCCCAATGTCAACACCGCACAGCTCCAACAGTCCAAAACCTTCTCAGTATTCTATTAGGAGTCTTTCTGTTGTTTTTTCACCTCTGATCAATTTCATGGATGTTCGAAATGATTCAATAACTATACAGCTGTTCCAGGGATGTGACAAGCCCTGAGTCCCCTAAATCTTCTGACATGTTAAATTCTCTCTTCCATATTTTCTTATACTAAAGATGGTGTGGTGAATTTTTTCTGATTTATATGTTGGAGGTGAACTTTGCACCCTGGTGTCTTGTTTCAGAGTATCGTTAACTTATTTTCGCCCCTACTCTGATTCTGGATCCTAAGGACTCATTTTTGTTTGTACAAGCCTACTGAGTATTTTACTAATATTATATTATGTTTCAAGAAGTAATTATAGACATAAGTGGTCCATGCACATAAGATCATCCAACAAGTGATATAAGAAGCAATGCACCACCTAGCCATGAGACCGGGGCTTCAAGGAGGGCACAGATGCTCCCAAAGGGCCAGAATTGCAGGAATATTATTGGCAGAACTCCATGTCTCTGTGCAAGTGACACAGGTGCAATTCGGTGGTAGGCTCTACTTGCAGTCTTCCTGATGCATATGATCCATTCAAAGATGGAAAGGTGGTGGTACCTGGGTGCTCAGCAGTTTAGTGCTGCCTTCAGCCCAGGGGCAGATCCTGGAGATCAGGGATCAAGTGCCACATCAGGCTCCGTGCATGGAGCCTGCTTCTCCCTCTGCCTGTGTCTTTGCATCTCTCTCTCTCTCTCTCTCTCTGTCTCTCATGAATAAATAAATAAAACATTAAAAAAAAACAAAGATGGAATGGGTCAATTTGGAAACAGAAGTCCTGTATGCAGCCTACAGGGTCAGGGGGACTGATCTAAGAAAACCAAAATTATGGTTGATCAGAGGCACAAATTGAAATTGGTTTAAAACTGAAATTTCCTGCTGCATTTGTTATCAAAAATACCTGATAAATCCATAAAAGGGTTCATGGTAGATAGTTTTCTTCTCTTAAATGGAATATAGTATCTGAATGTAAAAAGAATTCATGAAAAACTTAAAGTTGCCAGGCAGCACTATATTGTTAGTTTAGGAGTGATAAGAAAATAGAAATATAGGGTATACAATGGAAAATGTTCATTCTGACACGAGTTTATTATATCCCAAACTCTGCTAGAATGAGCTCATTCTTCATCAGGTAAGCTCATCAAAGCGATTACAGAAGATCACAGAGTTAACTGCAGTGAAACACAGTGACTGAGTTGTTAGAGACTTACAAATAGAACTTCATTACCTGAAACCCTCTGAAATTCAGCTAAATTCAAAATTTAGAATTGCAGGAATATTATAGGCAAGACTCCGTGTCTTTGTGAAGTGGACACAGGCGTCTTTTGGTTGGTGGGCTCTGCTGGCAGTCTTCCTGTTGCATGTGATCCATTCAAAATTGCAATGTGTTAGATATGGAGACAGAAGACAAGTCCTGTACATAGCCCATAGGGTCAGGGGGAAGAATCTGAGAAATTCAAACTTAAGGTTGATTAAAGGCACAGATTGAAAAGAATTGAAACTGAATTTTCCTACCACATTTGTTACCAAAATACCTGATAAATCTGTAGAAGTGTTCAAAGGTAGATACTATTTGAATGTAAAAGGAATTCATCAAAAACTTACAGTGGAAAGGCAGCATTACACTGTTCATTTAGGAGGGATAAGAAAAATAGAAATATAGTCTATACAATGGAAAATGTTCATCCAGACACCAGTTTATTTTATCCCTAAATCTGCATGAATGCAGCTCATTCTGTATCATGTAAGCTCATTAGGACCATTACAGAAAATCACAGATTTGACTGGAGTGGACACAGTGACTGAGTTGAAAGAGAGTTACAAATCCAACTGCATTAATTGAAATCCGCTGAAATTCAGCTAAATACTAAATTTAGCAAAATCATGTGATCCTCAATAAAGGAGGGGTCCACATTTCTAAGTATCCCTGCCACTCTGTCATTCAGGTGATTCAAGAGGGCCAGTAAGTCCTGTGGAGAGGAGCACAGGCCAAGATTCTGACTCACTGAAATGTGCCCAAGGGCAAATCACAAACCCTCTATAATTTAAGGGGTAGGATAAAATCACTGTATGGGGAAACCTGACACCTAAAAAAAACAAGATTTCTGTGCAAATATCATTACAAAGTACCACATGAACAAAAAATCTGAAGTCTGGGATATTACCTAATAAAAACATAGTTTCTTAAAGTAGTCAATATGAACACACAAAGGCAGTCACATCGTTCTGGTCACAGCAGTTTGACACAAATGATCCCAAGCTGAGTATATTTTGAAAGGACATGTATATGGGGGCCTCCTTCCATGGACTAAAACAGCCCAGACCTGAACATGCATCTGGGACAGGAGCCCCAGCCCCAGGACCCATAGGTAACCCCATTCAGTGATCAGGTGAGGATACAGACAACTCACTATGGAGTCTGTGCTCAGCTGCATTTTTCTTGACGCTATATATATATATATATATATATATATATATATATATATATATAATTTCAATATGCCAACATATAGCATAACACCCAGTGCTCATCCCATCAACTGCCCTCCTCTGTGTCTGTCACCCCATCACCCCAAACACCTGCCCACATCCCCTTCCACTATCCCTTGTTCTTTTCCCAGATTTAGGAGTCTCTCATGTTCTGACTCCCTCTCTGATATTTCCCACTCACTTTCTCTGCTTTAGCATTTATTCCCTTTCACAATTTTTTGAATGAGAACATGAATGAGAACATATGTTTGTTATTCTCCTATTGACTTACTTCACTCAGCATAATATCCTCCAGCTCCATCCACATTGAAGCAAATGGTGGGTATTTATCATTTCTAATAGCTGAGTAATATGCCACTGTATACATAGACCACATATGTTTTTATCCACTCATCTGTCAATGGATACCAAAGTTCCTTCCACAGTTTAGCTATTGTGAACATTGCTGCTATAAACATTGAGGTGCAGGTGTCCTGCCATTTCACTGAAACTGCATCCTGAACGCTATTTTAAAAGATAATTCATGGAGAACAACACAACTTGAGTATGTGAGGTGAGATGAAGTGAGAGAAATGGGATGGGCGACAGTATTCTGAACAGGATGTCTTCTGTCTACAGCTGTCCAAGGTGAAGTACAGCAGCTGGAGTCTGGGGGAGACCGAGTGAAACCTCGGGGGTCCCAGAGACTCTCCTGTGTGGCCTCAAGGTTCACCTTCAGTAGCTACAGCATGCATTGGCTCCATCAGTCTCCTGGGAAGGGGCTACAGTGGATCACATACATTAGCAGTAGTGGAAGCAGCACATACTACGCAGATGCTGTGAAGGGTCGATTCGCCATCTCCAGAGACAAAGACAAGAACATGCTGTATCTGCAGATGAACAGCCTGAGAGCCCAGGACATAGCCCTGTATTACTGTGCGGATGCAGTGAGGGGACGTCACTGTCAGCCCACACAGAAACCTTCCTGCGGGGATTAACACATCGATGGGCTATAGGGGCTCTCATGTCAGCAGGGAGTGCTCAGGTCACGAGACCCTATTCAGGACAGCAGGGGTTCTATGGAACCAGGAGGTATAGGTGAAGGTTCAGGAAAATATTTATTTTCATTTGACTAAAATACAAAAATAAGCTCTTTTGGGTTGAAAACTGGATTAATACAGTTTGTAATATTTTATTTATATTATTGCTATTAATGTTAGTTTTATGATACAATAATATTTTTAACTATTATTATTTTTTATTATTTTTATTAGAGTTCACTTTGCCAACATATAGCATAACACCCAGTGCTCATCCCGCCAAGTGCTCCCCTCAGTGCCTGTCACCCAGTCACCCCAACACTCCACCCACCTCCCCTTCCACTACCCCTTGTTCATTTTCCAGTTAGGTGTCTCTCATGTTGTGTCACCCTCACAGAAATTTTCACTCATCTTCTCTCCTTTCCCTTTATTCCCTTTCACTAATTTTTATATTCCCCAAATGAATGAGAACATAAATGTTTTTCCTTTTCCGATTGACTTTTTTTTAATCAGCATAATACCCTCCAGGTCCATCCACATCGAAGCAAAAGGTGGGTATTTGTCATTTCTAATGGCTGGGTAATATTCCATTGTATACAAAGACCATATCTTCTTTGATACCATAATATTTTTAAATAAAATAGCTTTGTTTTTTGTTACATTGAATTAGCCAACTTATACTACATACTTCTTTTCTGATGTTCAATAATCCATCAGGTGTCTATATCAGTATTCATGACATCATTTGACCTCTTTAATGCACATCACACAATGACCCAATAGACCTACTAACCTCCCCAGCATTATACCTCATTCTGTTTCCTATAGTTAATGGTTTCTCATGTTCTGTCTCCCTCTCTAATGATTCCCAGGCTTCCCAGCCTTAGCCAATGTTACCTTAAAAGGTTACATATATTCCACGTTAGACAGAAATGATATGATGATTGTCCTCTGATTGACTTATTTTACTTAGCAAAAAACCCTCCAGTTCCAGCAATTCAACTGTAAGTGGTAGGTATTTGATATTTCTGACGGCAGAGTAATATCCCATTGTATATATTCCACATGATATTTATCCTTTCTTCTGTGGTGGACATCATATCTCGCTCGACAGTCTGGCTATTGTGTACTTTGCTGCTATGAACACTGGGGTTCAGGTGCCCTTTGCATCACTACATCTGTGTGCTTGGGGTAAATACTCAGTAATACAATTCCAAGAGCATATGCCATTCACAACAAAGGAAAGAACCAGAGGTAACACTCTCTGCCATAGATCTAATTAAGAAGGACAAAGTAAAAATTAAGAGCTCAAATACAGGATATTAATATTAAAGTTACTAGTTGCATTTCAGGAAAGCTAAAACACACTACATTATAACTTAGTGTAGAAATGAACCAATTCAGTTAAAAATTTAAAATGATCAATGTGAGATAGGGTCTAAACTAGATGCTGTAACAGCCATAGTAAATGAGGTTGAATGGAGCATCGGTGACATAGAAGACAAGGTGATAGAAAGGAAAGAAGGTGTGGAAAGTAGAGAAACACAAATAATGGATCATGAAAGGCTTGATAAATCACTAGTGCCATTAGTTCAAACTAAATTAAAATATTTAGGGCCCATGAAGGGAAGGAAGAGAGAGAAGGACAGAACATATATTTGAGAAAATCATAGCAAAGACTCTTTTTCTTTCTTTTTTTGAAAGATTTCATTTATGTATTCATGAGAGACATAGAGAGAGAGGCAGAGACATAGAGAGACAGGAGCAGGTTCCATGCAGGGAGCCTGCTGTGTCTACAGGATCATACCCTGGGTCAAAGGCAGGTGCTGAACAGCTGAGCCACCCATGTGTTCCAGCAGACTCTCTTTTTCAATAAAAAGACACATCCAGATTGAAAGTGAGGGAGTAAACTCCCACTAATCATGTCAATGGACATGACAGGAAGGAAGGAAGGACAGGAAGGAAGAGGTGCATTACTTATAGGAGCTGATCTTGAATTTAAAACAAAGCCTATAATAAAGGATGAAGAAGGATACTATATTATAAAAATTGTTTATCCAACAGAAGATCTACCTTTTCAAAATATTCACACTACGAAATTCGGAGAAGAAAAGTGCACAAACCAATTAACTCTAAATTTAATGACACTCATGGCTAATATTACCTTTACAGCGGGGACTTCAATGTCCCCTGACATCAGTGAGAATCATCTAAGCAGAAGCTCAACAAGAAACAAGGGGTTTGAGAGACATACTGGATCACACATACTTCACAAGTATATCAGAGCATTTTTCCCAAAGCAGAATACACGTTCTTCTTTATTGCACATGGAAAATATTCCAGAATTGATCATACACATGGTCACAACTCATGTGTCAAGTGGTACAGAACAATTGAATTCACTCCATGCATATTTTCAGACCAAGATGCTATGAAACAAGAAGTCAAACCCAATAAAACATGGAAGGCCCCTAAATGACAATGTGGTACCCCCTCACAGCAGTGAGAATGGGGAAAATTAAGAAGACATGAAAGAACAAATGTTGAAATGGATGTGGAGAAAGGAAACCTCTTACATTGTTGGTGGGAATGTGAGTTGGGACAGTCACTTTGGAAAACTGTGTGGAGGTTCCTCAAAGAGTTAAAAATAGAACTGTCTTATGACCCAGCAATTGCACTGCTGGGGATTTACCTCAAAGATACAGATGCAGTGAAATCCCTGGACACCTGTGCCCCCATGCTTATAGCAGTAATGTCCACAATAGCCAACCTGTGGAAGGAGCCCTGGTGTCCATCGAGAGATGGATGGATAAAGAACATGTATTCTATATTTACAATGGAATATTCCTCAGCCACCAGAGAGGAAGAATACCCACCAATTGCCTCAACGTGAGTGGAACTGGAGGGTGTTATGCTGAGTGAAGTAAGTCAATTGGAAGACAAACATTATATGATTTCATTCTTTTGGGTAATATAAAAAATGGGGTACAGAATTATAGAGGAAATGAGGGGAAATAAGTGTACAAAATTAGAGAGGGTGACAAAACATGACAGACTTCTAAATCTGGGAAATGAACAAGAGGTAGTGGGAGGAGAAGTGGGTGGAGCATGGGGTGACTGGCTAAAGGGCACTGAGCGGAACACTTGAGCAGATGAGCCTGGGGTGCTATGGTATATGTTGGAAATCAACCTGCAATTACAAATACATAACAAATAAATGCACATAAAAGGACATCTTATTGAAGAAGAAATTAGTCAATGAAGAAATTAAAGAATTTAAGCAAAATTTCAATTAGTGAACATTAAATCACAATCATGCAATCCAGTATGTTTCCTGGTAAAGCTTTGGGACACATCAAAAGCCATCCACCAAGGGAACGACGGAGCAATACAGGTCTTCTCCAGGACCTGATTGAAATGGGAGCATAGCCAGTGCATTAGCAGAGTGAAGATGAGGGTAAAACGTATTGCCAGTCTGCTGTTCCCACATGCAGAAGAATGAAAGGGGATACTTTTCTACATCATCACAATGGACTCAAAGTTGATGAAGGATCTAAATGAGTCAGGAAACCATCAGAATCCTCAGGAGAACACAGGCAGCCCTTTATCTACCTCAGCTGCAAGCACTTCTAGACGAGTCTCCAGAGGTAAGGGAAAGAAAAGGAAAATGAAGTATGGGGACTTCATCAAGAAAGAGCATTTTCACACAAAGGAATCACTCTGTAATTAAAAGGCAGCCTACAGAATGGGAGAAGATATTTGGTAATATCTTATCAGATTAAAGGCTCGAATTCATATGTAAAATGAACATATCAAGCCCAACAGCCAGCAGTATCTCCAATGAGAATTGGGCAGAAGTTGTGAACAGACTTCCTGTCCTGTCCTGAGATCCCACATCACACCGTATATTAGGGAGCTGATTCTCATGCAAAACAAAATTCATTAGCTCTCCTAGATTTGCCATATATCAAACAAAATATTAGAAGAAAGTGTCTGACAGAAAAGAAGGAAAAAATCAATGCCCCTAAGTCGAAGATTACCATAGGAATTAGGCAAAAATAAAATAAAAGACTTTAACATCATTCAACAGGAATAAAATAATTTGTTTACCTATACATTTTCAGGGAGGAAAATAATTCCAAAAAACACTGAAAAGAAAGTAATGAACTCAGGGAAAATTCAGGATATCAAATCAAAATAGACCATAAAGTTAATTTCTACACACTAACAACCAAATTTCTGTATAAAATACACAAAACATTCCCCTTTACACTGGTATTAAAAATAAATGTTTATGACTACACTTCTTTAAGGAGAGAAAATGCTATTTAAAAATTAACTATATTAATGAGAGACTTTCAAAAGGCACAGAAATGCAAAAATAAATACTTTGATGGATCAGAACATCATAAATTTACTGTACCACCAAAAGAATGCGATCTACCGTTGTGAAGTAATGCTTGTATATAACTTGTAAAGAATTGAATCTAAGACTGGAGCTGACTATATAGTCAGAGTAAATGCAAATAAGGCCCTCCCTACACTGATTAAACCAGCCGAGCCCCGACCATAAACCAGGAGAGGAGCCCCAGCCCCAGGATACCCAGGTGGCCCCATTCAATGCTCACGAAACAACACAGACAAACCACTATGGAGTCTGTGCTTGGCTGGGTTTTCCTTGTCGCTATTTTAAAAGGTAATTCATGGAGAACAAGGGACCTTGAGTCTGTGAGTGGAGGTGAGTGAGGGAAAGAGGGGATGTGGGACCATTTCCTGACCAGATGTCTTGTGTCTGCAGGTGTCCAGGGTGAGGTGCAGCTGGTGGAGTCTGGGGGAGACCTGGTGAAGCCTGGGGGGTCCCTGAGACTCTCCTGTGTGGCCTCTGGTTTCACCTTCAGTAGCTACAGAATGAACTGGATCCGCCAGGCTCCAGGAAAGGGGCTCCAGTGGGTCGCATACATTAACAGTGGTGGAAGTAGCACATACTACGCAGACGCTGTGAAGGGCCGATTCACCATCTCCAGAGACAACGCCAAGAACACGCTGTATCTGCAGATGAACAGCCTGAGAGCCGAGGACACGGCCGTGTATTACTGTGCAAGGGACACAGTGAGGGGACCTCAGTGTGAGCCCAGACACAAACCTCCCTGTAGAAGGGTTTGGGACCACCAGGGGGTGCACACTCCTCATGACTTTTGTCTTGAAGGCCCATGAGCAGGTGCAGATGGAGGTTCTGGGCAGGTTTCCTGTCAGGGTCAGGGCTTCCTCTCCATGGAGCAGTTTCCCCCAGGGAGTCTCTATGAACACTTGGTTATGTGTTTACCTCTTCAGTCTCCTTCTTAGAGACCCAGAAATTCAATTATAGCACTTGAACTTACTTGTACTTAATATTTCCTGACCTGAAATATTAATCAATTACAAATAACTCCATTCATGTCATCTGAACATTTTCATGAGTCATATTGGCACTCCCTTTGGATCACAGGACCACAAGATAACTGTTCTCTTGCACATCACGGTATTCAATAATCTCCATTCAACACAACTGAAAAGAGACATTCTACAAAAATGTTAAAAACAGCCTGGGAGTGAGAAAAATTCCCAACATGGCACGGTAGGGCAGTGGACTCTGAGATCACTCACACACACACTCGTTCATGAGAGTATAAGCTTTAAATACCTTCACTTTCATGTCTGATGAGAGCCAGGCAAGCCTCTCATCATGTCATAAATGCCTGGATGGTGCCAGGGAGGTCACTAGCTTTGGGTGTGTGTTGTGGGTCGTTGGTGGGGATAGGATCCTGCTCCATGGTATTTGGGGAGGAGGTGAGGCCCTAGGGGAGTACTTACAAGAGGAAGTGCAGCCTCATGATAGGTCCAGGGCCCTTATACACCAGGATTGGGTAAGCTCCCTGCATCCTGGCCCCATGTGAGGTGATAGGGAAAGGACGGTCTAGGACATGGGTGCCCTTCAGACACCACATGTGCCTGCACCTGGACATCAGATGTCTCAGATTCCAGATCCATGAGAATGAGTGTCTGTGGTTTGCTCCATCCAGTCCATGTATGATATTCCAGGTGTTGGGACTGGCTAAAGTAATTTTTTCTTTGTTTAAATTGAATTTACTAATATTTACTACATATTCAGTGCTCATCACATCACGTGCCCTCCTTAACTCCAATCACCCAGTTCCCCCATCCCCCACCCTCTCCCTTCCAGCGACCATCAGTGTTTTTTTTCCTCAGAGTTAAGTTTCTCTCATGATTTGTCCTCTTCTGTAGCATTACCTCACTAAGTTTCACTCCTTCCTTTATGGTGTCTTTCAATATTTCCTATTTTACACATATGAATCAGTTCATATCATTGTCTTTCTGTGATTAATTTCTCTCAACATAATACCTCCAGTGCCACCCATGTTGAAGGAAATGTTATTTCATGTTATTCATCATTTCTGACAGATGTGTAATATCCCATTATATATATAAACCACATTTTGAGTATATTTTTATAGGAGTTTGTTTGCCAACATATATTATAATATCCAGTCCTCATTCCGCCAATTGCCCCCCTCAGCTCCTATCATCCAGGCACCCAACCCCCTGAACATCTCCCCTTCCACTCTCATTGTTTTTCTCCCATACTTAGGAGTTTCTCATGTAATAGATGAAAATTGATGATAGATGGGATGTTATAGATAGATGGGATGTTATATAGATGGGAATTGTTAATTCACACTCATTCTATCTCCCTTTCCCTTTATTCCTTGCAGTATTTCTTATGTTCTTTTTATGAATGAAAACATATAATGTTTTTTCTTCTCTGAATCACTTGCTTCACTCAGCATAATACCCTTCACGTCCATCCATGTTGAAGCAAATGATGGGTATTCATCATTTCTAATGGCTGAGTAATTTCCCAGTATATATGTAGACCATATCTCCTTTATCCGTACATCTGTTGATGGAAATTGAAGCTCCTTCCACACTTTCTTTATCCACTATTCTGTAGAAGGGCTTCATGATTCCTCCCACGGTTTGACTATTGTGATCATTGCTGCTGTGAACATTGGGGTGCAGGGGTCCCTTCATTTAATTAAATTTGCGTATTTGTGGTAAATACCCTGTAGTGTAGTGGCTGCATCACAGGGTGGCTCTATTCTCACTTTTTCAGGACATTCCTTTCTGTTTTCTGGAGTGGCTGAACAAGCCTGCATTCCCACCAAATGTGAAAGAAACAGTTCCACTTCCTCAATATCCTTGCTTATATTTATTGTTTCCTGGCCTTGTTACTTTATCCATTCTGAGTTGTATAAGTGGGATCTTAGTGTGGTTTTCATTTGTATTTCCCGGATGACACGTCATGTGGATCATTTTTCTTACCTGCCTGTTGGCCATATGTAGGTCTTCTTTGGAGAAACGGCTGTTTGTGCCTTCTCTCCATTTCTTCACTGGAATGTTTGTATTGTTGGGTGCTGACTTTGTTAAGGTAACATCTTTTCCTATTCTGTACTTTGGCACAGGCCAAGATTCTGACTCACTGAAATGTGCACAAGGACATATGACAAAACCTCTACAATGTAAGGAGTAGGATAAAATCACTCTATGGGGACACATGACACCTATAAACCAAGATTTACATGGAAAAATAATTACAAAGTACCACGTGGACACAAAGTCTGAAGTCTGAAATATTACTTAACAAAAACATAGTTTCTCAAAGCAGTCAATATGAACACGCAAAGGCAGTCACAACAGTGTGACAAGTAGGGCAAGAGGAAAACAGGTAGGATTCGAGGTCAAGGAGTTATCAGGTAACATTCAAAAACATGGTGTGGTGAAAAATGCCACTAAACAATTATGAAAAATAAGGGAAAAAAGCTGGAAGAGGTCCTTACATTGATCCTTCAGTTGTAGATATCAGCTCATTGTGTGTGACCTCTACCATCTCCATGTTGAAACCTAAGGCCCATGAGATGGGAGGAGGAGGTGGGGCCTTGGGGAGCAATTATGTCAGCAGATCGATCCCCATGATGGGATCAGGAACCTTATTCACCAGGACTAGGAAATCTGCCTGCCTCCTGCCCCATGTGAGGTGACAGGGAAAGGACAGGCTAGGAAGTGGGTGCTCTCCAGACACCACATCCTTGTGCACCTGGACCTCAGACGTCGTAGACTCCAGAACTATGGGAAATGAAGGTCTTTCTTTTGATTTGCCAAATCCATTTAGATGTTACAGCAGCCAGCACAAGCTAAAGTTTTCTTCTTCTTCTTTTTCTTCTTCTTCTTCTTCTTCTTCTTCTTCTTCTTCTTCTTCTTCTTCTTCTTCTTCTTCTTCTTCTTCTTCTTCTCCTTCTTCTTCTTTTTCTTCTTCTTCTTCTTCTTCTTCTTATTATTATTATTATTATTATTATTATTATTATTTAATTAAATTCAATTTTCCAAAATTTACTATACACCCAGTGCTCATCACATCTCGTACCCTCCTTAATGCCCATCACCCAGTTACCCCATCCCCACAACAACCTCCCTTCCAGTGACCCTCAGTTTAATTACCAGAGTTAAGTGACTCTCATGGTTTACCTTCCTCTCTAGTATTAACCCGGTCAGTTCCACTCCTTCCCTTTTGGTCTCTTTCAATATTTCTTATATTCCACATATGACTGAGACATATCATTGCCTATCAGTGACTGGTTTATTTTCTTCAATATGATACCTCAAGTTCCAACCATGTTGACGTGAATGTTCCTTCAGGTTATATGTAATTTCTAGCGGCTTAATTATACTTCAATTTATATACAAACCACAACTTCTTTATCCTTTCTCCTGTCAAGGAACACCATGGTTCCTCCCAGTTTGATTATTGTAGACATTGATGTTGTGAACATTGGGGTGCAGGTGACCCTTCATTTAACTACATCTGTGTCTCTGAAACTAATACCCAGGATATCAATGGCTGGGTCATAGGGTGGCTCTCTTCTCAGTTTTGGAATAAATTTGATTCTGTTATCTGAGGAGCCTGCACCAGCTTTCATTCCTACCAACAGTGCAAGAGTTCTCCCTTTCTCCACATCCTCTGCAATATTTGTTATTTCCAGCCGTGTTAGTATATCCATTCTGAGTTGTAGAAGTGGTATCTTCTTGTGATTTTCATTTGTATTTCCCCATGACAATTCATGTGGTTCATTTTGCTTTCTTTAATAATAAATTTATTTTTTATTTGTGTTCAATTTCCAACATACAGAATAACACCCAGTGCTTATCCCGTCCAGTGCCCCCCTCAGTGCCTGTCACCCAGTCACCCACACCCCCTGCTCTCCTCCCCTTCCACCACCCCTAGTTCATTTCCCAGAGTAAGGAGTCTTTCATGTTCTGTCTCTGTTTCTGATATTCCCTACCCATTTCTTCTCCCTTACCCTCTATTCCCTTTCACTATTATTTATATTCCCCAAATGAATGAGACCATATAATGTTTGTCCTTCTCTGATTGACTTATTTCACTAGCATAATACACTCCAGTTCAATCCACGTCGAAGCAAATGGTGGGTATTTGTCGTTTCTAATGGCTGAGTAATATTCCATTGTATACATAAACCACATCTTCTTTATCCATTCATCTTTTGATGGACACTGAGGTTCCATCCAGAGTTTGGCTATTGTGGACATTGCTGCTATAAACACTGGGGTGCAGGTGTCCCAGGTTTCACTGCATCTTTGGGGTAAATATCTAGCAGTGCAATTGCTGGATCATAGGGCAGATCTATTTTTACATCTTTGAGGAACCTCCACACAGTTTTCCAGGGTGGCTGCACCATTTCACATTCCCACCAACAGTGTAAGAGGGTTCCCTTTTCTCCGCATCCTCTCCAACATTTGTGGTTTCCTGCCTTGTTAATTTTCCCCATTTTTCTCATCTGCCTGTTGTCCGTGTGTACGTCTTCTTTGGGGAAATGCCCGTAAATGTATTTCCCAGTTTCTTGACTGGATTGCTTGATTTTTTTTTAGTATGAATTTGTTATGCAAGTATCTTCTAGTATTCTGTACGTTGCCTTTCATCATATTGACCACTCCATTGCTGTGCAGATTTTATCTTGAAGAAGTCCCAGTAGTTCATTTTTTCCTTTGTTTCCTATGCCTTAGATGTATTGCCACAAATCACTGCATTTAAGGTCAGAAGTTGATACCTGTATTTTCCTTAATGATTTTGATGAGTTACTGCCTTCGATTTTGGTCTTTAATTCATATTGAGTTTATCTTTTTGTCTGCGGTAGGAGAATAGTCTACATTTGTTTCTGTAGGTGGCCATCCAAGTTTTTAGCACTGTTTATTGATGAGTCTGTGTGTTTTCCATTGCGCATTCTTTCTTGATTCTGGAGGATTAGTTGATCATCGATTTGATTGTCCACTTCTGGCTTCTCTACTATGTTCCATTCATCTATGTGCTGTTTTGTGCCAGTACCAGCTTGTCTTGATGATAACGACTCAGTAAAACAGCTTGACCACAAACATTGTGATTCCCTTGCTGTGGCATTTTGATTGTTTTCAACATTTTTCTACCTAATCAGTATTTTAAGAAGTAAACTGAGGAAGTTACAATGAGATGGAAAGCAATTGCATGCTATGGATTAGAAGAATAACTATTGTTGGGACACCTGTGTTCCTCAGTGATTGAGTGTCTGCCTTTGGCTCAGGTCAAACTCAGGGTTCTTGGATGGGTCCCACAGCAGGATCCCTGCAGGGATCCTGACGTCTCCCCCTGACTATGTCTCTGCATCCCTCTAGGTATCTCTCATGAGTAATAAAGTTAAGAAATACGTTTTAAAAACAGGACTAATATTTTGAAAATGTATGCTACCCTGAATACTCTACGCAGTCAATGCAATCCTTATCAAAACATGATAGACTTCCTATACAGAGTTGAGACAGACAATCCTAAGAGATGTATGGCACAGGACAAGATACTAGTGACACATGAACCCAACACTGAAACTCTGGCATTTTCAGACTGCATTTGTTGTGTCAAGAACCTGCTAAGCTCCCTCAGCCAGTCAAAGGTGGACTTCTCACATATTCCTTCCTGGAGTAAGGACTAAGGTGTCGTCAATCATAGAGATCTGTGGAAAAGACACAGTGGAAACACAGAAGGAGAATCTTGGGGCAAGATAAACAGAGTTACTGAGACACTTTGGGAGTTCAGTTTAAGGATGTTCTTTTATAACTTTTCCATAAGGTGGTGATGTGTTGAGCCTGTGGAGTCTATGTCTTACCATCACCTTACAGGGTTGTGTTTTCCTGACTGTGGTGGATACCTTGTCACTTAGTGAACATTTGGTGTGTCCAGTCCCCATTTCAAACCCACCAGCACATATGAATCTACCTCTGGTCAGGTGGGCAGTTTCCCATTAGGGTGCTCCTCACTGGAAACCTTCAACGGACTTACATTACGTAATTCCCCTTTTTCTTTTTATTTACATGCAATCATGTAAATGATTGTAATGGGATCAGCCCAAGCAAGGTAAGGTGAACTGATGAAGACAATGTCGCAGCTATGCAATCCTATTCCGTAGTCTACACAGGAACATACTTGGAGGTGAAGCTAAATCAGGGTAATTAAGTCTGCTCATGTTCAGCAAGACAAGGGAGCAACTCTGAATGCCCAGAGGCAGTGGAGGGGTCAGCTTTGTCCAAGTTCAACAATATCTGTACACAATCTTCTCTCCACAGACTTGCACACACAGGACTTAAACCAAAAAAAGAAGACTTTTCAACAATCTGTAAATGGATAAACTATTCATAGACAATCGATCACCATGCCTGTTCTCCACATCCTCAGCAGGACTTGGTCCATTCTCATTTTTATTGTTTTGGTTCTTTCATAGACTAGACTAGGAAACAGCTGTGAGGAGATATCTCAGTATTTGGGGGTTAGAATTCTCTGATGCTTAGTGATGTTGAACGCTGATGAATGTTTGTATTCTTCCTACGTTTTTATTTGTTTATTTGAGATACAGACAGATTGCGTACATAGAGGAAGGAACAGCGAGAGAAGCGAATTATTTTCTTTTTGTAAACCCAGTGTGGGGATGGGTCCAAGGACCCCGAGACCATGACCAGAGCTGAGGTCAAAGCATAACCAATTGACTAACTAAGAACATAATTTTGTTTGCTTTCTATAGAAAAATGATTATGGAAGACCTTCACCTATTTTTTTAAATATATCTATTTAGACGGAAAGAGATAGCAGGAGAGGAGAAGATGGAGAATGAGAGAGAAAATTTCAAGGTGATTCCCCATGACCACAGAGCCTGACTCGGGACTCAATCCCAGGATGCTGAGATTATGACCTGAGCCAAAACAAAGAGTCACACGCTTAACCACCTGAGTCACCCAGGGCTTAATCCGTGCCCAAATTCTTAATTAGGGGATCTGGGTATTGTCATTGTTCTGTGTTACATATTTACTCTTGAGGTTAAGTGTCCCTTCTGTATTTTGGATACTATCCTTCTCAATATATAGTTGAACACACTGACCCGCATTTCATAGCCTGCATTCTTCCTCCAATATTTGCTATACACAATTTCTATTTTATGAATCACCAGTCGTCTCTTTTTGTTTTTGTTTTACCTATGATTTTGCTTTTATATAAAAAAAAATCAGAGCCAAGTAAATGTCATGATTTTTTCTCCTAAGTTTCATCTAAGAGTTCCAGGGTCAAGACTTCTGAATTCTTCAATTCATTTTGACATTTAACGTGTCCATGCATCTCTATGATGTAAGATAAGAACCAAGCGTCGTTTTTTGCATGAGGCTGTCCAACACCATTTGTTATAGAGACTATCCTTAGATATCCTGTGTAGAATTTACTGACTGTAGGAGCACATATTTACTTCTGGGCTCCTTAATGTGCTGTAGTGTGTACATGTCTGACAATAGATGGTCGCACAGTGACGTCCTGAATATGCCTCTCCAAATATTTATAAAGAGGTAAGTGTGATGCCTGAGGATTGGTCTTTTTCATTATTCTATGGTCACTCTCATGGGATTTGTTATTCAATAAGACTATACATTTTTACTATTTAAAAAAACAACTGGAATTTTGATTAAGTCATTTTCATTAAATTGTCAGAATGGAAAACAGAAATAGTGTCTATATAAATACGAATCATCAATATTTATTTTATTTTATTTTTTATAAATTTATTTTTTATTGATGTTCAATTTGCCAACATATAGAATAACTCACAGTGCTCATCCCATCAAGTGCCCCCCTCAGTGCCCATCATGCAGTCACCTCCACCCCCTGCCCACCTCCCCTTCCACAACTCTTAGTTCATTTCCCACAGTTAAGAGTCTCTCATGTTCTCTCTCCCTTTCTGATATTTCCCACTTATTTTTTCTCCTATCCCCTTTATTCCCTTGCACTAATTTTATATTCCCCAAATGAATGAGACCATATAATGTTAGTCCTTCTCCGATTGACTCATTTCACTCAGCATAATACCCTCCAGTTCCATCCACGTTGAAGCAAATGGTGGGTATTTGTCATTACTAATAGCTGAGTAATATTCCATTGCATACATAAATCACATCTTTATCCATCCTCTTTTGATGGACACTGAGGCTCCTTCCACAGTTTGGCTATTGTGGACATTGCTGCTATAAACATTGGGGTGCAGGTGTCCCAGCGTTTCATTGCATCTGTATCTTTGGGGTAAATCCCCAGCAGTCTGCTTCTTTATCCTCTCTCTTCATATACTCAGACTCCTATCATAAAAATATTATTAAGACTTCATAAGTCATTGATAGTTCTATGTCTACCCTTGCTGTCTTTACTTTTGGTTTCTCTTCTTTTCAATCATTATTTTCTATAATTATGTTTTCTCAATCACTGCTTTACTTGACTGTTTCATCCACCAACATTATCTTGGCCTTTGTCTGGATTGCATCTTGGTTCTAGTATTTTTAATATGGCTTGATTTGATTTTAATTTATTTATCTTAGTAGACCGGGAAATTTATTGTCTTTTCTCCTTTTTCTAAACCTAGCTGGTATTGTATTTTGTGATCATTGTTTTAAAGTCCGATTTACACACATTGTGTAAATATTGATCAAATACCTTCCCTTTATCTTTGCAATCTGGTGAGTCTACTCAGTAAATTTGTTCATTATTTCATTTTTTCCTACAAAGAAAAAAGGTAAGAAAAGACAAATATCAAAAAATGAAGATTTTGGGTTTGTTTCAGTCTACCTCTTGTAGGAATACATATCATAAAATTTTTTAAATAAATAAAATGAAATTCGAAAAAATAAGTATACAATATACATATATAAGCATTAAAGAGAAAATTTAAGAAGAAAATAATGGTGTGAAGATTAATTACATTAAACAAGTATGGAAATATGGAAGACAAAATAGATAAATGGTCATTCTAAGTAGACAAATATCTGAATCTCTGGGAAAGGAGATGAGCGATATATGGAAGAAGCACATAACATAAAATTATAGTACAAATACACCAAGGTCCTACGTGGAGCCTCAGGTGGAAGCTGCCCTCTCCCCAAGGTCACCAGCTGGTTCTGAAGATCAGGTGTACACTGTGCACATGCAGAGACCACAAGCTTTTACTGGACACATGAGGATCCTCATGGTTAGGATCTGGATTGGAGGACCTCCCACCTGCATGGAACAAATCCTTGATCCTTCAGGTGCTGATATCAGTTCACTGGGTGTGACCTCTACCATCTGCATGCTGAAACCTATCACCCAGGTGATGTGAGGCAGAGGTGGAGCCTAAGGGGAGCACTTAGCTCAGAAGGCATGCAGCCTCATGATGGGATCAGGTCCCTTATACTCCAGGACTAGGAAAGCTCCCCTCACTGGACCAATGTGAGGTGACAGGGAATGGACAGGCTAGGATATAGGCGGTCGCCAGACACCATATATGCCTCCTCCTGGACCTCAGGGTTTCCAGGCTCCAAGTCTTTGGGAATGAGTGTCTGTTGTTTGATTCACCAGTTCCATGTAGGATGTTCCAGCAGGGGACACAGGATAAGGTTGTTTATATTGTCTTTATTTAAATGCAATTTACTAGCATATTGTTTTTTTTTCTTTTTTTTCTTTTTTTTAATTTTTTTTAAACTTTTATTTATTTATGATAGTCACACAGAGAGAGATAGGGAGAGAGAGAGGCAGAGAAACAGGCAGAGGGAGAAGCAGGCTCCATGCACCGGGAGCCTGATGAGGGATTCGATCCCGGGTCTCCAGGATCGTGCCCCGGGCCAAAGGCAGGCGCTAAATAGCTGTGCCACCCAGGGATCCCTTTACTAGCATATTGTATAACACACAGTCCTCTTCACATCACATGCCCTCCTTAATGCTGATCTTTTGGGCCCAATATTGCAAATCCAAGAAACCAACAAGGAGCTGACACTGATGCAAGCACAAGAGGGTTTATTAGCAATCTTGAGCTTGGGTCCCAGTATACCCGACACAGTGGAACAGGGACTTGGACCCTGAAGTGGGGTACAGCTGGGTTTTTTATGGACTGGTCTAGGGGATTTTCAGAAGGGGTGGAGGAATTTCTCAAGTTCTCTTTACATTCTGATATGGGGCTTTCAAGGGCATGGAGCTCTGTTCTCATTCTAATATGGGGCTTTCTGCCACTGGCTTGGGCTGTTGTCTTTCTGATATGGGATTCCCTGCCGAGGACATTCTGCAGCTTTTCCTGTAAAGTTCAGCTCTTATTTACAGGGGCCTAAGATGGCTGTACTTGTGATAATGCTAAACTTGAGGTGGAATGGCCTTAATTTTTCTCAGCCTCCACATTTCCCCCTCTCAGAGGAACCTAAGGAAGGACCCAATCATGGGTCCATGTTGGTCTCTGAGTGAGCCAGTGGGAATGATTAAACCATGATTCAAACCAACCTTGTCGCTATTCTCGCTCCCATTTACTTCTAGCCAAACCTTTTCTGACTTTTGCCACAAATTCCCAGACTATTCCTGAGTGGTCAGTAAAGAAGCAACACTCCTCTTTTGGGGCAGCACAGAACCCCCCTCCTTGCTTGCAAAAGCCTCTCTACACTTAAGATGCTCCCATCTTTTTAAACCTTAAAAGACTTTAAAAGCAAGGCTGAATTGGGTGCACATTTTTAAATGGCTAATGGGGATTGGCTCTGGAACAAAGAGGACAGAGCATAAGCAACATTTGTGGGGTAAGTGAGAATGGCACAGTCTTAGCTTTAGGGGATTGTGGCCTTTCCATTCTGGAACAAAGTCCTTGAAAATGACGTGTGGGTCAACTGGCCAGATGTGGGAGTAGTGGACCCAGGGAGTAATCCCGTCAACCTTGAGAGCATTGGGAGTAGTCAGGATCACAATATAGTGTCCCTGCCAGTGAGGTTGAAGTGTCTGGTGTTGGTATCTCCTCACCTACACCCAGTCACCTGGCCAGTATCCATGGGGACCCGGGGGTGGCCCAGTCTCTTAGAGGGCCCTCAGCTAAGGTCACACCTGCTCATGGATTCTTTGTAACATTTGGAGGGAGAAAAGAAGTTGGTGATCATCAAATTCACCAAGCACCTCAGGTTTTAAATTGGGGATAATAGGTGGAGGAAGACCAAACATGATCTCGTAGGGAGTCAGTACCATCTTATATTGGGAAGTTCCTCACTCTATATAGGGCGAAGGGGAGGAGAGTCACCCAGTCCCCGCCAGTCTCCAGGGATAATTTAGTTAAAGTCTCCTTTAATATTCTGTTCATGCTCAATACCTGTCCTGAGCCTTGGGGCCTATATGCACAATGTAATTTCCAGTCTGCCCCAAGTGCTAGTGCCACGCCCTGTGTTACCTTAGAGATGAATCCTGGGCTGTTGTCTGATCCAATCTTAACAGGAATACCATACCTCAATACAATGTCTTCCAGCAGTTTCTTGGTCACGGTCTGTACTGTTTCATATTTGGTGGCAAATGCTTCTGTCCATCCTGAAAAATTATCTACAAACACTAGTAAATACCTGTATCCATATTTTTCAGGTTTTACTTCAGTGAAGTCCACTTCCCAGTAGGCTCCTGGGTGGTCCCCTCAGAGCCGGGTGCCTGGGTTAGATCCATGGGAGGTGGCATTAGTTAACTGGCATGTGTGGCAGCTTGCCACAATCTGCTCCATCTTTGCTCGAGAGTTTTTAATAGTGATCTTTGCATGTCGTATGAGGTCTTCCATCTTCCTTATTCCCATGTGAGTACTCCAGTGCATTTTTGATAGGACTCGCCATCCTAGTTCCTCCTGCAGCCAACGGTCAATGTCAGTCATTGGGGCTGATGGCGTTTGGTGATTATATTCGTCTTCTAAACTCAGGACAAGCACCTGAATCGTGCACCCTTCTTTGTTTAGAATTTTTGCCCCTTCAGGATGGAAGTGAATTTGTGCCCCCATCTTGTTGAGCAAATCCTGACCTAACAATGAGTAGGGGCACTCAGGGATGACCATGAAGGAAAGGGATACCCATCCCATGCCGAGATCCACAGTTCTTCGGGTAGCCCATGACTACTGTCTGGTGCCCGTGACCTCTTGCACCCATGAAGTCTTGTTTCCCAATTTCTTTTGGGTTGTAATAAAACCAAGTGCTGTGCCCCAGTGTCCACTAGGAATTCAACGGGTTTCCCCTCCACTCTGAGAGTTATCCTTGGCTCAAGGAGAGGCGCCAAACTCAAGCTCCCCTAGTCATCCAAGTCCTCCATCACCAAGATCTTGGCAGGGTACTTAGATCTTTTTTTAGACAGTTTTTTACCCAGTGGCCCTCTTCTTTGCAATAAGCACATTGGTTTTTTTTCAGCTTAGGGCACTCCTTACTGGTACCACAGCCATCCTCCTTACATGTCCCTGAAGCCAGCTTCTTGGGTGCCTCAGTCTTCCCAGTGGGTCCTCCGTGGTTATGGCCAGCAGGATCTTGGCCAGGTTTTGGGTCTTATGGTCACATAATTTGGCTTGTTGCTCTTCCAGACTTTCTCTATTATTATAGACTCTTTCTGCTACTATTACTAAGTCCTGCAAGCTCTTCTCTCCTAGTCGCTCTACTCTTTGCAATTTCTTTTTAATGTCCAGAGTTCCCTGGTTAACAAAAGCCATGATAATTGCAGCCTTTGTTTCCGGGGCTTCTGGGTTCATAGGGGTGTACTGCCTAAAAGCCTCCATGATTCTATCTAAGAAGGCTGCTGGACTCTCATCCTTACCCTGTCTCACATCATATACCTTGGCCAGATTGGTAGGCTTGCAAGCGGCAGCCTGGAGACCTGCCATTAGAGTCTGGCGGTAGACCCGGAGTCTCTCCTTACCTTCAGCCAAGTTGTAGTCCCAGGTGGGATGGGATAAAGAGAAGGCAGCATTTATGAGGTCTGGGTTTTGAGTCAGCTGTCTGTCCTCTCCCAGGACAGACTTCCAGGCTTCCACCTGAATTCGCTCTCTCTTCAGTGGCGAAGAGAACCTGCAAGAGCTGTTGGCAGTCATCCCAAGTAGGTTGGTTGGTAAAGAGAGCAGTATCTAAAAGCCCGATTAGATCTCTCGAATTAAAAAGAAATTAAAATTTAAAAAAAAATGAAATAAAGGGATCTCTGGCTGGCTCAGCGGTTTAGCACCTGCCATTGGCCCAGGGCCCAATCCTGGAGTCCCGGGATCGAGTCCCACATTGGGCTCCCAGCATGGAGCCTGCTTCTCCCTCCTCCTGTGTCTCTGCCTCTCTATGTCTATCATAAGTAAATAAATCTTTTAAAAAATGAAATAAAAAGATCTCTTGAATTATCAGAGAACTTTGGAATTTGGATTTACCAATTATATAAATCACTGGTGGAGAACGGCCAATATGGCATTAACTGTCTGTCAGTCTCATCAGGGGGCCCCATGGTGCAGAGGGGAAGGGCTATGGAGTTGGTCGGCCCTGCATTTGGAGGAGGTCCTTCCGTGTGTCCCCGCCGCTGACCCTCACACAGGGACTCCCTCGTCAGGGAGGGGTGGTGCCCCTTCTGCAGCCCTCAGTGCCTCCAATGGAGGGGCGGAAGGGGGAGTGGGTGCCCAGTAGGGCAGCGGGAGAATCAGGTCCTCTGGGGAAGAATCCTGCAAGACCAGATTAAGGGGTGCTTGGGCTATAGATTCGGTCTCCTTCTCAGCTTTCTGCAGGGCTAGAATCTTGGTAGGTCCTGCTTTGGGCGGAAAAATGGTTTTAGCCAAGGAGGGGGATTCTCGATCATGTCCTGCCAGGCCAGGATAGAGGGCACCTGGTCAGAGTGGCCATCCAGTTTGTCTCTGAAGATCACGGCCTTAACCTGTATGATAATAGGTAGGTGGAAAGTTCCTTCTTGGGGGTCCATCCCACTTCAAAGGTTGGCCATTCTGAAATGCAGTAAGTTTGAAATCTCCGTCTCCTTATGTAAACAGTTATGACAGTTAACAAAGACACAGTAACACAGACAAATGCAGAACCAGTTAACAAGGACATAGTACCACAGACAAACTTTCCAGTGTGGCTGCAGAGACAAAACAGAAAGTAATCCGAAAGCCTGGCAGCCAGCCCTCCTTACAGATGAGGACCTGCATCCTCCTTACAGATGAGGACTTCCGTCCTCCTTACAGATGAGGACCCCATCCTCCTTGCAGATGAGGACCTCTATCATCCTTACAAATGAGGACCCCCTTCTCCTTACAGATGGGGACCTCTGTCTTCCTTACAGTTAAGGACCTCCATCCTCCTTTGAGATGAGAACCCCATCCTCCTTACATGAGGACCCCGTCCTCCTTATAGATGAGGACACCCATCCTCCTTAGAGATGAGGACCCTGTCATCCTTACATATAGGGACCTCCGTCCTCCTTACAGATAAGGACCTCTGTCATCCTTACAGATGGGGACCTCTGTCCTCCTTAAAGTTGAGGACCTCCGTCCTCCTTACAGGAGGACCTGATCCTCCTTACCGATGAAGACCCTGTCCTCCAGGCAGGGGAAAGGGACGTCTCCTCAAAACCCTCAGTCGATGGCCAGCCAGTGCATATGCCTAAGCTGATGTTGACCCAATACAGATTGGAATTCCTACAGGTAAAATACAGTTTAGAGCTCTCAGAGAATATTCACACAAAAGGTGGAAAAAGTTGAGAGCCCTCACCACATGTGAACCCTCCAGATGGGGTCCTGGGGATTTCTCGGATCCCGGATGAACCCCCAAATGTTGTGCCCAAGATTGCAAATCCGAGAAACCACGAAGGAGCTGACACCGATGCAAGCACCCGAGGGTTTATTAGCAAGCTCAAGCTTGGGTCCAAGTATACCAAAACACAGCTGAGCAGGGACTTGGACCCCAAAGTGGGTTACAGCTGGATTTTTTATGGGCTGGTCTAGGGGATTTTCAGAAGGGGTGGAGGAATTTCTCAAGTTCTGTTTACATTCTGAGATGTGGCTTTCAGGGGCATGGAGCTCTCCTCTCATTCTAATATGGGGCTTTCTGTCACTGGCTTGGGCTGTAGTCTTTCTGATATAGGATTCTTTCCCAAGGGCAATTCTGAGCTCTGTTGTCTTTCTGATATGGGATTCCCTGCCGAGGACATTCTGCAGTTTTTTTCTCTAAAGTTCAGCTCTTATTCACAGGGGCCTAAGATGGCTGTACTTGTGCTAATGCTAAACTTCTGGTGGAATTTCCTTAATTTTTCTCGACCTCCACAGATCAATGAATCGCACCATCAACCTGCCCACCTCCCTTCCAGAGACCATTACTTTGTTCCCAGAATTACGTGTCTCTCATGGTTTGTCTTCCTCTCTAATTTTCCCAACTCTGTTCCCCTCCTTTCTCTTATAGTCCCTTGCAATATTTCTTATATTCCATGTATGAGTGGGACCATATGTTTGCATTCTTTCTCTCACTGACTTATTTCACTCAGCATAACGTCCTCCAGTTGCATCCATGACAAAGCAAATGGTGGGTATTGATTCTGATGGAGGAGCAACAACAATTGCAACAGCAAGGTCTCCAGCCCTGGAGTCAGCTCCCTGCAGTAGCTAACCCAGTCTCCCGGTCCCCCCCCCCCCAACTGGCTTAGATGCTCCTGAGGCAGTCGGGGGCACTGACCTGCACAGCTTGGTGGCTCAGGCAGCAGGAGAGTCCTGGCTGTCCCTGGGGTACTGCAGGATCCTGGGGTTTGTCTGATGGGTGCCCTGGGATCCAGGGCCATGCACTTCTGGAATTGCGCTCCCATAGCCCGCACCTCCCAAAAGCCGCAATACACAGATCCCACTGTCCGGAGCCTCTGCCTCCCTGGTTTCTCCCAAATGCCCTACAGGCTGCACTCCAGCTCTTTACTGGGACCTACCCAAGTTTTGGTGCGCTTTCCCCCATGGTGCACTTCCTCTCTTAGTGACTCTGGGAAACTGGAGGCTTCACTGCCCCTCCTGTGATTCTGTCCAATTTCCCTGTACAAGAATCCAGTGTAGATTTTTTAAAGTTCCCACTTCTTTGGGGTGGGCTTTCCTGTCCCAGAGGTTCTCACCCATCTTGCCACACTTCCTCTTATTTGAGTCCATATGACATGATCTGCTACAGGGTCAAATCCTACAAATCCACTCACAAACTCTTAGAATTAATGAATGTGTTCAGAGAATCTATAGGATACAGAATCAACATAGAAAATAAATTTATGTTTCAACACACTAACAACAAATTACCTACTAGACAATTAACATAATAATTCTGTTGACAACAGCATTAAAAATAAAGTATTTAGGATTCAACTTCAGGAAGTATAAAATATTGTATAATAAAAATTACCTACATTGATGGGAGTAAAAGGCTAGTCTGAGAGCATCAAGGCCAGTGCTGATGGAAGATATTTGCAAATGACATATCAGATAAAGGGCTAGTTTCCAAGATCTATAAAGAACTTCTAAAGAAAACCAAACCTGGGCATCAGAATGCATGATTTCAAGCTATACACCATAGCTATGATCATTAATACAGTGCGGTCCTGGCACAAAAACAGACACATAGATCAATAGAACAGCATAGAGAACCAGGAAATGGACCACCAAATGTATGGTAAAAATCTTCGACAAAATAGGAAAGAATATTTCCTGGGAAAATAAAGCAGTCTCAAAAATAATTAGCATGAATAAAATTGAACAACCTCTAAAATAACTAAACTGGACCATTCTCTTATACCAAACAAAAATATAAAGTCAAAGTAATTAAAATGTGAGACAACAGGAAAAAAAATCTGAGACAACAATCCATCTAAATCTGTCAGGAGAGGAGAGGGAACAACTTTTTGGAACTTAGCGACAGCAATTTAATGCAAGGCATATCTAAAAAGGTAAGGCCAACAAAAGCAAAAATGAATTTTTTGCAGTGTGGCAGGAAACAAAATCAATGCCCAGAAGTCAGGGGCATTTCTATACACTAACAATGAGACTGAAGAAAGAGAAATTAAGAAGTCAATCCCATTTATAATTGCACCCAAAAACATAAGATACCTAGGAATAAACCTAACCAAAGAGGTAAAGGTTGTATACCCTAAAAACTAAAGAACACTTCTGAAAGATATTGAGGAAGACACAAAGAGATGGAGAAATATTCCATGCTCATGGATTGGAAGAATTAATATTGTGAAAATGTCAATGTTACCCAGGGCAATTTACACGTTTAATGCAATACCTATCGAAATACCACGGACTTTCTTCAGAGACTTAGAACAAATTATTTTAAGATTTGTGCAGAATCAGAAAAGACTGTGAATAGCCAGGGGAAATTTAAAAAAGAAAACCATAGCTGGGGGCATCACAATGCCAGATTTCAGGTTGTACTACAAAGCTGTGATCATCAAGACAGCGTGGTACTGGCACAAAAACAGACACATAGATCAATGGAACAGAATAGAGAATCCAGAAGGGGACTCTCAAGTTTATGGTCAACTAATATTCAATAAAGGAGGAAAGACTATCCACTGGAAGAAAGACAGTCTCTTCAATAAATGGTGCTGGGAAAATTGGACATCCATATGCAGAAGAATGAAACTAGACCACTCTCACCATACACAAAGATAAACTCAAAATGGATGAAAGATCTAAATATAATACAAGATTTCATCAAAATCCTAGAGAAGAACACAGTCAACACCCTTTTTGAACTCGGCCACAGTAACTTCTCATAAGATACATCCACGAAGGTAAAAGAAACCAAAGCAAAAATGAACTAATGGGACTTCATCAAGATAAGAATCTTTTGCACAGCAAAGGATACAGTCAACAAAACTAAAAGACAACCCGCAGAATGGGAGAAGATACTTGCAAATGATGTATCAGATAAAGGGCTAGTTTCCAAAATATATAAAGAACTTATTAAACTTAACACCAAAGAAACAAACAATCCAATCATGAAATGGGCAAAAGACATGAACAGAAATCTCACAGAGGAAGTCAGAGGTGGGCCAACAGCAACACGAGAAAATGCTCCGCTTCCCTTGCCATCAGAAAAATATAAATCAAAACCACAATGAGATACCACCTCACACCAGTGAGAATGGGGAAAGTCAACAAGGCAGGAAACCACAAATGTTGGAGAGGATGCGGAGTAAAGGAAACACTTTGCATTGTTGGTGGGAATGTAAAATGGTGCAACCACTCTGGAAAAATGTGTTGAGTTTCCTCAAAGTGTTAAAAATAGATCTGCCCTATGACTGAACAATTGCACTGCTGGGGATTTACTCCAAAGATGCAGATGCAATGAAATGCCCGGACACCTGTACCCTGATGTTTGTAGCAGCAATTTCTGCAATAGCCAAACTGTGGAAGCAGCCTCGGTGTCCATCAACAGATGAATGGATAAAGAAGATGTGGTCTATATATACAATGGAATATTACTCAGCCAATAGAATTGACAAATACCCACCATTTTGTTTTAGGTGGATGAAACTGGAGTGTATTATGCTACCAGGAGCAAGCTAAACATTCAAGGCCATCCGTATAAAAATATCACCAGCGTTGTTCACAGATCTAGAGCAACCCTCAGAAAATTTTTAGGGAACCATGAAGACCTCAAATATCCAAAGCAATCCTGTTGAAGTAAAGCAAACCTGGATACATCCTGATTCTGGTTGTCAAGGTAAATTACAACCTTGTGATCATCAAGACACTATGGCACTGGCACAATACCGAAAAGTTTGAGAACCCAGACATGGACCCTAAACCCTAAGGTCAAAAAATCTTGACAAAGCAAGGAAGAATATACAAATGAAAAAGAAAGTCTCTTCAACAAATTGCGTGGGGAATATTGGAGAGCCACATGCCGAAAGAATGAAAGGGGACACTTTTCTGACATCATTCACAACAATGGACTCAAAGTTGATGAAAGACCTAAAGGTGAGTCAGGAAACCATCAGAATCCTCAGGAGAACACAGGCAGCACCTTTTCTACCTCAGCTCGGACAAACATTATATGTTCTCATTCATTTGGGGAATATAAATAATAGTTAAAGGGAATAGAAGGGAAGGGAGAAGAAATCGGCAGGAAATATCATAAAGGGAGACAGAACATGAACTCCTAACTCTGGGAAACAAAGTAGGGGTGGTGGAAGGGGAGCAGGGAGGGGGTTGGGAGTAAATGGGTGATGGGCCCTGAGGGGGGCACTTGACGGGATGAGTACTGGGTGTTATTCTGTAAGTTGGCAAATTGAACCTGAATAACAAATAAATTTGTTATTGAAGAAAACAAACATATACAATATATCTAATTTCTACACACTAACAACAAATTATCTGTATTAAATTTAAAAACCAGTCCCTTTTACACTGGTATCAAAAATAAATATTTATTATTAAACTTCATTAAGGAGAGGAAATACTTTTTAAAAAATGACCTGTATTAATGACAGATTTTTTAAGGGGACAAAGGCAAAGATAAATACGTTGATGGATTAGAACATCATAAATCTACTGTATCACCAAAAGAAAGTGATCTACAGTTGTGAAGTAATGCTTGTATATAACTTATAAAGAATTGAATTGATGTCTGGAGCTGACTATATAGTCAGGGACATACAAATAGGGCCCTCCCCCTAGTGATCAAACCAGCCCAGCCCCGACCCTGCAGCTGGGAGAGCAGCTCCAGACCCAGGATCCCCAGGTGACCCCTTCAGGGATCAGGACAGAACACCGACAACATACCATGGAGTCTGTGCTCAGCCGGGTTTTCCTTGTCCTATTTTAAAAGGTAATTCATAGAGAAAAAGAGACCTTGAGTCTGTGAGTGGAGGTGAGTGAGAGAAACAGGGTTTGTGGGACAGTTTCTTGACCAGGGTGTCTTGTGTCGGCAGGTGTCCAGGGTGAGGTGCAGCTGGTGGAGTCTGGGGGAGACCTGGTGAAGCCTGGGGGTTCCCTAAGACTCTCCTGTGTGGCCTCTGGATTCATCTTCAGTACCTATGACACGAACTGGGTCCATTAGGCTCCAAGAAAGGGGCTACAGTGTGTCGCATATATTAGCGGCAATATTACTCAGCCATTAGAAAGGACGAATATCCACCAATTGCTTCAACGTGTATGGACCTGGAGGGTATTATGTTGAGTGAAATAAGTCAGTCAGAGAAAGACAAACATTATATGGCTCATTCATTTGGGGATAATAAAAAATAGTGAAAGGGATTATAGGGGAATGGAAAGAAAATGAGCAGGAAAATCAGAGAGAGAGACAGAACATTAGACAAATCAGGAGACACACTTAACTCTGGGGAAAAAAACAACTGAGGGTCACTGGAAGGGAGGAGGTGGGGAAAGGGGTAACTGGGTGATGGGAGTTAAGGAGGTTACCTGATGTGATGAACACTGAGGGCATAGTGAATGTTGGTAAATTCAATTTAAATAAAGACAAAATGACTTTATCCCGTGCCCCATGCTGGAACATTGTAGATGGACTGGGCAGATCAAACAACAGACACAAATTCTCACAGATCTGGAGTCTGGGTGTCTGAGGTCCAGGTGCAGGAAGCTGTGGTGTCTGGAGAGCACCCACCTCCTACCCCATCCTTTCCCTATGACCTTACATGGAGACAGGGTGTAGGGAACTTTCCCAGTCCAAGAGTATAACGGCTGATCTGACAATGAAGCTGCACCTCCTGACGTAACTGCACCCCTAAGGCCCCACCTACTCCCCACATCCTATGAGTATTATGTTCCAATATGGGGATGGTTGAGGTCACACACAATGAGCTGACGTCTGCACCCGAAGGATCCATGAGTTATTCCCTGCAGGTCGAAGGTCCTCCAATCCAGCTCCTCACACTGAGGATCCTCATGGATTCAGTAGAAGTTTCTGGTCTCTGGGTACACAGAGTACACATGACCTTCAAAAGCAGCTGGTGTCTGTGGGGAGAGGACAGCTTCCATCTGAGAACTGGTAGGATCTTGGCCTATTTGTATTATCATTTTAGGTTTCATGCTGCTTCCATATATTACCATCTTGTTTTCCTGTGACTCGGGCATTTGTCTATGTAGAATGACCATGTCTTTATTTTGTCTTCCCAGTTTGATGCTTGTTTAGTAAAATTATTCCTCACACCATGTGCATTCTTTATTGCCTGATAGCTCCCTGATATTCCATCGCTGTTCAACTCCTCCACC
The DNA here is from genome assembly GCF_048418805.1 of Vulpes vulpes. Classification (NCBI taxonomy): domain Eukaryota; kingdom Metazoa; phylum Chordata; class Mammalia; order Carnivora; family Canidae; genus Vulpes; species Vulpes vulpes. The sequence continues at coordinate 132,380,989 of NC_132785.1, read as the reverse complement.
CAAAGGATAAGAAATGAAATAATAACCCAGGAGTTCCATCTTTTGATACATTTGGGACACTGACTCCACACAAGCCCCTCGTGGAGCAGGACCCCATCACCACCACTGACCAATATATAGCATAACACCCAGTGTTCATCCCATCAAGCTCCCCACTCAGTGCCCGTCAGCCAGGCACCCCATCACCTACCTACCTCCCCTTCCTCTACTCTACTCTTTGTTTGTTTACCAGAGTTAGGAGTCTAATGTTCTGTCTCCCTCTCTGATTTTCCTGCTCATTTTCTTTCCATTCCCCTACAATCCCTTTCACTATTTTTTATTATCCCCAAATGAATGAGCCATATAATGTTTGTCTTTCTCTGACTGACTTATTTGACTCAACATAATACCCTCCAGGTCCATACACGTTGAAGCAATTGGTGTATATTCGTCCTTTCTAATGGCTGAGTAATATTCCATTGTATACATAGACCACAGCTTCATTATCCATTGATCTCTCAATAGACACTGAGGCTCCTTCCCCTTTTGGCTTTTGTGGACTTTGCTGCTGTGAACATTAAGGTGCAAGTGTCCCTTCATTTCATTAACTCTGTGTCTTTGTATTTTTAGTGAAAGGGAATAAAGGGGAATGGAGAAAAAAAAGTGGGAAATATCAGGAAGGGAGACAGAAAGACTCCTAACTCTGGTAAAAGAACTAGGGGTGGTGGAAGGGGAGTTGGGCTGGGGTGGGGGTGACTGGGTGATGGGCACTGAGGTTGGCACTTGACAGGATGAGCACTGGGTGTTATTCTATACGTTGGCAAATTGAACACCAATAAAAATAAATTTATATAATAAATTAATTAATTAATTAATTAATAAATAGTAAATCTGTGTCTTTGGTGTAAATTCCCTTAAAGGCAATGGCTGGGTCCTGGGGTGGCTCTATTCTCACTTTTTCAGGACATTCCATTCTGTTTTCTGGTGTGGCTCTAAAAGCCTTAATTCCCACCAATACTGGAGGTGGGTTCCACTTTCTCAATATCCTCCCTTATATCTATTGTATCTGGCCTTGTTGCTTTATCCACTCTGAGTTGTATAAGTAGGATTTTAGTGTGGTTTTCATTTGTATTTCCGTGATGACAAGTCATGTGGATCATTTTTCTCATCTCCCTGTTAGCCATTTGTCGGTCTTCTTTGGAGAATCCCTGTTCATGAATTCTCCCCATTTCATGACTGGATTGATTGTTTTGTTGGGTGCTGCCTTGTTAAGAAAATATCTTGTCCTATTCTGTAGGTTGCCTTTCATTTTGTCGCCTGTTGCATTGTTGTACAGATTCTATCTTGATGAAGTCCTAATAGTTTATTTTTCCCTTTGTTTCCTATGTCTTTTGAGAGGTGCCTTGCTAGCAGTCGCTGCAGCTGAGGAAAAAAGTTTCTACCCAAATTCACCTCTAGGATTTTGATGAATTACTAACTCAGATTTCGGTATTTCATCCATTTTGAGATTATCTGTGTGTTTGGTGTAGCTGAATGGTCCACTTTCATTCTAATGCCGGTGGCTGTCCAATATTTTTTTCAAATCCATTTATTTTTTTTTAATTTTTATTTATTTATGATAGAGAGAGAGAGAGAGAGAGAGGCAGAGACACAGGCAGAGGGAGAAACAGGCTCCATGCACCGGGAGCCCGACGTGGGATTCGATCCAGGGTCTCCAGGATCACGCCCTGGGCCAAAGGCAGGTGCTAAACCGCTGCGCCACCCAGGGATCCCCTCAAATCCATTTATTGATGAGACTTTCTTTCCTTAGATATTTTTTTCTTGCTTCTTGAGGAGTAGTTGTCCATAGAGTTGAGGGTCCATTTCTGCATTCTCTGCTCTGCTCCATTGATCTATGTGTTGTTTTTGCAGTACCAGGCTATCTTGATCATAAGGACTTTAAAATAGAGCTTGTCTGCAAACATTGTGATGCCCTCCAGCTGTAGTTCTTTTTCTGTTTTATTTTCCCCAAAATGTTTCTACCTGTTTGACGACTTAGGAAAGAAATTGAAGAAGACACAAAGAGGGAACACCTTCCGTGCCTATGGATTAGAACAATGTATATTGTCAGGACACCTGTGTTTCTCAGAGTTTGAGTGTCTGCAATGGGCTCAGGTTGTGACCCTGGGGTTCTGGGATGGTGTCCTGCATCAGGCTTTTGGAAGGGAGCCTGCTTTTCCCTTTGCCGATGTCTCTGCATCTGTCTCCGTGACTCTCCTGAATAAATAAATAAATCTTTAATACAAAAACAAAAATAAATACTGTGAAAATCTCTATGCTGCTCAGAACCTTCTACATATTCAAAGCAATCCTTGTGAAGTCATCCTGGACATTATTCACAGAGCATGAACATATAATCCTAAGATTTTTATGGCACACACAGAGATTTTAGGGACACATTGATGCTGTGGCATAGCCCTGCTGTATTTGTTGTGAGAAGTATCAGTTAACTGCCCTTACACAGTGAAGGGTGCATTTCTCACCTGGAACTAAGACTAACCTGTGCAAACCAGAGGTAGCAGTCAAAACATCACAGTGGACACACAGAAGGAGAACAATGATACAAGAGAGCCAGAGATACTCAGACACTTTGCAACTCCCATTTAAGGATGTTCTTTTATAACGTTTCCAGAAGATGAGGATGACATGACCCAGTGGGATTGGTGTCTCACCATCACCTTACAAGGTTGTGTTGTACTGATGTTTTTAGGTGTGTCCCTTGTCACTGGATGAACATTTGGTACCCCGTGTCCTCATTTCAAACCCACCTGCATCTGTGACTCTCCCTCTGGACATGAGACGAGTTTCCCATTAGGATTTCCCCAATGGAACCCCTCAAGGGTCTTACATGACTTATTTACCTCATCATTTTATTTAAATGCAATCATTTCTGTCATGGAATTTGCAACAACCAGGTAACATGACCTGGTCATGTCAATATCTAACAGCTCTACCATTCTGTTTCATAGTCAACATGTAAAATTACATGACTGTGAAGCTATTTCAGGGAAGGTAAATCCACTCATGGTCAGCAAGGCAGGGGAGCAGCTCTGAATGCTCACAAGCAGGATATTGGTTGGCTTTGACGATTTCATAAATATTTATACAAATAGCAGCTGTCCCCAGATATGAACGCTCAGATAATTAATGTCAGAGGATGGAGCAAGTGATGGAGCACAGAGTTCCTCTTGCAGTATGCAGCCCTGGACCTGAGCTGTGCTTACATGGATGTCTAAATGCACAGTGCAGTTGGGAATGGATTGTTATCTTTTTCTGCTTGTTTTCTTTCCTCTGTAGATGCTCACATCCCACATTGTTGAGGCCTTTTTTGGGGTTTTGTGACTCTTCCTGACTGTATTGGAGAGCAATTATGAACATGGTCTCCTACCTCTAGCCTGGGATTGAATGTTTGCACCCCTGAGTATTCAGGGAGCCCTCATTGGAGAGCCATCAAGCCTTTTCTGTCCTCAGTTTACCTCTGAATTAGGTCTTCAAACTACCTGTGTCTGAGCTGGTTTATCTCAGGCACATGAATGCGTCTCTAATCATCAATATGAAAGGCTCCTGTAGTTTAGACCTGGGCTGGTCCTCCAAGGGGTTGTCACAAGAAAGGGTCTAGTTTCTGCCTGCTGGTTTCAGAATTGAAGTCACAGGACCACACAGAGTTCAGTTTATGGAAACAAAGCACAGCACCTGCACTCAGACCCAATGTTCACACGACTTCAGGTTCCAGTCCTTCTTCAACGTGCATCACATAGTGCTACTTTTTCTTTTTATTTTTTTATTTTTTTTAATTTTTATTTATTTATGATAGTCACAGAGAGAGAGAGAGAGGCAGAGACACAGGCGGAGGGAGAAGCAGGCTCCATGCACCGGGAGCCTGATGTGGGATTCGATCCCGGGTCTCCAGGATCGCGCCCTGGGCCAAAGGCAGGCGCCAAACCACTGCGCCACCCAGGGATCCCAGTGCCACTTTTTATTCTTGGCACTCAGGGGGTCCTTAGATCCAGGAAATTTCCCCATTTTTCCATTCGAGCACCATCATGCCAGGTCCGTCCCCCGCAGGAGTAGAATTCTATAAGTTCATATGTTGCTCTCTTGTCCTTAAAGTCCTTGGCTGTAGCTTCTGCAAGTAACCTCCCTCCTGCTGTCATCCTCACAGTTGTATCTCTCCAATGTCAACAGCAGATAGCTCCAACACTCCAAAACCTGCTCAGTATTCTATTAGGAGTCTTTCTGTTGTTTTTTCAACTCTGATTGATTTAATGGATGTTCAAAATGATTCAATAACTATCCAGCTGTTCCAGGGATGTGACAATCCCTGAGTCCACTAATCTTCAGACATGTTCACTTCTCTCTCCCATATTTTCTTATAATAAAGATGGCATGGTGAATTGTTTCTCATTTATATGTTGGAGGTGAACCTTGAATCCTGGTGTTTTGTTTCAGAATATCATAAACTTATTTTCACCCATACTCTGAATCTGCATCCTAAGGACTCATTTGTGTTTGTAAAGCCTATTGAGTATTATAATAATATTATATTAAGTTTCAGGAAGTAATTATAGACATGTGTAGTACATACACATAAGGTCACCCAACAAGTGACAAAAAGGAGCAATGCACCTCCTAGCAGTGAGGTTGAGACTTCCAGGAAGACACAGATGCTCCCAACGGATTAGAATTACAGATATATTATTAGCATCCATTGGCCATGTCTCTGTAGAGGTGACACAGGTGCCATTTTTGTGGTGGGCTCTGCTTGCAGTCTTCCTGATGCATATGATCTATTCAAAAATGGAAATGGGGGTACCCAGGTGAGTCAGCCATTTAGCGCCACCCTTAGCCCAGGGCCTGATCCTGGAGATCAGGAATAGAGTCCCACAGTAGGCTCTCTGCATGGAGCCGATTTCTCCCACTGCCTGTGTCTCTGCATCTCTCTCTCTCTCCCTCTCTCTCTCTCTCTCTCTCTCTCTCTCTGTGTCTCTCTTGAATAAATAAATAAAATATTAGAAAAACAAACATGGAATGGGCTAGATTTTGAGACAGATCAGAAGTCCTGTATGCAGCCCACAGGGTCAGGGGGACTGATCTAAGAAAACCAAAATTATGGTTGATCAGAGGCACAATTTGAAATTGAATTGAAACTGAGATTTCCTGCTGCATTTGTTATGAAAAATACCTGATAAATCTGTATAAGACGATCATGGCAGATATTTTTCTTCTCCTAGATGAAATATAGTATTTGAATGTAAAAGGAATTCATGAAAAACTTACAGTGGAAAGGCAGCACTACACTGTAAGTTTAGGAAGTATAAGAAAAATAGAAATATAGGGTATACAATGGAAAATGTTCATTCTGACACCAGGTTATTATATCCAAAACCCTGCCTGAATGAGCTCATTCTCTGTCAGGTAAGCTCATCAAAGCGATTACAGAAGATCACAGAGTTAACTGCAATGGAACACCTTGACTGAGTTGTTAGAGACTTACAAATAGAACTGCATTACCTGAAACCCTCTGAAATTCAGCTAAATTCTAAATTTAGCAAAATCATGTGATCCCCAATACATGCGGCATCCACTATTCTGAGGAACCCTGTCACTCTGTCATTCAGATGTTTCAGAGGGCGGGAAGTCCTGTGGAGATGGGCACAGGTCAAGAATCTGGGGTTAGCCTCACCTGAAAATGTGCACAGTGACACATTAGAAACCCTCTATAATTTAAGGGGTAGGTTCACATCATTGTATGGGGAAACATGACACCTACAAAGCACGATTCTATGCAAATGCAATTACAAAGTACCACGTGGACACAAAGTCTGAAGCCTGGAATATTACATAATAAAAAACAGTTTTTCAAAGAAGTAAATATGAACACACAATGGCAATCACATCTTTACAGGTCACACAGATTCACATAAATGATCCCAAGCTGACTATATACTGAGAGGACATGTATATAGAGGCCACCTTCTATTGAATAAAACAGCCCAAACATGACCCTGCATCTGGGAGAGGAACCTCAGCCCCAGGAGCAATGTCAGTTATCAGGACAAAACACAACTCACCATGGAGTCTGTGCTGACCTGGGTTTTCCTTGACACTATTTTTAAAATATATTTTTATATATTTTCTATTTGAGTCAATTTGCCAACATAGAGCATATCCCCCAGTGCTCATCACGTCAACAGAAGGATGGGCATTTTTAAGAACTAACGAAAATCCTCTATAATATATATATTTTAAATATTTTTTAACATGTCTATGACTTTGATATTTTCTTTTTTTTTTTTTTTTTAAAGATTTATTTATTTATTTATGAGAGACACAGAGAGAGAGAGAGAGAGGCAGAGACACAGGCAGAGGGAGAAGCAGGCTCCACGCAGGGAGCCTGATGCGGGACTCGATCCTGGGTCTCCAGGATCACGCCCCGGGCCGAAGGCAGGCGCCAAACCACTGAGCCACCCGGGCTGCCCTGATATTTTCATATAATGTTGCTAGATAGAGAGAAATTATACCTCAAAAGTTTATAAACATTGGGATGTGGGGTAATGAGATTGAATATGTTTGATTTACACATTTTATCCCCAACTGGAAGCAGATATTAAATAACCAAAACAGTCATGACTCCGTTGTGGTAATATGGGGGTTGAAATTGAAACTACAGCTGCTGTTCCTAATTCAACCATGACCGCACCTCACTTTCAGCCTCTCCAGACACCCATCATCACATGACATCCCTGTTTGTGGACTTCCTGCACTAATGGGAAAGGCCTGTTAATACGGGGTGCTGCTGGATACTCAGAAAGCATGAACAAGTGTCTACTGGCATTCATCTGAAGCTACTATTCCTCAACAGGGAATAGGTCAGAGCTCGACGATTCATGTTTACCCTGTGATGTTCCCCTGACTTTCACCACCGGACACAAAAACTGGATTCCTTTTTCTAATTCAATATTTTTAATTTAATGTCTAGTTCTATATACTATGAATCTCTCAACTTCCCCTGGAGCTTTCCTATGACCCAGCAATTGCACTACTGGGATTTACTACAAAGATACAGATGCAGTGAAAGACCATAACACCTACACCCCAATGTTTATAGCAGCAATGTCCAGAGTAGCCAAACTGTGGAAGGAGCCTCAGTGTCCATCGAAAGAATAATGGATAAAGAAGATGTGGTCTATATATACAATGGAATATTACTCAGCCATTAGAAATGAAGAACACCCACCATTTGCTTCGACGTGATTGGAACTGGAGGGTATTATGCTGAGTGAAGTAAGTCAGTCGCAGAACAAACATATGGTCTCCTTCATTCAGGAAATATAAAAATAGTGAAAGAGAGTAAGGGGAAAAGAGATAAAATGAGTGGGAAATACCAGAGACGTCGACAGAACATGAGAGACTCCTAACTCTGGGAAAGGAACTCTGGGAAGGAACTCTGGGAAGGGGTAGTGGTAAGGGAGGTCAGCGGGGTTAGGGGTGACTGGGAGATGGGCAATCAGGCGTCACTTGACGGGATGAGCACTGGGTGTTATACTATATGTTGGCAAAGCACACTCCAATGAAAAATAATTAAGAAAAAAAATTTGAAAAACAAAAGAAACTTCAGATAATGAGGAATAATCCTAACCAAAGAAGAAAGGACCTAGTCTAAAAATTCTAAAATACATATGAAAGACATTAAAGAAGACAGAAATATACAGAAAACAGTCTAGTCTTATGGATTGGAAAAATAAATATTCATATAATGTCTATGCCACCAACAGCAATCTATGCATCCAGTATGAACCCTATCAAAACACCACCAACATTTTTCTAGGGAATGCAACAATCGTAAAATTTGTAAATAAACAAAAGATTCTGACTAGGCAAAAGAATGTTGAAACAAAAAACAAATCAGGGCAGCCCAGGTGGCTCACCATTTTAGCACTACCTTTTTGTCCAGGGCATGATCCTGCAGACCTGGGAACAAGTCTGATATCAGCCTCCCTACATGGTGCCTGCTGCTCCCTCTGCCTGTGTCTATGCCATTCTCTCTGTATCTCTGCATCTCTCATGAGTAAATAAATAAAAACTGTAAAAAAACAATGCAAAAGCCATCAGAATTCCAGATTTCAAAGTTGTGATCATCAAAACAGTATAATAGTGGCAGTAAAACACGCACATGATCAATGGAATAGAAAAAGAACGCATAGGGATCCCTGGGTGGCGCAGCGGTTTAGCGCCTGCCTTTGGCCCAGGGCGTGATCCTGGAGATCCGGGATCGAATCCCACGTCGGGCTGCCGGTGCATGGAGCCTGCTTCTCCCTCTGCCTGTGTCTCTGCCTCTCTCTCTCTCTCTCTCTCTCTCTCTCTCTCTGTGACTATCATAAAAAAATAAAAATTGAAAAAAAATTTTAAAAAAAAGAACGCATAAATGGACACACAGCTCTATGGCCAACTTATTATCGACTAAGTACAAAAGGCTATCAACTGGAAAAAGAGCAATTTCTTGAACAAGTGGTATTGGGAACATTGGACAGCTGCAAATAGAATGAACCTGGGAAACATTCTTACACTCCACACAAAGATAAACTCAGAGAAGATGAAAGACCTAAATGTGAGGCAAAAAACCATCAAAATCAAGGAGATTTTGAGACCTCAGCCACAATAGGTTCTTGGTACTCGAATCTCCAAAGGGAAGGGAAACCAAAGGAAGAGTGAACTCTATGGACTACATCAAGGAAGGAGGTGTCTTACATCTGTGGAAACACTCAACATAATTAAAAGGAAACCTAACAAATTGAAAAAGATAGGGATGCCTGTGTAGCTTGAGCATCTGTCTTTGGCTCAGTGAGTCCTAGAGCTCTAGGATTGAGACCAGCATCAGGCTCCATGTGGGGAGCCCACTTCTCCCTCCACCCATCTCTGAATCTCTCTCTCCATCTCCGATGAATAAATAAATAACATCTTCCAAAAGAATAAAAACAATGGGAGAAGAGATTTGCAAATCTATCTCCAGATTAAGGCTGGTTTCCAATATCGAAAAATAAATTACCAAACTAAACAACCACAAAGTGAAAACTACAATCAGAAATGGGCAGAGGACATGATGATTCACCTTGTCCTGATTTGAAGTGTAGACTGTCATTTTATATTAGGTAGGTCATCCACATACAAAATGAAATTTATTATCTCCTCTAGGTCTACCTTATATCAAATGCTTACCTAAAAGATACACATGCAATGAAACGCTGGGACACCTGCACCCCAATGTTTCTAGCAGCAATGTCCACAATAGCCAAACTGTGGAAGGAGCCTCGGTACCATAGAAAGATGATGGATAAAGATGTGGTTTATGTATACAATGGAATATTACTCAGCCATTAGAAATGACAAATAACCACCATTTGCTTCAACATGGATGGATCTGGAGCATGTTATGGCTGAGTGAAAAAAGTCAATCAGAGAAGGACAAACATTATATGGTCTCATTCATTTGGGGAATATAAATAATAGTGAAAGGGAATAGAAGGGAAGGGAGAAGAAATGTGTAGAAAGCATCAGAAAGGGAGACAGAACATGGAAGACTCATAACTCTGGGAAACGAACTAGGGGTGGTGGAAGGGGACGAGGGTGGGGGGTGGGGGTGAATGGGTGACGGGCACTGAGGGGGCACTTTACGGGATGAGCACTGGGGGTTATTCTGTATGTTGGCAAATTGAACACCAATAAAAATAAATTTATTATTGAAAAAAATGCTGCAATAAACACAGGATGCATGTAAAAAAAAAATGGAACAGACAATGCATCCTGAAGACAAGAGGAAAATGCATTCTGCCCCAGACTGGAGGACCTACCAGTAAATGTACCAAGAAAACTACATTAAAAAAAAGAAAACGTGGTAACCTGGAAAGAAAATAATTAGTTTTCCTATGACAATGTCAATAGAGTCAATGAGTAAAAACGTCACATAAAAACTGGAAGAAATAACTCATGAGCTCAGCAAGAAAATCAGTATATAAAATCAGCAAATAAAATAATGATATATTCATACAAAATAACAACAAATTACATGTGCAAAATTAACAAAATAATCCAATTTACACTAGCACCTTAAATAAATATTTAGGATTAAAATTTACTAACACGATGAAATTCTCCAGAAAATGACCTATACTGATGTGTTTATGAAATGCACCCAGAAATTCGAAAATAACTGTCCTTAGAACTTCATATAGTCAGAGGGGCTATCTACACAAATTGCTATAGAATTGTGGTGTAACACTTGTGTTGGCTTTAAATACGCGAACCTAAGTCTGGAGCTGGTTATATAGTCAGAGGACATGCAAATAGGGCCCTCCCTCCACTGATTAAACCAGTCCAGTCCTGACCCTGCAGCTGGGAGAGGAGCCCCAACCCCAGGACCCAAGGTGACCCGATTCAGGGATCAGGACACAACACAGACAAACCATCATGGAGTCTGTGCTCGGCTGGGTTTTCCTTGTCGCTATAATAAAAGGTAATTCAAATAAAACCAGAGACCTTAGGTCTCTGAGGGGAAGTGTGTGAGAGAATCAGAGGATGTGGGACAGTTGTTTAACCAGGATGTCTTGTGTCTGCAGGTGTCCAGGGTGAGGTGCAGCTGGTGGAGTCTGGGGGAGACCTGGTGAAGCCTGGGGGGTCCCTGAGACTCTCCTGTGTGGCCTCGGGATTCACCTTCAGTAGCTATGACATGCACTGGGTCCGCCAGGCTCCTGGGAAGGGGCTGCAGTGGGTCGCAGCTATTAGCTATGGTGGAAGTAGTACATACTACGCTGACGCTGTGAAGGGCCGATTCACCATCTCCAGAGACAACGCCAAGAACACGCTGCATCTGCAGATGAACAGCCTGAGAGCAGAGGACACGGCCGTGTATTACTGTGCGAGGGACACAGTGAGGGGACCTCAGTGTGAGCCCAGACACAAACCTCCCTGTAGAAGGGGATCAGGACCACCAGGGGGTGCACACTCCTCACCACTTCTGTCTTGAAGGCCCAGGAGCAGTGCAGATGGAGGTTCTGGGCAGCTTTCCTGTCAGGGACAGGGCTTCCTCTCCAAGGAGGAGTTTCCCCTGGGGAGCCCCTCTGAACACATGATTATGTGTTTACCTCTTCAGTCTCTTTTTAGAGACCTAGAATTGAACTATACCACTTGCACTTACTTGTATTTAACTTTTCCTGACTCGAAATTGTCATCTATTACAAATAACTCCATTCACATCATCTGAACCTTTTAATGAGTCTTAGTGGTGATCACTGTGGATCACAGGACCCCAAGCTAACATGCTGTCTTGCAAATTGCGGTATAGAGGAATCTCCAGTCAACACAAGAGAAAATAGACATTCTACAAAAATGTTAATAACAGCCTGGGAGTGAGACATATTACCAGCATGACATGGTAGGGAAGTGGACACAGAGGTCATTCACATACACACACACACACACACACACACACACACACACACAGAAGAGTATAACCATTCATCACCTTCACCTTCATGTCTGATGAGAGCCAGGCAGGCCTCTCATAAGGTCATAAATGCCTGGATGTTGCCAGGGAAGGACACTGGCTCTGGGTGTGTGTTATGGGTCAGTGGTGGGATGGGGTCCTGCTCCAGGAGGGGCTTGTGTGGAGTTAGTGTCCCAAATGCATCAAAAGAGGGAACCCCTGGGTTATTGTTTGATTTCTTTTCCTTTGGGTGGAGGAGAATAATGAGCAAGGAATGTCAGGGAGGTAAGAGGCAGTAAAGACTGGACATAGTGTGAGGAATCATTTCACTAAACAAGCATCAAACTGGAAGGAGAAAAGAGAAACATGGTCATTCTCAGTAGACAGATGTCTGAACCATAGGGAAAGGAGATGAATAATATATGGAAGCAGCACGAAACTTTAAATAATAATACAAATAGGCCAAGATCCTACCCAGGTCTCAGATGGAAGCTGTCCTCTCCCCAAGGTCACAATCTGGTTCTGAAGGTCATGTATACACCATGTGCTCAGAGACCAAAAGCTTCTAAAGGATCAATGAGGAACCTCAGTGTGAGGAGGTGGATTGGAGGACCTTCCACCTGCAGGGAATAACTCATGGATCCTTCTGGTGTTGATGTCAGATCACTGTGTGTGACCTCTACCATGCCCATGTTGGAACCTAATGTCCATGAGATGAGAAAGGAGGTGGAGCCTTAGGGGAATACTTATGTAAGGAGGTGCAGCTTCATGATAGGATCAGGGCCCTTATAAACCAGGACTGGGAAAGCTCCCTGCACCCTGGCCCCATGTGAGGTGATGGGGAATGATGGAGTAGGACGTGGGCGCTCTCCAGAGACCACATCTGCCTGCACCTGGACATCAGATGTCCCAGAATCCAGATCTGTGAGAATGAGTGTCTGTTGTTTGATCCTCCCAGTTCATGTGTGATGTTCCAGGAATGTGGACAGGTGAAAGTCCATTTTTTTTGTTGAAATTGAATATACCAGTATTTACTACACACTCAGTGCTCATCATATCACGTCCCCTCCTTAACTCCCATCACCCAGTTCCCCATCCCCCACCCCCTCTCTTCCAGCGACCCTCAGTTATTTTTCCCCCAGAGTTAAGTGTCTCTCATGATTTGTCTTCCTCTGTAATATTACCCCACTAAGTTTCACTCCTTCCCTTATGGTCTCTTTCAATATTTCCTATATTCCACATATGGGTGAGACCATATCATTGCCTTTCTGTGATTAATTTCTCTCAGTATAGTAGCTCCTGTTCCATCCATGTTGGAGGAAATGTTATTTCGTGTTATTCATCCTTTCTGACAGCTGTGTAATATCCCATTGTATATATAAACCACATATTTTGTATATTTTTATTGGAGTTCGATTTGCCTACATATAACAGCCAGTACTCATTCCGTCAATTGCCCCCGTCAGCTCCTGTCATCTAGGTACCCCAACCCACCAACCATCTCCCCTTCCACTACTCTTTTTTTCCCCCATAGGTAGGAGTTTCTCATGTACTGTTACTGTCTCTGATAATTTCCACTCATTCTATCTCCTTTCCCCTTTGTTCCCTTGCATTATTTTTATGTACTTTGTATGTGTGAAACCATATAATGTTTGTCCTTCTCTGAATCACTTACTTCACTCAGCATAATACCCTCCAGTTCCATTCACATTGAAGCAAATGGCAGGTATTTGTAGTTTCTAGTGGCTGAGTAATGTCCCATTGTATATAAACCACAACTTCTCTATGCATTCATCTCTTGATGGACACCGAGGCTCCTTCCACATCTTCTTTGTCACTCTTCTGTAGAAGGGCATCATGATTCCTCCCACAGTTTGGCTATTCTGGACATTGTTGCTGTGAACATTGGGGTGCAGGGGTCCCTTAATTACATTAAATTTGCATCTTTGGGGTAAATACCATGTAGTGCAATGGCTGTGTCCTAGGGTAGGGTAGCTCTATTCTCACTTTTTCAGGACATTCCATTATGTTTTCTGGAGTGGCTGAACAAGCCTGCATTCCCACCAAAAGAAGAGAAAGTACCACTTTCTCGATATCCTTGCTTATATTTATTGTTTCTGGTCTTGTTACTTTATCCATTCTGAGTTGTACAAGTGGGATCTTAGTGTGGTTTTCATTTGTATTTCCCTGATGTCAAGTCAAGTGTTCCTGCTGGATTTCCCATGGGTGGGGCAGGAAGAGAAGAAGGGGTGTTGGAGATCAAGGAGCGAGCAGGTAACAAGAATACTGTGTGATGACAAATTCCACTTAACAATTATGAGGGAACAAAAGTGAAGGAGGACCTTCCACCTGCTGGAATAACTCATGGATCCTTTGGGTGCTGATATAGCTAACTGTGTGTCACCTCTACCATCCTCAGGTTGGAACCTCACATCTATGTGATGGAAGAAGGAGTTGGGGCCTTAGGGGAGCAATTAGGTCAGGAGATGGAGCCTCATGATGTGATCAGGAACCTTATACATCAGTATATGTAAACCTCCATGCCCTCTGGGCTGATGTGAAAGGGGGGGAAAGGACATGCTAGGACGTGGGCGCTCCAGACACCACATCTGCCTGCACCTGGACCTTAGACTTCCCAGACTCCAGAGCTGTGAGAATGAGCGTCTGTTGCTTATTGCACTGAATCTGGGAAGTGGTGACATCACCCAGAAACACTTAAACAGGGTCTCTCCTCTTATTTGTCTTATACTAGTCCGTTATCTAGTCATTTGCAAATATTTTCACTCATTCTGTAGGTTGTCTTTGAGTTTTGTTGTTGGTATCTTTTGCAGTGCAAAAGCTTCTTATCTTGGTGAAGTCCCAATAGTTCATTTTTGCTTTTGTTTCTCCTGCCTTCATGAATAAATCTTGCAAGAAGTTACTGTGGCCAAGTTCAAAAAGGGTGTTGCCTGTCTTTTCTAGGATTTTGATGGACTCTTGTCTCACATTTAGATCTTTCATCCATTTTTTAGTTTATCTTGTGTTTTGTGTAAGAGAATGATCTAGTTTCATTCTTCTGTACATGGCTGTCCAATTTTCCCAGCACCGTTTATTGAAGAGACTCTTGTTTTTTCCAGTGGATAATCTTTCCTGTTTTGTCGAATATTAGTTGACCATAGAGTTCAGTGTCCACTTCTGATTCTCCATTCTGAGCAATTGATCAATGTGTCTGTTTTTGTGCCACTACCAGAATGTCTTGATGATCACAGCTTTGTAGTAGAACTTGGAATCCAGCATTCTGATGCCCCTGTTCTGGTTTTCCTTTCAGTATTACCATGGCTATTTGGAGGTTTCTCTGATTACACGCAAACCTTAAGTTAATTTGTTCTAACCCTCTGAAGAAAGTCCGAGGTATTTTGATAGGAATTGCATTGAACGTGTAAATTGCCCTGGGTAGTTTTGACATTATCACAAAATTAATTCTTCCAATCCATGAGCATGGAATATTCATCAATATTTTTGTGTATTCCTCAATTTCTTTCAGCAGTGTTCCATAGTTTTTAGGGTATAGAAACTTTACCTCTTTGGTTAGGGTTAATCCTGGGTATCTTATGCTCTGGGTGCAATTTAAGATCTTTTTTTTTTTTTTTTTTTGATGCCTTAACATTTCGTTGTTTAATCTCATTGCTAGTGTACAGTAATGGAAGTGATTTCTGGGCATTTATTTTGTATCCTGCCACACTGCCTAATTGCTGTATGAGTTCAATCAACCTTAGGGTGGACTCTTTTGAGTTTTCTAGATCCAGTGTCATGTCATTTGCGAAGACAGAGGTTTTGACTTCTTTTTTTTCTTTTTTGATTTAACTTCTTGTTTGCCAATATGAATGCCTTTTGTTTCTTTTTGTTGCCTTATTGCTGAGGCTAGGACTTCTAGTACTATGTTGAATAGTAGTGGTGAGAGTGGATATCCCTGTCTTGTTCCTGATCTTAGGGGAAGGCTCCCAGTGTTTCCCCACTGAGAATGATATTTGCTGTGGGCTTTTCGTAGATGGCTTTTAAGATGCTGAGGAATGTTCCCTCCATCCCTACTCTCTGAAGAGTTTTGATCAGGAATGGATCCTGTATTTTGTCAAATGCTTTCTCTGTTTGTATTGAGAAGATCCTACGGTTCTTGTCCATTTTCTCTTGTTGATATGATCTATCATATTGATTGTTTTACGAGTGTTGAACCAGCCTTGCATCCCAGGTATAAATCCCATTGGTCATGGTGAATTATTTTCTTAATATTCTGTTGTGTCCTACTGGACAGTGTCTTGTTGAGAATTTTGCATCTGCATTCATCAGGGTTATTGGTCTATAATTCTCCATTTTGGTGGAGTCTTTGTCTCGTTTTGGGTTTAAGGTGATTCTGGCCTCATAAAAAGAGTTTGTAGTATTCCGTCCCTTTCTATCTTTCAGAACAGCTTTAGTAAATACATATGGCTTCTTCTTTAAATGTTTGTTAGACTTCCCTGGGAAGCCATCTGAACCTGAATTTTTGTGTCTTGGGAGGTTTTAGATGACTGCTTCAATTTCCTCCTTGGTTATTTGCCTGTTCGGGTTTTCTATTTCTTCTCGTTCCAGTTTTGCTGACTTGTGGTTTTCCAGAAAAACATCCATTTCTTCTGTATTGCCTAATTTATTGGCATAGAAGTGGTCCAAATATGTTTTTAAAATTGTTTGTATCTCCTTCCTATTGTTTGTGAACTATTGGGACATCATCAAGATAAAAAGCTATGCACAGCAAAATAGTCTACAAAACTCAAAGTCAACCTAAAGAATGGGAAAAGATATTTGTAAATGACCTATCAGGTGAAGGGCTAATATCCAAGATCTATAAAAAAGTTATCTAGGTTAGTTGCTGGTATGAGGTGAGTTGAGGACCCTTACTCCTCCATGATCTTGCTCCCAACATTGTATGTATGTATGTATGTATGTATGTATGTATGTATTTATAGACAAAGTAACAAAAGAGTTTGAGGGTAACAGATAGAAAATCTCAAGATTCTTCAATGAGCACAAAGCCTGACCAGGGGCTTGATCCCAGGAACTTGCATCATCGTCTCAGCAGAAATCAAGAATCAATGGTTAACTGAATGTTTCCCCATGGGCAACATCCTTGGGCCAATTTTTTTAAGAATGCATTTATTTATTCATGAGAAACACACAGAGATAGAGACATAGGCAGAGGGAGGAGAAGCAGACATGCAGCATGCCTGATGCTGGACTTGTCCCCAGTACTCAGATATCATGCCCTGAGCCAAAAACACATACTCTACCACTGAGGTATCCAGGTGTACCACCCCAATTTTTTAAACAAAGAATTTTTTCTTCCCTGAGAGTCATACAGTGAGAGACAGAGACACAGGCAGAGGGAAGAGCAGGCTCCATGCAGGGAGCCCGATGTGGGATTCGATCCTGGAACTCCAGGGTCATGCCCTGGACCTAAGGCAGGCGCAAAACTGCTGAGCCACCCAGGGATCTCTCCCAAGTGATTTTAAACCAGAATCAATACCTATTCTTCTGAAGCTATTCAAATAATAGAAATTGAAGGAAAACTTCCAGACTCATTCTCTGATGTCAGCATTACATTGACCCCCAAACCAAAGACCCAGTTATTACGGAGAATTACAAACCATTATATTGATAAATATGGATGCAAAAGTCTCACCTAGGTCCTAACGCTAAGATCCAACACTACAAAAATACTAACCAGAGAGGAAAAGGATCTATAGTCTCAAACTTCTAGAACACTTATGAAAGAAATTGAGGAAAACACACATAGATTGAAAACATTCTATTCTCATGGATTGGAGTTATAAGTATTGATAAAATATCTATGCTACCAAGAGCAATCGACACATTCAATGAAAACCCTATCAAAATACCATGAACTTTGTTCTAGGAAATAGAAGACACAATCCTAAAAGTTGTAAGGAACCAAGAATGATCCTGACGAGACAAGACAACAACCCAAAGCAGAAGGTATCACAATTGAGTTCAAAGTTGTGTTCGGGATCCCTGGGTGGTGCAGCAGTTTAGCACCTCCCTTGGTCCCAGGACATGATCCTGGAGACCCGGGATTGAATCCCACATTGGGGTCCCGGTTCATGGAGCCTGCTTCTCCCTCTGCCTGTGTCTCTGCCTCTCTCTCTCTCTCTCTCTCTCTCTGTGTGTGTGTGTGTGTGTGTGTGACTGTCATAAATAAATTAAAAAAATTTTTTTAAAAACAACAACAAAAAAACAAAGTTGTGATCATCAAGGTGGTATAATATTGGCAGTAAAAGAGGCACATAGGTCAATGGAATACAGTATAGAATGCAGAAATGGAAACACAACTCTACGGTCACATTGTTTTTGACAAAGCACAAAAAAAGAGTATCCACTGGAAAAGGAAAATCTTTTCAACAGGTGGGGTTGTGAATATTGGACAGTCACAAGTAAAAAAATGAACCTGGGCCACATTCTTACAAGTGACACAGAGATAAACATCAGAGTAGATGAAAGTCCTAATTGTGAAGCAGGACACCATCAAAATCCTAGAGATTTTGTGACCTCAGGCACATCAGTTTCTTGCTACTCAAGTCTCTAGAGGGAAGGAAAACAAAACCAAAAATAAACTATATGGATTCCATCAGGGAAAGAGCAGTTGTACAGCTATGGAAACACTCAACATAATTTAAAGACAACCTATAGGATGGGAGAAGATATTTGCAAATTGATCTTCAGATTAAGGCTGGTTTCCAAAATATACAGCACAATTATCAACCTAAACAAACACAAAATGAAAAACCCAATCAGAAATGGGCAGAAGACATGAACAGACACCCTGTCCTGATATGAAATCCCACCTCACATCATATATTATATAGCTCATGCACATGCACAATGAAATTCATTGTCTCCTGAAAGTCTGCCTTATACAAACTCCATGATTGGACCAGACAATGAATACAACAGAAAAGAGGGAAAACATTTCCTGTCATACTGGAAGACCAACTAGAGAACATGGCAGAAAAAATAAATAAATGTGAGGCAGGGCAAGATGACAGAGGAGTAGGGGTCCCCAACTCACCTGGCCCCATCAAATACTTAGATAAGTTACAAACCATCCTGAGCACTTACAAATTCGACCTGAGATTTAAAGAGAGATTGGCCAGAAAACTACAGACAGAAGAGTTTTCACTTCTAAAAATGTAGGAAGGCAGAAATAATAAAATAAAAAAATATCAACTAGGGGAGGAAAACTGTGATGAGCCCATGTAAGGCCTGCAGCTAAAGCCCCCAGGACAGGAAAGTCCACCCCTGGAGAAGCTGGAACATTATAAATCTGCCTTGTGTCTTCCCAGACAGAAAAGTGATTACTAGTAAAATTGGGCAAAATCACAGGAAGGGCATTGAAGCATCCAGTTCCCAGTGTCACTAGTAGAGGAAGTGAGTCCAGGAGCAAGCACAACAAATGTGGGATCTCAGTAAAGGGTTGAAACATGCACCTAGCAGGGCATGTAGGAGAAGCCAGTCTTTCCAGGGTCTGGCGGTGGGATCTCCAGAGGGAGTTGTCTGTGTTCCGCTGGCTTCGGGAGCCATGATCCCTGGGAGCATGATTCCAGCACCCAGGGACCTGGAAACCAGGGCACAGAAAAGATACAGACCAGGATCCTGGACTTCCCCTGGAAGAGATGGCGGTGGGGAGGGCACAGGACAGGGACACTCTCATGCCACTGGGGGCCCTGAAAGCTGTGCAGACCTACACCCACAGGCCAAGCTGTGAGCATCTAGGCCAGTGCAGACTGGGAGACTGTGGTAGTTACTGAGGGGAGCTGATTCCAGGGTTCGAGAACTGGCTGCCACCGTGTTGCTGTTCCTCCTTGTTTCACCTTGTGCCTGGGAGAGAAGGGCTGCCAGGGAACAAAGGACTCACATGGTAAAAGGCTCCCACTATGTCCAGCACCGAGCAAGGGTGAAAAGAGGGAAAATGAGTTGAAAACATCAGTGAGGTTGACAAATCATGAGAGACTCCTAACTCTGGGAAATGAACAAGGCCTTTTGGAAGGGGAAGTGAGCAGGTGGTTTCAGTAAATTGGTGACGGTCACTGACAGGGGCACTGATGGGATGAACACTGGGTGTATATTATAGGTTCGATTCAAACTTCAATAAAAATATATAATATGGGCAGCCCTGGTGTTTCAGTAGTTTATAGCTGCCTTCAGCTCAGGGTGTGATCCTGGAGACCCAGGATCAAGTTCCACATCAAGCTCCCTGCACATGGACCCTGCTTCTCCCTCTGCCTGTGTTTGTGCTTCCCTCTCTATTTGTCTGTCATGAATAAATAAATTATATAAATATATATATCTCATATGTATACATACATATATTATGTACATAAATAACGCAGAAAAATAACATCTTATTGAAGAAGAAATGGGTCAATGAAGAAAATAAGAATTTAAGCAAAATTTTGATCAATGAAAATTAAATCATGACTTGTTAAAGCTTTGGACACACCAACAGCCATCCACAGATGGAACGACTGATGACTACAGGTCTTCCTCAAAAACAGGAAAAGTCTAAATCAAGCAAGATAAACCTGCACCTAAAAGAGCTGAAGAAAAAGATCAAAGAAAGCCTAAACCTAACTGGAGAAGAGAAAAAATGAATATTAGAGTATAACTTAAGTATATAGAAATAAAAAAGGCAAACAAACTTAGGAGCTAATATTATGTAAATATTAGTAAGTGTAAAAATTTGACACACAAATGAGACAGATTTGACAATTTAAAGGTGAAAGTACCCAAACTAAAAAATCATGAATGAATGAGGAGAGATCACAATGAATACGTAAGAATTACAAGCAACTATAAGAAGAAATTTTGAGCAGTTATAAGGCAAGATATTGGATGATCTGGAGAAATGGATGCAATCCTAGGAACACAAAACCAACCAAAAACAGAAACAACAATGAATGGACAAACAATTACCTGGAAATAAAAATGAATCATAATTAAAAGTCTCCCAAAAGCAAGATTATATGGACAGATGATTCCCCATGGAAATTCAACAAGAACAATCAGTATCTATTCTTCTATAACGATTCCAAATAATAGAAATTGAAGGAAAACTTCCAGACTCACTTTCTGATGTCAGCATTACCTTGACCCCAAAACCAAACATCCCAGTAAGAAGGAGAATTACAGAACAATGCCATTGATGAATCTGGATGCAAATTTCTCACCAAGATCCTAACCATGAGGATCCAATAGTATATTAATAGGATTATTCACGACAATGAAAAAAATGGGCTTAATTCTTGGGCTGCAAAGGTGGTTCAGTATGTGTTTATTGAACAGTGTGATAATCCCATTAATAAAATAAAGGATAAGAGCCATTTTATCCTCTCAACTGATGCCCAAAAATAATTTGACAAAATATATTATTCTTTCTTGATAAAAATCTTTTCCTGTTTACAGATAGGGGGATAAACCAAATTCATGAAAGCCATCTACAGAAGATACACAAAGAATGTCATCCTCAACGTGGAAAACCTGAGACCATTTCTCGTAAGGTAAGGAACATGACAGGATTATGCACTGTCACCACCTTTATTCAACATAAAACTAGACATCCTAGGCTGAGTAGTCAGAAAAATAATTAAAAGTCATGCAAATCACCAAAGAAAAAAAACAAAATTTCACTCTTCACAGACAACAAGATACTTTAAGGAGAAACCGCAAAGGCTCTATCGAAAAAATTGCTGGAACTGATACAGGAATTCAGCAATACCTGAGTATATAAAATTGAAGCAAGGAAGTCAGTGGCATTGCTATATACTACAAATGAAAGAGAAGAAAGACAAACCAAGGACAATGAATCCTATTTATAATTGCATCAGAAAATTCATATAATGGGAATAATCCTAACCAAAGAGGGAAAGGACCTAAAGTCTAAAAATTCTAAAATACATAACAAAGATATTAAAGAAGACACAAATATATGGAAAACATTCTACTCCTATGGAGAGGGAGAATGAATATTGATATAATGTCTATGCCACTAACAGCAATCTACGCGTTCGATACAAACCCTATCAAGACACCACAAACATTTTTCTAGGAAATGGAACAAACAATCCTAAAACATGTAAGGAAACAAAAAAGATTCTGTCTAGGCAAAGGAATGTGGAAAAAACCCAAAGCAGAAGGCATCACAGTTGGGGATTTCAAAGTTGTGGTCATCAAGACAGTATAATAGTAGCAGTAGAACATGCACATAGGTCAATGGATTAGAAAAGAGAACCCGGAAATGGACACAGCTCTGTGGTCAACTTATCCTCAACAAAGTACAAAAGACTATCGACTAGAAAAAGGACAATCTTTTCAACAAGTGGTGTTGGGAATATTGGACAGCTGCAAGTAGAAGAATTAACCTGGCCACATTCTTACACTCCACACAAAGATAAACTCAGAGTAGATGAAAGACCTAAATGTGAGGCAGGAAACCATCAAAATCCAAGAGATTTTGTGACCTCGGGCACAACAGGTCCTTGGTACTCAAGTCTCCAAAGGGAAGGAAAACAAAAGCAAAAATGAACTCCATGGACAACACCAAGGAAGGAGCTGTCCACAGCTATGGAAACACTGAATATAATTAAAAGGCAACATAACAAATGGGAAAATATAAGGACGCCTGTGTAGCTTGAGCATCTGTCTTTGGCTCAGTGATCCCAGGGTTCTGGGATTGAGACAGCATCAGGCTCCCTGTGGGGAGCGTACTTCTCCCTCTACCTGTGTTTCTGCATCTCTCTCTCTCTATCTCTCATAAATAATAAATAAGATTTTTGCAAATCTATCTTCAGATTAAGGCTGGTTTCAAAATGGAGACAGAAATCATCAAACTAAACTACTACAAAGTGAAAACTACAATCAGAAATGGGCAGAAGACATGAAGAGACACCCTGTCCTGAGTTGAGTTGCCGACTCTCACCTATATTATGTAGGTCATCCACATGTAAAATGAAATTTATTGTCTCCTCTAGATCGACCTTATATCAACTGCATGAATAGAACAGACAATGGATCCAAAAGTAAAGAGAGAAGAATTTTCTGCCCCAGACTGTAGGACCTACCAGAAAACCTGGCAAGAAAACTACATAAAAGAAATGAAAAATTGGTAAACTGAAAGAAAATAATTTGTTTGCCTATGACAATGTCTTAAAAGAGTCAATGAGTAAAAACCTCACATAAAAACTGGAAGAAATAACTCATGAGTTCAGTAAAAAATAAAGATGTAAAATAAGCAAGTACAATAAAAGTTTGCTTCTACAAACTAAAAACAAATTACCTATACAAAATTAAAAAAATGATTCGTTTTTCACTGGTATCAAAAATAAATATTTAGGATTAAAACTGACTAAGGAGATAAAATACTCTGTGGAAAATGACCTACATTAATGAAAGTCTCTTGAAAATGCAGCCAGAAATGCAAAGATAACCTGGCTTACATATTAGAACTTCATATAGTCATAGTGCCATATACACAAATTGCTAGAGAATTGTGGTACAACACTTGTGTTGACTTTTAAAGACTCAAATGTAAGTCTGGGGCTGGTTATATACTCAGAGGACATGCAAATACCACCTTCTCTCCTCTGATTAAAACAGCCCAGCCCCGAACCTGCAGCTGAGAGGAGTCCCAGCCCCAGGATCCCCAGGTGACCCCATTCAGTGATCAGGACAGAACACAGACAACTCACCATGGAGTCTGTGCTCAGCTGGGTTTTCCTTGTCACTATTTTAAAAGGTAATTCATGGAGAACAAGAGACCTTGAGTCTGTAAGTGGAGGTGAGTGAGAGAAATAGGCAATGTGGGACAGTTGTTTGACCAGGATGTCTTGTGTCTGCAGGTGTCCAGGGTGAGGTGCAGCTGGTGGAGTCTGGGGGAGACCCGGTGAAGCCTGGGGGTTTCCTGAGACTCTCCTGTGTAGCCTCTGGATTCACCTTCAGTAGCTATGCCATGAGCTGGGTCCACAAGGCTCCTGTGAAGGGGCTGCAGTGGGTCACACGGATTTATGCTAGTGGAAGTAGAACGAGCTATGCAGACGCTGTGAAGGGCCGATTCACCATCTCCAGAGACAATGTCAAGAACACGCTGTATCTGCAGATGAACAGCCTGAGAGCCGAGGACACGGCCGTGCATTACTGTGTGAAGGACACAGTAAGGGGACCTCAGAGTGAGCTCAGAGTGAGCCATCTACACAAACCTCCCTGTAGAGGGGGATCGGGACCACCGAGGAGGAGTGCACACTCCTCACCACTTCTGTCTTGAAGGCCCAGGAGCAGGTGCAGATGGAGGTTCTGGGCAGGTGTCCTGTCAGGGTCTGGGATTCCTCTCCATTGATCAGTTTCCCCAGGGAGCCCCTCTGGACAAAGGACTTTGTGCTTAACTATGCAAGGTCTTATTTAGAAACTTAGTTTATATAGGAAAACAACTTCTTTATATGCCCAAAAGACAGTTGCTTATATCTATTTAATGTTTTGCATGAATATGAATAATATACACATAACTCCATGTGCCTCATCTTTAGTTGAATCATCAATGCAAGAGAGGTGAGTGGGGGAAGGGGGTGACAGGGTAACAGGACCTGAGGGGGGCACTTGAAGGGTTGAGCACTAGGTGTTACACTATACTTGGCCAATCGAACCCCAATAAAAATATACATAAAAAACAGACCATGCACCCCCCAGAAAGCTGACTTCTAGATAAATGAGAACAATGATTAAAGAGAAGCAGCAAAATTTATGAAGTGATAATCAACTTGGATTGAGGACTTACCCAGACTCTCAAGTGCAAGCTGTCCTTTTACCAAGGTCACCAGCTGGTTCAGATGGTCAAGTGTACACTGTGTGCTCAGAGACCAGAAGCTTCTACTGGATCCAGGAGGTTCATCAGGGCGAGAAGCTGTATTGGTGGAAACTTCCACCTGCAGGGAATAACTCATGGATCCTTCAGGTGCTGAAGGATCATCTCACTGGGTGTGACCTCTACCATCCCTGTGGTGAAACCTAATGTCCATGTGATGGGAGGAGGAGGTGGGGCCTTCAGGGGCACTTAGGTCATGAGGCTTAGTCCCATTGCAGAATCAGGTCCCTTATACACCAGGACTGGGAAAGCTCCCTGTCCCTGGCCCCATGTGAGGTGACAGGGAATGGAGGCCTAGGACATGAGGATTCTCAAGGCATAATATCGTCCTGCAGCTGGACCTCAGATCCCCAGACTCAAGAACTGTGGGAATGAGGGTCTGTTGTTTAATCCACTCCGTCCATGTAAGTTGTTCCACCAGGGGGCACAGGAACATTAGTGACACATTAGTGACACATGAACCCAAACACCAATGCTTTGGTGTTTCCAGGAGTGATGACTGTGATGACCCTGAGGGATTTGAGTGCCATCATCTCCTTATGCAGTTGTGTCATACTGACTACTGTGAGTTGTGTGCCTCAGCTACTTTTAGCATTTGACTTTTTACTTCATATGCAATCCCTTTTGTAAAGGGTCTTTACACCATCCAGGTAACAGGACCTGGTGATGATAATATCTAACACCTCTGTCATCCTATCCCATAGTTTACACATTAATGCAGCTGAGAGTGCAGTTGTGTCAGGAAGTTAAGTCCACACATCATAACTCATCCAGTGTGGCAGCCCCAAATGAACTTAACGGGAGGAGTGGCCCAGCTTTGTCCAAAATCAGCATGATTTGTGCATTTATCTCCTTTTCCCAAACTTGCACACCCAGGACTTTAATCATGAGAGGATGAAGGAGAGGGTGGAGCACAGAGGTTCCATAACACAGTGGAGGCCCAGGACCTAGGTGAAGGTTTGATGAATGTGTAAGCACACTCTGGGGCAGAAGGTTGTTCTACCTGCAATACAACCCTCCCTCCTGACTGTGTCCAGGACCCTGGCCAGCCCTTTGAAGACATTCTCCACATGGGAGCAAGAGGAGCCAGGGCTTATTGAATGAGATCTCAGAGAGAACATAGAAGTCTCAAAGGTCACTGCAGACCCTGCTCCCAGGAAATCCCCAGAAACTAGGACTCACCTTCCCCTTTCCCAATTTCATAAAAAGTCACATAACACGTGCACTGGTAACTAAGCTGATAGAGCAGACATGGTTTCAGCCACAGGCATTGAGTGACAAATCTGGCAAAGACCTGAGTAGGTCTGAAAGTGCAATACAACTCATGAAACCTTCCCTGTACCTGGCATTCATAAGGTATCTCCCCAGTGTTAATGTTCAGATATGAGTTTTTTGTTTTTTTTTTAACATTAGAATCCCCATTTTATTTTATTTCATTTTATTTTTAATGCACGGGAAACTGAGGCACAGAGAGGTAAAGTGACGTGTTCAGGTCACGCAGCAAGTTAGTGACAGATCCAGGGAGAGAATCTAGGCTCCTTCACCCCCAAACATCATCCCTCTCCACACACACGGCCAGGTCATCCCCACAAAAGTAGGAACTACAAATTTAGAGGACTCTCTTTTGGGTTTTATCAGTTTTGATCCGCTGTTAGATCACCATGATGTGCACTGAATTAAGGGACTGAAATTCAATCACTTCGTTGATACCTCAAAGAACAGCCTAACGGCAAATCTTTCCAAAAACAATGAGCTGACATGTAAGAAGATTGCTCACAATTAGTGTAAATCATGGACAATGGGCAGAGGCACTAAACTGTCACCAGTTTTTTTTTTTTTTTTTGCTTTATAAAAGTTACTATAATACAATGGTACATAGTATTGAATTCACAAAAATATGAACAAATATTTACAGCAAGACACACCCACAACGGAAACACTTCTCTTCAAAACAAGTTACATACGGATGACAGAGTCTATATGCACAAACATCCCTAAAATTTATGGGTTTTCTTCTTCGCAGGAGGAGGCAGGGTGGGAGGGACAAGAGGGAAAAAAAAAGGCAGAAACCCCCAAGTTTTCAAAAGCAAAGATTTGTTCAATGAAAACGAAGGCATTGAAAGAAAAATGAGCCATGTTTTTGGATATGGCAAACCATTTTGGGGGTGGGGTAGGGGTTCCTGGGGACAGGGAGGATGCAGCCCCTCACCGGTCAGGCAAGGTGAGGCCAGGGGGCGGGGGGAGGCAGGCCCCCCAACCCTGGTTTCCTCACACCCCCCTCCACCTAAATTGTCTCAACGATCCAAAGATGAACTCTTTAGCATTGCCCTTTATAATTGGCTAATACAAGCTGATCTTGCAGATAAGCTGTTGCAGATTGCTTCTCCATTTCTGGAGCCACATCTAGTCCGAATGGCCAAAGTTGATCAAAACAAAGTTCGTTATATGGATTTACTGTGGAGGTATTATGAAAAGAACAGAAGCTTCAGTAATGCTGCTCGTGTCCTGTCCAAATTAGCTGACATGAATAGCACAGAAATTTCACTTCAGCAGCGACTAGAGTACATTGCTCGAGCCATTCTTAGTGCCAAAAGTTCCACTGCCATTTCATCGATAGCTGCAGATGGTGAATTCCTTCATGAATTAGAAGAAAAAATGGAAGTTGCTAGGATCCAACTTCAGATACAAGAGACACTACAAAGGCAGTATTCCCATCATTCTTCTGTACAGGATGCAATTTCTCAGCTGGATTCTGAGCTAATGGACATAACTAAGCTTTATGGGGAATTTGCTGACCCGTTTAAACTTGCAGAGTGTAAACTTGCAATAATTCATTGTGCTGGTTATTCAGACCCTATATTGGTGCAGACACTTTGGGAAGATATCATAGAGAAAGAATTGAATGAAAGTGTGACACTGAGCTCCCCTGATAGAATGCATGCGCTTAGTCTCAAGGTTGTGCTCCTTGGCAAAATTTATGCCGGCACACCTCGCTTCTTTCCTTTAGATTATTTGAGAGGAAGAGAGAAAAAGAGTGAGCATGAGCAGAGGGAGGGAGAAGCAGTCTCCCCACTGAGCAGAGAGATGTGGGTCCTGGGATCCTGACCTGAGTTGAAGATTTTATTGTGCAGTTTTTAGAGCAGCAAGTTTGTACTTTGAACTGGGATGTAGGTTTCGTAATACAGACAATGAATGAAATTGGAGTGCCATTACCTAGACTACTGGAAGTATATGATCACTTGTTCAAGTCACCTACAGGATCCCCTCATAGTGTCTGCCCTGCTTCCCTGGTTTACACGGATCATCCGATACCTTCCTTCCAACTCAGCATATGCTCCAATTTTAAGGCTCTCGCAGACCATTCTGTTGGCCACAATATAGTCCATTTTGGCTGCTGCCAAGATCCTAACATCTACTCCCTTTGTCCCATTATGGAATCTCCTATTCTTTCCACAGGCTTCACTACGGATTCTTTTGGTTCTTCATCTCCACAAAGAAACTAATGAAAAAGTCATATACTGTAATGATTTGCGATAATTCCCATACAAGAGACAAATACAAGATCTAGAGCATGGATGCATTTCAAAAACATGCTCCGTGAAAGAAACAACACAAAAGTGCCCATGTGATGGAATTGAGTGAAAGAGGTGCTAAACAAATTTGTTGAGATGGGGATGTTTTGTCGTAATTACGATGGCAGTCACCTGAATGTGTACATTTATCCAAAGACATGGAACCGTAATACACCACAAAAAACCAATGATGTAACAGGATGGAGGCGTCAGCCAATGCCATGACAGTAATTCTGCAATATATAATATATCAAAACAACACACTGTATACCTCACACTTGCACAATGTTGTGTGACAAATGTATCTCAGAAAAGCCAGAGAAAAATTTTAATCATATTTTTTAATTCCATTATATCTATAAAATGGGACTACTAAGGATAAAAAAAAAAAAAAAAGCTGGGAAATAGATGGTGCCCAGCCCTGATATATTTGCTTTTTGGACCTCCTCAACTAGGACTTACTAATTTTCTTCATTTCTTGCATTTTCTTACATCACTTCCATGGATTCATGACATCATGGACTCAACCTTCTGCACTGAGGTCCCTGCTGTCCTGAGAGCCAGGTACCATGGAAACTAGAGTAACACTTACAATCATAATAACACCTACGGTCAAGCCAAAAGGATCATTTACTCACCTGGGGCACATATGGTTCTTGGGAGGAACACTCTCAACTTAGTTCAAAAGGGTAAGGTCATTGTCCCCTTCCCACACGACAGGGGACACGGAGCCCCAAAAACGCAGGCACTTCCAAGGTTATTAGCTCCAAGATGAGCCCCCACCAGCTTCCAGTCCCTAATTCCACATGGGAAGTACGAGGATAAGGGCATCTGGACATGTGCTTATGTGCTCCATCTAACCATCCTGGTTCTTCACCTTGATTTCTCCATCCTCTGTGCTCCTCACGGACAGGTCCCTGCATGTACCCTGAAGATTTCATGAATTATAAATCTATTACAGTGAAGTCATTCGTTCCTGTTGCACATTCTATTATTCTCTCTCCCTCTGCTTATGCCCCTCACCTCCAAGACTTGAACACATATGTTAGTAGAGGAAAGAGTCTCAAAGCATTAAAACTAGCAAGCTCACGTTGTTTGACTTTCTATGTCTCAGAGAAATCCTGATATGATTATGAGTTACTTATTGATTTTCCTGTTGATGTATCAATTCTGTATTCATTGATCCTTATCTGGACATTTTTTGTACTTTAATATTGGCAGGTACACACATAATTAGCAATGATGGACTCCCCGTTTACACTTTGCACTGAGGTGAGGGGCTCAGCCTAAGGAAACAGGTTACATTCCTGTTTCTCTGAACACCCACAGATTTCTGCTGGCAGAGCTAATCATTTCCTCTTGTCCCCAAGTATGGGCCACGGTCCCTCAGTGGTGACCTTTTCTCTCATGTTTCAGCTCCACTTGGAAGGCAAGGAAGCCCCCAATCTTGCACCCAGCTCTGCACCAGTTACAGAACACAGCTTTCTCACTGTATGTCTTGTGTTCAAGAAATGATACCGGCCCTCTGGAGTCCCCTGCGTAGGTTCCAGCTGCCACCCAGTCCCTCTGAATCACAGGCATTTACTCATGAGAATATTTGATGCCCCTCTGTACACAGGACCAACATACCTGTGTCTCAAGAGGGATTAGAGTTGAGGGGCTACAGGACACCCATCTGTATGAGGAGGAGAATGAAGGGTGCTCAGGGAAAAAGTGACACCCCCTGAGGACAGGTCTCTCAAGATTCATACCGACCCCAGGTCCCTATGTCATGGACCTCGGACATTCCTTCCTTTTCATAGGGGTCTTGGCCAATACTTCTATCTAGTCGTGGTCTGTTGGCTTAACAGGAATGTCTATGAGGGTTCTAGCAGAAGCACAGTTCCAGGAGGACCTGCTGCCTGAGGTGCAAAGAGCAGGTGTCAGAAAGAGGGGCAACCATCAGGATGGAGCCCCATAAGTGGACAGAACCAGAGCTTTTGAGCAAAGAGTTGTCATGAGGAAGCTCTGGTGACTCTCAGAGAGCTGACCCCATTCACCTGCCCCTCTTCTGTCCCACCCACCAGGTAACCTGGAGCATCTCCTGTGTCACCTGACATGGTGTAGCTAGTTATGCTCCTCCAGTTATCAGAGTCACCACCTCCACAATCATGGGGTCACCATGCCCTCAGCTGTAGGCCAGGGATGGTAAATGCATGATGGCTACTGCCCCTCCTCTCCTCTAGGACATTTGCACTTGGTGGTGTCCACCCTAAAGCACAGCAGTCAGCACAGCCCAGAGTCCCTGCACTGACCATGTCTCCTGTATGATGGGGATAAAACCAGTGCCCAGCCCAGGTCAGACAGGACACACACCTGAACACATTAATATGTTATTTGCACAGCCCAATTGAACAGGACTGTGAGAACAAGCTGGACGATCATACACTGTGGCAGTGACCAGAGTGCCCCCAGGCTCCGAAGCACTGCTCACCATGAAGAAGGCACATGGAGACCATAAACACACAACACCAAGCTCTAGTGTGGAGGTATTTCATCCAAACCAGAAGCAGATTCATCTCTTCCACTCTGTTTTTTGTGTGTGTGTGTGTGTGCAGCTCCTCTCTTCTTGAAACCTGACATACACATGAGCCCATCTGCACAGGTGAGACAGGAACTGATCTCCAAGAGGGAAACCCCCACTTCAGAGATCCTTCCCTGTCACTCAGATACGGGACACTGATCCAACATTCAGCAGTCCAGGAACCCTATTTCTGCATCATATCATTTATTTGCATCTGGGGAGCCTTCCCTGTCCAGTGACATCCATGACCTCAAATGGGGGTCCTGGCTGTTCCCTCTGGGAAAGGGGATGTCCACAGCATTGATGTTTACTGAGACCTCCCTATGGGTATGGGGCACATTGCTGGAAGCAATGACATGGTGTGTCAGCCTGGGAATTATCATCTGAGGGGCAGGGCTGGGCCCTCGTATCCACAGACTTGCAGGACCCCAGGCATTGGGAGGACAGACAAACCCAACATGCACACACTTCCCTATCTCTGCTTGAATCATTTTCTTTAGTTGTGTTGACTTGAAACTAGCAAACACCCAGGCCCAGGGTCCAGGTGGAGGACACTGCCCATGAGATGGATGCAGGGAAGAACACAATGGGATCCTGATTCCAAATATCAGCTACGTGTGTGTGCGTGTGTGTGTGTGTGTGTGTGTGTGTGTGTGTGTCTTATTGGACAGTGGAGTTGCAGTGCCCTGTGAGCTGCATGTGTCTCCATGAGAAGATCGATGTGACCTTAAGGAACCTAAAGGAGATAAGGGGCTCCCCAAAGCCCTGACAGTTCCTGGCCTCATGGTGAGTGTGGACTGTGAAGGCATCTGGGACTACAGGGAAGTGTCTCCACCAGAAGTTCAGAGGTCCCTTGCTTGGGATCTCCCCGTAGACTGTGCATAGCTAGGAACTGAATTCACTATTGCAGGACATGTTATCTGAGCACATGGTGTCATGGGAGGAACTCTCTGAAGGCACAACACACCCATTTTGGGGGCAGAAAGATTTCCCTCATTCCCTCTTAGGTTCTTAGGATGGGTTAAAAATTACTTGGACATAAGACAAACAGGAGAAAATTAGTATTAATCTTGCATGTATAGCAGCTTGTAAAATATAAAGACACAGAAATGTGAGCAAAGTAGAAAGGACTTACACCTCTCTACAGGGTGGGGATTGGAAGGCATGACAACAGATAGAAATGGGGTTTGTTTCTTATTGGAGAAGTGACGTTTGTTTTACAGCTTCTTTGGACCTAAAATCCTATTTCTTGTGGTAATAAAATGTTTCTTCCTGAAACAGGAAGATTTTCCTTCGGGAGACTTGATTTCACCTCAGTGGTTGGGACTGTCAGTATATATCTGCATTGGTTCTTTTTTGGGGAGCATAAATTCCAGGAGTACATTTGGGGTGTCATATTCTGCACCCATTCATAATGTACTACTGGAGTAGAGACACTGCAGTAAATACCCTTTGAGCCCTGACGGTGTCCTCCAAGCAGAATCTGGTCAGGGCTACAGGGGGCACTCAGGACCATGCAACACAAGGCAGCTGCCCCAGGAGCAGGTGCACAGGGACCTGGGGAAGGCTTCCTCAGAGAAGTTGGGGTTCCCTTGCTCGAGGAACTACCTAAAATGCAGGGAGGACAGGGAGTGCTACAGGGTGTGTAATGTTTTTATATAAAATATTTCCATAAATAATACCTAAATTAAAATTTATAGATGGACAAAATACCAAAATATGTGATTACTAACAGTTGACTATCAATAACTACATGAATTGATATTTAAATTTCAATTCATGTATTGTTCTCATTTTATTAGAATATCCCTTAGTCAAAATCATTATCTGCCTGTCTTACATACATGATGATATCACCCTCAGATCACATCTGCACTTGCCTGTCTGCAAGGTTTAGAATTGCTCCCAGGATGAGCAGAAACTGTCTTCCCCCAAGTGAGTCTAAGCCCCAGATGTCTCTTCCTTTTTGGATCATGAGTTTTCTCCAGGATCTCATAGGTGCTCACTATCCTCAACCAGCTCTGTTCCCAAACACACAAGATGATGCTTAATTCATAGCAATTTGCTTCTCAGGACTTTATAGGATGGCATCTATCTGAAATCACTTTACCCCACAAGACATAATAGCATGAATTTTTAAGGGTTCTCTTGAGGAACTGAACCCATAGCACGTTGGATCCCATGACTTAATAGGCTGAGAGGTCCTTGATTGCATTCATGAGGTGGGGACCCAGGGAATCCAGTGGAGTAATTCTCGTCTGATTCTGAAGTAATCTCTTATTAGAGAATTTGGAGACGTGCATGTGTAACTGTCTCCAAGGCAGGAGGACATTAATGTTTCAAATCAAGCCTCCAGGCAGGAAGAATGATGGAACTCTTCATCCTTTGGCTATTTATTCTATTCAGAGAAACTCAGGCATCCCTTTTTCTTTTTCTTTTTTTCTGAAGATTTTATTTATTTATTTATTGATGAGAGATACAGAGACAGTAGCAGAGACGGGGCAGAGGTAGAAGCAGGGTCCATGCAGGGAGCTCAATGTGAGACTCGAACCTGAGACTTCAGGATGACCTGAGCCGAAGGCAAATGCTCAACCACTGAGCCACCCAGGCATCCTGAGTGTCTGTTGTTTAAATCCACCCAATTCTTGCACAATGTTACAGCAGCCAGAACAGATGATGACCCAGTGCAATGGATCCAAGTAATGGTGCTCTGGCATTTCCACAAGTCGTGTCTTTGATGACCCTGAGGGATTTGAGTGGTACCATCTCCTTCCAGACTTGTGTTATACTGACTGCTGGTAGGTGTGTGCCTCACCACTGGGAACGACGTTGGTCCCCCATGTCCCCAACTTAATACCTACCTCTGTCTGTCACTCTCCCTCCTTAGATGAGGGGGGTTTCCAATGGTGAGCTCATTACTGGAAATCCAGAAACACCTACAATAACTGTTTATTCTTTATCTATATGTTTATATGCAGTCATTTTCTAGAGTGTTTCTACACTCTCCTGGTGGCATGACCTGGTGTTGACAGTATCTCTCAGCTCTTCCTTCCT
This sequence comes from Vulpes vulpes, assembly GCF_048418805.1. Lineage (NCBI taxonomy): Eukaryota > Metazoa > Chordata > Mammalia > Carnivora > Canidae > Vulpes > Vulpes vulpes. The sequence continues at coordinate 132,347,369 of NC_132785.1, read as the reverse complement.
ATCCATAGTTTACACGTGAACTCACTGGTAGATTAACTGTTTCAGGAAGTGAAATACAGTCATGGAAAGTGAGTCCCCTGATGGCAAGATATAAACATCTGGTGGGAACGACCCCTTCTGTGTATCAGGAGGGAAAAATGATTCTCAGAATCAGAGTAGGGAATGTAGGTCCCAGAAGGCTCTGCGGAAAACCCTTGTTGTTCTACACTCATTAAGTGACCCAAACACAAATCCTGGGCTTCAATATCTACAAACACAATGTCGTATTGTAAAACAGACAGAAGGGCTGCCACCGCAATCATTGTCTGGGTGTCGTAATTTACATAACTTATGCACATGGAAAATGAAATGCATCTCTCCTTAGATATGTCTTATATCTACTGATTTATCAGATGAGAAAAAGAAACCAGAAAAACAGGGGATCCCTGGGTGGCGCAGCAGTTTGGCGCCTGCCTTTGGCCCAGGGCGCGATCCTGGAGACCCGGGATCGAATCCCACATCAGGCTCCCGGTGCATGTAGCCTGCTTCTCCCTCTGCCTGTGTCTCTGCCTCTCTCTCTCTCTCTCTGTGACTATCATAAATAAATAAAAATTTAAAAAAAATTAAAAAAAAAAAGAAACCAGAAAAACAGAAGAGAATCTTTCTGCTACAACACGTTGAAGACATACTGAGGGAAATTAGGCAATTAAAATATTAATCAGGAGAGGGAAGAAAAGTTATTTGTTTCCATATGACATGTTATGCTAAAGAGGCAATGTTTACAAATTCCACAAACTCTAAGAATTAATGATGTCAGGGAATGTTCAGGATATAAAATAAACAAATACAGCTATGATTCCAAAGACTAAGAAAAATTATCTATATAAAATTCACAAAAACATGAATTTACATAGCATCAAAATATATTTAGGATTAAATTTCAATAGGAGATAAAGTACCATATTAAAGTCAACAGCAAAGAAACAAACAATGCAATCATGAAATGGGCAAAAGACATGAAGAGAAATCTCACAGAGGAAGACATAGACATGGCCAACACGCATATGAGAAAATGCTCTGCATCACTTGCCATCAGGGAAATACAAATAAAAAATGTAATAAGATACCACCTCAAACCAGTGAGAATGGGGAAAATTAACAAGGCAGGAAACCACAAATGTTGGAGAGGATGCATAGAAAAGGGAACCCTCTTAACTGCTGGTGGGAATGTGAACTGGTGCAGCCACTCTGGAAAACTGTGTGGAGGTCCCTCAAAGAGTTATAAATAGACCTGCCCTATCACCCAGCAATTGCACTGTTGGGGATTTACCCCAAAGATACAGATGCAATGAAATGCCGGGACACCTGCACCCCGATGTTTATCGCAGGAATGTCCACAATAGCCAAACTGTGGAAGTCGCCTCGGTGTTCATCTAAAGATGAATGGATAAAGATGTGGTTTATGTACACAATGGAATATTACTCAGCCATTAGAAATGACAAATACCCACGATTTGCTTCAACGTGGATGGAACTGGAGAGTATTATGCTGAGTGAAATGAGTCAATCAGAGAAGGACAAATATTATATGTTCTCATTCATTTGGGGAATATAAATAGTAGTGAAAGGGGATAGAAGTGAAGGGAGAAGAAATGAGTGGAAAGTATCAGAAAGGGAGACAGAACATAAACACTCCTAACTCTGGGAAATGACTAGGGGTGGTGGAAGGGGAGGAGGGCGGGGGGGGGAGGTGAATAGTTGAGGGGCACTGAGGGGGGCACTTGACGGGATGAGCACTGGGTGTTATTCTGTATGTTGGTAAATTGAACACCAATAAAAAATATATTTATCATAAAAAATAAATAAATAATAAATAAATAAATAAATAAAATAAAATAAAATAAAATAAAATAAAATAAATAAAATAATAAAATAAAATAAAATAAAATAAAATAAAATAAAATAAAATAAAATAAAAATAACAATAAAAAAGAATGGAATCTAAGACTGGAGCTGAATATATAGTCAGAACATGCAAGTAAGGTCCTCCCTACACTGATTAAACCAGCCCAGCCCCGACCCTAAGCCTTGAGAAGAGCTCTAGCAACAGGATCCCCAGGTGGCCCCATTCAATGCTCACAACACAACACAGAAAATCCACTATGGAGTCTGTGCTCCCATGGGTTTTCCTTGTCGCTATTTTAAAACGTAATTCATGGTGAAGAAGGGACCTTGAGTCTGTGAGTGGAGGTGAGTGAGTGGATGTCAGACAGTTTCCTGACCAGGATGTCTTGTGTCTGCAGGTGTCCAGGGTGAGGTGCAGCTGTTGGAGTCTGGGGGAAACCTGGTGAAGCCTAGGGGGTCCCTGAGACTCTCCTGTGTGGCCTCTAGATTCACCTTCAGTAGCTACAGCATGCAATGGGTCCCTCAGGCTCCAGGGAAAGGGCTGCAGTGGGTCACATACATTAACAATGGTGGAAGTAGCACAAGCTCCGCAGACACTGTGAAGGGCCCATTCATCATCTCCAGAGACAACTCCAAGAACCCGCTGTATCTGCAGATGAACAGCCTGAGAGCCGAGGACACGGCCGTGTATTACTGTGCAGATGATACAGTGAGGGGACCTCAGTGTGAGCCCAGACACAAAATCTACCTGTATAAGGGGATCAGGACCACCAGGTGGTGCACACTCCTCCCCACTTCCGTCTTGAAGACCCAGGAGCAGGTGCAGATGGAGGTTCTGGGCAGGTTTCATGTCGGAGTCTGGGATTCCTCTCCATGGAGCTGTTTCCCCCAGGGAGTCTCTCTGAACACTTGATTGTCTGTTTACCTATTCAGTCTCTTTCTTAGCGACTTAGAATTGAACTATTGCACTTGCACTTACTTGTACTTAACTTTTCCTGATCTGAAATATTAATTGATTACAAATAACTACATTCATGTCATCTGAACATTTTCATGAGTCCTATTGTCACCCCCTTTGGATCACAGGAGCCCATGATAACTGTTCAGTAATCTCCATTCAACACAAGAGAAAAGAGACATTCTATAAAAATGTTGATAATGGCCTGGGAGTGAGAAAAATTCCCAGCATGACATGGTAGGGAGGTGGACTCTGAGGTCACTCACAGACACACACAATCATAAGAGAATAAGCTTTAAATACCTTCACCTTCATGTCTGTTGAGAGCCATGTAGGCCTCTAATCTTGTCACAAGCGTGGATGGAGCCAGGAAGGACACTAGTTTTGTGTGTGTGTTGTGGGTCAGTAGTGGAGACAGGATCCTGCTCCATGAGATTTGGGGAGGAGAGTCTACAGCCATACCACCCTGAAAGCGCCCGATCTCATCAGATTTGGGGAGGATTTGGGGCCCCAGGGGAGCACTTAGGTCAGGAGGTGCAGCCTCATGATACATCCAGGGCCCTTATACACCACGATTGGGAAAGCTCCCTGCATCCTTGCCCCATGTGAGGTGATGGGGAAAGGATGGGCTAGGACGTGGGTCTCTCCAGACAACACCTCTGCCTGCACCTGGATATCAGACGTCTCAGATTCCAGATCTGTGAGAATGAGTGTCTGTGGTTTGTTCCATCCAGTCCATGTACGATGTTCCAGGAGTTGGGACAGACTAAAGTAATCTTTTCTTTGTTTAAATTGAATTCACCAATATTTACTACACATTCAGTGGTCATCACATCACGTGCCCTCCTTAACTCAAATCATGCAGTTCCCCCATTCCCCCCCCCTCCCTTCCAGCGACCCGCAGTGTTTTTTTCCCCAGAATTAAGTGTCTCTCATGATTCATCTTCTTCTGTAATATTACCCAACTAAGTTTAACTCCTTCCTTTATGGTCTCTTTCAATATTTCCTATATTCCACCTATGAATGAGACCATACCATTGCCTTTCTGTGATTAATTTCTCTTAACATAATACCTCCAGTGCCACCCATGTTGAAGGAAATGTGATTTCATGTTATTCATCATTTCTGACAGCTTTGTAATATCCCTTTGTATATATAAACCATATTTGGGGTATATTTTTATTGGAGTTCAATTTGCCAACATATATTATAACAGCAAGTACTCATTCTGCCAATTGCCCCCCTCAGCTCCTGTCATTCTGGCACCCGAATTCCTGGACCTTCCCCCCTTCCACTCTCCTTGTTTTTTTCTCCATATGTAGCAGTTTCTAATGTACTGTCACTGTCTCTGATAATTCCCACTCATTCTATCTCCTTTCACCTTTATTCCCTTGCAGTATTTCTTATGTTCTTTTTATGAGTGAAATCATATAATGTTTGTCCTTCTCTGAATCACTTACTTCACTCAACATAATACCCTCCACGTCCATCCACGTTGAAGCAAATGATGAGTATTTGTCATTTTTAATGGCCGAGTAATGTCCCAGCGTATATATAGACCATATCTCCTTTATCCATTCATCTGTCGATGGACATTGAAGCTCCTTCTGCAGTTTCTTTATCCACTTTTCTGTAGAAGGGCTTCATGATTCCTCCCACAGTTTGACTATTGTGGACATTGCTGCAGTGAAAATTAGAGGGCAGGGGTCCCTTAATTGCATTAAATTTGTGTATTGGTGGTAAATATTCTGTAGTGTAGTGGCTGCATAATAGGGTTGCTCGATTCTCACTTTTTCAAGACATTCCATTCTGTTTTCTGGAGTGGCTGAACAAGCGTGCATTCCCACCAAAAATGAAAGAGAAAGTTCCACTTTCTCAATATCCTTGCTTATATTTATTGTTTTTAGCCTTGTTACTTCATCCATTCTGAGTTGTATAAGTGGGATCTTAGTGTGGTTTTCATTTGTATTTCCCTGATGACAAGTCATGTGGATCACTTTTCTCATCTGCCTGTTGGCCGTGTGTACGTCTTCTTTGGAGAAACGGCTGTTTGTGCATTCTCTCCATTTCCTGACTGGATTTTTGTTTTGTTGGGTGCTGACTTTGTTAAGGAAATATCTTGTCCTATTCTGTACGTTGCCTTTCATTTTGTCGCCTGTTGCATTGTTGTACAGATTCCTCCTTTATGAACTCCTAATAGTTTACTTTCCCAATGTTTCCCTGTTCTTTCCTATGCCTTTTGAGAGGTGCCTTGATAGCAGTCACTGCAGCTGAGGACAAAAAGTTGCTACCTGAATTCTCCTCTGGGATTTTGATGGATTAGTGTCTCAGGTTTTGGTACTTCATCCATTTTGAGATGAGGAGGGCGGGGGTGAGGGTGAATGTGTGATGGGCACTGAGGGGGCACTTGACGTGATGAGCACTGTGTTATTCTGTATGTTGGCAAATTGAACACCAATAAAAATAAATTTATTATTAAAAAAACATCATAGACTTTCTTTAGGTAGTTGAGACAGACAATCCTAAGAGATGTATGGCACAGGCAAAGAGTCTAGTGACACATTAATCCAATGCTTATATTCTTGCATTTTCAGACTACATTTGTTGTGTCAAGAACCTGTTAAGCTCCCTCAGGCAGTCAAAGGTGGACTTCTCACATATTCCTTCCTGGACTTAGGACTAAGCTGTTGTTAATCATAGAGATCTGTGGAAAAGACACAGTGGAAACACAAAAAGAGACTCTTGGGGCAAGATAAACAGAGTTGCTCAGACACTTTGGGAGTTCAGTTTAAGGATGTTCTTTTATAACAGTTTCATAAGATGGTGATGTGTTGAGCCTGTGGAGTCTATGCCTTACCATCACCTTACAGGGTTGTGTTGTCCCAGTAAGGTTGTGTTGACCCGACTGCTGTGGATACCTTGTCACTTGATGAACATTTGGTGCCCCCTGTTCCCATTTCAAACCCACCAGCACATATGAATCTACCTCTGGTCATGAGGGCAGTTTCCCATTAGGGTGTTCCTCACTGGAAACCCTCAACTGACTTACATTACATATTTGCCCTTTTTCTTTTATTTACATGCAATCCTTTTTGTAATGGGATCAGCACAACCCAGGTAAAGAGAACTGGTGAAGACAATGTCGCAGGTCTGCCATCCTATCCCATAGTCTACACGTGAACCTACATGGAGGTGAAGCTAAATCAGGGTAATTAAGTCCGCTCATGTTCAGAAAGACAAGGGAGCAGCACTGAATGCCCAGAAGCAGTAGAAGGGTCGGCTTTGTCCAAGTTCAACAATATTTGTACACAGACCTTCACTCCACAGACTTACACACAGGATTCTCTGATGCTTAGTGATGTTGAACACCGATGGATGTTTGTATTCTTTTAAAGTTTTTATTTGTTTATTTGAGATACAGACATATTGCACACATAGAGGAAGCAACAGTGAGAGTAGCTAATTATTTTCTTTTTGCAAACCCAGTGTGGGGATGGGTCCTAGGACCCTGAGATCATGACCAGAGCTGAGGTCAAAGATTAACCAATTGACTAACTAAGAACATAATTTTGCTTCTTTACTATAGAAAAATGATTATGGATGAACTTCACCTAATTTTTTAAAGTATTTTTATATTTATTTAGACAGAAAGAGATAGCAGGGGAGGAGCAGATAGAGAATGAGAGAGAAAAATCTCAAGGTCATTCCCCATGACCACATAGCCTGACTTGGGGCTCAATCCCAGGATCCTGAGATTATGACCTGAGCCAAAACCAAGAGTCAGATGATTAACCACCTGAGCCACCCAGGGCCCAATCCATGCCCAAGTTCTTAATTAGGGGATCTATGTATGGTCATTGTTCTGTGTTACATATTTACTCTTGAGGTTAAGGGTCCCTTATCTATTTTTGACACTAATCCCTTCTCAATATATAGTTGAACACACTGACCTACATTTCATAGGCTGCATTCTTGCTCTAATATTTGATATACGCAATTTCTATTTCATGTAGCCCCTGTCGTCTGTTTTCCTTTTTACCTATGATTTTGCTTTTTATGTCAAAAAATCAGAGCCAAGTAAATGCCATGATGTTTTCTCCTTAGTTTTCATCTAGAGTTCCAGGGTCAAGACTTCTGAATTCTTCAATTCATTTCGTGATTTTCCGTGTCCATTCCTCTCTATGAGGTAAGATTAGAACCAAGCATCATTTTTTTGCAAGAGGCTGTCCAACACCATTTGTTTTAGAGACTATACTTTCCCCAGTGTGTATTCTTAGATATCCTGTGGAGAATTTACTGACTGTAGGTGCACACATTTAATTCTGGGCTCCTAAAAAAATAATAATTCTGGGCTCCTTAATGTGCTGTACTGTGTACATGTCTGACGATATATGGTCACCCAGTATTTTCCTGAATATGCCTCTCCAAATATTTATAAAGAGGTAAGTGTGATGCCTGAGGATTGGTCTTCTATTTCATTATTGTATGGTCACTTTCATGGGATTTGTTTTTCCATATGATGATGCATATTTTCTATTTAAAAAACAATGGGCACTGAGGGGGGTACTTGACGGGATGAACAGTGGGTGTTATTCTGTATGTTGGAAAATTGAACACTAATAAAAAATAAATTTATTATTAAAAAACAACTGGAATTTCAATTAAGTTAATTAACATTAAATTATCAGAATGGAAAACAGAAATAGTGTCTATAAAAATACAAATAATCAAGGAGCTTTAAATAAATATATGAAAAGACAAATGAAATTTAAAACTCATAGGTAGTCTAGGAAAATATATGAGCCTGAAAATACAATTAAATTTCAAAGTGATGACATTACGGACACCAAAGAAATCAAATAGTCCATGAAAGAAATACAAAGATGATAATACAGCACATTGAATAATAGCATATTGAATAATCAAAGCAAATTTTAAAATTTCTTCAATTGCCAATCCACTAAAAGTTTTCATGAAGAAATACAAAATGTACAAATCCGTACTAGTAAGGCAAATAAAGTCCAAGATCAGATGGATTTATCTATGAAATCTACTAAATATTTTAAGAAGAATTAAGACCAAAACATCTGAATCTCTTCCAAATAATGAGAATGGAAGATGCCCAGATTCACTTAAGGAGGCCAGGATGACTCAGACAACAAAGCAAGGCAAGGACCTCACAGAAAGGGACTCAAGGTAATATCTCAGATGCACATAAATGCAAAATCCTGGCATCCTGAATGCAACAGCACATGGAGAGGATCACACAGGAGGGCCCAGAGGAAATCAGCCCTGGGGTACAAGTATCCTTCAATATGCCCAGATTATAAATGGGATCCCCTGAATTAGCAGAGTGAAGGATTAGATGTACATGATCCTTTCCTATGATGCCTAAAACCATTTGGAGAAAGCCATCACACTTTATCCTCAAAACATCTTGAAAATCGAGGCAGAAGAAATTGAGTCGATGAAATAGTGGCAATTTCCAAAACACACACACCAATACCATATTCGACAGTGAAAACCTGAAGCCTTCCTGTCAAGTCAGGAGCCACACAAGGATGCTCATTCCCCCTATGAGTATTCAACATGGTATCATGAAGGAGAGTAAACTTGACACCACATATATGTCAGCTGGTCCCCTGGGTTATTGTGAATAACAGCCACTTGAAAACCCCCAGAGTTCAGACATGCTGAACCATATACATCCCCTTGTTGGCAGGAAATAAATTTTCTCCAAATGTTCCCTTCTCTGTCCCAGGAGGGAAGAACCATCCTCAGCAACAGAACAGGGAACATAGGGCTCAGAATGCTGTACAAACAGGTCTTGTCCATTTCTCAATAACTCACTGATGCAAAAAACCTCATGGCCTTAAATCTCCACAAATAAAACGTCTTGTTGTATAAGAGGCACACAGGCTGCCTACTTTGGTCATTGTCTTGGTGTCATATTCTTGGTAGCTAAAGCACAAGCAAAACGAAATACTTTATGCCCAAGATCTGTCTAGTGTCTACAGGGTTGTCAGACCAAAGAACCCAGTAAAATAGAAGAAAAATATTTTTACCACAACAATGGCAAGACCTACCTAGGAAATATAGGTAGTGAAAAAATAAAAGATTTGTTAATCAGTAGATAATGAAACAATATTTTTCCGTATGTCATGATCTGTTGCAAAGAAAAACTGTTCAATCTCCACAAACAAATATTTAAAATTAATGAATTATTTCAGAGAATTTTCAAGAAGTAAAATAAACATAAAAATAACGCTTTTTTAAAACAGAGTAGCACAAATGATATAAAGGGAAATGAACAAAATAATCTCATTGACATTAGCAATAAAAATAAATTACCTGAGGTTAAGTATCAGGACATAGTTAAAATACTGCATACTACAAATTCTCAACAATAATGAGAGATTTTTTTAAGATTTTATTTTATTTTATTTATTTTTTATAATACATTTATTTTTTATTGGTGTTCAATTTGCCAACATACAGAATAACACACAGTGCTCATCCCATCAAGTGCCGCCCTCAGTGCCCATCACCCATTCACTCCTACTCCCCGCCCACCTGCCCTTCCACCACCCCTAGTTCTTTTCCCAGAGTTAGGAGTCTTTCTTGTTCTGTCTCCCTTTCTGAAATTTCCTACTCATTTCTTCTCCCTTCCCTTCTATTCCCTTTCACTATTATTTATATTCCCCAAATGAATGAGAACATATAATGTTTGTTCTTCTCCGATTGACTTATTTCACTCAGCATAATACCCTCCAGTTCCTTCCACGTTGAAGCAAATGGTGGGTATTTGTCATTTTTAATGGCTGAGTAACATTCCATTGTATACATAAACCACATCTTCTTTATCCATTCATCTTTCAATGGACACTGAGGCTCCTTCCACAGTTTGGCTATTGTGGACATTGCTGCTAGAAACATCGGGGTGCAGGTGTCCTGGTGTTTCACTGCATCTGTATTTTTGGGGTAAATCCCCAACAGTGCAATTCCTGGGTCATACAACAGTTCTATTTTTAACATTCTATTATTATGCATTGGAAGAATAAATATTGATCTATGTCTATCACACCAACAGCAATTATGCATTCAATACCAACCCTATCAAAATATCACCAAAAGTTTTCTAGGAAATTGAACAAACAATCTTAAAACATGTAAGGAAACAAATAAGATTCTGAGGAGGCAAAGGAACGTGGAAAAAAACCCAAAGCAGAAGGCATCACAGTTGGGAATTACAAAGTTGTGGTCATCAAGACAGTATAATAGGGGCAGGAAAACATAGGTCAATGGAATAGAGAACCCAGAAATGAACACACAGCTCTGAGGTCAACATATCCTCGTCAAAGTACAAAAGACCATCAACTGGAAAAAGGACAATCTCTTGAACAAGTGGTATTGGGAACATTGGACAGCTGCAAGTAGAAGAATGAACCTGGGCCACATTCTTAGACTCCACACAAAGATAAACACAGAGTAGATGAAAGACCTAAATGTGAGGCAGGAAACCAACAAAATCTAGGAGATTTTGTGACCTCAGTTGCAAAAGTTCTTGGTACTCGACTCACCAAAGGGAAGGAAAACAAAATAAAAAATTAATTCTATGGACTACATTAAGGAAGGAGTTGTCGTACAGCTATGGAGACACTCAACATAATTAAAAAGAAACCTAATGAATGGGAAAAGTATGGATGCCTGTGTAGCTTGAACATCTGTCTTTGGCTCACATCATAATCCCAGGGCTCTGGGATTGAGACCAGCATCTGACTCCTTGTGGGGAGCCCACTTCTCCTTCTACCTATGTCTCTGCGTCTCTGTCTCATGAATAGATAAATAAAATTGTCAAAAAAAAAAAGAATGAGAGAAGATATTCAAATCTATCTTCAGTTTAAGGCTGGTTTCCAAAATCTAAAAATAAATTACCGAACTAAACAACCACAAAGTGAAAACTACAATCAGAAAGTGGCAGAAGACATGAAGATTCACCTCGTCCTGATTGGAATTGTAGACTGTCACTTTATATTAGGTAGGTCATCCACATACAAATAAAATTTATTGTCTCCTCTAGGTCTGCCTTATATCAACTGCATGATTAAAACAGACAATGCATCCTGAAGACAAGAGGAAAATGCTTTCTGCCCTAGAATGGAAGACCTACCAGTAAACATGACAAGAAAACTACATAAAAAAAGAAAAGGTGATAAACTGGAAAGAAAATAATTAGTTATCCTATGACAATGTATTAATAGAGTCAATGAGTAAAAACGCCACATAAAAAGTGGAAGAAATAACTCGTGAGCTCAGCAAAAAATCAGTATATAAAATCAGCAAATAAAATAAAGATATATTCCTAAATAATAACAACAAATTACATATACAAGATTTACAAAATAATCCAATTTACACTAGCACTGAAAATAAATATGTATGATTAAAATTTAATAACAAGATGAAATATATCCAGAAAATGACCTATACTGATGTGTCTTTTGAAATGCACCCAGAAATTAAAATATAACTGTGCTTAGAACTTCATATAGTCAGAGGGGCCATCTACAGAAATTGATATAGAATTGTGGTGCAATACATGTGTTGGCTTTAAATACACGAATCTAAGTCTGGAGCTGGTTATATAGTCATAGGACATGCAAATAGAGCCATCGCTCCACTGATTAAACCAGGCCAGTCCTGACCCTGCAGCTGGGAGAGGAGCCCCAGCCCCAGGATCCCAAGGTGACCTGATTCAGTGATCAGGACACAACACAGACAAACCACCATGGAGTGTGTGCTCGGCTGGGTTTTCCTTGTCGCTATTTTAAAAGGTAATTCATGGAGAACAAGGGACCTTGAGTATGTGAGTGGAGGTGAGTGAGAGAAATTGGGGATCTGGCACAGTTGTTTGACCAGGATGTCTTGTGTCTGCAGGTGTCCAGGGTGAAGTGCAGCTGGTGGAGTCTGGGGGAGACCTGGTGAAGCCTGGGGGTTCCCTGAGACTCTCCTGTGTGGCCTCTGGATTCACCTTCAGTAGCAGCTACATGAGCTGGATCCGCCAGGCTCCTGGGAAGGGGCTGCAGTGGGTCGCAGGTATTAGTAATAGTGGAAGTAGCACATACTACACTGACGCTGTGAAGGGCCGATTCACCATCTCCAGAGACAACTCCAAGAACACGCTGTATCTGCAGATGAACAGCCTGAGAGCCGAGGACACGGCCGTGTATTACTGTGCGACGGACACAGTGAGGCAAACTCATTGTGAGCCCAGACACAATCCTCACTATAGAAGGGGATCAGGACCACCAGGGGGTGCGCTCTCTTCACCACTTCTATCTTGAAGTCCCAGGAGCAGGTCCAGAGGGTGGTTCTGGGCAGGTTTCCTGTCAGGGTCTGGGCTTCCTCTCCAAGGAGCAGTTTCCCCCTGGGAGCCCCTCTGAACACTTGATTATGTGTTTACCTATTCAGTCTCTTTCTGAGAGACCTAGAATTGAACTATAGCACTTGCACTTAATTGTGCTTAACTTTTCCTGACCTGAAATTTTAATCATTTACAATTAATGCCATTCACATCATCTGAACCTTTTAATGAGTCCTAGTGGCGATCACTGTGGACCACAGGACCCCAAGCTAACATGCTGTCTTGCACATCGCGGTATAGAGGAATCCCCAATCAACACAAGAGATAAGAGACATTCTACAAAAATGTTAATAAAAGCCTGGGAGTTAGAGGGATTCCCAGCATGACATGGTAGGGATGTGGACTCAGAGGTCATTCATACACACACACACACACAATCACCAGAGTATAACGATTCATCACCTTCACCTTCATGTCTGATGAGAGCCAGGAGACCTCTCATCACGTCATAAATGCCTGGATGGTTCCAGGGAAGGACACTGGCTCTGGATGTGTGTTGTGGGTCAGTAGTGGAGACGGGGTCCTGCTCCAAGAGGGCTTGTGTGGAGTTAGTGTCCCATCTGCATCAAAAGAGGGAACCCCTGGGTTATAAGGATAAGGATAAAATTTCTTATCCTTTGCATGGAGGAGAAGAATGAGGAAGGAATGTCAGGGAGCTAGCAGGCTATAAAGACTGGACATGGTGTGAGGAATCATTTCAGTAAACAAGCATCAAACTGAAAGGACAAAAGAGAAACATGGTCATTCTCAGTAGACAGATGTCTGAATCATAGGGAAAGGAGATGAATAATATATGGAAGCAGCATGAAACTTTAAATAATAATACAATTAGGCCAAGATCCTACCTGCGTCTCAGATGGAAGCTGTCCTCTCCCCAAGGTCACAATCTGGTTCTGAAGGTCATGTATACACCATGTGCTCAGAGACCAGAAGCTTCTACTGGATCAATGAGGAACCTCAGGATGAGGAGGTGGATTGGAGGACCTTCCACCTGCAGGGAATAACTCATCGATCCTTCTGGTGCTGACATCAGACACTGTGTGTGACCTCTACCATGCCCATGTTGACACCTAACGCCCATCAGATGAGGAAGGAGGTGGAGCCTTAGTGGAACACTTATGTAAGGAGGTGCATCCTCATGATAGGATCAGGGCCCTTATAAACCAGGACTGGGAAAGCTCCCTGCACCCTGGCCCCATGTGAAGTGATGGGGAAAGGACGGGTTAGGACGTGGGCGCTCTCCAGAAACCACAACTGCCTGCACCTGGACCTCAGATGTCCCAGATTCCAGATCTGTGAGAATGAGTGTCTGTTGTTTGATCCTCCCAGTCCATGTGTGATGTTCTAGGAATGTGGACAGGCGAAAGTCCATTTTTTTCTTTGTTTAAATTGAATTTACCAATATTTACTACACACTCAGTGCTCATCATATCACATCCCCTCCTTAACTCCCATCACCCAGTTTCCCCATCTCCCACCGCTCTCTTCCAGCGACCCTCAGTTATTTTTCTCCCCAGAGTTAAGTGTCTCTCATGATTTGTTTTCCTCTGTAATATTACCTCACTAAGTTTCACTCCTTCCCTTGTGGTCTCTTTCAATATTTCCTATACTCCACATATGGGTGAGACCATATCATTACCTTTCTGTGATTAATTTCTCTCATTATAATAGCTCCTGTTCCATCCACGTTGAAGGAAATGTTACTTCATGTTACTCATCATTTCTGACAGCTGTGTAATATCCCATTTTATATATAAACCACATATTTTGTATATTTTTATTGCAGTTCGATTTGCCTACATATAACAACCAGTACGCACTCCGTCAATTGCCCCCCTCTCAGCTCCTGTCATCCAGATACCCCAACCAACCAACCATCTCCCCTTCCACTACGCCTTCTTTTCTTCCCCCATAAGTAGGAGTTTCTCATGTACTGTTACTGTCTCTGATAATTCCCACTCATTCTATCTCCTTTCCCCTTTGTTCCCTTGCACTATTTTTATGTACTTTGTATGTGTGAAACCATATAATGTTTGTCCTTCTCTGAATCACTTACTTCACTCAGCATAATACCCTCCAGTTCCATCCACATTGAAGCAAATGGCGGGTATTTGTCGTTTCTACTGGCTGAGTAATATCCCATTGTATATATAAACAACATTTTCTCTATGCATTCATCTCTTGATGGACACCGAGGCTCCTTCCAAATCTTTTTTGTCACTCTTCTGTAGAAGGGCATCATGATTCCTCCCACAGTTTGGCTATTCTGGACATTGTTGCTGTGAACATTGAGGTGCAGGGATCCCTTCATTACATTAAATTTCCGTCTTTGAGGTAAATACCATGTAGTGCAATGGCTGTGTCCTAGGATAGGGTAGCTCTATTCTCACTTTTTCAGGACATTCCATTCTGTTTTCTGAAGTGGCTAAATAAGCCTGCATTCCCACCAAAAGAAGAGAGAGTACCACTTTCTCGATATCCTTGCTTATATTTATTGATTCCAGCCTTGTTACTTTATCCATTCTGAGTTGTATAAGTGGGATATCAGTGTGGTTTTCATTTGTATTTCCCTGATGTTAAGTCAAGTGTTCCTGCTGATTTCCCATGGGTGGGGCAGGAAGAGAAGATGGGGCGTTGGAGATCAAGGAGCGAGCAGGTAACACTCAAGAATACTGTGTGATGACAAATTCCACTTAACAATTATGAGAGAACAAATGTGAAGGAGGACCTTCCACCTGCTGGAATAACTCATGAATCCTTCCTGTGCTGATATAGCTAACTCTGTGTCACCTCTACCATCCCCATGTTGGAACCAAATGTCTGTGTGATGGAAGAAGGAGTTGGGGCCTTAGGGGAGAAATTAGGTCAGGAGATGGAGCCTCATGATGCAATCAGGAACCTTATACATCAGGATACGGAAACCTCCATGCCCCCTGGCCCCATGTTAGGTGACAGGGAAAGGACGCGCTAGGATGTGGGCGTTCCAGACACCACATTTTCCTGCACCTGGACCTTACACTTCCCAGACCTCAGAGCTGTGAGAATGAGCGTCTGTTGTTTAGTCCACCGAATTTGGGAATGTGGTGACATCACCCAGAAACACTTAAACAGGGTCTCACCTCTTATTTGTCCTATACTAGTCCTTATCTAGTCATTTGCAAATATTTTCTCCTATTCTCTAGGTTGTGTTTGGGTTTTGTTGTTGGTATCTTTTGCTGTGCAAAAGCTTCTTATCTTGGTGAAGTCCCGATAGTTCATTTTTGCTTTTGTTTCTCCTGCCTTCATGGATGAATCTTGCAAGAAGTTACTGTGGCCAAGTTCAAAAAGGGTGTTGCTGTGTTCTCTAGGATTTTGATGGAATCTTGTCTCACATTTTGATCTTTCATCCATTTTTTAGTTTGTCTTGTGTTTTGTGTAAGAGAATGATCTAGTTTCATTCTTCTGTAAATGGCTGTCCAATTTTCCCAGCTCCATTTATAGAAGAGACTCTTGTTTCTTCCAGTGGATAATCTTTCCTGCTTTGTCAAATATTATTTGACCATAGAGTTCAGTGTCCACTTCTGGTTCTACATTCGGTGCAATTGATCAATGTGTCTGTTTTTGTACCAATACCAGAACGTCCTGATGATCACAGCTTTGTAGTAGAACTTGCAATCCAGCATTCTGATGCCCCCGGTTCTGATTTTCCTTTCAGTATACCTATGGCTATTTGGAGTATTTTCTGATTCCACACAAACCTTAAGTTGATTTGTTCCAACCCTCTGAAGAAAGTCACAGGTATTTTGATAGGAATTGCATTGAATGTGTAAATTGCTCTCGGTAGCATTGACATTTTCACAAAAGTAATTCTTCCAACCCATGAGCATGGAATATTTATCAATATTTTTGTGTCTTCCTCAATTTCTTTTTGAACTGTTCCATAGTTTTTAGGGTATAGAAACTTTACCTCTTTGGTTAGGGTTAATCCTGGGTATCTTATGCTTTTGGGTGCAATTTAAGATTTTCAATGCCTTAACTTTTCTTTCTTCAATCTCATTGCTAGTGTATAGTAATGGAAGTGATTTCTGGGCATTGATTTTGTATCCTGCCACACTGCCTAATTGCTGTATGAGTTCAATCAACCTTGGGGTGGAGTCTTTTGAGTTTTCTAGATACAGTGTCATGTCATTGAGAAGACAGAGGTTTTGACTTTTTTTTTCTTTTTTGGTTTTGACTTCTTGTTTGCCAATACGAATGCCTTTTGTTTCTCTTTGTTGTCTGATTGCTGAGGCTAGGACTTCTAGTACTATGTTGAATACCAGTGGTGAAGGCGGATATCCCTGTCTTGTTCCTGATCTTAGGGGAAAGGCTCCCAGTGTTTCCCCATTGAGAATGATATTTGATGTGGGCCTTTCGTAGATGGCTTTTAAGATGCTAAGGAATGTTCCCTCCAACCTACGCTCTGAAGAGTTTTGATCAGGAATGGATGCTGTATTTTGTCAAATGCTTTCTCTGTTTATATTGAGAAGATTCTATGGTTCTTGTTTGTTTCTCTTGTTGATATGATCTATCATATTGATTGCTTATGAGTGTTCAACAAGCCTTGCATCCCAGGTATAAATCCCACTTTGTCATGGTGAATTATTTTGTTAATATTGTGTTGTGTCCTCTTGGCCAGTGTCTTGTTCAGAATTTTTGCATCTGCATTCATCAGGGTTATTGGTCTATAATTCTCCATTTTGGTGGGGTCTTTGTCTTCTTTTGGATTTAAGGTGATTCTGGCCTCATAAAAAGAGTTTGGAAGTATTCTGTCCCTTTCTATCTTTCAGAACAGCTTTAGTAAATACATATGACTTCTTCTTTTAATGTATGATAGACTTCCCTGGGAAGCCATCTGGACCTGGACTTTTGTGTCTTGGGAGGTTTTAGATGACTGCTTCAATTTCCTCCTTGGTTATTTGCCTGTTCATGTTTTCTATTTCTTCTCATTCCAGTTTTGCTTATTTGTGGTTTTCCAGAAAAGCATCCATTTCTTCTGGATTGCCTAATTTATTGGCATAGAAGTGGTCCTAATACGTTTTTTAAAATCGTTTGTACCTCCTACCTATTAGTTGTGAGCTATTGGGACTTGATCAAGATAAAAATATATGCACAGCAAAATAGTCAACAACTCAAAGAGAACCTATAGAATGGGATAAGATATTTGTAAATGACCTATCAGGTAAGGGCTAATATGCAAGATCTATTAAAAGAACACGCTGTATCTGCAGATGAACAGCCTGAGAGCCGAGGACACGGCCATGTATTACTGTGGAAATCACACAGTGAGGCAACCTCAGCATGAACTCAGACACAATCATCCCTGTAGAATGAGATTAGGACCACCAGGTTGTCCACACTACTCACCACTTCAGTCTTGAAGGCCCAGGAGCAGGTGCAGATGGAGGTTCTGGGCAGGTTTTCTGTCAGGGTGTGGAGCTTCCTCCACATGGAACAGTTTCCCCCAGGGAGCCATCTAGGCAGATGATCTGTGCATTAGCTATACAGTCTCATTTAGAAGCTGCATTTGATAGGAAAACAAATATTATGTACAAATGACAAAGTTTCTTACAGTTGCTATTTCCCTAAATACCAATAAATTGCAAATATCTCCATATCCATATCTATATCTATATCTATCATCTATCTATCTATCTATCTATCTATCTATCTATCTATATCTATGTCATCTATATCTATCTATATATAAACTATGTACTTACTGGAGCTGCACCTGCACACTTTGTGCATCACACAACTAACAAGGTCAAGGAGATTTTTGGTAGAAGCAGCATTAAATGCATGGCAGACATGAGGTTACAAATGCATCAGCTATCTAAAGCAAAAGAAAGACTCCTGGTGGGGTCACTATCTTGTACCCTCATCACTGCATCAATGTCAGTGACAGCCTTGGAACGAAGCGAGTCCCCCACTAGGATATGCTGTTGATGTGAAGTCTGAGGATCCTGAACACACACACACAGAGACAAGAGTATAAAAACTTGATTACCTTCACCATCATGTCTGTTCAGAGCAGGACAGTCCTCTCATCAGGTCATAACTTCTTAGATGGAGCTAGGGAAGGACCCCGGCTCGGGGTGTGTGTTAAGGGTCAATGGTGGGGATGAGGTCTTGCTCCAGGAGGGGCTTGTGTGGATTCAGTGTCCCACCACATCAATGGAGGGAATTCAATGGTTCCTGCTGGATTTCCAATGGGTGGGCCAGGAGGAGAAGACGGGCGATTGGAGATCAAGTAGCTTGTACGTCAGACTCAAAAATATGGTGTGATGACAAATTCAACTAAACAATTATAAAAACTGAGAGAACAAACGTGGAGGAGGACCTGCACCTGCAGGGAATAACACTTGGATCCTTCAGGTGCTGATATCAGCTCAGTGTGTGTGACTTCTACCATCCCCATGTTGAAACCAAATGTCCATGTGATGGGAGGAGGAAGTGGGGCCTTAGGGGAGCAATTAGGTCAGGAGGTGCAGCCTCATTATGGAATCAGGCACCTTATGCACAGGACTGGGATATCTCCTTGCCCCCTTGCCCCATGTGAGGTGACAGGAAAGGACAGGATAGGACGGCGATGCTCTCCAGACACCATGTGTGCCTGCACCTGGACCTCAAACTTCCTAGACTCCAGAGCTCTGAGAAGCAGAGTCTGTTGTTTAATCCACCCAGTCTGGGAATGCGGTGACGTCACCCAGACTCACTAAAAGAGGGTCCCATCACTTTTTTGTCCTTTACAACCTGTTCCCAGGAAAACACTCAGGTTATGACAAAATAGAGCAGGAAAACCACACCTGGAATCACTGTCCTCAAACAACTTCCATTCTCCTGTCCTCAGTAGCTGTGCATCACATTGGTGCCACACATTCTTCCTACAACCCTGGGTTTCTTTAGACCAATTAATATCCTGGGATTCCTACCTGTTTACCACCTAAGCACATGTAGCCCAGGCACATCCCCATGGAAGAAGACATCTAAAATTCTCAGATTTCCATGTCTACTGCGAGCAAAACTTTGCAGAAAATTCTGGAAGCAACCTCGCTCCTGCCCTCATCGCCACAGCTATATCTCACATGACAATATTCACACCTCCTATGTCCAAAAGGTGGTTGATTTGTTATGTGTGGACTAGTAGTTTCTGTTCTCTCAGACCTCTAAGTGATTTCATGGGTGATCAGAATGATTCAATAAGTGTCTATCACATTCCAGAATGAGAAAAGCTCAGGATCACTGATCCAGCATTTTTTTAACTCCTCCTTCCCAGTGCGGTTATAGGAAAGACTGTGTGGGAAATTCCTTCTGCTTTATATGCTGAAGATCAGATGGGGTCTCTGGAATTTTATGTCAAAATCACCTAACCTTACTTTCTTTCAAACTCTTATCTCAGTCCTGTGGATTCATTTTGTTTTTGAGTGTATGTTGTACAATCATCATATTATTTTACAGTAAGTAATGGTGACATATGTGGTCCATGCACATATTCTCACTAATGAGTGACATAGAGAGGAAAGCACCTCTCAACATGTGACACAGACTTCGGTCATGAAGTCAGGCTTCCTCCCCAAGGACAAGAATTGCAGGGACATTATTATCACAACTCTGTGTCTTCATGCCATTGGTTCATGCCATTGTAGATGCACTATGGATGGGAAAGGCTGCTGGCATTCTCCCTGATGCACAGGATCCAGTCAGGGTTGGAGAAAACAGGATCTGGAGGCAGAACATAAGTCCTGTCTCATTTGGCACAGTCAAAGGGACTGATCTGAGAAGCACAAACTTTAGGTGGATTAGAGCTGCAAAGTGAAATTTAATTCCTCCATCTCATCATTTTCTCTAAGTCTCACTCTTCCTCTATATGTTAGAAAAGCAAGTTACAGGTCCTGCTCCAGAATAACAGCTTTATGAAGAAGAGGTCACATAGGGTCCAGGGCCTGGGGCTTCAAATATTGTCTGCAGTGTGTGCTGTGTGAACTGCGGTGTCCTGATTTGGTGCCTCTTTCCATCAGGCCTCACATCTTCAGAAACTCTCCCTGTCCGCTGTGGGCAGTGCGTGGTCCTTGCTCAGATTGTGGTGGATTTTGACAGGATGTGCTCTGCTCTGCTTGTTAAGTTACAACTGATCCCACATCCACTAGAACTGAGGCCCTGCAGGATTCTCTGGTCACAAGATGTGGGTGGGCAGGGGTTCCACTGCTCCAGTAAACAATATGGTGGTGCCTCAAAAAGGTAAAAGTAGACCTACCCTGTTGTCCAGCAACTGCTCTATTCAGTATTTACCATAAGACTACAAAACTACTAATTTTAAAGGAATATATTCACCTCAGTATTTTCAGCACTATTGTCTGCATTAGCCAAAACACGGAAATCATGCATAAATATAATGAAATCTAACCATATGCAAGTATGGCGATGGAGGTAACAAGTTTAAAGCTATGTGACATGAGTTAGTCAGAAAAAGACAAATACTGTACGATTTCAGTCACATGTTGAATTGAAGGAAGAAATCAAAGGAACAAAAGGGGAAAAATTGATCCAAAGACCAAAAAATAGTCTCTTGATTATAGAGATTAAACTGGTGGTTATTACATGGAGGTAATTGGAGCCGGGTGACATATCAGATGGGGATTAGGAAGTGCACGTGTCCTGATGGACACTGGACGATGAATGGGAATGATCAATCACTGTATTGCACACCAGAAATGAATGTTACACTGGATGTCATCTCTATTTTAATTGATGTAAAATTTTAAAATAACTACACCTTGAATTTTATTTATCCTCTTGAATTTTGTAGCATAATACAGGAGGCTTTTTCCATGAAACAAATCTGACGTTAATCATAGATTTGCTCATTTCCACTTCTGTGATGCTGAAATTGAATAATTAATCAAGAATGCAAATTCCTACTTATCTTCTAAAGAGTGTCTTACTGAGAAATAGAATAATTCCTTGGTTTTTAAGACTTGTTTTCCATTTTGAGAGTGGCTTATGTTTTTTAAAATTGTGGATTTGGAATATCCTCGTGGTTAAATTCCCCTTAATTGTCCTGCTGCATATTTGCTTCTTACAAGCAGATAGAAGAGAATATAGCACCTTTTAAACATTAACATATCATCTTTATCTCTACTCAACTCAATTATATCAATAAACCTGGAAGCTCTTGCAAAGGTACAGAGTCTGTCCTACCAGGGATACGACTCTGGTTAATTCCTGAGGTTGTGACCTTGGAAGGGCTGACCCACATGTCCATGCTGTGGAATCAATGAGGCTCATTTGGAGGCAGTTCAAGGTGAAATCATGTGATGCAGATGCTTAACACTACTGTGTTTTACCCTTCAAAAATTGTAAGATTCTGAATATGTGATCTATGTAAAATAAAAATATAAGCATTTGCAACAACAGACAGAGAAATTTCCATGATGGTAATTTTTTTTAAGATTTCAGAATAATTTAATGATTGTTCTGCACTCACATAGAAAGGGAGAAATTATGCTTCAAAAGGTCATAACCATTGGGTTCTAGGCCTCAGGTTTTGGCATGTGTCAAATTTATTACTAACAGGTAGAGGACATTAATTATGTAAAATGTATTCGCTATCACTATGGTGCCACGTGTGCTGGACTTTGAAACATAGCTGCCACCTATGCCCACACCTCATGGGCAGCCTATCCAGACAAATGGTCTCCCACATCCTGCCTGTGAGGGGTAATCCTGAGCTCCTCAACCAGGCTAGTTCACACAGGGTGCTGCTCCATCTGCACGAATCACGGAAAGTGTCAGCTGGCATTCCCATGCACCTCCCATTCCTCTGTAGGGAACAATATCAAGCTTGAGGACGCCTGTTTACCAGGAGCTGTACCCTGGTCTTCACCACCTGACACCACCTGTGGATCCCAGCATTGGCTCCTTGGGTGAATTCTAGACCAATGGCAATCTCACCAGTGAATCACACTGAGAATAGTTGGGAACAAGTGTGCTCATCATATCAGACTTTAACTGAAACAGAAGAGGATCTTCATTTTCACTGTCAGACGATAGAGCAGAGATTTATACGGAATATATGGGAGTATGTCCCAGGAAGGACTCTTCCAAGGAGAAGAAGTTCCCTACACCTTACTGACCAGAAGCTACATTTCCTATCCAATAGAACCTATGATGATACAACACCTGGAGGGAAAGACCTCACAAGCTTGAGGACACCAAGTAGATGGCAGGAACCTTGTGATACCTCAGATGAGGGACCTTCTGTGGATGCTCCTTGCTCTCATCACAGTCAGCCTGAGGATAGTCATGGGTTCTGTTTGGACATCCTTGAACTGAGTTTGTAGAGCTGTCTCCAAACTCCACTGATAGGTTTCCCAAATGATCCCATCAGAGCTGCAGTGAACCACATGCACACTGGTCTCAGGTGGCAATGACACCTTTAGTAAGTAGCTTTCCTTGTTACTGCAAATTATCTCTCTGTCTCGTGGGGTTTTCCATCCATCCACGTACATCCATCAGGGTTTACTTAGACACACGAACAAGAAGGAGACCTGGATTTTATACAGGAAACTGGCTGCACCTGATCAGGAGGGTTTCCTTGCTCAATTCACAGATCCACTCACAGATGTGGGGTCTTCAATCCCCCATATCTAGAGTCACGAGGTGAACAGAGAGTGAATGCCACTCTCTCTCTCTCTCTCATGTCCAGATCCAGTCTCGTGCTCATAGTGGTAATATGAAATTCTCTAAAATTATCAAACATGTCATTCCTTTTTGCCACATAAATTATTAACCACAGATTCAAAGATTGCCTAGGAAAATACAGTCCAAAACCACATCTGCAAAAACTCAACTCCATCTCACATGGCATTCACCATGACACACCATGGATTCTCCCAAAATGACAACCCATAATGGCAATAACCTAAATCCCGACTTTACATAAAACAGATATTCCTCCAAAAATTAAAAAAATAGAACTAATATATGATCCAGCAATTGTGGTAGGCTTTAGTTTTGCAAAAAACACAAAACAGTAATTCGAAGGGAAGCTTGCATCCCTTTATTTATGGCAGCATTACTTGCAATAGTCAATTTATGAATCAGACCAACTGTCCATAACTGATGAAAGGATACAGGGATGTGGGACATACATAAAGAAGAATGAAACCTTGACATTTACAGCAACAGGTACAGATCTGGTGTGTGTAAAGCTAACTAACTCAGAGCAAGACAACTACCATATGATTCAGTCATATGCAAAATTCATGAAGCGAAACAATGAGCAAAAGAAAAAATACACTGAGTCAAACCAGGAAATGGATGCTTCAATATGGAAAACATATTGACACAGCAGATCTGGATAAGGGAGAGCACTGGTCCTAAGGAGCAGTGGGGGATGGATGGAATTGTCATCACTATATTGTACACTCAATATTACACGGTGTGTTAACTACACTGGAGAACATGGTATTTGGATGGAGGTTGCATTGAATGTGTAGAATTCTCTATGTAGCATAGACATTTTAACAATATTTATTTTTCCAATCCATGGGCATGGAATGTTTTCCATTTCTTTGTGTCTTCTTCAACTACTTCGGAAGGGTCCTACACTTCTCAGAGTGTATATCCTGTACCTTATAGGTGAGGTTTATTCCTAGGTATCTTATGGTTTTTGGAGCCATTGTAAATATGATCTGTGCTTTGATTTCTGTTTCTTCTGCATCATGGTTAATGGATAGATTTGGGATTAAATTTTGTGAACTGATTTTACATCCTACCTCTTTGCTGCATTCCTGTGTCAGTTCTAGTAATTTTTGGGTTGAGTCTTTTGTGTTTCCTACATACACATTCATGTCATCTGCAAAGAGTCAGAGTTTGACTTCTTCATGGCCAATTTGGATGTCTTTTATTTTTGTTGTCTGTTTGCTGAGACTGGACATCCAGGTCTATGTCATACAACAGTGGTTAGAGTGGATTCAGAGAAAGACAAATATCATATGATTTCACTCATGTGAAATTTAAGACACAAAACTGACGAACATCGGGGAGAAAGACAATTAGATGAAAACAGATAGGGACACAAAACATGAGAGACACTGAATTCTAGGAAAGAAATTGAGGGTTGACAGATGGCAGACAGTGGGGAGATGGGTAGCTAGGGATGTGCATGAGGATGGCACGTGATGTGATGAGCACTTGGTGCTTATGCAGCTGAGGAATCACTAAAGTCTACATATGAAAATAAAAATACAATTAACACAATACGCTGCATGGTAATCAAGTGACATCAAGTACCTATGAAAGACAAAAGATGATGTGATAGATGGATAGATAGACGGATAGATAGGTCAGGAGGTGCAGCCTCATGATTGGATGAGTACCTTATGCACCAGGACTGGGAAATTTCCTTGCACCCTGACCCCATGTGAGGTGACAGGGAAAGGACAGGCTAGGAAGTGGGCATTCTCCAGATACCACATCGGCTTGCACCTGGACCTCATTCATCCCAGACACCAGAGCTGTGAAAATGAGTGCCTGTTGTTTGATCCGCCCTGTCCACGTACGATGTTCCAGCTCAGAACACAGGATAAACTCAATCTTTTTTTTATTAAATTGAATTTACCAGCATTTACTATAAACTCAGTGCTCATCACGTCACGTGCCCTCCTTAAATCCCATCAGTTACCCCATCAACCACCCCTCCCTTTCAGCGACCCTCAGTTTTGTTTCCCAGAGGTAAGTGTCTCTTATGATTTGTCTTCCTCTGTAGCATTACTCCACTAAGTTTCACTCGTTCCCTTATAGTCTCTTTCAATATTTCCTATATGCCACATATGAGTGAGGCCATATCATTGCATTTTGGTTATTGATTTATTTCTCTCAATAAAATACATCCAGTTCCATCCATATTGAAGGAAATCTTGCTTCATGTTATTCATACTTTCTGACAACAGTGTAATATCTCAATGTATATATAAACCACTTTTTGGTTTGAATAATTTTTATTGAATTTGTATATTTTTATTGGAGTTCAGTTTACCAACATATAGCATAACACCCGGTGCTCATCCCATTAAGTGCCTCTCTCAGTGCCCGTCACCCATTCACCCCATCCCCCGCCCACATCCCCTTCCAATACCCCATGTTCCTTTCCAAGAGTTAGGAGTCTCTCATGTTCTGTCTCCCTCTCTAAATTTTCCCCCTCATCCCTTCCTTTATCCTATAATCCCATTCACTATTTCTTAATTCACTGTATGAATGAGACCATATGTTTGTCCTAATTGACTTACCTCACTCAGCATAGTACCCTCCAGTACCATCCAATTGAATCAACTGATGGGTATTTGTTGTTTCTAATGGCTGAGGAATATATCCAATGGAATATTAGTCATTTATAAGTTCTTTGTAGGTCTTGGAAACTAGCTCTTTATCTGAAAGGTCATTTGCCAATATCCTCTCCCATTAAGAAGGTTGTCTATTGGTTTTGTTGACTGTTTCTTTTGCTGTGCAGAAGCATTTTATCTTATGTCCCAATGGTTCATTTTGACTTTTTTACAGCCCAGAGTCCGTGCTCTCACCATATCTCCTGTATGATAGGGATGAAACCAGTGCCCAGCCCAGGTCAGTGGGGATACACATCCTATCACATTAATAGGTGATTTGCACAGCCCAATTGAAGAGGATTGTGAGAACAAGTTGGACGATATCCACTGTGGCAATGATCAGAATGCACCCAGGCCCCAAAGCACTGCTCACCATGAAGAAGACCCATGAGTACCATATACACACGACATCAAGCTCTAGTGAGGAGGCGTTTTATTCAAACCAGAAGCAGATTCATCTCCTCCCCTCTGGTTTTTATGTGCAGCTCTTCTCTTCTTGAAACCTGACATACACATGAGCCCATCTGCACAGGTGAGACAGGAACTGATCTCCAAGAGGGAAACCACCTGTTCAGAAATCCTTCCCTGTCACTTAGGGGATGCTGATCCAACATGCAGTATTCCAGGAACCCTATTTCTGCATCATATCCTTTATTTGCTTCTGGGGCGACTGCCCTCTCCTGACATCCATGGCCTCAAATCAGGGTCCTGGCTATGCCCTCTGAGAAAGGGGAAATCTAGGGACTTGATGTTTATGGAGACCTCCCTATGGGTATGGGGCACAGTGCTGGAAGCAAAGACAGGGTGAGTCAGCCTGGAAATTATCATCTGAAGAGCAGGTGTGAGCACTCATATCCACAAACTTGCAGGATCCCAGGCATTTGGAGGACAGACAAACCCAACATGCACACTCTTCCCTATCTCTGCTTGAATCATATTTTCTTTAGTTGGATTGACTTGAAACAAGTCACACATCCAGGCCTAGCATCCATGTGGAGGATGCTGCCCATGAGCTCGGTGCAGGGAAGAAGGGCACATTGGGATCTTGGCTGCAAATATCAGCTACAGTGTGTGTGTGTGTGTGTGTATGTGTGTGGACAGTGGAGTTGCAGTGTACTGTGAGCTGCATGTGTCTTCATAAAAAAATAATCAGATGTGACCTTCAGGAACCTTCCCAGGAACCTAAAGGAGATAAGGGGCTCCCCAAAGCCCTGACAGTTCCTGGTCTTATGGTGAGTGTGAACTTTCAGTGCATCTGGGGCTACAGGGAAATGTCTCCACCAGAAGTTCAGAAGACCCTTGCTTGGCGTCTTCTTGCAGACTGTGCATAGCTAGGAACCGAGGTCACTATTGCAGATGATATCAGAGCACATGGTGTCACTGGAAGAGCTCTCTGAAGGAAAAACACACACATTGTTGGGGCAGAAAGGTTTCTCTCATTCCCTTCTATATTCTTAGGATGGGTTAATAATTACTTGGACATACGACGAACAGGAGAAAAATAGTATTAATCTTGCATGTATAGCAGCTTGTGAAATATAAAGACACAGAAATGTGAGCAAAGTAGAAAGGACTTACACCTCTCTACAGGGTGGGGATTGGAAGGCATGACAACAGATAGAAATGTGGATTTGTGGAAGTAAAATCCTAGAGAAATAAGGTTTCTTTTACAGCTCCTTTGGCCCTAAAATCTTACTGCCTATGGTAATTAAATGTTTCTTCCTGAATCAGAGAGGACGGTTTTCCTTTGGGAGATTGATTTCACCTCAGAGGTCAGGAGGATCAGTATATCTCAGCATTGGCTCTTTCTCGAGGAGTGTAAATTCCAGAGACACACTTGGGAGGTCATATTCTGTGCCCATTCACAATGTACTACTTGAGTGGAGACACTGCAGTAAATACCTTTTGAGCCCAGACGGGGTCCTACAAGCAAAGTCGGGGTCTGGGCTACAGGAGGCGCTCAGGACCATGCAGCACAAGGCTCCTGCCCCAGGAGCAGATGCACAGAGATCTGGGGAAGGCTTTCTCAGAGAGGATGGGGTCGCCTTGTTCGAGGAACTACATTAAATGCAGGTAGGACAGGGAGTGCTACAGGGTGTGTAATATTTTTTTATATAGAATATTTACATAAAGAATACCTAAAAGTAAAATTTATTGATGGACAAAATACTGAAATATGTGATTATGAATAGTTGACTCTATATCAATAACTACATGAATTAAAATTTAAAATTTCACTTCAAATGTACTCATTTTATTAGAATATCCCTTAGTGAAAATAATTATCTGCCTGTCTTACATACATGATGATATCATCCTCAGATCCCATCTACACTTGCCTGTCTGCAAAGTTTCTAAGAATTGCCCCCAGAATGAGCAGAAACTGACTTATGCCAAGTGAGCCCAAGCCCCAAATGTCTCTCCCCTCTTGCATCATGACGTTTCTCCAGGATTTCATAGCTGCTCAGTATCCTCAACCAGCTCTTGTCCCAAACACAAAACATAATCCATTTTTCTTTCTTTCTTTTTTTTTTTTATTTATGATAGTCAGAGAGAGAGAGAGAGAGAGAGGCAGAGACACAGGCAGAGGGAGAAGCAGGCTCCATGCACCGGGAGCCCGACGTGGGACTCGATCCCGGGTCACCAGGATCGCGCCCTGGGCCAAAGGCAGGCGCCAAACCACTGCGCCACCCAGGGATCCCCAACATAATCCATTTTTCATAGCAATTTGCTTCTCAGGACTTCATAGGATGGCATCTTTCTGAAATTACTTTAACCCACAAGAGGTAATAGCATGAATTTTTAAGAGTTCTTCTGAGGAACTGGACCCATCACATTGGCTCCCATAACTGAATAGGCTGAGAGGTCCTTGATCTACATTCATGAGGTGGGGACCCAGTGAAGCCAGTGGAGTAATTCTTGTGTGCCTCTGAAGTAGTCTGTCTTTGGAGCATCTGGAGACGTGCATGTGTAACTGTCTCCAAGGCAGGAGGACATGGATGTTCCAAATCAAGCCTCCAGGCAGGAAGAATGATGGAACTCTTCATCCTTCTGTTATTTATTCTATTCAGAAAAACTCAGGCATCCCTTTTTCTTTTTTTTTTTAGAAGATTTATTGATTTTTCATGAGACATACAGAGACAGTCACAGAGACAGGGGCAGAGGGAGAAGCAGGGTCCACACAGGCAGCTCAATGAGGGACTCGAACCTGGGACTTCAGGACTACCTGAGCTGAAGGCAGATGCTCAACCACTGAGCCACCCAGGTGTCCTGAGTGTCTGTTGTTTACATCCACCCAGTCCTTGCACAATATTACAGCAGCCAGAAGAGGTTATGACCCTAGTGACACATGGATCCAAGTAATGATACTCTGGCAAGTCGTGTCTCTGTTGACCCTGAGGGACTTGAGTGGTACCATCTCCTTCCAGACTTGTGTTATACTGACTGCTGGGAGGTGTGTGCCTCACCACTGGGAACGACGTTGGTCCCCCATGTCCCCAACCTAATACCCACCTGCATCTTTTACTCTCCCTCCATAGGCAAGGGAGGTTTCCAATGGTGAGCTCATTACTGGAAATCCACAAACACCTACAATAACTGTTTATCCTTTATCTATATGTTTATATGCATTCATTCTTCTAGAGTGTTTCTACACCATCCTGGTGGCATGACCTGGTGTTTACAGTATATCTCAGCTCTTCTATCCTGTCCATACTTTACACGTGAACTCACTGGTAGAGCAACTGTTTCAGGAAGTGAAATCCAGTCATGGACCGTGAGTCCCCTGACCGCAAGCAATAAACCTCCGGTGGGAACGACCCCTTCTCTGTATCAGGAGGGAAAAATGATCCTCAGAATCAGAGTAGGGTTTGTAGGGCCCAGAAGGCTCTGCGGAAAACCCTCGTCAGTTCCTCACTCATTCACTGACCCAAACCCAAATCCTGGCCTTAAATATCCACAAACCAAATGTTGTATTGTCCAACAGGCAGAAGGGCTGCCTACGGTGTTCATTGTCTGAGTGTTGTATTTTACATAGCTCATGCACGTGGAAAATGAAATGCATCACTCCTTAGATATGTCTTATATCTACTGATTTATTAGATGAGAAAAAGAAACCAGAAAAACAGAAGAGAAATATTTCTGCTACAACAGGTTGAAGACCTACTGAGGAATATTAGGCAATTAAAAAATTAATCAGGAGAGGGAAGAAAAGTTATTTGTTTCCATATGAGGTGATCTGCTAAAGAGGCAATGCCTACAAATTCCACAAACTCTAGGAATTAATTAATGATGTCAGGGAATGTTCAGGATATAAAATAAACAAATACAGCTATGATTCCAAACACTTAGAAAAATCATCCATATAAAATTCACAAAAATATAACTTAGCTAGCATCAAAAATGAATATTTAGGATTAAATTTCAATAGGAGATAAAATACCATACTAAAAATGATGTATTTTGATGAAAGGTTTTTTAAAAAAGAAAACAGAAATGAAAAGATAATGACAAATACCCACCATTTACTTCAACGTGGATAGAACTGAAGTGCATTATGCTGAGTGAAATAAGTCAATCAGAGAAGGACAAACATTATAGGTTCTCATTCATTTGGGGAATATAAATAATAGTGAAAGGGAATATAAGGGAATGGAGAGGAAATGTGTGGAAAATGTCAGAAAGGGAGACAGAACATAAAGACTCCTAACTCTGGGAAATGAACTAGGGGTGGGAAATCTGTATGTTGGCAAATCGAACACCAATAAAAAATAAATTTATTATTAAAAATAAATAAAAATAATAAATAAATAAAATATTTTCAAAAAACAAAAATAATAAAATAAAAAACATTTCTGTAGAGGGATGCAAATGACTGAGCACTCTTATTTTTGATAATTGTATGGTCAGAATTGTCATTATTTTTCCATATGAATATGGAGTTTTTCTATTATGTAAGAAAACAATTGGTATTTTGATTAATTTAATCAACCTAAAAATCATTAGAACAGACGAGATTGGGCACGTTCAGGGTGGTATGGCCATAGACCCCGAATAGCCAGGGGAGTTTTAAAGAGGAAAACGATAGCTGGGATCATCACAATGCCAGATTTCACGTTGTACTACAAAGCTGTGGTCATCAAGACACTGTGGTACTGGCACAAAACCAGACACATACATCAATGGAACAGAATAGAGAATCCAGAAGTTGGCCCTCAACTCTATGGTCAACTAGTATTTGACAAAGGAGGAAAGACTATCCATTGGAAGAAAGACAGTCTTTTCAATAAATGGTGCTGAGAAAATTGGACATCCACATGCAGAAGAATGAAACTAGACCACTCTTTTTCACCATACACAAAGGTAAACTCAAAATGGATGAAAGATCTAAATGTGAGACAAGATTCCATCAAAATCCTAGAGGAGAACACAGGCAACATCCTTTTTGAACTTGGCCACAGTAACTTCTTGCAAGATACATCCACGAAGGCAAAAGAAACAAAAGCAAAAATGAACTTTTGGGACTTCATCAAGATAAGAAGCTTTTGCACAACAAAGAATACAGTCAACAAAACTCAAAGACAAACTACAGAATGGGAGACAATATTTTCAAATGACATATCAGATAAAGGGCTAGTTTCCAAGATCTATAAAGAACTTATTAAACTCAACAGAAAAGAAACAAGCAATCCAATCATGAAATGGGCAAACGATATGAACAGAAATCTCACAGAGGAAGGCATAGACATGGACAACAAGCACATGAGGAAATGCTCCGCATCACCTGCCATCAGGGAAATACAAACCAAAACCACCATGAGATACCACCTCACAGCAGTGAAAATGGGGAAATTTAATAAAGCAGGAAACTACAAATGGTGGAGAGGATGTGGAGAAAGGGGAACACTCCTGCACTGTTGGTGGGAACGTGAACTGTTGCAGCCCCTCTGGAAAACTGTGTGGAGGTTCCTCAAAGAGTTAAAAATAGATCTGCCTTCCTGGTAATTTATGGAAAAACCCACATCCAACACCATTTGCAACAGTGAAATGCTGAAGACTTCCTGTCAAGTCAAGAGCCACACAAGGATGCTTATTTCTACCATGAGTATTCATCTTGGTACCACGAAGGAGAAGAAACTGTGACACCCCAAATACATCAGCTGGTCCCTTGGGTTGTTGTGAACTAATGTCACTTGGGAATCAACCAGTGGAGAGACAGGCTGGGCCTCCTATTTCCCCTTGATGGCAAGAAATAAATCTACATGGGCATTTTCCCATCCCTATACCTGGATGGCAGAATCATGCTTAGCACCAGAATAAGGACCTTACGACCCGGAAGGCAAACAACCCTTGTCAGTCCCTCACTAATTCACTGACTCAAGCCAATATCCTGACTTTATATCTACACAAACCCAATGTTTTTTGTCGAAGTGACACAAGGGCTACATAATTTGGTCACTGTCTGGGTGTTGTATTCTAGGGAGCTCATGCACTTGCAAAATGAAATACATTTCACCTTAGATCAGTTTTGTGTCTACTGAGTAATTAGACCAAAGAACCTACAAGAAACGAAGGAAATCTTTTTGCTCCAATGACTGGAAGATCAAACCAATAAATTCGGCAATAATAAAATAAATTATATTTAAATCCGTAGACAGGGCAAAAATTCTTTTTCCACATGACATGATCTGCAGGAGAGGCAAACCCTTTAAACTCCACAAACTGTTAAAATTAATTATGTCAGGGAAACTTCAGGGTATAAAAACAACATGTGAAATAAAGCTATGTTTCCACACACTAACAACAAATTATCTAAAAGAATCAGAAAGGGAGACAGAACATGAAAGTCTCCTAACTCTGGGGAAAAAACCAGGGGTGCTGGAAGGGGAGGTGGGTGGGGGGGTGGGGGTGACTGGGTGACAGGCACTGAGATGGGCACTTGACGGCATGAGCACTGGGTTTATTCTATATGTTGGCAAATTGAACACCAATAAAAAATAAATTTATAATAAAAAAGAAAAAAGAAAAGAAAATTAACAAAATATTCCTTTCACACTGGCAAAAAATTAAAATAATTAGTATTAAATGTCCATAGGCGGTAACATGCCATATACTAAAAATTACCTAAATTGCTGAATGGGTTTTAATAAGACATTGAGAGATGCAAAGCTAATTCTGTTCACATGTTAGAACACTTCATAACGTTACATGGCATTACAAAAATTTGGCCTCAAATGTAATGCAATCATGTTTATGAAACTTGTCAAGAATCATCTAAGTCTGGAGCTAACTATATACTCAGAGGACATGCAAATAAGGGCTTTCCCTCCACTGATTAAACCAGCCCATCCCCGAACCTGCAGCTGGGAGAGGAGCCCAGACCCCAGCATCCCCAGGGGACCCCATTCAGGGATCAGGACAGAACACACACAACTCACCATGGAGTCTGTGCTCAGCTGGGTTTTCCTTGTTGCTATTTTAAAAGGTAATTCATGGAGAACACGGGACCTTGAGTCTGTGAGTGGAGGTGAGTGAGAGATACAGGGGATGTGGAACCATTTCCTGACCAGGATGTCTTGTGTCTGCAGGTGTCCAGGGTGAGGTGCAGCTGGTGGAGTCTGGGGGAGACCTGCTGAAGCCTAGGGGGTCCCTGAGACTCTCCTGTGTAGCCTCTGGATTCACTTTCAGTAGTTACTGGATAAGCTGGGTCCGCCAGGCTCCAGGGAAAGGGCTGCAGTGGGTCTCAGTAATGAACAAAGATGGAAGTACCACATACCATGCAGATGCTGTGAAGGGCCGATTCACCACCTCCAGAGACAATGTCAAGAACACACTGTACCTGCAGATGAACAGCCTGAGAGCTGAGGACACAGCCGTGTATTACTGTGCACACACTGTGAGGGGACCTCAGTGTGAGCTCAGACAGAAACCTCCTTGTAGAAGGGGATCAGGGCCACTAGGAGGTGCACACTCCTGACTAGTTGTCACCGAAGGGCCAGGAGCAGGTGCAGATGGAGGTTACGGGCTGGTTTGCTGCCAGGGTCTGGGCTTCCTCTCCTTTGAGCAGTATTCTCCAAGGAGTCATTGGACACATTTTCCTGGTCTTATCTATTGAGTCTCAATTAGAAATATTATTTTTATATGAAAAACACTATGACATGTACAAAGGACAAAGTTGCTGACACTTGTTTGTTACTATCCCTACATGCAAAAAAAATTGCAATCTCTCCAGTTACATCAACTAAGCATTTACTGGAGCCACATCTGCACTTCTGCGTTGCAGGTCCACTCACCTCAAGGACCAGAGAATTCTGCAGGGCCTCAGTTCTAGTGGAGGTGGTATCAGGTCTCATTTAACAAGCAGAACAAAGCACATCCAGTTAAAACTCACCACATTTTGGCAACGGACCACATACAGCCCACTGAAGGCCAGAAATGCCTGTGTAGATGCCTGGACTGAAGAAAATAGCAGCCAAAACAACAACACAGTGGCTGCAGCCCACACCACAGACACTCTCTGAAGACCCAGAGGCAGCATCCTATGTGACGTCTTTGTCATAAAGCTGTTATTCTGGAGCAGAAGCTAGAACTGGTATTTGTACACACAGAGGAAGATACAGACCTAGAGAAAATGTCAAGGTAAAGGAATTCAATTCCACTTTTCTGCTCTGATCCACCTCAAATTTGTGTGGAATTCCTTCTGCTTTATATGCTGAAGATCAAGAGGGGACTCTGAAATTTTATGTCAAAATCACCTAAATTTATTTCCCTCCCATCTCTTACCTCAGTCCTGTGGATTCATTTTGTGTTTGAATGTATGTTGCACAATTTTTATTTTATTTTGCAGTAAGTAATGGTGACATATGTGGCCCATGCACATATTCTCCCTAATGAGTGACATAGAGAGGAAAGCACCTCTCAACATGTGACATGGGCTTTGGGCAGGAGGTCGGGCATTCTTCACAAGGACAGGGATTGTGGGGATATTATTATCACAACTCTGTGTCTTCCTTCCATTGCTGTAGTTGCACGTTGGATGGTGTGGGCAGCTGGAAGTCCCCCTGATGCATGTGATCCCCTCAGGGATGGAAGCTGCTGGATCTGGAGGCAGAAAAGAAGTCCTGTCTCATTTGGCAGTGTCAAAGGGACTGACATGAGAAACCAAATTTGAGGCCCTTGTGGGTGGGCAAGGGTGCAGCTGCTCTGGGAAAACATATGTTGTGTGCGACATCAGATAGGTAATAGTAAACCTACCCTATGATCCCGCAACTGCACTACTGGGCATTTGCTATAAGAAAACAAAAGTACTGGGATGTCTGGGTGGCTCAGCAGTTGAGCGCATGCCTTCAACTCAGGTCCTGTTCCAATCTGGTGATCGTGTCTCATATCAGACTCCTGGAAGGAGCCTGCTTCTCGCTCTTTGTCGCAGCGTCTTTGTATCTCCCATGAATAAATAAATAAAATCAGTAAAAGGAAAAGAATCCTAAGATACTTGGGTGGCTTAGCAGTTGTGCGCCTGCCTTTGGCTCAGGGCATAATCCCAGACTGTAGGGGTCAAGTTCTACCTCGGTTTTCCCACATTTAGCCTGCTTCTCCCTCTGCCAATGTCTCTGCTTCTCTCTGTGTGTATGTCTCCCGTGAACAAATATAACAAATGAAACCTTAAAAAAATAAAAGAATATTCAAAGGAAAACAGGACCATTGAAATAAAGACTCACTATTAGTATATATAAAACCAAACATAAAAGCACTGAGGGGGGCACTTGACAGGATAAGCCAACATTCATCTATAAAACAGGCAGAGCCTTGTGTGGACACGTTACACAGGAGGGTATAGACACATGAAGTAAGCACAGGGAGAGCACCTCCCACCCGGGTCTGTCAGGGAAATTCACATCAACCACAATGAGATGCCTTATACACTCATCACAAGGGCTCAGGTATGAAAGAAACACTGACCGGAACATCCAGTGGAGCATGTAGGACACCTGAGCGTCAACCCTGCCAGTAAGAATGAAAAATGAAACAGAAGCCCTGGAAAATCATTTTTCTGTTCTTCCTGGAATTAAAGATGGATAACCTACCACATGACCTGGAAATCCCACTCCTCAGAAGGTGCTCCGGAATAATGAAACCCCATGTTCATGTAAAAATGGCATGTGAGGATTTATAGTGTCTTCATTTCTGTTAGATGCTAACAGCATCCCCAGAATCCTTCATGATTTAAAGAATAATCCCAGGAAGAAAACATCCATCAATGGAACAGGATTCTACGATAAGAAGTCACACTATTGATGCACCCACCATCCCAGGGGAACCTCAAGGACATGATGTTCCATGAAGGTCAGCCGTCTCAGGGATGACTGAGGCCGTGCAGCCTGGGGCATTCATACAGCCAGGCCAGGGTCACTATTGTATGGTTGGCTTTCTCTCCCTCTTCACCAAACTCAGAGGATGAGCTCCTCTGCATCAGGCTGCATGCTGCCCTCCTGTGCACAATGTCATCAAGTACAGAGCCTCCAAACACTGAACTTAACCACCGCTTGTCCTCTGATGGGGGGTTTCTGAGCGTCTGACATGTGTTCTGGCAGCAACTGTCCCCTCCAGCGTCTCTGTCTCTGGCTCTTTCCTGTAGGTGAGCAGCACTAGGTTAAGACACCTCCACTGAGTCCACCTGTCTCCTGCTACTATATCTCCCCACAACCTGAGGTCTAGACCTTCCTCTCACTCAGCTGGAAAAAAGGTCAAGTGTTTGGGAACAGAGTGAGGTCACAGTTTTAATCAACTGTCCGCACAGGATCCCACTACTGTTTGTTTTCTATAGAGAAATAGATATGGAAGAACTTGTCCAGATTAAAAAATCATATTTTATATATTTATTTAGAGAGAAAGACAAGGAGAGGAGTAGGAGAGAGAGAAAGAAAATCTCAAGCAGGTTCCCTTAACAGAGCCTGACCTGGGGCTCAATTCCAGGATCCTGAGATCACGACATGACTCCAAACCAAGAGTTAGATTCCTTTTTTTTTTTTTTAAGAGTTAGATTCCTTATCCACATGAGTTGACCAGGTGACCCATCCTTGAGGAACTATTTAAAGAGGGATTTGGGTTTGTTATTATTGTGTTTTTTCAGAATTTCTATTGAGGTTAAAAGTCCCTTCTGTTTTTTGGAGACTAATTCCGTCTCAGTATATAGTTGAACACACTGTCTCCCATTTCATAGGCTGCCTTCTCGCTCTGCTAATATTTGTTCTGCACACTTTGTGCATGAGGTAGCCCCACTCATCTGTCTTTGTTTTTCTGAATGTGATTTTAATGTTATATCAAATAAATCATGAAACGCCTCTTTGGCTTATTGGTTGAGCGACTGCCTTTGGCTCAGGGCGTGATCCCGGAGTTCCAGGATTGAGTCTCGGGTCCGGCCCCCTACATGGAGCCTACTTCTCTCTCTGCCTGTGTCTCTGCCCCTCTCTGTGTCCCTCATGAATAAACAAATCTTAAAAAAAAAAACAAATAAATCACAGCCAAGCAAATATCACGATGTTTTCCCCTTAGTACATGTATAAGTTGTAGGGTTGAGACTTCCGCTTAACTCTTTAATCCCTTTTGTGATTTTCTGTGTCCTTGTATCTGTGTGATGTTTGATAAGGACCAAGTGTCATAATTTATATGAGGCTGTCCAACACCATTTGCTATGGAGACTATCCTTTCCCCACTGTGTATCTTAGATATCCTGTGGGTGAAGAATTTCTGACTGCATATGCACATGTTTACTACTGGGCTCTGTAATGTGCTCCAATGTCTACATATCTAACATTAGGCAGTCACACACTGAAATGCTTAATGTGCAACTATAATATATTTCTGTAGAGGGATGTGTGATGCCTGACTATTGTTCTAATTTCAAAAAACTATATGGTGACTCTCATGTGACTTTCTTTTCCATATGAATATGGAGTTTTACTATTATATAAAAACACAATTGATATTTTGATTAACTTAACATTAAAATCATTAGAACAAAAAATATTTGAATATTTGTATAGACAAATAAAAATACTCTGGGAGATTTAATAAGTATATGGAAAATAAAAATGAAATTTAAGACACAGGCATTCTAGGAAAATAGGTAATCCTTAATAAATATAATCTGATTTCAAAGAGAAGAAATTACTGACACCAAAAAATTGAAAGGACCGTGAACAAACTTCTAAGATTTTAAAAGAGCAAATAACGGATAACCAAGGCAAATTACAAAATTACTAGTATTATCAATAACATGAAACTCTTTCATGAAGAAACAAAAAAATGAACAAAACAGAACAAACATGAAGCCTGAAACCATTATCTAAAAATACTGAATTCTGGGCATTGATTTTGTTTCCTGCCACACTGCCAAATGGCTGTATAAGTTCTAGCAATCTTGGGATGGAGTCTTTTGGGTTTTCTACGTAGAGCATCATGTCATCAGTGAAGATGGAGACTTTGACTTCTTCTTTGCCAATTTGAATGCCTTTAAAGTCTTTTTGTTGTCTGAGTGCTTAGGCTAGGACTTCTCGGACTATGTTGAATAGCAGTGGTGAGAGTGGACATCCCTGTCTTGGTCCTGATCTTAGGGGAAAGGCTCCCACTGCTTCCCCATTGAAAAAGATATTTGCTGTGGGCTTTTCGTAGATGGCTTTTAAGATGTCGAGGAATGTTCCCTCTATCCCTACACTCTGAAGAGTTTTGATCAGGAATGGATGCTGTATTTTGTCAAATGCTTTCTCTGCATCTATTGAGAGGATCATATGGTTCTTGGTTTTTCTCCTGCTGATATGATGAATCACATTGATTGTTTTACGAGTGTTGAACCAGGCTTGTGTCCCGGGAATAAATCCTACTGGAATGCTACAGTTAGAAGAGTTCATGCTTCTATCAAAGTAGGAAGATGGGGGGGGAAAGAAATAAAGAAACAAAAGGCATCCAAGGTGAGTGGCCCGTAAGGAGCCGGGTTAAGGCCGGGGTGTGTACCCGCAGGACAGGAAAGCACCATCCCAGAGAAGCAGGAGCTTCTCCAATCTTCCCAGGCAGAAAAGCACTCTCAGGGAGTTAGGGCAGGACCCCAGGAGGGCGGGGATGCCCTCAGGCTCCCTGGGACACTAACAGACACCTGCGCTCCTGGAAGAGTGTGCAAAACTCCCTTAAGGGCTGCAGCGCGCAGGGTTGGACCCAGGAGCAGCTCCGAGGGGCTCCAGCTGATGATCCGCATAAAGGGGGCTGCGCGGGCCCTGGAGCAGCTCAGAGGGCCTCGGGCGGCAGCTACGCAGAGAGGGGGCTACCCCGCTGGGAGGCAAATAAAACAGCACAGGCCCAGGAGTGCAGGGAGCCGTGGACACAGCCCAGTATCTGGCCTCCCCCTGGGACAGGCAGAGACCAGGAGGGCACAGGACAGCAAGGATGCTTCCCTGAAATAGCTTCACTGTCATGTAATTTCACATGTAGACTATGGAATAGGATGGTAGAGCTGTTAGATATTGACATAACCAGGTCATGTTACCTGTTTATTGCACATTCCATGACAAAATGATTGCACTTAAATAAAATGATAAGAGGTAAATAAGTCATGTAGGTCCCTTGAGGGGTTCCAATGAGGAAATCCTAAAGGGAAACTTATCTCATGTCCAGAGGGAGTCACAGATGCAGGTGGGTTGAAATGAGGACATGGGGCACCAAATGTTCATCCAGTGACAAGGGACACACCTAACAGCCATCAGTACAACACAACTTTGTAAGGTGATGGTGAGACACAAATCCCACAGGGTCATCACATCCTCATCTTCTGGAAACGTTATAAAAGAAAATCTTTTATATTGTTATAAAAGAACATTATAAAAGAACATCTTTTATAACGTTATAAAAGAAAATCCTCACCTTCTGGAAACGTTATAAAAGAACATCTTTAAACTGAAGTTCCAAAGTGTCTGAGTATCTCTGGCTCTCTTGTATCATTGTTCTCCTTCTGTGTATCCACTGTGACTTTTTGACAGATACCTATGTTTTGCAACAGGTTAGTCCTAGTTCCAGGTAAGAAATGCACCCTTCACTGGATGAGGGTGGTTAAATGTTACTTCTCACATCAAATACAGCAGAAAAATTGCAGAGCATCAATGTTTCCCTAATATCTCTGTGTGGGCCATAAAATCTTAGGATTACATGTTCATATTCTGTGAAAAATATCCAGGATGTTTTGATAAGGATTGCTTTGAATATGCAGAAGGTTCTGGGCAGCATAGATACTTCACAGTAGTTAGTTCACAATAGTAATAGTTCACAATAGTTATTTTTCTTTTTGTTTTAAATATTTATTTGTTTATTCAGGAGATATAGACAGAGAGAGAAGCAGGCTCCCTTCCAAAAGCCTGATCCCAGGACCCCAGGATCACAACCTAAGCCAATTGCAGACACTCAACCTCTGAGCAACACAGGTGCCCTGACAATATTCATTGTCTTAATCTGTATGCATGGAATGTTTTCCATCTCATTGTGTCTTCTTCAATTTCTTTCTAAGTTGTCAAACAGGTAGAAACATTTTAGGGAAAAAAAACAGAAACAAAACTACAGCTAGAGGGCATCACAATGTTTACAGGCAAGCTCTATTATAAAGTCTTTATCGTCAAGATAGCCTGCTACTGACAAAAACAACACATAGATCAATGGAATACAGCAGAGAATGCAAAAATGGAACCTCAACTCTATGGGCAACTACTCCTCAAGAAGCAAGAAAAAAATATCTAATGAAAGAAAGTCTCATCAATAAATGGATCTGAAAAAAAATTGGACAGTCACCTGCACAAGAATGAAAGTGGACCTTTCAGCTACACCAAACACACAGATAATCTCAAAGTGGATGAAATACCAAAATCTGAGCCAGTAATTCATCAAAATTCTAGAGGCAAATTCAGGTAACAACCTTTTTCCTCGGCTGCAGAGAGTCCTACGAAGGCACCTCTCAAAAGGCAGAGGAAACAAAGGGAAAAATAAACTATTAGGACTTTATCAAGATAAAATCTGTACAACAATGCAACAGGCGACAAAATGAAAGGCAACCTACGGAATAGGACAAGATATTTCCCTAACAAAGACAGCACCCAACAAAACAATCAATCCAGTCATGAAATGGGGAGAATACATGAACAGGCATCCTCCAAAGAAGACCGATAAATGGCCAACAGGCAGATGAGAAAAATGATCCACATGACTTGTCATCAGGGAGATACAAATGAAAACCACACTAAGATCCTACAACTCAGAATGGATAAAGTAACCAGTCCAGAAACAATAAATATAAGGGAGGATATTGAGAAAGTGGAACCCTCTTCCAGTATTGGTGGGAATTCAGGCTTGTTGAGCCATACCAGAAAACAGAATGGAATGTCCTGAGAAAGTGAGAATAGAGCCACCCCAGGACCCAGCCATTGCATTGAAGGGTATTTACCCCAAAGACACAGATTTATTTATTTATTTTTATATAAGTTTATTTTTATTGGTGCTCAATTATCCAACATATAGAATAACACCCAACACTCATCCCGTCAAGTGCCCCCCTCAGTGCCAGTCACCCAGTCACCCCCACCCCCCGCCCACCTCCCCACCCACCACCCCTAGTTCATTTCCCAGAGTTAGGAGTCTTTCATGTTCTGCCTCCCTTACTTATATTTCCCACTCATTTTTTCTCCTTTACCCTTTATTCCCTTTCACTAAAAATAAAAAGACACAGATTTAATAGAGTGAAGGGACACCTGCACCTCAATGTTCACAGCAGCAAAGTCCACAACAGCCAAAGAGTGGAAGGAGCCTCAGTGTCTATCGACAGATGAATGATAAAGAAGCTGTGGTCTATGTATATAATGGGATATTACTCAGCCATTAGAAACAACGAATACCCACCAGGTGCTTCGACGTGGATGGACTTGGAGGGTATTATGTTGAGTGAAATAAGTCAATCGGAGAAGGACAAACATTATATGGCCTCATTCATTTGGGGATAATAAAAAATAATGAAAGGGATTATAGGGGAATGGAAAGTAAATTAGTGGGAAAATCAGAGAGGGAGACAGAACATTAGACTCCTAAGTCTGGGGAAAAAAAACAAGGAGTAGAGGAAGGGGAGGTAGGCGGGCAATGGGGTGCCTGGGTGACGTGCACTGAGGGGGGCACTTGGTGGGATGAACACTGGGTGTTATGCTATATGTTGGCAAATTGCACTCCAATAAAAAATATACAAAAAAGATGTCCTTTATATATACAATGGGATATTACATAGCCATCAGACATAATGAATAACATGAAATAATGTTTCTGTCAACATGGATGGAACTGGAGTCATTATATTGAGAGAAATAAATCAATCACAGAAAGGCAATGATATGGTCTCATTGATATTGAATGAGACCATAAGGGAAGGAGTGAAACCTAGTGGGGTAAGACTAAAGAGGAAGACAAATCATGAGACACACTTAAATCTGGGTTAAAAACAACTGAGGGTCACTGGAACAGAGGAGTTGCAGAATGGGGTAACTGGGTGATGGGAGTTAAGGAGGTTACGTGATGTGATGAACACTGAGGGTATAGTGAATGTTGGTAAATTAATTTTTTTTTGCATTTTATTTTATTTATTTATTTTTTTAAAAAGATTTTATTTATTTATTCTTTTTTTAAATTAATTTTTATTGGTGGGTAAATTCAATTTAAATAAAGAAAAA
Source organism: Vulpes vulpes (assembly GCF_048418805.1). Lineage (NCBI taxonomy): Eukaryota > Metazoa > Chordata > Mammalia > Carnivora > Canidae > Vulpes > Vulpes vulpes. The sequence continues at coordinate 132,304,961 of NC_132785.1, read as the reverse complement.
ATCACTTTATCCCGTGCCCCATGCTGGAACATCGTAGATGGATTGGGCAGATCAAACAACAGACACTTATTCTCACAGATCTGCAGTCTGAGTGTCTGAGATCCAGGTGCAGTAAGCTGTGGTGTCTGGGGAGCACCCACATCCTACCCCGTCCTTTCCCCATCACCTTACATGGGGCCAGGGTACAGGTAACTTTCCCAGTCCAAGACTATAAGGGCTGACCTGACAATGAGGCTGCACCTCCTGACGTAACTGCACCCCTAAGGCCCCATCTCCTCCCCACATCCCATGACCATTAGGTTCCAACACGGGGTCACACACAATGAACTGACATCTGCACCCGAAGGATCCATGAGTTATTCCCTGCAGGTCGAAGGTCCTCCAATCCAGCTCCTCACACTGAGGATCCTCATGGATTTAGTAGAAGTTTCTGGTCTCTGAGCACACGGAGTACACATGACCTTTAAAACCAGCTGGTGACCCTGGGGAGAGGAGAGCTTCCATCTGAGACTTGGTAGGATCTTGGTCTATTTGTATTATTTTACATTTCACTCTCCTTCCATATATTATTCATCTTGTTTTCCTGTGATTCAGGCATTTGTCTACTTAGAATGACCATGTCTTTCTTTTGTCTTCCCAGTTTGATGCTTGTTTAGGGAAATTATTCTTCACACCATGTCCATTCTTTATTGCCTGATAGCTCCCTGACATTCCATCCCCATTCGTCTCCTCCACCCAAAGGATAAGACATGAAACAATAACGCAGAAGTTCCCGCTTTTGATAACGTTGGGACTCTGACTCCACACAGGCTCCTCCTAGAGCAAGACCTCATCCCCACCACTGACCCACAACATACACCCTGAGCCAGTGTCCTACCCTGGCACCATCCAGCATTCATGATGTGATGAGAGGTCTGCCTGACTCCCAATGAACATGAAGGTGAATGGGATAAAAGCTTATTCTCTCATGATTGTATGAGTGTGTGTCCACATCCCTACCATATCATTCTGGGAATCTCTCTCACTCTCTGGACATTTTAACATATTGTAGAGCAGCTCTTTATTATTTTGTGGATTGGAGATTCCTCTACACTGTTGTGTGCAAGAAGCATGTTAGCTTGGGGTCCTGTGATCCACAGTGAGTGCCAATAGGACTCATGAATATGTTCAGATATTGTGAATGGAGTTATTTGTATTGATTACTATTTTGGGTCAGGAAAAGTTAAGTACAAGTAAGTGCAAGTGCTATACTTGAATTTCTAAGTCTCTAAAAAAGAGACTAAATAGTTAAACCCATAACCGTGTTCAGAGGGGCTCCCTGGGGGAAACTGCTTCTTGGAGAAGAAGCCCAGACCCTCACAGGAAACCTGCCCAGAACCTCCATCTGCACTTGCTCCTAGGCCTTCAAGACAGAAGTGGTGAGGAGTGTGCACCCCTGGTGGTCCTAATCCCCTTCTACAGGGGGGTTTGTGTCTGGGCTCACACTGAGGTCCCCTCACTGTGTCCCTTTGCACAGTAATACACGGCCGTGTCCTCTGCTCTCAGGCTGTTCATCTGCAGATACAGCGTGTTCTTGGCATTGTCTCTGGAGATGGTGAATTCGCCCTTCACAGCGTCTGTGTAGCCTGTGCTACTTCCATCACTGCTAATGTACCCGACCCACTGCAGCCCCTTCCCTGGAGCCTGGTGTACCTACTGCATACTGTAGCTACTGAAGATGAATCCAGAGGCCCCACAAGAGAGCCTCAGGGACCCCCCAGGCTTCAAAAGTTCTCCCCCAGATTCCAATAGCTGCACCTCACCCTGCACACCTGTAGACACAAGACATCCTGGTCAGAAAACTGTCCCACATCCCTTGTTTCTCTCACTCACTTCCACTCACAGACTGAAGGTGTCTTGTTCTCCATGAATTACCTTTTAAAATAGCCACAAGGAAAACCCAGCCAAGCAAAGATTCCATGTTTAGTCATCGGTGGTCTTTCCTGATCCCTGAATGGGGTCACCTGTGGATCCTGGGGCTGGGGCTCCTCTCCCAGCTGCAGGGTCGTGTTCCACTGGTTTAGTCAGTGAAGGGATGGTCCTATTTGCATGTCCTTTGAATATATAACCAGCACCAGACCTAGATTTGATTCTTCACAACTATTAACAAGGATTGCTTTACATCTCTAGACCACTGTGTGGAATGACTTCTGATATTATGAAGTGTTCAAATCTATGAAAAAAAATACCTTAGCATTTCGTTTTGAGTTTTTAAAAATCTCTCATCAATGTGGGTTCTTTTAGTGTACAGTATTTTACCTTTTTCAGAATACTTAATCCTACATATATTCTTAACACCAGTGTCAATGTAATAAGGTTTATTACTAGCCTTTTAAGTACTTTATTGTTAGGGATGCTGGGGTTGCTCAGTGGTTGAGGTCTGCCTTCTGCTCTGGGAGTGATCCTGGAGTCCAGAGATCCAGTTCCACATTGGACCCCCTGCATGGAGCTTGCTTCTCTCTCTGCCTGTGTCTCTGCCTCTCTCTGTCTGTGTGTTTTTCATTAACAGTTAAATAAAACCTTTAAAATATAAATATTTTTTGTTAGTGTGTGGAAACCTAGATATATTTTGCATGTTTATTTTGCATCCTATAGATTTCCTGAAATTGTTCTTTAAGGATTTGATTTTGTAGCTTGTTGGGTTTGACCTTGCAAGAGATCATATCATATGGATACAAAGTTTTTTTTTCTGATTCTATTGATTTAATTATCTTTTGTTCTTTGTTTCCTACGTTTCCTGGATTGGAATACCAGTCATTACCCCAGTAAGGGTTTCCTTCTTTTCTATATGATTATTTGTCTGGACTAATTATGGTGTAGATGTATGACAGACCTAAGTGGATATGTATTTCATGTTGCATGTGCATGAGCTCCCTAGAACACAAAAGGCAATGACCAAAGAAGGCAGCACTTGTGCTTCTTTCACAACAGGACGTTGGGTTTGTTGAGATATAAGGCCAGGATATTGGATTTGGCTCATTGAATTAGTGAGGAATCCGCAGGCTTCTGGGTCCCATGGATGGTTCTAGTGAAGAGGATGGTTGAAGAGTGAGGAGGATGGTTCACCCCTCCCAGTAGGGAGAAAGAAATTTTCCCACAGGAGATTTATTTCCTTCCATTAGGGTGACACAGGAGGTTCAAAGTCTCTGTCCACTGGATGATTCTCGTGTGATATTATTCACAATAATCCAGGGAACCAGCTGACATATGGGGTGGCACAGTTTATTCCTTCAGTATAACATGTTGAATACTCATGGTGGGAATGACCCTCTGTGTGGGTCCTGACTTGACAGAAGGGCTTCAGGTTTTCACTTTTGAATGCATTGGTCATTGTGGATTTTTCATAAAATTTGACTAATTCACGGAGGGAAGCTCTTGTGCCTCGACTCTTAAGATATTTTGAAGATAAAAGTGTGTTAGACATTTTCAAGCGGTTTTAGGAACCATAGGAAAGAATCATGTACATCCATCCTTCACTCTGTTAACACAGGGGCCCCATTTATGATCTGGGCATGTTCAAGAATCCTTGCATCCCAGGCATGATTTACGCTAGGTCTTCCTGTGCGATTTGTCCATGTCCTGTTGGATTCAGAATGCCAGCATTTTTGCATTTATCTGTATCTGAGATATTGTCCATGTGTCCCCTCTTGTGGTTTCCGTTGCATGAGTCAGAGTCATTCTGCCCACCTTAAATCAATTTGGGCTATTTCCATTCTCATTATGTATTGGAAGAGATTGAAAAGTTTTACTTTAATTCTTAAAATACTTGGTTAAAATTCATAGATAAAGCCAGTTTATTATCTCCCAAACTCTGCTTGAATGTTCTCATTCTACGTCAGGTAATCTCATCAAAGCGATTACAGAGAGATCACAGGGTTAACTGCAGCGGAACACAGTGACTGAGTTATTAGAAACTTAAAAATAGAACTGCATTACCTGAAGCTCTCTGAAATTCATCTAAATTCTAAATTTTGCTAAATTATGGGATCCCCAATACATGTGGGGTCCACGATTCTAAGGAACCCTGCCACTCTATCATTCAGGTGTTTCAGAGGGGCGGTAAGTCCGGTGGAAAGGAGTACAGGCCAAGAATCTGGGGTTAGACTCACCTGAAAATGTGCACAAGGACACTTAGAAACCCTCTACAATTTAAGGGGTACGTTCACATCACTGTATGAGGAAAGATGACACCTACAAACCAAGAGTTATATACAAATACAATTACAAAGTAGCACGTGGACCCAAAGTCTGAAGTCTGGAATATTACATAATAAAAAACCATAGTTTTTTCAAGTAAATATGAACATACAAAGGCAGTCACATCTTATCTGGTCACAACTGCTTGACAGAAATGATCCCAAACTGTGTATATACTGAGATGACATGTATATAAGGGCAAGCTTCTATTGAATAAAATAGCCCAGACAGGCCCCTGCATCTGGGAGAGGAGCCCCAGTCCCAGGAACATTAGGTGACCCATTCAGTGATCAGGACAAAACACAACACACCATGGAGTCTGTGTTCACCTGGGTTTTCCTTGACACTATTTTTAAAATATATTTTTATATATTTTCTATTTGAATCAATTTGCCAACATATAGCATATCACCCAGTGCTCATCACGTCAACAGAAGAATGGGCATTTTTAAGAACTCACAGAAAATCTACCATAATATATATGTTAAATCATTTTTAAAATGTATCTATGATTTTGATATTTTCATCTAATTTTCTTAGAGAGAAATTATACCTCAAAAATTCATAAACATTGGGATATGGGATAATGAGATTAAATATGTTTGATTTATACCTTTTATCTGCAACAGGGAGCAGAGATTAATTAACTAAAACCATCATGACTTCACTGTGATAACATGTGGGTTGAAATTGAAACCACAGCTGTCTTTCCTAATTCAACCAGGCCCACACCTCACTTTCAGCCTGTCCAGACACCCATCATCTCATGACATCCCTGTTTGGGGACTTCCTGCACTAATGGAAAAGGCCTGTTAATACTAGGTGCTATTGGATACTCAGAAAGCATGAACAAGTGTCTACCAGCATTCATCTGAAGCTACTATTCCTCTATAGGGAATAGGTCAGAGCTCTATGATTCATGTTTACCTTGTGCTGTTCCCCTGACTTTCACCACCTGACACCAATAATGGATGTCTGTTTCTAATTCTATATTTTTAATGTAATGTCTAGTTCTAGATACTAGGAATCTCTCCACTTCCCCTGGAGATTTCCTACGACCCAACAATTGCACTACTGGGATTTACTACAAAGATACAGATGCAGTGAAAGACCATGACATCCACACCTGAATGTTTATAGCAGCAAGGTCCATAGTAGCCAAAGTGTGGAAGGAGCCTCGGAGTCCATTGATAGATGAATGGATAATGAAGATGTGCCTATATATACAATGGAATATTACTCAGCCATTAGAAATGAAGAACACCCACCATTTGCTTCGATGTGAATGGAACTGGAGGCTATTATGCTGAGTAAAGTAAGTCAGTCGCAGAAGAATAAATATATGGTCTCATTCATTTAGGGAATATAAAAAGTAGTGAAAAAGACTAAAGGGGAAAGGAGATAAAATGAGTGGGACCTGTCAGAGAGGTCGACAGAACATGAGAGAATCCTAACTCTGGGAAAGGACTCTGGGAAGGAACTCTGGGAAGGGGTAGTGTGGTAAGGGAGGTCGGCGGGGGTACGGGTGACTGGGTGACGGGCAATGAGGCATCACTTGACCTGGTGAGCACTGAGTGTTATACTATATGTTGGCAAATCGCACTGCAATGAAAAATAAGTAAGAAATAAAATTTGAAAAACAAAAAAAACCTTCAGATAATGAGGAATAATCCTAACCAAAGAGGAAAGGACCTATAATCTAAAAATTCTAAAATACGTATGAAAGACATTAAAGAAGACAGAAATATATGGAACAGTCTATTCTCTTGTAGTGGAAAAATAAATATGCATATAATGTCTATGCCACCAACAGCAATCTATGCATTCAATATGAACCCTATCAAAATACCACCAAAATTTTTCTAGGGAATGGAACAAGCCTAAAATTTGTAAGTAAACAGAAAATAATCTGACTAGGCCAAAGAATGTTGAAACAAAAAACAAATGGCTCGCATTTTAGCACTGCCTTTTTGTCCAGGGTGTGATCCTTGAGACCTGGGAATGAGTCCCATATTAGGCACCCTGCATGGCACCTGCTGCTCCCTCTGCCTGTGTCTCTGACATTCTCTCTGTCTCTCTGTGTCTCTCTTGAGTAAATAAAAAAAAAACTTAAAAAAAAATCAAAACAAAAGTCATCACAGTTCCGGATTTCAAAGTTGTGATAATCAAAACAGTATAATAGTGGGAGTAAAACACGCACATGGTCAATGGAATAGAATAAGGAAGCCATAAATAGACACACAGCTCTATGGTCAACTTATCCTCAACAAAGTACAAAAGACTATCAACTGGAAAAAGGACAATCTGTTCAACAAGTGGTGTTGGGAACATAGGACAGCTGCAAGTAGAAGAATGATCCTGGGCCATTTTTATACTCCACACAAAGACAAACTCAGAGTAGATGAAAGACCTAAATGTGAGGCAAGAAACCATCAAAATCAAGGAGATTTTGTGACCTCGGCCACAAACAGGTTCCTGGTACTCGAATCTCCAAAGGGAAGGGAAACAAAAGTAAAAATGAACTCTATGGACTACAGCAAGGAAGGAGCTGTCTTACAGCTGTGGAAACACTCAACATAATTAAAAGGCAACCTAATAAATTGGAAAGATAGGGATGCCTGTGTAGCTTGAGCATCTGTCTTTGGCTCAGGGAGTCCTAGAGCTCTAGGATTGAGACCAGCATCAGGCTCCCTGTGGGGAGCCCACTTCTCCCTCTGCCCATCTCTGCATCTCTCTCTGTCTCTCATGAAGGAACAAATAACATCTTCCAAAAGAATATAAACAATGGGAGAAGAGATTTGCAAATCTATCTCCAGATTATGGCAGGTTTCCAAAATCGAAAAATAAATTACCAAACTAAACAACCACAAAGTGAAAACTACAATCAGAAATGGGTGGAAGACATGAAGAGACACCCTGTGCTGATTTGAGTTGTCGACTATCACTTTATATTAGGTAGGTCATCCACATGCCAAATGAAATTTATTGTCTCCTCTAGGTCTGCCTTATATCAACTGCATGACTAGAACAGACAATGCATCCTGAAGACAAGAGGAAAATACTTTCTGCCCCAGACTGGAGGACCTGCCCAAAAACGAAGCAAGAAAACTACTTTAAAAAAAATAAAACTTGGTAACCTGGAAGAACATAATTAGTTTGCCTATGACAATATCTTAATAGAGTCAATGAGTAAAAACCTTACATAAAAACTGGAAGAAATAACTCATGAGCTCAGGAAAAAAATCAGGATATAAAATCAGCAAATAAAATAAAGATATATTCCTACAAAATAACAACAAATTACATATACAAAATAACAAAATAATCCGATTTACACTGGCATGAAAAATAAATATTTAGGATTAAATTTTACTAATAAATTGAAATTTCTCCGTAAAATGACCTATATTCATGCGTGTCTCTGGAAATACATGCAGAAACTCAAAAAGAACTGTGCTTAGAATTTCATATAGTCAGAAGGCCATCTACACAAATAGCTATAGAATTGTGGTGCAACACTTGTGCTGGCTTTTAAATACACAAATGTAAGTCTGGAGCTGGTTATGTAGTTGGAGGACATGCAAATAGGGACCTCCCTCCACTGATTAAACCAGCCCAGGCCTGAGCCTGTGGCCGGGAGGTCAGTCCCAGCCTCAGGATCCCCAGGTGATCCTATTCAGTGATCAGGACACAACGCAGACAAACCACCATGGAGTCTGTGCTCAGCTGGGTTTTCCTTGTTTCTACTTTAAAAGGTAATTCATAGAGAACCAGAGATCTTGAGTCTGTGAGTGGAGATGAGTGAGAGAAACTGGGGATGTGGGACAGTTGTTTGACCAGGATGTCTTGTGTCTGCAGTTGTCCAGGGTGAAGTGCAACTGGTGGAGTCTGGGGGAGACCTGGTGAAGCCTGGGGGGTCCCTGAGACTCTCCTGTGTGGCCTCTGTATTCGCCTTCAGTAGCAATGAAATGAGCTGGGTCCGCCAGGCTCCAGGGAAGGGGCTGCAGTGGGTTGCGCTATTAGCTATGACGGAAGTAGCACATTCTACGTAGACGCTGTGAAGGGCCGATTCACCATCTCCAGAGACAATGCCAAGAACACACTGTATCTGCAGATGAACAGCCTGAGAGCCGAGGACACGGCCGTGTATTACTGTGTAGACACAGTGAGGGGACCTCAGTGTGAGCCCAGACCCAAACCTCCCTGTAGAGGGGGATCAGGACCACCAGGGGGTGCAAACTCCTCACCACTTCTATCTTGAAGGCCCAGGAGCAAGTGCAGATGGAGGTTCTGGGCAGGTTTCCTGTCAGGGTCTGGGCTTCCTCTCCAAAGAGCAGTTTCCCCCAGGGAGCCCCTCTCAACACTTGATTATGTGTTTACCATTTCAGTCTCTTTCTAAGAGACTTAGAATTCAATGATAGCACAAGCACTTACTTGTACTCAACTTTTCCTGACCCGAAATATTAATCAATTACAAATAACTCCATTCACATCATCGGAAGCTTTTCATGAGTCCTAGTGGCACTCACTGTGGATCACAGGACCCCAAGCTAACATGCTGTCTTGCACATCTTGGTATAGAGGAATCCCCAATCAACACAAGAGAAAAGAAATATAATACAAAAATGTTAATAACAGCCTGGGAGTGAGACAGATTCCCAGCATGACATGGTAGGGAAGTGGGCTCAGAGGTCATTCACACACACACAATAATGAGAGTATAACCTTTCATCACCCTCACCTTCATGTCTGATGAGAGCCAGGCCGGCCTCTCATCATGTCACAAATGCCTGTATGGTGCCAGGGAATGACATTGGCTCCAGGTGTGTGTTGTGGGCCAGTGGTGGGGACGGCGTCCTGCTCCAGGAAGGGCTTGTGTGGAGTTAGTGTCCCAAATGCATCAAAAGAGGGAACCCCTGGGTTATTGTTTGATTTCTTTTCCTTTGGGTGGAGGAGAAGAATGAGGAAGGAATATCAGGGAGCTACCAGTTAATAAAGACTGGATATGGTGTGAGGAATTTCACTAAACCAGGGTAAAACTGGAAGGACAAAAGAGAAACATGGTCATCCTCAGTAGACAAGTGTCTGAATCATAAGGAAAGGAGATGAATAATATATGGAAGCAGCACGAAACTTTAAATAATAATACAAATAGGCCAAGATCCTACCCAGGTCTCAGATGGAAGCTGTCCGCTCCCCAAGGAACCATCTGGTTCTGAAGGTTATGTGTACTTGGTGTGCTCAGAGACCAGAAGCTTCTACTGGACCATGAGGATCCTCACGTTGAGGAGCTGGATTGAAGGACCTTCGACCTGCTGGGAAAAACTCATGGATCCCTCAGGTGCTGACGTCAGCTCACTGGTTGTAACCTTTACCATCCCTGTGGTGAAACCTAATGTCCATGTGATGGGGGAGAAGGTGGAGCCTTAGGGACCACTTAGGTTGGGAGGTACAGCCTCATGATGGGATCAGGGCACTTATACACCAGCACTGGGAAAGCTCCCTGCACCCTGGCTCCATGTGAGGTGACTGGGAAAGGATGGGGTAGGATGTGGGCACACTCCAGACACCACAGCTTCCTGCACCTGGACCTCAGACGACCCAGACACCAGATCTGTGAGAATGAGTGTCTCTTGTTTGATCTGCCCAGCTCATGTATGGTGTTCCAACAGGGGGCATGGGCTTAAGTATTTTTTTTCTTTATTTAAATTGAATTTACCAACATTCACTATACCCTCAGTGTTCATCACATCACATAAACTCCTTAACTCCCATCACCCAGTTACCCCATTCCCCACCTCCTCCCTTTCAGTGACCCTCATTTTTTTCCCCAGAGTTAAGTGTGTCTCATGATTTGTCTTCCTCTCTAGTCTTAACCCACTAAGTTTCACTCCTTCCCTTATGGTCTCTCAATATCAATGAGACCATATCATTGCCTTTCTGTGATTGATTTATTTCTCTCACTATAATGACTCCAGTTCCAATCATGTTGACAGAAACATTATTTCATGTTATTCATTATGTCTGACGGCTATGTAATATCCCATTGTATATATAAAGCACATCTTTTTTTTTGTATAATGTTTATTGGAGTGAGATTTGCCAACATATAGCAAAACACCCAGTGCTCATCCCATCAAGTGCCTCCCTCAGTGCCTGTAACCCAGTCACCCCCATCCACCGCCCACCTCCCCATCCACTATCCCTTGTTCTTTTCCCAGAGTTAGGAGTCTCTCAACTTCTGTCACCCTCTCTGATATTTCCCCTCATTTTCTTTCCATTCTCCTATAATCCCTTTTACTGTTTTTATATTCCCCAAGAATGAGACCATATAATGTTTTCCCTTCTCCAATTGACTTATTTCACTCAGCATCATAACCTCCAGTTCCATCCACGTCAAAGCAATTGGTGGATATTCGTCATTTTTAATGGCTGAGTAACATCCCATTGTATACATAGACCACAGATTCCTTATCCATTCATCTGTCAATAGAATGGTTGGCTGTTGTGGACTTTGCTGCTGTGAACATTGAGATGCAAGTGTCCCTTCGTTTCACTAAATCTGTGTCTTTGGGGTAAATAGCCTGTAGTGCAATGGCTGGCTCCTGGGGTGGCTCTATTCTCACATTTTCAGGACATTCCATTCTGTTTTCTGTAGCGGCTCAACAAGCCTGAATTCGCACCAGGAATGAAACAGGGTTCCACTTTCTCAATATCCTCCCTTATATTTATTGTTTCTGGCCTTTTTACTTTATCCATTCTGAGTTGTATAAGTGGGATCTTAGTGTGGTTTTCATTTGTATTTCCCTGATGACAAGTCATGTGGATCATTTTTCTCCTCTGCCTGTTGGCCATTGGTCAGTCTTCTTTGGAGAAAAGCCTTTTCATGTATTCTCCTCATTTCTTGACTGGATTGATTGTTTTGTTGGGTGCAGAATTTGTTAAGGAAATATCTTGTCCTATTCTGTAGGCTGCCTTTCATTTTGTTGCATGTTGTATTGTTGTACAGATTCTATCTTGATGAAGTCCTAATAGTTTATTTTTCCCTTTGTTTCCTATGCCTTTTGAGAGGTGCCTTGCTAGCAGTCACTGAAACTGAGGACAAAAAGATGCTACTTGAATTTGCCTCTAGGATTTAGATGAATTGCTGTCTCAGATTTCAGTATTTCATTATTTTGTGATTATCTTTGTGCTTTTTGTAGCAGAATTGTCCACTTTTATTCTTATGCAGGTGGCTGTCCAATTTTTTTCAGGTCCATTTGTTGATGTGTCTTTCTTTCATTAGATATTTTTTTCTTGCTTTTTTAGGAGTAGTTGCCCATAAAGCTGAGGGGCCCTTTCTAAGCTCTCTGCTCTGTTCAATTTGTCTATGTGTTGTTTTTGCCAGTACCAGGCTATCTTGATGATAAAGGCTTTATAGTAGAGCTTTTCTGCAAACATTGTTATGCCCACCAGCTGTAGTTTTTTTCTGTTGTTTTGTTTTTTTTTTTTTCCAAAATGATTCTACCAGTTTGGCACTTAGGAAAGAAATTGAAGAAGACACAAAGAGATGGAAAACATTCTGTGCTTACAGATTAGAACAACGAATATTGTCAGGGCACCTGTGTTGCCCAGAGGTTGAGTGTCTGCAATTGGCTGGGGTTGTGATCCTGGGGTCCTGGGATGGTGTCCTGCATCAGGCTTTTGGAAGGGAGCCTGTTTCTCCCTCTGCCTCTGTGACTTTCCTGAATAAATAAATAAATATTTAAAACAAATCAAAAATATTGGGGATCCCTGGGTGGCTCAGCACTTTGGCGCCTCCCTTTGGCTCAGGGTGCAATCCTGGAGTCCTGGGATTGTGTCCCATGTCGGGCTCCTGGCATAGCCCTGCTTCTCCGTCAGGCTGTGTCTCTGCCTCTCTCTCTCTTTCTCTCTCTCTCTCTCCTAAATGAATAAATAAAATCTTTAAAAAAAAAACAAAATTAAATCCTATGAAAATCTCTACATTGCCCAGAACCTTCTACATATTCAAAGCAATCCTTGTGGAAGCATCCTGGACATTTTTCACAGAGTATGAACATATAATCCTAAGATTTTTATGGCACACACAGAGACATTAGGGACACATGGATGCACAGGCATGGCCCTGCTGTATTTGTTGTGAGAAGTATCATGTAACCACCCTCATCCAGTGAAGGGTGCATTTCTCACCTGGAACTAGGACTAATCTGTTGCAAACCATAGGTATCTGTCAAAAAGTCACAGTGGACACACTGAAGAGGAGAACAATGATACAAGAGAGTCAGATATACTCAGACACTTTGGAACTTCAATTTAAGGATGTTCCGTTATAATGTTTCCAGAAGATGAGGATGACATGACCCAGTGGGATTTGTGTCTCACCATCACCTTACAGGGTTGTGTTGTACTGATGGCTGTTAGGTGTGTCCCTTGTCACTGGATGAAATTTGGTGCCCCGTGTCCTCATTTCAACCCACCTGCATCTGTGACGCTCCCTCTGGACATGAGATCAGTTTCCCTTTAGGATTTCCTCAATGGAACCCCTCATGGGTCCTACATGACTTATTTCGTTTTTATCATTTATTTAAATGCAATCATTTTTTTCATGGAATTTGCAACAACCAAGTAACATGACCTGGTTATGTCAATATCTAACAGCTCTACCATCTTATTCCATAGTCTACATGTGAACTTACATGACAGTGAAGCTATTTCAGGGAAGGTAAGGCCACTCATGGTCAGCAAGGCAGGGGAGCAGCTCTGAATGCTCAGAAGCAGGGCATTGGTTGGCTGTGATGATTTCATCAACATTTATACAAATAGCAGCTGTCCCCAGACATGAACATTCAGAAAATAGATGTGAGATGGTAGAGCAAGGGATGGAGCACACAGTTCCTCTTGCAGTGTGCAGCCCTGGACCTGAGCTGGGCTTACATGAATGTCTAAAAGCACAGTGCAATTGGCAATGGATTGGTATCATTTGCTCTTTGTGTTGTTTCCTCTGTAGATGCTCACACCCCACCATGTTGAAGCCTGTCTTGGGGTATTGTGATTCTTCCTGGCTGCATTGGAGAGCCGTTATGAACATGGCCTCCTATCTCTAGCCTGGGATTGAATGTTTGCACCCCGGAGTCTTCAGGGAGCCCTCAAAGGAGAGCCATAAAGCCCTTTTGGTCCTCAGTTGACATCTGAATCATGTGTTCACCATACCTGTGTCTGGGCTGGTGTATCTCAGGCACATGAATGGATCTCTAAATGACAATATGAAAGGCTCTGTAGTGTGGACCTGGGCTCGTCCTCTGTAGTGTGGACTCTGGGCTTGTCACAATAGAGGGTCTAGTTTCTGCCTGCTGGTTTCAGAATAGAGGTCACAGGACCACACAGCATTCAGTTTATGGAAACAAAGCACAACGTGTGCACTCAGACCCAATGTTCACACGTCTATAGGTTCCAGTCCTTAACCATGCATCACATTGTGCCACTTTTTCTTCTTGGCACTCAGGGTGTCCTTAGATCCAGGAAATTTCCCTATTTTTCCATTTGAGCACCATCATGTGAGGTTTGTCCCCTGCAGGAGTAGAATTGTACAAGTTCATACGTTCCTCTCTTGTCCTTAAAATTCTTGACAGTAGTGTCTGCAAGCAACCTCCCTCCTGCTGTCCTCCTCATGGTTGTATCTCTCCAATGTCAACACCGCACAGCTCCTAAACACCAAAACCTGCTCAGTATTCTATTAGCAGTCTTGCTGTTGTTTTTTTCAACTCTGATCGATTTCAAGAATGTTCGAAATGATTCAATAACTATCCAGCTGTTTCAAGGATGTGACAAGCCCTGAGTCCCCTAAATCTTCTGACATGTTAACTTCTCTTTCCCATATTTTCTCATACTAAAGATGGTGTGAAGAATTTTTTCTGATTTATATGTTTGAGGTGAACTTTGGACCCTGGTGTTTTGTTTCAGAGTATCGTAAACTTATTTTCACCCCTACTCTGATTCTGGATCCTAAGGACTCATTTTTGTTTGTACAAGCCTACTGAGTATTGTACTAATATTATATTGTGTTTCAAGAAATAATTATAGACATATGTGGTCCATGCACATAAGGTCATCCAACAAGTGACATAAGGAGCAATGCACCATCTAGCAATGACTCTGGGGCTTCAAGGAGGGCAGAGATGCTCCCAAAGGACCAGAATTGCAGGAATATTATTGGCAGGACTCCATGTCTCTGTGCAGGTGACACAGGCCATTTGGGTGGTGGGCTCTTCTTGCAGTCTTCCTGATGCATATGATCCATTCAAAGATGGAAAGGGGGTACGCGGGTGCTTAGCAGTTTAGTGCCACCTTCAGCCCAAGGCCTGATCCTGGAGATCAGGGATCGAGTCCCAACTCAGGCTCCATGCATGGAGCCTGCTTCTCCCTCTTCCTATGTCTATGCATCTCTCTCTCTTTCTCTGTGTCTCTGATGAATAAATAAAACATTAAAAAAACAAAGATGGAATTGGCTAGATTTGGAAACAGAACAGAAGTCCTGTGTGCAGCCCGCAGGGTCAGGGGGACTGATCTAAGAAAACCAAAATTACAGTTGATCAGAGGCACAAATTGAAATTGGTTTGAAACTGAAATTTCCTGCTGCATTTGTCATCAAAAATCCTGATGAATCTGTAGAAGAGGTTCATGGTAGATAGTTTTCTTCTCTTAGATGGAATATAGTATTTGAATGTAAAAAGAATTCACGAAAAACTTACAGTTGCAAAGCAGCACCATACTTTTAGTTTAGGAGGGATAAGAAAAATAGAAATATAGGTATACAATGGAAAATGTTCATTCTGACATGAGTTTATTATATCCCAATCTCTGCTTGAATGAGCTCATTCTGCATCAGGTAAGCTCATCAAAGCGATTACAGAAGATCACAGAGTTAACGGCAGTGGAACACAGTGACTGAGTTGTTAGAGACTTACAAATAGAACTGCATTACCTGAAACCCTCTGAAATTCAGCTAAATTCAAAATTTAGAATTGCAGGAATATTATAGGCAAGACTCCGTGTCTTTGTGAATTGGACACAGGCGTATTTTGGTTGGTCGGCTCTGCTGGCAGTCTTCCTGATGCATGTGATCCATTCAAAGTTGCAATGTGTTAGATTTGGAGACAGAAGACAAGTCCTGTACATAGTCCATAGGATCAGGGGGAATGATCTGAGAAATTCAAAATTAAGGTTGATTAAAGGCATAGATTGAAAAAAATTGAAACTGAATTTTCCTGACACATTTGTTATCAAAAATACCTTCCATCAAAATACATTATTTTTTAATAATAAATTTATTTTTTATTGATGCTCAATTTGCCAACATACAGAATAACAGCCAGTGCTCATCCCGCCAAGTGCTCCCCTCCGTACCCATCACCCAGTCACCCCAACACTCCGCCCACCTCCCCTTCCATTACCCCTTGTTCATTTCCCAGAGTAAGGTGTCTCTCATGTTGTGTCACCCACACAGAAATTTTCACTCATCTTATCTCCTTTCCTTTTATTCCCTTTCACTAATTTTTATATTCTCCAAATGAATGAGACCGTATAATGTTTATCCATTTCCAATTGACTTGTTTAATCAGCATAGTACCCGCCAGGTCCATCAACGTCAAAGCAAAAGGTGGGTATTTGTCGTTTGTAATGGCTGACTAATATTCCATTGTATACATAGACCACATCTTCTTTGATACAATAATATTTTTATTTATTTTATTTATTCTTTATAATAAATTTATTTTTAGTGGTGTTCAATTTGCCAACATACAGAATAACACCCAGTGCTCATCCCGTCGAATGCCCCCCTCACTGACCATCACCCATTCACCCCCACCCCCCGCCCTCCTCCCCTTCCACCACCCCTGGTTCATTTCCCAGAGTTAGGAGTCTTTCTGTTCTGTCACCCCTTCTGATATTTCCCACACATTTTTACTCCCTTCCCTTATATTCCCTTTCACTATTATTTATATTCCCCAAATGAATGAGAACATATAATGTTTGTCCTTCTCCAATTGACTTACTTCACTCAGCATCATACCCTCCAGTTCCATCCACGTTGATTTCTAGCAGCAATGTCCACAATAGCCAAACTCTGGAAGGAGGCTCAATGTCCATCCAAAGATTAACGGATAAAGAAGATGTGGTTTATGTATACATTGGAATATTACTCAGCCATTAGAAATGACAAATACCTACCATTTGCTACAATAATATTTTTAAATAAAATGGTTTTGTTTTTTGTTACATTGGATTAACCAACTTATACTGCATACTTCTTTTCTGATGTTCAATAATCCATCAGGTGCTTATAACACACAGTATTGATGGCATCCTTTACCCTCTTTAATGCACATCACACAATGACCCAAAGACCCACTAACCTCCCCAGCATTATACCTCATTCTGTTTCCTATAGTTAATGGTTTCTCATGTTCTGTCCCCCTCTCGAATGATTCCCAGGCTTCCCAGCATTAGCCAATCTTACTTTGAAAGGTTACGTATATTCCATGTTAGACAGAAATGATATGATAATTGTCTTCTGATTGATTTATTTTACTCAGCAAAATACCCTCCAGTTCCATCAATGTCACTGTAAATGGTAGATATTTGATATTTCTGACGGCAGAGTAATATCCCATTGTGTATATTCCACATGATATTTATCCTTTCTTCTGTGGTGGAAATCATATTTCCCTCCACAGTTTAGCTATTGTGTACTTTGCTGCTATGAACACTGGGGTTCAGGTGCCCTTTGCATCACTACATCTGTGTGCCTGGAGTAAATACTCAGTAATACAATTCCTGGAGCATATGCCATTCACGACAAAGGAAAGAACCAGAGGTAATACTCTCTGCCAAAGATCTAATTAAGAGGATAAAGTAAAAAATAAGAGCTCAAATATAGGATATTAATTTAAAGTTACTAGTTGCATTTCAGGAAAGCTAAAACACACTACATTATAACTTAGTGTAGAAATGAACCAATTCAGTTGTAAATTAAAAGTGATCAATGTGAGATAGAGTCTAAACTAGATGCTGTAACAGCCATGGTAAATGAGGTCGATTGGAGCATAGGTGACATCGAAGACAAGGTGATCGAAAGGAACGAAGGTGTGGAAAGTAGAGAAACACAAATAATGGACCACAAAAGGCTTGAAAAATCACTAGTGCCATTAGTTCAAACTAAATTAAAATATTTAGGGCCCATGAAGGGAAGGAAGAGAGAGAAGGACAGAACGTATATTTGAGAAAATCATAGCAAAGACTCTTTTTCTTTCTTTTTTTGAAAGATTTCATTTATGTATTCATGAGAGACATAGAGAGGCAAAGACAAAGGCAGAGAGAGGAGCAGGCTCCATGGAGGGAGCCTGCTGTTGGACTTGATACTGTGTCTACAGGATCATACCCTGGGTCAAAGGCAGGTGCTGAACAGCTGAGCCACCCAGGAGTTCCAGCACACTCTCTTTTTCAATAAAAAGACACATCCAGATTGAAAGTGAGGGAGTAAACTCCCACTAATCATGTCAATGAACGTCAAGAAGAAAGAAGAGGAGCAATACTTATAGGAGCTGATCTAGAATTTAAAACAAAGCCTATAATAAAGGATGAAGAAGGATCCTATATTATAAAAATTGTTTCTCCAACAGAAGATCTACCTTTTCAAAATATTCACACTGCTAACTTCAGAGAAGACAAGTGCACAAACCAATTAACCCTAAACTTAATGACACTCATGGCTACTATTACCTTTACAGTGGGGACTTCGATATCCCCTGATATCAGTGAGAATCATCTAAGCAGAAGCTCAACAAGAAACAAGGGGTTTCAGAGACATACTGGATCACACATACTTCACAAATATATCAGAGCATTTTTCCCAAAGCAGAATACACATTCTTCTTTATTGCACGTGGAAAATACTCCAGAATAGATCATACACATGGTCACAACTCATGTGTCAAGTAGTACAGAATGGTTGAATTCACTTCATGAATAGGTTCAGACCAATATGCTATAAAACAAGTCAAAAACAATAAACCCCTAAATGACAATGCGATACTACCTCACACCAATGAGAATGGGGAAAATTAAGAAGATATGAAAGAACAAATGTTGAAGTGGATGTGGAGAAAGGGAACCCTCTTGCATTGTTGGTGGGAATGTGAACTGGTGCAATCACTCTGGATAACTGTGTGGAGGTTCCTCAAAGAGTTAAAAAGAGACCTGCCCTACGACCCAGCAATTACACTGCTGGGGATTTACCTCAAAGATACAGATGCAGTGAAACGCCGGGACACCTGCACTCCCATGCTTATAGCAGCAATGTCCAGAATAACCAAACTGTGGAAGGAGCCCTGGTGTTCGTCAAAAGATAAATGGATAAAGAACATGTATTCTATATTTACAATGGCATATTCCTCAGCCACCACATTGGAGGAATACCCAACAATTGCTTCAACGTGAGTGGAACTGGAGGATATTATGCTGAGTGATGTAGGTCAAATGTAGGACAAACATTATATGGTCTCATTCAATCGGGTAATATAAAAAATGGTGTAAAGAATTATAGAGGAAATGAGGGAAAATAAGTGGGAAAAATTAGAGAGGGTGACAAAATATGAGAGACTTCTAAATCTGGGAAACGAATAAGAGGTAGTGGGAGGAGAAGTGGATGGGGGCATGGGGTGACTGGGTTAAGGGCACTGAGGGGAACACTTGAGCATATGAGCCTGGGGTGCTATGCTATATGTTGGAAATCAACCTTCAATAAAAAAATATATAACAAATAAATAAATGTACATTAAAGGACATCTTATTGAAGAAGAAATAACTTAATGAAGAAACTAAAGAATTTAAGCAAAATTTCAATGAACATTAAATCACAATCATACAATCCAGTATATCTCTCAAAACCCTTGTTTCCTGGTAAAGCTGTGGGACACATCAAAAGCCATCCACAAAGGGAACAACGGAGCAATACAGGTCTTCTCCAGGACCTGATTGAAATGGGAGCATATCCAGTGCATTAGCAGAGTGAAGATGAGGATAAACGTATTGCCAGGCTGCTGTTCCCACATGCAGAAGAATGAAAGGGGACACTTTTCTTACATAATCACAACAATGGACTCAAAGTTGATGAAGGATCTAAATGAGTTGGGAAACCATCAGAATCCTCACGAGAACACAGGCAGCCCTTTTTCTACCTCAGCTGCAAGCACTTCTAGATGAGTCTCCAGAGGTAAGGGAAAGAAAAGGAAACTGAAGTATGGGGACTTCATCAAGAAAGAGCATTTTCACACAAAGGAATCACTCAGTGGAATTAAAAGGCAGCCTACAGAATGGGAGAAGATATTTGGTAATGTCTTATCAGATTAAAGGCTCGAATTCATATGTAAAATGAACATATCAAGCTCAACAGCCACCAGTATCTCCAATGAGAATTGGGCAGAAGTTGTGAACAGACTTCCTGTCCTGTCCTGAGATCCCACATCACACCGTATATTAGGGAGGTGATTCTCATGCAAAAAAAATAAATTCATTAGCTCTGCTAGATTTGCCATATATCAAACAAAATATTAGAAGAAAGTGTCTGACAGAAAAGAAGGAAAACATCAATGCCCCTAAGTTGAAGATTACAGAAATTAGGCAATAATAAAATAAAAGACTTTAACATCATTCAACTGGAATAAAATAATTTGTTTACATATACATTGTCAGGGAGGAAAATAATTCCAAAAAAACCACTTAAAAGTAAGTAATGAACTCAGGGAAAATTCAGGATATCAAATCAAAATAGACCAGGAAGTTAATTTCTACACAGTAACAACCAAATTTCTGTATAAAATAAACAAAACATTCCCCTTCACACTGGTATTAAAAATAAATGTTTATGACTACACTTCTTAAAGGAGAGAAAATGCTATTTAAAAATGAACTATATTAATGAGAGACTTTCAAAAGGCACAGAAATGCAAAAATAAATACTTTGATGGATTAGAACATTATAAATTCACTGTACCACCAAAAGAATGCGATCTACTGTTGTGAAGTAATGCTTGTATATAACTTGTAAAGAATTGAATCTAAGACTGGAGATGACTATATAGTCAGAGGACATGCAAATGAGGCCCTCCCTACACTGATTAAACCAGCCGAGCCCCAAGCATAAAGCTGGAGAGGAGCCCCAGCTCCTGGATACCCAGGTGGCACCATTCAATGCTCACGAAACACAACAGACAAACCACTATGGAGTCTGTGCTCATCTGGGCTTTTCTGTCGCTATGTTAAAAGGTAATTCATGGAGAACAAGGGACCTTGAGTCTGTGAGTGGAGGTGAGTGAGTGAAAGAGGGGATGTGGGACCGTTTCCTGACCAGATGTCTTGTGTCTGCAGGTGTCCAGGGCGAGGTGCAGCTGGTGGAGTCTGGGGGAGACCTGGTGAAGCCTGGGGGGTCCCTGAGACTCTCCTGTGAGGCCTCTGGATTCACCTTCAGTAGCTACAGCATGCAGTGGGCCCGTCAGGCTCCAGGGAAGGGGCTGCAGTGGGTCGCATGGATTAGGTATGATGGAAGTAGCACAAGCTACGCAGACACTGTGAAGGGCCAATTCACCATCTCCAGAGACAACGCCAAGAACACGCTGTATCTGCAGATGAACAGCCTGAGAGCCAAGGACACGGCCGTGTATTACTGTGCAGACACAGTGAGGCGACCTCAGTGTGAGCCCAGACACAAACCTCCCTGTAGAAGGGGATCGGGACCACCAGGGGGTGCACACTCCTCAGGACTTTTGTCTTGAAGGCCCAGGAGCAGGTGCAGATGGAGGTTCTGGGCAGGTTTCCTGTCGGGGTCTGGGCTTCCTCTCCATGGAGCAGTTTCCCCCAGGGAGTCTCTATGAACACTTGGTTATGTGTTTACCTATTCAGTCTCTTTCTTAGAGACTTAGAATTCAACTATGGCACTTGCACTTACTTGTACTTAACATTTCCTGACCTGAAATATTAATCAATTACAAATAACTCCGTTCATGTCATCTGAACATTTTCACTAGTCTTATTGGCACTCCCTTTGGATTACAGGACCCCAAGATAACTGTTCTCTTGTATATCACAGTATTCAGTAATCTCCATTCAACACAAGTGAATAGAGACATTCTACAAAAATGTTAAAAACGGCCCGGGAGTGAGAAAAATTCCCAGCATGGCATGGTAGGGAGGTGGACTCTGAGGTCACTCACAAACACACACAATCAAGAGAGAATAAGCTTTAAGTACCTTCACCTTCATGTCTGATGAGAGCCAGGCAAGCCTCTCATCATGTCATAAATGCCTGGATGGTGCCAGGGAGGTCACTAGCTTTGGGTGTGTGTTGTGGGTCAGTGGTGGGGACAGGATCCTGCTCCATGGGATTTGGGGAGGAGGTGAGGCCCTAGGGGAGTACTTAGGTCCGGAGGTGCAGCCTCATGATAGGCCCAGGGCCCTTATACTGGTAAACATCCCTGCATCCTGGCCCCATGTGAGGTGATAGGGAAAGGACGGTCTAGGACCTGGGTGCCCACCAGACACCACATGTGCCTGCACCTGGACATCAGACGTCTCAGATTCCAGATCTGTTAGAATGAGTGTCTGTGCTTTGCTCCATCCAGTACATGGATGATATTCCAGGTGTTGGGACCGGCTAAAGTATTTTTTTCTTTGTTTAAATTGAATTTACTAATATTTATTACACATTCAGTGCTCATCACATCACGTGCCCTCCTTAACTCCAATCACCCAGTTCCCACACCCACACCCTCTCCCTTCCAGCGACCCTCAGTGTTTTTTATCCCCAGAGTTAAGTGTCTCTCATGATTTGTCCTCTTCTGTAGCATTACCCCACTAAGTTTCACTCCTTCCTTTATGATGTCTTTCAATATTTCCTATTTTACACATATGAATGAGACCATATCATTGCCTTTCTGTGATTAATTTCTCTCAACATAATACCTCCAGTGCCACCCATGTTGAAGGAAATGTTATTTCATGTTATTCATCATTTCTAACAGCTGTGTAATATCCCATTATATATATAAACCACATTTTGAGTATATTTTTATTGGAGTTTGTTTGCCAACATATATTATAATATCCAGTACTCATTCCGCCATTTGCCCCCCTCAGCTCCTATCATCCAGGCACCCAACCCCCGGAACATCTCCCCTTCCACTCTCATTGTTTTTCTCCCATACTTAGGAGTTTCTCATGTAATAGATGATAATTGATGATAGATGGGATGTTATAGATAGATGGGATGTTATATAGATGGGAATTGATAATTCCCACTCATTCTATCTCCCTTCCCCTTTATTCCCTTGCAGTATTTCTTATGTTCTTTTTATGAGTGAAAACATAAAATGTTTTTTCTTCTCTGAATCACTTGCTTCACTCAGCATAATACCCTTCACGTCCATCCATGTTGAAGCAAATGATGGGTATTCATCATTTCTAATGGCTGAGTAATTTCCCAGTATATATGTAGACCATATCTCCTTTATCCGTTCATCTGTTGATGGACATTGAAGCTCCTTCCACACTTTCTTTATCCACTATTCTGTGAGGGCTTCATGATTCCTCCCACAGTTTGACAATTGTGGACATTGCTGCTGTGAACATTGGGGTGCAGGGGTCCCTTCATTTAATTAAATTTGCTTATTTGTGGTAAATACCCTGTAGTGTAGTGGCTGCATCACAGGGTGGCTCCTTTCTCACTTTTTCAGGACATTCCTTTCTGTTTTCTGGAGTGGCTGAACAAGCCTGCATTCCCACCAAATGTGAAAGAGACAGTTCCATTTCCTCAATATCCTCGCTTATATTTATTGTTTCCTGGCCTTGTTACTTTATCCATTCTGAGTTGTATAAGTGGGATCTTAGTGTGGTTTTCATTTGTATTTCCCTGATGACATGTCATGTGGATCATTTTTCTTACCTGCCTGTTGGCCATGTGTAGGTCTTCTTTGGAGAAACGGCTGTTTGTGCCTTCTCTCCATTTCTTCACTGGAATGTTCGTATTGTTGGGTGCTGACTTTGTTAAGGAAACATCTTTTCCTATTCTGTACGTTGACACAGGCCAAGATTCTGACTCACTGAAATGTGTGCAAGGACATATGGCAAAACCTCTACAATGTAAGGAGTAGGATAAAATCACTCTATGGGGACACATGACACCTATAAACCAAGATTTACATGGAAAAATCATTACAAAGTACCACGTGGACACAAAGTCTGAAGTCTGAAATATTACTTAACAAAAACGTAGTTTCTCAAAGCAGTCAATATGAACACGCAAAGGCAGTCACAACAGTTTGACAAGTAGGGCAAGAGGAGAACAGGTAGGATTCGAGGTCAAGGAGTTATCAGGTAACATTCAAAAACATGGTGTGGTGAAAAATGCCACTAAACAATTATGAAAAATAAGAGAAAAAAGCTGGAAGAGGTCCTTTCATTGATCCTTCAGTTGTAGATATCAGCTCATTGTGTGTGACCTCTACCATCTCCATGTTGAAACCTAAGGCCCATGAGATGGGAGGAGGAGGTGGAGCCTAGGGGAGCAATTATGTCAGCAGATCGATCCCCATGATGGGATCAGGAACCTTATTCACCAGGACTAGGAAATCTGCCTGCCTCCTGCCCCATGTGAGGTGACAGGGAAAGGACAGACTAGGACGTGGGTGCTCTCCAGACACCACATCCTTGTGTACCTGGACATCAGACGTCGTAGACTCCAGAACTATGGGAAATGAAGGTCTTTCTTTTGTTTTGCCAAATCCATTTAGATGTTACAGCAGCCAGCAGAAGCTAAAGTTTTCTTCTTCTTCTTTTTCTTCTTCTTCTTCTTCTTCTTCTTATTATTATTATTATTATTATTATCATTATTATTTAATTAAATTCAATTTTCCAAAATTTACTATACACCCAGTGCTCATCACATCTCGTACCCTCCTTACTGCCCATTACCCAGTTACCCCATCCCCACAACAACCTCCCTTCCAGTGACTCTCAGTTTAATTACCAGAGTTAAGTGACTCTCATGGTTTACCTTCCTCTCTAGTATTACCCCGGTCAGTTCCACTCCTTCCCTTTTGGTCTCTTTCAATATTTCTTATATTCCACATATGACGGAGACATATCATTGCCTATCAGTGACTGGTTTATTTTCTTCAATATAATATCTCAATTTCCAACCAAGTCGATGTGAATGTTCCTTCATGTTATACGTAATTTCTAGCGGCTTAATTATACTTCAATTTATATACAAACCACAACTTCTTTATCCATTTTCCTGTCAAGGAACACCATGGTTCCTCCCAGTTTAATTATTGTGGACATGCTGTTGTGAACATTGGGGTACAGGTGACCCTTCATTTAACTACATCTGTGTCTCTGAAGCTAATACCCAGGATAGCAATGGCTGGGTCATAGGGTGGGTCTCTTCTCAGTTTTTGAATAAATTTGATTCTGTTATTTGAGGAGCCTGCACCAGCTTTCATTCCTACCAACAGTGCAAGAGTTCTCCCTTTCTCCACATCCTCTACAATATTTGTTATTTCCAGCCGTGTTAGTATATCCATTCTGAGTTGTAGAAGTGGTATCTCCTTGTGATTTTCATTTGTATTTCCCTGATGACAATTCATGTGGATCATTTTGCTTTCTTTTAATAATAAATTTATTTTTATTGGTGTTCAATTTGCCAACATACAGAATAACACCTAGTGCTCATCCCGTCCAGTGCCCCCCTCAGTGCCTGTCACCCAGTCACCCACACCCCTAGCCCTCCTCCCCTTCCACCACCCCTAGTTCATTCCCCAGAGTTAGGAGTCTTTCATGTTCTGTCTCCCTTTCTGAGATTTCCTACCCATTTCTTCTCCCTTACCCTCTATTCCCTTCACTATTATTTATATTCCCCAAATGAATGAGACCATATAATGTTTGTCCTTCTCTGATTGACTTATTTCACTCAGCATAATACCCTCCAGTTCCATCCACGTTGAAGCAAATGGCGGGTATTTGTCATATCTAATGGCTGAGGAATATTCCATTGTATACATAAACCACACCTTCTTTATCCATTCATCTTTCGATGGACATTGAGACTCCATCCACAGTTTGGCTATTGTGGACATTTCTGCTGGAAACATCGGGGTGCAAGTGTCCCGGCGTTTCACTGCATCTGTGTCTTTGGGGTAAATCCCCAGCAGTGCAATTGCTGGGCTGTAGTGCAGGTCTATTTTTACCTCTTTGAGGAACCTCCACACGGTTTTCCAGAGTGGCTGCACAATTTCACATTCCCACCAACAGTATAAGAGGGTTCCCATTTCTCTACATCCTCTCCAACATTTGTGGTTTCCTGCCTTGTTAATTTTCCCCATTTTTCTCATCTGCCTGTTGTCTGTGTGTACGTCTTCCTTGGGGCAATGCCCGTAAATGTATTTTCCCAATTTCTTGACTGGATTGCTTAATTTTTTTTGAGTATGAATTTGTTATGCAAATATCTTCTCGTATTCTGCAGGTTGCCTTTCATCATATTGACCACTCCATTGCTGTGCAGATTTTAACTTGAAGAAGTCCCAGTAGTTCATTTTTTCCTTTGTTTCCTATGCCTTAGATGTATTGCCACTAATCGCTGCATTTCAGGTCAGACGTTGCTACCTGTATTTTCCTTTATGATTTTGATGAGTTACTGCCTCATATTTTGGTCTTTCATTCATATTGAGTTTATCTTTTTGTCTGCAGTAGGAGAATAGTCTACATTCATGCTTCTGTAGGTGGCCATCCAAGTTTTTAGCACTGTTTATTGATGAGTCTGTGTGTTTTCCATTGCGCATTCTTTCTTGATTCTGGAGGATTAGTTGATCATCGATTTGATTGTCCACTTCTGGCTTCTCTACTATGTTCCATTCATCTATGTGCTGTTTTGTGCCAGTACCAGCTTGTCTTGATGATAATGACTCAGTAAAACAGCTTGACCACAAGCATTGTGATGTCCTTGCTGTGGCATTTTGATTGTTTTCAACATTTTTCTACCTAATCAGCATTTTAAGAAGTAAACTGAGGAAGTTACAATGAGATGGAAAGCGATTGCATGCTATGGATTGGAAGAATAACTATTGTTGGGACACCTGTGTTCCTCAGTGATTGAGTGTCTGCCTCTGGCTCAGGTCAAACTCAGGGTTCTTGGATGGATCCTACAGCAAGATCCCTGAAGCGATCCTGCTTCTCCCCCTGACTATGTCTCTGCATCCCTCTAGGTATCTCTCATGAGTAATAAAGTTAAGAAATACGTTTTAAAAACAGGACTAATATTTTGAAAATGTATGCTACCCTGAATACTCTACGCAGTCAATGCAATCCTTATCAAAACATGATAGACTTCCTATACAGAGTTGAGACAGACAATCCTAAGAGATGTATGGCACAGGACAAGATTCTAGTGACACATGAACCCAATGCTGAAACTCTGGCATTTTCAGACTGCATTTGTTGTGTCAAGAACCTGTTGAGCTCCCTCAGCCAGTCAAAGGTGGACTTCTCACATATTCCTTCCTGGAGTTAGGACTAAGGTCTTGTCAATCATAGAGATCTGTGGAAAAGACACAGTGGAAACACAGAAGGAGAATCTTGGGGCAAGGTAAACAGAGTTACTGAGACACTTTGGGAGTTCAGTTTAAGGATGTTCTTTTATAACTTTTCCATAAGGTGGTGATGTGTTGAGCCTGTGGAGTCTATGTCTTACCATCACCTTACAGGGTTGTGTTTTCCTGACTGTGGTGGATACCTTGTCACTTAGTGAACATTTGGTGTGTCCAGTCCCCATTTCAAACCCACCAGCACATATGAATCTGCCTCTTGTCATGTGGGCAGTTTCCCATTAGGGTGTTCCTCACTGGAAACCCTCAACGGACTTACATTACATATTTGCCCTTTTTCTTTTTATTTACATGCAATCATGTAAATGATTGTAATGGGATCAGCCCAAGCCAGGTAACGTGAACTGATGAAGACAATGCCGCAGCTATGCAATCCTATTCCATAGTCTACACATGAACCTACTTGGAGGTGAAGCTAAATCAGGGTAATTAAGTCTGCTCATGTTCAGCAAGACAAGGGAGCAGCTCTGAATGCCCAGAAGCAGTGGAGGGGTCAGCTTTGTCCAAGTTCAACAATATCTGTACACAATCTTCTCTCCACAGACTTGCACACACAGGACTTAAACCAAATAAAGAAGACTTTTCAACAATCTGTAAATGGATAAACTATTCATAGACAATCGATAACCATGCCTGTTCTCCACATCCTCAGCAGGACTTGGTCCATTCTCATTTTTATTGTTTTGGTTCTTTCATAGACTAGACTAGGAAACAGCTGTGAGGAGATATCTCAGTATTTGGGGGTTAGAATTCTCTGATGCTTAGTGATGTTGAACGCTGATGAATGTTTGTATTCTTCCTATGTTTTTATTTGTTTATTTGAGATACAGACAGATTGCGTACATAGAGGAAGGAACAGCGAGAGAAGCGAATTATTTTCTTTTTGTAAACCCAGTGTGGGGATGAGTCCTAGGACCCTGAGATCATGACCAGAGCTGAGGTCAAAGCATAACCAATTGATTAACTAAGAACATAATTTTGTTTGCTTTCTATAGAAAAATGATTATGGAAGACCTTCACCTATTTTTTTTAAATATATCTATTTAGACAGAAAGAGATAGCAGGAGAGGAGCAGATGGAGAATGAGAGAGAAAATTTCAAGGTGATTCCCCATGACCACAGAGCCTGACTCGGGACTCAATCCCAGGATGCTGAGATTATGACCTGAGACAAAACCTAAAGTAACATGCTTAACCACCTGAGCCACCCAGGGCTTAATCCGTGCCCAAATTCTTAATTAGGGGATCTGGGTTTGTCCTTGTGCTGTGTTGCATATTTACTCTTGAGGTTAAGTGTCCCTTCTGTATTTTGGATACTAATTCCTTCTGAATATATAGTTGAACACACTGACCCGCAATTCATAGCCTGCCTTCTTACTCTAATATTTGCTATACACAATTTCTATTTTATGAATCACCAGTCATCTCTTTTTGTTTTTGTTTTACCTATGATTTTGCTTTTATATAAAAAAAAATCAGAGCCAAGTAAATGTCATGATTTTTTCTCCAGGTTCCAGGTTCAAGACTTCTGAATTCTTCGATTCATTTTGAGATTTAACATCTCCATGCATCTCTATGATGTAAGATAAGAACCAAGCATCATTTTTTTGCATGAGGCTGTCCAACACCATTTGTTATAGAGACTATTCTTTCCCCAGTGTATATTCTTTGTTATCCTGTGTAGAATTTACTGACTGTAGGAGCACATATTTACTTCTGGGCTCCTTAATGTGCTGTAGTGTGTACATGTCTGACAATAGATGGTCACACAGTGATGTCCTGAATATACCTCTCCAAATATTTATAAAGAGGTAAGTGTGATGCCTGAGGATTGGTCTTTTTATTATTGTATGGTCACCTTCATGGGATTTGTTATTCAATAAGATTATACATATTTTCTATTTAAAAAAACAACTGGAATTTTGATTAAGTCATTTAACATCAGATTATCAGAATAGAAAACGGAAATAGTGTCTATATAAATACTAATCATAAATATTTATTTTATTTTTTATAAATTTATTTTTTATTGATGTTCAATTTGCCCACATATAGAATAACACAAAGTGCTCATCCCATCAAGTGTCCCCCTCAATGCCCATCATGCAGTCACTCCCACTCCCTGCCCACCTCCCCTTCCACCACCCCTAGTTCGTTTTCCACAGTTAGGAGTCTCTCATGTTCTATCTCCCTTTCTGATATTTCCCACTTTTTTCTTCTCCTTTCCCCTTTATTCCCTTGCAATATTTTTTATATTCCCCAAATGAATGAGACCATATAATGTTTGTCCTTCTCCAATTGACTTATTTCACTCAGCATAATACCCTCCATTTCAATCCACGTTGAAGCAAATGGTGGGTATTTGTCATTTCTAATGGCTGAGGAATATTCCATTGTATACAGAGACCACATTTTCTTTATCCATTCATCTTTCGATGGACACTGAGGCTCCTTCCACAGTTTGGCTATTGTGAACATTGCTGCTATAAACATCGGCATGCAGGTGTCCCAGTGTTTCATTGCATCTGTATCTTTGAGGTAAATCCCCAGCAGTCTGCTTCTTTATCCTCGCTCTTCATATACTCAGACTCCTATCATAAAAATGTTATTAAGACTTCATAAGTTATTGATAGTTCTATGCCTACCCTTGCTGTCTTAACCTTTGGTTCCTCTTCTTTTCAGTCATTATTTTCTATAGTTATTTTTTCTCAATCACTGCTTTATTTGACTGTTTCATCCACCAACATTATATTGGCCTTTGTCTGGATTGCATCTTGGTTCTAGTATTTTTAATATGGCTTGATTTGATTTTAATTTATTTATCTTAGCAGACCAGGAAACGTTGTTGCCTTTTCTCCTTTTTCTAAACCTAGCTGGTATTGTATTTTTTGATCTTTGTTTAAAAGTCCGATTTACACACATTGTGTAAATATTGATCAAATATACTTCCTTTATATTTGCAATCTGTTCCGTCTACTCAGTACATTTGTTCATTATTTCATTTTTTTTTTCTACAAAGAAAAAAGGTAAGAAAAAACAAATATCAAAAAATGAACATTTTGGGTTTGTTTCAGTCTATGTTTTGTAGGAATACATATCATAACATTTTTTAAATAAATAAAATGAAATTAGAAAAAATAAGTAAACAATTTACATATAATATAAACATTAAAGAGAAAATTTTAAAAAATGGTGTGAATATTAATTACATTAAACAATTATAGAAATAGGGAAGACAAAAGCGAGAAATGGTCATTCTAAGTAGACAAATATCTAAATCTCTGGGAAAGGAGATGAATGATATATGGAAGACGCACATAACATAAAATTATAGTACAAATACACCAAGGTTCTACGTGGAGCCTCAGGTGGAAGCTGTCCTCTCCCCAAGGTCACCAGCTGGTTCAGAAGATCAGGTGTACACTGTGCACATGCAGAGACCACAAGCTTTTACTGGACCCATGAGGATTCTCATGGTTAGGATCTGGATTGGAGGACCTCCCACCTGCATGGAACAACTCCTTAATCCTTCAGGTGCTGATATCAGTTCACTGGGTGTGACCTCTACCATCTGCATGCTGAAACCTATCGCCCATGTGATGTGAGGCAGAGGTGGAGCCTTAGGGGAGCACTTAGGTCAGAAGGCGTGCAGCCTCATCATGGGATCAGGTCCCTTATCCAACAGGACTGGGAAAGCTCCCCACACACTGGACCAATGTGAGGTGACATAGAATGGATAGGCTAGGATGTGGGCGGTCACCTGACACCACATATGCCTACTCTTGGACCTCAGGATTCCCAGGCTTCAAGTCTGTGGGAATAAGTGTCTGTTGTTTGATTCATCAAGTCCATGTAGGATGTACCAGCAGGGGGCCCAGGATAAGGTAGTTTATATTGTCTTTATTTAAATGCAATTTGCCAGAATATTGTATAACACACAGTCCTCTTCACATCACATGCCCTCCTTAATGCTGATCTGATGTGCCTAAGATTGCAAATCCAAGAAACCAACAAGGAGCTGACACTGATGCAAGCACAAGAGTGTTTATTAGCAAGCTCGAGCTTGGATCCCAGTATACCCGACACAGTGGAACAGGGACTTGGACCCTGAAGTGGGGTACAGCTGGGTTTTTTATGGACTGGTCTAGGGGATTTTCAGAAGGGGTGGAGGAATTTCTCAAGTTCTCTTTACATTCTGATATGGGGCTTTCAAGAGCATGGAGTTCTGTTCTCATTCTAATATGGGGCTTTCTGCCAGTAGCTTGGGCTGTTGTATTTCTGATATGGGATTCCCTGCTGGGGACATTCTGCAGCTTTTCCTGTAAAGTTCAGCTCTTATTTACAGGGGCCTAAGATGGCTGTACTTGTGATAATGCTAAACTTGAGGTGGAATGGCCTTAATTTTTCTCAGC
Organism: Vulpes vulpes; assembly: GCF_048418805.1. Classification (NCBI taxonomy): domain Eukaryota; kingdom Metazoa; phylum Chordata; class Mammalia; order Carnivora; family Canidae; genus Vulpes; species Vulpes vulpes. The sequence continues at coordinate 132,273,602 of NC_132785.1, read as the reverse complement.
CTCCACATTTCCCCCTCTCAGAGGAACCTAAGGAAGGACCCAATCATGGGTCCACATTGGTCTCTGAGTGAGCCAGTGGGAATGATTAAACCATGATTCAAACCAACCTGGTCGCTATTCTTGCTCCCATTTACGTCTAGCCAAACCTTTCCTGACGTTTGCCACAGATTCCCAGACTATTCCTGAGTGGTCAGTAAAGAAGCAACACTCCTCTTTTGGGGCAGCACAGAACCCCCCTCCTTGCTTGCAAAAGCCTCTCTACACTTAAGATGCTCCCATCTTTTTAAACCTTAAAAGACTTTAAAAGCAAGGCTGAATTGGGTGCACATTTTTAAATGGCTAATGGGGATTGGTTCTGGCACGAAGAGGACAGAGCATAAGTAACATTAGTGGGGTAAGTGAGAATGGCGCAGACTTAGCTTTAGGGGATTGTGGCCTTTCCATTCTGGAACAAAGTCCTTGAGAATGGAGGGTGGGTCACCTGGCCAGACGTGGGTGTAGTGGACCCAGGGAGTAATCCCGTCAACCTTGAGAGCTTTGAGAGTGGTCAGGATCACAATATAGTTTCCCTTCCAGTGAGGTTGAAGTGTCTGGTGTTGGTATCTCCTCACCTACACCCAGTCACCTGGTTGGTCGGTATCCATGGTGACTCGGGGGTGGCCCAGTCTCTTAGAGGGCCCTCAGCTAAGGTCACACCTGCTCATGGATTCTTTGTAACATTTGGAGGGAGAAAAGGAGTTAGTGATCATCAAATTCAGCAAGCACCTCATGTTTTAAATTGGGGATAATAGGGGAGGAAGACCAAACATGATCTCGTAGGGAGTCAGTCCTATCTTATATGGGAAGTTCCTCACCCTATATAGGGCGAAGAGGAGGAGAGTCACCCAGTCCCCGCCAGTCTCCAGGGATAATTTAGTTAAAGTCTCCTTTAATATTCTGTTCATCCTCTCTACCTGTCCTGAGCTTTGGGGCCTATATGCACAATGTAATTTCCAGTCTGCCCCAAGTGCTAGTGCCACTCCCTGTGTTACCTTGGAGACGAATCCTGGGCTGTTCTCTGATTCAATCTTAACAGGAATACCATACCTCTGTAAAATGTCTTCTAGCAGTTTCTTGGTCACGGTCTGTACTGTTTCATATTTGGTGGGAAATGCCTCTGTCCATCCTGAAAAATTATCTACAAACACTAGTAAATACCTGTATCCATATTTTTCAGGTTTTACCTCAGTGAAGTCCACTTCCCAGTAGGCTCCTGGGCGGTCCTCTCGGAGCCGGGTGCCTGGGTTAGATCCATGGGCGGTGGCATTAGTTAACTGGCATTTGTGGCAGCTTGCCACAATCTGCTCCATCTTTGCTCAAGAGTTTTTAATAGTGATCTTTGCATGTCGTATGAGGTCTTCCATCTTCATTATTCCCATGTGAGTACTCCAGTGCATTTTTGATAGGACTCGCCATCCTAGTTCCTCCGGCAGCCAACGGTCAATGTCAGTCATTGGGGCTGATGGCATTTGGTGGAGACGATATTCGTCTTCTAAACTCAGGACAAGCACCTGAATCGTGCACCCTTCTTTGTTTAGAATTTTTGCCCCTTCAGGATGGAAGTGAATTTGTGCCCCCATCTTGGTGAGCAAATCCTGACCTAACAATGGGTATGGCACTCAAGGATGACCATGAAGGAATGGGATACCCGTCCCATGCCGAGATCCACAGTTCTTCGGGTAGCCCATGACTACTGTCTGGTGCCTGTGACCTCTTGCACCCATGAAGTCTTGCTTGCCAATTTCCCTTGGGGTTGTAATAAAACCAAACGCTGTGCCCCAGTGTCCACTAGGAATTCAATGGGTTTCCCCTCCACTCTGAGAGTTATCCTGGGCTCGGGGAGAGGTGCCAAATCCCAACTTCCCTAGTCATCCAGGTCCTCCATTTCCAAGATCTTGGCAGGGGCCTTAGATATTTTGTTAAGACAGTTTTTTAGTGACTGGCCCTCTTCTTTGCAATAAGCACATTGGTTTTTTGTTCAGCTTAAGGCACTCCTGGTGGGGACCAGGCCCATCCTCTTTACATGTCCCTGAAGCCAGCTTCTTGAGGTGCTCAGTATTTCCCATGGGTCCTCTGTGGTTGTGGCCAGCAGGGTCTTGGCCAGGTTTCGGGTCTACTGGTCACATAATTTGGCTTGTTGCTCTTCCAGACTCTCTCTATTATTATAGACTCTTTCTGCTACTATTACTAAGTCCTGCAAGCTCTTCTCTGCTAGTCTCTCTACTCTTTGCAATTTCTTTTTAATGTCCAGAGTGGCCTGGTTAACCAAAGCCATGATAATGCAGCCTTTGTTGCTTGGGATTCTGGGTTCATAGGGGTGTACTGCCTAAAAGCCTCCACGATTCTATCTAAGATGGCTGCTGGACTCTCATCCTTACCCTGTCTCACATCATATACCTTGGCCAGATTGGTAGGCTTGCAAGCGGCAGCCTGGAGACGTGCCATTAGTGTCTGGTGTTAGAGCCGGAGTCTCTCCTTACCTTCAGCTGAGTTGTAGTCCCAGGTGGGGCGGGATAAAGAGAAGGCAGCATTTATGAGGTCTGGGTTTTGAGTTGGCTGTCTGTCCTCTCCCAGGACAGACTTCCAGGCTTCCACCTGAATACGTTCTCTCTCTTCGGTGGTGAAGAGTACCTGCAAGAGCTGTTGGCAGTCATCCCAAGTAGGCTGGTGGGTAAAGACAATAGTATCTAAAAGCCATATTAGATATCTCAAATTAAAAAAAAATTTTTAAATAAAAAAAATAAAAAGATGTATCAAATTATCAGAGAACTTTGCATTTGGGGTTTTCCAATTATATAAATCACTGGTGGAGAATGGCCAATATAGCATTAACTGTCTGCCAGTCTCATCAGGGGGCCCCATGGTGCAGAGGGGAAAGGCTATAGAGTTGGTCGGCCCTGCATTTGCAGGAGGGGCCACCTGGTGGGTCCTTCCGCGTGTCCCCACTGCTAACCCGCACACAGGGACACTCTCATCAGGGAGGGGTGGCGCCCCTTCTGCAGCCCCCAGCACCTCCAATGGAGGGACAGAAGGGGGAATAGGTGCCCCATAGGGCGGCGGGAGAATCAGGTCCTCTGGGGAGGAATCATGCAAGACCAGATACAGGGGCGCTTGGGCCATAGATTCAGTCTCCTTCCCAGCTTTCTGCAGGGCTGGAATCTCAGTAGGTCCTGCTTTGTGGGTAAAAATGGTTTTAGCCAAGGAAGGAGATTCTCGATTATGTCCTGCCAGGCCAGGATGGAGGGCACCTGGTCAGAGTGGCCATCCAGTATGTCCCTGAAGATCACGGCCTTAACCTGTATGATAATAGGTAGGTGGAAAGTTCCTTCTCGGGGGGCCATCCCATGTCAAAGGTTGGCCATTCTGAAATGCAGTAAGTTTGAAATATCCATCTCCTTATGTAAACAGTTATGACAGTTAACAAAGACACAGTAACACAGACAAATGCACAAACAGTTAACAAGGACATAGTAACACAGACAAACTTTCCAGTGTGGCTGCAGAGACAAAACAGAAAGTAATCCGAAGGCCTGGCAGCTGGATCTCCTTGCAGATGAGGACCTCCATCCTCCTTACAGATGAGGACCTCCTCCTCCTTATAGATGGGGACCTCCGTCCTCCTTACAGTTGGGGACCTCCATCCTCCTTACAGATGAGGACCCCATCCTCCTTACATGAAGACCCTGTCCTACTTACAGATGAGGACCATGTCATCCTAACAGATGGGGGCCTCCATCCTCCTTACAGATAAGGACCTCTGTCCTCCTTACAGATGAAGACCCCGTTCTCCTTACATGAGGACCCCGTCCACACAGATGAAGACCCTGTCCTCCAGGCGGGGGAAAGGGACGTCTCCTCAAGACCCCAGGTCTATGGCCTGCCAGTGCATCTGCCTAAACTGATGTCGACCCAATACAGATTGGAATTCCTACAGGTAAAATACAGTTTAGAGCTCTCAGAGAATATTCACACAAAAGGTGGAAAAAGTTGAGAGCCCTCACCAATGTGAAACCCTCCAGACGGGGTCCTGGTGATTTCTCAGATCCCGGACAAACCCCCAAATGCTGTGCCCAAGATTGCAAATCCGAGAAACCACCAAGGAGCTGACACCGATGCAAGCACCTGAGGGTTTATTAGCAAGCTCAAGCTTGGGTCCAAGTACACCCGAACACAGCCAAGCAGGGACTTGGACCCCGAAGTGGGTTACAGCTGGGTTTTTTATGGGCTGGTCTAGGGGATTTTCAGAAGGGGTGGAGGAATTTCTCAAGTTCTGTTTACATTCTGAGATGTGGCTTTCAGGGGCATGGAGCTCTCTTCTCATTCTAATATGGGGCTTTCTGTCACTGGCTTGGGCTGTAGTCTTTCTGATATAGGATTTTCTCCCAAGGGCAATTCTGAGCTCTGTTCTCTTTCTGATATGGGATTCCCTGCGGAGGACATTCTGCAGTTTTTTTGTCTAAAGTTCAGCTCTTATTCACAGGGGCCTAAGATGGCTGTACTTGTGCTAATGCTAAACTTCTGGTGGAATTGCCTTAATTTTTCTCGGCCTCCACAGATCAATGAGTCGCCCCATCCACCTGCCCACCTCCTTTCCAGAGACCATCACTTTGTTTGCAGAATTAAGTGTCTCTCATGGTTTGTCTTCCTCTCTAATTTTCCCAACTCTGTTCCCCTCCTTTCCCTTATAGTCCCTTGCAATGTTTCTGATATTCCACGTATGAGTGAGACCATATGTTTGCTTTCTTTCTCTGACTGACTTATTTCACTCGGCATAACGTCCTCTAGTTGCATCCATGACAAAGCAAATGGTGGGTATTGATTCTTTCTGATGGAGGAACAACAACAATGGCAATGGCAAGGTCTCCAGCCTTGGAGTCAGCTCCCTGCAGTAGCAAACCCAGTATCCCAGTCCCCCCAACTAGCCTAGATGCTCCCGGGGCTGTGGGGGGCACTGACCTGCACAGTTTGGTGGTTCAGGCAGCAGGAGAGTCCTGGCTGTCCCTGGGGCAGTGCAGGATCCTGGGGTTTTTCTTATGGGTGCCCTGGGATCCAGGGCCATGTGCTTCTGAAATTGCACTCCCGTGGCCCAACCTCCCAAAGGCTGCAATATACAGACCCAAATGTCCGGAGCCCCTGCCTGCCTGGCTTCTCCCAAATTCCCTACAGGCTGTGCTCCAGGTCTTTACTGGGAACTACCCACAAGTTTTGGGGCACTTTCCCCCACGATGCACTTCCTCTTAGTGACTCTGGGAAACTGGAGGCTTCACTGCCCCTCCTGCGATTCTGTCCAATTTCCCTGCTAAGCGCTTTTCAGTTTGGGAAGAATCCAGTGTAGATTTTTTAAAGTCCCCACTTCTCTGGGGCTGGGCTTTCCTGTCCCAGAGGTTCTCACCCATCTTGCCACACTTCCTCTTATTTGAGTCCATATGACATGATCTGCTACAGGGTCAAATCCTACAAATCCACTCACAAACTCTTAGAATTAATGAGTGTGTTCAGAGAATCTATAGGATACAGAATCAACATGGAAGATAATTTATGTTTCAACACACTAACAACAAATTACCTAAAAGACAATTAACATAATTTTGTTGACACCAGCATTAAAAATAAAGTATTTGGGATTCAACTTCAGGAAGTATAAAATATTGTATAATAAAAATTAACTACATTAATGGGAGTAAAAGGCTAGGCTGGGAGCATCAAGGCCAGTGCCGACTGGGTGACTGTGGTAGTTACTAGCTAGGAGCTGACTCCAGAGCTGGAGACCTGGCTGCTGTTCCTCCTTGTTTCACCTTGTGCCTGGAAGAGATGGGCCACCAGGGAGCAGGGGAATCACAGGTAAACAGCTCTCACTGAGTCCAGCACCCAGCAGGGGTTGTGGCATCTCCACCCAGGCACAGGCACATGAGAATCAGCACAGCAAGCCCCACCCTCAGAACACCAGCTGGAAGGTCAGGAGAGGAGCAAGTTCATGACCAGCAGCGCTGGAAACCTAGAGGGGTATATGAGGGATTTACAGTATATAGAACTAGATGGTACTCTTCCTTTTTTTCCTGTTTACTTTTGCTTTTTCCCCTTTTTTATTATTATTTTCTATTTTTTTCTCTCCTTTGGGATTCTTGGAATTTATTGTTTACTACTTAGTTTTAAAATTTGATTTTCAGTTTAGTGGATCTTTTGCTTTATTTCATTCTGTACTTTGTTTTCAATTTCTGGCCTCCTACCTTGTCAGAATTATCTAGGGTGAAATTTACTTAGGTTGTGGTTAATATTCTTGATGCAGCCCACTTAAACAGCCACTCTGCACTGACCAAAATGACTAGACAGAAGAAATAACCACAAAAGAAAGAAACAGAAACAGTACTCTGCCTCAGACTTACAGAACTTGGATTACAACTCGTATTCAGAAAGCCAATTCAGAAGCATAATTGGAAAGCTACTAGTGGCTCTGGAAAAAAGCATAAAGGATTCAAGAGACTTCATGAATTCAGAATTTACAACTAATTAGACCAAAATTAAAAATCTCAATTAAATGAGATGCAATCTAAACTGGAAGTCCTAATGATGAGTCTGTTTTTTTTATTATAAATTTATTTTTATTGGTGTTCAATTTGCCAATGTACAGAATAACACCCAGTGATCATCTCATCAAGTGCCCGCCTCAGTGCTAATGACGAGTCTTAATGACATAGAAGAAAGAGTGAGTGACATAGAATACAAGTTGATGGCAAGGAAGGAAGCTGAGAAAAAAAAGGGAAACAATTAAAAGACCATGAGGAAAGGTTAAGGGAAATAAATGGTGGAGGTGCACACTCCTCACCACTTCTGTCTTGAAGGCCCAGGAGCAGGTGCAGATGGAGGTTCTGGGCAGGTTTCCTGTAGGGCTCTATATCTTCTCCATGGAGCAGATTCCCCCAGGGAGCCTCTATAGACTCAAGATTCTGAGTTGACTTCTTCAGTGTGTGATTTCAAAATTTGTTCCTTTATAAGAAACAGTTATTTCTACATTCACAGAGCATACAGTTGCTTACACTTGTTTACACTTGTCACTAAATAGGAATAAATTACAAATATCTCCATGTTGAGGATGTCCAAAATAGGTCAACCTATATATGCACCTATAAAAAAATCAAAGTAGAGAGAAACAATATGAAATATTGGAAAATGAGTAAGTGATCTCAAGAAAGCAGCACATTATTATCATGAAATGATAATAGAAGATGCCTGAGGTACTACCCAGAGTCTCAGGTGCAACATGTCCTCTCCCAAGGTCACCAGGAGGTACTGAAGGTCATGTGTACACTGTGCACAGAGACCAGAAGTTTCTACTGGATCCATGTTTATCCCCAGGATGAGGAGCTGGATTGGAGGACCTTCCACCTGCAGGGAATAACTCATTGACCAGTCAGGTGCTGATATCAATTCCCTCCGTGTGACCTCTACCATGCCCATGTTGGAACCTAATGCTGTTGAGATGGGGAAGGAGGTGGAGTCTTAGGGGAACAATGAGGTAAGGAGGGTGAAGCCTCAGGATAGGACCCTATCAAAACACCACCAACATTTTTCTAGGGGATGGAAGAAGCCTAAAATTTGTAAATAAACAGAAAAGATTCTGAGTGAGCAAAAGAATGTTGAAACAAAAAACAAATCAGGGCAGCCCGGGTGGCTCAGCATTTTAGCACTGTCTTTTTGTCCAGGGCTTGATCCTGCAGACTTGGGAACAAGTCCCATATCAGGCTCCCTACATGATGCCTGCTGCTCCCTCTGCCTGAGTCTCTACCATTATCTCTGTATCTCTGTGTCTCTCATGAGTAAATAAATAAAAACTTAAAAACAACAATGCAAAAGCCATCAGAATTCCAAATTTCAAAGTTGTGATCATCAGAACAGTATAATAGTGGCAGTAAAACATGCTCATGTTCAATGGAATAGAAAAAGAACCCTTAAATGGACACACAGCTCTATGACCAACTTATCCTCGACAAATTACAAAAGACTATCGACTGGAAAAAGGGCATTCTCTTGAACAAGTGGTGTTGGGAACATTGGACAGCGGCAAATAGAATGAACCTGGGCCACATTCTTACACTCCACACAAAGATAAACTCAGAGTAGATGAAAGACCTAAATGTGAGGCAAGAAACCGTCAAAATCAAGGAGATTTTGTGACCTCAGCCACAACAGGTTCTTGGTACTTGAATCTCCAAAGGGAAGGGAAACCAAAGGAAGAGTGAACTCTATGGACTACATCAAGGAAGGAGCTGTCATACAGCTGTGGAAACACTCAACATAATGAAAAGGCAACCTAACTGTGTAGATTGAGCATCTGTGTAGCTTGAGCATCTGTCTTTGGCTCAGAGAGTCCTAGAGCTCTAGGATTGAGACAAGCATTAGGCTCCAGGTCGGGAGCCCACTTCTCCCTCTGCCGGTCTCCGCATCTCTCTCTCTCTCTGTCTCTCATGAATGAACAAATAATATCTTCCAGAAGAATAAATACAATGGGAGAAGAGATTTGCAAATATATCTCCAGATTAAGGCTGGTTTCCAAAATCGAAAAATAAATTACCAAACTAAACAACCACAAAGTGAAAACTACAATCAGAAATGGGCAGAGGACATGAAGATTCACCTCGTCCTGATTGGAGTTGTAGACTGTCACTTTATATTAGGTAGGTCATCCACGTACAAAATGAAATTTATTGTCTCCTCTAGGTCTACCTAATATCAACTGCTTACCTGAAAGATGCACATGCAATGAAACGCTGGGACACCTGCATCCCGATGATTATAGCAGCAATGTCCACAATAGCCAAACTGTGGAAGGAGCCTCGGTGACCATGGAAAGATGAATGGATAAAGAAGATGTGGTTTATGTATACAATGGAATATTACTCAGCCATTAGAAATGAAAAATACCCACCATTTGCTTCAACGTGGATGGATCTGGAGCATATTACGGCTGAGTGAAATAAGTCAATTGGAGAAGGACAAACATTATATGGTATCATTCAGTTGGGGAATATAAATAAGTGAAAGGGAATAGAAGGGAAAGGAGAAGAAATGGGTAGAAAATATCAGGAAGGGAGACAGGACATGGAAGACTCCTAACTCTGGGAAATGAACTAGGGGTGGTGGAAGGGGACGAGGGTGGGGGGGTGGGGGTGAATGGGTGATGGGCACTGAAGGGGTCACTTGACGGGATGAGCACTGGGTGTTATTCTGTATGTTGGCAAATTGAACACCAATATAAATAATTTATTATTTAAAAAATTGCTGCAATAAACATAGGATGCGGGTAAAAAAAAAAATAGAACAGACAATGCATCCTGAAGACAAGAGGAAAATGCATTCTGCCCCAGACTGGAGGACCTACCAGTAAATGTACCAAGAAAACTACATTGAAAAAAAAAGAAGAAAACATGGTAACCTGGAAAGAAAATAATGAGTTTTCCTATGACAATCTCAATAGACTCAATGAGTATAAATGTCACATAAAAACTAGAAGAAATAACTCATGACCTCAGCAAAAAAAATCGGTATATAAAATTAGCAAATAAAATGAAGATATATACCTACAAAATAACAACAAATTACATGTACAAAATTAACAAAATAATCCGATTTATACTAGCACCTAAAGTAAATATTTAGGATTAAAATTTACTAACAGGAAGAAATATCTCCAGAAAATGACCTATACTGATGTGTTTTTTGAAATGCACCCAGAAATTCAAAAATAACTGTGCTTAGAACGTCATATAGTCAGAGGGCCATCTACAAAAATTGCTATAGAATTGTGGTGCAACACTTGTGTTGGCTTTAAATACACAAACTTAAGTCTGGAGCTCATTATATAGTTAGAGCACATGCAAATGGGGTCCTCCATCCACTGATTAAACCAGGCCAGTTCGGACCCTGCAGCTGGGAGAGGAGCTCCAGCCCCAGGATCCCAAGGTGACCCGATTCAGTGATCAGGACACAACACAGACAAACCATCATGGAGTCTGTGCTCGGCTGGGTTTTACTTGTCGCTATTTTAAAAGGTAATTTATACAGAACCAGAGACCTTGAATCTGTGAGTGGAGGTGAGTGAGAGAAACAGGGGATGTGGGACAGTTGTTTAACCAGGATGTCTTGTGTCTGCAGGTGTCCAGGGTGAGGTGCAGCTGGTGGAGTCTGGTGGAGACCTGGTGAAGCCTGGGGGGTCCCTGAGACTCTCCTGTGTGGCCTCTGGATTCACCTTCAGTAGATACTACATGGAATGGGTCCGCCAGGCTCCTGGGAAGGGGCTGCAGTGGGTCGCATCTATTAGCTATGATGGAAGTAGCACATACTACACTGACGCTGTGAAGGGCCGATTCACCATCTCCAGAGACAACGCCAAGAACACGCTGTATCTGCAGATGAACAGGCTGAGAGCCGAGGACACGGCCGTGTATTACTGTGCGATGGACACAGTGAGGTGATGTCAGTGTGAGCCCAGACACAAACCTCCCTGTAGAAGGGGATCAGGACCACCAGGGGGTGCACACTACTCACCATTTTTGTCTTGAAGGTCCAGGAGCAGGTGCAGATGGAGGTACTGGGCAGCTTTCCGGTCAGGGACAGGTCTTCCTCTCCAAGGAGCAGTTTCCCATGGGGAGTCCCTCTGAACACGTGATTATATGTTTACCTCTTCAGTCTCTTTCTTAGAGACCTAGAATGGAACTATACCACTTGCACTTACTTGTACTTAACTTTTCCTGACCCGAAATTTTAATCAATTACAAATAACTCCATTCACATCATCAGAACCTTTTAATGAGTCCTAGTGGCGATCACTGTGGATCACAGGACCACAAGCTAACATGCTGTCTTGCAAATTGCGGTATAGAGGAATCTCCAATCAACACAATAGAAAAGAGACATTGTACAAAAATGTTAATAACAGCCTGGGAGTGAGACATATTCCTAGCATGACATGGTAGGGATGTGGACTCAGAGGTCATTCACACAAACACACACACAAGCACGCACACTCACACAATCACAAGAGTATAACCATTCATCACCTTCATCTTCATGCCTGATGAGAGCTAGGCAGGCCTCTCTTCACGTCATAAATGCCTGGATGGTGCCAGGGAAGGACACTGGCTCCGGGTGTGTGTTGTGGGTCAGTGGTGGGATGGGGTCCTGCTCCAGGAGGGGCTTGTGTGGAGTTAGTGTCCCAACTGCATGAAAAGAGGGAACTCCTGGGTTACTGTTTGATTTCTTATCCTTTGGGTGGAGGAGAAGAATGAGCAAGGAATGTCAGGGAGGTAACAGGCAGTAAAGACTGGACATGGTGTGAGGAATCATCTCACTAAACAAGCATCAAACTGGAAGGAGAAAAGAGAAACATGGTCATTCTCAGTAGATAGATGTCTGAATCATAGGGAAAGGAGATGAATAATATATGGAAGCAGCACGAAACTTTAAATAATAATACAAATAGGCCAAGATCCTACCCAGGTCTCAGATGGAAGCTGTCCTCTCCCCAAGGTCACAATCTGGTTCTGAAGGTCATGTATACACCATGTGCTCAGAGACCAGAAGCTTTCTACTGGATCAATGAGGAACCCCAGTGTGAGGAGGTGGATTGGAGAACCTTCCACCTGCAGGGAATAACTCATGGATCCTTCTGGTGCTGATGTCAGATCACTGTGTGTGACTTCTACCATGCCCATGTTGGAACCTAACGTCCATGAGATGGGGAAGGAGGTGGAGCCTTAGGGGAACACTTAGGTCAGGAGGTGCAGCCTCATGATAGGATCAGGGCCCTTATAAACCAGGACTGGGAAAGCTCCCTGCACCCTGGCCCCATGTGAGGTGATGGGGAAAGGACGGGGTAGGACGTGGGTGCTCTCCAGAGACCACATCTGCCTGAACCTGGGCCTCAGACGTCCCAGATTCCAGATCTATAAGAATGAGTGTCTGTTGTTTGATCCTCCCAGTCCATGTGTGATGTTCCAGGAATGTGGACAGGTGAAAGTCCATTTTTTTCTTTGTTTAAATTGAATTTACCAATATTTACTACACACTCAGTGGTCATCATATCACATCCCCTCCTTAACTCCCATCACCCAGTTTCCCCATCCTCCACCCCCTCTCTTCCAGCAACCCTCAGTTTTTTTCCCCCCAGAGTTAAGTGTCTCTCATGATTTGTCTTCCTCTGTAATATTACCCCACTAAGTTTCACTCCTTCCCTTATGGTCTCTTTCAATATTTCCTATATTCCACATATGGGTGAGACCATATCATTGCCTTTCTGTGATTAATTTCTCTCATTATAATAGCTCCTGTTCCATCCATGTTGAAGGAAATGTTATTTCGTGTTATTCATCATTTCTGACAGCTGTGTAATATCCCATTGTATATATAAATCACATATTTTGTATATTTTTATTGGAGTTCGATTTGCCTACAAATAACAGCCAGTACTCATTCTGTCAATTGCCCCCCTCAGCTCCTGTCATCCAGGTACCCCATCCCACCAACCATCTCCCCTTCCACTACTCCTTTTTTTCCCCCATAGGTAGGAGTTTCTCATGTACTGTTACTGCCTCTGATAATTCCCACTCATTCTATCTCCTTTCCCCTTTGTTCCCTTGCACTATTTTTATGTACTTTGTATGTGTGAAACTATATAACGTTTGTCCTTCTCTGATTGACTTACTTCACTCAGCATAATACCCTCCAATTCCATCACATTGAAGCAAATGGTGGGGATTTGTCGTTTCTAGTGGCTTAGTAATCTCCCATTGTATATATAAACCACATCTTCTTTATCACTCTTCTGTAGAAGGGCATCACGATTCCTCCCACAGTTTGGCTATTCTGGACATTGTTGCTGTGAACATTGGGGTGCCGGGGTCCCTTAATTACATTAATATGCATCTTTGGGGTAAATACCATGTAGTGCAATGGCTGTGTCCTAGGGAAGGGTAGCTCTATTCTCACTTTTTCAGGACATTCCATTATGTTTTCTAGAGTGGCTGAACAAGCCTGCAGATCTATAAGAATGAGTGTCTGTTGTTTGATCCTCCCAGTCCATGTGTGATGTTCCAGGAATGTGGACAGGTGAAAGTCCATTTTTTTCTTTGTTTAAATTGAATTTACCAATATTTACTACCACCAAAAGAAGAGAAAGTTCCACTTTCTTGATATCTTCGCTTATATTTATTGCTTCTGGCCTTGTAACTTTATCCATTCTGAGTTGTACAAGTGGGATCTTAGTGTGGTTTTCATATGTATTTCCCTGATGTCAAGTCAAGTGTTGCTGCTGGTTTTCCCATGGGTGTGGCAGGAAGAGAAGATGGGGCGTTGGAGATCAAGGAGCGAGCAGGCCACACTCAAGAATACTGTGTGATGACAAATTCCACTTAACAATTATGAGGGAACAAAAGTGAAGGAGGACCTTCCACCGAGGGAATAACTCATGGATCCCTCGGGTGCTGATATAGCTAACTCTGTGTCACCTCTACCATCCCCATGTTGGAACCAATGTCTATGTGGTGGAAGAAGGAGTTGGGGGCTTAGGGGAGCAATTAGGTCAGGAGATGGAGCCTCATGATGCAATCAGGAACCTTATACATCAGTATATGGAAAGTTCCATGCCCCCTGGCCCCATGTGAAGGGGGGGGAAGGACAAGCTAGGACGTGGGTGCTCCAGACACCACATCTACCTGCACTTGGACCTTAGACTTCCCAGTCTCCAGAGCTGTGAGAATGAGCGTCTGTTGTTTAGTGCACTGAATCTGGGAATGTGGTGACATCACCCAGAAACACTTAAACAGGGTCTCACCTCTTATTTGTCCTATACTAGTCTGTTATCTAGTCATTTGCAAATATTTTCTCCCATTCTCTAGGTTGCCTTTGAGTTTTATTGACGGTATCTTTTGCTGTGCAAAAGCTTCTTATCTTGATGAAGTCCCAATAGTTCATTTTTGCTTTTGTTTCTCTTGCCTTCATGGATGAATCTTGCAAGAAGTTACTGTGGCCAAGTTCAAAAAGGGTGTTGCCTGTGTTCTCCTCTAGGCTTTTGATGGACTCTTGTTTCACATTTAGATCTTTCATCCATTTTTTAGTTTATCTTGTGTTTTGTGTAAGAGAATGATCTAGGTTCATTCTTCTGTACATTGCTGTCCAATTTTCCCAGCACCGTTTATTGAAGAGACTCTTGTTTTTTCCATGGATAGTCTTTTCTGCTTTGTCGAATATTAGTTGACCATAGAGTTCAGTGTCCACTTCTGGTTCTCCAGTCTGTGCAATTGATCAATGTGTCTTTTTTTGTGCCACTACCAGAATGTCTTAATGATCACAGCTTTGTAGTAGAACTTGGAATCCATCATTCTGATGCCCCAGTTCTGGTTTTCCTTTCAGTATTACCATAGCTATTTGGAGGTTTCTCTGATTCCACACAAACCTTAACTTGATTTGTTCTAACCCTCTGAAGAAAGTCCGAGGTATTTTGATAGGAATTGCATTGAACGTGTAAATTGCCCTGGGTAGCTTTGACACTTTCACAAAATTAATTCTTCCAATCCATGAGCATGGAATATTCATCAATATTTTTGTTTCTTCCTCAATTTCTTTCAGAAGTGTTCCATAGTTTTTAGGGTTTAGAAATTTTACCTCTTTGGTTAGGGTTAATCTTGGGTATCTAATGCTTTTGGGTGCAATTTAAGATCTTTTTTTTTTTTTGATGCCTTAACATTTCTTTGTTTAATCTCATTGCTAGTGTACAGTAATGGAAGTGATTTCTGGGCATTGATTTTGTATCCTACCACACTGCCTAATTGCTGTATGAGTTCAATCAACCTTTGGGTGGATTCTTTTGAGTTTTCTAGATACAGTGTCATGTCATCTGGGAAGACAGAGGTTTTGACTTCTTTTTTTGTTTTCTTTTTTGGTTTTGACTTCTTGTTTGCCAATATGAATGCCTTTTCTTTCTTTTTGTTGCCTTACTGCTGAGGCTAGGACTTCTAGTAACTATGTTGAATAGCAGTGGTGAGAGTGGATATCCCTGTCTTTTTCCTGATCTTAGGGGAAAGTCTCCCAGCGTTTCCCCATTGAGAATGATATTTGCTGTGGGTTTCTCGTAGATGGCTTTAAGATGCTGAGGAATGTTCCCTCTATCCCTACACTCTGAAGAGTTTTGATCAGGAATGGATCTTGTATTTTGTCAAATGCTTTCTCTGTTTGTATTGAGAAGATCCTATGATTCTTGTCTGTTTTCTCTTGTTGATATGATCTATCATATTGATTGTTTTACGAGTGTTGAACCAGCCTTGCATCACAGGTATAAATCCCATTGGTCATGGTGAATTATTTTGTTAATATTCTGTTGTGTCCTACTGGCCAGTGTCTTGTTGAGAATTTTTGCCTCTGCGTTCATCAGGGTTATTGGTCTATAATTCTCCATTTTGGTGGAGTCTTTGTCTCATTTTGGATTTAAGGTGATTCTGGCCTCATAAAAAGAGTTTGGACGTATTCTGTCCCTTTCTATCTTTCAGAACAGCTTTAGTAAATACGTATGGATTCTTCTTTAAAAGTTTGATAGACTCTCCTGGGAAGCCATCTGAACCTGGATTTTTGTGTCTTAGGAGGTTTTAGATGACTGCTTCAATTTCCTCCTTGGTTATTTTCCTGTTCGGGTTTTCTATTTCTTCGTGATCCAGGTTTGCTTATTTGTGGTTTTCCAGAAAAGCATTCATTTCTTCTGGATTGCCTAATTTATTAGCATAGAAGTGGTCCTAATATGTTTTTAAAATAGTTTGTATCTTTTTCCTATTGTTTGTGAGCTATTGGGACATCATCAAGATAAAAAGCTATGCACAGCAAAATAGTCAACAAAACTCAAAGCCAACCTAAAGAATGGGAGAAGATATTTGTAAATGAACTGTCAGGTGAAGGGCTAATATCCAAGATCTATAAAAAAAGTTATCTAGGTTAGTTGCTGGTATGAGGTGAGTTGAGAACCCTTATTCCTCCATGATCTTGCCCCCAACATTGTATGTATGTTTGTATGTATGTATGTATGTATGTATGTATGTATTTATAGACAAAGTGACAAAAGAGTTTGAGGGTAGCAGATAGAAAATATCAAGATTCTTCAATGAGCACCAAGCCTGACCAGGGGCTTGATCCCAGGAACTTACACCATCGTTTCAGCAGAAATCAAGAATCAATGGTTAACTGAATGTTTCCCCATGGGCAACATCCTTGGGCCAATTTTTTTAAAAATGCATTTATTTATTCATGAGCGACACACAGAGACAGAGACATAGGCAGAGGGAGGAGAAGCAGACTTCATGCAGCATGTCTGATGCTGGACTTGTTCCCAGTACTCAGATATCATGCCCTGAGCCAAAGCACACTCAACCACTGAGGCATCCAGGTGTACCGTCCCAATTTTTTAAACAAAGAATTTTTTCTTCCCTGAGAGACATACAGCGAGAGACAGAGACACAGGCAGAGGGAAGAGCAGGCTCCATGCAGGGAGCCCGATGTGGGATTCAGTCCTGGGACTCCAGGGTCATGCCCTGGACCTAAGGCAGGCACCAAACTGCTGAGCCACCCAGGGATCCCTCCCAAGTGATTTTAAACCAGAGTCAATACCTATTCTTCTGAAGCTATTCAAATAATAGAAATTGAAGGAAAACTTCCAGACTCATTCTCTGATGTCAGCATTACATTGACCCCCAAACCAAAGAACCAGTTATTACGGAGAATTACAAACCATTATATTGATAAATATGGATGCAAAAGTCTCACCAAGTTCCTAACGCTAAGATCCAACACTACAAAAATACTAACCAGAGAGGAAAAGGATCTATAATCTCAAACTTCTAGAACACTTATGAAAGAAATTGAGGAAGACACACAGAGATTGAAAACATTCTATTTTCATGGATTGGAGTTATACGTATTGATAAAATATCTATGCTACCAAGAGCAATCAACACATTCAATGAAAACCCTATCAAAATACCATTAATTTTGTTCTAGGAAATAATAGAAACAATCTTAAAAGTTGTAAGGAACCAAGAATGATCCTGACGAGACAAGACAATATTGAAAACAACCCAAAGCAGAAGGTATTACAATTGTGGAGTTCAAAGTTGTGATCAGGATCCCTGGGTGGTGCAGTAGTTTGGCGCCTGCCTTTGGCCCAGGGCACGATCCTGGAGACCCGGAATTGAATCCCACGTCAGGTTGCCGGTGCATGGAGCCTGCTTCTCCCTCTGCCTGTGTCTCTTCCTCTCTCTCTCTCTCTCTCTCTCTCTCTCTCTCTCTCTCTGTGTGTGTGTGTGTGACTGTCATAAATAAATTTAAAAATTTATAAAAACAACAAAAAAAACAAAGTTGTGATCATCAAGGTGGTATAATATTGGCAGTAAAAGAGGCACATAGGTCAATGGAATACAGTATAGAATCCAGAAATGGAAACACAACCCTATGGTCATATTGTCTCTGACAAAGCACAAAAAAAGAGTATTCACTGGAAAAGTACAATATTTTCAACAGACGGGTTGTGAATATTGGACAGTCACAAGTAAAAAAATGAACCTGGGTCACATACTTACAAGTGACACAGAGATAAAAATCAGAGTAGTTGAAAGTCCTAATTGTGAAGCAGGAAACCATCAAAATCCTAGAGATTTTGTGACCTCAGGCACAACAGTTTCTTGCTACTCAAGTCTCTAGAGGGAAGGAAAACAAAACCAAAAATAAACTATATGGAGCAGTTGTACAGCTATGGAAACACTCAACATAATTTAAAGGCAACCTATAGGATGGGAGAAGATATTTGCAAATTGATCTTCAGATTAAGGCTCGTTTCCAAAATATACAGCACAATTATCAATTATCAACCTAAACAAACACAAAATGAAAAACCCAATCAGAAATGGGCAGAAGACATGAACAGACACCCTGTCCTGATATTAAATCCCACCTCACATTATATATTATGTAGCTCATGCACATGCACAATGAAATTCAGTGTCTCCGGAAGGTCTGCCTTTTACGAAGTCCGTGATTAGACCAGACAATGAATCCAAAAGAAAAGAGGGAAAAAATTTTCTGTCCCACTGGAAGGCCTACCAGAGAGCATGGCAGAAAAAATAAACGTGAGGCAGGGCAAGATGACAGAGGAGTAGGGGTCCTCAACTCACCTGGCCCCATCAAATATCTAGGTAAGTTACAAACCATCCTGAACACCAACAAATTCGACCTGAGATTTAAAGAGAGATTGGCCAGAACACTACAGAGAAAAGGGTTTTCACTTCTAACAATGTAGGAAGTCAGAAATAATAAAATAAAAAAATCAACTAGGGGAGGAGCATCATGATGAGCCCATGTAAGGCCCACAGCTAAGGCCTCCAGGACATGAAAGTCCAGCTCTGGAGAAGCTGGAACATTATAAATATGCCTGTGTCTTCCCAGACAGAAAAGTGATTACCAGTAAAATTGGTCAAAATCGCAGGAGGGGCATTGAAGCATCCAGTTCCCAGTGTCACTAGTAGAGGAAGTGAGTCCAGGGGCAAGCGCACTAAATGTGGGATCTCAGTAAAGGGCTGAAAGGTGCACCCATGAGGGAATGTAGGAGAAGCCAGTCTGTCCAGGGGCTGGGGGTGGGATCTCCAGAGGGAGCTGTCTGTGTCCTGCTGGCTTCGGGAACCTTGATCTCTGGGAGCATGATTCCAGCACCCAGGGCCCTGGATCCCAGGGCACAGAGTGGATACAGACCAGGATCCTAGACATCCCCTGGAAGAGATGGAGGTGGGGAGGGCACAAGACATGGAGAACTCTCATGCCACTGGGGGCCCTGCAAGCTGTGCAGACCTGCACCCACAGGCCAGGCTGTGAGCATCTAGGCCAGTGCAGACTGGGAGACTGTGGTAGTTACTGAGGGGAGCTGATTCCAGGGTTCGAGAACTGGCTGCCACCATGTTGCTGTTCCTCCTTGTTTCACCTTGTTCCTGGGTGAGAACGGCTGCCAGGCAACAAAGGACTTAAACGGTAAACAGCTCCCACTATGCCCAGAACCCAGCAAGGGTGAAAGGAGGGGAAATGAGTAGGAAACATCAGTGAGGTTGACATATCATGAAAGACTCCTAACTCTGTGAAATGAACAAGGGCTAGTGGAAGGGGAAGTGAGTGGGTGGTTTCGGTGAATTGGTGATGGGCACTGACAGGGGCACTGATGGAATGAACACTGGGTGTTTGTTATAGGTTGGATTCAAACGTCAATAAAAATATATAATAAGGGCATCCCTGACGTTTCAGAAGTTTATAGCTGCTTTCAGCTCAGGGTGTGATCCTGGAGACCCGGGATCAAGTTGCACATCAGGTTCCCTGCACAGACCCTGCTTCTCCCTCTGACTGTGTCTGTGCTTCTCTCTCTCTTTGTCTGTCATGAATAAATAAATTATAAATATCATATATATATATCATATATATACATACATATATTATGTACATATTTATAATGCAGATAAAATAACATCTTATTGAAGAAGAAATGGGTCAATGGAGAAAATAGGAGGGAGGGGCAAGATTGTGGAAGAGTAGGGTCCCCAAATCACCTGTCCCCACCAATACCTAGATAACCTTCAAATCATCCTGAAAATCTATGAATTAGGCCTGAGATTTAAAGAGAGTCCAGATGGAATGCTACAGTGAGAAGAGTTCCTGCTTCTATCAAGGTAGGAAGATGGGGAAAAAGAAATAAAGAAACAAAAGGCATCCAAGGGGTACGGGCCCTGGGAGGAGCTGGGCTAAGGATGGGGTGAGTGTCCCCAGGACCTGAAAGCCCCGTCCTGGGGAAGCAGGAGTTGCACCAACCTTCCAGGGCAGAAAGGTGCCCGCAGAGAGTTGGAGCAGGACCCAGGAGGGCGGGGATGCCCACGGGCTCCCTGGGACAGTAACAGACACCTGCACACCCAGGAGAGTGCGCCCAGCTCCCTAAGGGCTGCAGCGCTCACGGCGGGATCTGGAGCAGCTCAGAGGGGCTCGGGCGGCGGCTCCATGGAGGGGGCTGTGGGGCGGGAGAGCGAATCCAACAGCGCAGGCCCCGGAGCTCAGGACGCCGGGACACGGCCCAGGACCTGGCCTCCCCCGGGACAGGCAGAGGCCAGGCGGGCCCAGGACAGCAAGGACGCTCCTGCCCCGAACTGAGCAGATCAGTGGCCTCGCCCTGGAGCCTCCAAGCCCTGCAGACAGAGAGCTCCATAGTTACTGCACGGGCTGACTCCAGGTTTCCAGAGCTGATCGCTGCCACTGGGGTTATTCCTCCTGGGGCCTCACGGGGTAAACAACACCCGCTGAGCCCTGCACCAGGCAGGAGGCAGAGCAGCTCCCCCAAGAGCTAACACCTGAAAATCAGCACAACAGTCCCCTCCCCCAGAAGACGAACTAGACAGACAAGTTCCAAAAAGAGTCAAGGGACTTAAAGTATACAGAAACAGAAGATACTCCCCGGTGTTTTTTTTTTTTTTTTTTTTTTCTGATTGCTTCCCGCACCCTTTTTTCCCATTCTTTCTTTTTCTTCTTTTTTTTTCCTTTTTCTTCTTTTTTCTTTTTTCTTTTTCTCTTTTCTTCTTTCTCTCCTCTCGTTTTCTCCTTTTCCCAATACAACTTGTTTCTGGCCACTCTGCACTGAGCAAAATGACTAGAAGGAAAACCTTAACTCAAAAGAAAGAATCAGAAACAGACCTCTCTCCCACAGAGTTACAAAATCTGGATTACAATTCAATGCCAGAAAGCCAATAGAGAAGCATGATTATACAGCAACTGGTGGCTCTAGAAAAAAAGCATAAAGGACTCAAGAGACTTCATGACTGCAGAATTTAGATCCAATCAGGCAGAAATTAAAAATCAATTGAATGAGATGCAATCTAAACTAGAAGTCCTAATGATGAGGGTTAACAATGTGGAAGAACGAGTGAGTGACATAGAAGACAAGTTGATGGCAAAGAGGGAAACTGGGGAAAAAAGAGACAGACAATTAAAAGACCATGAAGACAGATTAAGGGAAAAAAACGACACCCTGAGAAAGAAAAAACTATGTTTAATTGGGGTTCCCGAGGGCACTGAAAGGGACAGAGGGCCAGAATATATATTTGAACAAATCATAGCTGAAAACTTTCCTAATCTGGGAAGGAAAACAGGCATTCAGATCCAGGAAATGGAGAGATCCCCCCCCTAAAATCAATAAAAACTGTCCAACACCTTGACATTTAATGGTGAAGCTTGCAAATTCCAAAGATAAAGAGAAGATCCTTAAAGCAGCAAGAGACAAGAAATCCCTGACTTTATGGGGAGGAATATTAGGGTAACAGCAGACCTCTCCAAAGAGACCTGGCAGGCCAGAAAGGGCTGGCAGGATATATTCAGGGTCCTAAATGAGAAGAACATGCAACCAAGAATACTTTATCCAGCAAGGCTCTCATTCAGAATGGAAGGAGAGATAAAGAGCTTCCAAGACAGGCAGGAACTGAAAGAATATGTGACCTCCAAACCAGCTGTGCAAGAAATTTTAAGGGGGACTCTTAAAACTCCCCTTTAAGAAGAAGTTCAGTGGAAAAATCCACAAAAACAAGGACTGAATAGATATCATGATGACACTAAACTCATATGTGAATAGTAACTTTGAACGTGAATGGCTTAATGACCCCATCAAAAGGCGCAGGGTTTCAGACTGAATAAAAATCAGGACCCATCTATTTGCTGTCTACAAGAGACTCATTTTAGACAGAAGGACACCTACAACCTGAAAATAAAAAGTTGGAGAACCATTTACCATCCAAATGATCCTCAAAAGAAAGCAGGGGTAGCTATCATTATATCAGATAAAGTAAAATTTACCTCGAAGACTGTAGTGAGAGATGAAGAGGGACACTATATCATACTGAAAGGATCTATCCAACAAGAGTCTTTAACAATCCTCAATATATATGCCCCGAATGTGGGAGCTGCCAAATATTTAAACCAATTAATAACCAAAGTGAAGAAATACTAGAATACTTAGATAATTATACACTTATACTTGGTGACTTCAATCTAGCTCTTTCTATACTCGATAGGTCTTCTAAGCACAACAACTCCAAAGAAACGAGAACTTTAAATGATACACTGGACCAGATGGATTTCACAGATATCTACAGAATTTTACATCCAAACTCAACTGAATACACATTCTTCTCAAGTGCACATGGAACTTTCTCCACAATAGACCACATACTGGGTCAAAAATCGGGTCTGAACCGATACCAAAAGATTGGGATCGTCCCCTGCATATTCTCAGACCGTAATGCCTTGAAATTAGAACTTAATCACAACAAGAATTTTGGAAGGACCTCAAACACGTGGAGGTTAAGGACCATCCCGCTAAAAGATGAAAAGGTCAACCAGGAAATTAAGGAAGAATTAAAAAGATTCATGGAAACTAATGAGAATGAAGATACAACCGTTCAAAATCTTTGGGATGCAGGAAAAGCAGTCCTGAAGGGGAAATACATCGCAATACAAGCATCCATTCAAAAACTAGAAAGAACTCAAATACAAAAGCTCACCTTACACCTAAAGGAGCTAGAGAAAAAACAGCAAATGGACCCCACGCCCAGCAGAAGAAGAGAGTTAATTAAAATTCGAGCAGAACTCAATGAAATTGAGACCAAAAGAACTGTGGAACAGATCAACAGAACCAGGAGTTGGTTCTTTGAAAGAATTAATAAGATAGATAAACCATTAGCCAACCTTATTAAAAAGAAGAGAGAGAAGACTCAAATTAATAAAATCATGAATGATAAAGGAGAGATCACTACCAACACCAAGGAAATACAAACGATTTTAAAACATATGATGAACAGCTATACACCAATAAATTAGGCAATCTAGAAGAAATGGACGCATTCCTGGAAAGCCACAACTACCAAAACTGGAACAGGAAGAAATAGAAAACAGGAACATGCCAATAACCAGGGAGGAAATTGAAGCAGTCATCAAAAACCTCCCAAGACACAAAAGTCCGGGGACAGATGGCTTCCCAGGGGAATTCTATCAAACGTTTAAAGAAGAAATCATACCTATTCGACTAAAGCTGTTTGGAAAGATAGAAAGAGATGGAGTACTTCCAAATTCGTTCTATGAGGCCAGCAACACCTTAATTCCAAAACCAGACAAAGACCCCACCAAAAAGGAGAATTACAGACCAATATCCCTGATGAACATGGATGCAAAAATTCTCAACAAGATACTAGCCAATAGGATCCAACAGTACATTAAGAAAATTATTTATCATGACCAAGTAGGATTTATCCCCGGGACACAAGGCTGGTTCAACACTCATAAAACAATCAATGTGATTCATAATATCAGCAAGAGAAAAACCAAGAACCATATGATCCTCTCATTAGATGCAGTGAAAGCATTTGACAAAATACAGCATCCATTCCTGATCAAAACTCTTCAGAATGTAGGGATAGAGGGAACATTCCTCGACATCTTAAAAGCCATCTATGAAAAGCCCACAGCAAATATCTTTTTCAATGGGGAAGCACAGGGAGCCTTTCCCCTGAGATCAGGAACAAGACAGGGATGTCCACTCTCACCACTGCTATTCAACATAGTACTAGAAGTCCTAGCCTCAGCAATCTGACAACAAAAAGACATTAAAGGCATTCAAATTGGCAAAGAAGAAGTAAAACTCTCCCTCTTTGCCAACGACATGATATTCTATATAGAAAACCCAAAAGCCTCCACCCCAAGATTGTTGGAACTCATACAGCAATTTGGTAGCATGGCAGGATACAAAATCAATGCCCAGAAATCAATGGCATTTCTATACACTAAGAAAGAGAAATTAAGAAGTCAATCCCATTTAAAATTGCACCCAAAAGCATAAGATACCTAGGAATAAACCTAACCAAAGAGGTAAAGGGTCTCTACCCTAAAAACTATAGAACACTACTGAAATAAATTGAGGAAGACACAAAGAGGTGGAAAAATATTCCATGCTCATGGATTGGCAGAATTAATATTGTGAAAATGTCAATATTACCCAGGGCAATTTACACGTTTAATGCAATCCCTATCGAAATACCATGGACTTTCTTCAGAGAGTTAGTACACATTATTTTAAGATTTGTGTGGAATCAGAAAAGACCCTGAATAGCCAGGGGAATTTTAAAAAAGAAAACTATATCTGGGGGCATCACAATGCCAGATTTCAGGTTGTACTACAAAGCTGTGGTCATCAAGACAGTGTGGTACTGGCACAGAAACACACACAGAGATCAATGCAACAGAATAGAGAACCCAGAAGTGGACCCTGAACTTTATGGTCAACTAATATTCAGTAAAGGAGTAAAGACTATTCATTGGAAGAAAAACAGTCTCTTCAATAAATGGTGTTGGGAAAATTGGACATCCACATGCAGAAGAATGAAACTAGACCACTCTCTTGCACCATACACTAAGATAAACTCAAAATGGATGAAATACCTAAATGTGAGACAAGATTCCATCAAAATCCTAGAGGAGAACACAGGCAACACCTTTTTTGAAATCAGCCACAGTACCTTCTTGCAAGATACATCCACCAAGGCAAAAGAAACAAAAGCACAAATGAACTATTGGGACTTCATCCAGATAAGAAGCTTTTGCACAGCAAAGGATACAGTCAACAATACTAAAAGACAGCCTACAGAATGGGAGAAGATATTTGCAAATGATGTATCAGATAAAGGGCTAGTTGCAAGATCTTTAAAGAACGTATTAAACTCAACACCAAAGAAACAAACAATCCAATCATGAAATGGGCAAAAGACATGAACAGATGCAATGAAATGTCGGGACACCTGCACCCCGATGTTTCTAGCAGCAATGGCCACAATAGCCAAACTGTGGAAGGAGCCTCGGTGTCCATCGAAAGATGAATGGATAAAGAAGATGTGGTTTATGTATACAATGGAATATTACTCAGCCATTAGAAATGACAAATATCCACCATTTTCTTCAACGTGAGTGGAACTGGAGGGTATTATGCTAGTGAAGTAAGTCAATCAGAGAAGGACAAACGGTGTATGTTCTCATTCATTTGGGGATTATAAATAATAATGAAAGGAAATATAAGGGAAGGGAGAAGAAATGTGTGGGAAATATCAGAAAGGGAGACAGAACATAAAGACTCTGGGAAATGAAGTAATGGTGGTGGAAGGGGAGGACGGCAAGGGGTGGGCGTGAATGTGTGATGGGTACTGAGGGGGACACTTGATGGGATGAGCACTGGGTGTTATTCTGTATGCTGGTAAATTGAACACCAATAAAAAATTAATTTACTTTAAAAAATTAAAAAATAAAACTTATCGGCACTGTAGGAAAATAGGTAAGTCTTTTTTTTTTTTGTATGTCTTAATAAGTATAATCAGATTTCAAAGAGAAGAAATTACTGACTCCAAAAAATAAAAAGAATCATCAATAAAACTCTAATATTTTAATAGAGGAAATATTGGAAAACCACGGCAAAATACAAAATTACTATTATTATCAATACACTAAAACGATTCCATGAAGAAATATAAAATGAACAAAACAGACCAAATACAAGGACTGACATCATTATCTAAACATTTCTGCCTCAAGAAAGACAACAAAAACTTGAAAAACAAACCAGAAATAAAGACCAAAATTGGATGGGTTTATCTTTGAATTTTACGAAATATTTTAAGAATTAAGGCCAAAACTTTTAAATCTCTTCCAAAACATAATGAGAATGTAACACGCCCAAATTGATTTAAGGAGGCCAGGATGACTCTGACAGTGAACCCACACCAAGGACCCCATAGGAAGGGACTCATGCACATTGTCTCAAATGCACATAAATGCAAAAATCCTGACATCCTGAATCCAACAGCCCATGGACAGATCAAACAGGATGACCTAGAGGAAATCATCCCTGGGATGCAAGGATGCTTCAACACACCCAGATCATAAATGAGTGAAGGATTGGATGTATATGATTCTTTCTTATAATGCCTATAACTGCTTGACAATGTCTAACATGCATTTATCTTCAAAACGTCTTAACAATCAAGGCAGACGAGATTGCCTCTGCGAATTAGTTGCATTTTATGAAGAACCCACAACCAACACTGCATTCAAAAGTGAAAAACTGAAGCCTTCCTGTCAAGTCAGGATCCACACAAGGGGGTCATTAACACCATGAGTATTCAAAATAGTATCATGAAGGAGAATAAACTGTGCCACCCCATATGTCAGACAGTCCCCTGGGTTATTGTGAACTAAAGTCACTTGGAAAACATCCAGTGGACATATGGGCCAAGCCTTCTATGTCCCCCTGATGGCAGGAAATAAATCTCCTATGGGAAAATTCCCTTCCCTGTAGCAGGAGGGCAGAGCCAACCTCAGCACCAGAATAAGAAAACATAGGGTCCAAAAGGCTGTGCAAACAACCCTTATCAGTTTCTCACTAATTTACTGACCCAAACCCAATTGCTGGCCTTATATCTCCACAAACCCATCTTGTTGTGTAAGAAGCACAAGGACTGCCCACTTTGGTCATTGTTTGCATGTTGTATTATGAGGAGTTCATGCACATGCAAAACAAAAGACATTTCCACTTAGATCTGTCATATGTCTAAAGAGAAATTAGTCCAGACAAATAACCAGAAAGAAGAGAAAGAAAATATTACTGGCCCAACAGGAAATCCAATCCAGGAAATTAAGGAAACAAAAAATAAAAGTTATTTAAATCAATAAATATAGAAAAAATTATTTGTATCCATATGAGATGATCTATTGCAGGGTCAACCCTACAAGCTCCAAAACCAAACACTTAGAATTAATGAACAATTTCATGGAATCTATAGGATACAAAATCAACATATGAAATAAATATAGGTTTCCACTCATTAACAACAAATTATCCATTTCTTTTTAAACATTTTCTTTATTTTTTCATGAAAGACACACAGAGAGAGACAGAGACACAGGCAGACAGAGAAACTGGGTCCATGCTGGGAGACCAATGTGGGACTTGATATCAGGACTTCAGGATCATGCCCTGAGCAGAAGGCATACCTCACTCAACCGCTGAACCACCCAGGCATCTCTAACAATAAATTATTTAAAAGGTAATTAATAAAACATTATTACACTGACACCAGTGTTAAAAATAAAATATGTAGGACTAAATATCCTGAAGGAGGTAAAATACTGTACTCTAAAAGTACCTGCATTGATGAGAGATTTTTAAAATCATAGAGAAATGCAAACGTAATTTGGTTCATAGATTCGAACATTTCATGTCACAAGACATTACACACAGTGTCCCACAGATGTAAGCAATCCTTGTTAATACAATGTAAGGAATCAAATCTAGGTCTGGTGCTGATTATATATTCAAAGGATATGCAAAGGAGCCTCCCTCCACTGATTAAACTAGCCCAGTCCTGACCCTGCAGCTGGGAGAGCAGCCCCAGCACCAGGATCCCTGGGTGACCCCATTCAAGAATCAGGACAGAACACAGACAACTCACCATGGAGTCTGTGCTCAGGTGGATTTACCTTGTCACTATTTTAAAAGGTAATTCATGGAGAACAAGAGACCTTGAGTATGTGAGTGGAGGTGAGTGAGAGAAACAGGGGATGTGGGACAGTTTCCTGACCAGGATGTCTTGTGTCTACAGGTGTCCAGGGTGAGGTGCAGCTGGTGGAGTCTGGGGGAGACCGGTGAAGCCAGGGGGGTCCCTGAGACTCTCCTGTGTTGCCTCTGGATTCACCTTTAGTAGTTACTAATGTTTTGGGTCCACCAGGCACCAGGGAAGGGAAATCAGTGGGTCGGGTATATTAACAAAGATGGAAGTAGCACATACTACCCAGAGGCTGTGAAGAGCCGATTCACCATCTCCAGAGACAACGCCAAGAACACGCTGTATCTGCAGATGAACAGCCTCACAGTGGAGGACACAGCCCTTTATTACTGTGCGAGGGACACAGTGAGGCGACTTCAGTGTGAGCCCAGACACAAACCTCCCTGTAGAAGGAGATGGGGACCAGCAGGGGGTGCACACTCCTCACTACTTGAAGGCCCAGGAGCAGGTGCAGATGGAGCTTCTTGGCAGGTTTCCTGTAAAATCTGGGCTTCCCCTCTAAGGAGCAACATCCCCCAGGGAGGGTCTCCAGATCAGGAATTTGTGCTTAAATATTTGGTTTCTGATATAAGTAGATTCTTTAGGAAAACAGGTACTTTATATGTGCAGAAGACAGAGTTGCTTACACTTATTTACTATCTCCCTAAACATGAAAAGTATCTGTGCTTCCAGGATGTTGAGGTCTCTGTCCTTCCTGATTAGGGAGATTTTCAGTAATTATTTCATCGAATAAACCTGCCAACATTTCTTGCTCTTCATTTTCTGGGCCTCCTATCATAGGAATGTTATTGTTTCATAAGTCACTGAGTTCCCTATTTGTACATTTATGGACATTTACTCTGTTTCCCTCTACTGTTCTGTCATTATTTTCCACCATGTTATCTTCTATTTCTCCAATATGCTAGTCCTTCATTCATCCTCTATTTTCCTGCATTTGGGACAGCTTTCCTGTAATAGCATTTTTAATTTTGGGCTGACAAGGGATTATTTCTTTTATCTCTACAATAAGGGATTCTCTAGGGTCTTCAATGCTTGTTCAATTCCAGCTGTATCTTTAAAAACATTGTTTTAGATTCCAGGCTGCTTTATAATCTGAACACCTTTAACGAGGCATATCCTCAAGTGGATGGATTTCCATGATAAACTCATAGAATGAAATGAAATCTGAACAGTTTTCCTCTTTGCTGCTCATCCTAATTGTGGTAACTTCAGGAAGTAGTTTCCTTCCCTGCCCCAGCCCCACAGCTATGTCTCCTCCCCAACACAACACTCCACACATCCTACATTCCAAAACATGTCAATTTTCTACTTGCAGACTAGCATTTTTTGTTCCCTCAGTCTTCCAATTGGTTTCTTGTTAGCTAAGAATTATTTGATAAATATCCAGCTGTGTTCAGGGATGACACAAGCCCAGGGACCCCTACAGGTCTGACATCTTAACTCCTCCTTCCCTTGTGTTTGTTAGCAAAGAATATCTGAAATAATACAAGGAGAGAATATGTATGACAGCTACAATCTTCATTTTAGTAACCAAACGAGAATAAAAATTGTTAATTGACCTTCCTTCTTCCTCTATCAACTACATATACTCTTATTTCAGCAACCCTTCAGTTTGTCAGAGCTCATTACTTGACAGGGCGACCAACAGCTTCATCCTGAAGGGTCTCTGCTTGGTCTCCTCTTTACCAGGTGTTGCTACCTAGTTACTGATCTATTCCTGTCTTCAGAAGGAAATTTAACTCGTCTAATAAGCCAGCTGCATCAGGGATGTGGAAACAATTTTAGTATACTGAGTTCCACTCTTAAGTGGGGCCTGAATATTTGCAGAGCCATCTGTGGATGAGGCTCAAACTTTTGCTTCCCCTTTCAAATAATTTTTTACTCTCTCCCTGAATTCGTATGTGCAGGTTGTGTGAGAAAATGCAGTGGAGCAGGACTGGGGTCCATGAGGATTTGAAAAATCTTTAATGTGACATGCTGTGTCCTCAGGATTGCTTCAGAACCCAACACTCCTTCCATTTGGTGATGGAAAGGCACTGTGCAAGCCCCAATCTAGGGCTTAGGCCCTCAAATACCACTCACTTTAAGATGGACACCTCAGTTTCCATGCTAACCTAGTGACACAGCTTCCAGCTGTAGATTCTAAGATGCAGAAAGAGCCTTACAGCTATTTCTCTAAAGATGAACCATGATCAGCAGAGATTGGCAGGGCTTTTCCCCAACACTTTGAAGACCATCAATCTGAAATACCCATAGGAGATTTCTAGAGCTCTTAAGATTTTCTGCAGCCCAAATAGGAAAGGTTAACAGTCATGTGGGGGGCATCACCACCACTACATCCTCCATGTCCATGATGGTGGCACTATTCTCAGCAGTTCTTTAAGGAACATGTAACAGATTAATATTCTGTTCCCTGAAAATAGGTAAATGATAAATGTAAATATAATGATCCTCACAATACAGTACCTCTCTACTTATTGACTAAATTACAAAAGTATAACAATATAAAATAGTGAAAAGGAATAAAGGGGAAAGGAGAGAAATGAGTGGGAAATATCAGTGAGGTTCACAAAACATGAGAGACACCTAACTCTGGGAAATGAACAAGGGGAAGTGTAAAGGGAGGTGGGCGGGGGGACAGGGTGATGGGGACAAGGTGACTGCAGCACTGAGGGCTGCATTTGATGGGATGAGCACTGTGTGCTATGCTATATGTTGGCAACTCAAACTCATATACATATATAACAAAACAAAAATTATGACAATACCAAATACCAACAGGGATGCATAGAAAGTAGAACTCTTTTTAATTATGAGCTCTAGTCTCATCTGGACAGAATATACAGAATTAGATCCTAGGATAACAGAATTGACAAGACACATGATCTGTCGTCTACCTACCAGAGCCACAGAGTCGATGTTGGTGTAAAGCATTCTGATATGTTGGAATGAGAACCAGGGAAGATCATGTGTGTTGCTCAGTCTAAGAGTAGGAGATGATAACATGAGATGACCAGCACAGACATTGAGACAGAAATAAATAAGATGACTTCTGCCTTCCATGGCTATTCTTGTATTCATGGTTTCAATGAGTTGGAGGATGCTCTCTATGGTTGGGGGAGGAAATATACTTTATAAGTCCAGGAATCCAATGGTCATATCACCTGGAAACATGTTCATTTCTATGGAAATCCAAGGCTTCTCTGCAAAACATGTAGGGCACAGGTCTGTCAGTGGATGCACGTGCCTCTCTATAGTTTGGGTGATGGTTTCCTCCCAGAATTCAGCTTTGTTTTTTAAATATTTTATTTATTTATTCATGAGAGACATGGAGAGAGCCTGAGACACAGGCTGAGGGAGAAGCAAGCTTTCTCTGGGGAGCCTGAGGTAGGACTCACTCCCAGGATTTCATAATCCTGACCTAGGCTGAAGGCTGATACTCAAACATGGAGCCACTCAGGTGCCCCAGAACTCAGTTTTATAAGGGACCCAAAATGTGTGTTTTTCAACATCCTCCATATTTTCTTGTTTGATAGATGATGTGATATGTAAATTTATTTAGCCAACATAGTACAACACCCAGTTCTTACCACATCAGATGTCCTCCTTAATGCCCATCACCCAGGTACTACATATGATGTGACAAATACAGGGGGTTATACTATATGCTGCCAAATTGAATTTTAAAAAAAGAAAAAATGGTATAAAATTTCCAACAACCCTGCACATATCATGCATACATCAATAGATTATTCCTTGTTCTTTTATATTCTCTTTTACCATAATCATTGGTCATTTATGCCAGTCATCTGTAAAGCGTCTCATCTCTTTAGATACTTTTCATTAAAAAACGTAAAAAGAAATATACTTTTAGCTTCTCTAAGATACCATTATTTTTATTTAGCCTTTTCTTTCTGATAACTTTTTTTTTACTGGATATTAATTAAATCCTAAATCCTTTTAGGGTAGATCATTTTAGCCTTTGGCTGTAAGCCGGCCCCGTCTTATTCCACCTTTGGATATTTGGAACACCAGTATTTGAATGCAAAGTACAAATTCCTCCTTTAAATTTACAAACAAATAAACAAATATTTTGGGATAACTACCTTGTGCACTATATCTTAAAGCCCTAACTCGCACTCTGTTTTTTAATCTCACAATATCATACTCTTACATCCCTCTTTCCCCTGATCCAATGCTCCAATGATGAATTCAAGAACTGTTTTAATGTAGAAAGTCCATTGCATATGATACAATCATTATATGATTTTGCAGGAAGTGACTGCCACCGGAGGACAATGCACATGATCTCATTCTTGTCTCCAGGGACACAGAAGCTTCATGCAGGACATAAGAGGAGTTAAAATCAATGCGAATGGCAGTACTATTATTAGCAGCACTCTCTATCCCTGTTCAGTGGATGTTGCTCCAAGGTGGAGGGTGTGGACTGTTGGAAGTCTTCCTGATGCACACGATCCATTCAGTGATGGAAACTCCTGCAAATGGACATATAACAGGAGTCTTCTGCTAATCCTGCAGGGTTGTGGATATTGTCTGAGGAAACCAAATACTGAAGGCAATCAGAAGTGCAACATTAAATTCAATTCCTCGACCTTGGCAATTTCTCTAAGCATCTACCTTCTTCTCTGTGTTAGAAAAGCCAGTTATGATTCCTCCTCCAGAAAGGAAGAGATATTTGAGAAGAGGTTATACAGGGACCAGGGTTTGGTGCCTCAGAGAGTGTATCTAGTGTGTGCTTCATGCACTGGGCACTTCTGTTTTGGCATCTCTTTCCATCAGGTCATATCTAGAGGCTCTCCCTGTCTGCAGTGTGCAATGTGTGGTCCTTGGCCAGAATTTGGTAAGTTTTAACTGGGTGTGCTCCTTTCTGCTTGATAAATGACACCTGATACCACCTCCACTAGAACTGAGGCCTTGCAGAATTCTCCAGTCAGGAGATATGAGTGGACAGGGATGCACCCACTCTGGGAAACGGTATTGAGGTTTCTTAGGAAGTTAAAAACAGAGCCATACATTCAAATTGGCAAAGAAGAAGTAAAACTCTCCCTCTTCGCAGATGACATTATACTGTACATAGAAACACAAAAGCGTCCACCCCAAGATTGCTAGAACTCATACAGCAATTTGGCAGCGTGCCAGGATACAAAATCAATGCCCAGAAATCAATGGCATTTCTATACACTAACAATGAGACTGAAGAAAGAGAAATTAAGGAATCAATCCCATTTACAATTGCACCCAAAAGCATAAAATACCTAAGAATAAACCTAACCAAAGAGGTAAAGGATCTATACCCTAAAAACCACAGAACACTTCTGAAAGAAATGGAGGAAGACACATAGGGATAGAGAAATATTCCATGCTCATGGATTGGAAGAAATAAAATTGTGAAAATGTCAATGTTACCCAGGGAAGTTTACACATTTAGTGAAATCCCAATCAAAATGCCATGGACTTTCTTTAGAGGGTTGGCACAAATCATCTTAAGATTTGTGTGGAATCAGAAAAGAACCCGAATAGCCAGGGGAATTTTAAAAAAGAAAACCATAGCTGGGGGCATCACAATGCCAGATTTTAGGTTGTACTACAAAGCTGTGGTCATCAAGACAGTGTGGTACTGGCACAAAAAACAGACACATAGATCAATGGAACAGAATAGAGAACCCAGAAGTGGACCCTCAACTTTATGGTCAACTAATATTCTACAAAGCAGGAAAGACTGTCTTCTGGGAAAAGGACAGTCTCTTCAATAAATGGTGCTGGGAAAATTGGACAGCCACGTGCAGAAGAATGAAACTGGACCATTCTCTTACACCAAACTCAAAGATAAACTCAAAATGGATGAAACATCTAAACGTGGGACAAGATTCCATCAAAATCCTAAAGGAGAGCACAGGCAACACCCTTTTTGAACTCGGCCACAGCAACTTCTTGCAAGATACATCTATGAAGGCAAGAGAAACAAAAGCAAAAATGAATTATTGGGACTTAATCAAGATAAAAAGCTTCTGCACAGCACAGGAAACAGTCAACAAAACTACAATTCAACCTACAGAATGGGAGAAGATATTTGCAAATGACATATCAGATAAAAGGCTAGTATCAAAGATCTGTAAAGAACTTATTAACTCAATACCAAAGAACAAAAGAATCGGAGTAGGAAACCGAAGGGTCAGTGTCCCCTTCCCCCACAATGGGAGACGCAAGTAAACTGGTGCTTCCATGGTTCCCAAAACCAGGATGAACCCTCAGCTCCAACCAGACACTGATTCCCCATGAGAATGTAGAAGGTGGTTGGACAGAATGACACGTGCTTACGGGCGTGTCTGGAGCATCTTGGTTCTTCAACTTGATTTCTCCATCCTCTGTGCCCCTCATGGACAGGTCCCTGCATGTACATTGAATATTTCATGAATTATGAATTATGAATATGTACAGAAAATCATTTTTTCCTGTTGCATATTCTTTCTCTCCTGTGCTCTGTCTCTCACCTGCAAGATTTCAACAGATATATAGTAGAGGAGAGAGTCTCAAAACATTGAATTGGCACTTTCACAACGTTTGCTTTTCTATTCCCCAGAGAATTCCTGATATAATGCAGTTATTTATTTTTTTCTTGTTGTTTTATCATTTTTGTATTCATTGCTCCTTCTCTGTACATTCTTTGTTCTCTAATATTAGCAGGTACTTACATAATTAGCAATGATGGACTCCCCATTTACACTTTGAACTGTGGGAAAAGGCTCAGCCAAAGGAAAGAGGTAACATTCCTGATTCTCTGAACACTTACGGGTTCCTACTGAGAGAGCTCATGGTTCCTACTTGTCCCCACATATGGACCACAGTTCCTCAGTTGTGACCTTGGACCTCGTATTCCAGCTCAGCCTGGAATCCAAGGAGGCCCCAATCCTGCACCCAGCTCTGCACCTACAACAGGACCACTTATCTCATTGGATGTCTTGTGCTTAATGAATGAGACCTGCTCTCTGGATTCCCTGTGTAGGTTCCAGTGGAGGTCCAGTCCCTCTGAATCACAGGCATTTACTCATGAGAATATTTGATGCCCCTCTGCACACAGGACCACCACACCAGTGTCTCAAGAGGGATTAAAGCTGAGGCGCTACCCACGTAGTGCCCATGTGTCTGAGGAGGAGAATGAAGGGTGTTCAGGAGCAAAAGTGACACCAGTTCAAGGACAGATCTCTCCAGATACATACTGACCTCAGACCCCTAAGTCATGGACCTTGAACATTCCCTCCTTTTCTTAGGGTTCTTGGCCAATACCTCTCCCAACTCTTGCTCTATTGGTTTAATAGGAATGTCTATGAGGGTTCTGGCAGATGCACAGATCCAGGAGGACCTCCTGCCTGAATTGCAATGGGCAGGTGTCAGGAGGAGGGGCAACCAGCAGGATGTAGCCTTATGAATGGACAGAACCAGAGCTTTCTGGTAAAGAGCAGTCATGTGGAAGTTGGAGTGACTCTCAGAGAACTGAACCCACTCACCTGCCACTCTGCAGCCCTCCCCACCAGGTGACCTGGAGCATCACCTTAGTAAGCTGACATGGTGCTGATAATTCTGCTCCTCCAATTCTCGGGGTCACCTCTTCCACAAGCATGGGGTCACCAGACCCTCAGGTTTAGTCCAGGGATGGTCAATGCATGACAGCTCCTGCCATCCCTCTGCTCCAGGAATAAGCTCATGCCTGGTGGTGTTTATACTAATGCGGAGAAGTGAGCACAGCCAAGCCCTTGCAGGGACCAAGTCTACTCTATGGTGGGCATGATCACAGTGCCCAGCCCAGGACAGAGGAGACACACATTTGATCGCATCCTGATGTGTGATGTCTGTGGTCCAATTGAACTTGACCATGAAACAAGCTGGTGATCATACAATGTGGCAGTGACCAGAATCCTCCCAGGCCCCAGCAGCACTGCTGACACTGAGAAGACCCACGAGGACACTCTACACAAAACATCAAGCTCTAATGAGGAGGTGTTTTATTCAAACCAGAAGCAGATGCATCTCCTCCACTATGGTTTTTATGTGCAGCTCTTCTGTTCCTTAAACACGACTTATATGCGAGCCCATCTGCACAGGTGAGACAGACACTGATCTCCAGGATAGATAACCCCAAATCAGAGACTCTTACCTGTCACTCAGGGATGAGAAGTGATCCAACATGAAGGATTTCAGGAACCCTATTCCTGCATCAACTGGCCAGGTCTTTGCTTCTGCAGAGATGCTCTGCCCAGTGACCTTCATAACATTGATTTGGGTTCCTGTCTGTGCCCTCTGGGAAAGGGGACATGCAGGGACTTCAGGTTTCCTGAGACCTTTCCCATTGGTATGGGGCACAGTGCTGGAAGCAATGACAGAGTGTATCATCCTGAGAGTGATCATCTGAGAGGGCAGGCCAGGACCCTCCTGCCCACAGACCTGCAGGATCCCAGATGCTGGAAGGACAGACAAAACCAACACGTACAAAATTCCTCGTCTCTGCTTGAATCATATGTGCTTTAGTTCTGTTGTTGTGAAACAAGTCACAGACCCAGACCCAGCATCCATGTGGAGGACGCTGCCCATGAGCTGGGTGTAGGGAAGAAGGGCACATTGTGATCAGTACTGCAAATATCAGCTACAGTGTGTGTGTGTGTGTGTGTGTGTGTGTGTGTGTGTGTGTGTGTGGGTGGGTGTGTTTTGTTGGACAGTGATTGTGCTGGGGGCTGTGAGTTGCATGTTTCTGTATGAGCAGATATAGTCAGATGTGAACTTCAAACCCAGGAACCTAATGGAGATAAAAGCCTTCCCAGAGAACTCTGAGCTTCTGGACTTCGGTGAGGGGGACTGTGTCAGTGCATCTTGGGCTCCAGGGAAGTGACTCTACCAGAGGCTTAGAGGACACTTGCTTGGGGTCTCCCTTCAGACTATGCACAGCTAGGAAGGCCAGGTCACTATTGCAGGAGATGTTATCAGAGCACATGGTGTCACAGAAAGAGCTCTCTGAAGGCACAACACACACACTGTAGGGGTAGAAATCTTTCCCTCTTTTCTTTCTAGAGTTTTAGGCTGCTTGAATAATTACATTGACATAAGACAACAGGATTAAAAGAATATCAATTTTGCATATGTAAGAGAGTGTAAAACATAAAGACACAGAGATGTCAATAAAGTACATAGGATTTACATCTTCATAAAGAGTGGGGATTGGGAGGAATGACTACACAGAGAAATGTGTGTTTGTTGAAATAAATTATAGAGGAAATAAGGTTTTTTTGTATAGTTTCTTGGGCCTAAAATCCTATTTCTGGTACTAAAGAAATCATGCCTCATGGAACAGGGAGGAGGCCTGACCCTTGCAAGAATTTTCAGCTTAGGGATTCAGGGAGGGTCAGGGTGTCTCTGTACTGGCTGTTTCTCAAGGACCTTAAACTCCAATAACACACTTGGGTGGATTATCCTGCGCCCCTTAATGTAATACAGCAGTAGAGACCCTGCAGTAAATACCCTGTGAACCCAGACAGGGTCCTCCCTGAAGGGCCCAGGTCAGACCTGTAGGGGGCGCTCAGGACCACCCAGCACAGGGCTGCTTCCAGAGGAACAGCTGCACAGGGGTCTGGAGAAGGCTTTCCTCTCAGAAGATGGGGTCACCTTATTCAGGAAACATTCTATTTTCTAATTGAATTTCGATTTGCCAACATAGAGTATAACACCAAGTGTTCATCCCATTAAATGCCTTCCTCAGTTCCCATCACTCAGTTCAGATAAACATCTGAAATGCAAGTAGGACAGGGAGCGCTACAGGGTGTGTAAGTCTCCTGTTCTGTCAGGAGCATTTACCAAACTCTAGGCAATGAAGAGCACATTTGCAGGAGATGCTATCCCATGGCTTTTGCGTATCTGAAGTGTGAAGAGATGGATGATGGAATACACTGATTATTTCACGGAATGCAGCATATTGGAGACACACTGATCCAGGAATAAGACCTTCAGATCTCAGAGCAAACAACAGGTTTGGAGAGTCTCTGTCATTCAGAGGTGGCTTCACAATGAAGAGGATGTCCTGTGGCTTTCAGACCTTCAGTGGGAGGCCTTCTGTCTGCACACAGTTCAGGGACTTAGAAGGGGACATTTGTTGACCAATGAAGATTAGGACTTGGGGTGCAGGTCCCTACACAGCACAGCCCTGTGATGGTGATCAGCTCCTTCTCTAGATGAGCCTTATCTTGAGTATGAAATACCCCATCTCATGAATTTTCAAATGATCTAAGATGCACTAGGTTAAGTATGGAAATATCTGTGCCCTGACAGCATCACCAACACCTGCACACGCTCCCTCCAGAAGGCCCTGTGAGCAGAGCTGTCACCATGGACTGTAGTTGGAGGATCCTCTTCCTGCTGGCACTAGCCACAGGTAAGGAATGTCCCACAGGTAAGCCTGAGGACAGGACCAGGTCAATCCAAGATAACTTTATCCCCTCCTGTTCCTCTCCACAGGTGTGCATTCTGAGGTCCAGCTGGTGCAGTCTGGGGCTGAGGTGAAGAAGCCAGGTACATCTGTGAAAGTCCTATGCAAGACATCTGGATACACCTTTACTGACTACTATCTGCACTGGGTGCGACAGGCTTCAGGAGCAGGGCTTGATTGGATGGGACAGATTGATCCCAAAGATGGTGCCACAAGGTATACACAGAAGTTCCAGGGCAGAGTCACCCTGATGACAGACACATCTACAAGCACAGACTATATGGAGCTGAGCAGTCTGAGAGCTGAGGACACAGCCATGTACTACTCTGGGAGACACAGTATGAGAACGCACACCCTGGGAGTGTCAGAAACCCTGGTGAGAGCGCAGCTGTGATCGTGAGTTGAGGAGTGACACAGACAAGGGTTCTCTGACTTCCTCATAACAATGTGTCAGGGATTTTGGACATAGTTAATATACTCAGGTGCACATCATTCTCTCTAGGAGGGTTTGAAACGACAGTTATAATGAAAGAATGTTCCTGGTTAAACACTTTGTATCAAAAAAAAATTTATTATCCTTGTAGTGGGGATTTTTGTAACCTATGTGGACCTAAAAGGGGAAGTTCCTTGAGGTATCATCTGGGAGCTGTTGGAATGTGTTGGGCTTCAGAGTCTGAGACAGTAGATTTGTCCCCAAAAGGGACAGAAATTTTCCCACTTTTTTTGAAATGTGACAATGTGCTTGGAGAAAAGAAAGGATGTGAATGCCATGGATGAATTTCTGTGTTCCACTCTCCGTTTGAGCATAACACACATCACATTCTGGTAGACACTCATGAGCTCATTGTCACAAGTCTTCGGCTGATAGGTGTGCCAGGTTCAAGCTCAGTCTACGTCAGCACACCATCCTTGTTGTCCCCGCTTCAGTGTTGAGTTTCTGCAGAGGCTCTGAAGAAACCCACCCCACCCCCCACCCCCCCACCCCCCCCACCCCCGTGAGTGGGACCAGGCCTAACCCTGAGGCAGCTCATCCAGGCGCCTCCCATGAATTCAAGCAACAAAAACATTCTGTTTTTCCGAGATAAAAAAACTATCCCCCCTCGCCCTGACTGGGAAAGTCCCTGAACATGGTTGTGTTGACCTTCAAAGAAATCAATCATGTCATAACCCGAATGCTATGCTACTCCCGCGGTTTCTTTGCCTTTAAAAGATGCCTGTAATTGCTAATCGGGGCTCTGCCACCTCTGAGGCGGAGAGCCCGTTTTCGCAAACGTTCAATAAACCCTCTTGCTAATTGCATCTGCCTGTCTGGGGTCTGAGTCTCTGGGGCGTCCGCCGGGACGCGTTGGCACCCGTGAGCCAGGGTCCAACATTTGGGGGCTCGTCCGGGATCCGAGACGCCCCCAGGCTCAATCCTATAACAGGTAGGATGTAAGACCGAGCTCGCTAAATGTCATATCTGTCTCGTCCGTTTGTCTGACTGGCCGGGTCTGTGCCGGGTCTGTATTGTGCCTGCAGGACGCTGTACTCTGTATTTGGGCCAGCGGGGGGGCAGACGTGCCCTGAGACCCCTGGTCCCCCTCCGGAGTCGGACTCCGGAGTGGTCTGGAAGAGGAACGGAGCCCCGGCACTCCCTCCTCTTCGGGGACGGTCGTTGTTCGCGACCACTCCCATCTGAATCTGCCGCGCCAGTCCTGTCATTCGTGTGTCTTTGTTTGTTCTGTGTCTTTCTGGTCCCGCTCCGGAGTCTGACTCCGGAGTGGTCTGGAAGAGGGAGGGAGCCCGGCACTCCCTCCTCTTCAGGGAAGGTCATTGTTTGAGACCGCTCCCATCTGAATCCGCTGTGCCGGTCCTGTCATTCATGTGCGTCTGTCTGTTCTGTGTCTTTCTCTCTGTCCTCTTCCTCACCGCTCACCTCTTCTCTACACCCATGGGACAGACTGTAACCACCCCTTTAAGCCTCACTCTAGATCACTGGAAAGAAGTCGCCGGCCGAGCACACAATTTTTCGGTCGAAGTCAGAAGACAAAAATGGGTCACCTTCTGCTCCTCAGAGTGGCCGACTCTCAACGTCGGGTGGCCCAGGGACGGAACTTTTAACATTGGTGTTATCTTGCAGGTGAAGGCCCTGGTCTTTCAGCCAGGACCCAATGGGCACCTTGATCAGGTGCCGTACATCATAGTTTGGGAGGATCTCGCTAAAAACCCACCCCCCTGGATAAAATGCTTCACCCCTTCTCAGGGGGGATCGGGCCGAGACCCCCACCCCCTCCCTGCGTCACTCCCCTTATTCCCCGCCCTACCTCTCCTTCCGCTCCCTCAGCTCCATCCCCTGACTCTACTGGGGTAAAGAGGCGACCCCTTGCTTCACCCCCGCTCGCCAGTCGCCTCCGCTTTCGACGAGAGTGCAGGGGGAGTCGGAAGACGTCCGGACCTCCCGGGCACTTCCCCTCCGATCAGTAGGCGGCCAGATGCAATCCTGGCCGTTCTCTGCCTCTGACCTTTACAACTGGAAAACTCATAACCCCACTTTCTCCCAAGACCCCCAGGCGCTAACCGGTTAATTGAGTCAATTCTGTTGACCCACCAGCCGACCTGGGATGACTGCCAACAGCTCCTGCAGACTCTCCTCACCACGGAGGAGAGACAGCGCGTCTACCTTGAAGCACGGAAAAGCGTCCCCGGGGGCGGATGGGAGGCCGACCCAGCTGCCTAACGAAATCGAGGATGTTTTCCCCTTGGTTCGCCCGACCTGGGACTATGACACGGCTGCTGGTAGGGAGCGGCTCCGTCTCTATCGCCAGGTACTCCTAGCAGGTCTCAGAGGGGCAGGGCATCGCCCCACCAATTTGGCAAAGGTACGTGCTATAGTGCAGGGAAAAAATGAGGTGCCGACAGGTTTTCTGGAAAGATTAATGGAAGGCTACCGTATGTATACTCCCTTTGACCCCTTGGCTGACGATCGCCAACCAGATGTAATCATGTCCTTCATCGGACAGTCAGCCTCGGGTATTCGTAATAAGTTACAACGGTCGGAGGGACTTCAGAGATACACCTTACAGGACTTAGTGAAAGAGGCAGAAAAGATTTTTAACAAGCGAGAAACCCCAGAGGAGAAGGAGGAAAGAATCCGTAAAGAGCAAGAGGAACGGGAGGATAAGAGAGATAAAAGACGTAGTAAAAAACTGACTGGGATACTGGCCACTATAGTACAGGGCTCAGGGCAGAGTAAGTCAGGACAGAGTAAGGACCTGGGAGACAAAAGAAAACCACGGGTTGAATGAGACCAGTGTGCCTACTGCAAGGAAAAAGGACATTGGGTTAAAGATTGTCCAAAGAAGGGCCAAATGCAGGGACCTAAAAAGAAGCCCATTGCCTTTCTGTCCCTAAAAGATAAAGATTAGGGGTGTCAGGGCCAGGAGCCCCCCCCCCCCCCGAGCCTCGGATAACCCTTAAAGTGAGGGGCCAGCCTGTGACCTTCTTGGTTGATACGGGAGCTCAACATTCAGTTTTAACTGAGGCAAAAGGACCCTTGAGCTCTGAAACGTCTTGGGTTCAGGGAGAAACTGAGGCAAGTTATATCGATGGACAACCGAATGGAAGGTCCACCTGAGCACTGGGCAAGTAACACATTCCTTCCTACTGGTCCCAGACTGCCCCTACCCCCTCCTAGGCAAAGACCTTCTTTCAAAAGTAGGGGCTCAGATCTATTTTCATCAGAAAGGGGTCACCATTACTGGCGCAGAAAGACAGCCCTTCCAGGTATTGACCTTGCGCCCAGAGGATGAACACCGGCTGCACGAGGACTCTCCGCCGTCCGTGCAGTCCCTAAATTCTGAATGGCTCACTAACTACCCTCAGGCCTGGGTGAAAACAGCCAGAATGGGACTAGCTGTTAACCAGCCACCCATAATTATAAACCTAAAATCCTTGGCCACCCCTATATCGATCTGGCAATATTCAATGAGCAAAGAGGCC
This sequence comes from Vulpes vulpes, assembly GCF_048418805.1. Classification (NCBI taxonomy): domain Eukaryota; kingdom Metazoa; phylum Chordata; class Mammalia; order Carnivora; family Canidae; genus Vulpes; species Vulpes vulpes. Next base: position 132,231,395 of record NC_132785.1, on the reverse strand, counting down.
AAAGAGGACATTCGGCCACACATACAGAGACTATTACAATTGGGCATCTTAATACCTTGTCAGTCGCCCTGGAACACTCCTCTGTTGCCTGTAAAAAAAAAAAACCCGGCACAGGAGATTACCGGCCGGTACAAGATTTACGGGAAGTTAACCGAAGGGCAGAGGACATACACCCCACGGTGCCGAATCCCTACAACTTACTCAGCACCTTGCCCCCGAGCCACATCTGGTATACGGTGTTGGATCTAAAAGATGCATTCTTTTGCATAAGATTAAGCTCTCAAAGCCAGCCTATTTTTGCTTTTGAATGGAAGGATCCTGAGATGGGATTCTCAGGACAACTCACTTGGACAAGGCTGCCACAGGGATTCAAAAACTCCCCCACCTTGTTCGATGAAGCCTTGCACCAGGATTTGGCAGACTTCTGAGTTGACCATCCGGACCTCATCCTCCTGCAGTACGTGGATGATTTGCTTCTGGCGGCTAAGACAGAACAGGATTGTGTAAAAGGTACGGGGGCCCTGCTCGAGAGACTGGGAGAACTGGGATATAGGGCCTCCGCCAAAAAGACCCAAATAGGCCAGAGACAAGTGACCTATCTGGGATATCTCCTGGAAGGAGGCCAGAGGTGGCTGACGGAGGGCCGCAAAAAGGCTGTAGCCCTGATCCCAGCACCCACTAATGTCAGAGGGCTACGAGAGTTCCTTGGCAGTGCCGGGTTCTGCCGCCTCTGGGTACCCGGGTTTGCAGAGCTGGCGGCTCCTCTATATCCTCTCACGAAATCCAACACCCCCCACCACTGGGGAAAAGAGCAACAATTGGCTTTTGACAAAATAAAAAGGGCCTTATTGACTGCCCCTGCCCTGAGCCTCCCAGATGTAACCAAACCATTTGCGCTATATGCTGATGAACACCGAGGAATAGCCAAAGGGGTCCTAACTCAGAAACTGTGACCCTGAAAAAGGCCCGTGGCATACTTTTCAAAAAAATTAGACAGCGTGGCTGCAGAATGGCCCCCATGTCTCTGAATAATAGCGGCTGTGGCAGTCCTGGTAAAAGACTCAGATAAGTGGCCTTTGGCCAACCCCTCACTGTGGTGACCCCCCCACGCCATAAAGACAGTCATCCACCAGCCCCCTGATCAATGGCTATCAAACGCTAGGGTCACCCATTATCAGGCCATGTTACTGAATTCCGAGCGGATGCGGTTTGGAACAGCTACATCCCTAAACCTAGCCACCTTGCTTCCAGAAACTGAGTCCCCCTCCCTGATAATGCATGATTGCCACCAGATCCTAGGCGAGGTCCATGGCACCAGAGGGGACTTGATGGACCAGCCTTTGCCAGATGCTGAAGCAACCTGGTACACAGATGGGAGTAGCTTTCTACAAAATGGTGAATGTACAGCCGGGGTGGCTGTGGTAAATTAAAAAAAAAACAAAAACAAAAGAACAAACAAACAAAAAAAAAGACTGTCATCTGGGCCAGTGCCCTAAAGCCTGGGACTTCAGCTCAAAGGGCGGAGCTTATAGCCCTAACTCAGGCCCTAAAAAGACTAAGGACAAAAAGGTCAACATTTATACTGACAGAAGAAAATTGAGTATAATTCACTGTCCTGGACATCAGCACGGCAACGACCCAGTAGCAGAGGGGAACAGGATGGCCGATGAAACAGCACGAGCCGCTGCACTAGGCCCACAGGAGGATGGACAGAAGCATCCCCCACCAGACGAGAAACTGCCCAGGTGGTTATCAAGAAAATCCTAGAAGAAATTTTCCCCCGGTTTGGACTGCCCAAGGTAATAGGGTCGGACAACGGCCCTGCCTTCGTCTCCCAGGTAAGTCAGTTGGTGGCCAGATTACTGGGGATAAATTGGAAATTACATTGTGCATACAGACCCCAGAGCTCAGGACAGGTAGAAAGAATGAATAGAACAATTAAAGAGGCCCTAACCAAATTGACATTGGAGACTGGCACTAGAGACTGGGTCCAACTCCTCCCCTTGGTCCTGTTCCAAGTCCGGAACACTCCCGTGCACCATGGACTAACTCCTTACGAGATTCTCTATGGAGGTCCCCCACCAGTAATGGACTTACTAGGTTCTGCTATTAACCCTCTTGCTAACACTCCCGGTTTACAGGACAGGCTAAAGGTGCTCCAGATTATCCAGCACCAGATCTGGAGACCCCTGGCAGCTGTCTACCGCCCCGGAGATGCAACCGACCCACACCCGTTCCAGATCGGTGACTCCGTCCACATCAGGAGACCTCAGTCCAGGACCCTTGAGTCCCGCTGGAAGGGCCCGTACATTGTACTACTAACCACCCAACCGCCCTAAAAGTAGACGGTGTTGCTGCTTGGGTCCACGCCTCACACATCAAGTGCACCCCATCAACGAGCACTGCTGATGCCAGCCAGGACGGACCAGGCGAGCCACTCCAATGGAAGCTCCACCGCACCCAAAACCCGTTCAAGATAAGACTTTCAAAAATTGTTCAATGACAATTGTTATATTCCTACCTCTCCTAGCGCTTTTCACCCCCACCAAAGGTAACCGTCATGCCCCCAAAAAGTTAACCTGGCAGGTATTAACGTCTGGGGGGGACAAGGTCAGGTCAATAACAAAAACTACTCCCATGGGAACCTGGTGGCCCAACCTATATCCTGACTTATGTAAATTAACCATAGGGGCCCCCAGCCCATGGGGCATAGAGGGGTATTCCGACACCTCTAAAGCCCCCAACCGAGAAAGCCCCCTGGACGAAAAGGATTAGACCCCTGGGGAGGATGTGGGACGCCTAAGGAGGGCCATGTTACGCACCCTCCCCTTCTATGTCTGTCCCGAGTACCACAGAGATCAGAAATCGCAGGCTAAATCCCACCTGTGGATGGGGGGGAACACTGCCATTGTAAAAATTGGGGGTGCAAGACTACGGAAGACACAGGATGGGAGGCCCTCCTCCTCCTGGGATTACATCACTGTCAAGGCTAACTATACTCACCCGGGTTACCAGGAACTCTGCAATATTGCCGCCCTGATTTTAGGGACTGACTCTTACCTGGTGCCCCAGCCGGGAACCTGGTGGGCATGCAACAAAGGCCTCACCCCCTTTGTATCTGCTCAGGTCCTAAATGACTCTGAGGACTTCTGTGTTATGGTGCAGATTATGCCCAGGCTATTCTATCACCCTGCTGAAACTCTACAAAATCAATATGACAGACATCCCACCCGTTTTCGGTGCGAGCCTGTCTCCCTAACCCTAGCGGTTATGCTGGGACTAGGGGTCGCAACTGGGGTGGGCACTGGTGCAGCCGCCCTGATCCAGGGCTCACAACGTTATTTAGAACTCCAAGCCGCTGTAGATGAGGATCTTCGGACACTAGAGCAGTCCGTTTCTAAGTTAGAACAGTCCCTCACCTCACTTTCAGAAGTAGTACTTCAAAACAGGAGAGGCTTGGATTTATTATTCCTAAAAGAGGGAGGACTGTGTGCGGCCCTGGGAGAAGAATGCTGTTTCTATGCCGACCACTCTGGAGTCATCAGAGACTCCATGGCCAAACTCAGAGATAGACTAAGTAAAAGACAAAGGGACCGAGAGGCCCAGCAGGGTTGGTTTGAAGGCTGGTTTAACCGGTCTCCCTGGATGACCACCCTAATCTCTACCATTATGGACCCTCTAGTTATCCTGCTCCTGCTGCTAACTTTCGGCCCCTGAATCCTCATCCGGCTACTCCAGTTCATCCGAGACAGATTGTCCATTACCCAAGCTCTGGTACTAACTCAACAATATCGGGCCCTTCAAACTGAAGAAATAAAAGTTCCCTAAGATTTTAAGGTTAAAATCAGTCCAAACAAAGAGGAGGGAATGAAGAAACCCACCCCACCCCCCACCCCCCCACCCCCCCACCCCCCCCACCCCCGTGAGTGGGACCATGCTTAACCCTGAGGCAGCTCATCCAGGCGCCTCCCATGAATTCAAGCAACAAAAACATTCTGTTTTTCCGAGATAAAAAAACTATCCCCCCTCGCCCTGACTGGGAAAGTCCCTGAACATGGTCGTGTTGACCTTCAAAGAAATCAATCATGTCATAACCCGAATGCTATGCTACTCCCGCGGTTTCTTTGCCTTTAAAAGATGCCTGTAATTGCTAATCGGGGCTCTGCCACCTCTGAGGCGGAGAGCCCATTTGCGCAAACGTTCAATAAACCCTCTTGCTAATTGCATCTGCCTGTCTGGGGTCTGAGTCTCTGGGGTGTCTGCCGGGACGCGTTGGCACCCGTGAGCCAGGGTCCAACAGCTCCTCCCCTAACAGCCCAGTCCATGAGTGTCCTTGATCCAAGGGCTTGTACTTGTGGGCACCAGAAACACGGCATCATTGGATGACCTGGGATAATGTGACCTGAAACTACACCTATAGTCTTTCTGTGGCCACAGTGTCCAGGTATCACAAATAGGGCTCAAGTTTGCACACGTTAATTCCCCTACCATCTGGAGGTTGATATAAAGTCAATTCATACAGAAGTTCAGCAATGTAACAGGTTATAAAATCAATGCACAGAAGTCAAGTACATTTCTAAACATACTGACAATAAGACAGAAGAAAGAGAAACCCAGGAACCAATCCCAGTTATAATTGTAACAAAAACAGTCCTTAAGCCTGATCGAAACCAAAGAAGTAAAGGATCTGTACTCTAGAACTGTAGAATACATAGGAAAAAAATAGGAAGATACGATGATATTTTTAAAAAATCAATGTTCAAGGGATAGAAAAAAATCAATATGTAACTATTTATGTTACCAAGAAAATCTACATATTTAATGCAATTCCTATCTAGCTAACATCAACATTCTTTACAGAGCTGGAATAAACAACTCTAATTTTTGAATGGAATCAGAAAATACCTCAAATACCCAAAAAGATTATGAAAAAGAAACCAAACCTGGAGGCATCACAACCCCAAAGTCAAGGAGTGTTAGAAAGCTGTGATCATCAAGACAGTATGGATATGGTACAAAACAGACATATAGATGAATGGGAAAGAATAGAGGATCCAGAAATGATCCTCCCATTTATGGTGAAATCCTCTTCAACAAGCAGACAGAAATATCCGATGGAAAAAAAAGTCCTTGAAATCCTGTGTTGTAATACTTGTAAGAATAGAGGATCCAGAAATGATCCTCCCATTTATGGCAAAATCCTCTTCAACAAGCAGACAGAAATATCCGATGGAAAAAAAAGTCCTTGTAATCCTGTGTTGTAATACTTGTAATACATCCTGTCCATATTCAGACAAATGAACCTGATGCACTTTCTTACACCAGACACAACAAAAAACTCAAAATGTATGAAAGAACTAAATGTCAGACAGGAGTCATTCATAATCCTACAGAAGAACACAGGCAGCAACCTCTATGACACCGGTCAAAGCAACATCTTGCAGGACATGGCCCCACAGGAAAATGAAACTGTGGCAAAAAAAAATCAATAAACTACGGGATTTCATCAGGATAAAAATTCTTCACAAGAAAGGAAACAATCAAGATTTAAAAAGCAAAATACAGAAGGAGAGAAGATATTTGCAAATGAGACATTACGTAAAGGCCTAGTATCCAAAATGTATAAAGAACTTAGCAGAAGAGGAGGGGCAAGATGGCAGGAGTAGGGTCCCCAAATCACCTGTCCCCACCAAATTACCTAGATAACCTTCAAATCATCCTGAAAATCTATGAAATTGGCCTGAGATTTAAACAGAGAAGGGCTGAAACGCTACAGTGAGAAGAGTTCATGCTTCTATCAAGGTAGGAAGACGGGAAAAAAGAAATAAAGACACAAAAGGCCTCCAAGAGGGAGGGGCCCCGCGAGGAGCCGGGCTGAGGCTGGGGCGAGTGTCCCCAGGACAGGAGAACCCCGTCGCGGAGAAGCAGGAGCTGCACCAACCTTCCCGGGCGGAAAGGGGCTCGCAGGGAGTTAGAGCAGGACCCAGGAGGGCGGGGATGCCCTCGGGCTCCCTGGGACACTAACAGGTACCTGCACCCAGGGAGAGCGTCACGAGCTCCCTAGGGCTGCAGTGCGCACGGCGGGGCCCGGAGCAGCTTGGAGGGGCTCCGGTGGCGGCTCCGCGGAGGGGGCTGCAGGGCAAGAGCGCGAATCCAACAGCACAGGCCCTGAAGCACTGGGTGCAGGGACATAGCCCAGGATCCGCCCTCCCCCAGGGACAGGCAGAGGCCAGGAAGGCCCAGGACAGCGAGGACGCTCCTGCCCAGAGCTGAGCAGATCAGCGGCCCCGCCCGGAGCCTCCAGGCCCTGCAGATGGAGAGCCCCGGAGCTACTGCGGGAGCTGACTCCAGGGCTGCAGAGCTGGCCCCGCCACTGCGGTTGTTCCTCCTGGGGCCTCACGGGGTAAACAACCCCCACTAAGCCCTGCACCAGGCAGGGGCAGAGCAGCTCCCCAAGAGCTAACACCTGAAAATCTGCACAACAGGCCCCTCCCCCAGAAGACCAGCTGGACGGACCAGTTCCAGGGGAAGTCAAGGGACTTAAAGTATACAGAATCGGAAGATACTCCCCCGTGTTTTTGTTTTTTTTCTTCTTTTTTATTTCTGATTGCTTCCCCCACCCTTTTTTTCCCTTTCTTTCTTTTTCTTTCATTTTTTTCTTCCTTTTTAATTTTTTCTTTTTCTCTTTTTTCCTTCTTTCTCTCCTCTTTTTCTCCTTTTCCCAATACAACTTGTTTTTGGGCAGTCTGCACTGAGCAAAATGACTAGAAGGAAAACCTCACCTCAAAAGAAAGAATCAGAAACAGCCCTCTCTCCCACAGAGTTACAAAATATGGAATACAATTCAATGTCAGAAAGCCAATTCAGAAGCACTATTATACAACTACTGGTGGCTCTAGAAAAAAACCATAAAGGACTCAAGAGACTTCATCACTGCAGAATTTAGATCCAATCAGGCAGAAATAAAAATCAATTGAAAGAGATGCAATCCAAACTAGAAGTCCTAACAATGAGGGTTAATGAGGTGGAAGAACGAGTGAGTGACAGAAGACAAGTAGATGGCAAAGAGGGAAACTGAGAAAAAAGAAACAAACAATTAAAAGACCATGAGGATAAATTAAGGGAAATAAACGACAGCCTGAGGAAGAAAAACCTACATTTAATTGGGGTTCCCAAGGGCGCCGAAAGGGCCAGAGGTCCCAAATATTTATTTGAACAAATCATAGCTGAAAACTTTCCTAATCTGGGAAGGGAAACAGGCATTCAGATCCAGGAAATAGAGAGATCCCCCCCCCCCTAAAATCAATAAAAACCGTTCAACACCTCGACATTTAATAGTGAAGCTTGCAAATTCCAAAGATAAGGAGAAGATCCTCAAAGCAGCAAGAGACAAGAGATCCCTGATTTTATGGGGAGGAGTATTAGGGTAACAGCAGACCTCTCCACAGAGCCCTGGCAGGCCAGAAAGGGCTGGCAGGATATATTCAGGGTCCTAAATGAGAAGAACATGCAACCAAGAATACTTTATCCAGCAAGGCTCTCATTCAAAATGGAAGGAGATGGACACCGAGGCTCCTTCCACAGTTTGGCTATTGTGGCCATTGCTGCTAGAAACATCGGGGTGCAGGTGTCCCAGCGTTTCATTGCATCTGAATCTTTGGGGTAAATCCCCAACAGTGCAATTGCTGGGTCCTAGGGCAGGTCTATTTTTAACTCTTTGAGGAACCTCCACACAGTTTTCCAGAGTGGCTGCACAAGTTCACATTCCCACCAACGGTGTAAGAGGGTTCCCTTTCTCCGCATCCTCTCCAACATTTGTTGTTTCCTGCCTTGTTAATTTTCCCCATTCTCACTGGTGTGAGGTGGGATCTCATTGTGGTTTTGATTTGTATTTCCCTGATGGCGAGTGATGCAGAGCATTTTCTCATATGCATGTTGGCCATGTCCATGTCTTCCTCTGTGAGATTTCTGTTCATGTCTTTTGCCCATTTCATGATTGGATTGTTTGTTTCTTTGGTGTTGAGTTTAATAAGTTCTTTATAGATTTTGGATACTAGCCCTTTATCTGATATATCATTTGCAAATATCTTCTCCCATCCTGTAGGTTGTCTTTTAGTTTCATTGACTGTATCCTTTGCTGTGCAAAAGCTTCTTATCTTGATGAAGTCCCAATAGTTCATTTTTGCTTTTGTTTCTTTTGCCTTTGTGGATGTATCTTGCAAGAAGTTACTGTGGCCAAGTTCAAAAGGGTGTTGCCTGTGTTGGTGAGGCCAGGTTATTTGAGGACCCAACTCCTCCACCATCTTGTCCCCTTCCTCTGTATGTTGAATATTTTTTATTGGATTTAGATTTGGCAACATATAGTATAACCCCCCCAGTGCTCATCCCATCAAGTGCCCCCCTCAGGCCCCATCACCCAGTCACCCCCACCCACCGCCCACTTCCCCTTCCACTACCCCTTGTTCCTTTCCCAGAGTTAGGAGTCTCTCATGCTCTGTGACCCTCTCAGGTTTTTCCTACTCATTTTCTCTCTTTTCCCCTATACTGGCTTTCACTATCTTTTTATATTCCCATATGAGTGAAACTATATGATAATTGCCTTCTCTGATTTATTTCACTCAGCATAAAACCCTCCAGTTCTGTCCATGTCGAAACAAATGGTGGGTATTTGTCGTTTCTAATGGCTGAGTAATATTCCAATGTATACAGAGACCACATCCTCTTTATCCATTCATCTTTTTATGGACACTAGGCTCCATCCACAGTTGGCTATTGTGGACATTGACTCTGTGGGTGCAAGTGTCTCAGCTTTTCACTGCATCTGTATCTTTCAGGTAGGCCCAGTAGTGCAATAGACTATATCTTAGTCAAAATAATTGTCTGCCTGTATTACATATATGACTGTATCACCCTGAGATCTTATTTGCACTTCTCAGTCTGCAAGGATCTATGAATTGTCCCCAGGATGAGCAAAAACTGGCTTCCCCCATTTGAGTCCAAGAACTGGAGGTCTCTCCTTTCTTGAATCATGAGATTTCTTCAGGATGTCATAGCTACTCACTATCTTCAACCAGCTCTTGTCCCAAACACACAACATGATGCTTCCTTCATAGCAATTTGCTTCTTAGGACATTATAGGATTGTACCTTTCTGAAATTACTGTACCCTGCAAGATGTAATAGCATGAACTGGTCAGGATTCTCCTGAGGAACAGAACTCATAGCCCATTGGCTTCCATTACTGAGTAGACTGAGAAGTCCATGATGTACATTCATGAGGTAGAGACCTAGGAATTAAAGTTGGGTAATTATCTGACTCTGAACTAGTCTCTCACCTGAGAACCTGGGAACATGCATGTGTGACTTTCTCCAAGGCAGGAGGACATGGATGTTCCATATCAAGCATGCAGAAAGGAAGAATGATGGAAGTCTTCATCTTTCTGCCATTTATTCTATTCAGGACCTTAATGAATTGGAGGATGCCCACTTACACAGAGACAATGATGCATATACCAGTCTCTGCAATCACCATTTCAGATATTCACAGGAAGTAGGTTTAATCTGTGCACCAATGGGCCAGTCTATTGACACATGGAATTAACCATCACATTTCAGCCTCCTGCAAATTTGGGTATCCATATTCATCTCCATACACCACACTCATCCTGAAAAAAAATCAAGTTCTTCAATTCACCTTATATGAAATATGTATTCTGTATACAACCAAAACCACAACAACCTCTTTTGCAAGAGAAGAGTTGAATCCCTTGAATGATGTTTACTTGTCTCCTGAACATCCTATAACTGAACTACTATGCTTTATGATTGAGAAGTCTTGGTTAAGTTTACATTATATTGACACAAATTGCCCAGATATACCAGGACTGGAAAATACTCTGTTACCTGGGCCCATGTGAGTTGAAAGGAAAAGGATGGGTTAGGAGTTGGGCACTCTCCAGACACCACATCTCCTTTCACAATGACCTGGTACTTCCCAGACTCCAGACCTGTGACAAATGAGTGTTTGTTGTTTAAATAGACCCAGTCCATGTCTGATGTTCCAGGTCCCAGCACAGGGTATGACCGTAGTGACACATTAACCCAAGTAATGATGCTCTGGCATTTCCACATAATGGGGCTGTGATGACCCTGTGTGATTTGAGAGTTACCATCTCCATACAAAGCTGTGTTATACTGACAGTCATGAAGTGTCACCTCATCACTTGATGCAACATTGTTACCCCATGTTGAGCTTAATACCCACATGCTTCTATAGCTTACTCTGGAGATAAGGGAGGTTCCCCTTGGAGTGTTAATTACCAGAACCCCTCAGACACCTGCATTATTGTTTACCTGTTATCTATTTATTTATATTAAATAATATATATAAATTGGAGCTTTCTAACTATTTTCTTTACCTTCCAAGTAACATGACCCATAGATGACAATATCTAACTGCTCTTCGGACCTATTCCATAGTTTACAAGTGAACTTACTGATACTAAAACTGTTTCAGGGAATTTAAGTCTATTTATGAAAAGTGCATCCCCCTGGGACACTTAGTTGGATCACCTGTTGAGCTTTTGCCTTTGGCTCACAGTGAGATTCTGGGTCAGGGATTGAGAGCATCATCAGCTTCTTGCATAGAACCCACTACTCCCTCTACCTATGTCTCTACCTCTGTGTGTGTGTTTCATGAATAAATCATATTATTCAAATAAAAGGACACTGAGTCCACAGATGGAAGAAAATATATCCTCTATGGGAATTTCCCTTCCCTGTAGCTGAAGTTGAGAAACATCCTTAGATACAGAGAGGGACCTTAGGGTCCAGAAGGCTGTGCAAACAACCTTTGCCATTTTGTCACTAATTCAGTGGCCCAAAACCAAGTCCTGGCCTTAGATCTCCAAAACATTTATATTGTCTCATAGGCACAAGGTCTGCATAGTTTGATCATTTACTGGGTGTCGAATTCTAGGTAGTTCATGCTGAGGCAAAATGAAGTACATTTCCCTTTAGACCTGTCTGTGTCTACTGAGTTGTTATGTCAGACAAATAACCCAGAAGAATAGAAGGATAACATTGCTGCCCCAACAAATGGAAGACCTACCCAGGAAATGTAGGCAATGAAAAAATAAAATATATTTAATCCAAAGAGAGGAAGAAAACTTATTTGTTAATTATGACAAGATCTGTTACTGGGGCAAACTCTACAAACTCCACAAACAAACTCTTAGAGGTATTTAATGATTTTAGGTAATCTTCAGGATATTAAAAAAAAAACACAAATAAAGCTATGTCTCCACACACTAAAAACAAATTATCTAAGAAGAAATTAACCATATATTCTATTGATACTATTAGAAATAAAATTTATAGTATTAAGATTCAGGAAGGAGGTAAACTAGTGCATACTAAAAATTTCTACAATAAAGAAAGTTTTTTTTAAAGGTATGAGATACAAAAGTAATTGTGTTCACAGTTTAGAACACTTCATATTGTCACAAGACATTATACATGCTGATGCCTACAAATGTCATGGAATCTTTGTTTATAACTTGTAAAGAATCAAATATAAGTGTAGAGCATATTATATACTCAGAGGGCATACAAAGTGGGCATCCCTCCACTCATTAAACCAGCCCAGCTCTGACCTGCAGCTGGGAGAGGAGGCCCAGCTTCCCCAAGAGCCCCAGGTGACCCCATTCAGGGATAAGGACAGAACAAAGACAACTCACCATGGAGTCTGTGCTCAGCTGTGTTTTCCTTGTCACTATTTTATTGCTTTTATTTTTTAAAGATTTTATTTATTTATTCATGAGACACACACACACACACAGAGAGAGAGAGAGAGAGAGAGAGAGAGAGGCAGAGACACAGGCAGAGGGAGAAGCAGCTCCATACAGGGAGCCTGATATGGGACTTGATCCCAGGTCGCCAGGATCACACCCCAGGCTGAAGGCGGCGCTAAACAGTGGGCCACTGGTGCTGACCTCCTTGTCACTGTTTTAAAAGATAATTCATAAAAAAAAGATAATTCATGGGGAACAACAGACCTTGAGTATGTGAGTGGAGGTGAATGAGAGAAACAGGGAATTTGGGACAGTTCCTGACCAGGATGTCTTGTGTCTACAGGTGTCCAGGGTGAGTTGCAGTTGGTGGACCCTGGAGGAAACCTGGTGAAACCTGAGCGGTCCCTGAGACTCTCCTGTGTGGCCTCTGGATTCATCTTAGTAGCTGCTACATGGGCTGGGTACACAAGGCTCCAGAGAAGGGGCTCCAGTGGGTCACATACATTAGAAGTGATGGAAGTAGCACATACTATGCAGACTCTGTGAAGGGCTGATCCAACATCTCCGGAGACAATGACAAGAACACGGTGTATCTGCAGATGAACAGCCTGAGAGCCGAAGACACAGCTGTGTATTACTGTGCAAGGGACGCAGGGAGGGGACCTCAGTGTGAGCCCAGACACAAACCTCCCTGTAGAAGGGGATCGGGACCACCAGGGGGTGCTCACTACTCATCACTTCTGTCTTGAAGGCCCAGGAGCAGGTGCAGATGGAGTTTCTGGGCAGGTTTCCTGTCTGGGTCTGGGCTTCCTCTCCATGGAGCATTTTCCCCCAGGGAGCCTCTCTGAACACTTGATTTTGCGTTTTCCTATTCAGTTTCTGTCTTAGAGCCTTAGAGAATCAACTATACATTTGCACATAGTTGTACTTAATTTATTCTGATCCTAAATATTAATCAGTTACAAATAACTCCATGCACATCATATGAACATTTTCATGGGTCCCAGTGTCACTCTCTATGGAACAAGGACCCCAACAAAATGTAGTCTTGCTAGAAGCAGCTTAAGTGCATGCAGCACATCAGAGTACAGAGGTATCTTGAATGAACACAAGAGAAAAGAGACCCTTAGTTGAGGTCAATTATTGGCAAAATGCTCACAATAATGTTAGTAACTGCCTGGCACTCAGAGGGATTTCCAACATGACAAGGTAAGGAGGTGGAGTCAAAATCACACACACACACACACACACACACACACACACACAAGAGTATAAATCTTTATCACCCTCACCATTTTGTGTGGAGTTAGTGTCCTCCCTGCATCAAAGGAGGAAAGGTTTAGATTCTTGTTTGATTTCCTATTCTATATTTTGAAAAGAAGACAGTTGAAGGAAGGTCATGGAGCTAGAAATCAAGAAACAAAGGATATGGTGTGAGGATTAATTACACTAAACATGTTTGTAAACTGGGAGGACTAAAAAGAGAAATTGTCGTTCTAAGTAGAAAATGGTCTGAATCCCTGGAAAAGACAATGAATGATATATCAAAGCAGGATGAAACATAAAATGATAATATAAACAGACCAAGGACCTACCCAGACTCTCAGGAGGAAGCTGCCCTCTCCCAAACGTCACCAGCTGTTTCTGAAGGTCATGTCTACACTGTGCTCAGAGACCAGCTTCTACTGGATCCATGAGGATCTTCAGGGTGAGGAGCTGGATTGGAGAACCATCCACTTTCAGGGAATAATTCATTGTTCCTTCAGGTGCTTATATCAGCTCACTGTGTATAACCTACCATCCCCATGTTGAAACCACTCATGTGATGGGAGGAGGGGTGAGACCTTAGCGGAGCACTTAGGTCAGGAGATACAGGCTCATGATGGGATCAGGGCCCTTATACACCAGGCCTGGGAAAGCTTCCTGCCCACTGGCCCTATGTGAGGTGACAGGGGAATGACAGACTAGCACATGTGGCACTCCAGACACCACATTTGCCTGCACTTGGACCTCAGACTTCTCAGAGTCCAGAGCTTAAGACTGACTGTTTTTTAATCCACCCCATCCATGTATGACGTTACAGAAGCTAGAAGCTAACACAACATATGGTAGTCTATATTGTCTTTATTTAAATTCAATTTGCCAACATATTGTATGACACCCAGTCCTCATCACATCACATGTCCTCCTTAATGCTGGTTCATCAGTCACCCCACCCAACCACTCACCTTCTTTCCAGAGTCACTCACTTTGTTTCCCAGAATTAGAAGTCTTTCATGGTTTTTCTCCCTATTTTTTCCCATTCATTTTCCCTCCTTTCCATATAATTCCTTTCCCTATTTTTATACACCCCATATGAGTGAAACCAAGATGACTGTCCTTCTCTGACTGACTTAGCATAATATGCTCCAGTTTCTTTTTTTTTAATTTTTCTTATTTATTTATGATAGTCACAGAGAGAGAGAGAGAGGCAGAGACGCAGGCAGAGGGAGAAGCAGGCTCAATGCACCCGGAGCCCGACGTGGAATTCGATCCTGGGTCTCCAGGATCGCGCCCTGGGCCAAAGGAAGGCGCCAAACCGCTGCGCCACCCAGGGATCCCTATCCTCCAGTTTCATACACATCAAAGCAAATTGTGGTTATTCATCCTTTCTGATAGCTGAGTAATAGTCTATTGTGTATATATAAGCCATATAATCTTTATCCATTATTCTGTTGAATGACATCACAGCTTCTTCCACAATTTGGCTATTGTTGGCATTACTGCTTTAAACATTGGGGGGCAGGTGTCCCATTATTTCACATTTGTATCTTGTGGTAAATACTCAGTAGTGCAATTGCTAGATTGCAGGAAAGCTCTACTTTTGTTTTGCCAAAATACAGCCTACATTCCTGATTAAAATCTTCAAATTGAAAGATAGAGAGAACATTCTTTAATATAATAAAACCTATCTAGGATATTTCACAGTGAATATCATTCTCAGTGGGGAAATCAGAACTTTCCCTAAGTTCAAGAAAACACCAAGGATGTCCAATATCACAGTTTCTGTTCATCATAGAAGTAGAATTCCTAGACTCAGCAGACAGCAAAATAAATAAAAGGCATTCAAAATGGCAAAGAAGGAATCAAACTCTCCCTCTTTGCAAAGGGCATCATAATTTGTATAAATCTCCAAAATATACCACCTAAGATTCCAGAACTCACAAAGTTAGTGACTTGGCAGGAAACAAAACCAATGCAGAGAAGGCAGCTGCATTTCTACACACTAACAATGAGATTGACGAAAGGGAAATTAGAGAACTGATCCCATTTACAATGGCACCCAACCATAAGATACCTACGAATAAGCCTAACCAATGAGGTAAAGGATGTGTTCTCTAAATCTACAGAACAGTTATGAAAGAAATCAAAGAAATTCAAAAAGATGGAAAAACATTCCATGCTCAAGGATCAGATGAATAAATATTGTGAAAATGTCTATGTTACCCAGGGCAATTTCTACATTCAATGCAATCTCTATCAAAATACCATGAGCTTTCTTACAATGGATGGAACAAATAATCCTAAGGTTTGTATAAAATTGGAGAAGAAACCATATAGTGTTTGTCCTTCTCCAATTGACTTACTTCACTCAGCATAATACCCTCCAGTTCTATCCACGTTGAAGCAAATGGTGGGTATTCATCATTTCTAATGGCTGAGTAATATTCCTTTGAAAGGGATTATAGGGGAAAGGAGAGAAAACAAGTGGGAAAAATCAGAGAGGGAGATAGAACATGAGAGACTCCGAACTCTGGGAAATGAACAAGGATAGTGGAAGGGGAGGTGGGGAGGGACTGGGTGACTGGGTGATGGGCACTTAGGGGGAGCACTTGACAGAATTAGTACTGGGTGTTATGCTATATGTTGGCAAATCAAACTCCAATAAAAATATGCAAATAGCAGATAAATGGAACAGAGTAGATAACCCAGAAATGGACCTTCAACTGTATGGACAAATAATCTTCAACAAAATAGTAAAAATACTTGGTGTGGGGAAAATTGTACATACCCCTGCAGAAGAATTAAATTGGACCATTCTGTTACACCAGACAAAAAGATAAAGTCCAAATGGTTAAAAGATCTAAATGTGAGACAAAATCCATCTAAATCTCTGAGGAGAAGACAGGGAACAACTATTTTGAACTTAACCATGGCAATTTGGCAACAGCAAATGGCAACCACAAGGGAAACAAAAATGAATTCTGGGAGCACCATCAAGATACAAGAGATGACCTTATTACAGACCTACTAAATGAAGCAAAACAGAGACTCAGCAAAGTGGTAAAAGATACAACCAGGTACCAAGTGCTGCTGGATGGACTGGTCCTCCAGGGTTTGTACCAACTGTTGGAGCCCCGAATGATTGTTCATTGCAGGAAACAGGATTTCCCTCTGGTTAAGGCTGCAGTGCAAAAAGCAATCCCTATGTATAAAATTGCCACCAAAAAAGATGTTGATGTCCAAATTGATCAGGAATCCTACCTGCCTGAGGAAATAGCTGGTGGAGTGGAGATCTATAATGGGGATTGTAAAATAAAGGTTTCCAATACTCTAGAAAGCCGGCTGGACCTCATAGCCCAGCAGATGATGCCAGAAGTACAGGGAGCCTTATTTGGTGCAAATGCCAACAGGAAGTTTTTGGACTAAACCTTTGGGAGAGGTAGAGTTCATCCACTGCTCTCCTGCTGTGGTGTGGAAGTTTCTGACATTTGAAGAAATGAGATATCTGTGTGGCTTCCTCTTCCCTGTTCTCATAGTCTGTATTTGTCAGTGGATACTCTGTGTAGCTAATGCCCTTATCCTAATTGTTAACAATAGAGAAAGTTTCACTTCATATAATCAGGAAAGTTCCTTCTTAGCTTATCTAAAAGTAGCACAACTTTCATCGGCTTGTGTAGTGTGAAGGTGAGGGTATCAGATGGTGGTCACAGGAGCTTCACCAAGTCTCTGCTCTTCCTCCAGTCTTCCAGTTCTTGAGCCTAGAGGGGATGTGTACGGTGAACTCTGACATGAAGTCTTTGCTCTTAGGCTTAAAGTGCATGGGGGCCATGCATTCCTCCCAGCAGTAGTCGCTTCACCGCTAACCTGTTTGGGCCTAGAAGTGTTCCTCATCTGTAAATGTGATTTAAAACCTAAGCCATGAATATGTCTTATTTATTAAAACAAAAAGTTTAAAAAAATAAAAAAATAAAAAATAAATTTATATAAATATAAAATAAATAAAATAAAATATTGAATAAATAAATGAAAAATAAATTATTAAAAGAATGCATATTATGAGCAATAACATGCCAATAAATTTGGCAATCTGGAACAAATGGATGCCTTCCTATAAATGTACAAACAACTAAATCTGAAACAGAAATGAATGGAAAAGCTGTACAGATCCAAAACCAGGAAATGAAAATCAAACATACTTAAAAGTCTTCTAACAATCAAAATCCCAAGCACAAATGGCTGCCCATGGGAATGCAACAAGCATTTTAAAAGAATTAATACCTATATGTCTGAAACTGTTCCAAAAATAGAAATTAAAGGAAACTTCCAAACTCATTCTTAGAGGTCAGCATTACCTTGACCTCAAAAGCAGACAAAGATCCAACTAAAAGGCAGAATTACAAACCAATATCCTTGATGAATATGGATGCAAAATTCCCACAAACATCATAAACAACAGGATCCAACAGCACATTAAAAGGAAAATACACCAAGACCAAATGGGCTAATTTCTGTTCTGCAAGTGTGGTTCAGCGTCTGCATATCAATCAGTGTGATGTATCTCATTAATAACAGAAAAGGATATGAACCATTTTATCTTCTCAACTGATGCTCAAAAATCATATGGCAAAAGAGATTATTATTTCCTGATAAAAACCTTCTACTGTATAGGGATATGGGAACATACTCTACATCATAAAAGCCAACTACAGAAGACACACAGAAAAGTCATCCTCAATAGGGAAAAATTGAGAAATTTTCCCATAAAATCAGGAACAGGACAGGGATGCCCACTGTCACAACTGTTCTTCACCATAGTACTATAAGTCTTAGCCTCAGCAGTCAGAAAAAAAAAGAAGTAAAAACCATATAAATCAGCAAAGAAAAAGTCAAACTTTGACTCTTCACATACAACAGGTAATTTACGTAGAAATCCCGAACACTCCATCGAAAAATTGCTAGAACTGATACCGGGATTCAGCAAAATATGAGCATATAAAATCAATACAAGGAAGTCAGTGGCTTTCTCTATAGTGTAAATGAAACAGAAAAAAAGAAAATCAAGGACTGGATGCAATTTATAATTACACCAGAAATCATCAGATAATGAGGAATGATCCTTACCAAAGAAGGATGGATGTATAGTCTAAACATTCCAGAACACTTCTGAAAGACAGTAAGGAAGACACAGGTAGATAGAAAGTATTGATTCTCATAGATTAGAAGAATAAATATTGATAAAATATCTATACTACTAAGAGCAAGCTACACATTCAAAGCGATCCATATAAAAATACCACCAGCATTGTTCACAGAGTTAAAGAAAAAAATTCTAAAAATTGTAGGGAACCACAAACACCTCAAATAGCCAAAGCAATCCTGAAAAAGTGAAGCAAAGCTGGAGGCATCACTATTCTGGTTGCCAAGGTAAATTACAACATTGTGATAATCAGGACAGTATGGCACTGACACAAATAAAGATATATAGATAAATAGAACAGTTTGAGAACCCAGAAATGGACTCTGAACTCTATGGTCAAAAAATCTTGACAAAGCAGGAAAGAATATCCAATGGAAAAAAGAAAGTCTCTTCAACAAATGGTGTTGGGAATATTGAAGAGCCACATGCAGAAGAATGAATGGGAACACTTTTCTTACAACATTCACAAAAATAAACTCAAAGTTGATGAAAGACCTAAGTATGAGGCAAGATACCATCAGACTCCTAATGACACAGGCAGCACCTTTTCTACCTCAGCTGCAACCACTTCTAGACGGGTCTCCAGAGGCAAGAGAAAGGAAAGGAAAATGAACTATGGGGACTTCATCAAGGGAAGGGCATTTTCACAGCAAAGGAATCACTCAAAGTAACTAAAAGTCAACCTACAGAATGGGAGAAGATACTTGGAAATGTCTTATCTATTTAAGGTCTGGAATCCAAAATATACAATGAGCTTATCAAACTCAACACCCACCTAAACAAATAAAACAAAACTTCAGAAACAGTAGAAGCCATGAACAGACATACTGTCCTATTACAAGATTCCACTTCACACCATATATTAGGTAGCTCATCTACATGTAAGATGAAATACTTTTTCTTCCCTAGGTCTGCCTTATATAATCCAAAATATTAGAAAAGACAAAAAATTTGACAACAAGGAGGGAAAAAATTACCCCTAACTCGAAGATTACCGGAGAAATTATGTAATAAAAAAAGATATTTAATCAGTAAACAGGAAGAAAAATAAATTGCATGCTTATGAAAATTCTTATACATATTGAATGAGGACAAGCCTCACAAAACCACTTTATATCCAGGATATAAAATCAACATATTCAATAAAGCTGTTTCTATACACCAACAAGTTATTTATATGAAATTAACGAAATAATCCCAGTTAGATTTGTTGACTGTATCCTTTGCTGTGCAAAAGCTTCTTATCTTGATGAAGTCCCAATAGTTCATTTTTGCTTTTCTTTCTCTTGCCTTCGTGGATGTATCTTGCAAGAAGTTACTGGCCGAGTTCAAAAAGGGTGTTGCCTGTGTTCTCCTCAAGGATTTTGATGGAATCTTGTCTCACATTTAGATCTCTCATCCATTTTGAGTTTCCCTTTCTGTATGGTGCAAGAGAGTAGTCTAGTTTCATTCTTCTGCATGTGGATGTCCAATTTTCCCAGCATCATTTATAGAAGAGACTGTCTTTCTTCCAGTGGATAGTCTTTCCTCCTTGATCGAATAACAGTTGACCATAAAGTTGAGGGTCCACTTCTGAGTTCTCTATTCTGTTCCATTGATCTATGTGTCTGTTTTTGTGCCAGGACCACACTGTCTTGATGACCACAGCTTTGTAGTACAACCTTAAATCTGGCATTGTGATGTCCCCAGCTATGGTTTTCTTTTTTAAAATTCCCCTAGCTATTCGGGGTCTTTTCTGATTCCCCACAAATCTTAAAATAATTTGTTCCAACTCTCTGAAGAAAGTCCATGTTATTTTGATAGTGATTGCATTAAACATGTAAATTGCCCTGGGTAACATTGACATTTTCACGATATTAATTCTTCCAATCCATGAGCATGGAATATTTTTCCATCACCCACCATTTGCTTCGACGTGGATGGAACTGGAGGGTATTATGCTGAGTGAAATAAGTCCATCGGAGAAGGACAAACATTATATGGTCTCATTCATTTGGGGAATATAAAAAATAGTGAAAGGAAATAAAGGGGAAAGGAGAAAAAATAAGTGGGAAATATCAAAAAGGGAGACAGAACATGAAAGACTCCTAACTCTGGGAAATGAACTAGGGTTGATGGAAGGGGAGGGGGGCGGGGGGTGGGGATGACTGTGTGGCAGACACTGAGGTGGGCACTTGACAGGATGAGCACTGGATGTTTTTCTGTATGTTGACAAATTAAACACCAATAAAAAATAAATTTATTAAAATAAAAGACAAAGATTGAGTTAAAAAAAATAATCCCAGTTAGACAGGCAACAAAAATTAATAATTTTGCTTAAGTTTTTCTAAGCAGATGAAATACTCTACTAAAAATGAACTATATTAATGAAAGTGTAAAAAAGGCCACAGAGAAATTCAAAGATAAGTACATTGGTAAATTTGAACATCATATAGTCACAGTGTGATCTACACAAAGTGATCTAGAATTTTGAAGTAATCCTTCTTTATAATGTGTAAAGTTGGAATTTAAGTTTGGAGTTGCTTATATAGTCAGAGGACATGCAAATTAGACCCTCCCTCCACTCATTAAACCATCCCAGCAAGGACCCTGCAGCCTGGAGAAGATCCCCAGCTCAGGATTCTCAGGTGACCCCGATCCAGGATCAGGACAGAATACAGACAACTCACCATGAAGTTAGTGCTCAGCTGGGTTTTCCTTGTCGCGATTTTTAAAGGTAATTCATGGAGAACAAGAGACTTTGAGTATGTGAGTGGAGGTGAGTGAGAGAAACCGGGGATGTGGGACAGTGTCCTGACCAGGCTGTCTTGTGTCTGCAGGCGTCCAGGGTGAGGTGCAGCTGGTGGAGTCTGGGGGAGACCTGGTGAACACTGGGGGGTCCCTGAGACTCTCCTGTGTGGCCTCTGGATTCACCTTCAGTAGCTACGGCATGAACTGGATCCGCCAGGCTCCTGGGAAGGGGCTGCAGTGGGTCGCATACATTAGCAGTGGTGGAAGTAGCACATGGTACGCAGACGCTGTGAAGGGCCGATTCACCATCTCCAGAGACAACGCCAAGAACACGCTGTATCTGCAGATGAACAGCCTGAGAGCTGAGGACACGGCCGTGTATTACTGTGCGAGGGACACAGTGAGGCGACCTCAGTGTAAGCCCAGACACAAACCTCCGTGTAGAAGGGAATTGGGACCACCAGGGGGTGCACACTCCTCACCACTTCTGTCTTGAAAACCCGGGAGCAGGTGCAGATGGAGGTTCTGGACAGGTTTCCTGTCGGGGTCTGGGTTTCCTGTCCATGGAGCAATTTCCCCCAGGGAGACTCTCTGGACACATGATTCTGTGTTTACCTATTCCATTCGGATTTCTTTTTTTTTTTTTTTGGAAGCAACTATTGATATATGGAGATAACACACATATGCTTAGTCTTGATTACACTTGGGACTAAATATGAAATAATTACAAATATATCCATGTTGAGAATGATGAATATGAGGTCATCCAGTAAAAGTAGCCAAAATCCAAGTAGAGAGAAACGATCTGAAATATTGGAAAATGAGCAAAGTGATATCATGAAAACAGCAAAAAGCATGAAATAGAAGACACCTGAGGTCTTACCCAGACTCTCAGCTCGAAGCTGTCCTCTACTCAAGGTCATCAGCTGGTTCCAAAGGTCATGT
The DNA here is from genome assembly GCF_048418805.1 of Vulpes vulpes. Classification (NCBI taxonomy): domain Eukaryota; kingdom Metazoa; phylum Chordata; class Mammalia; order Carnivora; family Canidae; genus Vulpes; species Vulpes vulpes. Next base: position 132,209,469 of record NC_132785.1, on the reverse strand, counting down.
GTGCACACAGTTCACACATGGACCATAATCTTCTACTGGATCCCTGAGGATCCTCAGGGTGAGGAGCTGGATTGGAAGACTTTCCATCTGGAGGGAATAACTCATGGATCCTTCAGGTGTTGATATTGCTCAATCTGTGTGACCTCTACCATCCCCATGTTGAATCATAAGCCCATGTAATGAGGGGAGCAGGTGGGGCTTTATGGGAGCACTCAGGTCAGGAGGTGCAGTGTCATGTCTGGATAAGGCCCCTTATATGCCAGGACAGGGAAACCTCCATTCTCTTGTCCCCACCTGAGGGAATAATTGAAAGTATATGATAAAATATGGGCTCTCTCCAGACACATCTGCCTGCAGCTGGAACTCAGGCTTCCCAGACTCCAGAACTGTGGGAATGAGTGTCTGTTTTTTAATCCACCCAGTCCATGTATGATGTTCCAGCAGTTGGCACAGGAAAAGACACTAGTGACACGTGGACCCCATTCACTGATGCTATGGTTTTTCCTGCTGCATTTGTCATGAAAAGTCCCTGATAACTTCCATCCATGAGGTAAAGGGTGGATTTCTCACATGTTCACTCCTGCAGAGAGGAGGAACCTGTGGACAATCCTAGGACTCTGTGTGAACAAGACCCAGTGGACACACAGAGTGAGAACCTTTACAGGCAGTCAGGGGGCTGGGAGATTGTGGAACTTTAGTGTAAGGATGGTGATTTATCAACCTTTCCAGGGAAAGGGGATTTGCTGACCCTGTGGGACCTGAGTCTGAGCATCATCTTCCAGATGCTGATAGAATGATGGCTGTGAGGGTCATGAGAGCAGTTTGCTTGATGCTTTCCAGACTCCTTTCCTGTCTGAGTCTTTTGTGAGTTTAACTATGTAATTCCTTGGAGATGGTCTACTTTTGTTAAATCTCATGTGAGTATCTGTACTTCTTGGATGTTGATGTCTGTGTAATTTGTGATTAGGGAGCTTTTCACTTACTATTTCATGGAATAAATCATCTGCCCCTTTTTCTCTCTGCCCTCCTAGGGTCTTCTATCTTAGGAATGTTATTGTTTCAAAATTTGTTGATATTTGAAAATCTTCATCTTTGGTTGTTTAACTTTGTTTCAGCTTTTTCTCAGTCATTATTTTTTAATTTTATCTTCCCTAATGCTGACTTACACCTCCATTTCTTACATCATCATTTTATGAACTCCATTTTGGGTAGCATCTTGATTATATTATTTTTAATTTGGCCAGAATCAATTATAGCTCAATTATCTCAGCAGAAATGGAACCTCTATTGTCTTCTATCATTTCTTCAAGTCCACCTTCTATTCTTTATATCATTGTTTTACATTCCAGTTTAGATATCTTTCTGTTACCTGTATTGACTAAAACAGTGATCAAGAGGTTTTCCTCTGCAAAAATTCTCAACAAGACACTAGCCAATAAGATCCAACAGTACATTAAGAAAATTATTCACCATGAACAAGTAGGATTTATCCCTGGGACACAAGGCTGGTTCAACACTCGTAAAACAATCAATGTGATTCATCATATCAGCAAGAGAAAAACCAAGAACCATATGTTCCTCTCATTAGATGCAGAGAAAGCATTTTACAAAATACAGCATCCATTCCTGATCAAAACTCTTCAGAGTATAGGGATAGAGGGAACATCCCTCAACATCTTAAAAGCCATCTATGAAAAACCCACAGCAAATATCATTCTCAATGGGGAAGCACTGGGAGCCTTTCCCCTAAGATCAGGAACAAGACAAGGATGTCCACTCTCACCACTGCTATTCAACATAGTACTGGAATTCCTCGCCTCAGGAATCAGACAACAAAAAGACATTAAAGGCATTCAAATTGACAAAGAAGAAGTAAAACTCTCTGTCGTTGCAGTGACATGATACTCTACATAGAAAACCCAAACGCCTCCACCCCAAGATTACTAGAACTCATACAGCAATATGGTAGCATGGCAGGATACAAAATCGATGCCCAGAAATCTGAGGCATTTCTATACACTAACAATGAGGCTGAAGAAAGATAAATTAAGGAGTCAATCCCATTTACAATTGCACCAAAAAGTGTAATATAACTAGGAATAAATCTAACCAAAGAGGTAAAGGATCTTTACCATAAAAACTATAGAACACTTCTGAAAGAAATTGAGGAAGACACAAAGAGATGGAAAAATATTCCATGCTCATGGATTGGCAGAATTCATATTGTGAAAATGTCAATGTTACCCAGGGCAATTTACACGTTTAATACAATCCCTATCAAAATACCATGGACTTTCTTCAGAGAGTTAGAACAAATTATTTTAAGATTTGTGTGGAATCAGAAAAGACCCCGAATAGCCAGGGGAATTAAAGAAAAAAAACCATAGCTGGGGGCATCACAATGCCAGATTTCAGGTTGTACTACAAAGCTGTCATCATCAAGATAGTGTGGTACTGGCACAAAACCAGACACATACATCAATGGAACAGAATAGAGAATCCAGAAGTTGGCCCTCAACTCTATGGTCAACTAATATTTGACAAAGGAGGAAAGACTATCCACTGGAAGAAAGACAGTCTTTTCAATAAATGGTGCTGGAAAAATTGGACATCCACATGCAGAAGAATGAAACTAGACCACTCTCTTTCATCATACACAAAGATAAACTCAAGATGGATGAAAGATCTAAATGTGAGACAAGATTCCATCAAAATCCTAGAGGAGAACACAGGCAACACCCTTTTTGAACTCGGCCACAGTAACTTCTTGCAAGATACATCCACGAAGGCAAAAGAGACAAAAGCAAAAATGAACTATTGGGACTTCATCAAGATAAGAAGCTTTTGCACAGCAAAGGATGCAGTCAACAGAACTAAAAGACAACCTACAAAATGGGAGAAGATATTTGCAAATGATGTATCAAATAAAGGGTAGTTTCCAAGATCTATAAAGAACTTATTAAACTCAACACCAAACAAACAAACAATCCAATCATGCCCTGGCCAGGTACCATAGAAACAAGAGAAACATTAATAAACATAATGATACCTAAGGTCAAACCAAAACAGTAATTTACTCACCAGGGCCACCTATGGTTTTAGGAAAGAACATAACAATTTGAGTTGGAAATGGAAGTGTCAGTGTCCCCCTCCCACGGAACAGGAGACGTGGAGATCAGACTACACAGGGGCTTCCATGGTTCCTGAAACCAGGATGAGCCTCCACCACCATCCAGATACCAATTATACATGGCAATAAAGAAAGTGATTGGACAGATTGACATGTGCTTATTATGGGCATGTCTGGAGCATCTTGGTTCTTCACCTTGATTTCTCCATCCTCTGTGTTCCTCATGGACAGGTACCTGCATGTACATTGAATATTTCATGAATTATAAATTTATCACAGAAGTCATTCTTCCCTTTTGCATATTCTATCTTTCTCTCTGGCTCCTATGCTTCTGTCTCTCAACCCCAAGATTTCAACACATGTATAGTAGAGGAGAGAGTCTCAAAACATTAAAACTAGCAAGTTCACATTGTTTGTTTTTCTATTCCCCAGAAAAATCTTGATATAATGCAGTTATTTATTGCTTTCCTTGTGACTTATCATTTCTGTATTCATTGTTTCTTTTCTGTACATTCTTTGTTCCCCAATATTACCAGGTATTTACATAATTAACAATGATGGACTCCTCATTTACACTTTTCACTGTAGGAAGAGGCTCAGCCAAAGGAAAGAGTAACATTCCTGATCCTCTGAACACCCACAGATTTCTACTGGCAGAGCTGATGGTTCCTCTGTGTCCTCATATGGGCCATGGTTCCTCAGTTGTGACCTTGGACCTCATGTTCCAGCTCAGCCTGGAAGCTAAGGAGGACCCAATCCTGCACCCAGCTCTTCACCTGAAACAGGACACAGCTTCTTAAGCACAGGTGTCTTGTGCTTAAGGAATGAGACCGGGATCCCTGGGTGGCGCAGCGGTTTGGCGCCTGCCTTTGGCCCAGGGCGCGATCCTGGAGACCCGGGATCGAATCCCACGTCGGGCTCCCGGTGCATGGAGCCTGCTTCTCCCTCTGCCTGTGTCTCTGCCTCTCTCTCTCTCTCACTGTGTGCCTATCATAAATAAATAAAAATAAAAAAAAATTTAAAAAAAAAAAAAAAAAAAAGGAATGAGACCTGCCCTCTGGAGCCCCCTGTGTAGGTTCCAGCAGAGGTCCATTCCCTCTGAATCACAGGCATTTACTCATGAGGATATTTTATGACCCTCTGCACACAGGACCACCACATCAGGGACTCAGGAGGGATTAAAGCTTATGGGCTACAGGACACCCATGCGTCTGAGGAGTAGAATGAAAGGTGTTCAGGGGCAAAAGTGACACCAGCTCTAAGACAGGGCCCTCCATATTCATACAGACCACAGCCCCCTATGCCATGGACCTTGGACATTCCCTCTTTTCATGGGGGTCCTGGCCAATACATCTCCCTACTTTTGGTTTGTTGGTTTAACCTGAATATCTATGAGGGTTCTGGCAGAAGCCTAGATACAGGAGACCCTGCTGTCTGGGGTGCAAGGAGCAGGTGTCAGGAGAAGTGTCCACCAGCAAGATGGAGCCCCATGAATGGACAGAACCAGAGCTGTCTGGTAATGAGTACTCATGTGGAATCTGGGTTCACTCTCAAAAAGCTGAACCCATTCACCTGCCCCTCTGATGCCCAACCCACCAGGTGACCTAGAGCATTACATGAGTAAGCTGACATGATGCTGATATTTCTGCTCCTCCAATTCTCAGGGTCAACTCTTCCATAATCATGGGGTCACCAGGCACTCATCTGTAGCCCAGAGATGGTGAATGGATGGTAGCTCCTGTGCTTCCTCTTCTCAGGCTGTAGTTCATGCCTGGTGGTGTCCACACTAAACCACAGCAGTCAGCACAGCCCAGAGTCCCTGCACTGACCAGGTCTCCTGTATGGTGGGCATGAACCCAGGGCCCATCCCTGGTCAGAGGTGACTCATACTTGAATGTATCCTGATGTGTGATGTGTGCAGCCCTATTGAGGATGACCATGAGACAAATTGGACAATAATACACTGGGGCAGTGACCAGAATCCTCCCAGAGCACAGCAGCACTTGTGATCCTGTAGAAGACCCACGAGGACTGCCTACACACAACATCAAGATCCATTGAGGAGGTATTTTATCCAAAACAGAAGCAGATGTATCTCCTCCACTACAGTCTTTATGTGCAGCTCTTCTACTCTTGAAACATGACCCATGTGTGAGCCCATCTGCACAGGTGAGACAGATACTGATCTCCAGGAGGGATAACCTCAGTTCAGAGACACTTCCATGTCACTCAGGTAGGAGACGCTTATCCAACATGCAGCATTCCAGGAACCCTATTCCTGCATCAACTGCTGTCTTTGCTTCTAGGGAGGCTGCCCTTTCCAGGGGCCTCCATGACCTCAATTTGGGTTGTCTGTGTCTTCTGGGAAAGGGGACATCCAGGGTCTGCAGGTTTACTGAGATATTCCTCCATGGGTATAGGGTAGAGTGCTGGAAGCAATGACAGAGTGTGTCAACCTGGGAATGATACTCTGAAGGACAGGCCTGGACCCTCCTGTCCATAGACCTGCAGGTTCCCAGATGCTGGGAGAACAAACAAAACCAACATGCACAAAATTCCCTATCTCTGCTTGAATCATATTTTCTTCAGAGTTGTTGTGAAACAAGTCACACCCAGCCCAGAATCAATGTGGAGGACACTGCCCATGAGATAGGTGCTGGGAAGAAGGGAACATTGGGATCCTTACTGCAAATATCAGCTACAGTGTGTTTGTGCGTGTGTGTGTGTGTGTGTGTGTGTAATTGGACAGTGGAGGTGCAGTGGTATGTGAACTGCCTCTCTGCATGAGCAGATAGAGTCAGATAGGACCTTCAACACCAGGAACCTAAGTGAGATAAGAAGCTTCCCAGAGAACTCTGACTTTCTGGCCTCCAGTGAGTATGGAATGTGTCAGTACATCTGGGGGTCCAGGCAAGTGGCTCCATTAGGGTTCAGTGTTCAGACCCCCCCTTGCGTGGGGTCTCCCTGCTGACTTCACAGCTTGGAAAGCCAGGTCACTATTGCAGGAGATGTTATCAGAACACATGGTGTCATCGGAAGAGCTATCTGAAGGCACATCACACCCATTGTAGGGGTAGAAAAATTTCCTTCTAGAGTCTTAGGCTGCTTGAATAATTACATTGACATAAGACAACAGGATAAAAAGAATATCAATTTTGCATATATAGGAGATTGTGAAACATAAAGACACAGAGATGTCAATAAAGTACATAGGATTTACATCTTTATAAAGGGTGGGGATTGGGAGGCATGACAACACAAAGGAATGTATGCTTGTGGAAATAAATTATTGAAGAAATAAGGTTTGTTTGTACAGTTTCTTGGGCTTAAAATCCTATTTCTAGTACTAAGGAAATCACGCCCCTGGAACAGTGAGGATAGTTTTCCATCAGAAGACTTGTCTTCAGCTCAGGGAGTCAGGGAGGGTCAGGGTATCTCTGCATTGGCTGTTTTTTTTAGTACATTTAATTACATGGACACACGTTGGGTGGCATATTCAGCACCCCTTCACCATGTAATACAGGAATTGAGACCCTTCAGTAAATACCCTGTGAGCCCTGACAGCGTCCTACCTGCAGGGCCCAGGTCAGGCCTGCAGGGGACGCTCAGGACCACCACGCAAAGGACTGCTGCCAGAAGAACAGCTACACAGGGTTCTGGAGAAGGCTTTCCTCTCAGAAGTTGGAGTCACCTTGTTCAGGAAACAATCTATATTTTAATTGAAGTTTGATTTGCCAACATATAGTATAACACCCAGGGATCATCCCATCAAGTGCCCTGCTCAGTGCCCATCATCCAGTTCAGAAATCCATCTAAAATGCAAGTAGGACAGGGAGAGCTACAGGGTGTGTAAGTCTCCTGTTCTGTCAGGAGCATTTGTTAAACTTTAAACAGTAAGGAATACATTTGCAGAGCATGCAATTCCACAGCTTTTACTTATCTGAGGTGTGAAGAGATAGAGGTGGGAATCACTGATTACCTCATTGAATGCAGCATATTGGAGGCACACTGATCCAAGAATAAGACATTAACATCTCAGAGCCAACATCAGGTTCAGAGAGTCTCTGTCATTCAGAGGTGCCTTCACAATAAGGAGGATTTCCTGTGGCTTCTAGACCATCAGTGGGAGATGTTGTGCTTGCACGCAGTTCAGGGAACTGGAAGGGGACCTACATCGTCAAAAAAGGATTAGGACTTGGGTATCAAGTTCCTTCATAGCACAGTCCTGTGATGGAGATCTGCTCCTTCTCTAGATGAGGCTTGTATTGAGTATGAAATACACCATCTCATGAATTTTCAAATCATCCAAGATGCAATAGGCTAAATATGGGAATATCTGTGCCCTGAGCATCACCCAAGACCTGCACATGCTCCCTCCAGTAGCCCCTTATAGTGCAACCCTCACCATGGACTGCAGCTGGAGAAACCTCTTCCTCCTGGCACTGGCTACTGCTAAAGGACACTCTAGTTTCTAGCCTGAGGACAGTATCAGGCCAGTCAAGGATGGCTTTATCCCTTCCTGTTCCTCTCCACAAGTGGGCACACCAAGGTCCAGGTGGTGCAGTCTGGGACTGAGTTGAGGAACCCGGGGCATCTGTGAAGGTCTCTTGCAAGATGTCTGGATACACCGTCATTAACTAATGTATGCACTGGGTATGACAGGCTTCAGGACTAGAACTTGATTGGATGGGACGAATTGATCCCAAAGATGGTGCCATGAGGTATGCGCAGAAGTTCCAGGGAAGAGTCACCCTGAGGGCATGGCCTCCACAAGCACAGTCTGCACAGTCTGCAGTCTGAGGACACAGCCGTGTACTACTGTGTGAGACTCAGTGTGAGAACCCACATCCTGGGAGAGTCAGAATCCCTGGTGAGAGGACAGTTTTGGTGGCGGACTCAGGAGGTGACAGCAACAGGGGTTCTCCTCCTATGACATCCTCATAACAATAAGTCAGGGGTTTTGGACAAAGTTAATATACTCATGTGCACATCATTCTCTCCAGCAGGGTTTAAAGCTACAGTTACACTGAAAGAATAATCCTGGTTAAACACTTTGCATCAAATTAATTTTATTACTTGTTGTAGTGGGGATATTTGCAAACTATGTGGACAGAAAAGGGGGAATTCCTTGAGGTCTCATCTGTAAAGTATTGGAAGGTGTTGTGCTTCAGAATCTGAGACTGTTGATTTGTCTGCAAAAGGGTCAGAAATTTCCCCACTTTATTTTGAAATGTGACAATATGCTTGGAGAAAAGAAGAAAGTGAACACCATGGATGAATTTTTCCATCCCACTCTCTGAGCAGCACACACATCACATTCTAGTAGGACATTCATGAACTTATGGTCACAAGTCCTGGGCTGACAGGTGTGCCAGGTTCAAGCTCAGTCTACGTCAGCACATCATCCTTGCAATACCCCCCTTCAGTGCTGAGTTTCTGCAGAGGCTTCTCCCCATCCAGCCCACCCCAATGGTGTCTCTGTCCCTAGGGCATTTCTGAGAGTCAACACAAACACGGGCATCATTGGATGACCTGGGATAATGTGACCTGAAAACCCAAACCATAGTCTTTCCTTGGCCACAGTTTCCGGGTATCACACACAAGGCTCAGGTCTGCACACGTTAATTCCCTTACCATCTGGAGGGCTACATAAAGTCAATTAATATGCAAAGCAACAGCATAACAGGTTATAAAACCAATGCACAGAAGTCAGGTACATTTCTATACACTGACAGTGATAAAGAAGAAAGAGAAACCCAGGAATAAATCCCATTTACAATGGTAAAAACAACAATAATTAAGCGTGATCCAAACTAAAGAAGTAAAGGATCTGTACTCTGAGAACTGTAGAAAACATAGGAAAGAAATTGAAGAAGACACGAAGAACTAAAAAAAATTCCATGTCAAAGGATTAGAAGGAAATATATTGTTTGAATATTTATGCTACCCAAGGAAATTGATGTATTTTTAAAAGATTTTATTTATTTATTCATGAGAGACACAGAGAGACAGAGACATAGGCAGAGAGAGAAGCATGTTCCATGCAGGGAGCCTGATGTGGGGCTCAATCCTGGGACTCCAGGATCATGCCCTGAGCCAAAGGTGAACACTCAACCACTGAGCCACCCAGTCGTCCTGGAATTTGACATATTAAAAGAAACTACTATAAAAATATCATCAACATTCTTCACAGAACTGGAATAAACAATCCTACTGCTTAAATTTAAGCAGAAAATACATCAAATACCCAAATAAATGTTGAAAAAGAGAAGCAAATGTGGAGGCATCACAATCCCCGACTTCAAGAGAGGTTACAACACTGTGATCATGAAGACTGTATGGATCTGGTACAAAATAGACACATAGATGAATGGAACAGAGTAGAGAACCCAGAAACCACTCCATTCCCTTCACAGTGGCTATCTGAGGGTCACTAACTCCATACCTGAGATTGTGATGATCTCTGTGCTGCATCAGAGGAACATTGTTAATGTTCTTTTTTTTTAATTAATTTTTATTGGTGTTCAATTTACCAACATACAGAAAAACACCCAGTGCTCATCTCGTCAAGTGTCCACCTCAGTGCCCGTCACCCATTCCCCTCCAACACCCGCCCTCCTCCCCCCTTCCACCACCCCTAGTTCGTTTCCCCGAGTTAGGAGTCTTTATGTTCTGTCTCCCTTCCTGATATTTCCCAAAATTTCTTCTCCCTTCCTTTATATTCCCTTTCACTATTATTTATATTCCCCAAATGAATGAGAACATACACTGCTGTCCTTCTCCGATTGACTTATTTCACTCAGCATAATACCCTCCAGTTCCATCCACATTGAAGCAAATGGTGGGTATTTGTCGTTTCTAATGGCTGAGTAATATTCCATTGTATACATAAACCACATCTTCTTTATCCATTCATCTTTCGATGGACACCGAGGCTCCTTCCACAGTTTGGCTATTGTGGCCATTGCTGATAGAAACATCGGGGTGCAGGTGTCCTGACGTTTCATTGCATCTGAATCTTTGGGGTAAATCCCCAACAGTGCAATTGCTGGGTCGTAGGGCAGGTCTATTTTTAACTCTTTGAGGAACCTCCACACAGTTTTCCAGAGTGGCTGCACCAGTTCACATTCCCACCAACAGTGTAAGAGGGTTCCCTTTTCTCCGCATCCTCTCCAACATTTGTTGTTTCCTGCCTTGTTAATTTTCCCCATTCTCACTGGTGTGAGGTGGGATCTCATTGTGGTTTTGATTTGTATTTCCCTGATGGCAAGTGATGCAGAGCATTTTATCATGTGCATGTTTGCCATGTCCATGTCTTCCTCTGTGAGATTTCTCTTCATGTCTTTTGCCCATTTCATGATTGGATTGTTTGTTTCTTTGGTGTTGAGTTTAATAAGTTCTTTATAGATTTTGGAAACTAGCCCTTTATCTGATATGTCGTTTGCAAATATCTTCTCCCATTCTGTAGGTGTGTGTTCATGTTCTATAAAGCATGACTCTGCTCCCTAAGTTAACAGGCCCCCATGTCAGGTAATTGTCTCAGGAGAAAGGAGGCAGCCTCCCAGTATAGGAATTGTACGTACAGGAACCCTCTTATACTGTTGGTGGGAATGTGAACTGGTGCAGCCACTCTGGAAAACTGTGTGGATGTTCCTCAAAGAGTTAAAAATAGATCTGCCCTACGACCCAGCAATTGCACTGCTGGGGACTTACCCCAATGATATGGATTCAATGAAACGCCGGGACACCTACACCCTGATGTTTCTAGCAGCAATGTCCACAATAGCCAAACTGTGGAAGGAGCCTCGGTGTCCATCTAAAGATGATGGATAAAGAAGATGTGGTCTATGTATACAATGGAATATTACTCAGCCATTATAAAGGACAAATATCCACCATTTGTTTCGATGTGGATGGAACTGGAGGGTATTATGCTGAGTGAAATAAGTCAGTTGGAGAAGGACAAACATTATATCTTCTCATTCATTTGGGGATATAAATAATAGTGAAAGGGAATAGAGGGGAAGGGAGAAGAAATGGGTAGGAAATATCGGAAAGGGAGAGAGACCATGGAAGACTCCTAACTCTGGGAAATGAACTACGGGTGGTGGAAGGGGTGGAGGTGACTGGGTGGTGGGCACTGAGGGGGGCACTTGACAGGATGAGCACTGGGAGTTATTCTGTATGTTGGCAAATTGAACACCAATAAAAATAAATTTATCATTTAAAAAAAATAAAAAAATAAAATTCCCACCAAAAAAAAAGGAATTGTACCTACAGACCACAGAGTGGGTGCCCTGTGTTGGTGTCTGCGACCTCAAGGACATTGGTACCACATCCAGGATGTGCAGGTGTCCTGGAAGAAAAAGATCATCAGCCCAGACGATCAGGATCAAGGTCTCCAGTTGTGCCTAATCTGTGCATGCAATGGTTCATGTGAGGTCAAGTACATCAGTGAGGAAACTGAAAGAAATATCATCTTAAGAGTTAGAAACCATAACAAATAATTTTATTTAATTTTTTTCATATTATGAACTTTTTGTATATATATTCTTTTACTGGAGTTCGATTTGCCAACATATAGCATAACACCCATGCTATATTTCATTTTTTAAAATTATATTTATTTATTCATGAGAGACACACAGAGAAAGGGAGGCAGAGAAATAGGCAGAGGGAGAAGCAGGCTCCATGCAGGAAGCCCAGTATGGGAATCAATCCCAGGACTCCAGGATAACTCCCTGAGCTGAAGGCAGATGCTTTACTGCTGAGCAACCCAGGCATCCCCAAATCACTTTGTTTATAGCAGATGTAACAAATATATAACTTTCTATGCAAGTATGTCTGGAATAAATGTTAATACTGTGTATATAAGACTAGATTTGTAAAGTCCTCTACACCAATGCGGACCTCTTAAATACCTTTTTGAAAGATCTATTAGATTTAAATAAATTGTCATGCAATGATTTGTTTAACATTGATCCTCATTCTTAGAAACCAGAGGCCATCTATTGACCTGCTTGCAACACAGCTCATGGACCACGACTCTCCCAACACCAAACAACATGCCTTGTGGGTTCAACAAGTAGATGTCCATGGGTGGTCCTGGGAGGTCCATGGAAGCCTAGCCCAGTCCCTGTCCACTTGAAAGGACAGGCTACAACCCAAAACCACCCACTTCTCCTCAACATCTAGGGTAAAATCCTCTCTCAGGCAGAGGGAGTTCAGAGCTCTCTTCAAAGGCAGGTTGAGGTCTCTGGTGAAGGCAGAGCTGTAATATGGAGGAAGATGATTTTCTGGGGCCTTCTCTGTGTCTGGTGACTGCTCGCCAAGTTGATGGTCTCAGATGTCAGGTGGGGGGCCATGGGGATAGTTGTGAATGCTCGTGACTGACAGCGCCTGAGTCTCCTTGTCCTCAGGGTGCTGCTGCAAGATTCAGAGCAATGACAGGAGAGGGAATCATGGACCCCACACCTCACCACCACTGTCTATTGATTTTCCATGTAAACCATTGATTTCTGGTAGAAATGCATCCACCAACACCAGGAGAGCGGGTGCAGTGAATTGGATCATAATTAATTATAACACATGCAACAGCCTGTCCCACAGGAGCCACATTCCAGAGTCCCATCCTGAATCCCATCCCAGAACAAGTGCTCCCTGTAGCTGAGCTCATTTCCCACCAAACAATTGGCCATGACTTACTGCACAGGAGAAATGGGGAGGGGCCATCAGTGTGAGCCCAGACACACACCTCCCTGCAGGGACAGGGGAGGGGCTAGACTAGGGGGTCGCTGAGTTCACCAGAAGATGTGAAGGTCACCAGAGTCCTCTCAGGTCAACAAGGGAACACTCAGGTCGCTAGGGGCTCCACAGGTAGCCAGGGAGCACTTGGATTAACAAGTGTAGTCAAGGGACTAGGGCCATTAGGAACAAGGACAGGGTAAGACCCAAGAACAAGTGCAGAAGGTGAATTGTCTTTCTTCTAGCTAGAAAAATATGCTCTTTGTTGGTCTTCATTTTTAAAGGTCATGATATTTTATTCATAATATATGTTAAAATCATTACATTTTATTTTGCATAATATGTAAGCTAAAATATCCCTTAAATGCTCTCTGAAAATAAACGATGAAAACTCTATATTATGAGGAAATAATAACACATGAAGATTTGCATCTAACCTCCTAGATTTTGTGATAATTTATTGCTATTTCCAAAACTAAAAGTTATGGGATTATAATATATGATTATAAATAAATGAATAAGTACAAAAATCTATAGGTATATGTAGCCTATTTAATAAAACTTTTTGTAAAATATTTCCATAATTAATATCTAAAATAAAATTTATTGATGGACAAAATAACAAAATATGTGATTACTCACAGTTGACAATATATCAATAATTCTACATGAATTGATATTTAAAATTTCACTCCAAAAGTACTCATTTTAATAGACTATTCCTTAGTCAAAATCATTATCTGCCTGTGTTACATACCTGATTATATCACCCTGACATGCCATCTGCACTTCTCCATCTGCAAAGCTCTAGGAATGATCCCAGGATGAACAGAAGTTGTCTTCTCCCATGTCAGTCAAAGGACCAGATGTCTCTCTCCTCTTGTATCATAAGGTTTCTTCAGAATCTCAAAGCCCCTCACTATCCTTACCCAGCTCTTGTCCGAAACTCAGAACATGATGCTTCATTTATAGCAGTTTGCTTCTAAGGACATTGTAGGATGGCATCTTTCTGAAATTTCTTTACCCCACAAGAGGTAATAGCATGAACTGGTCAGGGTTTCCTGAGCGACAGAACCCAAAGCACATTGGTTCCCATGACTGAGTAGTCTGAGAAGTCCATGATTTACGGTCATGAGGAGGACACCCAGGAAAGCCAGTAGAGTAATTTTCATCACACTGCCCTAGTCTTTCATTGGAGAACCTGGGCATGTGCATGTGTAACTGTCTCCAAGGCAGGAGGACTTGTATGTTCCAGATCAAGCATGGAAGCAGGAAGAATGATGGAAGTCTTCATCCTTCTCCCACTTATCCTATTGAGAACCACTCAGGCATCCCTTTATCTTTTTTTAAGATTTTCTTTACTTATTCATGAGAGACACAGAGACAGAATCAGGGACAGAGGCAGAGGGAGAAGTAGGCTCCATTCAGGGAGCCTGATGCGGGACTCAATCCTGGGACTCCAGAACAACCTGAAACGAAGGCAGATAATTAACCACTGAGCCACCCAGGTGTTCTGAACATCTGTTGTTTAAAAAACCCCAGTCCTAATGTGAAATGGTGCAGCCACTCTGGAAAACTCCTTGGAGGTTCCTCAAAGAGTTAAAAATAGACCTCCCCTATGACCCAGCAATTGCACTGTTGGGGATTTACCCCAAAGATATGGATGCAATGAAACACCGGGACACCTGCACCCCGATGTTTCTAGCAGCAATGTCCACAATAGCCAAACTGTGGAAGGAGCCTCGGTGTCCATCGAAAGATGAATGGATAAAGAAGATGTGGTTTATGTATACAATGGAATATTACTCAGCCATTAGAAATGACAAATACCCACCATTTGCTTCAATGTGGATGGAACTGGACGGTATTATGCTGAGTGAAATAAGTCAATCGGAGAAGGACAAACATTATATGTTCTCATTCATTTGGGGAATATAAATAATAGTGAAAGAGAATAGAAGGGAAGGGAGAAGAAATGGGTAAGAAATATCAGAAAGGGAGACAGACCATGGAAGGCTCCTAACTCTGGGAAATGAACTAGGGGTGGTCGAAGGGGAGGAGGGCAGGGGGTGGGGGTGACTGGGCGATGGGCACTGAGGGGGGCACTTGGCGGGATGAGCACTGTGTGTTATTCTGTATGTTGGCAAATTGAACACCAATAAAAAAATAAATTTATTATTAAAAAATAAAAATAAAAAAACCCAGTCCTTCTACAATGTTACAGCAGCCAGAACAGGGTACAACCCTAGTGACACGTGAAACCAAGTAATGATGCTCTGGCATTTCCACAAGTTGTGTCTCTGATGACACTGTGGGATTTGCATGGTACCATGTCCTTACCAATTTGTGTTATACTAACTGCTGTGAGGTGTGCACCTCACCACTGGGAATTACCTTGGTCCCCCATGACAGCAACCAAATACACATCTGTGTCTGTTACTCTCCCTCCATCGATGAGGGAGGTTTCCAATGATGAGCTTATTACTGGAAACCCTCAAACACCTACAGTAATTGTTTACCCTTTATCTATATGTTTATATGCAATCATTCTTCTAGAGGGTTTCTACGCCATCCTGGTGGCATGTCCTGGTGTTGACAGTGTCTCTCAGCTCTGCTATTCTATTGCATAGTTTACATGTGAACTCACTGGTAGTGAAGCTGTTTCAGGAAGTTAAGTCCACTCAGAAATGTAATTCCCCCTGATGGCAGGAAATAAATATCCAGTGAGAACAACTCATTCCATTTAGCAGAAGGGGAGAACCATCCTCAGAACCAGAAGAGGAAACATAGGGCCCAGAAGTCTGTGCAAACCCTTTTCAGTTCCTAGTCATTCGCATAACCAAAACCAAATCCTGGCTTTAAATATCCACAAACCAAATGTATTGTCCAACAGGTGGAAGGGCTGTATACAGTGGTCATTGTCTGGGTGTTGTATTTTACATAGCTCATGCACGTGGAAAATGAAATGCCTCTCCCCTTAGAAATATCTTATGTCTTAACTGTACCGATGAGACAAAGAAACTGGAAGAATACAAGAGAAATCTTTCTGCCACAACAAGGTGAAGACCTATGCAGGGAAACTAGGCAATTAAAAAATATTAATCAGAAGAGAGGAAGAAAAATTATTTGTTTGCCTATGACATTATATGTTACAGGGGCAATTTCTACAAACTCAATAAACTAGGAATTAAATAATGATTTCAGGGAACATTTAAGATATAAAATACCTATCTATTGACAAAAATATCACTTAAACTAGCATCAAAAATAAATATTTAGGATTAAATTTCAATAGTAGATAAGATATCATACTAAAAATGACCTATTTTGATGAATGGCTTTTTTTTAAAAATAGAAATGCAAAGATAACACCACTCAAAGATGAGAAATTCATATTCTCACAGTGACATCTGCACAATGTGATCTGCAAAGGTAATGCAATCTTGCTATTAACTCGTTAGAATCAAATTTTAGTCAAGCGCTGAAGATATAGTCAGAGGACATGCAAATAGGGCCCTCCCTCCACTGATTAAACCAGCCCAGCCCCGACCCTGCAGCTGGGAGTGCAACCCCAGCCCCAGGATCCCCAGGTAGCCCCATTCAGGGATCAGGACAGAGCACAGACAACTCACCATGGCATCTGTGCTCAGCTGGGTTTTTCTTGTCACTATTGTAAAAGGTAATTCAAGGAGAACAAGGGACCTTGAGTATGTGAGTGCAGGTGAGTGAGAGAAACAGGGGACGTGGGACAGTTTCCTGACCAGTATGTCTTGTATCTGCAGGTGTCCAGGGTGACGTGCAGCTGGTGGAGTCTGGGGGAGACCTGGTGAAGCCTGGGGGGTCCCTGAGACTCTCCTGTGTGGCCTCTGGATTCACCTTCAGTGACTACGTAATGTACTGGGTCCGCCAGGCTCCAGGGAAAGGGCTGGAGTGGGTCGCAAGGATTTATGAGAGTGGAAGTACCACATACTATGCAGAAGCTGTGAAGGGCCGATTCACCATCTCCAGAGATAACGCCAAGAACACGCTGTATCTGCAGATGAACAGCCTGAGAGCTGAGGACACGGCCGTGTATTACTGTGCGAGTGACACAGTGAGAGGACCTCGGTGTGAGCCCAGACACAAACCTCCCTGTAGAAGGGGATCAGGACCACCAGGGGGTGCACACTCCTCACCAATTCTGTCCTGAAGGCTCAGGAACAGGTGCAGATGGAGGTTCTGGGCAGGTTTCTGGGGCTTCCTCCTCATGGAGGCTGTCAGGATCTGGGGCTTCCTCTTCATGGAGGCTGTCAGGATCTGGGGCTTCCTCCTCATGGAGCAGGTTCTCTAAGGAGTCTCTCTAGACACATGATTAAGTGCCTTCTTAGAAACTTTCTAATTTATAACATTTGTTTTTATATAAACTATTGTTTACATGCACTAAAGACAAATTTGCTTACACTTTTTCTCTACTGCCCCTACACATCATTTAATGACACATATCTCAGTGCATCTCATCTTCTCCTTAAGGAGTTCCACCTTTCTACACTGTTCATTAGAGAACCCCCTGCTCAGCGTGCAAGGTTGGTAGAAGCAGCATGAACCAAATGGACAAGAAGCTATAGAGTGATCCGGAGTAGAAAGCAAGACAGAACTTCTGGAGGCATCACTGTAATGAACCAACCTACCAGCATTCATGCTAGTGATAATGTGGAAAAGCAGTGGAAACTCCCCAAGGTCGTTGTTAGGATGTGGAATCTGGAGATCACACGCACATGAACACACACACATGCACACACAGAGACACACACATGCACACACACACACAAGAGTATAAATCATCATCACATTTACCATGTCTGTTGAGAGCAGGGCAGGCCTCATAGCAAGTCATAAATGCTTGGATGGAACAAGGAAGGACACTGACTCAGGGAGTGTGTTGTAGGTCAGTGATGGGGGATGGGGTCCTGCTCCAGGAGGAGCTTGTGTGGAGTCAGTGACCTCCTGCATCAAAGGAGGGAGAACCTATGGGTTCTGGTTCCGTGACCCATGTTTGTGGAGCGAGACAATAGGGAGGAATGGATGTCAGGTTCCAGCAGGTACATTCAAAATATGGTGTAAGGAATCATTCCACTAAATATGTATGAAAACTGGTAGAACATTAGAGAGAAGTGGTTGTTCTAAGTATGAAAATGTCTGAATTATGGGAAAGTGAGATGAATGTTTCTTCAAAGCAATATAAAGTGATTATACAATATAATCACACAATATAAAGTGATTATACAAATGGATCAAGGATAACCCAGTGTCTCAGGTGGAAGCTGTCCTCTCCCCCAAGGTCACCAGCTGGTTCTGAAGGTCACATGTGTGCTATGTGCACAGAGAGACCAGAAGCTTCTACTGGATCCATGAGGCTCCTCAGGGTGAGGAGCTGGATTAGAGGACCTTCCACCTCCAGGGAATAACTCATGGATCCTTCGGGTGCTGACATCAGCTCACTGTGCTCCAACCATCCCCAGGTTGGAACCTACTGCCCATGTGATGGGAGGAGGAGGAGAGGCCTTAGGGGAAGACTTGAGTAAGGAGGTGCAGCCTCATGACGGGGTCATTGGGAGTTCCTGTGCTTCTTGGAGTTGACGTCTTTCTTCTTCCTGAGATTAGGGAACTTTTCAGCTCTTAATCAAATAACTTTTATTTTCCTGCCTCTTCATCTAATGAGACTCCTATCATATGAATATTACTATGACATCGGAATTAATTGAGTTCCCTATGGCTCCCTTTGTTGTCTTTACCTTTGTTTCCTCTTCTTTTCAGTCATTATTTTCAATAATTTATCTTGTCTAAACTGGCTCTCTCTTCTGCTTCATCAACCGCATTTTTATAGCCTTCACTGGGGATTAAATATTGGTTATAGCATTTTTAATGTTGTCTGACTTGATTTTACTTTGTTCATCTAGAAGAATTGGAACTTCTGGCGATCCCTGGGTGGCTCAGTGGTTTAGCGCCTGCCTTTGGCCTGGGGTGTGGTCCTAGAGTCCTAGGATTGAGTCCCGCTTCGGGCTTCCTGCGTGGAGCCTGCTTCTCCCTCTGCCTGTGTCTCTGTTTCTTTCTCTTTCTCTCTCTACCTTTCATGAATAAAAAATAAAATCTTAAAATAAGACCTAGCCTATCTTTAAATTTAAAGATAGCATTATATGTTCTCATTCATTTGGGGAATATAAATAATAGTGAAAGGGAATATAAGGGAAGGGAGAAGAAATGTGTGGGAAATATCAGAAAGGGAGACAGAACATAAAGACTCCCAACTCTGGGAAACGAAGTAGGGGTGGTGGAAGGGGAGGAGGATGGGGGTGGGGGTGAATGGGTGACGGGCACTGAGGGGGAGCACTGGGTGTTATTCTGTATGCTGGCAAATTGAACACCAATAAAAAATAAATTTATTATAATTTTTTTTTAAAAATTTAAAGATAGCAAAAATTAGAAGAATTGGAACTTATATTGTCTTCTCTCCTTTTTTCCAAGCCCACCTAGTATTCTTAAAATAAGTGTTTCAATTCCACTTTAGGTATGCTCGGATGGCTCAGCGTATCTGCCTTTGACACAGTGTGTGATCCCGGAGTCCTGGGGTTGAGTCTCGCTTCGGGTTCCCTGCATGGAGCCTGCTTCTCCCTCTGCCTGTGTCTCTGCTTCTCTATCTCTGAGTCACTCATGAATAAATAAATAAAATCTTTAACAAAAAAATAAATTCCACTTTGGAGTATTTAATTGAATCTCTAAGCATTAAATTCCTGGACTATGAGATTGACATGCTCTTCATTTTTATGTGGTAAATTTTTCTATCATTTCATTTTTCCTTTTTATTTTATTTCTGACAAAGTGAGTTAATTTGGGGAATAGCAGAGGAATCACAATTAGAGACATTGGAAACAATGAATACCTACTATTTGCTTTGACATGAATAGAACTGGAGGGTATTATGCTGAGTGAAGCAGGTCAATTGGAGAAGGACTATAATCATATGGTTTCACTCAAATGGGGAATATAAGAAATAGTGAAAGGGATTACAGGTAAAAAAAGAAAAAATGTGTGGGAAAAATCATAGAGGAAGACAAAACACGAGAGACTTAACTCTGGGAATTGAACAAAGGTAATGGAAAGGCAGGTGGGTGGGTGGTTGGGGTGACTGGTTGACGGGCACTGAAGTGGACACTTGACGGGATGAGCACTGAGTGTTATACTGTATGTTGGCAAATTGAACTACAATAAAAAATATAGAAAAAAAGTTCCCACTTCTCCTGGGCTGGGCTTTCCTGTCCCAGAAGCTTTTGCCACTGGGCTTTAGCCAGGGAGGCTCCTTGCAGTGCCCCTCCCCCACTTGATTCTTTTTTATTTCATTTTTTTAGCCTTCCTACCTTGCTAGAAGCTAAAATCCTTCCCTCTATGTCATTCCAGCTGTTCTCTCTTTAAATCTCAGGTCAAATTTGTAGGTGTTCAGAATGGTTTGAAAGTTATCTAGGTAAGTTGGTGGGGCCAGGAGAGTTGAGGACCCCTACTCCTCTGCCATCTTGCCCCACTTCCCCATCTTGGCAGTTTCTTTAAGCCTCCAAATTCTTCTCAGTGTTAGAAAATAGTTATGTTAAGTAGAAACAATGACTTTTTATCATCTGGAGGGAAAGACCTCAGAGGCTTGAGGACACCTGATAGATGTCAGGGACTTGATTCAAGATTCCAGCTCACCTCTGACTACAATAAATATAGCTGGAGATCTGTAGCCAAGAAGCAGAAGGAGGGATGGAAGATAGGGATAAGTAGGAGACATCCTTCACCAGGAGGATCTGTGTGATCATGTGGAAGAGACTCTGATTGCATGCTGGAAAAACACGAAAGGGTGAGATGTCTACTCTGTCTCTGCAGGGGTGTTTGGAGCCAACAAGTTCTACTGGGGTCACCAGGGGACATGCACAACCACCAGGAGATCTCAGGAACCAGGAAGCTCAAGATCCAGAACAACATGACGGTTGAGAGCTGGTCTCCTCTCCAGGGATTTCTGTGCCATGCTCTGCAAACATCTTCCAGACAGGGACAAGGTTAACATTTGTAAAATCTTTGGAAACACAGAAAAGTCCCCCACTTTTTGAAGACTCCGTCTTAGTGCCAGTAACCAAACTTGCCAAGGTCAAGCCACCAGGATCAATATAACTGATATTGCTATGGCAATAACTGTGAGTGTCGAGGGCAGCCCGGCTGGCTCAGCGGTTTAGTGCCACCTTCAGCCCAGGGTGGGATCCTGGAGACCCGGGATCATGTTCGAGTCCCATGTCAGGCTCCCTGCATAGAGCCTGCTTCGCCCTCTGCCTGTGTCTCTGCCTCTCTCTCTCTCTCTCTCTCTCTCTCTCTCTCTCTCTCTCTCCCTCATGAATAAATAAATAAAATCTTTTTTAAAATGTGAGTGTCGAAGTACAATGACCTTCATAACATAGATGAAGAAATGTCCTTTAAAAATAGAATCCTTTCTGTGGTCATATCTTCTGACATTAATTGTTTTAGTAATCGTTCCACTCTGTTATCTTTATGTAGAATTTCTATTCTTATGTACAGAGAGAGATCAGGTGTAAAGCCCTTAGCTTGTTGAAAACCACAGCATTTCTATCAGCTCTCTGAGTCTCTGTCAAGGCTTCTACTTGTCTCACTGTTTCTGTGAAAGAACGATCTGGTCTACACACATCACTCAGTTGGGGCTTCCGGAAATTCAAGAAACCTTCAAATCTTATGTCCAATTCTGTCTTGGAAGTGGCTCAGGGAGCATACAGGTGCTATGGTGGGGACCACAGGCCCAAACACTGGGGCTCACTCCAAACTGCTGTGTCCATTTAGATCCTCACACAACCTCTCTGTGCTGCAGTGAATACTTACATACCTGTAAATGGTGCTAATTTTTAATGTATATAAATTATGTTGTGTCCATATGTGGAAATATGGAAGATGATCAATGCTAAGTATTCAGACAGCAAATCAGGTATCGAGAAAAAACAATTTACTGACAGATATCCTGTCTTCAAAACTCTTCCAGGATCCTACATAAGATCTGAGTGCCTCTTGAGGTTGCTTCCTCAAAAATTTCCTGTATACTCAGAATACATGCAAATAGGGCCCTCCCTCCACTGATTAAACCTGCCCAGCCCTGACCTTGCAGCTGGGAGAGAAACTCCAGCCTCAGTATCCCCAGGTGACCCCATTCAGGGATCAGGACAGAGCACAGACCATGGAGTCTGTGCTTGGCTGGGTTTTCCTTGTTAGTATTTTAAAAGGTAATTCATGGAGAACCAGAGACCTTGAGTATGTGAGTGGAGGTGAGTGAGAGAAACAGATGATGGGGGACAGTTTTCTGACCAGGATGTCTTTTGTCTGCAGGTGTCCAGGGTGAGGAGCAACTGGTGGAGTTTGGAGGACACATGGTGAATCCTGGGGGGTCCCTGGGTCTCTCCTGTCAGGCCTCTGGATTCACCTTCAGTAGCTATGGCATGAGCTGGGTCCGCCAGGCTCAAAAGAAGGGGCTACAGTGGGTCGGACATATTAGCTATGATGGAAGTAGCACATACTACGCAGACACTGTGAGGGACAGATTCACCATCTCCAGAGACAACACCAAGAACATGCTGTATCTGCAGATGAACAGCCTGAGAGCCGAGGACACGGCCGTGTATTACTGCATGAGGAACACAGTGAGTTGACATCAGTGTGAGCCCAGACACAAACCTCCCTGTAGAAGGGGATCACGACCACCAGGGGGTGTGCACTCCTCACCACTTCTGAGTCCAAGGATCAGGAGCAGGTGCAGATGTAGGTTCTGGGCAGGTTTCCTGTCAGGCTCTGAGCTTGCTTTCCATGGAGCAGTTTCCTCTAGGAAACCTCTCTTGGCACAGAATTCTGTGCTTATGAATTTGGTCACTAATTTTGTAACTTTTTAGTTAAAAGATCCTTATATACATAAAAGATAAATTTGATTAGATTTGCTAACTGTCCCCAAAATATCAGTAATTAGAAATCTCTGTGTACATCAAATTATCCTTATAAGCCTCACAGCTATGTGCACTGTGTATGACAGAACCACCAAGATGCTTATACAGGTTGGTAGAAGCAGCATAAACTGCCTGCTGGACTTGAAGGAACAGAGTCATCAACAGTCTAAAGCGAGAAAGTAAAAATCCCTGGAGGGGTCACTGTCTTGAACCATCCTCCCAGGATCAATGTTACTGACCACCTGGGAAAGCAGAGGAACCCCCACCTGCACATGGTGTGAATGTGGATTCTGAAGAAAATGCAAATGCACACACACAGACAGACACACATACACACATGGGAGAGTATTAAACCTTTATCACCCTCACCATCATCAGTTGAAAGTAGGACAGGCCTCTCAGCAAGCCATAGATGCTTGGATGGAGGCAGGCAAGGACACAGGATCAGGGTGTGTGTTGTGAGTCAGTGGTGGGAATGGGGTCCCTCTCCATGAGGGTCTGGTGTGGAGGTAGTGTCTCCCATGCAACAAAGGAGGATGAACCTTTGGGTTCTTGTTTTATTTCCCATGGTTGTAGAACAGGAAATGAGGGATGCATGGATGTCAAAAATTTAGCATGTAGATTCAAAAATATGGTGTAAGGAATAATTCAACTAAACAAGTATGAAAAGTGGAAGAACAAAAAAAGAAATATCCATTCTAAGTAGAAAAAGGTCTGAATCATGGATAATGAGAATGATCCATGGAAGCAGCAGAAAATTTAAAATGATAGTAGAAATAAAGCAAGGTTTTACCAAGAGTCTCAGGGGGAAACAGTCCTCTACCCAAGGTCACCAGCTGGCTCTGAAGGTCGTGTGTGCACTGCGTATATTCAGATAACAAAAGATTCTAATGGATCCATGGGGATCCTCAGGGTGAGGAGCTGGATTGGAGGACCTTCCACCTGCAGGGAATAACTCATTGATCCTTCGGGTGCTGATATCAGCTCACTGAATAACTTCTGCTTCTGTTTACTCTCTTATCATCTACTGGGACTCCATTAATACAAATGTTGTTATGATTTCATAAGTCACTGAGTTCCCTATGTCTACTTTTGTTGTCTTTACCTTTGTTTTCTCTTGTTTTCAGTTGGTATTTTCTATAATTTCATCCTATCTATACTACATCATTGCTCTGCTTCATCCTACTTCCATTGTATGGCATCCACATGGGATAGTGTCTTGGTTATAGAAATTTTAACTTGGCCTTATTTGAGTTTATTCATTTATCTCTGCATTAAGCAAATATCTATCTATTGTCTTCTATTCAATTTCCAAATTCTGCTAGTATTATTCAATCATTGCTTTAAATCCTGTTTATATTCATATCTTATAGATATGTAAATCTAAAATCCTGGTTTGAGACATTTTCATCCTGTATAATCTGCTGGGATTGATTTATTTCATCATTTACCTTTTTATGATAAATTTTTTAAAAAGGAAGATCCTTGGTTCACTTTAGTCTTCCACTTGAAAGAATGTGGACTACAAAATAAATTTAAAAATAAAATAAAAATAAAAAACTAAAAGTATTTATAAAAATTAGGGAGGAAAATTAAGAACAAATTAATAATGATAAATAAAGAAGGATGTATTGGAATATAAATATAAAACAGGAATAAATAATGAAGAATGAAAGTAGAAAGGATGCTAAGAACTAACTCCCCTATAACTGACACCTCACAACACTCTCTGATGACCAGACTTGCTGACCTGGAACTGCTGGTGCTGATCCCCTGGGGAGGGGCTGCCGTGCTCACTCTCAGAAGTCCTGCCCTAGTGGACATCCTCTTCTACCGGGTAGAGGGCAGGGCTCAGAGTGAGCAGCTCTGGGCTCCAATGGATGGCCCTCTTCTGCTCCCTGATGCACTGATGGGGGGGTTGAAAATGGTCCCCTCTCTCTAGCCTGGGGTAGAATATTTGTAACCCCCACTCTTCAGAGAGCCCTCACATGAGAGCCATCAACCCTTCTGTCTTCAATTTCCATCTGAACCCCATATTCACCCTGCCTGTGTCTGAGCTGGTTTATCTCAGGCACATGAATGAGTCTCCATATATCAACATGAGGGACTCCTGTCGTGTGAACCTGGGCTGGTCCTCTGAGGGAGGGTCTCACAGTCTTTAAATTCTGCTGGGTTAGAGGTAACAGGATCACACCTCCATTCCATTTCTGATGAAAGAGAGAACAGTGAGACAGGCAAGGTGGCAGCACAGTAGGGGTCATCACTTCATTTCACCCCATTAATTTAGCTAGATAACTGTCAAACCACCTGGAACACCTATGAATTCAACCACAGATGTCAGAAATAAATGGATGGATCTCTACAAATAAAATGTGACTGCTTTTCCACTGTAGGAATATGCAGAGAGAAATGGAGGGGATATGTGGAGAGACAAATGGTGACACAAAAGCCTTCGTAAGCACATTACAGGAAAGTCATACAGTCTGGACCTCAAAACCTGGATCTTTAGAAATATGCTTCTGTGAGTGCAGTCCCTCCCTGAAAGCTGTTCTTGAGTGAAGCAGGCAATATCACAGATGGGACAGTGGGGTTGAATCTTTCTGGAGGCACAGAAAGATCAGGCCGTCTGAACCACAAGAGCTTCCACGCATTGGAACAGGGAAATGAGTTTATGCAACAAGCCCGGGAGGAGGTTCAGCTTGTTTGAACTAAACAGTGAACCAAGGCCTGATTGGGTGACAGCTCTCCATGATAGATCCCTGCAGAGGTCAGGAATGCAACAACCCTCCACCTTCTTCTGGGAGGGGCAGAGAAGTGGTACACTAGACTGGATGAGTACTCTCCATGCCAGGGCCCTACAACAGAGGGAAAAGAGGCCACCCTATGCTTCCTCCAGGATGTGGGGAGCAGGTGCATGAATGACTAGGTGAAAGCTCTCCTTGCCAGGGCCCTACATTGTGCACAAATGAACCTCATTCCATATGAACGCAGAAGGACCTGAGTGGGCAGGCCCCATAGGAGTCTGTAGAGTTTGGCACACACTGTGATGCCTTATCTGCAGGGCTGGAGATTGCAGCACAGCCATTTTTATTTTCTTCCTCTAAGGAGGCAAGGAAATCCTTCAAGGAACAAAAGCTTCACACAGCAAATGCCTGACACTGAACCACGCCCCCTGACGTTGGGTGGGGCAATTCCACCCAAGCACAGACACCTGAGAGCCTGTGTAGCATGCCCTTCCCACAGGAGACAAGCTGGAAGAATACTTTGTATATTGCTTAGGTTGTTGTAGATATTTTTCAATCTGCTCCCTCATATAGCCATTAAGCACTGGACAAAATGATTAGAAAGAGGAATCCACAACATATGCAAGAACCAGAGAAAGTCTTCTCTATCACAGATCTAATATATACAGTTATAAATAAAATATGAGATGAAGTACACAATTATAATTATGAATTACTATTTGTGCTTGAAAAAAACATAAAATACATGAGAGTTTCTTAGTGTAGGAATCAAATTTCATCAGGCTGAAATTCAATGTGCTGTAAGATGCAGTCTAAACTGAATGCTGTAACAGCCAATGTAAATGAGGAAGAATAGACAGTAAATGACATATAAGAGAAGGTGATGGAAAGGAAGGAAGGTGAGATAAAGGCATTAAAACAAGTGAGAGCCACAAACAGATACTCGGAGACATAACCAATAGTTTGAAAAAATACCATCTGATATATTGGGTATTCTGAGCAAACCAAGAGAGACAGAGGACCAGAAGGAATGTTTGAACAAATCACAACTGAGAATGTCCATAATCTGTGGAAGGAAACAGGTGGTCATATGTGAAAAATACAAAGGAGCCCTCCAAAAATCAATAAAATAGGTCAACACAACTACTTATAATAGGGAATATGCAATTTTCAGAAATAAGGAGAAAATCATAGAATCAGCTCAAGAAAAGAGATTCCTCACATACACAGAGAGAGAAATATTAGACAAACAGCAGGGCTAAACATAGAGACCTGGTAGGTCAGAAAGGCTGGAATGATAAATTCAGGGGAGAAAATGTGAAATCCATGAATCCATTTGTCTAGCTAGGCTGTAATTCCTAATTGAAGGAGAGATAAAGTGCTTTCAGGACAGAAAGACACTAAAAGTTTCTGTGACCACCAAGCCCACCTTCCAATAAATATGAAGAGGGATTCAGTAAGCTAATAGGGATCCCAAAGGTACACAATAATTCTGCTGGAACGGGGATTTTATTTTATTTTATTTTATTTTATTTTATTTTATTTTACTTTATTTTATTTTATTTTATTTTTGGAACGGGGGTTTTAAAGGTAATACAATAGCAGTAAATTCATACCTTTCAATAGTTACTCTGAGCATGAATTTTATAAATGATCCAGTCAAAAGTCATAGGATATCAGGTGGGATAAAAAGTAATACCCATTCATTTGGTTCTACAGGAGACTCATCTTAGACTCAAAGACACATTCAGATTCAGAATGAGGGGGTAGATAAAGATTTATCATGCAAATGGACATAAATAGAGAGCTGGGGTAGATATCTTCATATCAGATAAATTAGATTTGAAACCAAAAATTGGGACAGCTCTGGTGGCTCAGCAGTTTATGATGCCTTTAGCCCAGGGCCTGATCCTGGAGACGTGGGATCAAGTCTCATGTCATGCTCCATGAATGAGGCCTGCTTCTCTGTCTGCCTCTCTGTCTGTCTGTCTGTCTGTCTGTCTCTCTTTGTCTCTCTCTCTCATGAATAAATAAAAGAAATCTTTTTTTAAAAAACTAGAAAAATATCTCAAATACACAAGCTAACCTTAAACCTAAAAAAATTGGAGAAAGGGACTCCTGGGGGGATCAGTGGTCAACCACCTGCCTTCAGCCCTGGGTATGGTTCTGGAGTCCAAGGATCAAGTCACACATCAGGCCCCCTCTCTCTGTGTCTCTCATGAATAAATAAATAAGTACTTTTTAAAAAGAAGAACTGGAGAAAGATCAGCAAATAAAACCTAAACCAAGCAGGGACAGAAATAATAAGTTTTAGAGCAGAAATCAAAGAAAATGAATCCAGAACAGTAGAAAATCAAGGGAGCTAGAAGCTATATCCCAAAGATTTTGAAATGTTGTATCTTCGTTCTCATTAGTTTCCATGAATCTTTTTAATTCTTCTCTAATTTCCTTTTTGACACTTTCATCTTTTAGCAGGATGCTCTTTAATCTTCATATGTTTGAGTTTCTTCCAAATTTATTCTTGTGCTTGAGTTGAAGTTCCAAAGCATTGTGTTCTGAAAATATGCAGGGGACAATACCAATCTTTTGGTATCACTTAAGACCTGATTTATGAACCATTATGTGGTCTATTCTAGAAGAAGTTCCATGTGCACTCGAGAAGAATGTGTATTCAGTTGCATTTGGATGTAAAGTTCTGAAAATATCTGTGAAATCCATCTGGTTGAGTGTATCATTTAAAGCTCTTGTTCTTTAGAGATGTTGTGCTTAGAATATCTGTCAATTACAGAAAGCACTGTGTTGAAGTTTCCCAGTATATGTGTATTATTATTTAAGCATGTCTTAACTTTGGTTATTAATTGATATACTTGCAGGCGCCCACATAAGGGGCATAAATATTCATGATTGTTAGATCCTCCTGTTGGATAGATCCTTTAAGTATGATATAGTGTCCCTCGTCATCTCTTACTACAGTCTGTGGGATAAACTTTAATTTATCTGATATGAGGATGGCTACCCCTGCTTTCTTTTGAGGACCATTTGAATGGTAAATCGTTCTCCAATCTTTTATTTTCAGGCCGTAGGTGTCCTGTCTAAAATGAGTCTTTTGTATACAGCAAATAGATGGGTCTTGCTTTTTTTATCCAGTCTGAAACCCTCCGCTTTCTGATGGGATCATTAAGCTCATTCACGTTCACAGTTACCATTGAAAGATATGAATTTAGTGTCAACATATTATCTATTCAGTCCCTGTTTTGTGGATTCTTTCCTTGTACTTCCTCTTTCTTTTACAGGGTCCCTCTTAACATTTCTTGCAGAGCTAGTTTGGTGGTCACATATTCTTTCAGTTTCTGCCTATCTTGGAAACTCTTTATCTCTCCTATTCTGAATGAGAGCCTTGCTGGATAAAGTATTCTTGGCTGCATGTTCTTCTCATTTAGGACCCTGAATATATCCTGCCGGCCCTTTCTGACCTGCCAGGTCACTGTGGAGAGGTCTGCTGCTAATCTAATATTTCTCCCCATATAAGTTAGGGATCTCTCATCTCTTGTTGCTTTAAGGATTTTCTCTTTATCTTTGCAACTTCCAAGTTTCACTATTAAATGGTGAGGTGTTGAATGGTTTTTATTGATTTTAGGGGCGACCTCTATATCTCCTGGATATGAATGATTGTTTCCCTCCCCAAATTAGGGAATTTTTCAGCTATGATTTGTTCAAATATGCTTTCTCGTCCTCTCTCCCTCTCAGCACCCTCTGGAACCCCAATTAAACATAGATTTTTCTTTATGAGGCCGTCATTTACTTCCCTTAACCTTTTCTCATGGTCTTTTAATTGTTTTTCTCTTTTTTCCTCAGCTACCTTCCTTGCCATTAACTTGTCTTCTATGTCACTCACTTGTTCTTCTAACTCAGTAATCCTCATTGTTAGGACCTCCAGTTTGGATTGTATGTCATTTAATTGATTTTTAATTTTGGCCTGATTAGTTCTAAATTCTGCAGTCATGAAGTCTCTTCAATCTTTTATGCTTTTTTCTAGAGTCTCCAGTAGCTTTCTAATTGTGTTTCTGAGTTGGCTTTCTAACATTGCATTGTAATCCAAATTCTGTAACTCTGTGGCAGAGAGTAATGTTTCTTTTTTTTTATATATATATTTTTTTTAATTAATTTTTATTGGTGTTCAATTTACCAACATACAGAAAAACACCCAGTGCTCATCCCGTCAAGTGTCCACCTCAGTGCCCGTCAGGAAGGGAGACAGAACATAGAGAGTAATGTTTCTGATTCTTTCTTTTGTAGTGAGTTCTTCCTTCTAGTCATTTTCCTTAGTGCAGAGTGGCTTTATGAGTGGGGTGAGTCAAGTATATCAGCCACGACCTAAGTAAATTTCACCCTAGATTATTCTGACGAGGTCAGAGACCAGAAATTGAAAAGAAAGTTCAGAATGAAATTAAACAAAAGGACCACGAAAGTGAAAAATAAATTTTAAAACAAAGTGGTAAAAAATAAAATTCCAGGAATCCTAAAGAAGAGTAGAAAAAAAGGGAGAATAATAAAAAGGGGGAGGGGAACTGGGAGATGGTGGTGGTGAAGAAGTTGTAGTGGAGGGAGAATGTAGTCAATCTGAGGGGTTCTATAGGATGATCCCCTTGTTTCTGTGTTTATTAATTTCTGTATATTAGTAGATGCTCAGTCCCAAATTTATGTAAATGAGAAATACTTGTATAAGACCCCAACACTGACCGCCAAAACATAAATAAGATAATAGAGGGGGGTAGAATGGAAATGAGGAATCTCACAAAATGCTCCAGCATGGTATACCACTTGGTTCTGGGTGCATATTGGGCCTGTTTTAGAAGGCATTATCTTTGGCCATTTTAAAACAAAATGAGGCAGATAAAACACACACACACACACACACACACACACACACACATACACACACACATATCTTGTATATCTCCCAAAGTTAAGTCAAGTATGTTAAAGGGAATCTAGCATTGGAAAATATATCTCGGACCTGTAATTGCAGAAATATGAAAGTCAAAACGGAAGAATCTTAAAAATGAAGGGGTGTTAAAATATTGCAGTTAAGGTGGAAAAAGTTAAAAAATTGGAAATGTACACTCTGATATAAAAACAAGTTTTACTGGGAAAAAGAAGAGAAAAAAAGGAGGGGTATCCACTGTTCCTCTATACTGTAAACGTTAGACTTCCTTGGAGCTTTCCAGTGCTGCCTATAAGAATTTGCTCTTCCGCTGTCCTTCCAGCTGGTCTTCCGGGGGACAGACCTGTTGTGCTGTGTCTCAAGTGTGTGCACCTGAGTTAGCTGCCCCACCCCCTGCCAGGTGCAGGGCTCAGTGAAAGTTGTTTATCCTGTGAGTCCCCTATTCTATGGCAGCCCTGGTCCATCCCAGGGACAGGTGACACAAGGAGGAAAACAACACTGGTGGCAGCCAGCTCTCTAGCTCTGGAGTCAGCTCCTGCAGTAAGTACCACAGTCTCCTAGTTCACACTGGCCTGGATGCTCCTGGGGCTGAGGAGGCACTGATCTGCACAGTTTGGGGGCACCTGGTGCAGGAGAGTCCTCATTGTCCTGTGCCTTCCCTGCCTCTGAGAGTCCTAGGGAAAGTGCAGGATCCAGGGCTGTGGTCCTCAGCCCCCTGGGATCAGGGGCCTATACTGCTGGAATCCAGCACCCAGGGTGTGGCTCCCAAAGGCAGCCAGGTGCAGACCCCTCCATCCAGAGTCCCTGCCAGAGCTTGTCCAGAGACCCTACTTGGCCTGCGCTCCAGCCCTATGTGGATTGTGGCTCCACAGTTGTGGCGCACTCTCCCCAGGGTGCACTGCCTCTGTTAGTGACTCCAGGAGACTGGAGGCTACACTGCCCCTCCTGCAGTTCTGCTTGATTTCCCTGCTTAGCACCTTTCTTCCTGGGAAGAATCCAGTGCAGATTTTTAAAGTTCCTGGTTCTCCTGGGCTGGGCTTTCCTGTCCTGGAGGATTTAACCGCCTGGCCTTATCCAGGATCTTCATAAGGGTCCCTCCCCCACTTGACTCTTTTATTTTTTTCCACCTTCCTACCTTGTTAGAAGCACAAACTCTTCTCTCTGTAGTGTGCCAGGTATTCTAACTTTAAATCTCAGGTAGAATTCATAGGTTTTCAAGATGATTTGAAAGTTATTTAGGTAAGTTGGTGGGGACAGGTGACTTGGGGACCCTACTGCTGTGCCATCTTGCCCTGCCCCTCTCTGCTGCTTATAATATTTTGTGATAGCTTGAGAAAGTCTCTTCACAACCCCATCCCCATAGGTATACCTTCCCAACAAAACACCCCACACATCTTACATTCCAAAAGGACGATTCTCTACTTGCAGACAAGCAGGTTTTCTTCTCTCAGTCCTACAATTGATTTTGTGGGAGCTCAGAATGATTTGATAAAAGCCCAGATGTGTGCAGGGAGGAGACAAGCTCATCACCCCTACATGTCTGCCATGTTAAATCCTTCTTTTCACATTTGTTTGACAGCAAAGATGGTTTGAAGTAATAGAAGGAGGGAATATGTATGACAGCTACAATCCTCATTTCTGTAACAGAAAAGAATAAAAACTGTTAATTGACCTTCCTTCCTCATCTACCAACTACATATACTCTTTGATTTCAGCAACCCTTCAGCTCCTCAGAGCTCATTACCTGGCCAAATGACCAACACCTTAATCCTGAAGGGTCTCTCCTTGGTCTCCTCTTTAGCATTATTGCTACCTAGTTAGTGCTTTAATTCTTTCTTTGCAAGGAAATTACACTCGTTTATAAAGCCAGCTGCTTCAGGGATATGGATACCATGATACTCTACTGAGTTCCAATGTAAAGTAGTGCTTGATTATCTGAAGAACAATCTGTGAAGGAGGCTTATGCTTTTTCTTTCAAATAATTATAGGAATCTCGCCCTGAGAAAATGGGCAGGGTGGAGAGAGAAGGTAGTGGAGCAGGACTGCAGTCCATGAATATTTGGAAGTACTTAGAAGTGACATTCTGTGTCCTCAGGATCTCTTCAGAACCCATCACTTCTTCCATTTGGTGATGGAGAGGCACTGTGCATGCCCCAATTTAGGGCTTAGGCATTCAAATATCATGCACTTGGAGGCGGGACAAGATGGCAGAAGAGTAGGGTCCCCAGCTCACCTGTCCCCACCAAATTACCCAGATAACTTTCAAATCATACTGAAAACCTACGAATTCACCTGATATTTAAAGAGAGAATAGCTGGAATGCTACAGTGAGAAGAGTTCATGCTACTATCCAGTACAACTTGTTTCTGCACTGAGCAAATGACTAGAAGGAAAAACTCACCACAAAAGAAACAGAAACAATACTCAATACTGTCTCCCACAGAGTCACAAAATTTGGATTACAGTTCAATGTCAGAAAACCAATTCAGAAGCACAATTAGAGAGCTACTGGTGGCTCTATAAAAAACTGTAAAGGATTCAACAGATTTCATGACTGCAGAATTTAAAACTAATCAGATCGAAATTGAAAATCAATTAAATGGGAGGAGGGGCAAGATGATGGAAGAGTAGTGTCCCCAAATCACCTTTCCCCACCAAATTACCTAGATAAGCTGCAAATCATCCTGAAAGTCTATGAATTTGGTCTGAGATTTAAAGAGGGAACAGCTAGAATGCTACAGTGAGAAGAGTTCATGCTTCTATTAAGGTAGGAAGACAGGGGGGGGAAAGAATTAAAGAAACAAAAGGCCTCCGAAGGGGAGGGGCCCTGCGAGGAGCCAGGATGAGGCCGGGGCGAGTGTCCGCAGGACAGGAAAGCTCCCTCCCAGAGAAGCAGGAGCTGCACCAACCTTCCCGGGCAGAAAGGGACTCGCAGGAAAATAGAGCAGGACCCCAGGAGGGCGGGGATGCCCTCGGGCTCCCTGGGACACTAAGAGAGCAACTGCACACCGAGGAGAGTGCGCTGAGCTCCCTAAAGGACTGCAGTGCGCACAGCTGGACCCGGGCACAGCTTGGAGGGGCTCAGGCGGTGGCTCGGCAGAGGGGGCTTCCCGGCCAGAGCGCGAATCCAACAGCACAGGCCCGGGAGCACAGGGTGCCTGTGACACAGCCCAGGATCCAGCTTCCCCCCCATGACAGGCAGAGGACAGGAGGGCCCAGGACAGCGAGGACGCTCCTGCCCCAAGCTGAGCAGATAAGCGGTCACACCCCCGGAGCATCCAGGCCTCTGCAGATGGAGAGCCCTGGAATTACTGTGGGGGCTGAATCCAGGGCTCCAGACCTGACCCCACCACTGCGGTTGTTCCTCCTGGGGCCTCAAGGGGTAAACAACCCCCACTGAGCCCTGCACCAGGCAGGGGGCAGAGCAGCTCCCCCAAGTGCTAACACCTGAAAATCAGCACAACAGGCCCCTCTCCAGAAGACCAGCTAGACGGACAAGTTCCAGGGGAAGTCAAGGGATTTAAAGTATACAGAATCAGAAGATACTCCCCCGTGTTTTTTTTTATTTTTTTGCTTTTTGATTTGTTTGTTTCCCCAAACTTTTTCCCCTTTCTTTCTTTTTCTTCTCTTTTTTCTTTTTATCTTCCTTTTTTCTTTTTTCTTTTTCTCTTTTCTTTCCTTCTTTCTCTCCTCTCTTTTTCTCCTTTTCCCAATGCAACTTCTTTTTGGCCACTCTACACTGAGCAAAATGACTAGAAGGAAAACCTCACCTCAAAAGAAAGAATCAGAAACAGTCCTCCCTCCCACAGAGTTACAAAATCTGGATTACAATTCAATGTCAGAAAGCCAATTCAGAAACACTATTATAAAGCTACTGGTGGCTCTAGAAAAAAAGGATAAAGGACTCAAGAGACTTCATGACTGCAGAATTTAGATCTAATCAGGCAGAAATTAAAAATCAATTGAATGAGATGCAATCCAAACTAGAAGTCCTAATGATGAGGGTTAACAAGGTGGTAAAAGAGTGAGTGACATAAAAGACAAGTTGATGGCAAAGAGGGAAACTGAGGGAAAAAGAGACAAACAATTAAAAGACCATGAGGATAGATTAAGGGAAATAAATGAAAGCCTGAGGAAGAAAAACCTACGTTAATTGGAGTTCCCGATGGTGCAGAAAGGGACAAAGGGCCAGAATATGTATTTGAAAAAATCATAGCTGAAAACTTTACTAATCTGGGAAGGGACACAGGAATTCAGATTCAGGAAATAGAGAGATCCCCCCTAAAATCAATAAAAACCATTCAAAAGCTTGACATTTAATAGTTAAGCTTTGCAAATTCCAAAGATAAAGAGAACTGGGGGGTATTATGCTGAGCGAAGTAAGTCAATCGGAGAAGGACAAACAGTGTATGTTCTCATTCATTTGGGGAATATAAATAATAGTGAAGGGGAATATAAGGGAAGGGAGAAGAAATGTGTGGGAAATATCAGAAAGAGAGACAGAACATAAAGACTCCTGACTCTGAGAAACAAACTAGGGGTGATGGAAGGGGAGGAGGGCGGGGGGTGGGAGTGAATGGATGACGGGCACTGCGGGGGGAACTTGACGGGACGAGCACTGGGTGTTATTCTGTATGTTGGTAAATTGAACACTAATAAAAACTAAATTTATTATTAAAAAAACAGAAAAGACCCAAATAGCCAGGGGAATTTTAAAAAAGAACACCATAGCTAGGGGCATCACAATGCTAGATGTCAGATTGTACTACAAAGCTGCTGTCATCAAGACAGTGTCCTACTGGCACAAAAACAGACACATAGATCAGTGGAACAGAATACAGAACCCAGAATTGGACCCACAACTTTATGGTCAACTAATATTCAATATAGGAGGAAAGACTATCCATTGGAAGAAAGACAGCCTCTTCAATAAAAAGTGCTGGGAAAATTGGACATCGACATGCAGAAGAATGAAACTAGACCACTCTCTTTCATCATACACAAAGATAAACTCAAAATGGATGAAAGATCTAAATGTGAGACAAGGGATCTCTGGGTAGCACAGCGATTTAGCCCCTGCCTTTGGCCAAGGGCGCGATCCTGGAGACCCAGGATCGAATCTCACGTCGGGCTCCCAGTGCATGGAGTCTGCTTCTCTCTCTGCCTATGTCTCTGCCTCTCTCTCTCCCTCTGTGTGACTATCATAAATTTAAAAAAATAATTGTGAGACCAGATTCCATCAAAATCCTAGAGGTGAAAG
Source organism: Vulpes vulpes (assembly GCF_048418805.1). NCBI lineage: Eukaryota > Metazoa > Chordata > Mammalia > Carnivora > Canidae > Vulpes > Vulpes vulpes. The sequence goes on along the minus strand of NC_132785.1, from coordinate 132,173,648 downwards.
CAGGCAACACCCTTTTTGAACTCGGCCACAGTAACTTCTTGCAAGATACATCCACGAAGGCAAAAGAAACAAAAGCAAACATGAACTATTGGGACTTTATCAAGATAAGAAGCTTTTGCACAGCAAAGGATGCAGTCAACAGAACTAAAAGACAACCTACAGAATGGGAGAAGATATTTGCAAATGACGTATCAGATAAAAGGCTAGGTTTCAAGATCTATAAAGAAGTTCTTAAACTCAACAGCAAAGAAACAAACAATCCAATCATGAAATGGGCAAAAGACATGAACAGAAATCCAACAGAGGAAGACATAGACATGGCCAACCCGCATATGAGAAAATGCTCTGCATCCCTTGCCATCAGGGAAATACAAATCAAAAGCACAATGAGATCCCACCTCACACCAGTGAGAATGGGGAAAATTAACAAGGCAGGAGACAACAAATGTTGGAGAGGATGGGGAGAAAAGGGAACCCTCTTAAACTGTTTGTGGGAATGTGAACTGGTGCAGCCACTCTGGAAAACTGTGTGGAGGTTCCTCAAAGAGTTAAAAATAGACCTGCCCTACAACCCAGCAATTGCACTTTGGGGATTTACCCCAAAGATACAGATGCAATGAAATGCCAGGACACCTGCACCCTGATGTTTTTAGCAGCAATGTCCACAGTAGCCAAACTGTGGAAGGAGCCTCGGTGTCCATCGAAAGATGAATGGATAAAGAAGATGTGGTTTATGTATACAATGGAATATTACTCAGCCATTAGAAATGACAAATAGCCACCAATTGCTTCAACGTGGATGGAATGTGGTATTATGCTGAGTGGGTATTATGCTGGGTATTATGCTGAGTGAAATGAGTCAATCAGAGAACGACAAATATCATATGGTCTCATTCATTTGGGGAATATAAATAATAGTGAAAGGGAATAGGAGGGAAGAGAGAAGAAATGGGTAGGAAAATCAGAAAGGGAGATAGAACACGAAGACTCCTAACTCTGGGAAACGAACTAGGGGTGGTGGAAGTGGATGAGGTCGGGGGTTGGGGCTGAATGGCTGACGGGCACTGAGGTGTACACTTGATGGGATGAGCACTGGATGTTATTCTGTATGTTGGCAAATTGAACACACACAAAAAAATAAATTTATTAATCAAAAAACTGGAAGAAATAACTGATGAGCTCAGGAAAAGTCAGGATATAAAATCAGCAAATAGGTAGTTTATCCAAACTAACAACAAATTACCTATACAAAATGAACAAAATAATCTGCTTTACACTGTTATCAAAAATAAATATTTAGTATTAAAATTTACTAAGGGGATAAAATATTCTATGGAAAATGACCTATGTTGGTGAAACCCTTTTGAAAATGCACCCAACGGGATCCCTGCGTGGCGCAGCGGTTTAGCGCCTGCCTTTGGCCCAGGGTCCAATCCTGGAGACCCAGGATCGAATCCCACATTGGGCTCCCGGTGCATGGAGCCTGCTTCTCCCTCTGCCTGTGTCTCTGCCTCTCTCTCTCTCTCTCTCTCTCTCTCTCTCTCTCATAAATAAATAAATAAATAAATAAATAAATAAATAAATAAATAATATTTTAAAAAATGAAAATGCACCCCAAACGCAAAGATAACTCTGTTTATACATTAGATCTTCATATAGTCATAATGCCATCTACACAAATTGCTATAGAATTGTGGTGCAACACATGTGCTGACTTTTAAAGACTCTAATGTAAGTCTGGAGCTGGTTATATAGTCAAAGGACATGCAAATAGAGTCTTCTCTTTGCTGATTAAACCAGTCCAACCCCGACCTTGCAGCAGGGAGTAGAGCCACATCCCCAGGATCCCCAGGTGAGGCCATTCAGGGATCAGGACAGAACTCAGAGATCATCATGGAGTCTGTGCTCGGCATGGTTTTCCTTGTCGCTATTTTAAAAGGTAATTTATGGAGAACAGAGACCTTGAGTTTGTGAGTGGAGGTGAGTGAGAGAAACAGGGGATGTGGGACAATTTCCTGACCAGGATGTCTTGTGTCTGCAGGTGTCCAGGGTGAGGTGCAGCTGTTGGAGTCTGGGGGAGACCTGGTGAAGCCTGGGGGGTCCCAGAGACTCTCCTGTGTGGCCTCTGGATTCACCTTCAGTAGCTACTACATGAGCTGGGTCCGCCAGGCTCCAGGGAAGGGGATGCAGTGGGTCGCAGAAATTAGCAGTAGTGGAAGTAGCACATGGTACGCAAACGCTGTGAAGGGCCGATTCACCATCTCCAGAGACAATGCCAAGAACACGCTGTATCTGCAGATGAACAGCCTGAGAGCCGAGGACACGGCCGTGTATTACTGTGCGAGGGACACAGTGAGGGCACTTCATTGTGAGCCCAGACACAAACCTCCCTGTAGAAGGGGATCAGGACCACCAGGGGGTGCACACTCCTCACCACTTCTGTCTTGAAGTTCCAGGAGCAGGTGCAGATGGAGGTTCTGGGCAGGTTTACTGTCAGGGCCTGGGTTTCCTCTCCAAGGTGTAGTTTCCCTGAGAGAGCCTCTCTAGGTACAGGATATTTTTACCTATTCAGTCTCTAACTTACAATCTTTGTTGTCATAGAAAGAGAAATATAGTAATGTCCACAAATGGCAGTTTCTGATTTGGAAACTTTGTTGGATTTAGTCAACAGCTCTTCTTATATGCACAAGGACATATTTGCTTAAACTTTCCCTAAATATCAGTTTATTACCCATTTCTCCTTGTACTGCAACTTCTCCTTTTTAAGAATCCAAGCTGCATACATGGTACATGAAATAACCACTCAGCTCAGTGTGCAAGGTTTTTAGAAACCGCTAAAACTACATGCTGGTCATGACACTACAAGGGGGTCAAAAATCAAAAGGAGAGAAGACGGACTGCAGTTGTGATCTCAGTCTTGAATCACACTGACAAAAACAATATTAGCTTCAACCTGGGAAAACAAGAGACCCCAAGAAGTGAGTTGTGAGGATGTGTAGTGAAGGCCCCCCCCCACACACACACACAGACACAGACAGAAGAGTGCAAACCTTTATCACCTTCATCATCGGGTCTGTTGAGAGCAGGTCAGGCCTCTCAGCAAGTCATAAGTGCTTGGATTTGGGAAGGACACTGGCTCAGGGTGTGTGTTTTGGGTCAGTGGTGGGGAAGAGGTCCTGCTCCAGGAGGGGCTTGTGTGGAGTCAGTGTCCCACCTGCATCAAAGGAGGAAATTCAATGGTTCCTGCGGGATTTCTCATGAGTGGGGCAGGAGGAGAAGAGGGAGGACTGGTGATCACAGAATTTAGCAGGTACCACTCAATGATATTCTGTGATGACAAATTCAACTAAACTATTATGAAAACTGGAGAGAACAAAAGTGGAGGAGGACCTTCCACCTGCAAGGAATAACTCATGGAATCTTCAGGTGCGGATATCAGCTCATTGTATGTGACCTCTGCCATCCCCATGTTGGAACCTAACGCTCTTGTGATGGGAGGAGGAGGTGTAGCCTTAGAGGAGCACTTAGTTCAGGAGGTGCAGCCCTTGATGTGATCAGGTTCCTTATACATCAGAACTGGGAAATCTCCCTGACCCAGGCCCCATGCAAAATGACAGGAAAGGACAGGCCAGGACGTGGGTGCTTCCAGGCACCACATATGCCTGCATCTGGACCTTAGACTTCCCAGACTCCAGAACTGTGATAATGAGTGTCTGTAGTTTAATCCACCCAGTCTGGGAGTGTAGTGACACCACCCAGACACATTAAAACAGGGTCGCATCTCTTTTTTGTCCTTTACAACCTGGTCCCAGTGAAACAGTGAGGTTATGACAAAATAGCAGGAAACCCATACCCAGACTCACTGTCCTCAGCCGCCTTCCATGCTCCTGTGCTTAGTAGCTCTGCATCATGTTGGTGCCACACATTCCACCTACAATCCTTGGGTTCTTTAGACGCATTAGTGTCCTGGGATTCCTGCCTCTTTACCACCTGAGTAGCTTTAACCCAGGCACATCCCCATGGAAGCAGACATCTAAAAGGTCAGATTTTCCTGTCTGCTGCTCATAACACTATACAGAATATTCTGGATCAGCCTCCCTCCCTGGTTTAATCACCACAGCTATATCTCCCCATGACAACATCCACACCTCCTATGTTCAAAAGGAGGTTGATTTTCCACCTGCGGAGTTGCAGTTTTTGTTCTCTCAGAACTCTGACTGATTTCATGGGTGATCAGAATGATTCGATAACTACCTATCATGTTCCAGGAACGAGACAAGCTCAGGGACCCTGATCCAGCACCTTAACTCCTCCCTCCCAATGCTGTTATAGCAAAGACCATGTGGGGAATTCCTTATGCTTTATATGCTGAAGATAAAATGGGGATTCTGGAATTTTATGTCAAAATCGCCAGGTTTATTTCCCTCCGAACTCTTACCTCAGTCCTGTGGATTCATTTTGTGTTTGAGTGTATGTTGTACAATAATTGTATTCTTTTGCAGTAAGTAATGGTGACATATGTGGGTCATGCACATAATCTCACTAATGAGTGACATAGAGAGGAAAGGACCTCTCAACATGTGACACAGGCTTTGGGCAGGAGGTCGGGCATCCTTCGCAAGGACAAGAATGTGGGAATATTGTTATCACAACTCTGTCTTCATGCCATTGAGGTAGATGCACTTTGGATGGTGTGGGCAGCCAGCAGTCCCCCAGATGCACATGATCCTTTCAGGAACAGAAGTTGCTGGATCTGTAGGCAGAGCAGAAGTCCTGTCTCATTTTGCAGGGTCAAGGGGACTGACCCAAGAAACTCAAATTTGAGGTGGATCAGAGCAGCAAACTGGAATTGAATTCCTTAACCTTGGTTTATTCTCTAAGTCTCTATCTTCCTCTGTGTGTACAAAAGCTAGTTCTAGCTCCTGCTCCAGAATAACAGCTTTATGACAAAGAGATCACATACCGTACTGGTTCTGGGTCTTCAGAGAGTGTCTGTGGTGTGCGCTGCATGCACTGTGTTGTCCTGTTTTGGCTGCTATTTCTTTCAGGCAAGGCATCTACACAGGCCCTTTTTGCCTGCAGTGGGCAGTGTGTGGTTCCTGGCCAGCATGTGGTGAGTTTTAACTGGATGTACTCTGTCCTGCTTGTTAAATAAACCCTGATACCACCTCCACTAGAACTGAGGCCCTGCAGAATTCTCTGGTCAGGATATATGGATGGGCTAGGGTGCAGCCGGTCTGGGAAACCATATGGTGCAACATCAAATAGGTAATAGTAGACCTACCCTATGATCCAGCAACTGCACTACTGGGCATTTACTCTAAGAATACAAAAGTACTGGGCTGCCCAGGTGTCTCAGCCATTGAGCGCATGCCTTCAGCTCAGGTCATGTTCCCAATCTGGGGATTGGGTCTCATACTGGGCTCCTGGGAGGAGTGTGCTTCTCCCTCTATGTCACTGTCTCTTTGCATCTCCCATGAATAAATAAATAAAATCAGTGAAAGTAAAATAATCCTGAGACATCTGGGTGGCTTAGTGGTTGAGCGTCTGCCTTTGGCTCAGGGCATAATCCCAGAATCCAGGGATCGAGTCTCACATCAGGCTTCCTGCATTTAGCCTGCTTCTCCCTCTGCCAAGGTCTCTGACTCTCTCTGTTTGTGTGTGTCTCCCATGAATAAATAAATAAAATCTTTTTTAAAAAATGAAAGAATATTCAAAGGAAAACAGGACCATTGACATACTCACTATTATAAAAACGAATATAGAAGCACTGAGGTGGATACTTGACGGGATGAGCACTGGGTGTTATGCTATATGTTGGCAAATTGAACTCCGATAAAAGAATATACAAAAAAAAGTACTAATTCAGAGGGATGTGCATTTATGTTACAGCAGCATTATGTACATTAGCCAAACTATGGAAACAATCCATACATGAATGAAATCTAATCCATTTGCAACTACGGGGATTGAGGTAGCAAGTATGTTAAGTGAAGTAAGTCAGAGTAAGAAGAACACTGCAGGATTTCAGTCATATGTTGAATTTAAGAAAGAAAAAAAATGAGCAAAGGAGAAAATAAAACATTGATACATACAGCAAGTAATAGCTCCTTCATTACAGATTACAAGTTGGTGGTTACAACCTGGGAGATAATTGGGGTATGGTTGACCTGTCAGATGGGGATTAAGGAGTGTATTATTGTGCAGGACACATTGTGAGAACCCACAGCCTGGGAGTGTCAAAAACCCTGTTGAGAGGAGAACTGTGGTGGAGGGCTGAGGAGGTGACAGGGACAAGGATTCTCCTGACCTCATCACACCAATGTGTCAGGGGTTTAGGACAGAGATAATGCTGTCATGTGCACACCATTCTCTCTATTATGGTTTGAAGCAACAGCTACACTGAAGGAATGGTAAAGGTTTAACACTTTGCATCAAGAAAAAAAACATTTATTACTTTTTGTGGTGGGGGATATTTGCAATCTCTATATGGTTAGAAGGAGGGAATGCTCCTTGAGGCATCATCTAAGAAGACTTGGGAAGTGTCAGGCTGCAGAGTCTGGGACTATAGATCTGTCTTATCAAGCATGGGATATCTCCCCCCCCCCTTTTTTTTGAAATGTGACAATGTTCTTGGGGTAAAGAAAGGATGTGAGCTCCATGGATAAATTTATCTGTCCTAGTCTCCATGTGAGCACCACAACCATCCCTTTCTCATAGGATACTCATGAATTCATGGTCACAAGTCCTGGGCTGACAGGTGTGCCAGGTTCAGGCTCAGTCTAGGTCACCACATCATTTTTGCTGCCCCCCTTCAGTGCTGTGTTCCTGCAGAGGTTCCTTTTCACACCACCCAGCTAGTGTGTGGTCCTGCCCCTGGGACAGTGATGGTGGTCACCACAAACCTGGGCATTATTGTGTGACCTGGAATGTGACACTGAATACCCAACCTATATTCTTTCCATGACCACACAAAGGGCTCGTGTCTACAGACTTTTATTTCCCTACCATCTGGAGGTCTACCTGAAGTCAGCTCCATCAACTAGAGTCCATGCTTGCAGGGCAACACCCTTGCAGATTCCTGGGTGTTCAGACCGTTCCTCCCTGTTTCCAGAGCAGCTGTACTTGCATTTTCATGTTATGATTCTTCTTCCACCTTCACAGAGGAAAGATCATTGAGAACCAGTAGTCACATTACTTCCTTTTTGGGAACTCACCTCCTCTATTACCTCTAATAAGAGCACTGACATTACTTGAGGAGCCACCAAGATGCTCCATAAAGAGTATTATTTTATTTTCTGTCACTTATGTGCACTTCACACACACTGTTACATGTTTCAGGAGTACATCACAGTGACAGGACGGAATATATGGTGGGCTATGCTCTTGCCCAGGGGTTCCACCATCAGGAAATTATATTAATCTTAGGATGTCTAAATTAATGAGACTCAGAAATGGCCCTTTTACCATGTAATAGAACATTCACAGTTTCCATCCATGATCAGGACACCACAGTCCACCCTGAGAATCCAAGCTCCACATCCAGCCCACGTGCTAATACATTTATCACATCCCTACAGCCCTCGAACCTTCAGCCTAGAAATGCAAAATCTCCAGTCCAAATCTGTCTAACTATCCTCCACCCAAATTCCCACATCTCATCATCTCAAACACATGTGGGCAGGGCTCAGTGTATGATCACCCTGGGAATGTCTCCTCTAAACCTGAGGATGCATGATTCTAAAAATAATTCTGATTCCAAAATGCCTGGTGGACCTCACAAGGAGCACCAGCTGTAGACCCTCCCAGTGCAGGGATCACATGGAGAGGATATAGGAGTTGGACATATATTTCTAAGAACAACTTGGAAACAATTAGGTTCTGAGGCCTGGAGTTCTCTCTAGTTCCGGAATCTACACTGGGTCTGTCGCTCTTCCCTTGGGGACCTCTATCCCTTTCAGGATCCGTGTCAGTGTGAGTACATGTGTGTTTACCAGCATGCTCTCTGGTCTGAAAATTAAGGGAGACCCATGGCCATGTTACAAGTTATCCTCTCTCCCTGTCAGCCCCACCTGGGTGGGGTCCTACCTCTACAACTTCTTAAACACTTTGCAGGGCTCTGCTGCATGAGCAGGGATTCATTGCATATGAATAAAATAAACTCAAAGCCACACTACAACACTGGAAATAACAATATTTTATTGACGATATAATCCCCAATTTTCACAAATCCTGGTGCTTAGTTTGGCCACCATGCAGTGTCTATCATGGTACTGATCTCGAAACGTCAATTATTTGCATCTATTTTTACATAGTGTTGAGGATGATCTCCATGGAGGAATTATCCAGAACCTGACATGAAATGGGACCATATCCAGTTCAGGGGGAGTTGATGATAGAGGTGATCATGCTGCCAGCCAGTGCTTCACATGGTTCACCCCACACCAGCTGCCCAGCATCCCTATGCAGTTTTGGGCTCATGGAGAGGGAAGGGCATCAAGTGTGGTATCCTGTGTCTCAAGCCCAACTGTGCACATCAATGTATTCATGGACTATCGCTAAGAGAAATTACACACTGTGCACATATCTCAAGAACATGTCCTTGCTTCCACAGTCTATGAAAATGATTTGTCCATTGACCCCATCTTATTGAACAATGTCATCCCTCTCTCTCTTAATCACAGTGACGCTAGCACAAGGTCCTGAGGATACATTCCTAATCTCTGCAGGCTGACACCACCACCTCTGCAGGCAGGAGGAATGCCCCCAGTCTATACCTCTATACCAAATCCTCTAGTAGAGAAGACCCAGGGTGAGGGTTCCTGGATCAAGTTGAGGAGAAGATTATGTGTCTTGGTGGCTCCAGTCCTGAAGAATGGAGTGTCCCTTTGAGACCAAGGACATGAGGTCACAGATCTAAGTGCTCACGGTTCCTCCCCTACAGACTCAGTCTCCATGTGGCAGGGCCCTGTGTCTGACCCACATGTGAATCACGACATTTATGAGAATGGAAATATCCCCAAAATCTCACTTTGGTTGAAAATCCATGCACTGGGTTTAGGGCAGTGACTCTTGCATCCCCGCCTGGGCATCCTGTGCTCCTCACCCCTGTTGCTGACTACCATTTCCTCTGAGTGCTCATGTTGTAAGCTTTCTCAGGGAAGGCAAGTCCTCTCCCTATCCTGTGGTGTCCCTCTCCACAGGAGATATGTCCCTGGCGCCCCTGCAGGAGTCTGTTTCTGGGCTGGGGAAACCCAGGCAGACCCTTACACTCACATGCTCCTTCTCTGGGTTCTCACTGCGCATGTCAGTGTGGGTGTCACATGGGTCCTTTACCCACCAGGGGAAGGCACTGGAGTCAATGCCACGTCTGGTGGGAGAGCGCTAAGTACCACAGCCTGTCTCTGAACAGCAGCAAAATGTATAGAAAGTCCAACACCTGGAAAGATAAAGGATTATGTTTCACAGCAGAAGCACATCTATTCAACCTGAAGAACAACCAGCCTGATGAGATAATACAGCAGAGCATCTGTCATTCAATCACAAGTCCACGTTTGAGCATGAGAACAGAATTGCTACAGTTTATGAAAACAACACCATGAAAATCAATTGCAAGAGTCTATATTCATATCACATAAAAATACTGAGTTACTAGAGACCAATTAGGGAACAGGTCAACATTGAGGAGACCAGGAAAAAAAACAAGACTTTTAAATATATTGTCAATGGATAAACTATTCATAGGCAATCATTAATCATTAAATTGGAATGTTATAGATAAAATTTTAATATGCATAACACCAAATATTAAGAATACACTTTGTGAAAATCAACTACATTTTTCTACCCAAGTATTAACCCTGGGTGGCGCAGCGGTTTGCCGCCTGCCTTTGGCCCAGGGAGCAATCCTGAAGACCCGGGATCAAATCCCACGTCAGGCTCCCGGTGCATGGAACCTCCTTCTACCTCTGCCTGTGTCTCTGCCTCTCTCTCTCTCTCTGTGTGTGTGTGACTATCATAAATAAATAAAAAAAGGGATCCCTGGGTGGCGCAGCGGTTTGGCGCCTGCCTTTGGCCCAGGGCGCGATCCTGGAGACCCGGGATCGAGTCCCACATCGGGCTCCCGGCGCATGGAGCCTGCTTCTCCCTCTGCCTGTTTCTCTGCCTCTCTCTCTCTCTCTCTCTCTCTCTCTCTCTCTCTGTGACTATCATTAAAAAAAAATAAAATAAATAAATAAATAAATAAATAAAAATTAAAAAAAAAGGTAATGAAATACAAAATATGGACCAAGGAAAAACTTGCACAAATTTCATAACCAACAAAGTACTTTCACCTGAATATCATAAGAACCCTCAAACTCAATAGAAAAAAAAACAATGACATCCATCTATACAACAGGCAGAGCCTTGTGTAGACATGTTATACAGGAGGGTACAGACACATGAATTAAGCACAAGAGAGGACACTTTCCACCAGCAGGACTACGTTAGGACACCTCCACTGATTCCAGCCATCTCCTGCTACTGCTTCTTCCCACAAACTGAGGTCTAGACCTTCCTCGCACTCAGATGGAAATGAGGGAATGTGTCCGGGAACAGATGTGGAGCTCTGTGTAGTATGTGGTGTGCACCGTGATGGTTGCCATAGTACCTACACCACGTGGTTCCTTCCATCCAGAGTTTCCCATAGCCTATTCTCCACATCCTCACCAGCACATGGTCCTTCTCATTTTCTTTCCTGTGGTTCTTTCATCACCAGGGAAACAACTGTGAGAAGATACCTCAGTGGTTTGGGGTTGGATTCATAGGATGTTAGTTTGTTGGACCTTGATTTATATATGTTTGTTGCCTTGTATGTATTTATTTATCTTCTTTATCCACTCTTCTGTCCATAAATATTCTGGCTTTTTCCACAGTTTGACCTTTGGAACATTGCTAATATAAACATGGGGGTGCAGTTGCCCCTTCGTGTATATATATATATATATATATATATATATATATATATAGTCACTATATATATACAAAATCATGCAATTAATGGGTCACAGAGTGTTCACAACCAAAAAAGGAACTAGACATAATACACCCTGCAACATATCTCATCAATATTTATATAATAAGATATCAGAGCTGGAATCCAGGACAAGATTTATGTTTTCTAGCTGGGTTTGAAAAAGCACACAAAATTATAGACACTCCTTAGGGTGGAAATGCAAAATAATCAGGCCAAAATTTAAAATGCTCTAAGTTAGATGCAGGTTGAATCGGAAGCTCTAACAACAAGGGTAAATATAACAGAAGAGAGTAAGGAACATAGAAGACAAGGTGATGATGACAAGGAAGAAAAGAGAGTAAATGGACCATGTGAGGAGAATTTTAAAAATCAGTGAGACCAAAAAATGAATCAAAATTAGAATGATTGGGGTTCCTGAGGAGAATAAAGAGAGAGGGAGAAAGAAGGTATATTTGCACAAATATAGAAGAAAATCAATTTAGGGATCCCTGGGTGGCTCAGCGGTTTAGCGCCTGTCTTTGGCCCAGGGCATGATCCTGAAGTCACAGAATCAAGTCCCACATCGGGCTCCCTACATGGAGCCTGCTTCTACCTCTGCCTGTGTCTCTGCCTCTCTCTCTCTCTCTGTGTCTCTCATGAATAAATAAATAAAATCTTTTTTATTTTTTTTTAAATTTATGATAGTCACAGAGAGAGAGAGAGAGAGGCAGAGACACAGGCAGAGGGAGAAGCAGGCTCCATGCACCGGGAGCCCGACGTGGGATTCGATCCCAGGTCTCCAGGATCGCGCCCTGGGCCAAAGGTAGGCGCCAAACCGCTGCGCCACCCAGGGATCCCTAAAATCTTTTTTAAAAAAGAAGAAAATCATTTTCGACACAAAGAAAGATCCAAATGCAATTGAGCGTGTAAAGAACCACTTATTATGTCAATGGGCATCAAAAGAAACTTTGAGTAGCAACACTTATATCAGAAGAACTAGACTATGAACCAAACTGTAATAAGAGTTGAAGTGAAAAAAAAGAAACAAAGAGAGAGAAAAAAAAAAAGGATGAAGAAGCATACTATATCACTAAATGTTCAATCCAAAGCAGATATAACTATTCTATATATGTGTGTGCCTAAAGGTGATGTAGGCCAGGATATAATCCACGTAACAATAAAATTAAAGACACAGATTGATAATAACACAATAATAGTGGGAACTTAATCCCATGGACATCAGGGAAGCAGAATCCAAGCATAATCTCAACAAGGAAACAAGGGCTTAGAACAACACACTGGACCAAATGGACTTCAAAGATACATACACAGTATTTCCTCGTAAAATAGGAGAATACACATTCTTCTCCAGGGCACATGGAAAATTCTTAAAATTCTTCAGATTTGATCACATAGGTAGTCACACATCCAGTCTCAAGTGGTACAGAAAAGCTAAATTCATTCCATTGATATTTTCAGACCATAATGTGATCAAACTAGAAGTGAACCACAGTAAAAACTATAGAAGGTACATAAATACATGGGGGTAAAAAAAAGTCCTACTGAAGAAATAATGGGTTGACCAGGAAGTTAAAGATTTAAATCATACATGGCAGCAATCAAAATGAAAGCATGACACTATCAAAACTTTGGACACAGCATAAAGGGGCCCTCAGAGAGAAGCATAGAATAATACAGGCCTTCTTAAGAAACAAGAGAGTCTCATATATGCAAGTTAAACTTGGAGAAAGAACAGCAAAGAAAGCATAAATCTAGTGGGAAAGAGAAATAATCAAGATTGGAGCAGAAATCAAGGATATAGAAGTAAAAAAAAGACAGTAGATCAACTCACCTTGGGGCTGATTCTTTGAAAGAATTCATAAGATTGTAAAACTACAGGCAGACTTGTCAAAAAGACAAGAAAAAGGACCCAAATTAATAAAATCATTAAGGAATAAGGAGAGATCACAACCAACAGACAATAAATACAAACAAGTATAAGAGAATGTTCCCAAAATAGGAATGGAAGTAAAACTTCCAAACCCATTCTCGATGTCAGCATTACCTTGACCCCCCAAACCAAGCAATTACCGCACCAACAAGGAGAATTACACAATATCCCTGACCAATGTGGGTGTAGAAATTCTCACCAACTTTCTAGCCAATATAATCCAATTGTATACTGAAAGGATTATTCACTATGACCAAATGAGATTTCTTCTTGACCTGCAAGGGTAGTTCAACACCTACAAACCAATCAACATGGCAAACCACAGTAATGAAAGAAAGGAAAATAATTATTTGATCTCCTCAACTGATGCAAAAATAGTAGTTGACAAAAGAGATCATTCTTTTTTTTATGTATTTTTTTAAATTAATTTTTATTGGTGTTCAATTTACCAACATACAGAAAAACACCCAGTGCTCATCCCGTCAAGTGTCCACCTCAGTGCCCGTCACCCATTCCCCTCCAACACCCGCCCTCCTCCCCCCTTCCACCACCCCTAGTTCGTTTCCCCGAGTTAGGAGTCTTTATGTTCTGTCTCCCTTCCTGATATTTCCCAACATTTCTTCTCCCTTCCTTTATATTCCCTTTCACTATTATTTATATTCCCCAAATGAATGAGAACATACACTGCTTGTCCTTCTCCGATTGACTTATTTCACTCAGCATAATACCCTCCAGTTCCATTCTTTTTTAATGAACAGCTTCTTCTGTGTTAAGATAGAGGGAAACTACTCAACATCACGAAAGCATCTTCAAAAAGCCCAGAGTCAATATCATCCTCAACAGGGAAAAATTGAGAGCATTTTCCGTGAGGTCAGGAACACGACAGAGATGTTCACTCATCACTCTTCAATATAGTACTAGAAGTCTTCGTCTCAGCAATCAGACAATGAAAAGAAGTAAACTGTATCCAAATCAGCAAAGAAAAAGTCAAAATTCCACGCTTCACAGATGACATGATACTTTATGTAGAAACCCCAAAAGATTCCAACAAAAACCTCCTAGAACACAGGAATTCAGTAAGTCAAAGCATATAAAATCAATACATGGAAGTCAGTGGCATTCCTATTCACTAAAAACGAAAAAGAATAAAGAGAAATCAAGGAATGAATTCCACTTATAATTTCACCAGGCAAGAAGCACCAGGCAAGAAGGAACAAATCTAACCAGGGAGAAAAAGTATGTGTAATCTGAAAACTGAGAAAGAAATTGAAGGAAACACAAAGAAATGGAAAAATATTCTATCATCATGGATTAGAAGAACAAATATTGACAAAATATCTGTGC